>NC_136913.1:59687239-60887239 GCF_949752795.1 Hyperoodon ampullatus
GTATTTCTTTATGTATTATATATATATATATATATATATATATATATATATATATATATATATATATTTTTTTTTTTTTTTTTTTTTTTTTTTGCGGTACGCTGGCCTCTCACTGTTGTAGCCTCTCCCGTTGCGGAGCACAGGCTCCGGACGCGCAGGCTCAGCGGCCATGGCTCATGGGCCTAGCCGCTCCGTGGCATGTGGGATCTTCCCGGACTGGGACACGAACCTGTGTCCCCTGCATCGGCAGGCGGACTCTCAACCACTGCGCCACCAGGGAAGCCCCCTGTATTATATATTTTTAAGCTATGTTGCTAGCTGCATAAAGTGTCATGGCATATATCTTCTTAGATGATTATGTCTATTTTGTCTGATTAATATATCTTCACCTACTTTCTCTTTGTTAGCCCTTGCTTGGTATGTCTTTTTGCACCCCTTAATTGAAACCATGTATCTTGAGTTCATTCATTCATTCATTCATTTATGCCCAATTGGGTGTTCTCTTTTAACAGAAGGTTTTATTCTACATGTTTTTATGTTTGTGCTTGGACTTATTCCTGCCATATCATTGGCTACTAGCCCAATGGCCTACTCCTACTTTGGTACTACAACCAATTACCTTGATTGTTGTCCGAAGGCTCCCTCTTGTTTGCTGGATCCACTACCTTCAAGTCTACACTACCCTTAGAGTTGGTGCCACCTTTTCATAGCAGCTCTGTATATTTTTTCTTCTGTTAGTCCAATTCATCTGCTTTCAGTCTCAAGGGTTTTGCCATTTCTGATCCACCAGTGATAGATTCAGAAGTGGCTGCTGGGCCATTCCAGATTGGTAGGTGGCAGATTTAATAAGCAAGGGAACTTAACATGAGGCTTGTGTTGGGCAGCTGCAAGACAAGTGGATCTCCACACCTGCCCACCAGAATCTTAAAGTTTATATAGAGGCTTAACTGAGTTTAGTCATGTACACTATCCATATGGTCTCAATACGACCTTACTCTCTCGAGACTGCATTCTTGAAAATGGCTCTAGCTGTGGGAATGGTGGACAGCACATAAGTTCCAAGGACAGGGAAGGGGATGAGGAGCCCCCAAATGCCCAGGTCCATTTCATGGGTCAATCTGTGGTAATATCCTCTCCAGTATTACTGAGTCCAAGCTTGAACTGCTCGCTGCACAACAGGCCAATAAATAGAAAGATGCATTGTTGGGGCAAAGAATAGTGACTTTATTCGGAAAGCCAACAGATCAAGAAGATGGTGGACTAGTATCCCAAAGAACCATCTTCCCGGAGTTAGAATTCAAGCTTCTCTTATACTAAAAGGGGTGCGTGTATATGGTTGTTGCTACAAACTTCTTGGTGCCAGAATCCATTGATCTTGTAGCTGTCTAAGTAGGTCTGGTCACAGTGTTCCTATAAACCTCCAATAAGACAAATGGTATTCTCTGTTCTGCAACATTTTATCTCTATATGAATGGAAAAGTGTTACATCTTTAAAGGGCAGAGCCTTGAGAATGGGCTATCCTGTATATTTCAGGCTACAAGCAACATTCTTAACTTGTAGCAAAAGCAATAGAATACAAAGGTTAAAGTAAAAGAAACAGATCCGTTATGGAATCAGATTTGTTCTTCCCCATTACACCATGACCTCCTCCAACATTACCGTCCTTCTCCAGAAGTCTCTTCAGGTCTGGATGGTGTGATTAGGGCCAATTGTCCCCTTCTGAACTGTGGTCTTTGATATAAAAGGCTCAGATGGGCTGGCTTTCAGTCACATGCCCACTCTGAACTACAGGTGGGGTCAAATACTCCACCCTCTCTCCAAGTAAACCCATAGATTGAGGGTTGGGGAGAGAATAATTTTAAGTAAAACGTGCTGTTTCCAGAAGAAGGGTCAAACTACACTGAGTAAACAAAAAGTATATGTGCCTATTAGCAGTAAATAATGGTTCATTCAAGTCATTTAGATAATTAAATGCCAAAAGTAGGAGTTGAAATTATATGTTCTAGGTAATAGGAAACTATTAATCATGGATATAAAGATCTGTTCTCAAAGAATTCTGTAGGCTCTTAGAGGAAAGGCAGTGAGTTTATATTTTTAACCATTGTATCCTCAAAACTTAGAATGGTACCTGGCACAGAATGACTGCATAATATATTTGCTGATTGGAGTTAATGTAACTGACTTGAACAATTAATTATCAGGTCCCTGTGAGATACCACACAAAACTTTTCAATCTAATCTTACATCTTATCTTTCTTATCCACTCTCAGAATTTTAAACTAATTTCTGTATTATAATTCTATGTATGGTGATAAATAATATACCTAAATCTCCTGCCTTAACTGCTTCTCTGAACATCTTAACCATAATGAAACTTTCCTTTTAGACTAGTTTTCTCACTAGTTCAGAATGTTTAAAACTGAACGCATTACCAGTTCTCCAAAGTTTGTTTCTTTTTCTAAATATCAATTTAATATATTACACCACCTTGTGTGTTTGGACTTAATTACAAAAGCTTGAAATCTAAAGTCATTTCAGATCTTTCTTTTCTATCTCTCTGTGCTTGAACAAGTGTGAACTTGTGAAAAAGTTCCCCCAATTCTACTGCCTCACTATTTTTCATATCTGTGTCCTCCAGCCTAATCAACTGCAGGAACTTAGTAGGTGCCTTATATAATGTGTGGATTATCAAAATAATTACTCTTATTTTTCAGCTTTATTGAGGTTTAATTGACAAATAAAATTGTAAGATATTAAAGTGTACAATGTGATACTTTGATATATTTATACATTGTGGAAGGATTACCCCCCTTGAGTTAATTAACACATTGATCCCTTTTTTTTTTGGTGAGAGTATCTACATTTAAGTTGTACTCTTGGTAACTTTCAGTCATACAATACAGTATAATCAATTTTAGTCACCATGCTATACATTAGATTCTCAGACCTTATTAATCTTATAACTGAAAATTTGTACCTTTTTACCAACCTTTTCCTGTTTCCCCCATCCCCAAGCCCCTGGCAACCACTTTTCTGCTCTCTGTTTCTGTGAGTTCAATTTTTTTTTGTATGTCCACCTATAAATGATATCATACAGTAAAAGAAAAAAAAAAGTGGCTGCCGGCTTTCTCACTTGGCAGCATTTTCAAAGACTTTTAGGAGCTCTCAAAGGAATTTAACTCAATTTCATTAGAGAGTTTTGCCCCTACATTCCAGGTTCCTTTTTTTTAACTTCAGAGCTTCAATTTCCTCATTTGTATAATAGGATTTGAATATATACCCCCACAAAGATGTGAGGATTAAGTGAACTCATATTGTAAAAAAATGTAACATAATTCCTAGTATATATTAGCCTCTTAATAATTATTAATTCCATCTTCTGTGGTTTCACTTGCTCTGAGTGGTGGTTAATAAGGAATATAGGGGCCCTACTGATATTTATAAACAAGCTCAGATGAACTAAGACCCCCTAGGAGCTTGCTAGGGTGCTTGTCATCATTTGAGGTAGATTTTTGAGGGTGGAAGAGGCTTGTGGGAATGCGACTTGTACCAGCGGAATTAAGTTTTCTTTAGCTAACAAAATATCATTCCCAAAGCCAAGCCCCCCACTGTTAGAGGGAATCATTTTCTACCTATCAAGAGCTAAGAAGGTTGCTAGCCCCTCTAGGATATTTTCAGAGGGTGGATATGGCTCATCAGAATTTTGTTGCATATTGCATTACTGGGGGTGGAGGAAGGAGGTGTACTCAAGTGCCAGGTTTGATTTATGAGGCAAAGAAGTTTATGACAAAATCACAATTGAGTCTTAGATCAAGTGGGAGATGCCATTAGCTGAAAGGGAAGCTAGTGAGAAAGCAAGACACAGGTATATAGGAAGCAGACAGCAGAGAGAACGATAACGAGTTTGATTTTGGATGTGTCAGATTTGGAATGCATATTAGAAAAGTCCAGGAAGAAAGGGGAAATTCAGAACTAGAACTTAAAAGCAACGTCTGGGCTGGAGATAAATATTTGGAATCTAAGGGTGAGGTTGCCCAGAGAGAGTTTTATAGAGAAAGACTAGCTATTAAGAGAGCCAGCACTAAATATTAGTGAGGAGCACTAATATTTAAGAGTCAAGAGTAAAGGAGCCAGTTAAAGAGGTTCAAGGGACACAGGATAGTAGTAGTTAAAAAACCAAAGTAAGAGTTTCTAGGACGAAGGGATTGTTACCTGTGTCAAATGTTTCAGAGTGGTTACATAAGATGAGGACTGAAAAGAAACGGATTTGTCCACTGAGGTTTTGGTGATCAGTTGAGTGGTAAGGAATCGGGGCAGGTTGCATCAGATTGAGGTGTGAATGTAACTACCATTCTGAATATGGTGTTTATCTTTTCCATTAATTTCCTTATTCTTGTATCCCTTAATGATATGTAGTGGTATTTTGCCTGTTTCCAAACTTTTCATAAGTGGTTTCATAATGTATTTGTTTTTTCATCACTGATTTTTTCCTCAGTGTTATGTTTGTGAGATTCATCCATCTTGATCCATATAGCTCTGTTCTAAGCTTTTTTTAAAAACAAAAGTCTTAAATTTTCTTAGTATAAAGTCATATCAGTAAAAAGAAAATTATCTCTTTGCCAATATTTATTCCTGTTATTTAATTCTCTTATTTTTTATTAGTAAGAAACATGATGAAGGACACATCCTGGGCTTGTAAAGTTGCTTTCCTTGGGAGGAATCTAGTTTCTGATTTTAATTGGAATAGTTTTAGTGTTTTTATATTTGGAATGATAATTGCTACTGGTTTTGGTAAATTGTATCTAATTCTTTTAGTTCCAGAAAGTAAAACTGTACTTTAATCTCCTTGAGAGATCTTTTTTAAGCTCAAGTTGTCTGCTTCCTTTCAGCAACTCTATTTTATAAAAGGCCTATTCTAAGCGTTCTGCTTCTTTCTTTTATTGGTTTCTGGGTCTCCTTACGTGTATTGTTATTTTCTTTTGTCTGCTCATTAGGGCTCAAGTCTAATGCTGGGGTGCCTTACATTGTAACAGCTATGTTGAGTGGAAAAGCCACAGTGATTTCTGCCCATGAGCCAGGACTGTAGCAGCAGGCATGTTGTCAGTCAGCTTGTCACACTCTTGGGAGGCATCAAGAGGGGCCTCTCTATACTCTTGTTCCCTGGTGCTGTCCTTGTCTCAAGGTAGGGAGGACCCAATCCAACTCTTCAGTTTCTTCTCAGCATTTTCAGATCCAGGAAAACCTGGCACACTCACATAGGTTATATCACCTGTCCCCTAGGAGTTCATAGAGTCCTGCAGGCCAAGTCTTCACCAGGAACTACGTTCCCATCCTTGCACTTTGGCTCTCCTACATCAGACCCCAGGCCAGTAGCCCAGAGCTCTCATCTGTTCCAGAGATGAAAAACCCTGCATCACCCCTTAGTCTCAGGTCTCAGACCCATCCTGTGACCTCATTCTCTTGGCTGACTGCAGTACCTACTTGGCTCAAGAACAGAGTAGATGGATCCGACTTGGGAATCGACTTGTCTTTAACCTACCATCTTCCTAAAATCCCTCTACATTTTTAAAATTCCCATGAAGGCATGAGATTATTTATTTTTCTAAAGTTTTTTCACTTTTCTACTAAGTATTATTACCAATTTGATAAGTGAAATGTGGTATCTCATTTTCATTTCTGTAGTTATTAGTGAATTGAATATACTTTTATATTTATAGACCATTTATATTCTGGATTAAATTACCCATTCAAGGCATTTCTCTCCCTTTAGTCAGTTTGGGTGCTGTATATTTCTTGTTAAGTTTATCCCTACTTTTTGTTGTGACTTTGAATATAAAACATGCCAGATAGATTATAAATAGATTACAGATGGATAACAGATAGATTATTCAATTGAAGAATAATATACATATAGAAAGTTGCCCAAATCATAATTATACAGTTTGGTGGATGTTCACAGCATGAATATACCCATGTAACTAGCACCCAGATCAAGAAACAATATTACAAGCATCCCAGAATTACCACCGTGCCCACTTCCAGTCTCTATCTTCCCCAGAGGGTAACCTTTGTGTCTGACTTCTTTCATCCAATGTAAGGTTGCCAAAGAAATTACAGGATGCCCAGTTAAATTTGAATTTCAGATAAACAGTGAATCATTTTGCATGGAGCATATATATATATATTAAAAATGATTCATCATTTATCTGAAATTCAAATTTAACTAGATGCCCTGTATTTTTTTTCTCTTGCTAAATCTAGTAACCCTAACTCAACATTATGCTTGTGAGATTCATCCATATTATTGCATGTAGTTGTAGTTCATTCATTTTTATTACTATACATATTCCATTGGTGAATATGCCACAATTTATTTATTCTTTGTACTGTTGGATGGGCATTTGGGTAATTTCCAGGTTGGAGCTATTATGAATAGTGCTGCTATGAATATTCTTGTACCTGTATTTTGTTGAACATATGTACACAAATTCCTTCAATCCTGAATTCTCCTGTAACTGCTACCCTATCTGCTTCCCTTTAGAGTTAAGCTCCTCAAAAATGTTTACACTGCTTAGCAACACATGTGATTCACTCATACATTTTTTGGTGAGATATAGCATACCTACAGAAAATTGCATAAATCATGTATATAGTTTATTAATAATTATAAAGTGAACACCCATGTAGTTACACTTAGGTTGAAAAACAAAACATTTCTAGCACCCATATATAGCCCTCACAGGTCACGATCCCCTCCCTTCCCTCTAGAGGTAACCACTCCTGACTCTTGTGGTAGCAATTACTTTGCTTTCCTTGATAGTAGTGCCACCTGTGTATGCATCTCTAAACAGCATAATTTATAGGGCTGGCCAAAAAGTTCGTTTGGGTTTTTGGTAAGATGTTATGGAAAAACCCGAATGAATTTTTTGGCCAACCCAATAGTTTTCTTTACTTTTAAACTTTATACAAGTGGAATCATACTGTACGTAATCTTTTGTGTCTTACATCTTCCATTCAACATTGTGTGTGAAAAGTTCGTATGTTGCATATAGCTGTAGTTCTTTTATTTCCATTTCAGTATAGTTTTCCACTGGTATGATTATACCACTATTTATTCTTTCTACTGTTGATGGAACAACAGTTTCAGTTGTTTCCACTTTTTAGCTATTATCAACAATACATTCTTGTTCATGTATCCTGATGCATAGAATTTTCTAAGGTATATACCTAGAATTACTTGGTCATAGGGTACATATACACCCAACTGTCTTCCAAAGTATTCCAATGTGTGAGAGTCCTGTTGCTGGGTGGTCCCCATGTAGCTATATTCCCCATGTTCTGTCAGAATTTTAAATAGTTGCCAATCTAGTGGGTGTGGAGTGATAAACTTCATGTGGTTTTAATTTTCATTACCTGGATGACCGGTTGATCACTTTTTCATGTGTTTATTGGCCATGTATATTTTCTTTTCTGTAAAATTCCTGTTCTATTCTTGCCCATTTTCCTATTGTGTCTGTCTCTGACTGGTTTTAAAACGTACTTCTTTATATACTGTAGATTCTAGTCACTGTTCAGTTATATTTATTGCAAACCTCCCCACCCCCACATGTTTTGCAGATATATTCTCCTTCATCTCTGGCTTGTATTTTCACTCTCTTTTCATTTATGATTCCTTTATATTATGTCTTCTTTAAGAAATCCTTCAGTACCACCAAGATATTCTTGAAATTATTCTTTATTACCTAATAAAAGCTTTACAATTTTGCCTTCACATTTAAGTCTTTAATTCACCTGCAAATGTTTTCTGTACACAAAATGATGTAGGGGTCCAATTTTGGTTTTCCATGTAAATACGCATTTGTCCTAGCACTACTTATTGAAAAGTCCATACTTTTATCACTGATGAGCAGTGCCAATTCTGTCATTTATTAAGTGCCCAAATGTAGCTTGGTCTGTTTTTGGGCACTCTATTCTTTTAAGTCAAATTAAGTTTTCCAAATCTATGTATATCTCCTCACTTATTTAGGACTTCTTTAATATCTCTCAATAATTTTCCTTGTAGACATCTTATACATCCTTTGTTCTATTCTTCAGTAATTTGTAATTTGACTCTATTGGAAGTGATATTTTAAAATCTTTTTAGTAAAGTATAATATACAAACAGAAAAGTACATATAAGTGAATACCTTGCTGAATTCTCACAAACTGAATAAACTTATGTAACCAGCATGAATAGAATCTTTTAAAATTTTATATTCTAACTTTGTTTTTGGCATATGGAAATAAAATTTATTTTCTAATATTGACTTTGTATCTAGGAACCTGATTCACTCTCTCTGTAGTCTATCTTTACCTACCTTACTAAAACCACTATGAAAAACATCACCAGTGATATATATATTTTTTAACATCTTTATTGGAGTATAATTGCTTTACAATGGAGTGTTAGTTTCTACTTTATAAAAAAGTGAATCAGCTATACATATACATATATTCCCATATCTCCTCGCTCTTGCGTCTCCCTCCCACCCTCCCTATCCCACGCCTCAAGGTGGTCACAAAGCACCGAGCTGATCTCCCTGTGCTATGTGTATGCTTCCCACTAGCTATCCATTTTACATTTGGTAGTGTATATATGTCCATGCCACTCTCTCACTTGGTCCCAGCTTACCCTTCCCACTCCCCGCATCCTCGAGTCCATTCTCTACGTCTGCGTCTTTATTCCTGTCCTGCCCCTAGGTTCTTCAGAACCTTTTTTTTTTTGATTCCATATATATGTGTTAGCATACGGTATTTGCTTTTCTCTTTCTGACTTACTTCACTCTGTATGACACACTCTAGGTCCATCCACCTCACTACAAATAACTCAATTTCATTTCTTTTTATGGCTGAATAATATTCCCTTGTATATATGTGCCACATCTTCTTTATCCATTCATCTGTCGATGGATACTTGGGTTACTTCCATGTCCTGGCTACTGTAAATAGAGCTGCAATGAACATTTTGGTACATGACTCTTTTTGAATTATAGTATTCTCAGGGTATATGCCCAGTAGTGGGATTGCTGGGTTGTATGGTAGTTCTATTTTTAGTTTTTTAAGGAACATCCATACTGTTCTCCATAGTGGCTGTATCAATTTACATTCCCACCAACAGTGCAAGAGGGTTCCCTTTTCTCCACACACTCTCCAGCATTTATTGTTTGTAGATTTTCTGATGATGGCCATTCTCACTGGTGTGAGGTGATACCTCATTGTAGTTTTGATTTCATTTCTCTAATGATTAATGATGTTGAGCATCCTTTCATGTGTTTGTTGGCAATCTGTATATCTTTGGAGAAATGTCTATTTAGGTCTTCTACCCATTTTTGGATTGGGTTGTTTGTTGTTTTGATATTGAGCTGCAGGAGCTCCTTGTAAATTTTGGAGATTAATCCTTTGTCAGTTGTTTCATTTGCAAATATTTTCTCCCATTCTGAGGGTTGTCTTTTCATCTTGTTTAGGTTTTCCTTTGCTGTGAAAAAGGTTTTACGTTTCATTCGGTCCCATTTGTTTACTTTTGTTTTTATTTCCATTTCTGTAGGAGGTGAGTCGAAAAGGATCTTGCTGTGATTTACGTCATAGAGTGTTCTGCCTATGTTTTCCTCTAAGAGTTTGATAGTGTCTGGCCTTACATTTAGGTCTTTAACCCATTTTGAGTTTATTTTTGTGTATGCTGTTAGGGAGTGTTCTAATTTCATTCTTTTACACGTAGCTGTCCAGTTTTCCCAGCACCACTTATTCAGGAGGCTGTCTTTTCTCCATTGTATATTCTTGCCTCCTTTATCAAAAATAAGGTGACCATATGTGTGTGGGTTTACCTCTGCACTTTCTATCCTGTTCCATTGATCTATATTTCTGTTTTTGTGCCAGTACCATACTGTCTTGATTACTGTAGCTTTGTAGTATAGTCTGAAGTCTGGGAGCGTGTTTCCATACAAATTGTGAATTTTTTTGTTCCAGTACTGTGAAGAATGCCATTGGTAGTTTGATAGGGATTGCATTGAATCTGTAGATTGCTTTGGGTAGTAGAGTCATTTTCACAATGTTGATTCTTCCAATCCAAGAACATGGTATATCTCTCCATCTATTTGTATCATCTTTACTTTCTTTCATCAGTGTCTTATAATTTTCTGCATACAGGACTTTTGTCTCCTTAGGTAGGTTTATTCCTAGGTATTTTATTCTTTTTGTTGCAATGGTAAATGAGAGTGCTTCCTTAATTTCTCTTTCAGATTTTTCATCATTAGTGTATAGGAATGAAAGAGATTTCTGTGCATTAATTTTGTATCCTGCTACTTTACCAAATTCATTGATTAGCTCTAGTTGTTTTCTGGTGGCATCTTTAGGATTCTCTATAGTATCATGTCATCTGCAAACAGTAACAGCTTTACTTCTTCTTTTCTGATTTGGATTCCTTTTAATTCTTTTTCTTCTCTGAGTGCTGTGGCTAAAACTTCCAAAACTATGTTGAATAAGAGTGGTGAGAGTGGACAACCTTGTCTTGTTCCTGATCTTAGAGGAAATGATTTCAGTTTTTCGCCACGGAGAACGATGTTGGCTGTGGGTTTGTCATATATGGCCTTTATTATGTTGAGGTAAGTAACCTCTATGCCTACTTTCTGCAGGGTTTTTATCATAAATGGTGTTGAATTTTGTCAAAAGCTTTTTCTGCATCTACTGAGATGATCATATGGCTTTTCTCCTTCAATGTGTTAATATGGTTTATCACATTGATTGATTTGTATATACTGAAGAATCCTTGCATTCTTGGGATAAACCCCACTTGATCATGGTGTATGATCCTTTTAATGTGCTGTTGGATTCTCTTTACTAGTATTTTGTTGAGGATTTTTGCATGTACGTTCATCAGTGATATTGGCCTGTAGTTTTCTTTCTTTGTGACATCTTTGTCTGGTTTTGGTATCAGGATGATGGTGGCCTCGTAGAATGAGTTTGGGAGTGTTCCTCCCTCTGCTATAGTTTAGAAGAGTTTGAGAAGGATAGGTGTTAGCTCTTCTCTAAATGTGTGATACAATTCGCCTGTGAAGCCATCTGGACCTGGGCTTTTGTTTGTTGGAAGATTATTTATCACAGTTTCAATTTCAGTGCTTGTGACTGGTCTGTTCATATTTTCTGTTTCTTCCTGGTTCAGTCTCAGAATGTTGTGCATTTCTGAGCATTTGTCTATTTCTTCCAGGTTGTCCATTTTATTGGCATATAGTTGCTTGTAGTAATCTCTCATGATCCTTTGTATTTTTGCAGTGTCAGTTGTTACTTCTCCTTTTTCATTTCTAATTCTTATTTATTTATTTTTTTTTTTGCGGTATGTGGGCCTCTCACTGTTGTGACCTCTCCCGTTGCAGAGCACAGGCTCCAGATGCGCAGGCTCGGCAGCCATGGCTCATGGGCCCAGTCGCTCCGCGGCATGTGGGATCTTCCTGGACCGGGGCACGAACCCGTGTCCCCTGCATCGGCAGGCGGACTCTCAACCACTGCGCCACGAGGGAAGCCCTCTAATTCTATTGATTTGAGTCTTCTCCCTTTTTTTCTTGATGAGTCTGGCTAATGGTTTATCTATTTTTTTTATTTTCTCAAAGAACCAGTTTTAGTTTTGTTGATCTTAGCTATCGTTTCCTTCATTTCTTTTTCATTGTTTCTGATCTGACCTTTATGATCTTTCCTTCTGCTAGCTTTGGGGTATTTTTGTTCTTCTTTCTCTAATTGCTTTAGGTGTAAGTTTAGGTTGTTTATTTTAGATGTTTCTTATTTCCTGAGGTAGGATTTATTGCTATAAACTTCCCTCTTAGAACTCCTTTGGCTGCGTCCCATAGGTTTTGGGTTGTCGTGTGTTCATTGTCATTTGTTTCGAGGTATTTTTTGATTTGCTCTTTGATTTTTTCAGTGATCTCTTGGTTATTTAGTAATGTATTGTTTAGCCTCCATGTGTTTGTATTTTTTATAGTTTTTTTCTGTAGTTGATATCTAGTCTCCTAGCATTGTGGTCGGAAAAGATACTTGATACGATTTCCATTTTCTTAAATTTACCAAGGCTTGATTTGTGACCCAAGATATGATGTATCCTGGAGAATGTTCCCTGAGCACTTGAGAAGAAACTGTATTCTGTTGCTTTTGGATGGAATGTCCTATAAATATCAATTAAGTCCATCTTTTTTAATGTATCATTTAAAGCTTATGTTTACTTAATTATTTTCATTTTGGATGATCTGTCCATTGTTGAAAGTGGGGTGTTAAAGTCCCCTACTCTGATTGTGTTACTGTCGATTTCCTCTTTTATGGCTGTTAGCATTTGCCTTATGTATTGAGGTGCTCCTATGTTGGGTGCATAAATATTTACAATTATTATATCTTCTTGGATTGATCCCTTGATCATTAAGTAGTGTCCTTCTTTGTCTCTTCTAATGGTCTTTATTTTAAAGTCTAGTTTGTCTGATATGAGAATTGCTTCTCCGGCTTTCTTTTTTTTTATCTTTATTTTATTTTATTTTTTTGCTTTATAACAAATTTAATCAGTTATACATATACATATGTTCCCATATCCCCTCCCTTTTGCGTCTCCCTCCCACCCTCCCTATCCCACCCCTCCAGGCAGTCACAAAGCATCGAGCTGATCTCCCTGTGCTATGCAGCTGCTTCCCACTAGCTATCTACCTTACGTTTGGTAGTGTATATATGTCCATGCCGCTCTTTCACTTTGTCACAGCTTACCCTTCCCCCTCCCCATATCCTCAAGTCCATTCTCTAGTAGGTCTGTGTCTTTATTCCTGTCTTACCCCTATGTTCTTCATGACATTTTTTTTTCTTAAATTCCATATATATGTGTCAGCGTACAGTATTTGTCTTTCTCTTTCTGACGTACTTCACTCTGTATGACAGGCTCTAGGTCCATCCACCTCATTACAAATAGCTCAATTTCGTTTCTTTTTATGGCTGAGTAATATTCCATTGTATTTATGTGCCATATCTTCTTTACCCATTCATCCGATGATGGACAATTAGGTTGTTTCCATTTCCGGGCTATTGTAAATAGGGCTTCTATGAACATTTTGGTACATGTCTCTTTTTGAATTATGGTTTTCTCAGGGTATATGCCCAGTAGTGGGATTGCTGGGTCATATGGTAGTTCTATTTGTAGTTTTTTAAGGAACCTCCATACCGTTCTCCATAGTGCCTGTACCAATTCACATTCCCACCAGCAGTGCAAGAGTGTTCCCTTTTTTCCACACCCTCTCCAGCATTTATTGTTTCTAGATTTTTTGATGATGGCCATTCTGACTGGTGTGAGATGATATCTCATTGTAGTTTTGATTTGCATTTCTCTAATGAGTAAAGATGTTGAGCATCCTTTCATGTGTTTGTTGGCAGTCTGTGTATCTTCTGTGGAGAAATGTCTATTTAGGTCTTCTACCCATTTTTGGATTGGGTTGTTTTTTGTTATTGAGCTGCATGAGCTGCTTATAAATTTTGGAGATTAATCCTTTGTCAGTTGCTTCATTTGCAAATATTTTCTCCCATTCTGAGGGTTGTCTTTTGGTCTTGTTTATGGTTTCCTTTGCTGTGCAAAAGCTTTGAAGTTTCATTAGGTCCCATGTGTTTATTTTTGTCTTTATTTCCATTTCTCTAGGAGGTGGGTCAAAAAGGATCTTGCTGTGATTTATGTCACAGAGTGTTCTGCCTATGTTTTCCTCTAAGAGTTTGATGGTGTCTGGCCTTACATTTAGGTCCTTAATCCATTTTGAGTTTATCTTTGTGCGTGGTGTTAGGGAGTTTTCTAATTTCATTTTTTTACATGTAGCTGTCCAGTTTTCCGAGCACCAGTTACTGAAGAGGCTGTCTTTTCTCCACTGTATACTCTTGCCTCCTTTATCAAAGATAAGGTGACCATATGTGCGTCGGTTGATCTCTGAGCTTTCTACCCTGTTTCATTGATCTATATTTCTGTTTTTGTGCCAGTACCACACTGTCCTGATTACTGTAGCTTTGTAGTATAGTCTGAAGTCAGGGAGCCTGATTCCTCCAGCTCCGTTTTTCTTTCTCAAGAGTGCTTTGGCTATTTGGGGTCTTTTGTGTTTCCATGCAAATTGTGAAATTTTTTGTTCTAGTTCTCTGAAAAATGCCATTGGTAGCTTGATAGGGATTGCATTGAATCTGTAGATTGCTTTGGGTAGTAGAGTCATTTTCACAACGTTGATTCTTCCAATCCAAGAACATGGTATATCTCTCCATCTGTTTGTATCATCTTTAATTTCTTTCATCAGTGTCTTATAGTTTTCTGCATACAGGTCTTTTGTCTCCTTAGGTAGGTTTATTCCTAGGTATTTTATTCTTTTTGTTGCAATGGTAAATGAGAGTGTTTCCTTAATTTCTCTTTCAGATTTTTCATCATTAGTGCATAGGAATGCAAGAGATTTCTGTGCATTAATTTTGTATCCTGCTACTTTACCAAATTCATTGATTAGCTCCAGTAGTTTTCTGGTAGCATCTTTAGGATTCTCTATGTATAGTATCATGTCATCTGCAAACAGTGACAGCTTTACTTCTTCTTTTCCCATTTGGATTCCTTTTATTTCTGTTTCTTCTCTGATTGCTGTGACTAAAACTTCCAAAACTATGTTGAATAAGAGTGGTGAGAGTGGGCAACCTTGTCTTGTTCCTGATGTTAGTGGAAATGGTTTCAGTTTTTCACCATTGAGGATGATGCTGGCTGTGGGTTTGTCATATATGGCCTTTATTATGTTGAGGAAAGTTCCCTCTATGCCTACTTTCTGCAGGGTTTTTATCATAAATGGGTGTTGAATTTTGTCGAAAGCTTTCTCTGCATCTATTGAGATGATCATATGGTTTTTCTCCTTCAATGTGTTAATATGGTGTATCACGTTGATTGATTTGCATATATTGAAAAATGCTTGCATTCCTGGAATAAACCCCACTTGATCATGGTATATGATCCTTTTAATGTGCTGTTGGATTCTGTTTGCTAGTATTTTGTTGAGGATTTTTGCATCTATGTTCATCAGTGATATTGGCCTGTAGTTTTCTTTCTTTGTGACATCCTTGTCTGGTTTTGGTATCAAGGTGATGGTGGCCTCGTAGAATGAGTTTGGGAGTGTTCCTCCCTCTGCTATATTTTGGAAGAGTTTGAGAAGGATAGGTGTTAGCTCTTCTCTAAATGCTTGATAGAATTCGCCTGTGAAGCCATCTGGTCCTGGGCTTTTGTTTGTTGGAAGATTCTTTATCACAGTTTCAATTTCAGTGCTTGTGATTGGTCTGTTCATATTTTTTATTTCTTGCTGATTCAGTCTTGGCAGGTTGTGCATTTCTAAGAATTTGTCCATTTCTTCCAGGTTGTCCATTTTATTGGCATAGAGTTGCTTGTAGTAATCTCTCATGATCT
The DNA here is from genome assembly GCF_949752795.1 of Hyperoodon ampullatus. Classification (NCBI taxonomy): domain Eukaryota; kingdom Metazoa; phylum Chordata; class Mammalia; order Artiodactyla; family Ziphiidae; genus Hyperoodon; species Hyperoodon ampullatus. Next base: position 59,702,695 of record NC_136913.1, read on the forward strand.
TTTGTATTTCTGCAGTGTCAGTTGTTACTTCTCCTTTTTCATTTCTAATTCTATTGATTTGAGTCTTCTCCCTTTTTTTCTTGATGAGTCTGGCTAATGGTTTGTCAATTTTGTTTATCTTCTCAAAGAACCAGCTTTTAGTTTTATTGATCTTTGCTATCGTTTCCTTCATTTCTTTTTCATTTGTTTCTGATCTGATTTTTATGATTTCTTTCTTCTGCTAACTTTGGGATGTTTTTGTTCTTCTTTCTCTAATTGCTTTAGGTGCAAGATTAGGTTGTTTATTCGAGATGTTTCCTGTTTCTTAAGGTGGGATTGTATTGCTATAAACTTCCCTCTTAGAACTGCTTTTGCTGCATCCCATAGGTTTTGGGTCATCGTGTCTCTATTGTCATTTGTTTCTAGGTATTTTTTAATTTCCTCTTTGATTTCTTCAGTGATCACTTCGTTATTAAGTAGTGTATTGTTTAGCCTCCATGTGTTTGTATTTTTTACAGCTCTTTTCCTGTAATTGATGTCTAGTCTCATAGCATTGTGGTCGGAAAAGATACTTGATACAATTTCAATTTTCTTAAATTTACCAAGGCTTGATTTGTGACCCAAGATATGATCTATCCTGGAGAATGTTCCATGAGCACTTGAGAGGAATGTGTATTCTGTTGTTTTTGGATGGAATGTCCTATAAATATCAGTTAAGTCCATCTTGTTTAATGTATCATTTAAAGCTTGTGTTTCCTCATTTATTTTCATTTTGGATGATCTGTCCATTGGTGAAAGTGGGGTGTTAAAGTCCCCTACTATGATTGTGTTACTGTCGATTTCTCCTTTTATGGCTGTTAGTATTTGCCTTATGTATTGAGGTGCTCCTATGTTGGGTGCATAAATATTTACAATTGTTATATCTTCTTCTTGGATCGATCCCTTGATCATTATGTAGTGTCCTTCTTTGTCTCTTCTAGTAGTCTTTATTTTAAAGTCTATTTTGTCTGATATGAGAATTGCTACTCCAGCTTTCTTTTGGTTTCCATTTGCATGGAATATCTTTTTCCATCCCCTTACTTTCAGTCTATATGTGTCTCTAGGTCTGAAGTGGGTCTCTTGTAGACAGCATATATATGGGTCTTGTTTTTGTATCCATTCAGCCAATCTGTGTCTTTTGGCAGGAGCATTTAGTCCATTTACATTTAAGGTAATTATCGATATGTATGTTCCTATTCCCATTTTCTTAATTGTTTTGGGTTCGTTATTGTAGGTCTTTTCCTTCTGTTGTGTTTCTTGCCTAGAGAAGTTCCTTTAGCATTTGTTGTAAAGCTGGTTTGGTGGTGCTTCTCTGGTCTCTTTTGACTTCCATTTGCATGGAATATCTTTTTCCATCCCCCTCACTTTCAGTCTGTATGTGTCCCTAGGTCTGAGGTAGGTCTCTTGTAGACAGCATATATATGGGTCTTGTTTTTGTATCCATTCCCCCAGTCTATGTCTTTTGGTTGGAGCATTTAATCCATTTACATTTAAGGTAATTATCGATATGTATGTTCCTATTACCATTTTCTTAATTGTTTTGGTTTTGTTATTGTAGGTCTTTTCCTTCTCTTGTGTTCCTGCCTAGAGAAGTTCCTTTAGCATTTGTTGTAAAGCTGGTTTGGTGGTGCTGAATTCTCTTAGCTTTTGCTTGTCTGTAAAGGTTTTAATTTCTCTGTCAAATCTGAATGAGATCCTTACTGGGTAGAGTAATCTTGGTGTAGTTTTTTCCTTTTCATCACTTTATATATGTCCTGCCACTCCCTTCTGGCTTGCAGAGTTTCTGCTGAAAGATCAGCTGTTAACCTTATGGGGATTCCCTTGTATGTTATTTGTTACTTTTCCCTTGCTGCTTTTAATATTTTTTCTTTGTATTTAATTTTTGATAGTTTGATTAATATGTGTCTTGGCGTGTTTCTCCTTGGCTTTATCCTGTGTGGGACTTTCTGCACTTCCTGGACTTGATTGACTATTTCCTTTCCCATATTAGGGAAGTTTTCAACTATAATCTCTTCAAATATTTTCTCATTCCCTTTTTTTTTTTTCTCTTCTTTTTCTGGGACCCCTATAATTCGAATATTGGTGCGTTTAATGTTGTCCCAGAGATCTCTGAGACTGTCCTCAATTCTTTTCATTCTTTTTTCTTTATTCTGTTCCACAGCAGTGAATTCCACCATCCTGTCTTCCAGGTCACTTATCCGTTCTTCTGCCTCAGTTTTTCTGCTATTGTTTCCCTCTAGAGAATTTTAAATTTCATTTACTGTGTTGTTCATCATTGTCTTTTTGCTGTTTAGTTTTTCTGGGTCCTCGTCAAACGTTTCTTGTATTTTCTCCGTCCTGTTTCCAAGATTTTGGGTCATCTTTACTATCATTACTCTGAATTCTTTTTCAGGTAGACTGCCTATTTCCTCCTCATTTGTGTGGTCTTGTGTGTTTTTACCTTGCCCATTCATCTGCTGTGTGTTTCTCTGTCTTCTCATTTTGCTTAACTTACTGTGTTTGGGGTCTCCCTTTCGCAGACTGTAGGTTTGTAGTTGCTGTTGTTTTTGGTGTCTGCCCCCAGTGGCTAAGGTTGGTTCAGTGGGTTGTGTAGGCTTCCTGGCGGAGGGGACTGGTGACTGTGTTCTGATGGATGAGGCTGGATCTTGTCTTTATGTGGGCAGGACTGCATCCAGTGGTGTGTTTTGGGGTGATGGTGAACTTATTATTATTTTAGGCAGCCTCTCTGCTAATGGATGGGGTTGTGTTCCTGTCTTGCTAGTTGTTTGGCATATGGTGTCCAGCACTGTAGCTTGCTGGTTGTTGAGTGGAGCTGGTTGAGGCGGATATCTCTGGGAGAGTTTTCGCCATTTGATATTACGTTGAGCCAGTAGGTCTCTGATGGACCAATGTCCTGAACTTGGTTCTCCCACCTCAGAGGCACAGGCCTGACATCTGGCCGGAGCACCAATACCCTGTGAGCCACACAGCTCAGAAGAAAAGGGAGAAAAAAAGAAAGGAAGGGAGGGAGGGAGGGAGGAAAAGAAAGTTATTAAAATAAAATATTTTAAAGAATTATTTTTAAAAAATTGAAAAATAATAAAAAAAGAAAGAAGAGAGCAACCAAACCAAAAAACAAATCCACCAGTGATAACAAGCGCTAAAAACTTTACTAGAAAAAAAACAAAAACAGACAGACAGAACCCTAGGACAAATGGTAAAAGCAAAGCTATACAGAGAAAATCACACGAAGAAGCATACACATACACACTCACAAAAAGAGAAAAAGGAAAAAATATATATATATCTATATGTAAAAAAAAATAAAGGAAGAGAGCGACCAAATCAATAAACAAATCTACCAATTATAATAAACTCTAAATACTAAACTAAGGCAAACATAAAACCAGAAATAAATTAGATGCAGAAAGCAAACCCCAAGTCTACAGTTGCTCCCAAAGTCCACCTCCTCAATTTTGGGATGATTTGTTGTCTATTCAGGTATTCCACAGATGCAGGGTACATCAAGTAGATTGTGGAGATTTAAATCCGCTGCTCCCGAGGCTGCTGGGAGAGATTTCCCTTTCTCTTCTTTATGCTCACAGCTCCTGGGGTTCAGCTTTGGATCTGGCCCCACCTCTGCATGTAGGTCTCCTGAGGGCCTCTGTTCTTCGCTCAGACAGGATGTGGTTAAAGTAGCAGCTGATTAGAGGGCTCTGGCTCACTCAGGCCGGGGAGAGGGAGGGGTACAGAATGTGTGGTGAGCCTGCAGTGGCAGAGGGCAGCATGACATTACAACAGCCTGAGGCACGCCATGTGTTCTCCCGAGGAAGGTGTCCCTGGATCAGGGAACCCTGGCAGTGGCGGGCTGCACAGGCTTCTGCAAGTGGAGGTGTGGATAGTGACCTGTGCTTGCACACAGGCTTCTTGGTGGCTGCAGCAGCAGCCTTAGCATTTCATGCCCTTCTCTGGGGTCCACGCAGATAGCCGCGGCTTGTGCCCATCTCTGGAGCTCCTTTAGGTGGTGCTCCGAATCCCCTCTCCTTGTGCACCCCGAAACAATGGTGTCTTGCCTCTTAGACAGTTCCAGACTTTTTCCTGGACTCCCTCATGGCTAGCTGTGGCGCACTAGCCCTCTTCAGGCTGTGTTCACGCAGCCAACCCCAGTCCTCTCCCTGGGGTCTGACCTCTGAAGCCCGAGCCTCAGCTCCCAGCTCCCACCCGTCCCGGTGGGTGAGCAGACAAACCTCTCGGGCTGCTGAGTGCTGGTCGGCACCAATGCTCTGTGCAGGAATCTCTCTGCTTTGCCCTCTGCACCCCTGTTGCTGCGTTCTCCTCTGTGGCTCTGAAGCTTCCCCCCGCCCATCCCCCATCTCCGCCAGTGAGGGGGCTTTCTAGTGTGTGGAAACTTTTCCTCCTTCACAGCTCCCTTACAGAGGTGCAGGTCCCATCCCTATTCTTTTGTCTCTGTTTTTTCTTTTTTCTTTTGCCCTACCCAGGTATGTGGGGAGTTTCTTGCCTTTTGGGAGGTCTGAGGTCTTCTGCCGGCGTTCAGTAGGTGTTCTGTAGGGGTTGTTCCACATGTAGATGTATTTCTGATGTATTTGTGGGGAGGAAGGTGATCTCCACGTCTTACTCCTCTGCCATCTTGAAGGTCTCCTCCACCACTGATATCTTAATTACCAAAACGAATTGGTTATTTTTAGTGTCCATCTTACCTGACTTCTCTGTGGCATTGACACTTGAACATACCCTTCTTGAAACTCTTCTGGTTTGTGAATGTTCACTTTCCTAGTTCTTTTCTTAACTCAAACTATTCCTTTTCAGTCTCTTTTGCTTTTCTTCTTCCTGTTTCTAATAATATGCTAATTATTGTACTCAGCATGATTTCCTTGACGAGGAATGAGTACCCATCACCTGCTGTTAATTCTTCCTTAGCGATATTGTGGAGGTTCACCCACTTCCAGTCTGTTCCTCCTGCCTCTGCAAAGTCCTTGCCTTGCCCAGCACACCTGGTCAGGAGCCTCCTAACTCTTTCACTCCTAGGAGGCATTCCTTCTAAGTACCATAGCCATGTTAATCTTCTTAAAATACCACTTTGTCCATGACACCTCCCCTGCTTAGAAACTAAGTGGCTCATCACTGCTTATAGGATGAAGTCGAAAAACCGTAGCTAGGCCTTCCAGAACCTTTGTACCCTGATCCCATGTTACCTCCTCAGCTGTCTTTCACAGCTTTCCTGCCCATACTCTCCTCTCCAGCTACATGGCCTCCACAACATGTCCTGCTAATTCTGGCTTCTGTGTACTTTCATCACAGCTGTCTCCTCTTCTCTCCCAGAATGAAGTCATTCTCCCCATCCCCCATCAAACTATCTACAACATAGCCATCTTTCAAGGTCCAACTTAAGTCTTGAGGTTTTGTTCTTTTTTAAAGGCTGTATGCGTTTTTTTTTTTAAAGAGGATGTTGGGGGTAGGAGTTTATTAATTTATGTATTTTTGCTGTGTTGCATCTTCGTTTCTGTGCGAGGGCTTTCTCTAGTTGTGGCAAGCAGGGGCCACTCTTCATCGCGGTGCACGGGCATCTCACTATTGTGGCCTCTCTTGTTGCGGAGCACAGGCTCCAGATGCGCAGGCTCAGTAGTTGTGCCTCACGGGCCTAGTTGCTCCGCGACATGTGGGATCCTCCCAGACCAGGGCTCGAACCCGTGTCCCCTGCATTAGCAGGCAGATTCTCAACCACTGCGCCACCAGGAAAGCCCAAGTCTTGAGGTTTTTGATGTCACCATTTCATCTTCTAATGTATTTAGAACCATTTCATCTTCTAATGTATTTCTTCTCCTCTAAAATTCGGTAGTACCAGGGGGCTGTCTGGTCATTTTCTGGCCCCTCTGTATTTCCAGCTTCATCTCCCAACACTTCCCCACAAACTAAAGGGATCCAGCCACAGCAGTCTACTCATTGCTTTCCAAACAGTACTGTTGTTTCAGATCTCTGTGCTGTTGTATATGCTGGGTTTTTTCTTTTCCCTACTGCCTCAGAAACCTGGTTTCATCAAGCACCCCTGTTCCTCCTGTGTTTTTAACCTTTCCCTCTCTACTGGCTTTTCCCCCTCAGCATAGAAGCATACCAATGTGTTTCTCCCATTTTAGACTGCTTTTTTTTTTTTTTTTGCGGTACGCGGGCCTCTCACTGTTGTGGCCTCTTCCGTTGCAGAGCACAGGCTCCGGACGCGCAGGCTTAGTGGCCATGGCTCACGGGCCCAGCCGCTCCGCGGCATGTGGGATCTTCCCAAACCAGGGCACGAACCCGTGTCCCCTGCATCGGCAGGCGGACTCTCAACCACTGCGCCACCAGGGAAGCCCGTTGCTCCCATTTTAAAACAAACTAAATCCTTGATCCTCCTCATACTACTGCTCTTTTCCCTTTTCCTTTCACTCTGCTTTTTTGTCAGCACTCCATCCTCATCCCATTGAAACTGTCCCTGCCGAGATCAACCAATGACCTGAATAACTGAATCCATTAGGCTCTTTTCAGTCCTCCTCTTAATTGGTGACTCCACTGTGTCTCACACCCTCCCCCTTCTTCTGGACAGTCTCATTCCTCCCGTGGATCTATGACACTACCCTCTCCTGGGTTTCCTCTTACATTTCTGAGAACTCCTTCTCGGGCTCCTCTTATTCCACCCACCCATACTTGAAACATAGCCCAGGTTCTGTCCTGGGATTTTTTTCTTTCTCTTCCTGCTGTTCAAGCCCATCACCTTGCTCCCTCCACACCACCTTAAGTGGTCTCGCTCACTTAGATGCTTATAGCTCCTACCCATGTGCTGCTGATCCCAAACCTCTATCTCCTGCCCATATCTTGCATCTACATTTCAGCCTATAAATGTAGTTGCCTGTGGGGCATCTCGTGAATGTCCCACAGGTACCTCCCATTCCACGTATCTGAAGCTGAACTCTCCATCCTTCCCTGCCTCTGTTAAACCTGCCCCTCCATTACCTGTATTCAGTAATATCAACATTCCCCCGGTCACCCAAGCCAGAAACCAGGGCATCACTCCATACTCTTTCTTCACTCTGACTCCTCTTCCCAATCCCATCAGTCACCAAGTCCTGTCAGCCTTACTTTCTCATCTCTCAAGTCACTTTCATTTCTCTAACCCTACTACCACTACCTTCGTTCAGGCCTTCATCGTTAGCTTATAGCACGCTTTCCAACTGGATTCCTTATCTTCAGTCAGGCACCTGTTCAAGTTATCTACCAACCAGCAGCAGCATGTTCTCCCTAAACGGGATGTCCCTGCTTAGAGCTCTTTTCAGAGCTCCTCACTTTGTGCCACGCTGCTTAGCAAGGCCTTTGTGCTCTAGCCTTGCCTACCTGGCTAGCTTCCCCTCTCCTCAGCCCTTCGTCAGAATCTGCCTAGCCATACTAAGTGTGCTACGTTCTTGCTTGTCTGTGCACCTTTGTACATCTTGCTCCTTCCGCTATAAATGCCTTCCCTCTGTCTTCACGTGGCTAATTCTATTTCGCCCTTCACTACTCAGCTCCAATTTCATCCCCTTGAACCACCTCCAGTTCTTTGACCCCCTCCATTTCCTTCCACTCCCACCTCCCTCATCTAGTGCTTACCTCTTTCCTACACTAACACTACCCCAACTCTGTACTACAGTCATCACCTTGCCTGGCTGACTCCCAGTAGACAGCAGGCTAATCAAAAGGGGGAACTATGTCTTATTCATCTTTGAACCCCAGGGACCTGGCATAGTGCCTGACATGTCATCATTGGCCCTCATTGAATGCCTGAGTTCTTTTTCCCTTTTGGTCTGACTGGTAATGCCTACTAATATTTCAATTCACAGTTCAGATGTCACCCACCTATGAAACCTTTACTTTGGGTCCAAGTCTTTCCATCAGTGGGTGCTCCCATAGTGTTTTTTCCTAACACTTTATTATGAAAATTTTCAAAGATACAACAAAGTTGAAAGATTATACAGGAACATCCCTACACCTAGCATCTGGATTCCGCCATTAATATTTTACTATATTTGCTTTATATCTGTCCATTTATCCACTCATTAATCCACATTCTTTTTTAAAACGCATTTTTAAAGTAAATTTCACACATTAGTGCACTTTCTCCCAGATTCTTAAGCTTACATATTATTAACTGGAGTTTAATATTTCTTTAGATTTTTAATATAAAATTTACAATGAAAAGCACAAATTTTAAGTGTATTGTAGCTGAATTTTGACAAATGCATTTACCTAAAAGCCTGTAATCAAAAGCCTTATCATGATATAGAAGATTATCTCCCTTCCCAGTCAGTTGTCACCCTACCACGTCTCACAGCATTCTCCCTTTTCACTGTAATTATATTTGTCTTTTTTTCTCATTAAACTTTTATTTCCTTGAAGGTAGTGACCAGTTCATATTTTCTTGCCACCTATGCTAAGACTGTGTCTGACACACAGTAGGCATTCCATAACTGTTGTCTGGCCGGATAAATGAATATCTGCCTTATTCCTGGAATATGAGTACATGTTGTATTCATCCTCTTTCTTTCTCATCTCCCACATCCAAAAGGTCTTTTGGTCATGTCATATTTATGTCTTAAACACCTTCTATCTACTTCATTCCTCTCCCATGGTTCCAGTCCTTAGAGATCACTCAACTGAACTATTAAAATTACATCCTTGTACATGTCTCTTTATGCACTGATGAGAAAGTTTCTTGATAGACACCCAGAAGTAGAATTGTTGGGTCATATTGTAATGAACGTTTTTTACTTTAGTAGGTATTGCAAAATCCTCTCTAAGGAGCTTGTACCCTTTTACACACCCACCAGCAAATATTATTAATTTGATAATTTTTGCTAAATTGATGGATGCAAAATTTTATTGTTGTAATTTGTATGTTTTGATTTCTAGTAAGGTTGAGTGTCTTTTCAGTAAAGTTGCCAAGTAAACCACAGGAAGCCCAGGACATGGATATACTAGGAAGACAGGAAACACAGGACATACTTATACTAAAAACTTATTTGTGTTTTATATGTCCTATATTTTTATCTGTTAAATTCTGTGAATTGCCAACTCAAATACTGTGCTTGTTTTTCTGTTGACTTTTTAGAAAATTAATTGGGAGAGGGAGTTCATATATTCTGGACGTAAGTGGTCAGTTTTATGAGTTCCAAATATTTTGTCCCCATCTGTGGCACATCTTTTTACTAAGTGTATGATGTCTTTTGTCATATAAAGTGTTGGGTTTTTTATATAAATAGAATTTCAGTGTAGTCATACAGATATAAAGCCATTTCTCCTATGTTTTCTTCTTTAAAAAAGGTCTTAAATCTGTCGGGAATTTATAACTACGTGTGGTGTGAGGTAGCAGCTTAGTTTTATGTTTTTCCATATGGATAGCCATCTTCCCCAACAGAATATATTAAATTGTCCATCTTTTCCTCAAAAAAAAAATAATAACCTCCTAAATGGTTTCTTAAACACCAGTTTTTTACTCCCAAATCTACCTTCCAAATGACTACCAAAGTAATATTTCTGAAATCTAAATTTGATCATGTTTATTCCTTCTTTAAAACCTTTCATTTGTGTCCATCATCTACAATAGATGTTTTTAATCTGCCTTCTTTTTAAAGCAGAGGAACTCTTTTTAAAATGAAGTCTTAAAACAAATTCTAACAGTTGAAATAAATTAAAAAACAGATTTTAAATTCACATAAATTTATTTTGTAAGTTCAAATTTATAACATTGAGTAGGTCAATCTTCAAACAATAAGAATATTATAGCTACTTTATGATCACAATTTCTTTCTGTATATTGCATATCATAAAATTTTTCATGGTAAAAAAATGCAGTACATCCAGCAAAGGACTTGTATCTAGAATATATGAAGAACTCTCAAAACTCAATAGTAAAAAATAATCCAGCTAGAAAATGAGCAAGACACGAGCAGATATTTCACTGAAGAGGATATACAAATGGCAATAAGCACATGAAAAGATGTTCAACATCCTTAGTCATTAAGGAAATACAAGTGAAAACCACAGGGAGATTTCACTGTAGACCTCTCAGAATAGCTAAAAGAAGAAATAGTAATAATATCAAATGCTGGCAAGAATGTGGTGAAATTGAATTTTTCATACATTGCACTATTGGACATTTATTCCAGAAAAAGTTTATGTTCACACAAAAACCAGTATGCAAATGTTCATAGCTGCTCTATTTGTAATAACCAAAAACTGGAAACAACTCAGATGTCTACCCACAGGTGAATGAATGGTTAAACAAACTATGGTACATCCAGGCCGTGTAATACTATTTAGCAGTAAAAAGGAATGAACTATTAAAACAGACTCCTTGGGTGGGTTATTATTATGCTGAGTGAAAAAAAAAAAGGCTAGTCTCAAAAGGTTACATACTGTATATGCCATTTATACATTCTTGAAATAACAAAATTATAGGGGAGAAAGCTTAATGATTGCCAGGGGTTAGGGATTGGAGATTGAAGAGGTAGGTGTGCCTATAAAGGGCAGCACAAGAGAGCCTTGTGATGATAGTACAGTTCTATATCTTGATTTTGGTGATCATTACATGGAGTTATACATGTGATAAAATTACACAGAACTACACGCACACACACACACAGAGTACGTGTAAAAGTTGGTCACATCTGAATAACATCTGGGGATTGTGCCAATGTTAATTTCCTGGTTCTGATATTGTACTATGGTTATGTGAGATGTTACCATTGGGGGAGGCTGGGTGAATGGTGCACAAGACCTTGCTGTACATTTCTTTTGCAGCTTCCTGTGAGTCTATAATTATTTCAAAATAAAAAGTTTTTTTTTTAATGCAGTATAATGAAAAGTAACTTTTTCTCTTTCCCCAAATCCCTAGTCTATGTCTTTAGACATTCTCTCTTTCTGTATAATGGAAGCATATTATGCACTCTGTTCTAATCTACCCTGTATTTATGGAGATTGTTCCATATCAGTATATACATCTCTACTGTATTCTTTTTCATGTCCATATATTGTATAGATATGCCACTGTATTTATTATACCATTCCCCTATTGATAAACATTTAGGTTGGTTCCAGACTTTTGCTATTACACACTAGCTCCAGTGAACATAGTTCTTAGTATATAACATGATGGGGATTCTGGATAACAGCAACAATCTTATTTAAGGTTTTGTATCTATTTTTTCTATATTTTTTTCTTGTCACACATTATCAAGAAAATCCTGATTCATACTAATACATAATTATGAGTTATAAACATTTTTTAACAGCCCACTTTACAATCTCTTCAATTATTAAACTGAACTAGGAGCTTCAATGAGGAGTAATAGGACATTTAAATTCAATGTTGGATCACTAACAATATATTTCCTAATATGTTATATGATAACTATAAATGTCTAACAAGACACAAAGCTTACAAGAAGCACTGAAACCATCTTTTTTTTTTTTTTGAGTGCCATTGGCTAAGTGCTTCATATGCACCATCACATTTTCTTTTTTTTTCCAACTTTATTGAGATATTCTTGACATATAACATATGTTACGTTTAGGGTGTACAGTGTGATGATTTGACACATGTATATGTTGTGAAATGATTACCACAATAAGGTTGGTTAACATCTCCATCCCCTCACATGATTACCATTTTTGTGTGTGTGTGGTGAGAACATTTAAGCTTTACTCCCTTAGAACAAAGTAGTGGTTACCAGAGGGGATGGGGTTGGGGAAAGATGAAATGGGTAAAGGGAATCAACTGTATAGTGATAGATGGAAACTAAAACTTTGGTGGTGAGCATACTGTAGGACATATAGAAGTAGAAATGTAATGTGCACATGAAACATATAATGATATAAACCAATGTTATCTCAATAAACTTTTTTAATTAAAAAAAGATTTAGTCTCTTAACAACCATCAAGTACATAATACAGTACTGTTGATTATAGTCACCATGCTGTACTTGAGATACCCAGAAGTTATTCATCTCATAGCTGGATGTTTGTACTCTTTGACCAGCATCTTCCCAGTTCCCCCGCCCCTCAGCCTCTGGCAGCCACTATTCTACTCTCTTGCTATGAGTTCAGCTTTTTTTAAATTCCACATATAAGGTGAGGACACACAGTATTTGTCTTTCTCCATCTGATTTATTTCACTCAGCATGATGCCCTCAGGGTCCATCTATGTTGCAAAAGGCAGGATTTTCTTCTTTTTTGTGGCTGAATAATATTTCTCTCTGTGTGTGTACCACATTTTCTTTATTCATTCATCCATCAATGGACAATTAGATTGTGAAACCATCTTTAATAGTATATCATAACATGTTGAGTTCCCTATTGATTTGGTACCACACAACTGACTATGATGCAGTGATGAGCACATGAATTGAGTAACTGCCTCTGTCTGGTGTTTCAGTACAAGCTCATGTGCTACAGTGGTATAATTATCTGTACAGTTTTCCATGAGTGTGCATGTGAACTGGGCAAAAGTCTCGTGCAAAGCCACAACCTTAAATTACACATTTGCAAAAACTTCGAACATATGTACAAATAATAGAGGAATTTTCAAAGACTGCAGAAAAATTAATTAACCTTGTGGCACAAGATAATGTGTCAGTAGATTCTAGCACAGTGTTGTGAAGCAGTTAGACTCCAATAAAGATCTATTTAAAAAAAAAGATTTGCTTTATAGAACATTGGAATGAGCCATTTAAATGCAGTTTTTTTAAAAAAACAATATAGGGCTTTTTTGTTTTTTGTTTTTGCTGCGTCGGGTCTTAGTCGTGGCATGCGGGATCTTTGTTGTGGCACGCAGGCTTCTCTCTAGTTGTGGCGTGCAGGTTTTTCTCTCTCTAGTTGTGGCGTGTGGGCTCCAGAGCACATGGGCTCTGTAGTTTGCAGCAGGCAGGCTCTCTGATTGAGGCACGGGGGCTCAGTAGTTGTGGCGTGCGGGCTTAGTTGCCCCATGGCATGTGGGATCTTAGTTCCCCGACCAGGGATCGAACCCATGTCCCCTGCATTGAAAGGCGGATTCTTTACCACTGGACCACCAGGGAAGTCCCTTAAATGCAGTTTTTAAAATAGTTAAAATAACGTTAAATAGCGGTGATGGTTGCACAACAGTGTGAATGTACTTAATGCCATTGAACTATACACTTAAAAACTGTTAAAATGGTACATTTTATGTTATATATATTTTACCACAGTAGAAGTAATTTTTAAAACAAAATCCAAATTACAGTTGCAGAAACTCTGCAGTATTGTTGTGGTTCCCTAAAGTATCCCTAAGGTTCTGAGGAACACAATTTGAAAACCACTGTCCTACAGGATAAACACAAATACCTGAGCATGACATATCTTTCATGCTCTTTATGATCGGTCCCTAACTGTCCTCTGGCCTCATTATTTGTTACTCTCTATCTCATAACTTGCATTATTTTCCTGTTGAACTCCCTGTAGTTCCTAAATGTATGATGCTCTCTCACAAATATGTGCCTTGACATATGTTACTTCTCTGCCTGGAATAACCTTACATTCTTCTTTCCTACTCTTCCCTCCTCCATCAGCATTGTCCTAGTCATTCTTCACAGTTCAGCTCAAATTTTCAATTCCCACTCCTATGAGAACCCATTTTTACTATACTTACCTTTTCCTTTAACATTATATTTGCAAATAGTTTTTGTTGGTGTGTCCATCTCCCTTTAGATTTTTAACTCCTCGAGAGTAAGGATTGTGACTTATTCATCTTTCTACCTCTAATGCCTAGCACAGTGCCTAGAATATTGAACATATTCACTAAATGATAAGGACTCAGATGTGTGGGGTGAGAAAAGAGGGAGAGTCCAGGATGTCGCAGGTTTGTTGTTTGTTGGATGACTGGTTAGGTGGTGAGACAATGAAAAGGAACAGTGCTGGAAGTGAAATAGATTTGCACTGAAAGATGAATTCTGTGTTGTTCAAGTCTGTGTTATGCAATGCCACGTGGGCACAGCCCACTGGAGGTTATTCAGTAGGCAGACAAGATATAGCTTTGGACAATAGGAAAGAGGTCTGGTTTGGAGATGGGAATTTGAGGGAGTCATTAATATAGGTGTTTATTGGAACTCTAGGCAAGGATGAGATAGCCCAGGAAGAGTATATATAGTACGCAAAGAGCCTAAGACAGTCCCAAGAGAATACCAACGTTTAATGGGAGGGTATTGGAAAAACTACCCCATTAAGTAGACTGGGAATGATTGAGAATGGGGGACACAGTAGTCACATGGCTCTGGAGGGGTGATGTGAGAGTTCAAGCTTTCTTTAAATATATTTTCTACCATCTCCGTCTTTTCAGCCTCAAGTCTCTCCCCTTTCCAAGGTACCTGGTGCCTCTAAGTGAGCAAATTTGCTCATTTCCATAGAGCATAGAGGTTAAGATCATGGATTTGGGAGCCAGACTGCCTCCGTCTGAATCCTGACTCTGCCACTTATTAGCTATGTGACCTTAGGCAAGTTACCTAATCTCTTTGTGCCTCAGCTCTCATATCTGTCAGCACAGATAATCATACTTGATGCACACTTTATAGGACTATTGTGAGGATTAAGTAAGGTAATAAGCATAAACTTCCTAGAACAGTATCTGGCTCATAGTAAACACTATATAAACTTAGCTGTTATTATCACTGTCATGGTCATTATTGTTCCTCTGCAGGCACTTTAGATTGAGGCTCCTCCATCTTGCTGAGTCAGTTATTGCTTCTCTACCTGTGCTCTAAAAACACATTGAAACCTCTTGTCTACAGATATTTCCTCTCCTGTGCTCTGTCGTCTTATGGGTTATTACTTTTTAAATTCCTTTTAGTGGTATCTTAGGGGGGAAAGAAATGCTGGTGGTCAGTCTCCTGTGTTTGAACAGAATTTCCTCTAATGCTCTCTGTGTTCTTTTTGTATATAATTTTATTTGTTACATTGGTTCCTATGAAGCTGTATCAATTTTTTATTGGAATAATATGTGCCTAGATAATTACAATTTTATTTTTTGAAAGCCTTTCATACTTTTCCCCCTTTAGACTTTCTGTACCAGAAACTTAACTATCTTTTTTCCTGAATTTTAGAGATACGTTTTCTTACCATCTAGCATACTGATGTCTGACCATGCACCTCGGTCCCCTACAACCAGATTCTCATCATTTTACTTACATAATCAGTTCTTCCATGTGTGTCAACTTGAAGGCCAACTTCAAGATACTGCCATTTCCTTCTTCACTTGCAGTATCTTTTGGGTGAAGAAATTGTCATCAGAGTAGATAAGGAATTTATTGGGTACTCTGCTTTCACTGTCATGTAACTTAGCAAATATCCAGATTATCTAAGTTCCTCTATCCTATTAATAATAACTTACATGTGGGTAGCACTTTATAGATCACATTTGATTTTTATCATAGCCTCATGAGGTAAGGTATGTATTACACCTGTTTTATGGATAAAGGAAAGTTTTAGTGGCTTGTCCAAGGTCACACACATTGATAAGTGGGAGAGGCAGAATTTGAACTAAGATTCTATCTCCCATGGGCTTCCCTGGTGGCGCAGTGGTTGGAGTCCGCCTGCCGATGCAGGGGACGCGGGTTCATGCCCCGGTCTGGGAAGATCCCACATGCCGCGGAGCGGCTGGGCCCATGAGCCATGGCCGCTGAGCCTGTGCGTCCGGAGCCTGTGCTCCACAACGGGAGAGGGCACAACAGTGAGAGGCCCGCGTACTGCAAAAAAAAAAAAAAAAAGATTCTATCTCCCAATCAAGTTCCTTTCCACTCTATCCCCTCTTAGTAGTTACTCCGGTAAATCTTGTGATCTAGTGCAGTAATAGATCATTCCCCTTCTAGCTAGGCAGACCATATCTATACTATCATTTTACTTCTGTTTTTCACCCTAATCTTCTTGGCTGTGCTACCTGCCTTAGGCTCATACATATTTTCTTCACATATAGAGCAGGGTTTCTCAGCTGTGGCACTATTGACATTTTGGGTCAAACAATGTTGGGGGGCAGGGACTGTCCAGGGCATTGTAGGGTGTTTAGTGGTATCCTTGCCCTCTACCCACTAGATGCCAGTAGCACTACCCCTGACCTCACAGGTTGTGACAACCAAAATGTTTCCAGATATTACCAAATGTCCTGCAGGAAGCAAAATTGTCCCCAGTTGAGAGCTGCTGCATATAGAGCTGCTTCGTTTCTCTTCTGCCTCGTTTTTCTCTCCTGTTACCAATATACCCTTTTATTCTAGTTGTGAAACCAATTGTAACGTGCCTCCATGATACTTGTGAAGTTCTAGTCCCTTTTTAAAGTTAAAATCTCTACTTTATTATTTATTTGTTGCCCTAGTGAACAAATACCCGAAGCTGTTAAGTAGTATTCTTGATCCTCTCCTCACTTGGTCTGTTCTCAGTCTTTTAGAGAGAAGAGGAACTTCTGGTCTTATAATTTTATCTGGGCATTTTCTCCATAGCCATCCTTGATTAGAACTTTTAAGTCTCTGCAGACATGTTCTTCCCAGTCTTTATAATATATAATCTCCAACCATGTCAAGAATTTTCTCTTAACAACAGGAAATCACATGCTGTTTTGTGATGATTTCTTTCCAAAGAGACATTCATTTCCCTTGCTCCTATCTATTCCAAAACTCCAACTCTCATTTGAAGAAAAAAAAATCAGCCTTTTTATCCTTAAGTCTATGCTTCTTGCTTAGATCACAGTAGCCATAATTTCTTCTCAGGGCTCATCTGGACTTTTATTGTTGTTCCTATGGAACTATAGATGGACATTTTGCTCAGCAGGTTTGAAAAACCTCAGCAGTCTCTCCTTCACATCCTACATGGGATATGGGCCAATAAGATGGCACAATGTTCTATTTGGCTAAAAGGGGGAAAGAAGAGAAAGGAGTGAACTAATATGAGGATTAGTACAGGCATTGGTGAGGTTTGATCAATCTCAGCAGGATCTCCTTCACATCCTGGATGGGATAACTGGCCCTGAAAAATGGTACCCCTTCCAACTTGCAATAAAGGGAAAAGAAAGAGATAGTTGCTTGAGGGAATTGTTTTTGTTTTAGGTTGGGGAGATTTGAGCATGTGTATAGACTGAAAAGAAGGAATTCGTGAAGGAAAAATAAATTGAAGATCTAAGAGGGAGGGGGAAGATCAAGGGATCCAGGGTCCCTGGGAAAATGGAGGGAATAGAAACACTGGCAGAGGCTGAAGGGAAAATAAAGGTAGTTATTTCCTCCTCTGAAACAAGGAGAAGGACAAAGGAATCAGTAACAGCAAAGGAAAGACTGTGAAGTGAGGAGAGGGAAGGTTAGGGAGCCCTTGTGAATAATTGATCACCATAATGTATTTGTTGAAATCATCTACTAGTAGAGTGAAGGTAGATTTCCAGCCTTGGAAATGATGAGTGTTTAGAATAGCTGCTGTGGTGAAGGAAGAATGAAGAAGAGAAGATTGTCTATTGACCAAGGGTTCAGCCAAGGTCAGATAGTGTGTTTTATAATGGATGGATCCATTCCATTTCGTTATGTGACTTTCAGAAACTTACACACACGTGCACGTGCACACACACACACACACAGTTGGTTTAACCTAGGCCTGGGAATTGACATGGTGGGAATGGCAGAAGGTCATGGGTCTAGTGAGCCCTTGGGAAAACATAACTGAAATGATTGACTGCAGAGAATAGGTAGTTTAAGACCCAGGAAGGATGATCTACTGAGAGTATTAGAAAGTGTCAGTAGGGACTTCCCTGTCAGTCCAATGGTTAAGACTCCACGCTTCCACTTCAGGGAGCACGGGTTCGATCCCTGGTCGGGAAATTCAGATCCCACATGCTACATGGTGCAGCTGAAAAAAGAAAAAAGAAAGAAGGCGTCAGTAAATTTGAAGCCACAATAAGGGTGAAGAACAGGATCCATGAAAGAATTGGAAGGATAGTAGTAGGATGCAGAGAGGAATTTTGGACTTCAGGATCTTGTAGATATAATTGTTTTAGGTTATAAGGGAGTCCAAAGTACAGCTGAATAAGTAAAGTAGTACAGCACTAACAATAATGATGCCATTTGTATATCATTTAACTTTGTTTTGTGTAAAGTATCTTATTAACTCCCCACCACAACCTAACGAGGTGGGTAGATTTGCCTCATTTTATAGAGGAACTTACCCAAAATCGCATAGCTAATCAGTGACAGAGCCAGGATTAGAACCTAGGTCTATCTGACACCATTGCCCATGCACTTAACCATTATACTACATAGACTTTCCATGATAAACATAACCATGGGAGGGTCAGGGGCTTTCAAGGGACCTCAGATTATTACAATTTTTAAAAAGTAAACCTTGGAATTTAAGAAGTGGAAATGAACCTTTACTCTATTTAAAGCAATAAGAGGAAAGGTATTTCATTCTGGTATAATAGAAAGAGCATAGGATTTGACTGCAATCCTGAGATGGAATCTCAGGCCTACCACTTACCTGCTAGTGGTACCACTTGACCTTGGACAAGTCATTTAACCTTTGAGCTAGTTCTGTCATCAATAAACTGAAAATGATAGTTAAAATCATGATAATAATAAAAAATAGCTTTTAATGTAATTTCACAGCATTAATTTAAGCATTAAGTATGATAATGTATATTAAAAGTGTGATAATGTATATAACCACTTGTAAATAACTATACAAGTGGTTATTGTCATGGTGATCGTTATCTGTCTCTCTGCTTTGTTTCCATGGGAAAGGGCAAGAAGTGCCAACAGACTCAATTGTGCATTCACCTTTGTCCCTTGAACTTTGCTTAACTGGAAGACCAACTGTTTGAAAGAGGAAGAGATGGAAAGAAAGTAAAATATCAGAGTGGATATCACCAACTTCTACCAGCATCATGTTTATTCCCATTTCTACCCATACCACCTAGGAAAAATATGGCCTGTTTCCCAAAGAGCATAAGAATATATGATAAGAACACTAAAGACTTTTAAATACTGTTGTTTTTCATTTCTATGAAGCTTTCTGTTTGAAAAAAAAAGAGGCACTCTCAGAAAAGTGAACAAGATTAAGAGGTTTCTTTAAGATTGCTGACTTAATATTTCTATAGGGTCTTTATTTCTTATCTCTTTCTCAGGATAAGTATATGTTAGATGTTACCCAGGTAACATGGGTATATGTTACCAAGCAATTTAAATTTTGTTTCCTGCTATTAGGTATTAATATTAACCGAGGCCTCCTATGCTTGGGAAATGTAATCAGTGCTCTTGGAGATGACAAAAAGGGTGGCTTTGTGCCCTACAGAGATTCCAAGTTGACTCGACTGCTTCAAGGTAAGCCCAAAGTGCCTCTAAAAATAAGAGAGTAACTCAGAATGATAGTGCTGAGAAAGCAAAGATAGGACAGGTAGAAAGCCAGATTTTTGGATTATGACATACAGAGCTGTCTAGTTGATAAACAGGAGAGAGACCTGTTGGCAAGCAGGCTTCTAAGGTAATGGAAAAATGTCTTCATATATGGCTTTGAGAGCCAAAAACTCTGTATGTAGCGTGTCAGCTGTACTTAGTACTTTGTACCTGAAAATGAACTTAGTTACTGCCTTTATTACTGATGATAAGAATTCCCTAAGGAGTTAAGATCTACCTAGAGGGGGCATCCAAAGAAATTTTAACCCTAATAGTGACTCCTCACTTGGCCCAGTAAGTTTTTTTTTGTTTGTTTTAACCTGATTAACTGCTGAAGTCACAGTCTCTCTTAAGAACGAGGACACATGCAATAGGATTCTAAACTATATCATTTTATACAACAAAAATCTTAATGTTTTTATATTGACACAATAGGAAACTTGTAGATACTTAAGAATTTTTTTCTTACAGCTCTGAGATTGAAGACACCAACCCAAACAGACAGTTTTACTTGCGTCCTACTTGTTTGATTTCATTTCCTTCCCTTGTTCTTTTTCAGATTCTCTAGGAGGTAATAGCCACACTCTTATGATAGCCTGTGTGAGTCCTGCTGACTCCAATCTAGAGGAAACATTAAATACTCTTCGCTATGCTGACAGAGCAAGAAAAATCAAGAACAAACCTGTTGTTAATATTGATCCCCAGAGAGCTGAACTTAATCATCTGAAGCAACAGGTAGAAGAAACTTGACATTTGATGGGAAAAATTACAAGTGTGTGAGTGGAATGATAGAACTCCTATTTCTCAGCTTCTTCTCTACCAGAAGTTTAGAGATGTTGGTTAAGCATTATGTTAGTTTGGGGAAATCTTAAAGTAACTCGTATTGACAGGTTTTTGGTCATATTTAAGATTAGGGAGTGGCACTGGAGATTTCACTGATAAAGAAGTGAGCAGTGAGAGATGAGGCAAGAGAGGTAGGCAGGAGTCAGATCCCAAAGGTCCTTATATGACTTGTTAAAGGATTTGGAATTCAACCTGAAAGATGTAGGGGGCCACTGAAAGATTTAAGTAAGAGGGTAACGTTGAAATGAGATTACTCTAGCAAGTATATAGAAAGTGAATTAGAGGTAGGCATGACTAGAAGTAAGAAAATAAATTAGGGTATTATAATAACTCAGGTGAGAACTATGGCCTGAACTAAAGACAGTAGCTATAGAGATGAAGAAAGGGGGACAAATTAGAAACAAAAAACAAGGAGGTAGAATGTATAGAGCTTACAAATGTGGTGACACATGTGACGTGGAAGGGTAGGTAGGGAGAATCAAAGTTAATTCCCAGGTTTCTTGCTTGGACAACTGAATAAATGGTGGTAATAATCATTGAGTCAGGGAATATAGGAGGAAAAACAGGGTCAGGTAGGGAAATGGAAATGATGAAATTCAGTTTTGGGCGTTTTGAATTTGAAGGGCTTATGGGACATCTAAGTAGAGTTGTTCAAACATGGTTGGGTATGTGGGTTTAATGTAGAGAGGTCTGAACTGAAGATACAGATTTGAGAGTCATCAGCATTTAGATGGTATCTGAAGTTATGGAGTGGATGAGATCAAAGAGTGCCCGGCACGTTAAAGGCACTTCCTCATTATTGGCTGAATGAGCAAATGGACAAGAAGAGAGAAGAAGCCTAGACAGAACTCAGGGGTAACAGCAGTATTTAAGGAAGGGGGAAAGGAGTAGAAGACAAGAGAGATGAAGAAGGAGCAAACAGGCAGGAAGAAAATCAGTGGTTCATGGAAGACAAGAGAAGAAAGTTTCAAGGAGGGCTACTGAAAGTATAAATTTATAAAGAAGTGTAAAGTAAGATAAGGGTTGAAAAGTGTCCATTGATTTTTTTTTAATCAACAAGGAATGAGAAGAGGGTCAGGGGAATGATAGGAGCAGATTGCTATGGGATGGACAGTGAATGCTAGATAAGGAAGTGGAGGAAGTTGTTAGGCTCTTCTTTCAAGAAGGCAAGATGAAAGAAGACAATAGCTGGTAGTCAAGTGTCAAGGGATGTAAATCTGTTTGTTTTTAAAATATGGAAGAGACTTGAACATGTGAAAGAACCAGTTGGGAGAGACTAAAACTGAGAATAGGGATGAGTTGATAAGGGGTCATCTCTTAGTTGAGATACTGAGCACAAATAAAGAGAGCTTTGCTTTAGACAGTAGAGGGGATACTTGCCCCCAAGACTAGAAAAAAAGAGGTTAGGGTAGGAAGAATACAGTGATACTAATTTAGAGGAAGAAGAAGGGAAATTGAGCAATTTTCAGCCTGACAATCTTTATCTTCTCAGTGAAGTAGGAGGCAAGGTCATCTTCTAAGAGCAAGCAAGCAGATGATGATAGGGTAGAGGGACTGGGGTAACCACAGAAGGCTTAAAATCACGGAAATGGAAGAAGTAGCTGACTAGGAACATGAATTTGTGGTGGTATCAGTATGACTGTGCAGCAGCTCAGTAGCTCTGGCAGAGGAGCTGAGAGGGCAGGTGGTTGGGTTGACCCCTTTGGGGGGGTCAGGTTTTCTTGGTGTAGCACTCTTCCCAATGGGAATCTAGTGTTTCCCAACTGTCTAGTGTTCACTCCGTCTCTGGCCTTCCTCCTCAGTGATAATAATTACCATTCATTCAATCTGTTGTCTTCCTTCCCCTTATCCTCCTTTATTTCCTTCCCTCCTAGGGTTCACTATAGAAAATATAAATAATTTACCTGTTCACAGAATCATCTCAATTGTAAAATACCTTATTCAGTCCTGCTCCTCTATTTTCTTTCATGTGTATTCCTATTGCCAAAAATGCTCTTTTTCCTGGTCATTTATTTGTTCATCCATTCCAATAATAAATATTTATTGAACACTGTTATGTGCCAGGTACTATGCTGGGATACATTGTTAAGCAAAGCAGACACAGTTTCTGCGTTCATGGAATTTATTGCCTAGTGGGGGAGACAAACATTAAACACACAATCATATCAACATATCATTATAAACTGGGATAGTGTGCTATAGGGCACTGTGAAAGTATGGAACAGGATCTTCTGATCTTCTGTTAAATATCTAATCTGAGAAGCCTTCCCTGAAGTGGCTACATTTGAGCTGAGATCTGAGGGACTGAGTAGGAATCATCTATGCAGAAAAGAAAGAAGAGGATTCCAGGAAGAAGAAATAGCATGTGTAGCACAGTATGATGGGAAACAGCATTGACACTGCAGCCAGGCTGCCTGGGTTCAAATCCTGGCTCTATACCTCATTAGCTATTTACCCGGGGCAAGTTCTCTGTGCCTCAGTTTCCCTATCTGTAAAATGGAAATAATAATAGTACCTGCTTCATAGGGTTTTTGTGAGGGCTAAATGAGTTAATACATGTAAAGCACTTAGAACAGTGCCAGGCATATAGCATGTCTGCAAAGATCTTGAGTTAGGAATACAGTGCATTTGAAGAACTCAGAATGCCAGTGTGGCTAGAGTGGAGAGAGCAAGGAAAGGGTGTTCCAGTCTGAGACTAGAGAAGAAGCAGAGGCCTGATCAAGGCCTCATGTACTATGTTAAAAATGATTTTAAGCAAGGTGGCAACATTGATCATTTCCACTTTTAAAAAATGGTATGGCTGCTGTGTGGAAATGGATTATAGTGGAGCAAAAATAGACTCATAGAGACCACTTAAGAAGTTACTGCAGTGGTCCAGAGAGAGAAATGGTGGCTTAGAAAGTGATAGAAAGAAGTGACCAGTGGATTAGATAAGGGGGTGAGGGTATGACACCCAGCTTTCTGGCATGTGAAACTGCATATTCACTGACCTAGAGGATACTGGAGAAGGACCAGGTTTGGGATAGCAGAAAACTAGGCAGAAATATTAAGTAGATATTTGAATATAAAGGTTCTAAATTCAGAAAAACTAAGGGGATCTAATAATAGTAATACTCAGCTCCCTGGGCTGATTTGAGGATTAAACAGGATATTATGTCTAAACCATCTTGCGTAGTGTCTGGCTCCAGGGGCTAGACTCAGGCCTCAAAGAAGCTCCCTTCCTTTCAGATTTCCTGTCTCACCTTGACATTCATATATGATTATGGTTCGAAAAAAAGCCCTTTTATATTCATTATTTAATTTTATGATCATAATAAGCCAGTGAACACAGCAGATATCTTTATTCCCATTTTAAGACACTGGGGTCTAAGAAATGAATATAGGTGGTTCAGGGCAGGCTGATGGAGGAACCAGGTCTCCTGATATCCTGCCCTTGACTTTTCCCACTGTCTCTCCAAGATGGAGCAGTAGTGGCTTATCAAGGAACAGAGAAAGCTCTTCTCCCTGCAGTGGTATAGTAACTCTGATAAGCCTTACTTGCAGGTTGCAAGGGAGAGATAGCTGGATTGGAGGGAAGAGCGCCCCCCTACCAGCAATTCCTTCACTGATGGCCAGCAAATCCCCCCTAAGCTTTCTGCCTGAAGGCTCCTTTTCATAAAATGGAGATAAAATACCAGTTTCTCCCTATCAAACAGCCTTGTTCCCTGTAAATGCTTTAGAAATCTATGTGGACCAAATGAAATCACATGTGTAGTCATGCTTTGGAAATAATGATGTGATAATAAATGTAAAATACTAGTGTTATTGCATTAAGAAAGGGTTCTAAATTCAGAAAGATCTGTGTTTGAGATAAATTTGGGAGTCACCAGTTTATAGATGGTAATTGAAACCATAGTCAGAGATGAGACTTTAAGGAGAGAATAGAAAGTGAGTGAGCTTTGAGGAACTTTATCATTTAAAGGACAATTGGAGCAAAGATGAACTAAGAGACTTAGAAGATCAGCTTGAAGAATAGAAGGAAAAGCAAGAAAGTGTGGCGTCTGGTAACTCAAATGCTACCAAACAGTCAAATAAAATGAAGACTGAAAAATGCCCATGGGATGTAGTGACATGCCGATCATTGGTGACATTATCAAGAGTTATTTCAGAGGAATGTTGTGGGCACAAATCAGGTTAGAATAGGTTAAAGAGCAAGTGAGAGAAGAGCAAAAGGAAATGGAGGCAGTGGGTGTAGACTATTCTGTCAAACTTTGTGAAGGAGAGAAATTGGGCAAAAAAGATAGGAAGTGGGATTGGGAAAGGTGCTTTTGTTTTGTTTTATTTTAAGATGGGAGAGATTTGAACATGTTTTAATCTTAGTAGGAAGGATTCTGTAAAAAGGGAGAAGTCAAAGATATAGAAGAGAGAACGGATAACAAATAGAATAAGATTTTTTTTTAATTTTTGTTTATTTATTTATTTATTTGGCTGCACCACGTCTTAGTTGCGGCATGCAGGCTTTTAGTTGTGGCATGTGGGATCTAGTTCCCTGACCAGGAGTTGAACCTGGGCCCCTTGCAATGGGAGCATGGAGCCTTAACCACTGGACCACCAGGGAAGTCCCTAGAATAGGATTTATCAGAAGGCAAGAAGAGTTGGGATCCAAAGCTCAAGGAGAACAGCTCCTCTTTTATCATAAGAGGGAATGGAGAGGTTGATTACACATTCACTTTGGTTTAAGATCCGTCTCCATGAAGCCTCCTTTGGACTATTTTGGAATTTCATTAATTTGCTTCTTCTCAGAACCCTAAAGTACTTAACTATACTCGATGACTAGCATCTTCTGTCTTGTGTTATTTCTTACTTTTTCAGGCCTTAGTCTTGTCTTCATCAACTAGATTGTAAACTGGATAATAAACCACAAGAGTTTATTCTTGTACCCCCCCCCACAATGCATAGCCCAATGCTAAGTTTGATTTTTTAAAATTAATTAATTAAGTTATTTATTTATTTACTTACTTACTTACTTATGGCTGTGTTGGGTCTTTGTTGCTGCGCGGGCTTTCTCTAGTTGCAGTGAGCAGGGGCTACTCTTTGTTGTGGCACACAGGCTTCTCATCGCGGTGGCTTCTCTTGTTGCAGAGCATGGGCTCTAGGCGCGCGGATTTCCGTAGTTGTGGCACACAGGCTCAGTAGTTGTGGCTTGCAGGCTCTCAAGCACAGGCTCAGTAGTTGTGGCACACGGGCTTAGCTGCTCCGTGGCATGTGGGATCCTACCGGACCAGGGCTCGAACCCATGGCCCCTGCACTGGCAGGCAGATTCTTAACCACTGTGCCCCCAGGGAAGTCCCTAAGTTTGATTTTTTTTAAAACAGTAGGTTCTCTGGAACTTCCCTGGTGGTCCAGTGGGTAAGACTCTGTGCTCCCAATGCAGGGGGCCCGGGTTCGATCCCTGGTCGGGGAACTAGATCCCACGTGCATGCCACAACTAATAAGTCGGTGTGCTGCAACTAAACATGCCACAGCGAAGATCCCGTGTGCCACAGCTAAGACCCGGTGCAGCCAAAATAAGTAAATATTTTAAAAAATAATAATAATAAAAATAAATTTTAAAAAATAGATTCTCAATAAAAACTCATGAAGATGCTTAGGTAAAAGAGACAACTCATCTTCTAAGTACTAGTTATTCATGTAATACTGATTGTCCTTTTATCATTGAATCATCTACCATGTTGCTTTCTGTAATACCTAAGATATGCCTTAGATTTCATAGGTATCAAGTAAAATTACCCAACTACTAATCATGGTAATTTTGCTGATAAGGGATAAGTAACTTTTTTATTTTTTTAATTTTTTTTTTTTGCGGTACGCGGGTGGCTCACTGCTGTGGCCTCTCCCATTGCAGAGCACAGGCTCCGGACGCGCAGACCCAGTGGCCATGGCCCACGGGCCCAACCGCTCCGCGGCATGTGGGATCCTCCCGGACCGAGGCACGAACCCGTGTCCCCTGCATCAGCAGGCGGACTCCCCCGACCACTGTGCCACCAGGGAAGCCCGATAAGTAACTTTTGATTGGTAACTAGCTAACTATTTTTCTTTGCCTTTTCCAGGTACAACAGCTACAGGTCTTGTTGCTGCAAGCCCATGGAGGTACCCTGCCTGGATCTATAAAGTAAGAGTCATAGACTAATTTTAAATGTATATTCTAACAGAGCCTGTTTCTCCTTATGATTGTTTTCCCCTGATATTCTAAAGTTTCTGGTAGCACTTGGTGTCAAGGTAGGGAACTTAACAAACTTGCTGTCTATTTAGGACTAGCTAGTTAGCTTTGAGACAACCTGGTATAATAGAAAGAGCATAAGCTCTGGCCTCAGAAGTTTATTAATTAGAATTCTACTATGAGGAAGAGCTGTCTCTCCCCTCCCACTATTTATTTATTTGATTATGTATTTATAGCCATATAGACTCATGGGTATTTATTTTATTCTATGCATTAACATCCAATACTAGCATTATGTTTTATTTCTTGTTTTATTTGTTGTTTCTGCTTTGTCCACTAGGGCTCCTTCAGGGTGGCTGTTGTACTCTTTAACACGCTATCAAGTTTTTAAGCATTTCTACCAGATGTTCCACACCCGTCTTCTATTTTCCCTGCCCCAATTCAGGAATCAACCATATGTCCAAGGAGCCATGGGTTTTTTTTTTTTTTTTTGGAAAATGGTGTTTAGAAACCAGATCTGGGTGCTAGGTGTGCTCATTGTTACTGAGAAGTCATTACTTCTAGGCCCTCTCAGTGAGTAGAGCTAGGAAATATCTGTATGTATAGTAATCCACACATATATCTATATTTTTATGTCTGTCTAACTGTGTATATATTAAAAACCATGATTTTAGACTGATACCTCTGATTCCAGTCCAACACTACAGGGTTTATTCTAATCCTCCCACTCTCCTTATTTATAACTTCATTCTCCAGCAGTGAAAAACCAGCTCTCATTATCTGCATTCTATTTACTTACTTGTTCAGTTCTAGTATACACGTAAAATAATTTTGGATTGCTAGCCCATACCCCTGTGAGAAATACTTTTAAGAACTAGATTACAGCATATATGTATAATTCTTTTGTCTTTAGGCTTAGAGTATCCAGGCAAGATATTGTTTCCCAGAGTTACTGTTTGTATTCCATTGTGGGTTCCCACTACATCTTGCCTGGTTAGTTTTAATTGTTTGTTTATATTTTGGGTATATGAAGGGTATGTAAAACATTATCATGGTCTAAGAGTCAGCGTTTTACAAAAAGATATACTCAGAGCAGAGAAATGCAAATCAAAACCAAAATGAGATATCACTATACACCTGTCAGGATGGCTACTATCAAAAACAAAAAATAACAAAAAGTAACAAATGTTGGAAAGGATATGAGGAGGATGTGGAGAAATTAGAACCTTTGTGCACTGTTGAAAGGATTGTAAAATGGTGTAACTGCTATGGAAAACAGTATGGAGGTTCCTCAGAAAATTAAAAATAGAACTACCATATGATCCAGCAATCCCACTTCTGGGTATATATCCAAAAGAATTGAAAACAAGGTCTGAAAGAGATATTTGCATACCCATGTTCATAACAGCACTATTCATAATAGCTAAGAGGGATTTCCCTGGTGGTTCACTGGTTAAGAATCTGCCTTCCAATGCAGGAGACATGAGTTCAATTGCTGGTTAGGGAACTAAGATCCCACATGCTGTGGGGCAACTAAGCCCGCACACTCTAGAGCCTGCGTGCCACAGCTAGAAAGCCCATGCACAGCAGCTGCTGAGCCCCTGCACTCTGGAGCCCACACGCCTCAACCAGAGACAAGCCCGCACACCACAACAAAGAGCCCACGTGCTGCAACAAAAGATCCCACATGCCACAACTAAGATCTGATGCAGCCAAATAAGTAAATAAAGATTTTCTTTAAAGTAGCTAACAGCTTCCCTGGTGGCACAGTGGTTAAGAATCCGCCTGCCAATGCAGGGCACATGGGTTCATGCCCTGATCCAGGAAGATCCCATATGCCGAGGAGCAACTGAGCCCGTGTGCCACAACTACTGTGCCTGTGCTCTAGAGCCTGCGAGCCACAACTACTGAGCCCGCATGCTGCAACTACTGAAGCCCGTGCGCCTAGAGCCTGTGCTCCACAACAAGAGAAGCCACCACAATGAGAAGCCTGCACCCTGCAATGAAGAGTAGCCCCTGCTTGCTGCAACTAAAGAAAGCCCTCATGCAGCAATGAAGACCCAACGGAGCCAAAAATAAATAAATAAATAAATAAATTTGTTAAAAACAGAATATAGGAAGGGCTTAAACACCTTCCTATATTCTATAAAAACTAACTAACTAAATAAATAAATAAAATAAAAAGTAGCTAAGAAGCGGAAGCAATACAGATGTCCATCAGTGTATGAATGGATAAATAAAATGTGGTATATACATACAACAGAATATTATTCAGCCTTAAAAAGGAAGGAAATCCTATCACATGTTACAACATGAATGAAACTTGAGGGCGTTATGTAAGTGAAATAAGCCAGTCACAAAAAGACAAATACTGTATGATTCCACTTATATAAGAAATTTAAAGTATTTGAATTCATAGAAATGGAAACTAGCATGGTGGTTACCAGGGGCTAGGGGAGGGGGGAAAAAGGGAGTTGTTATTTAATGGGTATATAATTTGAGTTTTACAAGATGAAAAAGTTCTGGAGATCTATTTCACAGCAATGTAAATATACTTAATGCTACTCAACTGTACACTTAAAAATGGTTAGGATGGTAAATTTTATGTTATATGTTTTTTACCACAATTTTTTTCATGTAAATTAATTAATTTATTTATTTCCCTGCATTGGGTCTTCACAGCTGCATGCAGGCTTTCTCTAGTTGCGGCAAGCGGGGGCTACGCTTCCTTGCGTTGCATGGGCTTCTCATTGCGGTGGCTTCTCTTGTTGTGGAGCACGGGCTCTAGGTGCACGGGCTTCAGTAGTTGTGGCATGTGGGCTCAGTAGTTGTGGCTCACGGGCTCTAGAGCACAGGCTCAGGAGTTGTGGCGCACGGCCTTAGTTCCTCCACGGCATGTGGGAATATTCCCAGACCAGGGATCAAACCCATGTCCACTGCATTGGCAGGCATATTTTTAACCACTGCGCCCACAGGGAAGTCCCCACAACTTTTAAGAAAGAAAAAACCTACAAGAGAACTAGAAGAAAATATAGGCAAAGTTCTGTGTGTACATAGGTGAAGGTAAAGAGCATTCTATGAATAAAAGCAGTGGCAGAAAACTAAAATAATAGACTGGGGGGGTGGGTGTGGAGAGTTGTTGTATAATGGGTATGGAATTTCAGTTTTACAAGGTGAAAAACTTTTGGAGATCCATTGCACAACAATGTGAACATACTTAACACTGTTGAACTGTACACTTAAAATTTACTGGTTAAGATGGTAAATTTTATATTATGCTTTTTACCACAATATTTTTTAAATTTTATTGTATTTATTTTTTTTTAAACAGCAGGTTCTTATTAGTCATCAATTTTATACACATCAGTGTATACATGTCAATCCCAATCACCCAATTCAGCACACCACCATCCCCACCCCACCACGGTTTTCCCCCCTTGGTGTCCATACGTCTGTTCTCCACATCTATGTCTCTATTTCTGCCTTGCAAACCAGTTCATCTGTACCATTTTTCTAGATTCCACATATATGCGTTAATATACGATATTTGTTTTTCTCTTTCTGACTTACTTCATTCTGTATGACAGTCTCTAGGTCCATCCACGTCTCTACAAGTGACCCAATGTCATTCCTTTTTATGGCTGAGTAATATTCCATTGTATATATGTGCCACATCTTCTTTATCCATTCATGTGTCGATGGGCATTTAGGTTGCTTCCATGACCTGGCTACTGTAAATAGTGCTACAGTGAACATTGGGGTGCACGTGTCTTTTTGAATTATGGTTTTCTCTGGGTATATACCCAGTAGTAAGATTGCTGGATCATATGGTAATTCTATTTTTAGTTTTTTAAGGAACCTCCATTACTGTTCTCCATAGTGGCTGTATCAATTTACATCCCCACCAACAGTGCAAGAGGGTTCCCGTTTCTCCACCCCGTTTCCAGCATTTGTTGTTTGTAGATTTTCTGATAATGCCCATTCTAACTGGTGTGAGGTGATACCTCGTTGTAATTTTGATTTGCATTTCTCTAATGATAAGTGATGTTGAGCAGCTTTTCATGTGCCTCTTGGCCATCTGTATGTCTTCTTTGGAGAAATGCCTACTTAGGTCTTCTGCCCATGTTTTGATTGGGTTGTTAGTTTTTTTTAATATTGAGCTTCATGAGCTATTTATATACTTTGGAGATTAATCCTTTGTCCATTGATTCATTCACAAATATTTTCTCCCATTCTGAGGGTTGTCTTTTCCTCTCGTTTATAGTTTCCTTGGCTGTGCAAAAGCTTTTAAGTTTCATTAGGCCCCGTTTGTTTTTGTTTTTATTTTCATTACTCTAGGAAGTGGGTCAAAAAAGATCTTGCTGTGATTTATGTCAAAGAGTGTTCTTCCTATGTTTTCATCTAAGAGTTTTATAGTGTCAGGTCTTACATTTAGGTCTTTAATCCACTTGGAGTTTATTTTTGTGTATGGTGTTAGGGAGTGTTCTAATTGCGTTCTTTTACATGTAGCTGTCCAGTTTTCCCAGCACTACTTATTGAAGAGACTGTCTTTTCTCCATTGTATATCCTTGCCTCCTTTGTCATAGATTAGTTGACCATAGGTGCGTGGGTTTATCACTGGGCTTTCTAACCTGTTCCATTTATCTGTATTTCTGCTTTTGTGCCAGTACCATATTGTCTTGATTACTGTAGCTTTGTAGTGTAGTCTGAAGTCAGGGAGTCTGATTCCTCCAGCTCCAGTTTTTTTCCCTCAAGACTTCTTTGGCTATTCGGGGTCTTTTGTGTTTCCATACAAATTGTGAAATTTTTTGTTCTAGTTCTGTGAGAAATGACAGTGGTAGTTTGATAGGGATTGCATTGAATCTGTAGATTGCTTTGGGTAGTGTAGTCATTTTCGCAATATTGATTCTTTCAATCCAAGAACGTGGTATATCTCTCCATCTGTTTGTTTTGTCTTTAATTTCTTTCAACAGTGTCTTATAGTTTTCTGAGTACAGGTCTTTTACCTCCTTAGGTAGGTGTATTCCTAGGTATTTTATTCTTTTTGTTGCAATGGTGAATGGGATTGTTTCCTTAATTTCTCTTTCTGATCTTTCGTTGTTAGTGTATAGGAATGCAAGGGATTTCTGTGCATTAATTTTATATCCTGCAACTTTACCAAATTCATTGATTAGCTCTAGTAGTTTTCTGGTGGCATCTTTAGGATACTCTATGTATAGTATCATGTCATCTGCAAACATTGACAGTTTTACTTCTTTTCCAATTTGTATTCCTTTTTTTTCTTTTTCTCTCTGATTGCCATGGCTAGGACTTCTGAAACTATGTTGAATAATAGTGGTGAGAGTGGACATCCTTGTCTTGTTTCTGAAATTAGAGGAAATGCTTTCAGTTTTTCAGCGTTGAGAATGATGTTTGCTGTGGGTTTGTCATATATGGCCTTTATTATATTGAGGTAAGTTCCCTCTAGGCCCAGTCTCTGGAGAGTTTTTATGATAAATGGCTGTTGAATTTTGTCAAAGCTTTTTCTGCATCTATTGAGATGATCAAATGGTTTTTATTCTTCAATTTGTTAATATGGTGTATCACGTTGATTGATTTGGTATATTGAAGAATCCTTGCATCCTGGGATAAATCCCACTTGGTCATGGTGTATGGTCCTTTTAATGTGTTGTTGGATTCTGTCTGCTAGTATTTTGTTGAGGATTTTTGCATCTATCTTCATCAGTGATATTGGTCTGTAATTTTCTTTCTTTGTGACATCTTTGTCTGGTTTTGGTATCAGGCTGTTGCTGGCCTCATAGAATGAGTTTGGGAGTCTTCCTTCCTCTGCAATTTTTCGAAGAGTTCGAGAAGGATAGGTGTTAGCTCTTCTCTAAATGTTTGATAGGATTCACCTGTGAAGCCATCTGGTCCTAGACTTTTGTTTCTTGGAAGATTTTTAATCACAGTTTCAATTTCATTACTTGTGATTGGTCTGTTCATATTTTCTATTTCTTCCTGGTTCAGTCTCAGAAGGTTATACCTTTCTAAGAATTTGTCCATTTCTTCCAGGTTGCCCATTTTATTGGCATAGAGTTGCTTGTAGTAGTCTCTTAGGATGCTTTGTATTTCTGTGGTGTCTATTGTAACTTCTCCTTTTTCATTTCTAATTTTATTGATTTGAGTCATCTCCCTCTTTTTCTTGATGAGTCTGGCTAAAGGTTTATCAATTTTGTTTATCTTCTCAAAAAATCAGCTTTTAATTTTATTGATCTTTGCTATTGTTTTCTTTGTTTCTATTTCATTTATTTCTGCTCTGATCTTTATGATTTCTTTCCTTCTACTAACTTCGGGTTTTGTTTTCTATTTCTCTAGTTCCTTTAGGAGTAACGTTAGATTGATTATTTGAGGTTTTTCTTGTTTCTTCAGGTAGGATTGTATTGCTATAAGCTTCCCTCTTAGAACTGCTTTTGCTGCATTCCATAGGCTTTGGATTGTCTTTTTTTTTCATTGTCATTTTTCTCTAGGTATTTTTTGATTTCCTCTTTGATTTCTTCAGTGATCTCTTGGTTATGTAGTAACGTATTGTTTAGCCTCCATGTGTTTGTGTTTTTTCCATTTTTCTCTGTAATTTATTTCTAATATGATTTCAGTTTTCCTACATTTACCAAGGCTTGATTTGTGACCCAAGATGTGCTTTATCCTGGAAAATGTTCCATGTGCA
Source organism: Hyperoodon ampullatus (assembly GCF_949752795.1). Lineage (NCBI taxonomy): Eukaryota > Metazoa > Chordata > Mammalia > Artiodactyla > Ziphiidae > Hyperoodon > Hyperoodon ampullatus. The sequence goes on from NC_136913.1 coordinate 59,735,883, forward strand.
ATTGAGAAGAAAGTGTAGTCTGCTGTTTTCAGATGGAATGTCCTATAAATATCAATTAAATCTATCTGGTTTATTGTGTCATTTAAAGCTTGTGTTTCCTTATTAATTTTCATTTTGGTTGTTCTGTCCATTGGTGAAAGTGGGGTGTTAAAGTCCCCTACTATTATTGTGTTACTGTCGATTTCCCCTTTTATGGCTGTTAGCATTTGCCTTATGTATTGAGGTGCTCCTATGTTGTGTGCATAAATATTTACACTTGTTATATCTTCTTCTTGGATTGATCCCTTGAACATTATGTAGCATCCTTCTTTGTCTCTTGTAATAGTCTTTATTTTAAAGTCTATTTTGTCTGATATGAGAACTGCTACTCCAGCTTTCTTTTGATTTCCCTTTGCATGGAATATCTTTTTCCATCCCCTCACTTTCAGTCTGTATGTGTCCCTAGGTCTGAAGGAGGTCTCTTGTAGACAGCATATACATGGGTCTTGTTTTTGTATCCATTCAGCCAGTCTATGTCTTTTGGTTGGAGCATTTAATCCATTTACATTTAAGGTAGTTATCGATATGTATGTTCCTATTACCATCTTCTTAATTGTTTTGTGTTTGTTATTGTAGGTCTTTTCCTTCTCTTGTGGTTCCTGCCTAGAGATGTTCCTTTAGGATTTGCTGTAAAGCTGGTTTGGTGGTGCTGAATTCTCTTAGCTTTTGCTTGTCTGTAAAGGTTTTAATTTCTCTGTCGAATCTGAATTAGATCCTTGCTGGGTAGAGTAATCTTGGTTGTAGGTTTTTCCCTTTTATCCCTTTAAATATGTCCTGCCACTCCCTTCTGGCTTGCAGAGTTTCTGCTGAAAGATCAGCTGTTAACCTTATGGGGATTCCCTTGTATGTTATTTGTTACTTTTCCCTTGCTGCTTTTAATATTTTTTCTTTGTATTTAATATTTGATAGTTTGATTAATATGTGCCTTGGCATGTTTCTCGTTGGATTTTTGCTGTGTGGGACTCTCTATGCTTCCTGGATTTGATTGACTATTTCCTTTCCCATATTAGGGAACTTTTCAACTATAATCTCTTCAAATATTTTCTCAATCCCTTTCTTTTTCTCTTCTTCTACTGGGACCCCTATAATTTGAATGTTGGTGTGTTTAATGTTGTCCCAGCGGTCTCTAAGACTGTCCTCAACTCTTTTTGTTCTTTTTTCTTTATTCTGCTCTGTGGTAGTTATTTCCACTATTTTATCTTCCAGGTCACTTATCTGTTCTTCTTCCTCAGTTATTCTGCTCTTGATTCCTTCTAGAGATTTTTTAAATATAAATTTCTTTCTTTATTTATTTTTGGCTGCTTTGGGTCTTCGTTGCTGCACCCGGGCTTTCTCTAGTTGTGGCACGCAGGGGCTACTCTTTGTTGCGGTGCGCAGGCTTCTCATTTCGGTGGCTTCTCTTGTTGCGGAACACAGGCTCTAGGCGCACGGGCTTCAGTAGTTGTGGCACGCAGGCTCAGTAGTTGTGGCTTGTGGGCTCTAGAGCGCATGCTCAGTAGTTGTGGTGCATGGGCTTAGTTGCTCCGCAGCATGTGGGATCTTCCCAGACCAGGGCTCGAACCTGTGTCCCCTGCCTTGGCAGGCGGATTCTTAACCACTGCGCCATCAGGGAAGCCCCTAGAGAATTTTTAATTTCATTTTTTTTGTTGTTCATCATCATTTGTTTGCTTTTTAGTTCTACGTCCTTGTTAAACGTTTCTTGTATTTTCTCCATTCTCTTTCCATGATTTGGGATCATCTTTACTATCCTTACTCTGAATTCTTTTTCAGGTAGACTGTCTTTTTCTTCTTCATTTTTTTGGTCTGGTGGGTTTTTACCTTGCTCCTTCATCTGCTGCGTGTTCTCTGTCTTCTCGTTTTTCTTAACTTACTGTGTTTGGGGTCCTCTTTTTGCAGGCTGTCGGTTCGTAGTTTCCATTGTTTTTGGTGTCTGACCCCAGTGGTTAAGGTTGGTTCAGTGGGTTGTGTAGGTTTCCTGGTGGAAGGGACTGGTGCCTGTGTTCTGGTGGATGAGGCTGGATCTTGTCTTTCTGGTGGGCAGGACTGCATCTTGTGTTGTGTTTTGGAGTGTCTGTGAACTTAGTATGATTTTAGGCAACCTCTCTGCTAATGGGTGAGGTTGTGTTCCTGTCTTGCTAGTTGTTTGGCATGGGGTGTCCAGCACTGGAGCTTGCTGGTTGTTGAGTGGAGCTGGGTCTTAGCATTGAGACGGAGATGTCTGGGAGAGCTCGTGCCAATTGATATTACGAGGTCTCTGGTGGTCCAATGTCCTGAACTCAGCTCTCCCACATCAGAGGCTCAGGCCTGACACCCGGCCGGAGCACCCAGACCCTGTCAGCCACACGGCTGGAGTGCCTTTAGAATTGGGGAAGCTGGCCTGCAATAGCTCTCCTTCTACACTGCACATTAGAATCACCTGCTCCTTCCTTGTTTTGCCCCAAAGGCAGTGTTCCACAGGGAAAAACAGTGGCCTTGGAAATAGTCACAGCTCTGAGTTGACTTTTTTTTTTCCCTTTGTGCTTAGTTGGGATTCACTTGCTCACAGGGGCCATGTGCAGAGGCCTCTCACCTGGCTCTTCTGACTGGAGTTCCTAGTGCGGAATGGCTGCCGCCAACACCTCAGCTCAGGCGGGCCAAAAAATTAGTTTTTATGTAGTAAAAAGTTTATCCATCATTTTTTTATTGCCTCCAGATTTTTTAGCCTCTAGATTTATTGAGATGTAATTTACATACCATTAAATTAACTAATTTTAAGTGTACAATTCAGTGGTCTTTAGTAAACTTACAGAGTTGTACAACTATCACCACAATCCAATTTTGGAACGTTTCCGTCACCCCAGACAGATCCCTCGTGCCCATTTGCACTCACTCCTGTTCCCACTCCCAGCCCCAGGCAATCACTAATCTGCTGTCTTTTTCTACAAGATTTGCCTATTGTGGACATTTCATATATGTGGAATCTTGCAGTATGTGGACTTTTTGTCTGGCTTCTTTCATCTATAATGTTTCTGAGATTATCAGTAATTCATTCCTTTTCATTGCTAAATACTATTCCATTGTCTGGATATACCACATTTTGTCTATCCATTTACCAGTTGATGGACTTTTGGGTTGTTTCAACTTTGGGACTGTTATGAATTATGCTTCCATGAATATTCACTTGTAAGTTTTTGTATGGACATATGTTTTTTATTGGGTAGATACCTAGAAGTGGAATTTCTGGGTCTTATGTTTAACTTTTAAAGAAACCGCCAAACTGTTTTCCAAAGTCGCTACACTGTTTACATTCTCCTCATGTTTCTGGATTTTACTTCATAGTTAAGAAGCTTTCTCTATGCCAAGATTAAAGAGGAAATCACCCATGTTTTCTTCTAGTACTTATGTTGGTTTTATTTTTTACATTTCATTTTTCCATTTGGAGTTTATACTTGTGTTTGGTGTGGACCTATTTTCTTTTAATATCCTTATTTTCAATAACTCAATCATTTTTTCTGATTATAAAAGTGATACCTTCTTGTAGAACATTTAGAAAAGTATAAAGAATAAATCTTAAAATTTGCCATAGTTTTATCACCCAGAAATGACTGCCCTTCTCTTTGTAACTCTCCCTCTTTGGGTCATTTAATCTTGGTTTCCTGATAATATTTTTAAAATGTTGGATAAAGGAACTGAGGAAAGCTTGGATCTCTTAAAGGGTCTCCTAAAGACCTGTTCTAGTATACCCAGTTTAGAAGCAATTGACCCATCTTTCCTTTCAATTTAGCACAGACCTGTTTCATGTAAGACAAGACTAATGAAAACCATTCCAGACTTCCAACTACCTAGAATATCCTATAGGATATAGTTTTAGCTACAAAAGTAACAGATTCTAAGAAACAGTTGATGAATGAAACAATGTAACTCAATTGTTCAATGTTTTACAGAGAAATAAAGATGCTACTTTTCTCAAAAATGTATATTTATATCTTTAGAGACATTTCTTAAGGCTTTTTACAAAATGTACAGTTTATATACATGATTTTTTTTTGCTTTTTTCCTTAGGTTATATTCTTTTATTTGTGAATGTGTGTCATTGAAGCTTTTGTATAGATTTTCTGCATGTGTTTTTCAATTTTCACGTGCTCAACTGAGGAATCCTACTAGCATTGGCAATTAAATAGCATCTGAAAGAGGAAACATTGGTTTACATTGTATTTTCCCCCGTTTAGAGAAACCTTGGAAATTTTTAGAGGAAAACACTATTGAGTTAAAAATATCATTACTTTGGAGCTTGTCAACTTGCATGAATGATGCATGGAAGTTTTCAGTTTAATAACAATAAAGAAATCAGAGCAATCTAAACTAACACTAAATTTACCCATAGTTTATTTTTATAATCCACATTTTAATTGAACATTCCTTCATAAGAGTTCTAGTAAATTCTCAAGAGTGTAATGAAACCCTATGGTGTGGCCTTGCTCTTAACTTTTTGATAAAGAACATGCTAAGATCTTCTATAAGACTTCATGGAAATCTTAAACTGGGTGAGAGGGCATCTATTCCTGAAATCCTTTTCTATCCTTTCTTGAGATTGAGAACAGCTGTTCCCTTTCCTTTTTTTCTCTTTATTATATCCTTGACAACTATTCATTTTCCCCTTCCGTTTCCTTCAGATCAAATCTTCATGTTTCTTTTGATCTTTTTTTGCCAGTCCAATTTTCTACTCTTTTGAGCAATTAATCCCAGTGGATTACAAAAAAAGCAAATCAAAACTGCTTCTTATTGATCTGTTTCAGTAGTCTGGAACTGATAGCAAGTAATCTGCATAAACGCCAAACGTTCTTTGAAGCTATTTCTGTCCCTTCCACTCCTATTTGAAATGAATACTATTGTTGCCACCACCCACTCTAAACCATTAAAAATTGATAGACAAATGAACAGGAGGCTGTGGGTCATCAGTTTGAAGGGAGGCAAGCATTTAGAAGGGAGTACTTGTTTATGGAGAGTTGTGAAATGTGTTCTTAGTGGCCACAGGTCATCATTTCAACTTTTTCACTCCTAAATGCTATTTCCCTAAACTTTACAGCAAATAGGTAATTGACTTATGTTGATTAGCTTAAATTTTGACCCTTAGCAGTGTCACTTCTACCTCCCCCATACCTCTTCCTTCTCTGGTTCCCCTAATCTTTAATGAAGGATTGAGAATGAGAAGAGGGAGAGAACATGTATCTTAGCAATTAGTTAACCTTTACTTCTTACCTACATAGCATAAATAGAAAGATCTTAAACCAAGATCCTAAACCTAGAGGTTAGTCATTCTAGTTGCAACCATTTCTTGCTCTGAATTATTACCTTCCTCCAAACCATTAATTTAAAGTAGTTCAGGCATACATTTTTATTTATCCAATATACTACCTGGCTGGAAGTATATATTGGAATGAACACTTTTTCTAGACTTCTGGGGGGTAATTTTAAACCAATCCCACCCAAAGGCCTATGGGATATATATTTTTATCCACCTTTGATATAACTGTTATCAATCGGGTACTTTTTTTTTTTTTGGCTGCATTGGGTCTTCACTGCTGTGCATGGGCTTTTCTCTAGTGCGACAAGCGAGGGCTACTGTTCATTGCAGTGCATGGGCTTCTCATTGCGGTGGCTTCTCTTGTTGTGGAGCACGGACTCTAGGCACGCAGGCTTCAGTAGTTGCAGCACACAGGAGTAGTTGCGGCACACAGGCCCTAAAGCACGCGGGCTTCAGTAGTTGCAGTGCGTGGGCTCAGTGGTTGTGGCACGTGGGCTCTAGGGCATGCAGGCTTCAGTAGTTGTGGCACGCGGGCTCAGTAGTTGTGGCACGCGGGCTCTAGAGTGCAGACTCAGTAGTTGTGGCGCATTGGCTTAGTTGCTCCGCGGCATGTGGGATCTTCCCGGACCAGGGATCGAACCTGCATCCCCTGCATTGGCAGGCATATTCTTAACCACTGTGCTACCAGGGAAGACCACAAGTACTTTTCTAATATGTTACTTTCCTTGTCTTAGTGTGGAACCATCAGAGAATCTACAATCCCTCATGGAGAAGAATCAGTCACTGGTAGAGGAGAATGAAAAATTAAGTCGTGGTCTAAGTGAGGCTGCTGGTCAGACAGCCCAGATGTTGGAGAGGATCATTTTGGTGAGGCTTCAAGACTAAACTACTACCAGTCTGGACATTTACTAACTTTAGTTTCTGAAATACTTAACATGCTTCTCATTATGAGAGACAAGTTACATGGAAAGAAATGAATTAATATTACCATGTCCTCCCTGGAGCCCCCTCCAGGGAAAATCCAAGAACGTTTAATCAAACATACAGAAAAATTAAAAGACTTATACCGTGAACACCTATATATCTACCACAAAGAATCTACGTGAAGCCCATTTTAAAATGGATTCATTCTAAAATATCAGAGAGGAAAGAACCAGGTCCTTCCGTCACCTTAAATTCTGCCTAATCATCCATAATACCAAGTAATTCTCCTCACTAAGATTTTAGTTCCTTTCTGTCTCCCTTCCCCTAATGTCACATTTCATATCCCATCCTAACAGCTGCCATGGAGAGAGAAAACATCTGGAAAATTAATTTTAACTCCTTTTACATATGGTTAATTTTCAAATAGTGGATCACTATGTAACTGACTACACCAGTTCTGTGTCCTACTACATGTGTGATAGTACCCTCCTGGATCAGTGTGTGCTGGCTTTGTCACTAACATTGTTCTACTAGTCTAAATACAACTCAATCTTTGATAGCACAGCAATTGCCAGAAGTGAAAATGAGTTTCCACCAAAATGTAATTGAACATCTGTAATTTATACACCTTCACGCATCAGTGTACTCCAGTCAAGGAAGGGTAAGCTGCTTAAAGATTTCTTTAAAGAGGGCCAAATCCTAGGTCCATTGTAATGTCCATTACTAGCAGAAGGGTGAAAATGGGATCTAGGGGATTTTTTATATACAGTTTTCTATCTCCAGTGCTACATTTTATGTCTTTGAAGTAACTCTAGAAGCTGTGCTTCACATGTGAGTGTGGCTCACATAACAGACAGTACTTGTTATTCTAGCCATGTACCCATCTGACCTTTATAAGGTTGTTACAATGGCTGCCCAATAGGTTTATTGTTTGATGTCTTGTCAGAACTTCATAACGACCACAACAGTTTTGTCCTATATAAACCGTCCTTCCCAAATCTGTTGCAGCATCTAGCATGTTACAGATACTGTGACTGAAATAAAATGGAAAATATCAGTAACCCTTCCCAAAATGTAGCTGCTTCTCTGCCATTTCTTCTTCTTTGCCATCATTCTTATGCCTCATCTTTTTCTTGCTTTCTTTTGCTAAAACTAGTCTACCATATCACATAGCGTAACTTGAAAAAACCCTCAGCTCATATTCAGTGTGAGGCCCTTTTATGTTTTAAATGTCCTTATGGTGGGGCTAGGGAACAGTGTAGTGTAGGAGGCAGTTTTAAAGCAAATGGGTTTTTTTGCAAACAGCAGGGTGTAGCATGCCAGGAAGTATTGCTTTTTCCCCTAGTTGCAAAGTTCTCTATGGAATTAAGGCTTCACGCTCCACCCTATAGTCTGAGCTTCATGGCAAGCATAAGACCCAGCTGCTTGGATGCTATTTTTAGTAGCTCATGTTGACTGAAGGGCTAATTTCCATGACTGTTAAAAAACACATTTCTCGCTAAATAACCAAAGCCCACTAAATCCTTTATTACAGCAAAGGAGTTAGCCTCTCTACCTAGGTTTTAATCCATAGGAGCAGAAGAGAGGGCCTAATTAGGTGAGGCTGTCAGGCAGTGCCACTGATGATCTCCTGGGTCTTTGTTGCAGACAGAACAAGCGAATGAAAAAATGAACGCCAAGCTAGAAGAGCTCAGGAAGCATGCAGCGTAAGTTTCCTACCAGATGTTTGTTAGTGACCTATACCACCTTAGTACATAATCACGGACCCACTGGCCTTTGCAGTATGATTAACCCTTGGGTTCCTTTGCTTGAATTTTCAGCTGCAAAGTGGATCTTCAAAAGCTAGTGGAGACTTTGGAAGACCAAGAATTAAAAGAAAATGTAGAGATGATTCGTAACCTGCAGCAAGTGATTACCCAGCTATCGGTAAGCCAAGTAGGGACAGTGTAAATAGGCATATTGCTTTCGTTTGTTTCTCTTGATGCATATAAACATGTCTAACTCTGCACCTTTTGCTGAAACAACTAGATTGTGAGCTGTTTGAGGACAAAGATCATGGATCGTTGGATATGATCTGAATATTGAATTAGTTAAATCAAAAACACTCATAGATTACACGTGCAATGGCACATTAATATTTCAGTATTCTAATCAAACACTGGAAGCAGCAACACAGTGGTGCAAAATTGCCTGGGTAGCATGAGCAGCAGTCATTGATTTGCTGTCCTTTTGGTGTAGGCTAACTTAATAAGAGGCCTTATACCATACCCCAATTTTAAATAAGCTGGGTTCTGACAGATAGCATAGAGCCTCCAGGGAATACCGTAGCACTCTTTTATAACCAGTAATAAATTAGTTTGAATGATCATTCCGCTATAAGTCCCCCCCCCCCTTTTTTTTTTTTTTTTTTTTTGGTACGCGGGCCTCTCACTGTTGTGGCCTCTCCCGTTGCGGAGCACAGGCTCCAGACGCGCAGGCTCAGCGGCCATGGCTCACAGGCCCAGCCGCTCTGCGGCATGTGGGATCTTCCCGGACCGGGACACGAACCCGTGTCCCCTGCATCAGCAGGCAGACTCTCAACCACTGCGCCACCAGGGAAGCCCTAAGTTCCCATTTTTATTTATAGAACTAGTATAGTAGTTGTGGGTGGGTTTTGTTGGGAGGGTGGTTGTTTGTTGTTTTTCCCAGAAGAAACATTCTTACAGTCCTACCATCCTAAAAGCCTCTTTTTATTTTTGGTGTTCCTTCTCTATCCTAGTACTTAAGCATAGATATTTTTTTGAAAAATTGAAATCATATTATGTTACGGGGTCATGGTTGGTAAATGGGTTATGGTTTGTTTTGTTCCATCTATACCCTCTTGTTTATTATTCTGAAGCAGTAATCTGTATGTAAGTGCCTGGTAGTAATTCCTAGGTCTGAAACAGAGGTTTTAATTTTACCAGAACAGTGATTCTCTACCCCGGGTCTTGCCCAGTGTTTCCTAGAGTTGTGAAAAGGGTATCAGAAAATCATCCGCACCTCTATTTTACTCTTAAAGAGTCAGTGAAAAACATACCATACAATATTGTAGGGGGAATGGTTAGGATGGCCAGTTCAAGAAATTAAATGAGTAAACTTCCAAAAGACTAGAAAGCAGTGTTTTAGAATAAGTAGTACTGTACAAAGTTATTACAGGTAGTCCAAGATGACAGTTCATTTTCCTAACAAACAGGCCATAGTAATTGAGAATCTGAGCTCCAAAGCCAGACAAACCCTGGTTTGAAGCCCATTCTGCTACTCACTAGCTGTGTAACCTTGCTAAGTACTATATTGATATTGAAAGAAAATAATCCAAGTGACTCAAATCGAGGTTAAAGGCATTATTCAGCTGATGTACTCAGGGATCACCTGAACTCCAAATAACTCCCCGAGTTGAAATAGGATTGGAGTTTCATACAGTGAGAAGGGAGGGGTGTGATTCCTTGTGGTTTGTCTCAGTTGGCAGCTTTTGTTGTTAATTGCTGTGAATCTTTTGGTTGGAGGATGCTCCAGTTTTCATGCTTCTTGCTCAAGAACACTGGTACAATCCCATCCTGATAAATGTCCAATTATTTTCAAGAGTTGTTCTTCCAAGCCTTGTTGTTTGTCAGTTTGCCAAGGTTCACAGGTGGGAGAGGTGGCAAAAAACCCTCTCTCATATCTGTTTTAATCCTCTTACATTAGCAATATGAGCAAAGTGTGGTGGGAGCCCAAAGGAAGGAGTGATTAACTGCCTAGAAAATTCAGGAAGAAAAAACTGGGTCCTAAAAAATGAATAGGAGTTTGCCACACAGACAGAGGGGAAAGGACGATCTATACAGAGGAAAAGGTATATGCAAAAGCAAAGAGGTATGAATGTTTAGAACATGGTAAGAACTTCATTGTGGCTGAAGTATAGAATATGTGCTAGAGAATGGCTATCACAAGGTTAAATTTCACCATCTGTAATCGAGGTGAAGCATCTTATATATGAAAACTTTGTGTGAACTGCCTCAGAATTCAGATAATCTAGACTGCAGAGCCCTACTGGAACCAAAGTTTATAAGATCAGAAAAGAGTAATCCAGGGCACCATTGTTCGTGGCCACCACACCGATCTTAAAGGATTCCACACCACCTCTTTGAGTCACATGGGAAAGATGAAGAAGGAAACTAATGGAACCAAGTTAACAATATAAGAGAAGGCATATCTTCAGTGAGGATCTGGCAGTATGACTGGTGCCTGGCATGACTGTGAAGGAAGTTGCTAGTGGTGGCTGGCTCAGAGGAACTCTAGAGAATTGCTGTGTCTGTCACTAAAATTCACTTGGCATGCGTAGCAGGAGGGTGCTAAAGATTGCCACAAGCTGATAAAGTCCCTGGCTTCCATCCACCGTCATGGTCAGGTAGAGTAAACCCTTTTACCCTGGGCTCCTGCTGGACTCTTGAATCAGAGTTCTCTGTGTCTATTGTTTGGAGACCCTCCCAGCTACATATTTTTTTTTTTTTGCAGTACGTGGGCCTCTCATTGTTGTGGCCTCTCCCGTTGCGGGGCACAGGCTCCGGACGCGCAGGCTCAGCGGCCATGGCTCACGGGCCCAGCTGCTGCGCGGCATGTGGGATCTTCCCCGACCGGGACACGAACCCGTGTCCCCTGCATCGGCAGGCGGACTCTCAACCACTGAGCCACCAGGGAAGCCCTACATATTTTTTTTTTGGAAATACACAACAGTGTATCCTGTGGCTTTTATTGAGACTCACTACAGTGAAAGCAGAATGTTTTAAATGTAAGTGCTTGTGCCCTTCATTCTGGATTAAAACTATTTTTATTATAAGTGATGGTTGAACACCCTCTTTTCAGTTATGAAGGCAACCATTGTCCCTGGACCTTTCTCCTAGGGCTTTAAGTGCTAAACTGTACTATTTCTTCCTTTAAAATATAATTCAGGCAAACCTTGTTGCAGTTACCTGTGAGGAAATTCATGCAGTCCTTTCAGTTCCCACAAAATCAAATTTTTTCTGTTTTTACCCCTTCCTCCAAGACCAGTTCCATAAAAAGCTTTTTGCATGCCCAGTAATGCTATTGCCTACAGCCTACAAGCACAAACTTCATTTTGGAGGGTATTACTGGTTAATGTAGCTCAACGTACCTGCTCCCGTAGTAGTCCTGTTCCCCTGACCATCACCTTCAGCAAATCATGTCTTTTTATTACAAGAGGTTCTCAGTAGCTGTAGAATGAGGGAGAAAGAGGCTGTTAGATTGAAATAAATCCTATTGTTATATATTTACATTTAGGATTATAAAGGCATAATCCTGCCATGTTCATGTAGAACGTGTCACCAAAGCTTAAACCTTAGCATTGTGAAATTTCACTGGGCCAAAAGGTAAACCCACAGTAACAACATGTCTTCTTCAGGGCATGTTGAATCGGATCTACTTGGATCCTGATCCTCTGGAAGGTCCTAGAAAAAGTCTCCAAAAGCCAGTGTCATAGGCCCTACTAATCTAGGATAGGCCTATAACTAGTCCTTTTACTGAGACTTACTGGGAGGGAGAAAAGGGCAACCATTAACCTATAATACATTGAAGTGCTCTGTTTTTTAAGAAGGATTTAGTATGTCCTGCCCTTGGAGAATCACCAGTAGTGTAAATCATGATGAGAAAGGATGTAGGAATACTGGGGCTTCCTTTGAATTCTCTTTGAGTCTCACGGTTAGGAATTTCTGGGCAGAATAAGGGAAATGCTTTACAAACAGCATTTACTAAGGGCCTTTTTTTTTTTTTTTTTTTGCCACACTGTGTGGCATGTGGGATCTTAGTTCCCCAACCAGAGATCGAACCTGTGCCCCCTGCACTGGGAGGATGGAGTCTTAACCACTGGACCACCAGGGAAGTCCCATTAAGGGCCTCTTTCACTTCTTGCCTTAAAGGTACTAAGATTCAAGTTTCAACAACTATGTAATGTTTCACTGGGCTGGTGCCGAGACTCCCTGTGCTAACTCTAAATTCTTTCCTTGCTATTGAGCCAATAGCTCTTTCATCTATGACCTTAATCATGTGACATCCTGGAAATAATCCTTTCTTCCCAGGGCTTTGCAGAATCACTTAAACAGAAGTGGTAATCTTTATGTTGCAATGCCAAATAAAGCCTAAATTCCAGTGGGGAGAACAGAGCTTGCTCATATGAGAGCCTATAAATAAATTAGTCCTAATAAGTGGTTTTAGGTTTCCCTTTTAGGTGGTTGTTGTTCTAATGACCAAAAAAGGAATGTGCCCTTCTCTGGGAGGGAATCAGTGCTTACCCTTTCCCTTCAACTAACCACAACCTGGAGTAGCTGTATATGATTGGTTCCTATGTATATGAGGGACAGAGTCTGAAGTGTGTCTGACTTCATGAGCACATTTTTCTGGGGCATTCACCTGTGGCGTTTATTTCCTTGTAGAGTGGGCTCTTGCTACCTTGACTGGATATAAGATAAAAATCAAAAATAATCCTTCATCCTATTCACTTTTCTGCTGCATTGCCTTTATTTGCTATGTCTGGTCTTAGGATGGTATGTCTATGGAACTGGCTAGACCTATACATTATAGAGGTAGACTTAGTGGTAAAAAACAGAAAAAGAAAGGGTAGAGTCTATAAAGTGGATTAAACTTTGGCCTGCTGGAATGGCTGTTTCACTCTAGCCCAGTGAACTCTGGCAGAGCAGGAGAGGTGCAATAAATATGTCAGTGGCCACATGACCCTATTTTTACGAAGACTGCACAATCAACCTTTATAAAGAAGACAGACCCTTGAGAGATGGGAAGTAGAAACGTGGTTGTTGGGGTATATGTAACTACAGAATTGGTCCAACACCTTAAATGGTCTCTATATACACTTGAAAACAACTAAATAACCCATATAAAACCCACTAGTAAGCTCCTAAACTGAGACATCATTTCTCATTGCAGGATGAAACTGTTGCTTGTGTGGCTGCAGCCATTGATACTGCAGTGGAACCAGAAGCGGTAAGTAATTGGCCCCTTTGTGTAGAACCAGGAACTTTAACTGTGCCATTTCTTATGATTTATCACTCAACTGAGGAAGAGACTCCCTGATTGCTACCATCCTCAATATAGAATGCCTTGGAAATCCAGAAATCTTGAGTGTAAACCTCAGTTAACTATAAAATCCCTAACTTGGATAGTATCTCTCTCTAATAGTATAACTGCTCAGCAGAGCTGCTCAGGGATGCCACTTTCCATATTTGCAGTCTGGCTTACTGATTTCTTATTAGTTGCTAGTATTCTGCATCAACTGTCTAGCACGTTAAGACAAAGAAGGAAACAAATTAGCAAATTATGGCAGAGTCAAAAAAGCATTAGAGAAGAAATGGAAGAAAATTTTTTCTCGACATACGTTTCTGTGGATGCAGTGGTTAAGGGCTAAAAGAACCAAGGAAAATATTTTGAGCATTCAAGTTGCAAGAATAGATAAAATGTGTTAGATATTTGCTGAAGGCTATAGAGTAGAGTCAGAATGAAAGGATGGACAGTGGTTTGCTAGAGACAGCTTTTTCTCCCTAAAACAAATATATGTTGGTATTTTTTATATTCTGAAAGAAGAAAGATAGGAGGTAAATCAGGTGCCAGAGGTCAGCTCTGTGAGAATAAATGAAGCCTCTTCTCCATTTCCACCATTACCAAAGTGCCATTTCCAGAGCCCTCTCTCCTCTAATAAGGTAAAAGTAAGAAGTGTTGGCCAGGGCTTCCCTGGTGGCACAGTGGTTGAGAGTCCGCCTGCTGATGCAGGGGACACGGGTTCGTGCCCTGGTCCGGGAAGATCCTACATGCCGCAGAGCGGCTAGGCCCGTGAGCCATGGCTGCTGAGCCTGTGCGTCCCGAGCCTGTGCTCCGCAACGGGAGAGGCCACAACAGTGAGAGGCCCGCGTACCACACACACAAAAAAAGTGTTGGCCAGACGCATAAAGGAAAGAGCAAGAAACTTGGTTCACTCTAAAAGAATCAGTTAAAGGATATAAGAAATAAGGTTCTTGTGAGAGCAGAGAAATAGGTTAGCTCAATTTACTTCTGATGTTTAAAGCAAATGTTTGAGAAGCTACAGTTTTAAAAGAACAGAGGTACTTAAAAAAAAAAAGAACAGAGATACTGATAATGGAGAAGTGGCTGTGAGACTTGATGAAACAGTGCCTAAGGAACTCCAATTGCTTGTTCCTCTCACAAATCATTATCCTGATCTTTTCCAGCAAGTGGAAATCAGTCCAGGGAGCAGCAGGTCTTCTGATGCTTTCACCACTCAGCATGCTCTACGTCAAGCTCAGATGTCTAAGGAGCTGGTTGAGTTGAATAAAGCCCTTGCACTGAAAGAGGCCCTAGCCAAGAAAATGACTCAGAATGACAGCCAACTACAGCCTATCGAGTTCCAGTACCAGGTACAATATTTACTAGGGCACGTAATGTTCATGTCTACCATCTCTCTTTAGTAGTATGGGAAGAAAACAGGCACACCGTTTTTGATGATGACAAGGCAACATAATGTGCATAGTACAACTGGAGTTGTACTGCTGGTTAAAAAAAGGATACATTCAGGCTTCCCTGGTGGCGCAGTGGTTGGGAGTCTTCCTGCCGATGCGGGGGACACGGGGTCGTGCCCCGGTCCGGAAAGATCCCACATGCCGCAGAGCGGCTGGGCCCGTGAGCCATGGCCGCTGAGCCTGCGCGTCCGGAGCCTGTGCTCTGCAGCGGGAGAGGCCACAACCGTGAGAGGCCCGCGTACCGCAAAAAAAAAAAAAAGGATACATTCAGTATAAAGAAACTAATTTTCTTTCATTTAATCTAATACCTTACTTATGCAACAGGTATTTAATAAATAGTTAGATAATGTTATAATAAATGTGGTCCCTACTTGTAGAGAAATTTTGTTCTAATAACTATGCTGGGATTCTAAGAAAGGTACATCTCTTAGTAGACGGTCTGGGTTATAGTGAGAATTATGAAGACACTTGTAGTGGATGTCACATGACTTGGCAAATGGCTAAACTGCTTTTCCTAGTGGTAGTCCTAAGTGGCCCTTGCTAATTAATAATCAGGTCTTTACTTAAAGACAAGTCTTGGGCTTTTAGGTTGTCCACAAGGTTACTCTTGCTCCAGACCTTATTTTCCCCTGTAGCCCGGTATTTCCCATCCACAAAGGGATGTTAGCAGAACTGGTAGGGGGAAGGGTGGATTGCTTTCCCATTCAGCTATATCCTATCATCCCCAAAGTCCTATATGCTGTTCTCGACAAATCCCTGTATTACTCATACATTTCTACCACCAGTTCCCCTAAGTTTTCAGAGTAAAAACAAGAAAAGTGTTTCTCCTAAATAATTTTCACCACTTTTTTTCCCATAGGGCAGAAGTTGCTCACAAAATAATAACTGAGTTGCCAGTAGAGGTGTTATTTCCTTTTTGTTATCACAGTCTTAACTTTTTTGAAACTTATTTTTTATTTATGTCACACAAATGCATGTATATCATTTTTACAGGTCAAATAGTACAATGCTCAGAAAAATAAAAGCAATATCCTGCCCTACTACCTTCTCCCGTATTCCCTAGGCTTATAGTTTAAGTTCTTTAAGCTGTTTCTTCTGGCATTTACCTCCAGATTTCTAGATAAGAGTTGGTAGTATAATTATGTCACTTTAAAATTTTTGGACATTTTCAATTGACTTCTCACTATGGGAGATGGGAATATAGCTCTCTTATACATCCCCCCATGCACACTGCCTCACCTCTATCTTTCAAAATGGTTATATCACACTTTTTGATTAAATGAATATTTAGTGTTTAAATTTTATGATTACGTAAGTTTTATAACTGAGCCACATAGTGTACTATGATTCCATTTCCTTTCTTATACAGCCTTTTGCATTTCCTGAAGTTAATTTTGGGAATTCCCTGGCAGTCCAGTGGTTGGGACTGGGGGCTTTTACTGCTGTGGGCCCGGGTCCAGTCCCTGGTCAGGGAACTAAGATCCCTCAAGCCACGTAGCATGGCCAATAATAATAATAATAATAATCACAATAGTAATAATAATCTCATTTTTTCATTTACTTAGTCTGCTATTTACCTGTCAATAATTTATCTCCAAACTTCTTAACAGAATTATAAAGCTCCTCTCAGTAGTCAAACATACCAGGTAATTTATCAATCCATTTCTTTCTTGAAGACAACCCTCTTGGAATCTTTTGTTCTGGTTTGCTTTCTCTAGGCCTACTGCCCAGCCATCAGCCTGGGACCATCGTCCTGGGAACCTGCTTCACTTCTCATCTCTGTGTTGAAACCGATTCCATGTCTTCCTCATTCTTGGGCTACTCCTTTGTGTTGGTGGAGTACAACCCAAACAACTTTCTGAGAAAGTGTACATGAAAGGAAAACCTTTTAAACCACTGCATGCCTGAAAATAGCTTTTTGTTGTTGTTGTGGTGGTGGTGGTGATGGTGGTGTTTCTTACACTTGTTAGTTTGGCTGGGTTTAGAATTCTACAGTGGAATCGTTTTTCAGAATTTTGAAGGCTTTGCTCCATGGTCTTCTATTTCCAATGTTGCTGTTTAGAAGTCCATTATAATTCCTGATTCTTTTTATTTGACCTGTATTTTCCTCCCCTCTGGCAACTTTCAGGATCTTTTCTTTGTTCCCAAGTATTCTTTAATTTCACAATCATGTGCCTTGGTGTGGATCTGTTCTCACTTATTGTGCTTGGTGCTTGGTGGGTCCTTTCAACCTAGAAATTTGTATTCTTCTTTAGTGGGAAGTCTTCTTGTATTATTTCTTTAATAATGCCCATCTCTCTATTTTCTTTGTTTTTTCTTTTCTTTTTTTTAGTAAGTTTATTTATTTTTATTTATTTTTTGGGCTACATTGGGTCTTCGTTGCTGCACATGGGCTTTCTCTAGTTGCGGCGAGTGGAGGCTACTCTTCGCTGTGGTGTGCGGGCTTCTCATTGTGGTGGCTTCTCTTGTTGTGGAGCACAGACTCTAGGTGCGCAGGCTTCAGTAGTTGTGCACGCGGGCTCAGTAGTTGTGACTCATGGGCTCTAGAGTGCAGTCTCAGTAGTTGTGGCGCACGGGCTTAGTTGTTCCATGGCATGTGGGATCTTCCTGGACCAGGGATCGAACCCCTGTCCCCTGCATTGGCAGGCAGATTCTTAACCACTATGCCACCAGGAAGTCCCTGTTTTTTCTTTTCTTGCACTCCTCTTAGTCAGATATTGGATCTCTTTGATTTAGTCTCTGCTTTTCTTATCTCCTCTCTCCTATTTTCTATTTCTCTGTCTTTTTATTCCATTCTCTGGGAGATTTCCTTGCACTCCTTCTGGTGAATTTTTTTATTTGCCTATTTCTAAGATTTTTAAAAATCCTCTAATTGTTCCTTTTTATAGCCTTCTCTTCTTTTTTTTCATGGATGCAGTGCTCATCTCTAAGGATAGAAATTAAATTTTGTTGAAGTTTTCTTCTTCCTGCCTTGCCTCTGTTTCGTTCAAATTCCTTTCTTTAGTGTGTTTGATTTGGTCTTTCATGTAAGAAGCTTTCTTCAAATTTCCAGTGATCTTTGGTTGTCCATTCATATTTAACAGTGAGACACTAATAGCCAATAGGAAGTTCTGTATGCATAGGTTTCTCTGGGCTGGTCAGTTTCCAATAAAGAAATCTTTCATTCTCCTGCCTGGAGTTGTGTGGGGAGAGTAGCAATATGCCCTATTTCTGGTAACTCAGAGGAAATAAGGGAGTTGAAGTCTCTCCAGTTCTATACAGACTTTTATTTAATCCCCTATCAGTAGTATGTTACTTTATCCCTGCCTTTTGCTGTGTCTGCTGCCTATGAGTCCAGCCTGTCAGGTTCAGCCTCTCCAGAGAGGACACCTCTTCTCTTTGTGGTGCTATGGTACAAATTGGCTTGTTACTTCTTGACATTTGTCCTATAGGAGTCATGGTTTAGTTTTTTCTACTCTAATTCAGTTACCACTTATCCAACTATTTTCCTCATCCAAAAAAGTTTGTTTGTATCTCTTGACTGCTCTCTTCATCCATGTTGATTTATACCCTTTTGGGAGGTCATTTTAGTGGGTTTCAGGAGAGAGCAAGTTAAATACATAGCTCAATCCTCCATACTAACAGGACATAACATGCAGCCTTTTTTAGGTTGAACGTATTTTGGCCTTTCCAGGATAAACGAAGGATTAACAGTAAGGCTGAGAAATTATTCCTCTCTTCTTGTACTCTTGCCTAGAAACGCAGGAACATATGTTCCCCCAGTGTACTTCTAACCCTATGAGGGGGTGCTAGTAATGATCTATAGCTATAGCTGTAGTAGGATAACTTGTCCTTTTATTCCCTTGGAATCAAATATGCTTGAGCTTCCAAACCTTAAAGTTAAAAGGAAATAAATTCTTAATGTTAACAGTACCTTTTAATCACATGTAAATGTCTCTCTTTTTCTAAGAAATAAAGGTAGTTTTTTGTTCTAAACAATATTTTTCCTATCACTGTAAAGAATTGCTATAGAAAAATCTGAGGAGGTATAAGTTCTTGTTAGTGAAGACTACCATGAATTATAATAGCCCAGGAGTCAACGCGGGCCTCTCACTGTTGTGACCTCTCCCGTTGCGGAGCACAGGCTCCGGACGCGCAGGCTCAGCGGCCATGGCTCACGGGCCCAGCCGCTCCATGGCATGTGGGATCTTCCTGGACCGGGGCACGAACCCGTGTCCCCTGCATCGGCAGGCGGACTCTCAACCACTGCGCCACCAGGGAAGCCCAAGATAATATTTTTTTACCCATCCCATTGGTAAAAATTTTGAAGTGTAGCAATATCAAATGTTGACAGGGGTGCAGGGAAATAAGTACTCTCATACATAGCTAGCGAGAGTGTAAATTGGAATAACCACTTTGGGGGACAATTTGGCAGTATCTATTCAAATTGAAAATGTGTACCCCCATGACCCTGTAATTCCACTTGTCTCTACCCTAGAAAAACCTTGCACGTGTGCACAGAAGGCATGTACAATAATGTTTCATTATGGCAACAAAAAGAATGAGATAGATCTGTAGGCACTGATATAAATAAATCTCCAAGACAAAGTTTTAAAAAAAAAGGCAAGTTACAGAATATTATCTACATATAATGTAACTGTTTGTCTTTAACATATTTCAGTAAGTACACACATACACATACATATATGCACACGTGTGTATATATATTATTTTAAAATCTATTTATTTACATATATTATTATATATTCTAGGCATTTACCACAATATATTTAGTAAATACACACACACACACACGGCATTTACATTTCTATGTAAATGTCTAGAATATGTACATGTCCATATACATAGTATGTAAGTGTCTAGGAAAAAAATGTCTGGAAGATCTGAACCAAGCTGATGACAATGGTTACTTCTGGAGAGAGGACTGGAATTTTGGCAGCGGTGGGGCAGTCAAGGGGACTTGCCCTTTATATGTATTATCTGGATTATTTTTTACAAGAATGTTTTCATGTGTTACTTCTATAAGTACACATACACACACACACACGTTATTGCCAGTTTAAATATACAGGGTATATAAAGCAGTGAGATTGGTCTTCATTGATTAGATTGAAAGGACTAAAAGTATACTTCATGGAAAATAGCTCTTGCCTATTTAGATACAGCCCCACCTAACCTGCCTCTGCTTCTTTTTGTCATTTCAGTACTGGTCTAAGGCCCTCGTATAATCTTCTTGGCTACCAACCACTCATTCAGCCAGTTTCCTTTCATCTTTTTTTGGTTATGAGAACAAGAAGGAATCTGTTCATTGAGTTTTCCCAACCTTGGAAAAACTACCAAACTTCAGTTTCTAGAATTTGTTTTCTAAGTGCATGCAGAACTGCAGTTGCTATTGAATGCATACGTTTGAAAGTTCAGAATATAAGAATGTTTGTGCAGCTCTTTACAGTTTACAAAATATCTTTACTTTTTATCTTATTCAGTCTTCCCAACAACCTTGTGAGGTAGGTGGTGTTAGTTGTTTACATAGATAGGAAAACTCTCGGGGGTCCCCAAGACCACCCCCAGGTTCAATGATTCACCAGGAGCACTCACAGGACTCAGTGTAAGGTTTATTACAGTGGAAGTATACAAAACAAAATCAGCAAAGGGAAATAGCACATGGGGCAAGGTCTGAAGGAAACCAGGTGCAAGCTTCCAAGAGTCTTCTTCCGATGGAGTCACATAGTATTTACTTAATTCCTCCAGCAATGGGTTTTGACAACATGTGTGAAATGTTGTCTATCAGCGAAGCTCCCCTGAGCCTAGGAGTCCAGGATTGTTAGCAGCAGTAATTCACGTAGGCATTCTCTGCCTAGCACATAAAAAAAATCTAGACTCCCAGAAGGAAAGCATGTGTTCAGGATAAATCATACTGTTTACACAGTTTATGCATAATGAGCCACTCTTATCAGTTGGGAGATGGTGGGAATCCTACCAAAATCCAAGATCCCAGACATGAGCCGAGGTCCAACTTGCAAGCCAGGTCTGTTTTTAGGATATCAGTCTCAGGCCTGCCACATTAACTCTTGTTTGCATAGAAACTAAGGCTAAAAGAGATGAAATGGCTTTCCTTAAGTTGTTTAGGTAGGATGTGCTGGACTCAAGGTTTAAACCCAGGCCTTTGGATTCCAAGTTCGTACTTTTCCCACTATATAACTTCATTCTCCATCAAATCAAGTACAAATGCTTTTAGTGTGCAATCGAAGTGGTAAAGTTGAATGCCTAGTTCCTTAAGACATGAGATGTTGAAGTGATTTTCTTGCTTTGCCTTGTAATGCTTTCTTTCTCTCGACCTATAACATTTCTAGGATAACATAAAAAATCTAGAATTGGAAGTCATCAATCTGCAAAAGGAAAAAGAAGAATTGGTTCTTGAACTTCAGACAACAAAGAAGGATGTCAACCAAGCCAAGTAAGAAAAAAGTCAATACTATTATTTCAAGTCCCAAACCGTGTATGAAGAGCCATAGACGAAACAGAGAAGTGAAAGAGCCATTTCCTGCCCCTACAGGATTTAAACCTAATTATGGAGAGGAGACCTAAAACAAAAGAAAAGCCAAGGAACTGAGATTTTAAGTAACATCTCATGGTGACAGTAAAAGAATGCCATAACACAGCATATGATTAGCAGCCAAATAAATTTCTTAGGCAGTAATGGCTTTAAGAGTTCAGAGGCAGGAGATATCAGTTCAGGCTGGCATGATCAAGGAAAGCTTTATAAGAAGTTAGCATTTGAGCTGTATTTTGAAAGATTATCAGACCTACCAGACAGCAACAGTTTCTTTGTCTCTGTGCTGATGGTAAATTCGTTTGTGAATAGAATTAATACACAGACTAGCAAATGAAAAATCAATCTAGCCATCCCTTAGCCAGTTAAGAATAAAACCAAGACAAATTACCAGAATATCCTACACTCCCTTAGACCTTTGTCTTTATTGGCTATTCTACCTTCTTTTTACTTAGTGATTCTGTTATATCTCTCTATAGTATCTAAAGTTCATGTTCTTAAAAGTTGAATGTTTACTTTCTATCTCAGACTTGTGTAACAATCATCGGAATTATTCCTTACGCTCAACTGAAGTGAAATGCCTTCAAAGAACCATCCTTTTAATGCAGAGTTGTGAGAGAGTAGTGTATTGAGGTAGCTACATTGTTACTTATGCAAAAAATTTCCTTTACTCTTTAGCTCCCAGTGTTGAGATGGTTTTGGTTGTTTGGGTGGGATTCATTATTTAAAGATGGCTATGTGACTGGTCGCCTATTTTATATATATCAGGGTTGTGAACCTGGGAGTCTAATATTATGTCTTTTGGAGTCAGACTTTGCTGCTGCTAGTCCTCATTCCTACAACATCTGTGTTTAGGTTGAGTGAGCGCCGCCGGAAACGTCTCCAGGAGCTAGAGGGTCAAATAGCTGATCTGAAGAAGAAACTGAACGAGCAGTCTAAACTTCTGAAGCTGAAAGAATCCACAGAGCATACCGTCTCCAAACTGAACCAGGAAATACGGGTAATAAACTCTCATCCTTGCATTTACCCTATAGAAACTTACAAACATAGGTGTTTTATTTAGAATTATACTACAGAGGTGTTTGCAGGTGAGAAAGTAGCAGGCAGGGCCCATCATTTCAAGTGTTTGAATCTCTACAAAAGTCCCTTTTGTAGGACATTGTGTTAGCCATCTAGAATCTAAATAACAAAACTCTGCTTTGACATTCTGAGTTTTAGTGTTAGATTCTCTGAAACCAAAAGGCAAGGATACCTTAATATTTAGTGGTGACATTCTGACCACTTTCCATGATCATGTGGAATAATTTTGCAAAGTGGTTGCAAAACAACAGACACACGGAGAAAATTTTCAGTCATTGAATGTTCAACTTCTGACACGTACAAAGTGGTGGTTACAGGTCATTGTACTGAAACTGTTCGAATACAGTGGTTGCTAGGTAGATTTGTCCTTGAGACTTAGTAGGTACTTCCTTGAAATTTCATTTATATGCAGTGAATTTAGGGCTGGATTTAGCTTGTAGGTACATTTTTTTCTATTATTCAGAGCGTTCATTTGTATAGTCTATGCAAGCATAGCAAGTGGTATTGCAAACGTAATCAGAAAATCTGTTGGCAGGCTTCTCAGCTCAGCTCTGGATTTTTTTCTCTCTTCTTAATGGTTAGTCTATCCATCTGTACATCAGCCCAGAATAAGTGCAGGTGACTACTATTCGTGCTGGTTTTTGTTTCTACAGGTGATGAAAAACCAGCGGGTACAGTTAATGCGTCAGATGAAAGAGGATGCTGAGAGGTTTAGACAGTGGAAGCAACAAAAAGACAAAGAAGTAATCCAGTTAAAAGAACGGGTAAGTAACTACAATTTCTCAAAGTCCTACCTAATGAACCCTTTTCTGGGCTAACATTAAAGCTTCTCTTCAAACAGCTGGTATCTCTAAATATATGATACATTCATGAATTTAACAACTATTTATTAAACGTCTACTACGTGCAAGATACTATCCACTAGATACCATGGAAAATAGAAAGATGAGTAGTATATGTGTTTTGCTCTTGAAGACGGTCTTGTCTAAAGGGGAAAATGAGACATAAGCATGATTTTCTTCAATACAAGAAATAAAGAGACTTGTGCTTTACAAATAGTCTAAAATACCAATGTAATTAAGAAAGGGAAGCACACTTCCAGTTGGACTGAAAAGACCTTGAAGAATAGGGAGGATTTTGAAGAGATAAATGCAGGCATTCCAGATAAATGGAAGAGCAGGAACAAAGATACAGAGATGACAACTTTGTAGGAATATTCAAGGAATAGCGAATGATCCAGGTGGGATGAAAGATAGTAGGAGAAGATTCCATTGGAAAGACAAGTTGAATCTGGATTGTTAAAGATCTAGGAAGTTTGAACTGTATTTTGTTAGCAGTGTAAAGATTTTTAAGGTTTTTGAGAAACAAAGTGCTATCAGCAAAGTACTGCTTTCCAAAGATACATCTGGGAGTCAGGTGTAGAACAAACTGAAGTATTGAGAAACTGGAGGCCAGAACACAAGTTAAGCAGATATTGTATCATCCAGAAAGATAATAAGGGCCTGAATTAGAGTAGTAACAATGTTCTTGGAAAGCACACTGGAAAGGACATTAATTTGGGGTAATTTTTAGAATTGGCCAGAATGTGATATGTTGGGTCAAGAAATGAGAGAAGTACTTCAGGAATGGTGACATGAGGAGCTTTGTGGACTCTCTTCCCAGCAAAAGAAGCACAACTGGTGAAATGTATTGTCCTAAGGGCATACAGCAAGGAAACAATTATTCAAGGAAATCTACTAAATCTGAGTAAGAACAACAATAGTCTGTGGCATATGAGCCACGACCAACTCTCTCCCTTCATCCCCCTCAGCTCCGTGTTGCTGAAGCTTTGTTTCAGGCAAGAGAAGCCAAGAGATCTGGGGATCCCTTCTTCCACCTAGCCTCCATGCAGAGGGTGGAAGCTGTATCCATGCTGCAAAAGACCAGGACTACTGGGGTCTGACTACCATAACCCATCTAATCATAGGATGTAGGTTCCATGTCACGAGACCAGCCAAGAAAAATAGGGTATGCTGCCACTGGCCAGCAGCCTACTCATAGAACAGAGATGTCACTCAGAGAAGTGGGCTTCTGTCCCCACCCCCAGGTCCTAAGCAGTGGTGCAGAGGGTTCTGCCCAGGGGGAGGGGCAGGCCATAGGAATACAGCTCTCCCTAAGGGGACTGACTTTATTTGGGGACAGAGTCTGGGGAAGTTAAAACCTAAAGGTGCTGCCAAAAACAATGGAAATTTTGGTGGTGAGCAATTAAGAGGAGACTGGTAGCTCCATGAGAACAATAAATGAAACAGCAGTCAAAATATTCAAAGATCTAATGACTGAAAACTTTCTAAATTTGATGAAAAACATTAATCTACACATCTAAGAAGCTCAATCAACTACAAGTAGGATAAATGCAAAGAGATCAACACCCAAGACACATCATGTCCAATGGTTGAAAGACAAAGACAAAAAACTTAAAAGCAACAAGATAAAATGACTCCTCACATACAAAGAAATCCCAATAAAATTAACAGCTGAATCCTCATCAGATCAGGAACAAGACAAGGGTATCCACTCTCGCCACTTCTATTCAACATTGTCCTGGAGGCTCTAGCCAGAACACTTAGGCAAGTAAAATATATGAAAGGCAGCCAGATTGGAAAGGAAAAAGCAAAACTATCTCTATTAGAGGTGACATGATCTTGTATGTGGAAAATCCTAGAGAATCAACTGAAAACTATTAGAACTAATACATGTGTTCAGCAGGGTTGCAGGACATAAGTTCAATGCACAAAATTTGGTTGTGTTTCTATTCACTAACAATTTGAAAATGAAATTAAGAAAGTTCCTTTTATAATAACATCAATAAGAATAAAATACTGGGCTTCCCTGGTGGCGCAGTGGTTGAGAGTCCGCCTGCCGATGCAGGGGACACGGGTTCGTGCCCTGGTCCGGGAAGATCCCACATGCCGCAGAGCGGCTGGGCCCGTGAGCCATGGCCGCTGAGCCTGCGCTTCTGGAGCCTGTGCTCCGCAACGGGAGAGGCCACAACAGTGAGAGGCCCGCGCACTGCAAAAAAAAAAAAAGAATAAAATACTTAGGAATAAGCTTAACAGGTGTAAGACTTATACACTAAAAACTACATCATTGAATTAATTAAAGATCAAAATAGGGCTTCCCTGCTGGCGCAGTGGTTAAGAATCCGCCTGCCAATGCAAGGGACATGGGTTTGAGCCCTGGTCTGGGAAGATCCCACATGCTGCGGAGCAACTAAGCCCGTGCGCCACAACTACTGAAGCCCGCATGCGTAGAGTCTGTGCTCCACAACAAGAGAAGCCTCCACAATGAGAAGCCCACGCACCACAATGAAGAGTAGCCCCCACTCGCCGCAACTAGAGAAAGCCTGCACGCAGCAATGAAGACCCAACACAGCCAAAAAATAAATTAATTAATTTTAAAAAAAGATCTAAATACATGGAACAATAATCCATGCTCATGGATGGGAAGACTTAATATTCTTAAGTTGGAATACCC
The DNA here is from genome assembly GCF_949752795.1 of Hyperoodon ampullatus. Lineage (NCBI taxonomy): Eukaryota > Metazoa > Chordata > Mammalia > Artiodactyla > Ziphiidae > Hyperoodon > Hyperoodon ampullatus. The sequence goes on from NC_136913.1 coordinate 59,761,807, forward strand.
CCTCAGATTGATCTACAGATTCAACACAATCCCAACCAAATTTCCTCTAGCTTATTGGTAGAAATTCACATGCTGATCCTAAAAGTCATGTGGAGATGCAGGTGACCCAGAATAGTTATAACAATCTTTAAAGAGAATAATAAATTTGGAGATATCACATTTCCTGATTGCAACACATCCATCACCTCACATAGTTACCCCTTCTTTTCAGTGTAGGGAGAACACTTAAGATCTATTCTCCTAACAAATTTCAAGTATACAGTATAGTATTATTAACTATAGTTACTATGCTATACATAGATCCCCAGAACTTATTCATTTTATAACTAAAAGTTCGTACCCTTTGACCAACCTTTCCCCATTTTCCTCACTGCCCCCATCCCCTCCCCAGTACCTGGTAACTATCATTCTACTGTCTGGTTATATGAGTTTGACTTTTTTAGATTTCACATATAAGTGAGATCATATAGTATTTGTCTTTCTCAGTCTGGTTTATTTCACTTACCACAGTGACCTCCAGGTTCATCCATGTTGTTGCAAATGGCAGGATTTCCTTGTATGTGACTGAATGATATTCCATTGTATATACAGTTGACTCTTGAACAACATGGGTTTCAACTGCGTGGGTCAACTTATACATGTATTTTTTCAATAGTAAATACTACACTACTAAACTATCCGCAGCTGGTTGAATCCATGGATGCAGAACCACAGATATGGAGGGCCAACTGTAAAGCTACACACGAATTTTCGACTGCATGGGGGTTGGCACCCCTAACCCCACGTCGTTCAGGCATCAACTGTACACACGTACCACATTTTCTTTATCCATTCATTTGTCAACAACTTAGGTCAACTTAGGTTGTCAACTTAGGTTGTTTCCATATCTTGGTTATTGTGAATAATGCTGCAATGAATATGGGAATGCAGATATCTCTTCAAGATACTGATTTCATTTCCTTTGGATATATATATACCCAGTAGTGAGATTGTCAGATCATATGGTCTTTCTATTTTTAATTTTTTAAGGAACCTCCATACTGATTTCCATAATGACTATACCATTGAAAGACTCTTTTTTTTTTTTTTTTTTTGAAAGACTCTTCAGTTACATTATAAGGTTTTATTTTAGCTAGCTGAATAGCAATGAAAAGTCTGACTCTTTTCTTCTCAGGACCGTAAGAGGCAATATGAACTGCTCAAACTTGAAAGATGCTTCCAGAAACAGTCTAATGTGCTCAGACGTAAAACTGAGGAGGTAAGAAAATCCAATCTGCTAGGTCAGGTGTATTATCACTTTCAGGCTTGGATGATGGCAGAGTAGTATCCCTTAAATGAGCCAGTGTCCTGAGAAACTAGGGATAACAGTCTTGACCAGCAGTTCCTAAGTATTGATCCCTGTTTGTCATGAACTGTGAGCAGATAAAAACCTGATGAAAATGGCACTATTCAAATAAGGATTTTTTCTAATTGGGCTTGCTTCTTTCCAAACAAAACAAAACAAAACAAAAAGCAGAGTAATTCTGATATATGACATTTCCAGACGCTTTCAATCTGCAGTGCTTCCTTGAAATTGTGTGCCTCCCCTAGACTTTAAAGCAGTAGCTGTTCACCAGTGTTATGTACATGGAGACTTATAAATGTCGTTCCTATAAGAATTCAAACCCATAGAATTTTTTATTTTTCTTGAATAATATGCTAGAAATTAGAATGTCTTTATTTTTTATTATGTTAATATAAATTCTTTTATTGAAGTAGAATATATATACCTAAAAAGGGCACAAATATTGTGTACATCTCCACGAGTTATTCCAAAGTGAAAAAACCTGCACAACCATCAACCTAAGACAAACAAGTCACTACTAGAACCTTAGAACTTCATCCCCACCCCCCACCTGTTCTCTCTCCAAATGACAAGTCCTTCCCTCTTCCTCAGAGGTAACGACTGTCCTGACTTGTAACACTACAAATTATTTTTCCTGGTTTTGAAGGGAATTACAGAGAATGAAGTGCATCTTGTTTCTTTCATTTGGTAGTAGAATTGTAATAAACACCAATGCTGTTGCACGTAGGGGTGGTTTGCTCTGAACTTGCATTTCAGTATCTTTTGGCACAGGTACGTGAGCATTTCTGGTGAGTTATACCTAGTGGGGAAATGATGAATCGCAGGGATTGTGTATGTTCAAGTTTAGTTAATAATGACAAACCATTTTCCATGGTATTTGTACCAAAGTTTACTCACACCAGCCATGGATAGGAGTTTCAGTTGCTCCATATCCTCACTAACCTGGGGATTGTCAGTCATTTTATTTTTCATCGTAGCCACTCCAGGGTTTGAGTAAAAGCATCTCACTGGGTTCTAATTTGTATTTCTCAGATGATTAGCTGTATGAATCATCAGATACATAATTAATGAAGAATGTTCTTTCTACCCTTCAATTCAACATTACTATGAGCCATTTTTATTTAGGCAGCAGCTGCCAACAAGCGTCTCAAGGATGCTCTCCAAAAACAACGAGAGGTCGCAGAAAAGCGGAAGGAGACTCAGAGCCGTGGAATGGAAGGCACTACAGCTCGAGTGAAGGTATGGACAACTTGAACTGCCATTTGTCTTATGTACATTGAGGATAGGAAAAAATGGGAAGTAGCTGTCTTTTCGTTTAGAAGTAAACACTACAAAATCTGGAGTTCTACCTGAAAGCGTTATTTCCTAAAGATATGATTATCTCTGAACGGTTGTTAAAGACCATGAGTAGTGAACCCTTTCTATCCCTGCCCCTGTTCAGTTAATTTTTTAAGTTTTATTGAGGTATACTTTACCTACAATAAGTTATACATATTTAAAGTGTACAGTTTAATAAGTTTTGACACAGATATGCACCCATTAAATCATCGCCACAATCAAGATAAAGTCAATGTCCATCAGGACCAAAACTTTCTTCGTACCCCTTTGTAATCCCTCCCTCCCCTCCCCAGTCTATCCCTCTATGCCCCATCTCCAGGCAGCCATTAGTCTGCTTTCTGTCACTGGATTTTCTACATAGACGATCACATCATCTGCACATAGGGACAATTTTATTTATCCTTACCCATTCTGTATGCCTTAAAAAAAAAACTTTCTTGCCTTATTGTACTTGCTGGAACCTCCAATAAAATATCGAATAGAATAGGTGAAAAGAGGGCATCCTTGCTTTGTTCCCAATCTTAGAGAGAAAGCATTCAGCCTTTCACCATTAAGTACGATATTAGCTATAGGTTTTCTGTATATGTTCTTTATCAGGTTGAAGAAGTTCTTGTCTATTCCTAGTTTGCTGAAAGTTTTTATGATGAATAGATGTTGGGTTTTTTCAAAAGTTTTTTCTGAATCTTCTTGAGATGACCTTATGGTTTCTGATCTTTTTGAGATAATCTTCTTGAGGTGATCTTATGATCTTATAGTTGGTTTGTTTGTTTTTATTCAGTATGGCAAATGACATTGATTTTCTTCCAATTTATTTTATTAAGGTATAACTGATGTACAGTAAGATCTACCCTTTTTACTGTAGTTCTGCAAGTTTTAACATCATATATAGGTGTATAACCACCACCACAATAAAAATATAGAATAGTTCTATATTCCCCTATAACACTTTGTAGTCAGTTTCTCCCACATCCATATGCTGGCCCTTCACAAACACTGATCTGTATTCTGTCATTATTATTTTCACTTTGCATTGCATCAGTGTCATATAGTTGGAAACGTACAGTATGGCTTCTTTCACTTAGCATAAGGCATTTGATATTCATCCATGTTGTTGCCTGTATTATTCCATCGTATGGATGTTCCACAGTTTATCTATTCGCCTGTTAAAGGTTATCTTGGAGTCTTTTTTTTTTTCCTAGTTTTTGGTGATCATGAATAAGGCCACTATAAAGACATTCACATACAGGTTTCTGTATAACAAAGGTAGTCATTTCACTTGGGTAAATACCTAGGAGTGGGATTGCTCGGTCATATGGTAAGTGTATGTTTAACTTTATAAGAAACTGCCAAGAGACTTCCCTAGTGGTCCAGTGGTAGAGAATCCACCTTCCAATGCAGAGGACGCAGGTTCGATCCCTGGTAGGGGAACTAAGATCCCACACGCCGCGGGGCAACTAAGCCTGCACACCACAACTACTGAGTGTGCGCGCCTCACCTAGAGAGCCCGAGTTCTGCAAACTACAGAGCCCATGCGCCACAACTAGGGAGAAGCCCTTGTGCCTCAACAAAGAGCCCGAGAGCTGCAACGAAAGATCCCACATGCTGCAACAAAGATCCCACGTGCCACAACTAAGACCTGACACAGCCAAAAATAAAATTTTTAAAAATCTAATAATATCAAAACAATAAAAAGTAAAAGAAAAACTGCCAAATTATTTATCTAGTTGTTCAGTGCTGGTATATAGAAATACAACTGATTTTTGTACATTAACTTTTATCTTCTGGTTTTATTAGTTTAGTGGCTATTTTGTAGGTTCTTTGGGACTCTCTACATAGACAATCATGCCATCTATAAATAGTTTTATTTCTTACTTTATAATCTATATGTCTTTTATTTATTTTACTTGCCCTGTTGCACTGGCTAGGACATTCAGGATGATGATGAATAGGAGTAGTGACAGTAGAAACCCTTCTGCTATTCCTGATCTCAGGGGAACAGTATTCAGTCTTTACCATTAAGTATGACATTAGCTATAGGTTTTTCATAGAGGCTCTTTATCAGCTTAAGGAAGTTCTTATCTATTCTTAGTTTGCTGTGAGTTTTTATCCTGAGTGGATATAATTTTCTTTTTTTGGCCACGCCATGCAGTTTGTGGGATCTTACTTCCCTGACCAGGGATCAAACCCAGGCCCCCAGCAGTGAAAGTGCCGAGTCCTAACCACTGGACCACCAGGGAATTTCCAATGAGTGTATATAAATTTTGTCAAATACTTTTTGTCTCTAGTTTGTTGATTTGGTGAATGACTTTGATGTTCACATATGGAACCAGCCTTGCATTCTTTGAATAAATTCCACTTGGTTGTGATATATCATCCTTTTTATGTATTGTTGAATTCAACAATACATAAAATTAAAATTTTGCTAAAATAAAAATTTCATGTGAAATTTTTGCATCTGTGTTCATGAGGGATATTGGCCTGTTGTTTTCTTGTAGTGTCTTTGTCTGGTTTTGGTATCAAGGCCTCTTAGAATACGTTAGAAACTATTGCCCCCTCTTCAATTGTCTGTAAGAGTTTGTATAGAACTAATATTATTTTTTCCTTAAAAGTTTGGTACGGGGACTTCCCTAGTGGTCCAGTGGTTAAGAATCCGCCTTCCAATGCAGAGGATTGCGGGTTCCATCCCTGGTAAGGGAACTAAGATCCCGCACACCACGGGGCAGCTAAGCCCACGCACCGCAACTACTGAGCCCGCGTGCTGCAACTACAGAGCCCACACGCTCTGGAGCCCATGTGCCACAACTACGGAGCCCACACGCTGCAACAAAAGATCCGGCATGCCGCAACTAAGACCCGATGCAGCCATAAATAAATAAATAAATAAATAAATAAATAAATATTTTTAAAAATAAAAATAAAAATCCTTAAAAAAAAAAAGAAGAGGAAGTTTGGTACAGTTCACAAGTTAAGCCATCTGGAACTGAAGGATGTTTTTGTTAGTTGTTGCTTTTGGTGGGGAGGAGGGGTTAACTGTAATTTAGTTTTCTAAATAGATATAGGGCTGTTCGGGTTATATATTTCCTCTTGAGTGAGCTTTGGTAGTTTGTGTGTTTTGTCTAAATTGTCAAATTTATTGGTGTGAAGTTATTCATAATATTCCTTTATTATCCTTCTAATGTGTGTAAAAACTGTAGTAATGTCCTCTATCTCATTCCTGTTATTGATATTTTGTGTCTTTTCTCCTTTTTTTTTTTTTTTTTGCAGTATGCGGACCTCTCACCGCCGTGGCCTCTCCCGCCACGGAGCACAGGCTCCAGACACGCAGGCCCAGCGGCCATGGCTCATGGGTCCAGCCACCCCGCAGCACGTGGGATCCTCCCGGACCGGGGCACAAACTCACATCCCCTGCATCGGCAGGCGGACTTCCAACCACTGCGCCACCAGGGAAGCCCTCTCCTTTTTCTTGATCAGTTTGGCTAAGGTTTATCAAGGAACCAGCTCATTCTTACAAATGGTTAAAATAGTAAATTTTAGGGCTTCCCTGGTGGTGCAGTGGTTGAGAGTCCGCCTGCCGATGCAGGGGACACGGGTTCGTGCCCTGGTCTGGGAAGATCCCACATGCCGCAGAGCAGCTGGGCTCCTGAGCCATGGCCGCTGAGCCTGCGTGTCTGGAGCCTGTGCTCCGCAACGGGAGAGGCCACAACAGTGAGAGGCCCGTGTACCGCAAAAAAAAAAAAGTAAATTTTATGTTATGTATATTTTACCACAATTAAAAACAATACCCCCAGAACCCTAGCTCATTAATTTCCAATCTGACCTTTATTATTTCCTTATTTCTGCTTTGGATTTAATTGGCTTTTTTTTTAAGTTTCTCAAAAGTGGAACCTGAGGTCATTGATTTGAGTTCTTTTCTTTTCTAATATAAACATTTAGTGCTATAAATTTCCCCTTCAATACTCCTTTAATGACATCCCACAAATTTTGATAGTTATGTTTTCATTCAATTCAAAATGCATTCTAATTTCCCTGTTGATTTCTTCTTTGATCCACAGTTATTTAAAATGATGTTATTTAGTTTCCAAATATTAGGGGATTTTTCCAAATATCTTTCTGTTATGATTTATAATTTAATTTCATTATGGTTAGAGAGTATCCTTTATATAACTTGAATCCTTTGAATTTATTGAGACTTATTATGGCCTAGAATATGGTCTTGGCAAATGTTCAAACTGTGTGTACTTGAGGAGAAATGTATATTCTGCTATTGTTGGATAGAGTGTTCTATAAATGTCAATCATGTTAATTTGATTGATTGTGCCATTCATTTCTACTGTATTCTTGCTGATTTTCTGCCTACTTGTTCTATCGGTTACTTAGAGATGGGTATTGAAATCTTCAATTAGAATTATGGATTTGTCTTTTTCTTATTATAGTTCTGGTTTTGCTCCATATATTTTGAAGCTCTGTTTTTAGAGGCATAAACATATAAGATTAATTGATCCCTTTATTATAATAATAATAAGTTTAGGGCTTCCTTGGTGGCGCAGTGGTTGAGAGTCCTCCTGCCGATGCAGGGGACGCAGGTTCGTGCCCCGGTCTGGGAAGATCCCACATGCCGTGGAGCAGCTGGGCCCGTGAGCCATGGCCGCTGAGCCTGCGCGTCCGGAGCCTGTGCTCCGCAACGGGAGAGGCCACAACAGTGAGAGGCCCACGTACTGCTAAAAAAAAAAAAAAAAAGTTTATTATTATGATCATTTTTATCCCTAGCAATATTCTTTGTTCTGAAATCTACTTTTTCTGATAATAATATAGTCCCTCCAGCTTTCTTTTAATGTTCGCATGGTATATTTTTTAAAATCCTTTTAGCTTTAACCTCTTTGTGCCTTTGTGTGTTTTTAAAGTGTTTTTCTTGTAGGCAGTATACAGTTGAGTCTAGCTTTTTTAATCCAGTCTGACAATCTGCATTTTAATTGGGGTGTTTAGACCATTTACATTTAATGTGATTATTGATATGGGTTGATTTGAATCTATCATATTGCTATTTGTTTTCTATTTGTCCCATCTGTTCTTCATTCCCTTTTCCTTGTTTTCTGGCTTCTTTTGGATCAATTGAGTATTTTTATGATTCCATATTATCTCCTTTGTTGGCTTATATATGATTTTGTTTCAGATATTTTGGTGCTTTGTATATTAGGGGCATAAACATTAAGGATTAAGTTCTCTTGAATAATTGACTCCCTTACCATTATGAAATTATCTTTTCTTTATCCTTGATAATATTCCTCTTTTTTCTTTCAGTTTTACTGAGATAAATTGATAAACAGCACTGCAAAAGTTTAAGGTGTACATCATAGTGATTTGACTTATATACATCTTGAAATGATTATCACAATAAGTTTAGTGAGCATCCATCATTCATATAGATACAAAATTAAAGAAATAGAGCTTCCCTGGTGGCACAGTGGTTGAGAGTCCGCCTGCCGATGCAGGGGACATGGGTTCGTACCCCGGTCCGGGAAGATCCCACATGCCGCGGAGTGGCTCGGCCCGTGAGCTGTGGCCACTGAGCCTGTGCGTCCGGAGCCTGTGCTCCACAACAGGAGAGGCCACAACAATGAGAGACCCGCGTACCGCAAAAAAAAAAAAAGAGAGAGAAATAGAAAAGAATTTTTTTTCTTGTGATGAGAACTCTTAGGATTTAGTCTTTTAACAACTTTTATATATAGCATACAGCAGTGTTAATTATATTTATCATGTTGTACATTACATCCCTAGTACTTACTTAATCTTATAACTGGAAGTTTGTACCTTTGACTGCCTCTCTGGTAACCACAAATCTGATCTTTTTTTCTATGAGTTTGTTAGTTTGTTATTTTTGAAGTATAATTGACCTACAGCACTATGTTAGTTCCTATTACACAGCAGTGATTCAATATTTCTATACATTTTTAAATGATCACCATGATAAGTCTAGTTGCAATATGTCACCATGCAAAGGTATTATATAGTTATTGACTATATTCCCCACACTGTACATTTCATACCCTTGACTCCTTTATTTTGCAACTGGAAGTTTGTACCTCTTAATCTCCCTCACCTATTTCTTTCCTCCCTCTATGCCCCTCCCCCTGGCAATCACCTGTTTGTTCCCTATATCTATAACTGTTTCTGTTTTGTTATGTTCATTTGTTTTGTTTTTTAGATTCCACTTATAAGTGAAATCACGCAGTTTTTGTCTTTCTCTGTCTGACTTATTTCACTAAGCATAATATCCTCTAGGTACATTCATGTTGTCACAAATGGCAAGATTTCATTCTTATGGCTGAGTAATATTCCATCACATATACATATATATATCTCACATCTTCTTTATCCATTCATCTATTGGTGGCACTTAGGCTGCTTCCATATCTTGGCTATTGTAAATAATGCTGCAATGAACATAGAGGTACATATGTCTTTTCTAATTAGTGTTTTTGTTTTCTTTGGATAAATACCCAGGAGTGGAATTGCTGGATCATATGGCAGTTCTATTTTTAATTTTTTGAGAATCTCCATACTGTTTTCCATAGTGGCTGCACCAATTTACCTTCCCACCAACAGTGCATGAGGGTTCCCTTTTCTCCACATCCTCACCAACACTTGTTTTTGTTTTTTTACTTTTTATTTTATATTAGAATACAGTTGATTAACAATGTTGTGACAGTTTCAGGTATACACACTGCTGTATTTAAAATGGATAACCAACACTTGTTATTTGTTGTCTTTTTGATAATAGCCATTCTGACAGGTGTGAGGTGATATCTCACTGTGGTTTTGATTTGCATTTCCCTGATGATTAACCATGTTGAACATCTTTTCATGTGCCTGTTGGCCATCTGTATGTCTTCTTTGGAAAAATGTCTATTCAGATCCTCTATCCACTTTTATTTTTTATTTTATTTATTTTTTTTTTTTGCGGTACGCGGGCCTCTCACTGTTGTGGCCTCTCCCGTTGCGGAGCACAGGCTCCGGACGCGAGGCCCAGCGGCCATGGCTCACGGGCCCAGCCGCTCCACGGCATGTGGGATCTTCCCAGACCAGGGCACGAACCCGTGTCCCCTGCATCGGCAGGCGGACTCTCAACCACTGCGCCACCAGGGAAGCCCCCCCCCTCTATCCACTTTTAAACCTGTTGTTCGTTTTTGTTTGTTTGTTTTTGATGTTGAATTGTATGAGTTCTTTGTGTATTTTGGATATTAACCCATATCAGATATATCGTTTGCAAATATCTTCTCCCATTCAGTAGGTGGCCTTTTGTTGATAGTTTCCTTCACTGTGCAAGAGCTTTTAGTTTGATATAATCCCATTTGTTTATTTTTGCTTTTCTTCCCTTGCCTGAGGAGACATAGCCCCCAAAATATTACTAAGACTGATGTCAAAGAGCTTACTGCCTATGTTTTCTTCTAAAAAGATTTATCGTTTCGGGTCTTACATTTAGGTCTTTGATCCATTTTGAATCTATTTTTGTGCATGGTGTGAGAGAGTAGTCCAGTTTGATTCTTTTGCATCTAGCTGTCCAGTTTTCCCATCACCATTTATTGAAGAGGCTGTCTTTTCCCCATTGGTATATTCTTGCCTCCATTGTCATAGATTTATTACCCATATAAGTGTGGGTTCATTTCTGGGCCCTCTATTCTGTTCCATTTATCCACGTGTCTGTTTTTGTGCCAGTACCATACTGTTTTGATTACTGTGGCATTGTAGTATAGTTTGAAATCAAGGAGCATGATACCTCCAGTCTTTGTTCTTCTTAATAATATTCTTCGAAGTAAATTCTATATTATTTGATATTAATATATCCACTCCAGCTTTCTTTGATTACTCTTAGCATGGTATATCTTCATCCAAAAGTGAAAGGTTTCTCAGGGATGGTTACTTTTTTAAAAACTGAATTTAGTTAATTTTGTTTGCTTTTTTTAAAAATTCCATTCATCTATTTTAAAGATTAATAATAGTTATCTATTTATTAAATAGAACAGATAATCTAAATATACTTCAGTTCTATATTATGACTTGTTAAGGACAAAGGTTAAGGAGAAAGTGGAGAAGGTAAAGACAGAATACATAGAAATGCTAGGATATCTGGAGAAATATTTTCTGCAGAAAACTTTTCTTGTGACCTTTTGGGATATTGCTGTTAAAGGCTCTTAGAGCATTATTGGGATTTTTGGTCAGTGTAGGCACAAATGGAAATCTCACTTCTAGTCACTTGGGCTCTGGTCCAAGTGAAATTAAATCTGGAGCTGAATATAGCCCATGGGCCAGAGATTCCTCATCCCTAACCCAACATCACTGATTTATCTTCTAGAGTTGGCTTGGAAATGAAATTGAGGTTATGGTCAGTACTGAGGAAGCCAAACGCCATCTGAGTGACCTTCTTGAAGACAGAAAGATCCTGGCTCAGGATGTGGCTCAACTCAAAGAAAAAGTGGAATCTGGGGAGAATCCACCTCCTAAACTCCGCGTAAGTGCCCTATGGAAATATGTTACCAATGATCAGACTCCACACTCCCCAGAAGCCCGCACTACTTTGGAGAATTACTTTCCAAGTAGTACTTCACCCTCATCCCCACTATTCTTCTTTACAGAGGCGTACATTCTCACTTGCTGAACTGCGTGGTCAAGTTTCTGAGTCAGAGGATTCCATTACAAAGCAGATTGAAAGCCTAGAGACTGAAATGGAACTCAGGTAATGGGACTATGTCTAAGGCATTATAAAAATTTATGCCTTGAATCAAAATAGAACCTATCAATCAGTTATTCAAAAGCTTGTTTTTCAGAAGCTTTGTGATGTAGGAGATACAAGAGAAAGTAACGATTTTTTGAGCTATACACTTCACTAGACATGTTAGATACATTTTCTCATTCAGTCTCTCCCTATGAGGTATACCTTGTGAAGTAAGTATCATTATTCTCACTTTAGAGATCTAAGCTAAAGTTCAAAGATCTTAAAACATTTGCTAAAGTTTATACAGAACTGGGATTCAAAACTCAGTTTATCTAATTCCAAAGCCTATCGTCTTTATCATATACCACAAGAACTGACTAAAAACAAAACTTTAGAGGAACCCAAGAAATGATACCAGAAGATCAACAACCTGGGAGAAGGAGAATTAGAGATCATCAGCAAAGTAGATATAATATAATGCATAAGTAAAGTATCATGACCATTAAATGCGATTAGAAAGTAAAGTACATAGCACAGTACTTGGCATATTAGAAGTGCTCAATGAATGCTCTTCTCTTTAATCACTGTTACTTTCTTTTTAAGTATCTGTGAAATCTAGAAGAAACAGAGCTTTGACAGATATTTTATAGTGTCTTAGGGTAATAGAATTTTATTGCCCAGAAGACCTTGGAGACCACTTAATTTGTTTTTAGCAACACATACTAGCTGTTTATCTTTGGATACGTCTTTAAGTTGCTCAACATTTGAGTTTCTGCTTTGTGCTGCACTGGATGCAGTTGGGATATATAGAAAGAATAGATGACATTGTCCTCGCTCTCGAGTAGAAACAGTATAATGACTGACAGTGGTGTGTTGGAATTGTTTGTTAAAATTTTAAGATGGTTGTAAACTGTTGAGAGCTTACAATTCCTTTGGTGAGAGTATTCACACTACAGAAACAAGCAAAAGCTACAAATCAGATCTGGTTTTTTAGGTACTGTTTGTTAAACATTTACCTGCACACCACTGTGCATAAGTAAATGATTATTTAAATGTAGGGCAGGTGCCAGGTAGAGGGCAATTAGACAGAGGTGACTTTAATCAAGGGAATTTCCCTAAGGACAAGAAAGGGCATTTGATAGTAAAACAACTCTGAAGTGTTCTGGCCCACCTCTTCCAAGAAGCCTTCCCTGACTCTTCATCCCTCACTAATTTTCCTCTTCTCTAAACTCCTTCAGAACTTACAGTACTCGGTCATGTAGTATAGATGATGTATGTTATCTTTATATTTATTAATTATTTTACATTGATTAGTCTTGTCAATCTAGACAGATTGTAAGCTTGTTAAAGGAAAGGACTATATATTAGACCAGGGTTCTCAAAGTGAGGTCTACAAACTCCTGGGGGGTCTCTGAGACCCTTTCAGGGAGTCTAGGTGACTCCCTGTTTTTATAATAATATTAAGACATTGTTTGCTGTTTTTACTACACTGACATTTGCCATGATACTGCAAAAGCAACAGTGGACAAAACTGCTAAAACCTTAGCTTGAATCAAAGCAGTGGCACAAACCTGTACTAGCACTCATTGAATACTTCACCACCACACACTCTTGGTTTTACTTAAAAGTCAGTTTTACTTTTGGCTTTGATAAAGCAATAAAGATTATTAATTTTATTAAATCTCAACCCTTGAGTTCAGATCTTTTTAATATTCTGTGTGACAGAATGGGAAGAACACATAAACCACTTGTGCTGATGCCGAAGGATGATGTTTCTCTCGAGGAAAAGCACTTGTGCAATTGTTTGAGGTGTGAGTTTAACAGGCCTCTTTTTTCATGGGACATCATTTTTACTTGAAAGAACGACTGACAGACAAACTATGGTTATTCAGACTTGGGTACTTGACAGACATTTTCTCAAAAATGAACCAAGTGAGCCTGTCAAGTCAAGGAAAACAAATGACAGTGTTTATCACCAAAAATAAAATTTGAGCTTTCAAGCAAAACTTAGAATTTTGGAAAATGTGTATCTGCCACTGTAAACTTGACAGTTTTTCATAACTTTTCTAATGAGACCAGTAGTGATATTAACAATTGTGGTCTTTTTTATATTGTGTAATGAAATGTGTTGATTTGAAGGCTCTGTATGACTGTCCAAAGGACATGATACAAAATCACGTTTCAGTAAAAGATCCATTCAGATTGCAAGTAACCACATTTCAACTAACTTTTAAGGAACTTGTTGGGTTTTGGTGTAGCCTCAAAGAAGAATATCCACAATTATCTGAAAAGACTATTAAAATGCTCCTCCTGGGCTTCCCTGGTGGCGCAGTGGTTGAGAGTCCGCCTGCCGATGCAGGGGACGCGGGTTCGTGCCCCGGTCTGGGAAGATCCCACATGCCATGGAGCAGCTGGGCCCGTGAGCCATGGCCGCTGAGCCTGTGCATCCGGAGCCTGTGCTCCGCAACAGGAGAGACCACAACAGTGAGAGGCCCGCGCACAGCAAAAAAAAAAAAAAAATGCTCCTCCTGGGGACTTTCCTGGTGGCACAGTGGTTAAGAATCCGCCTGCCAATGCAAGGGACACGGGTTCGAGCCCGGGTCCGGGAAGATCCCTCATGCCGTGGAGCAACTAAGCCTGTGCGCCACAACTACTGAGCCTGCACTCTAGAGCTCGCGAGCCACAACTACCGAGCCCAAGTGCCACAACTATTGAAGTCCATGCGCCTAGAGCCCCTGTTCCTCAACAAAGAGAAGCCACCGCAATGAGAAGCCCATGCACCGCAACGAAGAGTAACCCCCACTCGCCGCAACTAGAGAAAGCCCATGCACAGCAACGAAGACCCAACGCAGCCAAAAATAAATAAAATTAAAAAAAAAACAGCTTCTCCCAGGAATTCCCTGGCAGTCCAGTGGTTAGGACTCAGCGCTTTCACTGCAGTGGCCTGGGTTCAGTCCTTGGTCAGGGAACTAAGATCCCGCAAGTCGCATGGCACCGCCACAATAAAATAAAATAAAATGCTCCTCCCTTGTCCAGCTACATATCCATGTGCGGCCAGATTACCTTCATTTACATCAACCAGAACATGTCACAAAAGATTAAACGCAGAGGGAGATAAGAGAATCCAGCTATCTTCTACTAAACCAAACATTACAGAGATTTGTAAAAATGTAAAACAATCCCACTCTTCTCACTACATTATTTTTCGTGTTAGAAAATGTTGTTGTGTGTGTGTGTGACACACACACTCCCCCACCCTGCGTTCATGTCCTTTCCGGACCTTAGAATGTGACTTTATTTGGAAATAGTGTCATTGCAGGTGTAATTGTTAATGTATAATGGATTGTTACGATTTTAAGTGAATTAATAAATGTTTTTCTCAGTTTTACCTTCTAATACTGTAAATATCTATAGGTATAACATACATGAGCAGAATTTCTTAGAGCTCCTCAATAATTTTTAAGAGTGTAAAGGGGTCCTAAGACCCAAAAAGTTTAGAACTGCTATCTTAGATTATTTTAGTACCCATCTTCTTTATAGTACCTTACATAGCACTGCATGTTACACACATGCCGGTATGCTCCCTCTTACTGGACACCTAGCAAATTTGAGAAGGAAGCTATTGACAAAACTGAAATGTTGTGTACATCTCAGTCTCAGGCCATACTTGACCGTAAAGTATCTGGAAGCTATAACCAGGGTCATGGTATCTAGTTTTCATAGAAACTTCTCAGTCCTGTGGCAGGTACTCCAAGATAACCTCTCACAACACCAGCCATAGGTATCAGTTTGGTGTTAGATTCCAGCAAAGAGCATCTACCTGTTTGTTCTTCTGAGATTTTTTTCCTTAAGTTCTCTAACCTGAATCTTGTCCTTGCATAGGTGAGCCACCACGTCACAGTTCCAGCTTATGTGGCCTCAAGACAAAGTCACATTATGGTCAATGTGCTACAACAAAAGCCTCACTAAAACAAATCTTTCCAAGTCCCACTATATGACCCACTTATTTCAACCAGTATTTAATAAAATAAAACCATTTGGTTAGTCTTAGCATCCCTTTGTAACAAGAATTGAGATACTGTATAAAACCCTAACCAGGGCTTCCCTGGTGGCGCAGTGGTTGAGAGTCCGCCTGCCGATGCAGGGGACACGGGTTCGTGCCCCGGTCCAGGAAGATCCCACATGCCGCAGAGCGGCTGGACCCGTGAGCCATGGCTGCTGAGCCTGCGCGTCCGGAGCCTGAGCTCCGCAACGGGAGAGGCCACAGCAGTGAGAGGCCCGTGTACCGAAAAAAAACCCTAACCAGATGACTCAATCATTATTTAAATGGTATTTAACTGACACCTCTGTCCGTGAAACTATTTGAAGTTTCTCCTCAGAGCTCTTCCCCTCTCCTTGGTGTTGAGGCTACTACAAATAAGGCTCACTGTTTCTTTCCCTGAAGGAGTGCTCAGATTGCTGACCTACAGCAGAAGCTGCTGGATGCAGAAAGTGAAGACAGGCCAAAACACCGCTGGGAGAATATTGCTACCATTCTGGAAGCCAAGTGTGCCCTGAAATACTTGATTGGAGAGGTAAACATCTCTCTTCCTCTCAGCAATTCGGGGTCTGGCTTGGTGGGTTGAAGTAAGATGTTAGCCTAGAATACTATCATAGTGTTATTGCCACTGTTCGTGGTAGAAACCACGATGACACAAACATTAGAGAAATAGTTTTATGGGTAAAGGTTGGTGTGGGAAAGTACAAGCCAGTCACTTAAAAATATATATGAGTGCTCTCTTCGGCAGCACATATACTAAAATTGGAATGATACAGAGAAGATTAGCATGGCCCCTGCACAAGGATGACACACAAATTTGTGAAGCATTCCATATTAAAAAAAAATAAATATATATACATATATATATATGTATATATATATATATATATATATGAGTTGCAAGTTGATACCCATGCCTGGTATATAGCAGGTGCTCAATAAATGTTCACTGTTATTATGAAAAGATCAGGATGCCATAGTAGGCCACAGGTCAAATGTAAAATATTATACTATACTACTTTTTAAAACACCTCTGACATGTATTATATTCAGAAAGTTTAGGGCTTCCCTGGTGACGCAGTGGTTGAGAGTCCGCCTGCTGATGCAGGGGATGTGAGTTCGTGCCCCGGTCCCAGGGGATCCCACATGCCGTGGAGCGGCTGGGCCCGTGAGCCATGGCCGCTGAGCCTGCGCGTCCGGAGCCTGTGCTCCGCAACGGGAGGGGCCACAACAGACATTCTGAAATGGGACATAATTAGCCATAAGGCTGTGTGCTATGGATTTCTCTTTAAAATTACGGAAGAACTTGAGTATCAGAATTTGAAATTGTCAGATACTGTTTGTGTTAGATTTATTCTTCCTTGAGGTAAAACAAGAGATTAAATGACCTCAGCAGTGGCTTCCAGCTCTAAGATACATATCTCGACAGATATCTATCTCGGCTCTTGGTTTGGGTGGCGGTGATTCTATTCAATGGTAGAATCCATATGACATGAAAACATAAGAATGGACTTGGACATGGAAGAACTTTTCTCAGTCCATTTCAAGAAAGCTGACATTTTCCTGCCTAATGAATGGGGAAAGGTGGCCATTCTCCAAATAAACTGATCTTCTTTTATCCCTTCCAGCTGGTCTCCTCCAAAATACAGGTCAGCAAGCTTGAAAGTAGCCTGAAACAGAACAAGGCCAGCTGTGCTGATATGCAGAAGATGCTGTTTGAGGAACGAAATCATTTTGCTGAAATAGAGACAGAGTTACAGGCAGAGCTGGTGAGAGTGGAGCAACAGCACCAAGAGAAGGTAAGCTGGCAAGCCAAGAAGCTATACTGAAAAACAAACCATTGTTGCTCTTTGTTGTTAGTTAAAAATAATAATAATAATAATAATGGGGGTATGAAGTTTCCTTCAAAAGACCATGTAGTCTTTTCCAAGTTTTGCAAATAAGAAATCAGAAATAGAGAAAAACGACTTATCTAATAAGTTTACACATACCAGTGACAATGGCTCTTAGCCTCCAACTTTAATACCAAGATGAACATGATGATACTTCAAGCCATGAGAGCCAAAGAGAACAATTTACTTTGAAATCACAAAGGAGTAACTGGATCACTGCTTGGACTAAACCAGAATTCCTTTTTCCTCTCATTCCTTTGGTACCTTTGGGTTGTATCTTTCTCTAGGTGCTATACCTCCTCAGCCAGCTGCAGCAAAGCCAAATGGTGGAGAAGCAGCTAGAGGAGTCCGTCAGCGAAAAGGAACAACAGCTGCTGAGCATCCTGAAGTGTCAGGTATGGAGATGAGGCAAAGGTCTCCAGAGATGGGGTCCCCAGGCCTGACTGAGAATCCTGTCTGATTTACATGACTGTACCTGCAGGAAAGAGTAATTACCTACTGAAAAAAAGCTTTATAATGGTAGCCTTTTATAATGGTAGCCTCTATTGCCTTGTTGCCCTGTTTGATCAATTTTGGGGTGTTTAGGATGTAGCCACACGTAGGATAACCTCCGTTTTGGTACAGAAATGACAGTACATACTCCATACCAGATTTTGAGGCCTCCTGGTTCTTTGCCTCAACGCTGAGCTCTAAAGAGTTGAGAAAGTTAAATCATCCAGTAGAATCCTAGGGGCATTTAGCTGTCTCTTCCTGTGCCTGTTCTGAGTTAAGACCTGACCTGTTTGTAAAATGCCTGGGGTCTACATTTCTTCCAGAGGCTGGGAACACCACACCCTTTAGTAGCATGTTGGAGCACTATTTTATCCAACTTAGAGTCTTTTTCCTGAACCACCAGTCTCTACAGCTTCCTTGGCACCGCCCATCAAAGACATAACCAAACGTGTTAAAGTCGTAGGCATGAATCCAATTATCGTAAGTGCCAAGGAAATTTAATCAGGCTTATTAGTGTAGCAAATAAACTGCCTAATCTGTGTTGAGAAGCATGGGCAAAAGCATCTGTAGACTTCAAAGAAACAGCTGACTCTCTGGGTGGGTTTCTTTATCAGCATCCTGATGTGAATAAGGGATATCAGGCTAGAAAATAGAAAAGAACGAGGAAGGCATGTAGAGCAGAGCCCATGGTTCCTGCAAGTGCGGTCGTGGCTGCTTGGGAGCGTTGGAATAGAGGTGGCACTCAGGACACCTAGGAGTTGGTGGGGATCAGGCATTTCTCTGGGCGCCAGTGCCTGCTGTGCAAAAACCACCTGCTGCCAGCAACTTGGCAGTAGTATGTTTTCATCCCTGTGAGTTGTTTGGTAACCCACATGTAGTGCCCAAAATAACCCCACCTATCACTGCATTATCTGGAAATAGGATGAAGAACTTGAGAAGATGCAGGAAGTGTGTGAGCAAAATCAGCAACTTCTCCAAGAGAACAAAATCATGAAGCAGGTAGTACAGCTTCCCACCCATTTAATAAGCCCTGGGAGACCCTCTTGCAACTGAGGCCAGCTCGTGGGAACAACCCTGAGTATAATGACTTGGCTCAATTTTATGAGGTCTACATCTAGTTTCCATGTGGTATGGTCATGTGCATTTCAGATGGTATAAGCACTTTTTTTTTTTTTTTTTTTGCGGTACGCGGGCCTCTCACTGTTGTGGTCTCTCCCGTTGCGGAGCACAGGCTCCGGACGCGCAGGCTCAGCGGCCATGGCTCACAGGCCCAGCCGCTCCGCAGCATGTGGGATCTTCCCGGACCGGGGTACGAACCCGTGTCCCCTGCATCGGCAGGCGGACTCTCAACCACTGCGCCACCAGGGGAGCCCACACATTTTTTAATTTGCTCTTTTCTGAATCTAATACTGATCTTGTAAAGTGGGAGTCCTTCAACCTACTTTGCTCTTACCCTGCCTCACTTTACCATGGCTTAAGATTAAGCTAACTTAGGAATCTTTATGTTTTAGCCATGAACACTCTCAGAAGCTGCCCTGCAATGTACACTTTGTCTCTTCTTTTCAAATAGAAACTGAACCTCCTCCAAGTAGCCAGCAGACAGAAATCTCATCTTCCTAAGGATACACTTCTATCTCCAGACTCTTCTTTCGAATATATCCCACCTAAGGTAAACTGCTCAGGGCCTGTGATACCTTCGCATAGCCAAGGTTTGGGGTGAGTGTACTAAAATCACCTTTCAGAAGTGGTTGAGCGTTAAAATTCCCGCATTCCAGCATCTCAATTTTCTATGTAGTCCCAAATAAAACTACAGTAAAATCTTGAGGAAAGTAGGCATTCTGCCTCCGTAGACGGCTGACTTTGGACCATGTACAGGCATTATGCAACACAACTGAGGAGGAGGCACATAGAAAAGAGCAGTGTCCGGCTGTCCATCCAAAGATATTTATCATATCATGAGTTCTTCCCTCCTCCCTCAGATTGCTCAGCCTCTATCCCTTCAGTTTCTCTCCCTTCAAAGACTCTGTGAGGCCAAAGGCTAAAGCAGAATTTCTTCTGATTGGTAAAGCCAAGTGGGGTATATTTGAGGGCATCTGAAATCTCTGCTCTGAGAATATAGCTGGCAGCAGCTACTGGGAAGATATAATCCACATGTTGTTGTTGTTGTTTTTAATTAAATAACCATTCCAAACTTTTTTTCTTAGCCCAAACCTTCCCGGTTTAAAGAAAAGTTCCTGGAGCAAAGCATGGACATCAAAGATATAAAGTATTGTCCAGAATATTCTGTGAATGAGCCTGAGGACAGTGATGGTGATGGTGGTGATGGGGATGATGAGGAATGGAAGCCAACAAAATTAGTTAAGGTGTCCAAGAAGAACATCCAAGGGGTAGGAGGCAGCTCATCTCTTTCAGGGGTTCTAGTCATTAGTTTTCACTGACAGTGAGGGTGTGCCAGCCCCAGACCCTACACCTCAGTCCCTCGATCGTGTTCAGAGGCACTGGCTCTGCTGAGGGGTGCTTGTTGGGCCAGCTCTGTATGGAACCGGGGGCTAGTTGAGAGGGCTGCCTGGGTGCACAGGGAGGCTCTTTTCATGTTTTCAAGTTCTGACCAGTATGAACAAGTAGTAGTGTTCTATACCATCTCATTGAAACTGGTTCCAGTGTGACCATAATACTCTTTCACATTTTTAAAGCACTTTACAGTTTATAAACCATTCTCATATATGTTACCTCTTTTCATTGTCACCAAAGAAAATCCAGTGAGGTGTTTATTATTTGTATTTTACAGCTGGATCTGAGACCCACAAGAGGGAAATGACCTTGCCCAGGGACATAAAACAAAGTGACAGTCAGGACTTGAAATCAAATGTTCTGACTCCAAGTCCAGTTTGTTTCTACCACATCATGGTCATATCAGTAAAAATTGTAGACCAGAAGCTGAGTGGGAACTTTAAGATTGAACACACCAAAGTTAAGGCTAGTTAGAAACAATCTGACTTTGAGGCATGCTCTATTTACTTACACAATGATAATCCTACATATTTATCAAACCTAGGTGTTCTATGTTGAAACATTAACTTCCCAGGCATTACAGTTCATCACTACCTCGACTGTGGCCTGCAGCCACATTCCTCTTAAAGAGAACAGCTCACAAATTACCCTAGCTGGATTCCTGGAAGGTTATTCAGTTTCATTAGCTGATAGTGCACCACATGGGGAACTGAGCCTTGTAAAGCCACAACACCAGAGAGAAGCAAGTCATGAGGAATAGACAGCCGTGGTGGCCTTAAGTCATTTGGAAAGTCATCAGGAATGCAACATACCATGTGCTCTTAGTGGGACTAAGAGCTCATCCTTAGCCTCAGAGAGCTTATAATCTAATGGGAAAACAAGCCAAAGAAATAGGAACACATCACAGGACCTCAGCATACTCATCTCAGGGAGATGGACTGAGAGGCTTTTAAGAGTGACTGTAAAGCCAAACCAAATAGATATAGTTTATGAACATGCCATGAAAGAGACGACTCTTGCTTCATTATAAGACAGAAAGGGAAATACAGTCTTGGGAGCACCTGGGAAGCCATTTTCTGGCACAATGAATAGCATATTGCAAAGACTTGATAGTAGAGGTAGTAGCAGGACACAGAGCTGGGACACTGAGAGAAAATGGGGCAGAACATGTCTGACTTTGATTCACTTACTCAGCAAACATTTATGCTCTCTACTGTGGTTGAAGTGGTAAGCATGAGCTGATTGTTGATGAAAAGGTCAGTAATAGGAAGCACAGGTGAGAAGTACACACAGAAACAAATGGTAGAGGACCTAAAACTCTGGGGAAGGAGTTTCCAAATGGCAAGCAAATATGGGTATACTTGTCCTTGAGGAAAGCTTATCATACACACACACACACACACACACAAGCATAGATATAATAGCACTGTTGCTGTAAGCTTAAAAAGGAAATATAGAAGTATAGCCAAAAATGCAAGTAAGTGATATTTGCTATCAATGATAAATCCTATCTCTAAAACACTGAAAGATGATTCTTTTCTAGGCTTTTTCCCTGATTTTATAACTTGAGAATATAACTGGACTTTAAGGGGAGCAAGTTGACATACAATCTAGTTTCTCCCTTTTGGAGGCCTCAAAGTACATGGACTGCTCTTTGATCAGACTGCTTGTAGACACATCAGCTGTAGACCTTGATGCTTTGCATGAAGGCCATCCTGATTATTATTGTTTCAACCCAGCTGAAGCGGGCTGGTATGAATCACTAGGTATCTGCAAAGGAGACTGCAGCAGGTACCAAAATGATGACTTGTCCAAAGCTAATGCTGAAAAAACTAGTTTTCCTCATTCAGCCGTATTTCCTATTTGTACTAAGGAGATGCGGAAGGATAGGCCATGTGCTGTAGTAAAGAAGTGATAGCTTAGAAGCCAGGTAAACATGAGTTGTAGTCTTGAGTTTGCCACTGTTTAGTTGGATGGCCTTAAGCAAGTCACTTAATCTCTCTGAACCTCAGATTCCTTATTTATGTAATAAAGGGATGAGGCTAGAATAGTGATATATAAGGTCCCTTCCAGCACTAATATCCTGAGTCAAAGTAACAGTCAAAGTTGTATAAATGGGTTTTGTTGTTGTTGTTTTTAATAAATGGGTTTTAATAATACTACCTTTATATGGGGTTATATGGTATCTGAGAAGTTAAAAGAAGGAATATATGCAAGAGCACCTTGTGAAGGATAAAATATCATGCAGGTATTGTTATTAAAGCACTGTAAGCATTTTTACAAATATTCCCATTTGTCCCCTTTGGCAGAAAAGAGGGAGGAGGTATTCTGGTCTCTAGTAATGGAAGAATGGAGACAGATAAACTTGGATGGAGTGACTTGTCCAAGGTCATGCCAAGTATTAAATATAAGACTAGAGACCAAGGCTCCTAATTCCTAGCCTGGTATCCTTTATGTTACAATTTTTACCAGATCTTATCATTCTGGATATAATATAACACTGAAATCAGTGCTAGAAGAATTATAGACTCTAAAGAAATAATTCTCAACCCTGGCTGCATGTTAGAATCCCCCAGGGAGCTTTTAAACACAGGTTGCCTGGGACCCCACCCCCAGATATTCTGATTTAATTGGTCTGAGGTGGGACCTGGCCTTTTTGAAAAGCTCCCCAGAGATTTCTTATATGCAGCCAGGGTTGAGAACCACTGGCTTAAAGGAACCCCAGAGGTCTTTCATCTCGACTTCCCACTTCTTTTATATAAAGAATCTCTCTATTATAGTGGTTCTCAGCTATGGTGTTGGGACATGCTGGTGGGTTGCTAGCAGTTGTGATACACACACACGTATACACACACACCCCACATACATCATATTTGAGATTTTGTCTGTGGCAAGATCTTGCTCCCTCTCTTATATTCTGATCTGCGTCCTGGTGTGAGAGAAAATAGGATGAAGCTAAAGCTAGTGCACATGGCATTCGTGTGAATACATCTGTCATGTACGTCATGACTGTTCTATAATACCACTCCCAGGTGTTTATCTAGCCTCTGCTTGCTTGAAAACAAGCAATCTAGTAGGGGGAGGCTCACAGTCGTGAGACAGGGCAGCCCATTGTATTCCAAGTAGGTGTTGGAAAGTTGTTCCTTGTTGAGCTGTCCTATAAATCATCCCCATGAGTCTTGGCTATGTAAAGTCTAATTGTTCTTCCTTATGATAGCCCTTCAGATGCCACTCTTGTACTTTGGATAAAATAGAGACACATGGACAGGGTAATAGAGTGTTTTTGAGGCATATAATATAGATAAATGTGTAAATGGTCAGAGGACCATACCCAGCCTGTAGCAATCAATGGATCTATGTCATCCTGGTGAGGTGTCTCTAGGACATGTCATAGAACTCTGTCTTTTGCTCTGTCTTATTCAAAGAAGCAAAGTTAGGGTTTTTTTTTTGTTATGTCCAGTGTTGGCAAAGGTGACTAAGGTGGGCATTCCTGTCTGTTGTTGTTAGGAGTATAGTTTGGCATACCTTTCTGGAAAGCAACTTGAAAATATGCATCAAAAGCCTTAAAAATGTTCCTATCCTTTGGCTCAATAATTATACACATAGGTATTTATACTAAGGAAACAGTCATTGATATGTAAAAAGATTTATAAATCTTTTTTGAGCATCAAACTATGTATCAGGCACTGCTTCTAGGTGCTGAGGATACAATAAACAAGACAGGTAAAATCCTTGGCTTCATGAAACTGAAGACATTCTTGTGGAGAGAGACTTATAGTGACCATAAAAACAAATAAAATAAATTTAGATGATAAGAGATAAAAAGAAAATATAGTCAAATCATAGAGAATGATGGGGTAGGAAAAGAGTACTTTGGACGAGTGTTTGGGAGAGGCCTCTCTGAAGAGGAGATATTTAAGCTGAGATCTGAACAAAGTGAAGGAGCAAGTCAGGAAAACAATCAGAACATTTCAGGAAAAAGAAACAGTAAATGCAAAGGCCTCAGGGCAGGAATGAGCTTGGCTTATCAAGGAACAGCTGAAGAGGCCAGTGAGGCTGGAGGATACTGAGAAGTGGGAGAGTGCAGTACAAGGTCGGGTCAGAGGGGTAATCAGAGGCCTTGTCAGTCATGGTAAGATTTGGATTGTATTTATGTACCAGGATATTTGCTGCAACATGATTTATAATGGCAAACAGTTTCTTTCGGAACAATCTTAATACCTAACGTTAGGTGACTAGTTAAGTAAATTGACATTTCCACATGATGAAAGGCTATATAGAATTGTTAAATATTAAACATCATGGTTTTGATTTTCAGATTTTCAAAAGTACTATATATTATTCTCATCATGGAGGCGAGGGGGAAGATGTTTTAATGGCTTCTTTTACCCTCACAACTACACAACAATGGTGATGGTTGTCCATATGCAACAGACTCGAGGGCTTGAGTTTAACTGTAAATGCAATATGAATCCACAAAGATATGACAAGGGGAAAAAAGCTACTGTGATTTAGGACTCATTAGCAGAACTATGGAGTTCATAACAAGGGAGGTGTCTGTCTCAATCTGCTTCACAATGGTCACACCACATTTAGAAAGTTATGCTCATTTCTGGATGTCACAATTAAAGATGAACTTGGACAAACTGGTATATAGCCAAGGTGGTGAGAAGTCTTGGAAACCATATCACGTGGTGAATCATTGAGGGAGCTAGGTATATTTAGCTTTGAGAGGATTTGGACAGAGTGGGACTGGGGAGTGAAAACGATGCTCAGGGTTTGAACATATATGCTGTGAAAGTGGGGTTAAATTGATTCCATGTCATTCCAGATGGCAGAATTTGGTCCTGAGGTCAGAAGTTACGTAGAAACTGTTATCATCTCAGGATAAATAGAGCATTGGATAATAAGACCAGGGATGTTTGAGTGGGGCTTCATACATCAAATCAGGCTTTAGATGGTCACTGAGGTCTCCTCTGACTCTAATCCATCATTCTGTGAGCTCTGTCACCTGTATTTGTTCCAAGCCAAACTATCCTCACTTTCTTCCACCATTTCTCTTACAACATCACTTCCTATAATGCTGGTCACCCGCCCCCTTTTTGTTTAATTCCCTCTTTTTTTTTTTTTTTTTTTTGCGGTACGCAGGCCTCTCACTGCTGTGGCCTCTCCCGTTGCGGAGCACAGGCTCCGGACGCGCAGGCTCAGCGGCCATGGCTCGCGGGCCTAGCCGCTCCGTGGCATGTGGGATCTTCCTGGACCGGGGCACGAACCCATGTCCCCTGCATCGGCAGGCGGACTCTCAACCACTGCGCCACCAGGGAAGCCCCTAATTCCCTCTTTATGAAGCACATACACACAGTGGACTCCTGAATGTGTGCACAAGGAAACATACTTATTGATAAAATGGGCTTAATATATGGAAAGCACTTAACACTGCCTGGCACACGGTGATGTCAGCTATTACTACTGCAGCCTTGTTGTAAGTGTGAAATATGGCACTATGAGGAGTATGAGTAAATTGTGGCATACTCATAGTGTGAAAATGAATGGAACAGGAGCTACATGCATCAATGGATGATAAAATACCATTTATATAAAGTTTAAAAGTGTGTAAGATAATTCCTCATATATTTTAAATAAGAACTCATATGTGGTAAAAAGACATGCATGGGATAATAAGCACCTAATTCAAGAGACTGCCCCTGGGAGGGAGGGAGGCAAATGGGATCAGGAAAGCGTAGACAGGAGGCTTCAGTTCTATCTGTATTTTACTCATCAAGGGAGGGTTGGGGACATGAGTGGGGTTTTTTTCTTGTCTACGCTTTTTATATGCCTAAAAAAAATTATGGGGCCCTAAAATAGGATATATCATTTCAAATTGACTCTGACTGACCCAGAGTTTACTGAAACACTCTCCCTATGATTTCTGAACTCCAAATTTCTGCCTGAGTGACTTGCTTTTGACAGCCATTTCACACTGTTGACTCATGAAGCTTGCTGGCACCTCAAATCCATAGTCCCTTTTTGCACAAACTACTGTTTTTTTGGCTTTACCGCACAGCTTGTGGGATCTTTTATTTTTTTTTAAGATCTTTATTGGAGTATAATTGCTTTACAATGGTGTGTTAGTTTCTGCTTTATAACAAAGTGAATCAGTTATACATATACATATGTCCCCATATCTCTTCCCTCTTGCGTCTCCCTCCCTCCCACCCTCCCTATCCCACCCCTCTAGGTGGTCACAAAGCACCAAGCTGATCTCCCTGTGCTATGGGGCTGCTTCCCACTAGCTATGTATTTTACGTTTGGTAGTGTCTATATGTCCATGCCACTCTCTCACTTCGTCCCAGCTTACCCTTCCTCCTCCCCGTATCCTCAAGTCCATTCTCTAGTAGGTCTGCGTCTTTATTCCTGTCTTGCCCCTAGGTTCTTCATGACCTTATTTTTTTTTTTTTAGATTCCATATGTATGTGTTAGCATATGGTATTTGTTTTTCTCTTTCTGACTTACTTCACTCTGTGTGACAGACTCTAGGTCCATCCACCTCACTACAAATAACTCAATTTCGTTTCTTTTTATGACTGAGTAATATTCCATTGTATATATGTGCCACATCTTCTTTATCCATTCATCTGTCGATGGGCACTTAGGTTGCTTCCATGTCCTGGCTACTGTAAAGAGAGCTGCAATGAACATTTTGGTACATGACTCTTTTTGAATTATGGTTTTCTCAGGGTATATGCCCAGTAGTGGGATTGCTGGGTTGTATGGTAGCTCTATTTTTAGTTTTTTAGGGAACCTCCATACTGTTCTCCATAGTGGCTGTATCAATTTACATTCCCACCAACAGTGCAAGAGGGTTCCCTTTTCTCCACACCCTCTCCAGCATTTATTGTTTGTAGAGTTTTTGATGATGGCCATTCTGACTGGTGTGAAATGATATCTCATTGTAGTTCTGATTTGCATTTCTCTAGTGATTAATGATGTTGAACATTCTTTCATGTGTTTGTTGGCAATCTGTATATCTTCTTTGGAGAAATGTCTATTTAGTCTTCTGCCCATTTTCGGACTGGGTTGTTTGTATTTTTTGATATTGAGCTGAATGAGCTGCTTGTAAATTTTGGAGATTAATCCTTTGTCATTTGCAAATATTTTCTCCCATTCTGAGGGTTGTCTTTTGGTCTTGTTTATGGTTTCCTTTGCTGTGCAAAAGCTTTGAAGTTTCATTAGGTCCCATTTGTTTATTTTTGGTTTTATTTCCATTTCTCTAGGAGGTGGGTCAAAAAGGATCTTGCTGTGATTTATGTCACAGAGTGTTCTGCCTATGTTTTCCTCTAAGAGTTTGATGGTGTCTGGCCTTACATTTAGGTCCTTAATCCATTTTGAGTTTATCTTTGTGCGTGGTGTTAGGGAGTTTTCTAATTTCATTTTTTTACATGTAGCTGTCCAGTTTTCCGAGCACCAGTTACTGAAGAGGCTGTCTTTTCTCCACTGTATACTCTTGCCTCCTTTATCAAAGATAAGGTGACCATATGTGCGTCGGTTGATCTCTGAGCTTTCTACCCTGTTTCATTGATCTATATTTCTGTTTTTGTGCCAGTACCACACTGTCCTGATTACTGTAGCTTTGTAGTATAGTCTGAAGTCAGGGAGCCTGATTCCTCCAGCTCCGTTTTTCTTTCTCAAGAGTGCTTTGGCTATTTGGGGTCTTTTGTGTTTCCATGCAAATTGTGAAATTTTTTGTTCTAGTTCTCTGAAAAATGCCATTGGTAGCTTGATAGGGATTGCATTGAATCTGTAGATTGCTTTGGGTAGTAGAGTCATTTTCACAACGTTGATTCTTCCAATCCAAGAACATGGTATATCTCTCCATCTGTTTGTATCATCTTTAATTTCTTTCATCAGTGTCTTATAGTTTTCTGCATACAGGTCTTTTGTCTCCTTAGGTAGGTTTATTCCTAGGTATTTTATTCTTTTTGTTGCAATGGTAAATGAGAGTGTTTCCTTAATTTCTCTTTCAGATTTTTCATCATTAGTGCATAGGAATGCAAGAGATTTCTGTGCATTAATTTTGTATCCTGCTACTTTACCAAATTCATTGATTAGCTCCAGTAGTTTTCTGGTAGCATCTTTAGGATTCTCTATGTATAGTATCATGTCATCTGCAAACAGTGACAGCTTTACTTCTTCTTTTCCCATTTGGATTCCTTTTATTTCTGTTTCTTCTCTGATTGCTGTGACTAAAACTTCCAAAACTATGTTGAATAAGAGTGGTGAGAGTGGGCAACCTTGTCTTGTTCCTGATGTTAGTGGAAATGGTTTCAGTTTTTCACCATTGAGGATGATGCTGGCTGTGGGTTTGTCATATATGGCCTTTATTATGTTGAGGAAAGTTCTCTCTGTGCCTACTTTCTGCAGGGTTTTTATCATAAATGGGTGTTGAATTTTGTCGAAAGCTTTCTCTGCGTCTATTGAGATGACCATATGGTTTTTCTCCTTCAATGTGTTAATATGGTGTATCACATTGATTGATTTGCATATATTGAAAAATGCTTGCATTCCTGGGATAAACCCCACTTGATCATGGTGTATGATCCTTTTAATGTGCTGTTGGATTCTGTTTGCTAGTATTTTGTTGAGGATTCTTGCACCTATGTTCATCAGTGATATTGGCCTGTAGTTTTCTTTGTGACATCTTTGTCTGGTTTTGGTATCAGGATGATGGTGGCCTCGTAGAATGACTTTGGGAGTGTTCCTCCCTCTGCTATATTTTGGAAGAGTTTGAGAAGGATAGGTGTTAGCTCTTCTCTAAATTCGCCTGTGAAGCCATCTGGTCCTGGGCTTTTGTTTGTTGGAAGATTATTTATCACAGTTTCAATTTCAGTGCTTGTGATTGGTCTGTTCATATTCTCTGTTTTTTCCTGGTTAAGTCTCAGAAGGTTGTGCATTTCTAAGAATTTGTCCATTTCTTCCAGGTTGTCCATTTTATTGGCGTATAGTTGCTTGTAGTAATCTCTTATGATCCTTTTTATTTCTGCTGGGTCAGTTGTTACTTCTCCTTTTTCATTTCTAATTCTATCGATTTGAGTCTTCTGCCTTTTTTTCTTGATGAGTCTGGCTAATGGTTTATCAGTTTTGTTTATTTTCTCAAAGAACCAGCTTTTAGTTTTATTGATCTTTGCTATCGTGTCCTTCATTTCTTTTTCATTTCTTTCTGATCTGATCTTTATGATTTCTTTCCTTCTGCTAACTTTGGGGTTTTTTTGTTCTTCTTTCTCTAATTGCTTTGGGTGTAAGGTTAGGTTGTTTATTTGAGATGTTTCTTGTTCCTTAAGCTAGGATTGTACTGCTATAAACTTCCCTCTTAGAACTGCTGTTGCTGCATCCCATAGGTTTTGGGTCGTCGTGTTTTCATTGTCATTTGTTTCTAGGTATTTTTTGATTTCCTCTTTGATTTCTTCACTGATCTCTTGGTTATTAAGTAGTGTATTGTTTAGCCTCCATGTGTTTGTATTTTTTACAGATCTTTTCCTGTAACTGACATCTAGTCTCATAGTGTTGTGGTCAGAAAAGATACTTGATACGATTTCAATTATCTTAAATCTACCAAGGCTTGATTTGTGACCCAAGATATGATCTATCCTGGAGAATGTTTCATGAGCACTTGAGAAGAATGTGTATTCTGTTGATTTTGGATGGAATGTCCTTTAAATATCAATTAAGTCCATCTTCTTTAATGTATGATTTAAAGCTTGTGTTTCCTTATTTATTTTCATTTTGGATGATCTGTCCATTGGTGAAAGTGGGGTGTTAAAGTCCCCTACTATGATGGTATTACTGTCGATTTCCCCTTTTATGGCTGTTAGTATTTGCCTTATGTATTGAGGTGCTCCTTTGTTGGGTGCCTAAATATTTACAATTATTATATCTTCTTCTTGGATCGATCCCTTGATCATTATGTAGTGTCCTTCTTTGTCTCTTCTAATAGTCTTTATTTTAAAGTCTATTTTGTCTGATATGAGAATTGCTACTCCAGCTTTCTTTTGATTTCCCTTTGCATGGCATATCTTTTTCCATCCCCTCACTTTCAGTCTGTATGTGTCCCTAGGTCTGAAGTGGGTGTCTTGTAGACAGCATATATATGGGTCTTGTTTTTGGATCCATTCCACCAGTCTATGTCTTTTGGTTGGAGCATTTAATCCATTTGCATGTAAGGTAATTATCGATATGTATGTTCCTATTACCATCTTCTTAATTGTTTTGGGTTTGTTATTGTAGGTCGTTTCCTCCTCTTGTGTTTCCTGCCTAGAGAAGTTCCTTTAGCATTTGTTGCAAAGCTGGTTGGGTGGTGCTGAATTCTCTTAGCTTTTGCTTGTCTGTAAAGGTTTTAATTTCTCCGTCAAATCTGAATTAGATCCTTGCTGGGTAGAGTAATCTTGGTTGTAGGTTTTTCTCCTTCATCACTTTAAATATGTCCTGCCACTCCCTTCTGGCTTGCAGAGTTTCTGCTGAAAGATCAGCTGTTAACCTTGTGGGGATTCCCTTCGTGTTATTTGTTGGTTTTCCCTTGCTGCTTTTAATATTTTTCCTTTGTATTTAATTCTTTTTTCTTTTTTTAAAAAGAAGTACTTTTTATTAATTAATTAACTTATTTATTTATTTTGGCTGCATTAGGTCTTCATTGCTGTGAGTGGGCTTTCTCTAGTTGTGGCGAGCAGGGGCTACTCTTCGTTGCAGTGCACGGGCCTCTCGTTTTGGTGGCTTCTTTTGCTGTGGAGCATGGGCTCTAGGCATGCAGGCTTCAGTAGTTGTGTCACGTGGGCTCAGTAGTTGTGGCTCACGAGCTCTAGAGCGCAGGCTGAGTAGTTGTGGCACACGGGCTTAGTTGCTCAGCGGCATGTGGGATCTTCCCAGAACAGGGCTAGAACCCATGTCCCCTGCATTGGCAGGGGGATTCTTAACCACTGCACCACCAGGGAAGCCCTGTATTTAATTTTTGATAGTTTGATTAATATGTGTC
The DNA here is from genome assembly GCF_949752795.1 of Hyperoodon ampullatus. NCBI lineage: Eukaryota > Metazoa > Chordata > Mammalia > Artiodactyla > Ziphiidae > Hyperoodon > Hyperoodon ampullatus. The sequence goes on from NC_136913.1 coordinate 59,793,157, forward strand.
CTGGCGTGTTTCTCTTTGGATTTATCCTGTATGGGACTCTTTGTTCTTCCTGGACTTGATTAACTATTTCCGTTCCCATATTAGGGAAGTTTTCAACTATAATCTCTTGAAATATTTTCTCAGTCCCTTTCTTTTTCTTATCTTCTTCTGGGACCCCTATAATTCTAATGTTGGTGCGTTTAATGTTGTCCCAGAGGTCTCTGAGACTGTCCTCAGTTCTGTTCATTCTTTTTTCTTTATTCTGCTCTGCAGTAGTTATTTCCACTATTTTATCTTCCAGGTCACTTATCCGTTCTTCTGCCTCAGTTATTCTGCTATTGATCCTTCTAGAGAATTTTTAATTTCATTTATTGTGTTGGTCATCACTGTTTGTTTGCTCTTTAGTTCTTCTGGGTCCCTGTTAAATGTTTCTTGTATTTTCTCCATTCTATTTCCAAGATTTTGGATCATCTTTACTATCATTATTCTGAATTCTTTTTCAGGTAGACTGCCTAATTCGTCTTCATTTGTTAGGTCTGGTGGGTTTTTGCCTTGCTCCTTCATCTGCTGTGTGTTTCTCTGTCTTCTCATTTTGCTTAACTTACTGTGTTTGGGGTCTCCTTTTCGCAGGCTGCAGGTTCGTAGTTCCCGTTGTTTTTGGTGTCTGTCCCCAGTGGCTGAGGTTGGTTCAGAGGGTTGTGTAGGCTTCCTGGTGGAGGCGACTAGTGCTTGTTTTCTGGTGGATGAGGCTGAATCTTGTCTTTCTGGTGGGCAGGTCCACATCTGGTGGTGTGTTTTGGGATGTCTGTGGCCTTTTTATGATTTTAGGCAGCCTCTCTGCTAATGGGTGGAGTTGTGTTCCTGTCTTTCTAGTTGCTTGGCATAGGGTGTCCAGCACTGTAGCTTGCTGGTCGTTGAGTGAAGCTGGGTGCTGGTGTTGAGTTGGAGATCTCTGGGAGATTTTTGCCATTTGGTATTACATGGAGCTGCGAGGTCTCTCGTGGACCAGTGTCCTGAACTTGCCTCTCCCACCTCAGAGGCACAGCCCTGATGCCTGGCTGGAGCACCAAGAGCCTGTCATCCACACGGTCATGTGGCTGTAGGTAGGAGGCCTCAGTTCCTTGCCACATGGATCTCTCCTTAGGGCTGCTTGAGTGTCCTCATGACGTGGCAGCTGGCTTACCCCAGGATGAGTGATCCGGCCCTCGGTCCCCAGGACTGTCGTGGCTTCGGCTGCTGGGGCCCCTGTAGAGCCGGCAGCCTCAGTGAGGCCACCCTCCGCTTGGGCTCCGGGGCGGTTCAGTGATGGCGGAGGGAAGAGACCGTAAGCCAGGAGTTCCAGCTCTGTGGAAAGGCGGGCTCCATTCTGGCTTGTGGAATCTTAGTGCCCCGACCAGGGATTGAACCTGGGCCCTTGGACCATCGGCAGTGAAAGCTCCGGGTCCTAACCACTGGACCGCCAGGGAATTCCCTGCACCAAACTACTTTTAAGCCAGATCTCCCCCCGCAACATTATATTTATATGGCTGATTTGGGGGGAACTTAATGCCAGACTTACATTTATCCCTGTTATAACTTTTCTGTCTACTTCCAGCCCATAATTCCAGCCAGTCAAAATATTTTTGAATTGTGATTCTATTATCTTACATATTCATCATCCTTCCAGCTTTGTGTCATTGTTACAGCTGATAAATATGCCTACCTTGTAGACTGGCTATGAGATTCAAATGAGATTTTTCATTTCTATATATGAAAGTACTCAGAAAACTGTAAAGTGCTATACAAATGTAAATGATTTTATTTCATATCATCAGTGATTTATTAAAATGTTGAATGATTAAACTGCTGAGGACAAAGCCCAGGCTGACACTAAACAAACTGTAGAAATGTGAGTTGGATGAAAGTACGGCTGGGTAGATCTAAAGATACTGAGCAACTATACTCAGTCCTTAAATATGCCTAATTCTACTCCCATTCATCTCATAGTTCTTCACTTTGGCCATAAAATCACCATGAGGATCTTTGTCAGTTACCCTTCATTAGTATGGTATCCATCCAATCCATCTTTCAAGTACACTATCCCAAAAGTGTGGCATGACTTGTTCTTAGAAAACCTATGGGGGTTCTTAGTGATCATTGTTTCACTAAAGAGAGGACTGAGGAGATAGAAGCTTAGTAAAGTTGATGGTACTTTCCAGTTTTTCTAGAATGGCCTGAGAATGAAGGGAAGGTACTTCAAACCTAGTCTTCTGACTCAGTAATGTGTCTTTCTACAAACCTGCTTTGCAGTGTTCCTGCAAGGGCTGGTGTGGGAACAAGCAGTGTGGGTGCAGGAGACAGAAGTTGGACTGTGGCGCGGACTGCAGCTGTGACCCCACGAAGTGTAGGAACCGTCAGCAACGCAAGGTAGGATCGGTGCTGTCGTCCCTCACCATCCTTTCAGATCTCCCAGCAGTTTCTGCCCTTTTCTTCTACCTTCCTTCCTGAAAGCCAGAGTCTCCTGCACAGCCCTTCCTACCCTTCTTCCCTCTGCAACCAGAAAAAGACATTTCGCTTCTCAGTCCTTCTTCCTTGCTGCTAGCCTGTCCACACAACCCCTTCAGAAGCCACAGCCTCTCCCAGGAGATTCCCAGATATGCAATTCCCCACCCCTAGCCTTGGCTGTAAAATTTCTGTACAGTGTCTAAGGCACAAGCAAGGAACAGCAGAGCAAGCATTTACAGGCATACAGCCATGCAGGATCAAACTAGTCCAGAGGCTTAGCTGGAATTGTAAGGGCCACGTGCTGAGGTAGCAGCTTCCAGGAAGGAAGTTAATCCTTCTGACATCTTGAGACATTAGTTACTTAGACCTTCTCCATGGGAACCAGCTATTCCGTGGCTCTAGGAAAAGACCCACAGGAACTTGGTCTTTCTGATATTCACTGTTCTGAGCCAAGTTAACTGTAGCTGTTCTTATATTGCTCCCAGGGATAGCAAACTCAGGGAAACAAAATGTGTACTGAGAAGTGCAGCACCAAGCAGGTCAGATGCCCGAACTTGCCTTATGCCTACCTGTGCCCACGGCAAAAGCTCATTCCTACTGCTCTCTGTGTGATACACAGGAATGTTAGCAAGACTAGTTCACCGTGCATTTCTTAACCATCTATATGGGCGCAGTTTTGCCCTGGGTCTTCCATTAAAAAAACTTCTGAGGTAGGTAATCATTAGAGGACTAAAGTGGCAAGCTAGAGGTCAGGCTAAGAACTGTAGAAGTAGCATTGCAGAAGGACCTTCAGGATTCTCTGTGCCCATGCTTTTCTCAGTTTGGGTTCTAGAGTCTTACAGTGGCTCCATGGAAGTGCTTCCAGGCACAGCTTGTGCTTGTGGCTCAGCTCAGTTTGACCCTGTGCCAACCAAAGCAACTTCCTCTTTATTTGTTTATATATCGAGTTTCCTCTTAGAATTTCAGTTGGAAAACCACTGATCTAGTCCAATACTGCCATTTTACAGAGAAGGAAACTAAGGCCCAGAGATAAGCTTAAGTGACTCGGTGTGATATTATACAGCTGGTCATGGCGGCTAAGATTAGACCTCAGGCTTCCTGACTCTTAATCCAGTTCAGTTTCCATGACAACAGGCTATAATTCTAATCCAAGCTCTACCACAGAGTCGCCTTGTTACCTAAGCAACTTCTCTCTCTTGGCCTCAGCTTCCGCTCTGAAAGGAAGACCAATACAGGCAACACTCTGTAGAAATGCTAAAAAGCATATTGTAGATTGGGGAGGGGAGAGGATTAATCAAAGAAATGACCAGGGCTCAGCCTTGTTTTAAACCTTGCCTCATGATGTCTCCTGTGCCACTCTCCTACCCAGTCCTTTGCCTTCAGAGGCTACCTTTGAGCACTGTGATCTCCCCAAGCAGGGTCACCCTAAGACCTGCTTACACTGACTGATGAGGCCCTCAGAGCTGGTACCTCACTGGCTGAAGAGGAGCAGACTGATTGTGTAACCCTAGCAGCTGAATTTCTAATATCCTTGTCTGCTTGATTCTCAGGATAGCTTGGGCACGGTTGAGTGGACTCGGGATTCTGAAGGCTCCTTCAAACTGGAGGATCCCACAGAGGTGACCCCAGGATTGAGCTTCTTTAACCCTGTCTGTGCCACTCCCAACAGCAAGGTAGGTGGCCTAAAAGCCAGGTGTTTCCAAATGTATCAGCGTCCGTCTCTGCATTAGCGCTGACAGAGAGCTGTGGGAGAAAAGGAGGTAAAAGTACAATCAGCTTGCTGGGAACTGGGAACCGGGCATCTGCTAGAGTCTGGTTTTTTCAACAGAGCTATTTGGGGGGTCACCTCATACCACTGGGAGTGTGCTAAACATCTGTAGTGGCTAGGCTGCATAAGCCTCTGTCCCTACCCCAGATCTAGTCATATAGCTGTCTCTGTCCTTCCTAGATCCTGAAAGACATGTGTGATGTGGAGCAGGTGCTATTAAACAACACGGCTCCAGGTGCCTCCTTCCTTGGCCTCCCAGAGTCAAAACATGTAGCACCAGAATCCCAAGAAAATAAAGCTCCAGGGAAGAAAAAGAAACGAGCTCTGGCCAACAATATCAGCTTCTTCTCTGGCTGCTCCCCCATTGAAGAAGAGGCCCACTGAAGTTGGACTCATCATATCCGCCCTGGTCTGGCTTGGGAGATGCCTTCAGGTTGCAGCCAGAAGGGGTTTTTTTTCATGATTCCTCTTGATTTCAGGTTTCTTGCTGTTGAAAAAAGGAACAGCACGTTACTGAAAAAGAGGGAACCTCTGTTGGATGTTGGCAACTTCGTGTCCAGCCCCCCAGCCCCTGACGACTACTCTCCTCTCCAGAAGGGTGCTAAGCTACCTGCTGAAGAGAGAACCAACTGACCTTCCTGATGACTCATGAGGAACCAGTCCTCAGTACAATCTAGCTCTCTCTTACTCATGAGCAGTTAGGGCTGTCTCCCAGTGGGAAGGAGGCCAAGGCTGTCTTATCTTTAGGTTGTCTCAGTTTCATGGCAGAGCCTAGCCTAGGTCGGAGGCCTGGCACAGATCTTCATGCCACCTCCAGAATGGCGCTGGGATCTTTCTTGTCTCTGGATTTCAAGTGTTTTAATAGTACACTCATTGTCTTTCAAGTTGCTGAGGTAATTGAAATCTTTTTAAATGTTAATGTTAAGTAAATAAATAAATCTTAGTCCATCTGCTGTTTGGAAAGAGTCTTCTGTGCTAGAGGGAGAAATACAGTTTCAACCTGTGTTCCTCTGCCCCTGGGAACGCTGTTAAGGAAAGTCAGTGCAAGTGCCCAAGCCCCACTGCCTTGTAGCAGCCCTCATCCCCTGAGGGGAGTATGGAGCAGCAAGTCATGTGTCTTCATGTTGCTCTGTTATCTCAGGAGGTTAGAATAATGCTAGTAAGGCCAGTGGCCTGACCTTCACTGTAGAGGCTGCCTGACCTCCAGATCTAGGAGGAAGGAACCATATTTACCAAGCATCTCCATGTGCTTGCCGCAATTTTATTTGCTCCTCACAAAAAAGTTCAAGGTGAATAGGTCTCATTTTGCAGATGAGAAAACTGAGATACAAAGACGATAAGTCACTTCACTAAAGTCACAAAGTTAACGAGTAATCGAGCTAGGACTTGAACCCAGGTCTGACACCAAAAGTCCTTAGCTGACTCTAGATCGGCAGTGATGGCCATTACTGACAGCCTGCGGCCTGATTTGGAGTCGCCTGGGCATGGGATCGTACTGCTGCCCAGCCCCCGGACAGCACTGCACTTACACCCTGCTTCCTCCTTTGAAAGGGAAGAGGATGGGCGTGGCTTACTCCTCACTCTGCATCTGGGTTCTTCATCTCTGCTTAAGGCGAAAAGGGAGCCAGCCCTGGCCCTGCGGGCTTCTCAGGAGTTCACAGGCCCTGAGCGTCATATCCATGCATTCTGAATCCCAGCCCCCTGCCCCGAACAAAGCTCCCAAAGTACACCCCAGAATTTGGCACATGAAAGCCAAGACTCCTCCAGAAGCCAACAGAGTCCAAGCAAAGGAAACTGAAGGACAACCTGCCTAGAGCGAAGCCTTTGGGACTAGGTGACCCTGCAGCCCTTTCTGGCCTGCTGCCAGCAAGCAGCCCTGCTTCTCTTTGCATTTTAATGCCGAGGGAGCGAGGGAGCCTTTGCCATTGCCAACTAGAGCCTCTGGATACAATGGGAAGGCAGAGAAGGAGGGGGCAGGCTCTTGGCCTAAGAGAGCAGGTCTTCCTTCTCGCTGTTCCAAATCCAGTGCGTTCGGGGGGAGGGGTAAATGAGCTTATCCCCAGAGAGGACGTTCTTTCCCCCCAACACTGCACTAGCCCCCAGGCATCGAGTCACTGTCTCAGCCAAAAGGTTGAGAGGGAAGGTCAATCAAGCCAGCCCCCAGTCCCTGGCCCACCCAGAGCCCTGTGCTTTAGCACTAAGCTGACTCTACGGCCTGCTGGCCATCCCTCCCCTGCTGATGGTGTGGTCAAAGTGCCTTTTATATGTGTTCATCTTCCAAAAGCCAGTGACCGTACCACTATACACTCCTCAAATGATTCTTGGAAAGAGACGGTAGATGCCTTGGGGTCAAAGCAGCGAAAAAGATACAAATCTCAGCACATCTTGAATGAGCATCTCCTTTCTGGGGTGAGGGGGAAAGGGAAGGGCTGCTAGTACCACCCAGGCCCCATAAGGCCCACGGAGACCCCTGGTCCAGAAACTGGGTGAAACAAGAAGTGGCGTGCAAATCTGAGTTCCCTTCTAGATGCACCTTGCAGAAGCGGAAGCAAGATCCCAAGAGGGAAGGGAGGCTGATGAATTAAGGCTATCCTCCCAGGGAGCTTGAGACTGGATGCTAGACTTCCTCGCACACATACACACCCCTTTCCAGGGGGCTGGCTGGGCCCCTTCTCCTCACTGCCAAGTTGCAAAGTTGTGTGGTCACCTCCCCCCAGCTTCCCGCCCGCCCGCGCCCTCAGCCCTCGCCTCCCTGAGCCGGGACAAAGCCCCAGCAGTGACTAAGAGAACAGGAGGAGGGACAGAGGGATGGGGAAAGCTGCACAAAGGAATTCCTCACCCCAGGCCCCCTGACCGGCAGCGAGTAAAGAAGCAGATCTGCTCGCCCTCCCCCTGCCCCCCTCCCATCTTCCCACCCGACCAGGCACGGACACCACAGGCCACAGAGCAGCTGCAGGCCTTGGGAGAGGACCCGCACAGCCTCCTGTAGGTGGCAACAGTGCCACCTGTTTGACTGGTGGGGCTGAGCCTGGAAGAGGGAGGAGGCTGACAACTCGGAGAGGACCTGGGAAACAGTGCAGTGCACAGCAGAGGGCAGAGAGCAGAGCGGACCTGCTGCTGAGAAAAGGTGTGAGGGCTCGGGAAGGCTGGGGGCCACAGGCGGGAGTGGCAGGGCCAAGACCGGCTCCTGCCGGCAGGGATTGGGCCCAGGGACTGAGCAGCACCCCTGGTCAGCTCCCCTGATTGGAGTTTTCTGGCTGCTCAGATCCTGACCCCATCCTACAGACAGCTTCTGGAGGGAGGTGGGACCCGGACGGCAGTGTCTTGGGTGCAGAGGCAGTACCCGAGTTACGGCTGGAGCCCGAGGCAGGCTACTACCACTCGGTCCCAGCAGCGGGAAGAGGCAGCGGACCTCCCTCTGGGTTGGCTTTTTCCTGGGAGGGGTGTCAGGGTGGGGAGAGGTTTCCCTCCCCCCCCAGCTTCAGCCCCCTAACTTCCATCCCTACCCCAACCCTCCTTTCCCAAGGCAAGCAGAGGGTAAGAAGGGCTGTTTCAGGAGCAGCCACACCCTCCTTTCAGCCACCGTGCACCCCCTAAAGACTCCACAGCTTCAGGGGAGCCCAGATGACAAGGCAAGGGGTCGTGTTCCTCAGACCACACCCACTTTGGGTGTATCCAGGGGCTCCTTTACATACTCCAAGTCACCTAGAAACCCATTTTACTGACAGCCACTAGTGCGCATGCACATACAAATGCTGACACAAATCCCACACCTTCTCATATAGAATCAAAATCACACACCCAGCCTAGTCTGGGGATCAGTAAGCCAGCTTGGTCTCAGCTTGACCTCAAAGCGCAAGGTCCAGGGATCCCCTGCCCCAAGACAACCACAGCCCCCATACACACCTTTGCCCTGTATTTGCTGCACTTTCACCAGTGTCCTCAGAGGGTGGGGCCCCTGAGAAGGAAAAGGCGGGGACTGGGTTCCTGGCTGAGGTTGGGGGATGACTAGGCAAGAAGCGACAGGACTGGGGTGAGAGGGCTTAGATGTTCCAGATGTGTGCGGGCAGGAAAAAGTTTCCTTCAGAAGGTAGGGAGTGACCCAGGCAACCTGTTCCTCTCAAGATTTCCTCTTATTGGTAGTAGCCCCTTGCCCCTGGGAGATGGAGACAGAGAACCTTTCAGTTCAGGGCTTTGCGATGTGTGCAATCTCTGTAACCATAGCAACTGACCAACTAGCCACTAGCCAGGCCTGCCTCAGCCCCAGGTCAGGCCTGGTGCCTCTCCTTCAGGTTACTCCTGGTTCCTATGGTGGAAGCCTCAACACGGGGCCGCCTGAAGTTTGGCCAGATCTGCCTCAACTTGCTAAACCGTGTTTGCCCCACCCCGGGGAAGTTTCTCCTGAGTCCCCACCCCAGGGAAGTTTCTCCTGAGTCCCCACCCCAGGCAACCTCTCCATTCCCAGATAGGGATGCTGTTGAAAGGGGAGGAGATGGAGAGAGTGGGTGTATAGCCTGCCAGGAGGCTAGACCTCCGGGGTGTCCCACTGACTTTCCACGTATGCAGATGAAAGGGAAAGAAAGACCCCGGAAACTGTCCCCTTTGCTCACCTCCTCATCCAGTCTGGCACTTGGGGCCTGCCCTGTGACCTCTGCTCCTCCCCGGGGCTCCTCACATATACTGGGAGGGAGGCTGGGATCTGCCTTCTGCCAGGGTCCCTGATAGCCAAGTTTCCCTTCCCCCAGGCCGTCACCATGGGCGAGTCTCCCGGCTGCTGCTCGGTCTGGGCCCACTGCCTCCACTGCCTGTATAGCTGCCACTGGAAGAAATGCCCCGAAGACAGGACACAAACCAACCAGGTGAAGTACGGATGAGGTGTCGGGGGGGTGGTGCGGAAGTCCAAGGCAGAGGCCACTCGGAGGGGATAAGAAGGCCAGGTGTGTTCAGAGACAGCGGAGGGGAGGGGACAGGGAAGGAAGGGGCTTTCTCTCCCCAGGAGGAAAATCCCCTCAAACATGGAAAGAACTACCTGCAAAAGCAGAGTACCGCCATGCCTGGCAGGAAGCCCCCTTGAGCTGCCCTCTGTTGGGGACTCTGAGCGGAAGTGGGGATGGGCCGTGAGCTTCTCTCCTGCCCCTTTGCAGTGTGAATGCATCTGGTTTGGCCTGCTCTTCCTCACCTTTCTCCTCTCCCTGGGCTGGCTGTACGTCGTGTTCGTCCTTCTCAATGACCTGCACAACTTCAATGAGTGTGTCACGGACCCCCTTCCTCAGCAGCCATGTCAACCTACTCCCCACCCCGGGACTCCAGGGTGCTCGGTCATCCCCAGCCCTGCCTGGCTTGCCCCCTACCCAGCCTCCTTGAAAACCCCTCCGTGAAGTCTCCCCAGTCCGTGGAGCCCCTGACCCCCTGAAGGGCTTCCCCTCACTCCCTTCTAGCCCCCATCCTAGAGCCACCCAGCCCAGCTCCCCTGAGGCCACTCTCGCTGCCTTTTCCCCACTCGGACACCTCCCTCTCCCCTCCCACAGATTCCTGTTCCAGCACTGGGGACACTGGATGGACTGGTCCCCGGCATTCCTACTGGTCATCTCTCTACTGGTCACATACGCATCCCTGCTCTTGGTGGGTCCCGGGGCAGCTGGTCTAACCTTAGCCCTTCCTTCCCTCTCAGCTCTACCCTGTCATTCTCACCCCGGCCACTGAGGGGAGGGGAGGAGGGAGGTGTCAGCCTGGGAAGCCCCCCTCTCGGCACCTCATGACTCCCACCACCTCTGCCCCCAGCTCCTGGCCCTGCTCCTGCGGCTCTGTGGGCAGCCTCTGTGCCTGCACACCACCCACAAGGTAGAGGGGGCATATGGGAGCAAGCGGGAGAGGGGAACACTGCGCCCGGCGCTTAGCCAGTTCTTCTATCCCTGGCACGAGCTCAGTACCCGAAGCCCAGTAAATATGTGCTGAGTGAAAGAAGGACAGCGGTTGAGTCAGGAGAAGAGAATGGTCCTGTTTTCATAGAGTGAGGGGCAGCCCAGGCAGCCACAAGCCCAGGATGACATGAAGATCCCTGGTCCCCCAGGTGCTGCTGCTCCTCATTATACTTCTTGTGGCCGCTGGCCTTGTGGGACTGGAGGTCCAATGGCGGCAGGAGTGGCATAGCTTACGTCTGTCACTGCAGGTGAGTGGCTGATATCCCGGGCTTAGCGGGGGAAACCTTCGCCTGTGGCCAACCCCAGGACACAGCTTGCTCCCTGGTGCCCCGAGACTCCAGGTAGCTCTCAACTTCAAAAGTCAGGTCCTAGGAGGAAAAGGGGAGGGCTTCTAGGGAGAAGAGCCCTCCTCAACAGCTCTTGTCCACAGGCCACAGCCCCATTCCTTCACATTGGAGCAGTTGCTGGCATCACTCTCCTGGCCTGGCCTGTGGCTGATACCTTCTACCGTATCCACAGAAGAGGTGCCAACTCTACCCTCCCACACACCCTCACTGGCCATCAGTGCTTCTGCCTCCTGCGGCTCCGTTTCCTGCACCTGCACTCTGCTTTCTGTCCCCAGGGCCCACCACTGTCCTTTCTCTATAGCCTGTCCCCCACTCCTCACAGGTCCCAAGATTCTGCTACTGCTCCTATTCTTTGGAGTTGCCCTGGCCATCTACCTGGTGCCCCTATTCATCTCCTCAGCCTGTATCATGGAACCCAAAGACTTACCCCCCAAGCCTGAGCTGATGGGACACCGAGGGGCCCCCATGGTGAGTGCTGGGCAGAATGCTGGCAGGGCAGGGAGGGTCTGCTCCTCTAGGCTGCTGTGACCAGGCCTGTGGGTTCCCAGGCTCCAACCCTTCCCTGCCACCTCCTCACCTTTCCCAGCTGGCCCCCGAGAACACCCTGATGTCCCTGCGGAAGACAGCTGAATGTGGAGCTGCTGTGTTTGAGACCGACGTGATGGTCAGGTGAGGGAAGCCGGGGCCCCCTCCCGACCCGAGGGACACAGCAGGGAAGCTCCGGAAATGATGACCAGCCCCAGAGCTTGGCCCTCTGACTCCCCTTGTGCCTTCAGCTCCAACGGGATCCCCTTCCTCATGCATGATGAGCGCCTGACCAGGACCACAGATGTGGCCTCTGTGTTCCCACACCGAGTCAACAGCCACAGTAGCAACTTCTCCTGGACTGAGCTGAAGAGACTCAATGCCGGGGCCTGGTTCCTACAGGTGAGGACAGCCTTCTGGAAGAGGCAGCCATGGGCAGGGGCACTCAGGGGTGGAGTTCACTCATTGATAAGCATCTGCTGAGCCCCGTGTTGGGCGACAGGTATACAGTCTCTGCACTCAGGTCATTCCCTCCTAGTAAGGAAAGCACCTAGGCAACAGGCTATCAGAATATGAAACCTCCAGCAAGAGCAAGGTCTTTACTGGGTAGAGAGGAGAGAGAGGTCACTGCTGGGCAGGGGGAGTGCAGGAGAGGATCAGGAGTGGTTTCACAGGAGAGGATGCCTGAGCAGCATATGAAGTGAGGGTAGTTTTTAAGATGGACAAGGCAGGGAACGGGAATTCTGGTCAGAGGGAAGAGTGTGTGTAAAGCCCAGAAATATGAAGGAGCCTTTCCAGGGAACAAAAAGTGGCTCAGTGGGAATTCCCTGGCGGTCCAGTGGTTAGGATTTGGTGCTTTCACTGCCTGGGACCGGTTTCAATTCCTGGTTGAGGAACTAAGATCCTGGAAGCCGTGCGGCAAGGCCAAAAAAAAAAAAAAAAAAAAAGACAATGAAAAAGTGGCTCAGTGGAAGTGGGAGACAAAAATGCATGGGAGTCGTGGGAGATGAGACTGGCCGGGGGCCGGGGAAGCAGAGGCTTGGTCTCCGGGGACTTTGAATGCCAGGCCTAGAAGTGTGGACTTCAATCCTGCAGGTGATGGAAATTATTTAAAAGGATACTTAATTTGTTTAGTTTTTCTTTTCTTGATTACCAAAGTAATTCCTTATAAAAAATTTTTTTAAAAAGTAAAATGTCAGAGAAATAACCTAAAATTGAAAAATCTCCCGTAATCCAACCCATCAGTTGGATACATATTCTGAGGGATTAAGACATATCTGAGCACTTAAGAGTAAAGGACGTCTGAGTTTGAATCTTGGCTTCACCACTTCCTAGCTGTGTGAGCCTAGGCAACATTCCTTAGGGTCTCCGTGCTTCATTTTCCTCATCTATAAAATGGGAATAATAACAATACCTACCTTGTAGGATTATCGGGAGGACTAAATAAATTAATACACATAAGTGCTTCTAATACCGCCTGGCACATAGTAAACATTTAATAAGTGTTGATAGCTCACTTCCTCCATGCCAGTGACTAGGAGGTAAGGTCATCTGTGGAAAAGTAGTTCAAGCTGCGGATGGACCATGGGTAGGGGATGTAGGTGTGGCCAGAAAGGGGCTGATGGATTGGGAGGAAACCAAGGGGTCAAGATCCCAGAGGTCTCCGTGAGACCCAAGGGAAAGTGTGGTGAGAGTGAGGAAGTTAGGAAACCGGGAGGATAGGAGGTTGGGGCCAGAGTAAGGCGTTAGAGGGTCTAGAAAAGGCCACAGTTTGGAGAAAGGAAAAACCCTGGCTCAGCAGTGGGCCGAAGCTGTACACCAAGTAGGGGTAATGAGTGAAGATAGTGAGGATGGGAGGATGGCCTGGAGGCTTCTTCTGGTCTTGAAACAATTTTCTTCTCCTTATAGAGGCGACCCTTCTGGGGGGCTAAGCAGCTGTCAGGCCCTGATCGGAAAGACGCTGAGAATCAGACCGTGCCAGCCCTGGAAGAACTACTGAAAGAAGCTGAAGCCCGCAACCTTTCTGTCATGTTTGACCTGCGCCGCCCCCCACGAAACCATACATACCATGACACTTTTGTGAACCAGACATTGGAGACTGTGCTGAGTTCAGGGGTGCCCCAAGCCATGGTGATGTTGCCAGGACCCCAAGCGCTCCCTAGTGCCCCTCTCCCCTGCCTTCCCTAGGCCATGATGATAATGCTGAGGCTCCCCCCCGCCCCAGGGCCCCACCCCAGCTCATACAGCCCATCCGCAGTCAGACCTCTCTGCCCCTGTCCCCACCCCCGGAATCCCTAGGCCTTCCCCAGCTTCATGCCCATCCACCCTGAACCACAGGTCCTCTGGCTACCGGATGAAGATCGGGCTTATGTCCAACAACGGGCCCCCCAAATGCGCCAGGTATATGGACATCTGGGAGGCCACAGCACTGAGAGGCCCCAGTTTCTCAACCTCCCCTATCAAGACCTGCCACTGTTGGATATCAAGTGAGTGCCAGAGGAAAGGAGCTGAGGGGATCACATGAGGCTTAATGGCGGGGAAGAGCCGAGGCTAGGAAGGCAAAAGCCATTCATTCATTCGCTCATACAACACATATTTATTGAACACCTGCTATGTGTCAGGCACTGTTTATTGCAGGCTTTGGGGGTGAAAGAGACAGACGATAAACCACGGCACAAAACATATGCATATTGGATAGTGATAAGTGATCTGAAGACAAAAAAATTGGGAAGATGTAGTAGAGATTGGCAGAGAGGGGCTAGGGAGGGTCACAGTCGGAAGAGTGGTTAAAGAGGCAGTGTCTGGGCTGAGACCTGACAGGTCACAAAGAGAGGACAATGGGAAGAGCTGCAGAAGAACAGGAACAGCAGCCTTGTGAGCGAGGGAGAGGCAAGGCTGGAGAGGTAGGCAGGGGCCAAACTGGGTAGGACCTTGTAGGCCACCAGAAGGATTTTAGCTTTCATTCTACACCAAAGAGATTGGTGCAAGAGAGGATGGCTCCAGGGGAGAGAGGCGAGAGTCCCAGGTGTGAGCTGGGCCCCAGAAGCTGACCCAGCCAGGAAACATGATAGACTTAAAAACATGCAGTTGCCAAGGTCTCTTATAATATCCTTGTGGTCAGACAGAAAAAAAAGGTGGACTGAATGATAGCTCAGTTATCATATTAAGTATTTCAAGGACCTTTCCCCAAGTTGTCACCATGGGAGGAGACACGATATCAGGTTCGGCCCTCCCCTTAGTCTTGTCCTGGTCAACATCGACTGCTGATCATGTTTCCAAAAGGCATGAATTGGTAATGAAAACACTGATGGGAAAATGGAGGCCCTGAAAGGTCTAAGCACTCCAAGATGACGGGCCAAATGTACCAGGATGAAATGCAACAGAGATACATGTAAAGACCTATATTTGGGGTCCAAAAGAAGCTCAACTGCACAAAAACAAGAGAGGGAGACGCTGGCATTAGCAGGAGCATGTGTGAAAAAGACCAGGGCTTTGATTGAACTCTGTGAATAATGAATGACACCGCCAAAAACTAGCCTGACCCTGGGCTGCCTTCACATGGGCATAGTGCCCAGAAGGCAGAAGGAGTTTTGCTCTCCTCGAAGCTGGTCCCAGCCCACCCGGGATATCACCTTCAGATGCAGGCTCCAAACTTCAAAAGGAACATAGGTAAACTGGAGTAAGATCAGATTAGAGAGGTTTGTATGGGGAAGGGAATTATAAGCCAGGTCCCCAGCCCCAGTTGAAGTGACTGGGGCTGTTGGGCCTGGAGAAGAGAAGACTCAGGGGAATGTGGTCACTGCCCCTCAGACCTCTGAAGGGATGTCATGAGACAAAGAGGAGAGACACATTGGTGTGGCCCCAGACAGCAAAGCTAGGACCCATAGGTGGAATCCACCAGGAGACAGACTTGGTCAGGGGCTGCTATGCAAAGGCAGAACTGATGACTCTGGGGCAGTGACACTGGAGATTCAAGCACAGAGAGGGGCTGTCTCCCTCCCATGCCTGGAACGCCGTGATTCTGGATGTTCCCTATTTCTTCCCCTCCTCCACAGAGCACTGCACCAAGATAATGTCTCGGTGAACCTATTTGTAGTGAACAAGCCCTGGCTCTTCTCCCTACTCTGGTGTGCAGGGGTGGATTCGGTCACCACCAATGACTGCCAGCTGCTGCAGCAGATGCGTGACCCTGTCTGGCTTATTGTAAGGGCTCTGGGACTCTCACCCCTCCTCCTCTTTTCCCATCCCTGCTTCTCCTTAACCCTATCCCTCTCTTCCTTACTTATTGCCCCTCCTCCCCCCATATACTACCTGTGTCTGTATATGGGTCGCTCTGGCCACTGACAGGGGCTTTTTTCTATTCCCATAGCGCCCTCAAACCTACCTAATGATGTGGATCACTACCAATTGTGTCTCCATCCTGCTGCTTTTGTGGACCTTCCTCCTCCAACGGTGAGTGTTTTGTGCCCCAGCTTTCTGGGTCTTTATTCTCCCTAGGGTCCTGGTGATAGGGCTGATTCAGACTCATAAATGCTGCCTGGGGCTGGCTTGGGGTTTGGTCTGTTTGGTTCCTCGGAGATTCTTAGACCCTTCCTTATATATCCAATTGGCTTGAACCTTTTGGGAAAGGCAGTCTGGGGGAACTCGGGGTCAAAAGGTCGTGCTTGAAGCTGGGTGAACTCATAATGAGAAGCTTTTCTCCCTATAGGAGATGTGCTAAGGAGAGCGAGAGAAGCGGTAAGAACTTTCTCCCCTCACTTCATTTTTCTCCTCCTCTAGCCTTCCCCTTGCTCACTCCCTATATGCCCCTCTCCCCAGGCTTAGAAACAGCAGTGCTGCTGACCAGGATCAACGCTTTCATAACGGAGTGAATGCCCTGTCCTGGACCCCCACCAGCCAAAGTCTGAGGCCTGTGTGCATTGGCCAACAGCAAGGAAGAGAGAATGGCTGAGGTGGAATGTTGGTGGGGTTGGCGTGGGGTGAACTTTGCCAACAGGAGGTTTTGAACTATGAGGGCCCTCTGCCCAGATGGTGGCATGCCCCAAGCTTCCATGGAATCCGTTCCCCTTGGGATTTTGACCTGAAGTGGTTAGGAAGACACTGAGTCACCAGAAATTTCTCCCCAAATGAAACTAGAACAGAGGAAGAGACAAGATTGCCAAGAGAATGTTTCTGATCTGTGTGCACGTGTTCTTGTGTAGAAGGCACAGGGTGTCAGGGACGGGACAGCTTGGAACAGTGACTGAAGGAGATGACAAAACGGCCTTTCCTGGAGAACTATAAGATGATGGAGATATCGACCTGGCTTCATTCACTGTCTCCCCTAACATATGCAATTTATCTGATTTCCTGCCTAGAGGCTGGGGGCCAAAGAGCCCATCTAGCCATGTAATTCTGTGCCTACAGGTGGCTTTTTGCTGTGCACAGTCTTTTCTTCAAGACACGTTCGTTCCTGAATCTTGTCCGTTAATCGGTTATTCAATGAATTGAATGCCCATTTGGCACAGTCTAATCTTTTCAGCACTGGGGCTGGGTGGAGGATGCACCTTCCATCTAGGGTTGTATGTGACATGACATTGAGGGGTCATCATGGGGAGAATCTTGGGATGGAGGTGGCAAGAGGTCCACCTGGGGCACTGAAGGGCTGCAAGTGGGAAGCAGGAGAGCAGCCGCCACAGGGAGCGTTCCGGGTGGCCCAGGCGCGCTGTGCAGAGTTGCGCTGTAGCTCCACCTTGTGGTCACCTGCCCCAAGAGGAGGGCCGCGCCGTCGTCAGCCGTGACGTATTTGCTGAATGCTACCTGTTTCTTGTGCCCGTTGGGGACCTGTGTCCTTGACTCCGTACCCCGAGGGCATGGTCCGATTTCCACAAGTTTTCGCTTCTCTGGGCTGCGCGCAGGGTCAGGTTGCCGGGCCCACCTTACCCTCGAGGAGCAAGTTCCCCGGTATGTTTGCTGCTCGTGAGTCGCTGGGATAAACAGCTAAGATGACCAGCGCGGAGCTGGCCTAGGATAAGGAGTCTGGTAGAAGTGGGGGAGGGGCTAAGGCAAACACAAGGACAGGAGGGGGCTCTGGCTGACCCTTCAGTCCTCACCGCACCCACATTCACCCCGGTTCATGTCTCCACACGAAGGGAAATCGAACTAAGGGTCTGACGAGGTCAGGAGGTTCGGTTCTCAATTCCTCCTCTCTCGCCAGCCTGGGACCCGGGGGCGGCACTGGCACCTAGGGACAAGACCCTCCTCGGGGGCAGGGCAGCCCCGGGAACTACAACTCCCAGGATGCCCCACGGCCACTTCCGGTCTCGGGGTGGACCGAAGCGCATTTGAATTTGTGTTCCCGCCCCCTCCTCCTCCCAGACCCCGCCCCTTCCCTTCTCGCCACCCCGCCCTCGCCATGCACACACATGCACATACACACACAGGCCGCCGTCCACGCCAACATACCTGGCCTGCAGCAGGCGCGGTGGGCGGTGGCATCGGCGTGCGACGGGCTGGGAGGTGGGAGGAGCGCCGGGAGCCCACGCCGCGGCTGCTGCCTGGTCCCAGTCTTCTCGGGGGTCCACGCCGCCTTGGACCGCCTCTTCCACACACTACCTTTTCAAGCTGCATTTCCGTAGTTTTCCCTGTTCCCGATCCCGCCCCTCAGACCGACTGCCGGCCTCAGCTCTGGGGCGCCCAGGTACTGCCGGGCTCTCACCTCTCAGCATGGACCTCCCCCCCACCCCCATCCCTACTTTTCTGTCCCCTCCCAGTCGCCCAGCCTCGCAGCCCCGCAGCCTCTTCCTCGCCTCCCATTCCGAACTGACCCTGACCACATCCAGGGTCTCCAGCCCCCGCAGCCTCCACCTCTCAGCTCCCAGGCTGTCGGCTGCAGTCCTCTAGCCTCAGAGTCTAGACTCTCGGCCGGAATGCCCCAAGCCCTTGCCCCTAGCCCCTAGCCTTGAGCACTCAGCCCTGAGCCTGCCACCGTCCATCCTTCCTCTCTTCCCAGGAGGACTGGACAGCTATGGCGCACTTAACCTCTATAAGGTCCTGGACTGGAGGCTGAGATTGACAGAAACTTGAGGGTGGAGGACCAAGGGGCGCTGCTCATTGGGGTTTGGGTGCAGTTGCTCTCGTTATTTTTAGCTGCTGACTCACAGCTTCTGGCATCCGGGTTTGGGGCTAGCAGGCTGGGCTAGGGGGCTATTAATAGAGCTAAGGCACAGCCCCGACCCAGTTCAGTTTAGAAGCACAGGGAGCAAGGAGCCTCCCCCTGCCATCGTGCGGCTGTGGAGATGTGGACTGGGGCAGTGGCTGGACCAGGACCTCTCTGGCTGCCAGTACCTCAGCCTGGTATCTCTACCTTGGAACTCTTGAGGGAAAGCCCACCACGAGACTCTGGGCACAGCTCTCCCCTAAGTTTGCCATGGCTTGGGCCTCTGCCACAGTGAAGCTCCTGCTGTACTGAGAGTGAAGAGATGAGTCCCCCAAGTGGAGGGATTATTGTGCCCACGGCTTCGGCCTGCTTGGACCTACTCCTGGGCCAGAATGCTAGGTTACTAGGAGGAAAAGCTGCGGATTTCTGGTCCCCAAAGGCCCTCATAAGGACGGAATACTTCAGCATGGTCCTAACAGAGAGGGCACAGAGCTGACAGGATTTGCTAGCCCCAAACCAGACAGCACTAGGAAGCTGCCGAATTCTGTGTTACCACCCTGCCATTCTTCTTTTTGTTTCTTTCCCTCTTGTTGGGCTCTGTCCCTACTCACAGGGGTCAGCAGACCTCAGGATCTCTCCCTACTCCATAGAGAAATCTAATTCAGGAAAGCCACTGAGAAACTTGTCTCCACCAAGGTATGAATGATCCTTTATATATTGTCGTTCCTATGGGGCCTTTTTATTTTAATGGGCGAAAGTAGGAGTTCCCTAATCCATACCTTGGGAATGGTGGGGAAATCTTGATACCTCAGTAGACTGATCACCAAAATTTTTCCTACCCACGCCCAATGTGCTAGAATTCCCATCCACCAAGGATGCACACCCACAGCAATGCCCCTTACTCGCAAACCAGAAACTTCCTGCTTTCAGCAATCCCAATCTCTGGCTCCCAGGTGAAACCCGAGGGCTTTGGGGCAAGGGTGATTATTTCTCCACACAAAAAGATTGGGGTCACCCAGTGAAGCTGTACTTTCAAGAGTGAGCCCAGATTATCAGACAGCAGCGGGCCGCACTGCCCTAACCCCATCAGTTTGCTGAGGGAGGGTGCTGGAGAAACGGTGGACAGGAGTGAGAAACAGTTCCTCTTCTCCCAAATCCCTTCTCAGGCTCCTCTGTGGCTTCAGGCTCCTCTGTGGCTTCAGTCTCCGTGCGGGCCTCCCCGGTTGCCTAGCAACCACAACCGCCTGCAGGGGCGTGGGCTGTTTTCGACCTGTAGGGGGCGCCTGTCTCCCTGGGGCCTCGGGCTGGAACTCTAGCAGTTGGGAGGGGATTCCAAGTGTCAAAGCATCTCAAGGTTGCTGACTTGCCAACCAAGTCCAGTCAGCATCAGAGAGCCTGTAGAGTGGGGAGAAGCTCACTATGAATGTAAAGGGATGTAACTCATTCATCAAAAATGAAAATGTGTGTGTGTGCGTGTGCGTGTGTGTGTGTGTGTGTGTGTGTGTGAGAGAGAGAGAGAGAGAGAGAGAGAGAGAGAGAGAGAGAGAGAGAGAGAGAGAGAGGAGAGAGGAGAGAGCAGTCAATGGGGACGGGGCGTGGGGAAGGCAGTTTGAACCTCTCCATTCACTCCAGGCTTAGCAATGTTTATTCCTCAATCAGAACGGTTCAGAGGCTCAGACTATAGGGTGTTTTCTGTTTTTTGTTTTTCCTGAGCTAGTTTTAGGATGTAGGAAAAGAGTCTAACACTCTATTGTATTGGCAAACTGCTGAGCATATAAAAGACTTTAAGGTCCTGAGTTACCAGCCTAGCCTAGACTTGGTCATGAAGGAAGATATTCATTCATTTGTTCATTCAACAATAATAATTAACCTTAACCCACTGTTACAAGGTAATGTGCTGAATGTTTTACATTTAATCCTCACAAAAACCCTATGATTATTTCCATTTCACAGATAAAGAAACTGAAGCTCAAGAAGTAAAGTAATGGCCAAGGTCACACAACTAGTGACTGGGTTGGGTGTGACTGAGCAACCACTGTGTGCCAGGGTCTAAGAATACAGGAAACAAGACACTCCTCTCTTTTCTCTACCTAATGAACACCTAGTCACCCTTCAGAAGCAAGCTCAAAATGTCATCTGTTATGAAACTTTTCGTAAGCCCCTCGCCACCCACAAGTAGAGTTGATAACTTACTTTTTTGTATACCCCTCTGAAATAGCACTTTTCACAGTTACTGTAATGAAATGCTTCTTATATGTCCATTTCTCTAACTTTGAGCACCTTGGCGACAGGGTCTGTTTACTATTCATTGCCACTTGGATGTCTGATAGACATCTCAAACTCAACATGTCCAAATCTGGACACCTGGTCTTTTTCGCCCAAATGACCCCTCCCCTAAAGCGGTCCTCATCTCAGTCGATGGCAGTTTCACCTTTCCAGTTGCTGTGGCCAAAAAACCTTGGAACCACACCTCATATTCAATCTGTCAGCAAATCCTGTTGACTCTCTCTTCGAAATACATCCAGAATCCAATCACTTCTTATCACCTCCAGTGCTACCACCCTGGTCCAAACCACCATCACTCACATCTCTCTGGCATCACCTCAGTAGCCTCCTGACTGGTCTCACTGCTTCACCCTTGTCCCCTGTGGCCTATTCTCCACACGGAAGCCAGAGTGATCCTGCTAAACGCAAGTCAGATCATGTCAGTTCTCAGCACAAAAACTCTCCAATGGCTCCCCATCTCTCTCAGAGTAAAGCCAAAATCCTTCAATGGCCTGCAGGCCCTATACAATCTGGTCTCCTACTAAATCTCTGATTGTATCTCCTAGTACGTTCTCCCTCTCACTCTGCTCCAGCTACTTGGTCCTCCTTGCTGTTTCTTGAACAAGCCAGGTGCACTTCTTACCCATGACCTTTGCACTGGCTCTTCCCTTGCTAGGTATACTCCTCTGCA
The DNA here is from genome assembly GCF_949752795.1 of Hyperoodon ampullatus. Lineage (NCBI taxonomy): Eukaryota > Metazoa > Chordata > Mammalia > Artiodactyla > Ziphiidae > Hyperoodon > Hyperoodon ampullatus. Next base: position 59,814,275 of record NC_136913.1, read on the forward strand.
TGGCTCCCTTCCTCACCTCCCTCAAGTCTTTGTTCAAATGTCACTTTCTCAGTGAGGCCTACCTTGACCAGCCTGTTTAAGATTGCCTCTATTCTAATTTCCAGTTTACAGTAAATACAGGGTATAGAGGAACAAGATAAATGACACCACGAGGGGAAAAAAAACCAACAACAGACAAATCCAGAAGTAGGATATTCTACAAAACAACTGAGTTGTACTTTTCAAAAAGCCGATGTCATTAATTAAAAAAAAAATGAAGATGGGAGACTTCTAGTTCTGGACCCAAGTGGAGTAGACCTGCTTCTCCCTATTTCTCCCACTAAGGACAGCTAAAACTCTGTATGTGATATATAAAACAAACATAGGAAGATGCTAAAAGAAGGAGAAAAGGACAGACTTGACTAGATGACTTGACTAAAAACAAAAACATGAACAGAGCCTCAGAGACATGTGGGACTATAACAAAATACCTAACATTCATGTCATCAGAGTCCCAGCAGGAGAAGAGAAAGGGTGGGGGCGAAAATGTCCTCAAGAAATGATGGCTGAAAATCCCCCAAATCTGGCAAAAGACATAAACCTACAGATTCAAGAAGCTGAACAAACCCCCAACACAGGATAAAGTGAAATCCATGCCAAGACACGTTATAATCAAACTTTTAAAAACGAGACAAAGAGACAATCTTGAAAGCAGTAAGAGAGAAACACCACTTTACCAACAGGGGAAAAACAATTCAAGTATCAGCGATTTCTCACCAGAAACCGTGGTGGCCAGAAGGAAGTGGCAACAACATATTTCAAGTGTTAAAAGAACTGCCAAGCCTGGATGCTATATCTAGTGAAAATATCCTTCAGAAATGAGGGAGAAATCAAGATATCCTCAGAAAAAGGAAAGCTACGAGACCATGACACCAGCAGACCCACCCTAAAAGAGTGGTTAAAGGCAGTTCTCAAAACAGAAAGGAAATGATAAAAGAAGAAATCTTGGAACATCGGGAAGGAAGAAAGAATAGAATGAGTAAAAACGTAAGTACGTACAACAGACTTTCCTTCTTCTCTTGAGTTGTCTAAATAATGTTTGATGGTTGACGCAATAAGTAAAACATCATCTGATGTGAAGCTCAGTATATGTAGAGGAAATATTTAAGACAACCATACTATAAATAAGACATGGTAAAGAGACCTAAAGGGAGGTAATTTTTTTACACTTTCCTCAACCTTTTAAAATGACGACACCAGTAGGTCTTTGTGGTGATGAAATAGTTTTGTATTTTGATTGCAGTGGTTGTTACAGAAATCTCCGCATGTGGTAAAATGGTATAGAACTATACACACACTGTACCAATGTCAATTTCCTGGTTTTGATATTGTACTATAATTATGTAAGATGCAATCATTGAGGAAAACTGGGTGAAGGGTACACGGGCTCTCTCTGTGCTATCTGCAACTTCCTTGTAAATCTATAATTATCTCAAAATAAAAAGTTTTTCTTTTAAGATTGGGGCTGTTCTAGTAGCTAAAGACACGAATGCAATGTGACAGCCTTGATTAGGTTCTGATGTTAAAAAAGATAAAAGGCAAGTTTGGAGAAATTTGAATATAGACTGGATATTAGATGATATTAGATGATATGAAATTATTGTTAATTTTCTTAGATGTCATAATCATATTGTGGTTATGTGGGAGAATGTCTTTATTTCCACAAGATGAATGCTGAAATATTTAGGGGAGGAGTGTAATGAAATCTGTAACGTACATTTGAACGGTTCAGAAGGAATTGTAGACAGATTGATAAAGCAAATGTAACAAGACATTGCCAGTTGTTGGCTCTATGAGGAAGATATATAGGTGTCCCTTGTACTATTCTTTAAACATTTCTGTATGTTTGCAAATTGTCATTTTTTAAAAAGTTGGAGAGGATATGTGGAGGATATACATGTGATAAAGCAAGTATAGTAGAATGTTAATGAGAATCTAGGTGGCAACTGGATGTTTGTTCCCTGTAAAGTTCTTTCAATTTTTCTGTATGTTTGAAAATTCTCATGTTAAAATGCAGGGGTAAAAAACGTGAAGAAAAAATGATCACAACCTCATGTCCTTCCCTAGTACTCCCAATCCTGCTTTCTCTGCTCTTTTTCTTTTTTCCCATAGTACTTATCACCATATATCGTAGTATATACTTCATTTATTTATTGTGCTATTTTTTGTCTGTGCCCTTTCACTAGAATGTGAGCACCCCAAGGGCGGGGATTTTACTGTGTTTTGTTCTGTTTGCTGCTATATCCTCAAATCCTAGAACAGTGTCTGGCACATAGCAGGTGCTCAGTGAATACTTCTTGACTTAAGAATGAATTTCTGTAGCCCTAGGGCCTAGGTCAAGGTCTTGCACAGAGTAGGTGTGCAATGAATGTTCGTTGAACTGAGACCTGAGATCTGCAGGAGAACTTAGAATAGACCTGTTGGACTTGAGTGGTTCAGAGCGTGGACTCTGGAGTCAAATGGCCAGGATCTGCATCCTGATTCTGTCACTTCCACCTGTGTAACCTAGCTGTATTAACACCTCTGAGCCTCAATTTCTCGGTAAAAGTCAGATAATAACAGTAGCACCTTGGTAGGGGTTTTGTTTGCATGTAAAGCACTTAGGACTTTGTGAAGACTCAATAATTGGTAGCTAATGACAAAAAGAACAGCAAAAAGGTAAGAGTTTTCCCAGCATGTCATCCTTCCTCCATCCGCCAACAGACTGAGCCAGGAGAGGCTACGGAAATGTCCTTGGATAAGTATTCCCAACTTCTTCTCCAGACACCCGGATTTCTTTCACTTCAGATCTCTTCTTACCTTTCCTTCTGCCCTGGACTTTCTTTACTCTCTTGGCATCCTGAAGCTCTTCCTGCCATCATAACCATGCAGGAGTGGAGTTGAAGAGACAGGAATCTGTGCACCAGGGACAAAAGCTTAGAGCTTTCCTTTCCTTCTGTTCTAGGCTTGAGTCCCTCATTGGTGATGGAAGCAGGTCAAGTGTGAGGTTGCAGTCATTTCGGGGCCTAGAGGTTGAGAGAACAATAGTCCTGAGGAAGAGGCCCTGACAAGAGAGTAGCCTCCTAAGCTGCCCTCTTCCTTGGTCCCGTTAGGAGAGAGCACCTCCCTCACCCTGCTCTAACGTCCCTTTGATCTGTTCTGCCGCCTCAAGTCTTTACTTCTGGTGGCCCCAGCTCAGAGCAAGCCCGGGGACCCATTGAGCATCTCCCTGCAACTCCCTCTTGGTAGTGGGGTGGGGTGGAGTGGGCCGAGGACAGGCTGAAATTGGAGATGAGGGGGCACGAGAGTGGGGGCTGAGCTCACTCGTGGCACAAGTCCCCTGTCCCTGCCCTAGGGTTGGCCCTACCCCCGATATCTGGGGAGCTGGGGCTGAGCCTGGGGGCGCCACTGCCTCTGTTCCTTTAAGGAGCCTCTGTTTAGCATTCCTGCCGCTGCCGCTGCCGCTGCCTGACTCTGCACGCTGATTGGCTGGAATCAACTGAGAAGGGAGCCAGGGAGAGATGCTCTTGACTCCACTCAGATCCATCCTGGGGACCAGTGCGGGAGCGGTCCTCGCAGCACCCAGCTTCTGCCCAGGCTCCCGCTTCTTCTTTGCCGCTGGGCCTCGGCCCAGGAGCCACGACGGGCGACACGGAGCCGCCAGTGCTGGAGGGGGAGCCGTGGGTGCGGGGCAGCGTGGGGGCAGAGGCCCCGGGACGCCCGCCCGGCCCCAGGCCCCGCTCCGCCCGGGCGCCCCCACGGGTGCCCCCCCCTTCCTGGTCCGAGCAGTGTGAGTGTGCCCGGGAGCCTGGCGGCAGCGGCGGCGGCGGCAGCGGCGGTGTGGAAACCGGCGTGGGCTGGGGGGTCCGGGCCGCGGGGGGCAGTGCCATGCACAAGCACCAGCACTGCTGTAAGTGCCCCGAGTGCTACGAGGTGACCCGCCTGGCCGCCCTGCGGCGCCTCGAGCCTCCCGGCTACGGGGACTGGCAGGTACCCGACCCCTACGGGCCAGGTGGGGGCAATGGAGCCAGCGCCGGTTACGGGGGCTACAGCTCGCAGACCCTGCCCTCGCAGGCGGGGGCCACCCCCACCCCCCGCACCAAGGCCAAGCTCATCCCCACCGGCCGGGATGTGGGGCCAGTGCCCCCTAAGCCAGTCCCGGGCAAGAGCACCCCCAAACTCAACGGCAGCGGCCCCAGCTGGTGGCCCGAGTGCACCTGTACCAACCGGGATTGGTACGAGCAGGTATGGATCAGCAGAGGGGGTGGTGGTGGGGCAACCCACGGGGGCTGGGGAGTGGGCGCCTGGAGGCCTGGGGTGCAGCACGGGTTCCCGGGGCTCCCAGCCCGCAGACCCTGAGCCCTAGCATTGCAGCTGGGCCAAGAGAGGCGGTTGGAAACGTGTGCTTCCCAGTGTGTCTGTTTGGGGGTCTCCATTTGGAGGGGATTGGGAGGAGCTGTGTGTCAGGAGGCGAAGGCATGGCGGAGGGGCACATTCTCCCGTGTGGGGGGATTGGGTTCGCCTCAGCGTGGGCGGGGGGGTTTAGCAGTGTCTCTGTGTCTGGCAGGGGGCGGGAGGTTCTGCGGGGGCTGTGTGCGGTGTGTGTCTCCACAGGAGGGGAGGTGGGGGCATGGTGCTCTGTGTAGGGGGGACATGTGTGTGTGTGTGTGTGTGTGTGTGTGTGTGTGTGTGTGTTGAGGTGTGTGGAGGAAGGCAGTGGAGCTCCTGTGAATCTATGTCGAGGAGCCCATGTGCCCAGCTTGCTGAGCTTCATCCCTTGATGCCATGAGTCCCTCTCCGTCCTAGTCCCTTTGTGTGTGAATGTGCACATGGACATGTGGGGATGTCTCTCTGAATGTGGAGGTGTCTCTGTAGATGAGGCTGCACGTTTGGCTGTGTTTGCCTGTGTGTGTGTGGCTACATGTGTATGTGTGTGAGCATGTGGCTCCAAGTGTGTGCACGCGTGTGCCTCTGTGTGTGTGTGTGTGCGCGCGCGCGTGCGTGTGCGTGTGTGGTGTCCCTGGTGAGAGGCGCTTGACAGGCAAGGGAGGGGAGGGGGAGGAGGCGAGAGACACGTCCCAAGCAAGGCTGAGAGGCTGCTGAGAAGGATGGACTCTTTTGTCCAAGCAGCTCTGAAGTGTGTATGTGTACTCAGGGGACGAGGGGGGGACCGAAGCCAGCTTCCCTGCTCCAGAACAGGCATGAAGCCTGGAGCCAGGCAAGGGGCAGCTGCTCTGGTGCAGGGACTGGCCCCGGTGGGGCATCTTCCCCTTGGGTACCGCAAGATGTGGGAGAACTTGGCCCCCCAGTCCTGACTTGGCACAGCTTGGGAACCCCTGGGTGCTGGGCACAACTCCGGCTTCCACTCCCAGCCTAAATAAACTGCCAGCTTAGAAAATGGAAGGAGCATCTGTGGGAGAAGCAGCAAAATGGAGGCTGGGCCGGCAGAGCCAGGTCCCTGGCATGCATGGCGGAGGGCCTGTCTGGTTATTCGGCTCTGCAGCCCCCAGGGTAGGGAGAGGGGAGGAGGAGGCTTTGTCGCGGAGGGCAGGTGCTGGCTGCCCCAAGCTGGTGACCGTTCTGGCCACCTCCGTCCCTCTCTGGGGATCAGATGTGCTCTCACTCAGAAGCAAAGGTTGGGGACTTCCTGGGGAGAGGAGTCCTCGGTTCAGGCCTTCTGTCCGTCCACACTGACTGTTTCCTGTGTCCCTTGCCTTGGCCCCTTGTCCTCTCCAGCGGACTCCCCTCCATCGTGGGGCCCTACCCTTGTAAGCACTCTCTTGTGCTTGTCCTGCTCAACTGGTAGATAGGTGCCCGTCCCAAGGCTGGGCCAGTTGGTCAAGGTTTCTTTGCCAGGGCTGATCCCTGGCTGGCTCCTGGCCCTGGGAGCAGTTTCCCTGAGGGGGGGTGGGTGGGAGGCTGGAGGGTGGACCAGTGGAAGCTGGGAGCTGCTGGGTCTCACCAGAGCTGGACTTGAAGCATGGCTATCACATGTGGGCACACACGGTGTACCAGATGCATACAAGAGCTACATGGAAATCCTTCTGCCTATGTGTCTGTTGCACGGTACTTCAGGCAGTGGTGTTGGTTTGAGGGCTCTTAAGAGCCGTCGGTTCTTCCTCCTGGGATCAGGGACAGGAGTAGGGCTGCAGCGAGAATCCTGCCACCAACTCCTAGGGCTGCAGGGCTAAAAGCCCCGGGGCCAGGCTCAGAAAAGGTGGAGGCATGACTAGCCAGCGCTCTCCTCCTCTCCTCCTCTCTGCTTTTGAAGCCAAAGCTGTGTGGGGTGTAGGTGGGAGGGGAAGCAGAGCAGGGCATGCAGAGGAGCCCTCACCCTGGGTTTGCAGCTTCCCTCTTCAGATGAGGAGACCAGGGGTCAGGAAAGGGGCAACACAGCCAGAGAAAGATGGGGGAGGGGCACCAGGCTATCTGGGGAGAGAGGCAAGAGGGCTCCTCCATTCTTGGGGATAAGAGTGAAAGCCAGGGAGCAGGTGCTACTTGTCTGTCCAGAATCACATTTTCACTTGACAGTGGCCACAAGTAAGCCCTGTCTGAGAGGCCATCTCTGTGGGTTGGTCAGACCAACCCTGTGTTTCCATCCCTTTCCCTTGCTTCTCCTCCTGTGGCTATTGCATGTTGAAGGCCGTGGACTCTGCTGCCAATCAGTCCATGGGGTCATCAGCTTCTTTCTCGTGGGGGCATCTTGTCCACTCTGCTCCTGTCCCACCCCTGGCTTTGCCTCTGACTCCCGAGCAGATCCCTCTCTGCTGGGAAACACAAAGGGTTTGGGATCAAAAGCCCCTTGATAGAAAATGGATTGACTTCTGCCCATTTGAGGAATTGGGTTCTTGGGGACACAGGAGATAGAATGAGGGTTCATGAGGTACTCTGAAGGGGGTGACTTTTCTTTTTCCCATGAGCTTTGCTGGGCAAGGTGATGAGTGGCCAGAACATCGATGGCCTTGGCAGCTTGCTTTACTCAAAAGAGCGTGCGGAGATCCAGGTTCTTAGCCCCTGCTCTGCCGCTAACTCCCAGTGTGCCCTTAGGCACAACCTGTGTCCTCTCTGGGCCTCGGTGTCACTATCTGTCACATGGGAGCGGTTGAACAAGATGGTGTCTGCTGACCTTCCTGCTCTGACATGGTGGGAGTCTGTGATCCCAAGTCAGGGAGAGCTGTCGTTCAGAAGGGGTGCAGGTCCCTGTCCGGGCCACTGGGTGCCCCCACGGATGCTGAGCGTGGCATGGTTTGCCTGCCATGTTCCATTTCTGCCATCCCCCTCAGACCAGCCCTGCACCCCTCCTAGTGAACCCCAAGGCCCTGGAGCCCAGCCTCTTGGTCAGTGCACCACTGGCTGGCTCGGTCCCAGACAATCGATCTGGGCTAAATGAGCAGCTGGGTTGGGCCTGATATGGCTGGAAGCGAGGGGAGGGGAGCCTCCTGAGGGTCAGCCTGTCCCATCTGTGGCCGACAGATGTCTCAGGGTGAATTCGGGCTCTCCTACTACTCTGTGGGGAGTTGGGGGACAAGCAGGTTGACCAGGGGGCGGGGGGCGGGGAACGGTGCAGGAGGCACTTAGGACCCCGCCTGTGTCTTCCCCTAGGTGAATGGCAGTGATGGCATGTTCAAGTATGAGGAGATAGTCCTTGAGCGGGTGAGTCTGGAGGTGGGGCAGGATGAAAGGGGAGGGCAGGGTTCGAACGGGGAGACGACGGGAGGGCCCTGAACCTTGGCGTCAAGACTCGTGGGGGACCTGCCTTGAGAGAATGGGGAAACGGCAGCCCTCAGAGGCTGCATCACTGCATCAACCAATCAACTGACTAACAAATATTAATTGACCTTGCTCGCTGAGGCCTGGGGAATTGGGGAGGGGATGGCTTCGCTGAGGCCTCCACGCCAGAATGGTCAGCACAGGATGGGAATCTGCCAGATTCGTGACGCATGTGCCCCAGCCCGCCGTGGCCCCTTCTGAGGCCTGGAGAAGCTGCTCTTTGGGGGCAGGGGTAGATGGGGCCCCGGAAACCCTCCCCCATGCCTTCTGCATGAGCAAACTGTGCCCCTCCACTTCCTTCTGCAGGGCAATTCTGGCCTGGGCTTCAGCATTGCTGGTGGCATCGACAACCCCCATGTCCCCGATGACCCTGGCATCTTTATTACCAAGATTATCCCTGGTGGAGCAGCTGCCATGGACGGGAGGCTGGGGTGAGGTGGCCTGGAAGCAGGGCTGGGGACGGCAGGGGCAGGATGGAGGGGAGGGGAGGAAGGCCGCCTGGCGGGCTGACCCTTGCATTAGATCTGAGATGGGGAGGGGTGAGGAGGGAGGGGGAGGGGAGGGGAGAGGAAGAGGAGGAGGCGGGAGAGGGGGTGGAGGGGCGGTGGCAGGGTGTCATGCCTCTTGGGCTTCCCCCACAGGGTGAATGACTGTGTGCTGCGGGTGAATGAGGTGGATGTGTCAGAGGTGGTGCACAGCCGGGCGGTGGAGGCGCTGAAGGAGGCCGGCCCTGTGGTGCGCTTGGTGGTACGGAGGCGACAGCCCCCACCAGAGACCATCATGGAGGTCAACCTGCTCAAAGGGCCCAAAGGTGCGGCCCTCTGGGTTCTCGTGCTCTGGCCAGAGGCCCCTGGTTGGCCCTGTAGGAATTGGAAGGGAATACCCTCACTTCCTTCCTGACTCCCTGGTGCAGCTCACAGCCTTCTTTCTTGATCTCGCATCTCACCTGTACTGACCTCGGGATGGCAGCCTGGTGTTTGGGATCCCTGGGGGGAGCTCCTATGGGGCGGGTGGCTTGGCTGGCTGCGGGGGATTGGGGTTGGGATTGACTGCGTGCTCTAACTTCTCCTTGTGTCTCTCTCCCACTCCCTGCTGGCTCCCGCACAGGCCTGGGTTTCAGCATTGCTGGGGGGATTGGCAACCAGCACATCCCAGGAGACAACAGCATCTACATCACCAAGATCATTGAGGGGGGTGCTGCTCAGAAGGATGGACGCCTACAGATCGGGGATCGGCTGCTGGCGGTGAGACAGCCTTCCCGGGGATGCCCAAATGGCGGGGTGGGGAGGTGGAGCTCTAGTAGCCTCTCCCTCCACCTGAACCTCACTCAGGGACTAGGCATCATGGGAAGTTTCAAGAGCATCATCTGAGTTGTGTGTCCCCAGGTAGCAAGGCCCTAGTCCTCTTCGTGGCTGGAACTCCCTCACCTGTCCCCCCCTCCCCCCTGCTTCTCTGCCCCTCACAGCACTGTACTTGGACCTCTGTTAGATAGAGCACTGTTGAATTTCACTGAGAGGGCACCCCTCAGTGTTCCCTGGGGAGGCCCTCCCTTCTTCTCCCCGGTGCTAGCCCTAAGGCCTCTCCTCTCCTAGGTGAACAACACCAATCTGCAGGATGTGAGGCATGAGGAAGCTGTGGCCTCGCTGAAGAACACATCTGACATGGTCTATCTGAAGGTGGCCAAGCCAGGCAGCCTCCACCTCAACGACATGTATGCACCCCCCGACTACGCCAGCAGTACGTACCAGTCTGCCCTGTCCCTGTCCTGAAGCCCTGCCCCCTGGTTTCTGGAGGGGAAGAAGTTTATGCTCCTTGTTAAGAGAGAGAGAGAAGGAGAGAGAGAGAGAGAGAGAGAGAGAGAGAGAGAGAGAGAGAGAGAGAATAAGACTGGTGCTCAGGAAAGCTGAGTCCAAATCCCAGCCCTGTCCCTTATACCTGGGTGTCTTTGGACAAGTCCCTTTCACCTGTCTTTAGTTTCCTCTTTGGCAAAAAGGAGCTAATGATATATGTGCTGCCCTCCTCATAGGACTGCTGCAAGGATCAAATGAGATCACGGACGAGAAAACCCTTGGAAAACTGTATCAGGCTATAGAGATGTGAGGGATTATTATTAGTCACACCTCTAGTCATGCCTTTCTTTGTAGATTGCCTTGACTTTAGCTCTTTCTAAGACTCACAGGAGTGAGCTCAGGATTCAGAAAGGGACTGTGGAGGAGGAACCCTAGGGGGTGGAGTGGGGAGGAGATGCCTGAGGAATCTGCATCCCTCGGTCTGGTTTCTTTACATCTGAGGTGGGGGTGGGGTGGTCGGCCCTTGGTGGCGGGTGGAGTAGGTAGGGTACCACTGGGGAGTGGTCTCGGAACTTTTCTCTCCCTTTCTCGATTCCAGCTTTTACTGCCTTGGCTGACAACCACATAAGCCATAACTCCAGCCTGGGTTATCTCGGGGCTGTGGAGAGCAAGGTCAGCTACCCTGCTCCTCCTCAGGTTCCCCCCGCCCGCTACTCTCCTATCCCCAGGCACATGCTGGCTGAGGAGGACTTCACCAGGTAAGACCCCCTCCCCCGCCCCGCCCCTCCGCATCCTACCTAGGGATGGGGCGGAGAGGAATCGCTTCTGGCTGGCCACAGGCCTCCTCGTAGTATGGCAAAGAAGAGGATAGAGCCCTCATCGCTCCTGTCTTTGGGGTCTGAGGCCCCCTCTCAGGCCCTTGGGGCCCTAAGGAGAGACAGAGGTGGCTGCAGGGACAAGTTCTACCATCAGGGGGAGTGCCAAGTGCGTGGCCCCCGTTCGAAAGTGCAGAGAAAGGGTAGGAGGGAGTGTTTAGGGGGCTGAGGAGGTGGAGGCTGCGGGATTTCCTGCCCCGAGACAGTTGCAGCCCCCTCTGCTGCAACCATTCCACGTTAGAGAAGAGAGCAGTTCAGCCGGTGGGGTTGGTCCGGGATGCTGGGAGGCTGGCGGGCCAGGTGGCCTCGCACGCAGGGAACGGCCCCGCCCCACTCTGGCGGCTGCTGCCGCCGCGGAACTGGTTGGGCCGGCAGGGGTTCCGGGGGACAGGTTTGCTGCAGGGTGGGGCCTGGGAGGCTGCTGGGCTGGCTGCAGTAGAGCCGGAAGGGTAGGCGGACGGAGTTGGAGGGGGGGAGAGCTGGAGGAGCCATGGAGAGGGCACGCAAGTTCTCAGGCTCCGGCTTGCCCCTGGGCTTGGGCTCGGCCTCGGCCTCGGCCTGGAGGAGGGCTTCGCGGAGGAGGGCTTCGCAGAGGTGGGCCTGGCCGCTCCGCTCCCTGCGGCCTGGAGGGGATGCCAGGTAGGAGGAGAGGAGGGCTTTAGCAAGAGCATCCGGGTCTCAGGGAAGGAGCCTCGCACCTGAGACTGGGAGCAAGAAAGGTAGAGCCTCGGACCTGGGGCTTCTCGGATGAAAGATGCTTAAAGTGAAGGCAGTGGGCTGGGCAAGTGTGCCGAGTCAGGTTGTATGGATATACAGGAGCCGCAGCTGCTCTCACTTGATGACACTGACCATTTACAGAGGGATTCCTTAGACATGGTTAGTTGGAGTCGGAGTGTTCATGTGTTTGTCTCCTCTCTTCAGTTAGTCTCCTAAGCTTCTTCTGGGGACCTGGGATTTCTTTCTCTCTATCTCACACATCACCCAGCAAGGGTACATAGTGCTAGCTGTTGACTAAATCTGTTGTTGGGGAAAGTAGGAGGGGTCATAGTTGGTCGGTGGATTTTTGAGACTGTGGAGAAGCATGTATAAAGTAAGTATGCACAGTTTGTGGGTGGTGAGTGCAATCAACACCAGGGCCATCCCACAGCCCCTAACTGATTCCCCTTCTTGTGGCCCAGGGTTCAAATCACACCAGTTGGTAGGATGGGAGAATCTGGGGAAGAAGAGGACCAGTTAGTGGGCTCTGAGATATGGTCTCTAGAGCCCAGGGTAGGGGTTTGTTGACCAGAGAGAGTCGGGGACTGTCCACTGGGAAGTTGACTCCAAGCCCTCAGGAAGAAGGGAGGAAGAACAACTGAAACTTGGCACCTGGCAGCAAACAGCAGCCAAGCAGGTTTCAGGAGAGAAAGGGAGCAACAGAGTATCATACCTAGGAACCTAAGTCCTTCTACAGCCATATGGGCCTTGTTCCAGGCTGGCCCTCACAGGGACAACAGTTTATACCTACTTTGTCCTGACCCTTCCACTCCTTTCCCACCAGAGAGCCCCGCAAGATCATCCTGCACAAGGGCTCCACAGGCCTGGGCTTCAACATCGTGGGAGGAGAGGATGGAGAAGGCATTTTCGTCTCCTTCATCCTGGCAGGAGGCCCAGCTGACCTGAGTGGGGAGCTGCGCAGAGGAGACCGGATCTTATCGGTGAGGAGACAAAGGCAAGGTGGGAGGATGGGAGCTATGCCAGTCTGAAAGGGAGGAGGGAAGACCTGGCTGTCTCCAAGGAATGCTTCTTGAAGTGGGGGAAGGCTAAGAGCTGGAGAACACATATTCTCTTTATAGATGTCCTTAGTGAGGGACAGGGAACCAGACTTACACTTAAGGAGAAAGTGAGTATCTCTTGGATCTTAACCCTGGCTGGCATTTGACCCCCACAAAGATATTATTATGCTAGAGATATATCCTTTAGGTCTCATCCTAGGGGCAAGGATGGGATATTGAGAAAGGCATCCAAGTAGGCTTAGAGATGGGCTACCCATCTCCCCCTCCTAATTGCTACAACAGAGGGCTCCTTTCTTGCTTTTGGGGTGGCTCATAACTCCTCTCTTTGGACAGGTGAATGGCGTGAACCTGAGGAATGCAACTCATGAGCAGGCTGCAGCTGCTCTGAAACGGGCTGGCCAGTCAGTCACTATTGTGGCCCAGTACAGACCTGAAGGTAGGAGAAGGAAGGTGGAACAAGATGATTTGGGGAGATTAGGCTTATTACTAACTGCTGGCTTTTTGCCATCATAGGTAACAAAGCCACTTGAGTAGGTCCGTTCTTACACTGGTACAGTAACCTCTTCCTCTCTCGTTTTCCTTCTGGACTGGGGTAGGTTTGGACAGCTTGGGAGCATCAATCAAGGCTGTGCTCAGAGCCTGGTGAATAGGACTGCAATGCAGCTGAAGGCCAGTAGTGGGCAGCAGTTTACGGGAGGAAGCGCAGAGATTGGGGCGACTGGAAAAAGGGGAGGGGGAGGGAGGCAGAGGCGGAGGGCTCAAGAGGCGAAGAACATAACTGTGTTCCCTGGAACAGGAGGGTAGTCCTCGGTTAGAAGGACTTGAGGGAGAAGAGTACCGACCTCTTAAGAGTGCTTGGGCCAAACCTCTATGACCCCCACTTCTCCCCTCATCAGGGTGACCGTGAAACGGCCATAAACGCGCAGAAAAGGTGATGCTAGGCTCTCCAGGTAGGGAATCGGAAGTGGACCCCCCCTTTCCCTGCTGGGGGCCTTCTTTGTGTTCTGCGGGAGCAGTCCCCCGGCTTGGGCGAGGAGGGGCCGGTTATGCAAATGAAAGCGTTTGATTGGCTGGGGCCAGCCAAGGCCCAGGTGCCGAGGTGAGCTGCGGGATAGCGCGCCTGAGCCAGCCGGCCGGCGGGGTGGCCATTGGCCGGCCGAGCGCGGCCTCCAGCCTCACGCCCCGCCCCCTGACCCAGGCGGAGGGCGGCGGGCGCCCCTCCTTCCCCCCCTCCCTGCCTCGCGCGCCTCAGGCGTCTCCTCCTCCTCCCTCCCCTCCCCTCCTCCTCCCCCTCCCCCTCCCCCTCCCCCTCCTCCTCCTCCTCCTCCTCCTCCTCCTCTTCCCCCTCCTCCCCCCCTCCTCCCGCGTGCCCCGCTTTGTGTCCGTGGTCTCCCGCGCGGGACAGAGGGGCCGGCCGGAGCTGGCGCTTTCTCAGCACTAGACCTGGACTCCGACCCGGCGCCAGGTGAGGTGGGGCGGACGGGGGTCAGGCCCCCTCACAGTCCCCCCTAGCCTCTCTACGGTTCTGTTCTCAGACTCTCTCTTTTCCCACACTGCGCCCCCAACTCTGAGCTCTCCCCGGAATCCCTGGGCCGCGTGTCCCCAGCCCCGCGCGGCGCGCGGCTTTGGAGCCCCTCCCGAGGGTCCCTCGCGGCCCCGCGGAGCAGTGCGCGCGGCTGAGCCCCGGCCGGCCTCCACCTCTTGGCCATCACCGCTCCCCACCCACGAACTCTGCCCCTTCTCGCCTGGGACCTCTGTCCGCCCCCCAGTCTCCTTCCTGCCGGCGGCTGCGCCCCCAGCAGCTACCTAATCTCGGTCCTCAGAGGAATTTTCTCCGTCTTCCCCTCCCCCACATCCGTTACTACGCCTCCTTTCCCCCCCACCCCGACCTGGCGACCTCTGGGAACCCCCGAGGTGGGCTTGGTGTTCTCGGGCCGCCCCATGCCCGCTTTTGTTTGCCAGCGTTTGCGACTGTCGCCGACTCCTTTCGCCTCCCCCTCCTCTTTGTACGGCCGGCCTTTGTCCCTTAGGGCAGGTGCTCTGTTCCGTGATGAGAATGGGGAGAGGCTGGCAGCCCTGCTGCAAAGCCGTGAGGGATCGAAAGCGCCTACCTTTGTCCTTTCCGCTGCCCCCCTACCCCTTGTTCAGCGCCTCAAGCCAGGAGCCTGAAGGCCAACAAGAGAGGGGCCTGCAACCTTATGCACTAGGCCCTTTTGATGGGGACAAGTGTAGGGAGGTGACTAACAGGAGAGCTTGTTGGTCTGAGGTAGTGGGAAAGAGGGATGCAAATGGACACTTTGAGTCATTTCTTTCCGTGTTGGGTGTCCCGCTTAATGACAAGAAACACACATTAGGGTTGTTGTTTTTATGATGCCTGCGCGTGCTGTTTGCTTCTCAGTGTAGAGCTCACCATCTGATTTTTATTAGCAACCAATATTTATCCATTTCATGCCCACAACTTAGGCAACGTAGGTTCTGCAAAGAAAATGGTTTCTCTTGCATATTTGTGTGTGTGTGTGAAGGAGAAATTGATGTGTTTCTTTCGGTTTTGCTCACTGATGCTGGGCACATGGAAACAATACTGTGAATTTGGTGGTAGTATGTTGGAAACTGGTGACTACATGTTTCTCCGAGTTTTGTTAGGAGAATGTAATTGATTTGCATAAAAAGCTGCAAGTTGTCCTGGCTAAAGGGATTCCTTCAGTGTTCGTTGCTCTCTGGGCATATTTCTGAGCATTTTTGATGTTTGTCGAGGTGCTGTCTTATGCTAGGTCTCTCTACCATTTGCCAGACAAAGCCTTTCTTCTCTCAGGATTTAGTTGAACTACTGTTGTTAAGGCTCTGCCACCCCAATCTCATTTCTTCCTTTGGTTTGGAAAATCCAACAGGGCCCCAACATGCAAAAGCTTTTTTTTTTTTTTTTTTCCATTCAAAAATGGACCCTTGGAAACAGGTCCGGAGAGACTATCAAGCATTCCGTGTTGGGCTCTGAATTTTCTTTGATAAAGTGATAGTTTTTAAGAATAAGGACTCCATGTTGATCATTTTATAATTATGTTAAATACTGTTCTTTGGAGGATTGCATCACATAGGCATTTACAAAATGAATAATCCAAATATATGTTTGTTCGCTAAAATGGCAGAGACTTTGTATGTTATTGGCCAAGTAAGTGTTCATCATTTGTATTTTTTTCACATGGAATGTGGGAGCTGGAAAGGATCACGTAGTCCAACCCCTCACTGTGCAAACCAGAACAGCGATAGGAGAGCAGGGACATGACTTGCCTAAGGTCATGAAGGGAAAGTTGCTGAGGGTCAGCAGTCAGTTTAATCCTGAAGTCCACCAGCTGGGACAAATCGTGCTTGGGAATACCTGAGAAACCTAAGACCTAGTTGGAGCAGAGGAAAGGAACTGGGAAAATAATAGAAGAGAGGGTGAGGGGAAGATTAGAGTGGTCTCCATGGTGGCCCTTGAGGCACCATTGCCAAACCAGTGCAGCCTTTAGCTAGATATCCTTTAGTACGAGAGCTTAAAAAAAAATAGCTTTGACTAATTAGAACAATCAGAGTAAGAACAATTTTTCTCCTTTTTTTAACAGCTTAATTGAGATATGATTCATACACCATACAATGCATCCATTTAGGTGTACAATTCAGTGGCTTTTTCGTGTATTCACAGAATTGTGCATTCATCATCACAGTCGATTTTAGAACATTTTCATTACCCCTCTCTTTTGAATACATAGAGATGGTGCAAGCATTGGAAGGGTGATAGGTGTCGGACAGTTGCTTCCTGATGTATCTCATCTGGGCAGTTAGGGGCTGGATGGCAGCTCTGACTTTGCTCTAACTGTGAGATTCTTTCATATATCTGGTTGCTTAATGGGTTGAACCCATAATGAAGATAGGAACCTTGTCTCTCTATTTAAACTTTGTATTGTGCCTAAGCCTGGGTGCTTTACAAATATTTGTATGATGAAGCTTTGGAAAATATTAAAATAGATATAGAAGTGCCAAATGATAAGCTACTACAGTGAGAGATGCTGTCTAATAGTTTCACTCCTGATTGCTCCAAACTGTTGTGGACACAGCAATCCTACCTATTTAGCTAAAAATAGCATGATGTTCTTGGACATGTATAATCCTGCTTAAAATTCGAATTGAAAATTGAAACAACTGGCTCTTGGCAGAGGCTCTCTTCCAATCTATTCTAAAATGAAAAATATTTTTCTGTGACTTGTGGAATTGCTCCACCAAGGGAAGGATGGTTTTCATGTTATAACATTTTGATTTAGAAACTATCTCCTACATTTTCCTCCCTAGTTGCTTTGTGTCAGCCTCTGTTTATAAACTCAGCTAGTATTTTTCTGGAAAGCCCTTTTGTTTTTAGCATAGATTCTGAACCCCAAATCAGGAGGTGAGCCAGAAATTGGTCACTAAGGTAGCTAAACTGGGAACTGATCCTTTGTGACTAGTCTTTTCAACTGGAATGTAAATCCATACAGGCTGGGGGTACAGGGAATGAGAAAGAACTAGGGTTTTCCATACTTATTTTAAAGTGCTGAAGAAGCACACTTTTCACCATGGAAACACCTTCAGGTAAGGCCTGGAAGAGTGTAAGGATCAGTGTTGGTAATAACTTGAAAGCATAAAGGGGATATTTTCCCCATAACATTTAAGTTTACCACCCCATCTCCCCTGTTTGAGAATGAGGGATGTAAACATAGGTGCCACCCTATCAGCGTGATCTCTTTTGAGAGCACAGAGGTGAAAGTTTATCAAGGCAAAGAATCAAAAGTTCTGAAACTCCTGATGCCATCCTAAAAGAAGGCTAATGTAGGGAGGGAAGAAAATGAATTCCTGTTAACAGCATCTCTACACTGAACAATTTGAAGGCAGCTACCACTGTATTTTTCTTTGTGCCCCAGCACCTAGTCCAGAGCCTGGCACATGTTTTGTTGAATTATTGAGTATGTCTATGTTCTAGATGGCTTTGTAAGCATTAATCTTCAGGATATCCCTGTGGGATAGGTGGTATTATCCCTATTTCACAGATGAGGAAAGTGAGGATCAGAGAGGTTGAGTGACTTGCTCAAGGTCCCACAGCCAGTAAGGGGCATAATCACAATTTGAAGTCAGATTTCCTGAGAACTTCGTGTCCAGGGCTTTTGCCAAGAGACCACAACGACCTCTCTCCACAGCAGAGAAGCTGTGAGCCGCCCCCCCTCTACCCAGAAGATACTCCTCTGAGACTCTTCAGGTGCCAGAAGCTGTTAACAGATGGACTAAAGCCAACTCCCAAATGTCAGCTTTTTTTTTTTTAATAAATTTATTTATTTTATTTATTTATTTTTCGCTGCGTCGGGTCTTCGTTGCTGTGTGCAGGCTTTCTCCAGTTGCGGCGAGCAGGGGCTACTCTTCGTTACGGTGCGCGGGCTTCTCATTGCAGTGGCTTCTCTTGTTGAGGAACACGGGCTTAGTTGCTCCGCAGCAACTTCCTGGACCTTCCTGGACCAGGGATTGAACCCGTGTCCCCTGCATTGGCAGGCAGATTCTTAACCACTGCGCCAGCAGGTAAGGCCCCAAATGTCAGCTTTTTAAGTCTTGATGACCACAAACTCCTGTACCAAAGGAGGAGGTAACCTGGGGGTAGAGGGGCTGCTGGAAGCCTGAAGGAGACGCCCTCTCTCCTGCAAAAGGAACGTGGACTTGGGAAGACTACCATAGAATGATATTGTGGGGGGAACCTCAGGAGGAGCCAAAAGATGGGAATTGGTTGGCTTGACTTAACAGCGAATGTGTGCAGGCCTAAGAATACTAATGCAGTAAATAGGAATTTCCCATTTCTTCAAGTGAAATAGAGTTGTAGTTGTCATTCACTTTTTTATGAACTTACAGTTCACTCATTTAAGGGTGTAATTCAATGGTGTAAAATTCACAGAGTTGTGCAACCATTACAGCAGTCAATTTTAGAACATTTCACCACCTCAGAAAGAAAAATCCTTTAGCTGTCCCCCCAGCCCCCTCCCCACCCCACTGCCCCACCAACCTCCCCATCCCCCTCAGTTCTACTAATCTACTTCCTGCTTCTGTGGATTTGCCTGTTCTGGACATTTTGTATAACTGGATTCATATATGGTCTTTTATGACTGGCTACTCTCACTTGACATAGTGTTTTCAAGGTTCATCTGTGTTGTAGCATGTATCAGTACTTTATTTCTTTTCAGGACTGAATACTATTCTATAATATGAATATATCCCATTTTGTTTATCCATTCATGAGTTGATGGGCATTTGGGTTATTTCCACTCTTTTGGATATTATGAATACTATCTTTGAACATCTGTATGCAGTTTTCTGCATGGGCATGTGTTTTTATTTCTTTTGGTTATATATACCTACTGGATCATATGGCAACTCTATATTTAACCTTTTGAGGAATGGCCAGGCTGTTTTCCATTGTGGCTGCACCATTTCACATTCCCACCAGCAGTGTGAGGGTTACAGTTTCTCCACATCCTCGCCAACCCTTGTTAATGTCAGTTTTTTTGATTCTAGCCATTCTGGTGGGTGTGAAGCGATATCTCATTGTGGTTTTCTTTTCTTTCTTTCTTTCTTAATTTTTATTTATTTATTTATTTATTTATTTATTTATTTACTTTTGGCTGCATCGGGTCTTTGTTGCTGCGCGCAGGCTTTCTCTAGTTACGGCGAGTGGGGGCTACTCTTCATTGCGGTGCATGGGCTTCTCATTGCGGTGGCTTCCCTTGTTGTGGAGCATGGGCCCATGGCACGCGGGCTTCAGTAGTTGTGGCTCGCGGGCTCTAGAGCGCAGGCTCAGTGGTTGTGGCACACGGGCCTAGCTGCTCCGCCGCACGTGGAGTCTTCCCGGACCAGGGCTCAAACCCCTGTCCCCTGCATTGGCAGGCGGATTCTTAACCACTGCGCCAGCAGGGAAGTCCTCATTGTGCTTTTCATTTGCATTTACCCAATGGCTAATGATGTTGAGCATCTTTTCATGTGCTTATTGTTTTGCTTTGCTTAGTCCCATGATTCTCACGTTGTTTACAAATTGACTTGAGACCAGAGCAAGCCAACTGTTATTACTCAGGTGATTAGAGGGAACCAGGAGGATAAGGGACTACCTTTCCACTCTTATCACTGTGTGCTGGAGGGTGTGGGTACTGATAATTTTATCTAGGAATGCTGACCTGATAAAAATGATAGGGCCCACCTTTAAAAAAAAAAAAAAACAGAAAACCCTCCAGCTTATTCACATACCGTACAATTCACCCATTTAAAGTGTACAACTCAGTGGTTTTTCGAATGTTCAGAGTGGTGCAACAGTCAATTTTAGAACATTTTCCTCACCCCAAAAAGAAGTCCTGTCCCATTAGCAGTCACTGCGCATTTCCCCCAGACTCCTCCCCTCGCCTCCCCTCACCCAAGGCAACCACTGATCTACTTTCTGTTTCTGTAAAGTGTCCTTTTCTGGCTGGTTCATATAAATGGAATCATACAACATGTAGTCTTTTGTGTCTGTCTTCTTTCTTTCAGCATAGTGCTTTCAAGGTTCATCATGTTGTAGCATGTAACACTTCATTCCTTTTTAAGGCTGAATGATACTCCATCCTCTGGTTATACCACAAGTTGTTTATCCATTCTTCTGTTGATGGACTTTTGGGTTGTTTCCACCTTTCAACTATTGTGAATACTGCTGCTATGAACCTCATGGGAGGTTTTTGTGTGGTCATATGTTTTCAATTCTTTTGGGTATATATGCCTAGGAGTGGAATTGCTGGGTCATAAGGTAACAACATTGAACATTTTTGAGGAACTGCCAGACTTTCCCAAAGTGGCTGCACCCTTTTAGGCCCACCCTGTTTTGCAAACTTAGAAGAGAGAAATATGTTAGCTTTCTTTTCAGTTTTGCCTCCTGGGGCTGAACTTTATATACAGGTGTTTGTGTGTCTGTGTTTGTGTGTGTACTCGTGTGCACTGTGCTTTTTTGTCTCGCATGTAGCCTAAGGACATGGTAGCTAGAGTTGGCAAAGAATTCTGAACCTAGCTAGACAGGTGCTTTCTTGTCCTTGTTACATGGTTTGAGGCAAAATCCTAGGAGCTTTGGTGTCTGTAAAACATCGGTTCTTCTGATGGGGTAGAGTGATTAGAATGATATAGAGAGTGAATTATTTCTTATTTATTTATAGCTTTTTAGGATTTCTTTTTAATTTAATGTGTTGCTTGTTGAAATCTTGACCTTGGTATTTACACTGTTGCTTTGTTTGTTTGAAGCTTTAGACTTATATTCCACAATAGGGTAATTGTTTTATTGGTTTTTTAAAAATTTGTTTTATTATATTTTATTTTTGGATGTGTTGGGTTTTCGTTACTGCACGTGGGCTTTCTCTAGTTGCAGTGGTGGGGGGCGGTGCTAGTCTTCATTGTGGTGCACGGGCTTCTCATTGCAGTGGCTTCCCTTGTTACGGAGCACGGGCTTCAGTAGTTGTGGTGCACAGGCTTAGTTGCTCTGCGGCATGTGGGGTCTTCCCGGACCAGGGCTTGAACCCTTGTCCCCTGCATTGGCAGGTGGATTCTCAATCACTGTGCCACCAGGGAAGTCCCCATGGGCCCCAGTTTTCTGATCTGTAAAATGAGGGGACTGTGCAAAATGATCTCACATGTTTCTTCTAACTCAAATTCTGTGTTAGGTAAGTGTAAGTGAGTTGTGAATTCAATTCACAAGTTCCTGTTTGTACCTAGACTATTGTTGAATCACAGTCTTGAGTTAATAAAGGTCTTGCTTTAATAAAGGTCTTGTCTTCCCCTCTTCTTTCCTGTGATAAGGCTTTCATCCTCTTGAAATAGATCTTTGTTCACTTTTCACTGAATTTAGATATCTTAAAAAAACAAAGACCCTAGAGATTTGGGGATTTTTCAACTTGATGAAATTAACACATTTTGTATAAATATGTGCATTGGGGATCTGGATACACAGGTGTCCTTCAGATTTTCAAAAAGGAGAAAGAGAATTTTGTAAATCTTGGGTTAAATTCCAAGCTAGATTATTAAGAGTTGTTTTTTTTTTTTTTAATGTTGAGCCTTCTTTTAATTTATTTATTTTTATTTTTGGCTGTGTTGGGTCTTTGTTTCTGTGCAAGGGCTTTCTCTAGTTGTGGCAAGCGGGGGCCATTCTTCATCGCGGTGCACTGGCCTCTCACTGTCGTGGCCTCTCTTGTTGCGGAGCACAGGCTCCAGACGCGCAGGCTCAGTAGTTGTGCCTCACGGGCCTAGTTGCTCCGCGGCATGTGGGATCTTCCCAGACCAGGGCTTGAACCCATGTCCCCTGCATTAGCAGGCAGATTCTCAACTACTGCGCCACCAGGGAGGCCCAAGGGTTGTTTTATAAACACTCAGAAAAAAGAAGTGGTGAGCACTGGAACCAGTATTGGTTCACCAAAGTCAAACGAATCATGTCAGACTGCCAAATTGCCTTGATGGACAGGGTTACTGGACTGGTAGACCAAGGAAATAGGTTAAATGTGGTATATCTAGATTTTAGCAATGCATTGGCAGAGCTTCTTTGGTCTACTCTTGGATAAGATGGCAAGGTGATAATAGTGATAATACATTTAAGTGGATTTGTCTGCAACTGGTTGGGTGATCCGTCCCAGAGGCAAATGATGAAGGAGTCAAGAGCAGTGAGGAGGGGAATTTCTAGTGCACATGTGTCCTGGCTTCATCCTTGGGCCTGTCTTTTTCAGTCTGCCTCCCCATCCCCCTCAAATTATATTTTATATTATAATATATATAATTTTAAAATATATAATTTTTAAAATTATATTTTTCCTGGATATATAAATATTACATTCAGATTTGTAGAAAATTGGAACATAACAAAATACAAAGTAAAAAAAGTTCAAATCACCTGTAAAACTACCTCCAGAAATAACCTTGTGTTTGTGTATATTTCCCTCTAAACTTTTTTTTTTTTTTTTTAGTGTTTACTTTTACTTGTTGACAGTTTGCTTTATTTATTTATTTATTTATGGCTGTGTTGGGTCTTCGTTTCTGTGCGAGGGCTTTCTCTAGTTGTGGCAAGCGGGGGTCACTCTTCATTGCGGTGTTGCGGGCCTCTCACTATCGCGGCCTCTCCTGTTGCGGAGCACAGGCTCCAGACGCGCAGGCTCAGTAATTGTGGCTCACAGGCCCAGTTGCTCCGCGGCATGTGGGATCTTCCCAGACCAGGGCTCGAACCCGTGTCCCCTGCATTTGCAGGCAGATTCTCAACCACTGCGCCACCAGGGAAGCCCATCCCTCTAAACTTTTATATATCATATAGTATGTATGTATCTCTTTCAAGACTCAGATCATTGTATTTAAGCAGTCTTATATCCATTCTTTTAACTTAGCATATGTCATGCATATTTTATTAAAATGGTTTTTAATAATTTAACAATATTCCATCATGTGTGTGCCATAATTCATGTAATCATTCCCTTATTGGAGGACTTGTAGGTTGTTAGCAAATTTTTTGATCTTATAAATAACACTTTGATGGATATCCTTGTATGAGGCTTTTTGTGAATCTGTGATTGTGTCTTCAGAATGAATTCTTTGGAGTGGAATTATTGGGCCAAAGGATATGAACATGTTTAAGACTTTTGATATATTTGATATATTTTGGTATATTTCTCCACCTCCACCAACCTTGCTAACATGGAGTATTATTTTTTAAAAATCTCTGCAAATTGGATAGGTAAAAATGTTACTTAATTCATATCTTAATTTGTATTTCTTTCTCATAATAGAATTGAACATTTGTGTGTGTGTTTGTTCATCATTTTCTTTTTTTGTGTGTGGATTGCCTGTTCATATCCTTTCCCCATTTCCCTGTTGACGTATGTTTATTAGTTCTTACTGATACGTAAAAGCTTTAAAGTAGTTAGAATATTAGTTCTTTGTCATATATATTGCAGTGGTTTTTCCCATTTTGCTTTATTATTTTATTTTATTTTGATGTACAGATGTTTTGTTTTTATGTAGTCAAATCTATCAGTGTTTTCTTTTGTGTATTTCACCTCTGCCCCTAGGTTTGGAAGGGCCTTTCCTACCCTGAGAGAAAATAAATGTCTGCCTTTGTTTTATTCTAGTTATTTAATGTTTTTCTTTTTGCATTTAAAACTTTAACCTGCCTGGACTTTATTTATGATGTAAGATAGGACACTACCTTATTTTCGCTCCAAATATTTAAGGAATACCTTGGTACCATTTATTAGATAATCCATCATTTTCCTTCTGTTTTGAAGTGCCACCTTTATTACGCACGCACACACACAACCACACGCACATGCTCGTAATTTGGATTTGGGGTTTCTTAATTCTGTTCTGTAATATTTTACTCTGGGATTATCAGAGTAAAATATGAAAAATGACCGCAGATGTTTTGACAAATAACCAGAAGGGTCTTTCTCTAGGTCTCAGTTTCTGGGTTCCTTCCACAGAAACTTGACCCAAAAGAGATTCAGTTGATACCCCAATAACTATTGTGAGAGAATTTGTGATCCTGTTGGATACTGTGAAGAACATTTGAATCTAGATTCTCAATTGACATAGTAAAACATAGAAATCAGGGAATTCCCTGGTGGTCCAGTGGTTATGTTTCTGTGCTTCCACTGCAGGGGGCCCGGGTTCGATCCCTGGTTGGGGGAAAGCCGCCGGCTGCGGCCAAAAAAAAAACCAAAAACCAAAACAAAACATAGAAATCAGTTACATTATCTCAAGTTAGCAAGCTTAGTCATAAAATGTTGTGTGTTTCGGGCACTGTGTTGCAGCATTTCTGTTAAGTGGAAAAGATTGTTGTGAACAAGAGTACCTGCTACCTTCAGGGCAAGGTATTCATTCTCATGTTTTCTAGATGAGATGTTTTGTCTTGGGGTGGTTCTTACATAGACTTTGACTTATGGGTTAAAGGAGCTAAAGGCTTTGTTAATCTTGCATTTGAATATGCTATATGAAATTCTTTTGAATTAGAGAAAAGGCCCTATTTGAAGCTTTTACCCTGATCTGTTGGGTGATCCAGAACAGGGTGAGGAGAGCCAATGGCCAGGTCCTATGAAAAACTTTTTCTTAGCTTGATGTGAGAGCAAAGCATTTTTCATTCTACTCATTTCAGGCCAGGTGGCTGAATGTCATAGCACCTTTTTATAGTATAGCACTTTTGCTCAGTGGCCCTTCCTGCATCCTCACTAAGCTCTTTAGGGGACAGAAACATCCAGTCAGTAGGGATAATCTGGATTTTTTTTATGGCATATCTTGTTTTCTGTTTTATTCCCAGTATCAGGACCCTGGTAATGTGTGTGTATGGGTGAGGAAGCACATTGTGACAGTGCAGGGACCAGAATACAATGACACTGAAGTTTCTGTTCTGGGTTAGTCATAGTTCCAAGCCCATTGTTCTAAAAGTAGAGCTGAAATTATTTTTCTTCAAGCAGCATTTGCCCATATGGAGGTCTGTTTGCAACTTTTCTGCCCCCTCATATAGCCTTAAATTCTTTTTCTTGCAATTTATACTCCTTAAATTGGTATTTTTTTGACCCAAAGAGTTTAGGATTATTTGCAGATGTGAAGATTTCCTTCTTGTAGATCATATTAAAAATTTTTATTAGACTAGTCCTAGGTTTGATTTCTTATGGACCTCATTGATTTGGTTCTAAAATCATAATTATGTCAAAATTAGAAGGGAACTGAGAAATTGTCTAGTTTTAGAGGTGTCAGATTCTTTTTTTGAATATAAAACTATTGACCACTGTTCACCAGTATTTACAATAAAATAAACAATATACAGTTGAATAACATTCTGATTACTACAGAGTTATTGTTTTTCCTGGCTTCTGCTGAACCAGTAACCCAAAATACTGAGAAGATTGAGCCTACATGTAAGAAATGGGTTGGGGTAAAGTTTGAAAAAACATGCAGGTCAAGTTTAGATTAGTAAGGTTTGTTCACTCATTTATTCCTGCAGATCCTAAATTGCCAACATCTCTAACCATCTGATTAGGTTTCCATTAACAAGTCTGAGACATTCCATGTATCACAGTCTTTCAGTAAATACAGCACAGGGATTTCAACTTCTTATAAAAGAATGGTTTGCCAAAAGGAAGCTTTAAATGTCCATTTAACTAGGTCTTGCTTGGCTAATTAAAACATACCAGAATTTTTCTAGTTTTTTCATTTGGGTTGACAGAGATAAAATTTTACTTTCAGGGGTTTTACATATAAAACTGCATTTATATGATGGTAGATATGGATGCAGATTCTGGTAGGGCTGCTTTAAAAAATTATCCAATTTAAATTGTTTACATTAATTTGTCTAATTAATTACAAAATTATTTAATTTGAAAGGTTAAGACTTAAATTTTCAATTTAAGTTGAAGTGATTTCTTATATTGCTCAAAATGATAGAATCCCAGAAACATGGGCTTATCCATGGTTGTGAAAGGCTGTTTTTGTTTTGGTAAATGTATTTAAACAATAACCAGAAAATCCCCAAACCATTTACATATGTATACACATACAAAAAACCCAGAATGGTCCTTAGGCATATATGAGTTAAATGCAAATTCTAAGTTCTGATTGAGTAATGACTATGGAGATTTTCCCCAACATTTAGAAAAGCTGTTCTCTAATGCAGAGGAAATAATATACCGTGGTATCAAACGTTCTTTTCTGCTAAAGGAAGCAACTACAGAAAGCTGCTTTTATTTGTTCAAAGTAACCAGTGCTACAGATGCAAAAAAAAATGAAAACAAAAAAACCAAAAATCCCCCCCAAAACCCAACAACTTCCCCAATACTACTTCAAAACGAACATATCAAACTTGATTTTCATTAGAATGTAGTTATTTCTTCACACTAATAAATCAAAAAAACCAAGACCCAGATTTTTGATAAAAAAATATATATGTAAAAAGCAATGCAAACAATTATTGAGCTTCATCTTCTGGACAAGAATGCCAAGTTAGTCTCTCTTCATAAAAAGCAATTACAAATAAAAACCACACACACACACACAAAAATCACACACAACCCCCCCCCACACACAAAAGCAATTACAATTTGAGGACACTTCATATTTGCCTCTTTTGCCAGCACCAAGTCTGAATATTTCCATTTCATGAGAAACATTAATTCTCCACTGCTGTCTGTGGCACCAATTATTCGCTCTGGGTTGAGACCTCTGGCAAAACCTCTCGGTTTATCAGCAGCATCTCTTTTCTTCTTTGATTTGCTATCATCAGATTCACTGTCAGATAAAAGATTTTCTTTTTGTTCTATCTTTTTCTTTACCAGCTCTTTGAGAATTAAGAAATGCTTCAATTAACTCTGGACAATCTAAATTTTCTTCCGGTTCCCAAGTATTGTCTGCATCTGTAAATCCCTTCCACTTCAGGAAATACTCCACCTTCCCATTCACTTCGCGTCGGTCCGGTACTTTTTCTACCACAAATTCTTCAGGTTCTGCCTCTTCGACTTTTTTACTCTTTCCATTCTGTTTGTTTCCCATATTTTGCAATGTAGTTTTATTGGAGGCCTTTTTTTTTTTTTTTTTTTTGGCGATACGCGGGCCTCTCACTGTTGTGGCCTCTCCCGTTGCGGAGCACAGGCTCCGGACACGCAGGCTCAGCGGCCATGGCTCACGGGCCCAGCCGCTCTGCGGCATGTGGTATCTTCCCAGACCGGGGCACGAACCTGTGTCCCCTGCATCGGCAGGCGGACTCTCAACCACTGCGCCACCAGGGAAGCCCTGGAGGCCATTTTTTATTGCAGACTTGAACAGCTATTATTCACCACCTCCGAGCTGCTCCGGTCCGGGTCTGCGGCTTCTCTTAGAGGTGTCAGATTCTTTAAATAGTAGGCCCCATAATTAGAAACTAACCCAAGTAATAGGCTTCATATTATTTTATAGAGACAAGTTTGTGATTCCAAGAAATGTTGTGCTGTTTGACGATTCATGTACTTATCACCACACTGACAGGTATCTTCTTGATGGGCTTATTTTACTTTGGGCTCCATCCATTTCTTTTGAAAACATGAGCTATGTTGTTGGGACAGATGCTTGTAATTCATACAAATCCTGAGGGTTTGCACTCCAAAGGTAACTGTAGAAACCTAAAACACAATTCATACTCATCAAAATCTGTGACTCTCTCATGAGTTCTGTACATTTGCGCAACGGGTGATTCCTCTGAGCTCAGGGCAGCTCAGCAATGGCAAATGAGGGCTGTATGAGTTTGAGATTGGAACACCTTCACTTCAATAGGAACAAATGAGCCTTTGGGCAGCTGTTGACTTGTTTTGTGTTGATAGCCAACCAAGACACATGCCGTTATTCAGCCCTGTCTTCCCTACTCAGTATTTGTGTGGGGACTCAAGGTCAGGAAGTTAACATTTCTCTTTTGCATTCTATTTGTATTCCCATCTTTCCATTGTTCCTACCTGTCACAATCTGTGTGTCTGAAGTCTGTCATCCAGTTGTCTCCCCAGCTTCATTGTCACTTCCAAATTTGGTAGGCATGGTTTTTATTTTATTTTGGAGCATTTACCTTTTATATCTTCATTCAAACCATAGGTAGTCAGTGCTTCATGCAGAGTAAGTACCCTTTTTTGCTTCCCATTGTTTCCTGTCTCTACAACATTTTCCTACCCATAGTTAAATAGAACCACATAAGTCTTCTATGGGTTGAGAAACTGAGCCCCTTTCTGCTTTTCCAAATTACTGACAAATGTCATTTTTTATCCTGAGAAGACAGTTTTTCTGTCATTAGGAACGTAGATGCATTTGAGATCAAAGTCTTATAGGGGAGATGGATTTGGAGGCTTGGTTATGTGTCCATTTCATATTAGTGAATATTGTAGTTTCAGTCCTCTTTGATGCTTTATTAGGCTATTAAGTAGGTCTTGAAACCTCTGATATGTTAGTGTTTTGCAGAACTGGTTTGTGGTTTTGTTGTTCAGTTTTTACCATTTTGGGGTCAGTGGAGGAGAAAGTTTTGTATTCTTTTTTCTTACATTAGTTCCTGAGGAGTCAGAATTTGATAATTACAGTGTCCAGGTTTGTCTTGTTGGATCTTTATAGTGAGTTAGCACATTCAGTAAAGATCGTTGACTCAACAAGGGTGCAGATTGCCATGCTAAACTTTGAGAAGGAAACAAAAACCACATCAAGGAGCTTACAGTTTTGTAAAGAAAATGACATCACCACAAATTCTGGGCACTAGATTTTAAAAAGGGAGAGGTAGTGGAGGGCCTGGAAACCATGTTAGATGAAGAATGGTTAAGGAAGTAACAATATTTAGCCTGGAGAATAGAGAACTTACTTGGAGTACATGATGGCCATTTTCTATTATGGCTGATATTATCCCACCTTTTCCTGGTCTTTCAGGAAGAAACTCAGAAGCTGCCTTTGATCCTTTCTCACCCTACATCCAGTCAGATGTCAGATTTTCTCTCCTCTAGCTCCCGCATATTTCCTGATTCTTGCCTCTTCTTTCTGTCCTCAGTTGCCCCCACACTATGTCAAGCCTTTCAAGTCATTGTCTATACTAGTAGAACAGGTCTCTGTTATCTTTGTCGCTGTTTTCCCTTCTGTATTATGTTCTCAGAATAATCTTCCCCCAAACCTAGTTCTAATTGTATCACTTTCCTATTTAAACACTTAACAGTAGTTCCCAAAGCCTAGTAAGAAAAGTCCTATCTCAAACTCTTATAATCTGGCCCCCTAACCTTCCATCACTTCCCCTTCCCCTGTTCACACTCCACCTTCTCTTCAGTCTTTTTTTTTTTTCACATCTTTATTGGAGTATAATTGCTTTACAATGGTGTGTTAGTTTCTGCTTTATAACAAAGTGAATCAGTTATACATATACATATGTTCCCATATCTCTTCCCTCTTGCGTCTCCCTCCTTCCCACCCTCCATATCCCACCCTTCTAGGTGGTCACAGAGCACCGAGCTGATCTCCCTGTGCTATGCGGCTGCTTCCCACTAGCTATCTATTTTACGTTTGGTAGTGTATATATGTCCATGCCACTCTCTCGCTTTGTCACAGCTTACCCTTCCCCCTCCCCATATCCTCAGGTCCATTCTCTAGTAGGTCTGTGTCTTTATTCCTGTCTTACCCCATTCTTCATGACATTTTTTTCCCTTAAATTCCATATATATATGTTAGCATACGGTATTTGTCTTTCTCTTTCTGACTTACTTCACTCTGTATGACAGACCTTAGGTCCATCCACCTCATTACAAATAGCTCAATTTCATTTCTTTTTATGGCTGAGTAATATTCCATTGTATATATGTGCCACATCTTCTTTATCCATTCATCCAATTATGGACACTTAGGTTGTTTCCATCTCCGGGCTATTGTAAATAGAGCTGCAATGAACATTGTGGTACATGACTCTTTTTGAATTATGGTTTTCTCAGGGTATATGCCCAGTAGTGGGATTGCTGGGTCATATGGTAGTTCTATTTGTAGTTTTTTAAGGAACCTCCATACTGTTCTCCATAGTGGCTGTACCAATTCACATTCCCACCAACAGTGCAAGAGGGTTCCCTTTTCTCCACACCCTCTCCAGCATTCATTGTTTCTAGATTTTTTGATGATGGCCATTCTGACTGGTGTGAGATGATATCTCATTGTAGTTTTGATTTTCATTTCTCTAATGATTAGTGATGTTGAGCATTCTTTCCTGTGTTTGTTGGCAGTCTTATTCAGTAGTCTTGGAACCTGCTCCAGGCTTTCCCAGCTCTTTGATTTTCTTTAAACTGTTCCTTCATACAGTTATGCAGAAGAGAATCCATCATGTTTTATACTGTTTTAGACACCAAAGTAGGACCAGCTAGCAAAAGAGATGGCCCTCAATCCAAGAATTTTCTCTTGAATAGTGTTGTCTAATAATTAAGGAATACAGAGCTTCCCAACATTGGATATTTTTGAGCAGAGGCTAGGGGGCTAGCTGGTTTGGATGCTGTAAAGCAGGCCCCCTAGGGGCTGTAGGGCCTAGACAAAAAGAGGAAGCATGGTCCTCTGCTGTCAAGAAACTTAAATCTACATGTGAGGCACCACACTTATTCTCCCCACAATAGCCATAGTGATACACATACACACATGTTCATGTCATTCCTTTACTTAAAATCTTTCAGTGACTTCTTTCTGTTACTCTTAGGATGAAAGCAGAAATCTTTACTGTAGTCCACAAGGTCATGTATAATCTGACCTCTGTCTACCTTACAAGTCTGATCTCCTGCCAGTATTCCCTTACTTCCCTGTGATCCAGATATTTTGTACTCTCACATATGCTGTTCCTTCTGTCTGGAATGCTTTCTTTATCTACCCCTTTTCCCCGGGCTAACTCTTCATCCTTAAAGGCTCAGCTTAAATGTCACTTCCTCATGGAAACCTTTTGTTAACCTCCCATCCCCCACTCAGTAGATTGGGTCACCCTGTTCGTCTCGTAGCATTTTCTTCATAGTAGTTGTCACAATCGTAATTAAAATTGTAATTAAATAGTTGTTTTTTTCATTATTGTAATTTCTAGGAACTGATTACCATTATATCCCCATCAGCTCTCATAATGCCTGGCACACTGTAGACATTTAGTTAATATTTGAATAAATAAATAAATGAATGAATAAAACTTCTGGGTGGTGAAGGACATAAAGGATGTTCAGTGTCAGGCAGGGAGGAAAATTTCAGGACAAGGGAATAATAGGTATGAATGAACAAATTGTGTTCAAGAGTTCCAGGCAGGTTAGATCAAAAGAGGATCTGGGGGGCTTCCCTGGTGGCACAGTGGTTGAGAGTTCGCCTGACGATGCAGGGGACGCGGGTTCGTGCCCCGGTCCGGGAAGATCCCACATGCCGCGGAGTGGCTGGGCCCGTGAGCCATGGCCGCTGAGCCTGTGCGTCCGGAGCCTGTGCTCTGCAACGGGAGAGGCCACAACAGTGAGAGGCCCGCGTACTGCAAAAAAAAAAAAAAAAAAAAAAGAGGATCTGTCTAATGAGACATGGGATAGATCGGCTGAGAGTGACAAGATGATGGTTTTAGCAGTCTTTGAAATTTTAGTTGAGATATTAAAGTTCTTTAGTTGCTGTTGAGTTATTATAGATACCTGGACAGAGGGCTACAAGTTGGCATTTTAGGAAGGCTTTTCAAATAAGAATCTTAAGCTGGATTGGAGTTTGGAGAGCCTGGGGGCAGACCACCAGCTAGAGCAATACAGCAGTGGTCCAGAGAAGAGATAACACAGTGTGACCTAAATTCAGGCAAGAGATAAAAATAATCATGAGAAAAGGAAAAGGCAATGATAATGGAAGTTAGAAAGAAAGAGATGGATTGAGGAAGCAATTAGGAAGAACATCAGCAAAACAGTGAGGAAACACTGGTTGTGCACAGGAGGAAACACTGGTTGTGCACAGGAGGAAGGGGGCTGTCATTTACTGTACCAGGGAGGTTTGGCATGAAATTACTAAGTAGGGGGAGGCAGAGTGGTGAAGTCTAGAGGTAGATATTTCTAGAGGTAGATAAAGTATCATATAGGTGGTAGGACAAGTCCTTTGAATCAGCAGCTCCACCCACAGGAGGACCTTTTCTGTGGTTATGCAGAGAGAACATTTGAGGTTCCTCTTTGTCTATTCCAGAATGCAGTCTTGGCTTTACTTTTTCATAACCAAAAGGCTTATTAGAGTTTTTTCCCCCAAACAAAAAGATCAATCTGTCCTTAAAGGTAAATTCTGCCTCTACTTCTTCAGGAACAGAAGAGCTGCTGGAAGCTTTAGACTAGCAGTTTATCCTCACTTCCAGTCATGAAGGTTTCAGAATACTGGGGTTCAGTTTCGTAGTGCCAATCAAATTTTTTCATGTGCATGTAATTTGACCCTGCATTTTCACTTCTAGGAATCTATGCTATCGAAATGCTCATACAAATATACAGAGCAGCATTGATTGTAATATAAAAAAATTATAAACAATTTAAATGTATGTCTGTTGGGATATGACTGAATAAATTATGGTCTGTCCAAAATATGCAATACTTTGCAGCTATTATAAAGGACGAGGTAGATCACTGTGTACTGACATGAATAGGTTTCCATTATATATCAGAGAATGAAAAAAGCATGTGAATCAATGTGAGTTGTGAGTGTATGTATATAAACGATATATACATGGAAGTAAGTCTGGAAGGATACATACTAAAAATCCTAACTGGTTACTTCTGGGTAGTGGGATGGGGAAATGATACAGGAATGTCCAAAGAAAAAAGTTAAAGATCTTTAAAAATCATGTGCTACTTTTATAATTTAAAAAAGTGTAAACTCATTAGATTTCTTTGCAGGCACATTGGGCAGGGGACAGAGGTTTCTTTCTTTTTTTTTTTTTTTTTTTTTTTTTGCGGTATGTGGGCCTCTCACTGTTGTGGCCTCTCCCATTGCAGAGCACAGGCTCCGGACGCGCAGGCTCAACGGCCATGGCTCACGGGCCTAGCCGCTCCGCGGCATGTGGGATCTTCCCAGACCGGGGCACGAACCCTTGTCCCCTGCGTCGGCAGGCGGACTCTCAACCACTGCGCCACCAGGGAAGCCCTCTTTTTTCTTTTTAAACATCTTTATTGGAGTATAATTGCTTTACAATGGTGTGTTAGTTTCTGCTTTATAACAAAGTGAATCAGTTATACATATACATATGTCCCCATATCTCTTCCCTCTTGCGTCTCCCTCCCTCCCACCCTCCCTATCCCACCCCTCTAGGTGGTCACAGAGCACTGAGCTGATCTCCCTGTGCTATGTGGCTGCTTCCCACTAGCTATCTATTTTACGTTTGGTAGTGTATATATTGGACAGAGGCTTCTTTAGCGCTTTCCTTTCCTGTGGAATTTGCAGTTGTATTGCCTTTTTTTTTTTTTTTTTGGAGAGCTTTCCAACCCTCTTGCCCTAACTTCCTTTTGAGACAGGCTGCAGGATACTTACCTTATTTTTTCCCCGAACTAACAAAACAAAATAAAACAAAACTCAATTTTGTAATCAAGACCAGCAGTTTCAAATTTTATTTGGCATCAGAATTACCTTGATGCTTGTTAAAAATACAGATTCCTGGGCCCACTCAGTAGGTTCTGAGTCAGTGTATCAGGGGGTAGGGTCCCAAATCCTGATCTTTCAGAGGCACCCCAGATGGTCAGTGAGAAATCCTGTTTCGGGGAATGATGTCTGATTGTCCCCTACCCCATCCCCTTTTCTCTCTGTGATTAGTTAAGAGAATGAGGGAGCAATGACTGACTCACCGTGGATATCTTTGTGGATCACAAATGGTTGGGTTCATATGAATGGGAAAAAAAGGAATATAACACAGTTTAGTAGACTTGAGATTTTAGTAATAAGTGTTGTTTCTTTAAAATAGCCTGTTTGAAGTAGGCCTTTTGGATTATAGAGGCTGGTCTGGTGGGCTTCTTAGGCAAAGACTTAGGCCTAGGAGATGCCTTCCAGCAACGGCTTTGTTATGAGTGGAAGGGAAAAAGAGGGACCTTGGCAAATTGTAAGGTCTTAGAATTCAGATGCTTTTTAGGTGAAGCTTTTGTCCTTGGAAAATGAGGCCTCAATACTAAGATGAGGTACTATCTAAAGACTATTCTAAACAGCTTTTTGTTAGAATTATTTTTTTCTTTGTTATACACAAAGTTTGTTAATCAGATGCCCACTGTGGGTTATTAACATCTCAAAAAGGTGTTTAAAAAACATATACTCCAATTGCTCCCAACAATTAACCTTGGGAACAAAAGCAAATGGGAATACTTCTCAACTACTTTTCCAAGCCCTCAGTGAAGCTGGCAGCCATCAGTTAAATAAACCATTAGTTTTATTAGTGTGAGAACAGAAGCATCGACTTGGGCAGAGTTTTTTAATCTGCTCCTCATTTACCCAACAATCATTTATTCAGAGCCTACTTTGTGCCTACTGGACATTAGATAACTCTACAAATAAAAGGCAGAGACCGATGAGCAGCTAGAACTCCAAGGGTATCATCTGAATGGGGAAAAAATGAATAAAACACTATTTATTAGACTTGAAAGCTTAGTAGCACAGAGAAAACAGAAAGTGGCTTCCTTAAAGCAATAGCCTTGTTCTCTTTCTATAGTCTATTTTAAGTGGGCCCTCTGGCCCAGCGTTATCAACCTTGGATTAGGAGCTTTGAGGAAATAGTGGTTTGGTGGTTGTTTTTAAATGGTTTTTTAAGAAATGTAGTTACTAAGCAACTGCCATGACCGGCTGCTAAGTTGGAGTTCAGTGGGCAAGCCAATTCCAAAGAAGAGAATATATAAGCAAGTTGGGAGGAGGGGGAAAATGGCTTAAGGATGATTGGGTGGTGGGTTTTTTTTCTTTTTTTTTTCTGTGTTCAGTGCATATATCTGCCTTTTACTTATCTTGCTCAAGAAGGGGTTGCTTGGTCAGAAAGCTCTTTGTCTCACCCAGTCTCCTTTTAGCCGGTGAGTGGGGAGGAGGGCCAGAAAGGAGCCAACTGGAGAGGGCTGGGCCGGAGGGCTGAGCCTTGGGATGGGACCCGCGCCTGGGCGGCTCTAGAGGTAGATAGCCCTGCTGCTGCGCACTTGGGCCGTCCTGGGCTGCCATGACAGATCGGTCACCACCTTCTACCTTTAGATTGGGAAGCCTCATTGATATTGATGTGTTGCCTTCTAACCCTCAGAATAGGGACATTGTCCAGCTGCTGTCTCTCTTTTTTTCTTTCCCCAATATTTAATGGGTGAGTCAGTGACTTAACTGCTTCCTGCAGGATTTCAGGGACAGGAGTAAGTAATGAGGACAAATCACCATAACACCAGTGCGTGATGAATGAAAGAGCACATGAGTTTAACCAGTTGGCTTCATTGGTACCAGAGTGAACAAAAAGAAACTTTGTTGAGAAGAGGATATTTGTATGGGTTAGAACTCTATTCCCTCCTGTTTAGGCTTTTTACTGTTTCCCTTTATACCCAGCTGAAGGTCAGGTTGCTTTGCTGAGGGAAGGGGAGTGTCAGGTGTTAGAACAGGTGTTTTGTTTTCTGCCTGTAGAGTCATACAGACTAGATGGGGATGCTTCTTGCCAGCCCTCTGTGGTGCATGAAAATGCTTTTGTGGAATTCTTTTTTCCTGGAAATGTGTTTGTTTTTTAAAGCAGTTCCCCAACCTTCAACCCCCAGTATAAATTGTGACTTCCTTTAAAATCAGCTTGTCATAGTGAAGTATGCCTGTTTTCTACCGTTTTCACAGTCTGTGCCTTAGATATATCCCATTTTATGTGGCAATTATAGACTGGCAATTATAGACCTGAAAAATGTGTGGTGTGTGTGTGTGTGTGTGTGTTTGTGGTAAATGTGAATCATATTTAAAACGTGCTAGGAGAGTGTCACAGCAAAGTAGCCCTGTAAAAAGCCTTTTATAATAATTGTATGGATAGAGTTAATTTTCCTATGTCAGGTTTTCTTAAATCGGGTGTAAACCTGTAGTCACCTTTCCAGAATGATGAGGCTTTTTCAGACTGTTGTAATGGTGTCAGTGGGCTACAAAGTTGGGCATGGACTTATGACCCCCCTGGCTAGATGGTTTTGGGGGAGAGAGATGTCAGCAGACTTCTGGGTTTGGGAGAATTTCTATTGTAATGTTCAATTGTTACTGAAGCCAAAGACCCTGTTTGTTAAAAGGGAAATAATTCAGGAGAGCTTTGTGATCTTCTCTTCTGATTGTGAGGTTTGTTTTTACCTTTGTACTGCATTCCAACGTCCCCCCTCAAAAAAAAAGTCATCTAGAAACAGATCATCTTCTTTGCCTAACAGTGATATAATGGCCTCAGGTCCTTCCCTGCCCCACCACCCTGCATCTCAGGGCCATCTGTTCTCTGCAATCCACTTTTCGGGAAAGTCTCTTTTCCCATCTGCTCTCCTTGGGCCTTAGTGCCTGCTGTAAAGATTAATGAAGGCTGCACTGGAACCTCTTTCCAGTTGTTATTTTTTTTAAGGATCAGTGAGCTTTTTCCATTCGATATGTCCAAATGTTACTCCTTTTTCAGGTGTATTCTTTCATTCTACTAGTCTGGGGGTGGAGAGAAATCTTTCTGTGCGTGGAGGAGGTACTCTGCTTATCAAAGCAAAGATTGACTGGGCTGGCTCTGGCTGCTTTGAAGCCAAGGGTCCTTCTGGCTGTTTGGCCGCTGGCACACAGGCTTGGTGCAACTCCTTGGGTTCATTCTTTTCTTGTCCTTTCCCTTGTCTCTCTGACAGAATACAGTCGCTTTGAATCGAAGATACATGACTTGCGAGAACAAATGATGAACAGCAGTATGAGCTCTGGGTCTGGGTCCCTGCGAACGAGTGAGAAGAGGTCCTTGTACGTCAGGTAAGTCTCACCTCTGAGCACCAGGCCTTGTGCTGCACGAGGGGAGCTCTGTGCCAACCCAGCCCTTCTTGTTTAACTAGTGGGGTAGGGAGTGTGTACTCCCAGTACTAAAACAACACTTTGCACTGTATGCTCAGGTTTGTGTACTTTATGGTCAGTATCTCCTCCCTTTTGTGAGCTGGCTTCTTCCTTTTTGCTCCTGAATGACTCAGTATGGGAAATTTTCATTTTGCTCTAATTGTAAAAGACTGTTGGGTGATTGTTGCTAGTCAGCATTCAGAGAGCACTCAAATGTTCAAAGTACTTTGCTTGCAATCTGTGATTTGAGGGGAAACTTGGCATTCCCCCCTTCTACATATGCATAATAGACATCAGAATTTGTATGCGAGCATATCAGCTATCACTGTGTTCTGGTACAGGGTCTCTTTTAAGAAACCAAAGAACTGACAGGTTGCTGCTTTCTGTTTTTTTTTTTTTTTTAAATTGTGTTCCCTCACTCCCTGTGCACTGGTCTGCTGTATCTGAATCATGGGACATGGGATGGGATGGTGTATCTTCCGCAGGAAGTGTGGGTGGAACGGATATATAGCATTGAGTGTATTGCTGCTGAAAGCTGTTCTGAGATACTGTCCAAGGCTGAGCTTTTGACCCTTGAGTCACATTATAATACTTTGTCAGGTCAAAGTACAAACCTCTTAGAGAGTTGGATTGCTAAATGAACACTAGGGACTCCTCCTAGAATTAGGGACAGTTTCCTTCTTCCTGCTTGGGCTTCTTGGCAAAGCTCCAACAGTCTGGGGCAAGTACATTGCACCTCTCCAAGGGTAAACTCCTCAGAGAAAGAGGTGGTAGGATAGGATTACTCCTCTGAGCCGTGTGTGTGTGTGTGTGTGTGTGTGTGTGTGTGTGTGTGTGTGTGTGTGTGTTTAATGCTTGTATCAGACTCTTGGGTTAAACTTTTTCTAGTGGCCTCTGATACCAGCTGGAGGGTGGGGAGGGGAGGCTACAGTTGCTAGTTGCCTGGCAACGTGACATCTACTCTGTCCTTGGGGTTTGAGATGACTGATAGCCAACCGATATAAATGCTAATTGCAGTTTTTCTCTCGGTGCTTGATTTGTTTTTTCTCAGTAGCTAGTTCCTGACCCTCCTGCAGGGAGAAGAGCCAAGGGAGCCCAGATTTGACCCTCAAGCCCACTAGAACCCTTCATGGTTCTTTTCTAAAATGAACCCTCAGCTCTACCCCCTCTGTGTTGAGAGCAGCTTTCTTCACATTTGTTGTGAAGAGAGGAGAGCGGGAGGAAGGCTGGACTAGTCGCTGGTGATCTTTTCAGTCTCCTGTTTTCTGTCCCTAATCCCTTGCTCTGGATCTGCAGCCTAGACACTGGGGTGCCAATGGGGGGACTCAGAAATATGCTGTCGCCTCCCCCAAAAGGGTAATAGTTATGTGACTTGGTCAGGATTGTTCCATTCCCGTGCTTCCAGCCCCCGCAGATGTGGCACTCCAGTGTGTGTGGGAAGCTGATCTTTAGGCAAGACAGTTTCTTTTTTTAAATTTATTTATTTTTGCTGTGTTGGGTCTTCGCTTCTGTGCCAGGGCTTTCTCTAGTTGCGGCAAGTGGGGACCACTCTTCATCGCGGTGCGCGGGCCTCTCACTGTTGCGGCCTCTCCTGTTGCGGAGCACAGGCTCCAGACGCGCAGGCTCAGTAGTTGTGGCTCACGGGCCTAGTCGCTCCGCGGCATGTGGGATCCTCCCAGACCGGGGCTCGAACCTGCGTCCCCTGCATTGGCAGGCAGATTCTCAACCACTGCGCCACCAGGGAAGCCCAAGACAGTTTCTTTGGAGAGCTTTATTTCTAAATTTCCCCTCTCCGCCTATCCTGTGCTAGAGCTCTCCCTGCCTGGGCAGGGGGAGTGGGGCATCAGCTCTCAACCTGGAAGACCTGGAACACCCTTGTCTGGTCCTGGCAAGGGACGCATTCCGTCTGACTCTGGGGAGGAGGGTGGAGACTGCACTCTGTTTCTAGTGAATCAGTTTATACAGTTTATATCATCTGCCCTTAACCTTATGTAGATAACATCTGTATCCTCACAGGAAAGTAAATATGGTTTAGAATAGTGAACATTTGTAATCACTAGAGTTCATCAAGGGAAATAATATTTTATGGCTAGATTAGCGAGCTGAGGTATTTCGCTAAGCTAACCCTCTACCAAAGCCTGAAGCCTGGCTCGCTCTATTGCTTTTTGTGCCCGTTTTTGGCCTTTTTTTACTCTACAGTAGCTTCCTTTTGTTCAGCATTTAAGTATATTCAAGGTTCTTCCATTCTTAAAAAGGAAAGAAAAAACATTCCTTTGATTACCAATAGTCCCTTAAACTATTGTCTTGTTTCTCTTCTTCTTCTCACCACATTTGCCACATTATGTGCCAGGAAACACTAGCTCCTCAAGATGTTAAGTATTGTGTGAAAAATCAGTGGTTCAGTAAGTTGGGCAAATGCAGGATTAAACAGAGGAAAATAGGGTTCTTTACTGTGATCAATCTCCAGGAGGGACTGTACTAGGCAGTGTTTCCCCCAAAGATAGGAGCATGGGAGCGTTATTTGGAGAAATTGGTCTTAGCATCCAGGCTGAGAAATATTGCAGTTGTCCGTACTTGCTGCTGCTATTTCTTCAAATTGCTTCTCTTTCAGTAGGAAAGGAAGTGTGCATCTGCTCGTCAGCATGGTGGTATGGTTCCAAGCAACTCTGGAAGGCTCCAGAGGGGCAGAAGCCCAACTCTGTCAGTAGTGACTGGTTCGCTGATTCTCTGCCATTGGTCTGACCTCTTCACATTTGTTTACGTGAATTACCGGCTTCCTTCTTTAAAGGCTCTCTTTCTACCTTGCTGACCGTTCCTCAATACGTTTCATTAGCTCTGCCCCATACATGGCAATGTCATTTATGTTCACAGCTTCAAATCATGTTGTGTAAATGACAACTCTGATCTCTTTACTGAACTCCAGACCCCCATATCAACCACTTGTTGCACACGTGACTGGAACTGCCCTCCCAGTACCTCAAACAAGCAGTGTGTTCCAAATGGACCCCCACACCTACTCCTCCTCCTCCTTACTTTCCTTATCTAAACTAATTGTGTCACCCTATCATGTGGAAAAGGGATTCGATTTGTTCTGTCACCCAAGGCAGATCTCAACTCAACATAAGGAAGAAAGAGCTCATCATTAAAACTGTCTGAAAGTGGAATGAACTGTTTCGGGAGATAGTAAATTTGATTCTTTGTCACTGGAGGTGTTACCGACGAGGCTGGGCAGCCATTTGTCTGAGTGTTGCAGAGCGGGTTGAAGCTAAAGATCTGCTCAGAGGCTTTTAGTAGTTCCAGTGTCTTCAGGATGAAGGGGAACAAACAAACATTTTAAACAAACATTTAGGGGAACAAACATTTAAACATTCTCTTTAAATTGCTTTTAAAATCCTTTTAATAATGCTACGAAGTAGGCATTATTATTCTTATTTTTCAGGTGAGAAAACTGAGATTCCAGTTAGACAGCTAAGAAGTTCCAAAACTGGAATTTGAACCTGGTTCTGACTAGAGTGTGGCTCTCTCATCATTTCCCAAACTTGCTGATAGGAATCAGCTGGCATGCTAGTAAAAGTACAGATTCCCAGGCTCCTCTTCTATCGATTTACATTCACCAGGTTTGGGGAAATGTATGTTTTTAACAAGCAGTCATAATGCTTTGGAATGACCACTTGTTTGTCACAATAGACATTTATTTCATTTGCACTCGAACAACTGAACATTACACTTACTTTAGCTCCTGCCACGTGGAAAGCAGTAAAGCACGGGCCTGAGAAATTGTGTGTGGTTGTGGCAGTAGATTCAAGGAAGCGATAGACGTGGTTCCCGCCCTCCAGCAGCTTGGCATCCACGCAGAAGATAGTGCGCAGCAGGTGGTTAAAGTGAAGGAACCCTTTACAGTGGGATTTCACCTCTAATTCTGTTTGCTGTTGTTTCCCCTTCTGACATGCTCCTCCTCCCTTCCCTGCTCCTGAATCTCTATCCTCCTCTGGTGTGCATGGGGTTGCAAAGCTGGTTTGAAGCAAATAACACCCTCTTGCAGCTGCACCGAGGCTGTAGCAGGTGAAGCCTTAGGAAGCTGCAGCCGCACTAACCACAGGGGAGATGGGATTTGTGGAGCGGGGAGCAGGAGGAAGAAGGAAAGATAATAGTGTTTGGAAAATGAAACTTGGTTTTAAAGTCACTAGTGACTTAATGGAAAGGCCTTCCCCACCCTTCACCATACCATAGAAACATCTCTTAAATAGTATAGGCAGGGTGAACAGAGCCCCTCTTTCTGCCCAGTCTAGGGCCTTTGCTCTGCTGGTTAATTTGCCTTCCACACTAGAAAAGTCCACAAAATATGCCTCTCTTAAGCCTTTTGCTCAGGGTCAGGGTGATTAGATGTTTAACTCAGGCCATTCTGATGTGAAGGTAGTAAAAAGACACAGGGTAGGTTAGAGTTCCAGAGACCACCAAGTTCTACACTTGTATTTAGTTTATTTATTTATTTCATGAATGAACAAAAGACCTTATCCTCCAAAGCTTGCCAAGAGGCTTGCTAGTACATTTGTAGAAATAGCTTTTGAAAGTCTGTTCCGGCTAGCCTGGCTACATTCTTTGCAGTCACAGGGCAGCATCAGGCATTTTGGGAGTCCTGGCCTTCTGGCTGGCCATCTGCCATCCCAGTTTTCTTCCCACTCTAGGAAGGAAATCATGCCCCATCTGTAGTCACGATTCAAGAAGCAATGTCAAAAAAAATGTCAGAAATATTGGCTTGGTCATCAAAGAAGGCTGGAAGGTGCTCCTCCTTCTTAACAAGCAGACATTAATTGTACACTGCTCTGTGCTTAGCCCAGGGTGGTGCTCGGGGGAGCCCAACTTTGTCTTGCTCATTAGTGAGTCTCAGTAGTGGATTAAGATGCCAATGAGGTAATGTTGGCAGGCTTCACTATCTGACAGAATCTGGGAGTGATGATAATCCGCATCTTAAAAAGCAACCACAATTTATGTAGTGTTCAGGGCTACCGGAGGATGGGACAGTTTCCTGTATCAGTGATTCTGGAACTGCCTGTTGCTAGATCATATACAGACACCAGTCCTGGACTTGTAATCCCCTCAGCTGATCCAACAGGTGCTGTGAACCCCGAATATTCACACATTGTGGGTCTGTGAATGCCCCTCTAACTTCATAATTGCTCTCTAAGGCCTGAGACTCTGAGGTAGACTAAGGAGAAGAGTGCCCTCCCCTGTTCTCCATGTTCCCTTCTTCAAGGTGTGCAAGGGACTCCTGACTTGCTGCCAGCTGCACTTGCTCCTCCTGTGATGACTCACCTTGTGTCTATCTGAGTACTCAAGTTTGGACTTTTGAGTTGCTCTTCAGGAGCTGCTAGAAATTTTAACTCTCGCACTAAGGTCAAGGGCCGATGAATGACTGCTGCTTTACAGCTCTCTGTGCATCCTTTCGATGGACCAGGCAAGGGAGGGGCTGCTGAATTTTTAAGTAATATGTGCCCTTTATCTGGTACTTTCTGTCTCAGGCAGCTTGGGCTGCTGTAACAAAATACTGTAGGCTGAGTGGCTTGAACAGTAGACATTTATTCCTCACAGTTCTGGAGGCTGGGAAGTCCAAGCTCTAGGTGCTGGCAAATTCAGGTTATGGTGAGCCCCCTCCCCCCTTCCTGGCTTGTAGATGACCACCTTCTTGCTGTGTCCTCATGTGGCCTTTCCTGGGTGTGCTCTTTGTCTCTTCCTCTTCTCATAAAGGACTAATGTTAGGATGAGGGCCCCTCCCTCATGACCTAATCTAAACCTAATTGCCTCCCAAAGGCCCCACCTCCAATTACCATTACATTGGGGGTCAGGGCTTCAACAAATGAACTTGGGAGGGGGGAACCCAAACATTCAGCCCATAACACTGACCAAAGGAAGAAATCAGTGTCTCCCAACTGGTATGGGAGGGATGTACAGTGGAAGAACACTGCAGGATAGTAACTGGGAGGGTGTTCTGTGCTCCCTGCCCCAGCTTGGTCTCATCCATCATTCACGAGCATCATACGTGGTCTCAGTCCTCAAAGGGCTTTCCCCAAAGGGATATAATATGAAAGATTAGAAAACTGCAAGAGTTAGATAGCAATAAACAGAAAATATAAAGAAAGATCAC
This sequence comes from Hyperoodon ampullatus, assembly GCF_949752795.1. Classification (NCBI taxonomy): domain Eukaryota; kingdom Metazoa; phylum Chordata; class Mammalia; order Artiodactyla; family Ziphiidae; genus Hyperoodon; species Hyperoodon ampullatus. Next base: position 59,857,167 of record NC_136913.1, read on the forward strand.
TGCTAAATACGTAGTATGAATTTGGAAGAAGGAAATTTGGAGTGGGCAGGGTCACAGAGAAGGGTGGGACTTGGGTTGGGCCTCAGAGGAGCTGCTGATGGCACAAGGGGACAGGCAGAGCCTCCCAGGCCAGACAGATGGCTGGGTCCACAGGCAAAGAGGTGGGCACACTACTAGGTGAGCACATGGAAGCAGCTACTTGCCTTTGAGGCTGTAGTGCTGAAGTGCTGTTGTTTACTTTGCTTTGAAAAACCTGCCTGACCAGTTTCCTCGGTGTTTGCCATTTTCTTTGCATTCCTGTTCACTAAGACACCAGGGTGTCTGGGCCAGATGCATATGATTTCTCTGAATCTTTCAGACCCTAAACTTTAAAATTTAGGACCTGAACTGCAGAGACTTTGGGCCTGGTAATGTTTACTTTGAACTGATTATATTCCTGCTTTCCCACTTGGCAGTGAGGTCCCAGCTGAAAGGAAGATTAGGCAAAGTCCTCTGGAGCGGGTGCATCATCCCTGTGGGCAGCTCTTAGGGGATACTATTTGAAAGGTCACCACTTAAACAACATATCTTTCAAGACCTTTGACAACGCTTTCTCCTTAGGAAAGACAGGCAGCGGCATTTAAAGCTGCCGTGCTGAAACTTAGCTTGGGAACTCCAACCCGCAGATCCTGGGAAGTGAGCACCTGGCTTTTTGTGCTGCTGTGACTTGGCTCTGGAAGGTGGCTTCATCGCCCACTTTCTGTTTTTACATGCCACATTTTACCTGGGACATGCTCCTTACCCTGCTCTCAAGATAAATCAGTATTTTCTGGCCTGGCCATGATGTTTGAGATGTTGTGGGAAAACCCAAGATCTGGCTGTTCTTTGCTTCACAGAGGTACATGGCCATAACCAAGGAGAACATATTCAGGGTTGAAGTCAATAATCTTTTATGTAGACCACTCACTGTGATCTTAGGCTGTGGATGGTAATATTTCCATAAGCTTTGTTCTTTCCCGACAGTGTTTCCTTCTGACCTGACCAGTCCTTAACTTGGAGGCCCCCATGAGATTCTTTATATTTACACCCAGGAAGGATAAGGAGTTTCTGAGGCTTCTAGTCTCCCAACACACCATCTTGTCAATAAGCTCACACACATGAGATGGGACCAAGGTGACAGAGTAGTTAATTATGGTCTTTCTTTAGGTGTCCGGAGAAAATAGGTGTTGCTTTTTTTTCTGCTCACTCTTGGTTTGAGTCAGAGGTCGAAAAGGTTGGTTGCTGTGTCATCTGGGCCCTGCATGTGTAGGATTTTGGCTCCAGGACAGTTGTTCAGTCTGATTTAAAAGGAGCGATATGTTACTGCCTTGACTTTCCTTAGTGCTTGCCCTAAGGATAAAAAGGGGTGGGCAGGAGGATATATTCATGTTGTGGAGAAAGGTGGTCTTTGATCCTCTTACCAAGCCTGACCAGAGGCATTTGTAGCAAGGTGCCAACCCCTGTCACTTCCTTAGGCTTCTAGGCTGTTCCTAAGAGAGACTGTTATTGCTAGAAGGCCACAGTTTAGCATGCCTCTTGAAGATCTTAGGTAGGGAGTCAGTATTTTTTCAAAATTTATTAAGGTCTAATTTGCATAGTTTTTCCTATTACATGAAATACATGTCATTTGAAAGGTGGTTTGACTTTACTACTCAGGCCTGTTCTCTTTTACTGGATTACTTCCCACGTGAAAGTTTAGCCTGGTAATGATTTTTAAAAAAATTTATTTGGTTGCACCAGGTCTTAGTTGCAGCACGTGGGCTCCTTAGTTGCGGCTCATGGGCTCCTTAGTTGCGGCACATGGGCTTCTTAGTCGTGGCACGGGAACTCTTAGTTGCAGCATGCGTGTGGGATCTAGTTCCCTGACCAGGGATCAAACCGGGCCCCCTGCATTGGGAGCGTGGAGTCTTAACCACTGCGCCACCAGCCTGGTAATGATTTAAAAAAAAAAAAAGCGAGGCAATGAAGTCGGTCACACAAGGCCTCCTAAATGAATGCCAGACTCCTTAGCTGGACTCCAGGCTGTCCACAGGCAGGCCCTGGCCAACCACTCTCCCGAGTGCCCTGCGGTGAGGCCAAACGTGGGTGCTGCTGACCCCAGTACACACCCTGGGCTGCTTGCCTCCTAGCTTCTGCTCATGCTGTTCCTTCTAGCCGGAAGGGCCTCTCTCCCCATCTCTGTCTTTGAAATCTGAACCGTCATCGAGGCCCAGTTCAAAGTTAACACCTACCCATAGATTCCCCAAGCTCGCTATGACCTATGCTCCCTCTGAAGGCTTTTAGGCCTTGGTTTGTCCTGCCCTTGTGCCTCTCTCTATGACACACTCTGTCAGATAGCACACTCCACAAGGCCAAGACTCATTTTGCTTCTGTGTCTCCCTTCTGTCAAACACAGTGCCCCAAAGTAGACTCAGTGAGTATGTAAATAATGGAAGAAAGATATTTTCCAGGCATAGCCAAGTGGACAGTTAGCTTTTTTTTTTTCTTTTTTAAAAATGTGACTGTGACTTAGACCTCACAAAATTTTTCTGAGATTTAAGAGCCCTGGTCTGAGAGTTAACCATCATACAACTCTAAGATGAGGCCCTGTGGATCTCTGGGACTGGTTTTCGTTGTCTATGAGGCACTTTTCAAGCTCTTAGTCAGACAAAATTTCAGCAGGAAGAGATTTGGAAAACAAATCATGATCATGACAATGGAAGGACTGTTGAAGGAATTAGGAATGTTTAGCCTGGTAGAGAAGACCTAGGAAGGACTCAGACTCGTTAAATGTTTGCACTGGAAAGAAATTTAGAGAATATCAAAGGAATTTCCTTTATTAGATAGGAAGTGGGGTGAAATGACCCTTGAGGTTTCAGTGTTCTGCAGAGCTCTTCTCATTTGCTGTTCCGGTTGATAGAAAAGGAAATTCTTGTCGATTCACCTTTTATGCTCTCAACTGAGAATGATATTGTAGTTCAGAATTTCAGATTCAAATTTGAGGCTGCTATGTTTTTAACAAAATCATGGTTTAAAAAAGGCGTTGTCCATTCTGTTGTTCACTATTGCTCATTCACAAATTCATCAGATAGAATGTAGGTGAACTTAGGTACTACATTTTATTGGGAAATTGCCTTTTTTACCTTTTTTGCCAGGGAACTTAGAGCCAAACAGGTTCCTCATCTGAAGTAAATGACTCAAGTCAGGTGCCTGGTTTATTGACTCCCCCAGCCCTTTTTATTTTCTTTTTTTAAAGTGCCTAGAAGAGTGGTGTCTGTTCATATTAGATGCTGATAAATATTTGCTTAATTAATGAATATCCTTAAGAATAGACTATTGTATCATCATTTAAAATATTAGTTTTGGGGCCTCCCTGGTGGCGCAGTGGTTGAGAGTCCGCCTGCCAATGCAGGGGATACGGGTTCGTGCCCCGGTCCGGGAGGATCCCATATGCCGCGGAGCGGCTGGGCCCGTGAGCCATGGCCGCTGAGCCTGCGCATCCGGAGCCTGCGCATCCGGAGCCTGTGCTCCGCAACGGGAGAGGCCACAACAGTGAGAGGCCCGCGTACCGGAAAAAAAAAAATAAATAAATAAATAAATAAATAAAAAAAATAAAATATTAGTTTTGAAGAATAGTCAATGATATGGGAAATATTAATGATACAATTTCAAGTGACAAGTAAGGTTGCAAAATTGTGTATACACACCATGTTTGTAACTTAGAGAAATATGTATTTTTTGATTTGTGTGTTTATTATGCAATATTATACAATACCACAACAGTATGAAGAGTTACTTCTAAGTTACATTAAATGTGATTTTTCTATTTTTAGGCTTTATATTTTTCAAATATTCTATAATGAGCTTATATTATTTTAATATAATTTTTAATGAAATTAATGCATATGGATAGTTTAAAATGTCAAATATTACAATAGCATATGCAAAAAATTTAATCCCTTGCCTATTCACCCCCTTTCTTGCTACACAAAGGTAACTGCTTTCAAATATTTTAACTGTAACAAAAAGAAATAGTAAATCTAAATAGCCTTCTATGTGTTAAATAAGGGAGTTACAAAATAATAGGGATGTAGAAATATAGTCAAATGAAAAATCAGGCATTTATTTCCACCGGGAAAAAAAACAATAGAGGACTTCCCTGGTGGTGCAGTGGTTAAGAATCCACCTGCCAATGCAGGGAACACGGGTTCAAGCTCTGGTCTGGGAAGATCCCACATACTGCGGCGCAACTAAGCCCGTGCGCCACGGCTACTGAGCCTGCGCTCTAGAGCCTGTGAGCCACAACTACTGAGCCCGTGTGCCACGGCTACTGAAGCCCGCGCGCCTAGAGCTCGTGCTCCGCAACAAGAGAAGCCACCGCAGTGAGGAGCCCGCGCACCACCACAAAGGGTAGCCCCCCTCTCGCAGCAAGGAAGACCCAACGCAGCCAAAAAATAAATAAACAGATAAATTTAAGAAAAAACAACAATAGAAAAAGTTTATAGGAAAGGAGGGGTAGTCATCTATGAACACCACTTACATAATGATGTAAAATTAAATATTGTTTAACCAAAAAAATGTGATGTAACTAAATTGGGAGGGCAGGGGAAATAGAATGGGTGAGTGCTATAGAAGACCGATACATAATGTCTAAAATGTAAAAAACAAAGCAAGAAGAAGCAGTTGTTTAGAAATATGTTAGAAAAGAGAAAGAAACAGCTAAAATATTTGAAAGCAGTTCCTTTTTAAATTGAGTTACATTTTTTGAAAGTCGTAACAGGAACACATGCCTGTGGTTTAAAAACAAACCAAACAGTTCCATTCCTGACAGGCAGTGGGAACTGCTGGCATTCTTGTTGCCTTGGATCTGTGCTTATTTTGTTTTTACTTAGCTAGTGTTATGTGTTTTAATATTGTAAAGTATCCAAAATTCATCTTGGAAGTAAACTGACCTATTAGTTTTATTTAAATCTCAGATGTTTAATCAATTACCAATAATTGGATTCCTCATCCAGAAAATGTTTACATCAACTTTACTGTATGTACTCCAGCTTCTTACTGCTGTTGCCAAAGGTCAATATGGTTCTGTGAGGTGCTAAAGTATATATTGGATTGTCCCTTTTATGTTTTAAACTTGTAACCAGTAAACTCTCCCTTCTAATCTTCTACAACCTCATCCTAATCTCTCCTAACTCATTTCAACATCTTCTTCCTTCTCTCCCCAAACTCATTTGTGCAGAATCCAAGCTCTGTTCTTTTCCTTAATATATTTGTTTTAATCTTTGAAGCCCATAATGATATTTAGTGTTTCTCATTGTCGCTTAGATAAGGTCTTCACCATGCACGTGTTCGTATGAAGCTCTGACAGAATAGCTTCCTTGCTTTAGGACACTCAGTTTCAAATGCAAACGTGTTCAGATTTGATTCTATCACACAAAGCCCAGAAAGAACCTTGGGGATGGAGGGCCTCCTTAATCTGCTGACCTGAGCCTCTCTCCTTACTGCTTTGAGTGTGTAAATTGAGGGAGATAAAGGGCTTTTTGTCAGAATTTGGGTATTTTCATTTTCAAATACTCTGACAGTGACTTCCTAAGGATTCCATTTTAAGAAGTTTAAGATGTAGATGGGTGTTTCACGCTCCACAGTTTTATGACCTTCTGCATTTCATTTGGGCCGGCCTGCACATGGGGAAATAGTATGTTTTACTTTGCAGCTTCCCTCTGAGCCACAGACCACTGTATTGCAGGTAGAAGTCTAAGTCTTGGAACTAGTTCTGGGAAATCTGCTGGGCTGTATGTGCAAAGGTGTTAGCAAAGAATATGAAGAAGACAGAGCTTAGACGGCAAGTAGAAAAATACAAACTTCTCACTGAAATCACCCATTTGTGGTGACTGCGTATGAGGAGAGATCCAGTGGATGAGAAAAGTAGACACTTCCATGTAGATGTGTTTGTTCCCTGAGCAAGGGAGCTCTGCTGTCAAGTACCAGCTTCACCAGAGCCGAAGTCAGTGGTGTATCCTGAAGGATTGAGCTTGTAGCTTTGGTTTAAATGTTCCTTCAAATCCACCCCCTTTCCCTGCTATCTCATCATATATGAGGTCAGATTAATGTTCCTAAGTCTCTTTTGATGTGTCACTTCCTTCATCCCAAATCTTCAGGGGTCACTAGATCAGGTCTATTCAAGACCTTCCAAAATTGGCGCCAGACCTTTATTTCCAGCCTCATTTTCCATGACTCTCAGCTGCAACCAAGCTGGTCTCCTCCGTTTTTTCAAGCCTAGATGGAATAGCTCTCTCCCCACCTTCTCCTACCCTCCCCTTTAATCTTTACTCTGCATGTCTTATCGGAGGACCTGGCTTCTGTCCCAGTTAGTTTGGTGTGTGACCTCACTCAAATTATTCTTCCTCCTTGAGCCTCCGTTTCCCCGTATATGAGAGGGAGAGACTGAACTGGGAGACTTCTTTAGAGGGGCCCCTTCAACTTTATCCTTGTGCGGGTCAACATCAGCCTTAGCCTTTTCTTTTGCTGCCCCAGGATGCACGGCCCTTTTCTCTTTTGTATTTCTACAGCATTTACCATTCATTGTTTGGGATTGTAGTTAACATTTTTGTGTCCTATCTTCAACTACTTTTTAAAGATTTGTTGTAAACTGAAACAGCCCATTGGCAGAGCTAACTTGTTTCCCTAGGATGTGGCTGAGGGAGAAGACTAGCGAGGGTGTTCTGCTTTGGACTCACACTTCATGTCCAGAAGCTGGGAGGAGATGGGACTCGTGAAAGATTTTTTTCCCTCACGCCCCTTGTTGGGAGAATGGGATATTTACAATGGCAAGACTGAAAGAAGGTTGCAGTCTCCCACAGAATTCCTTCTGGTCTGCTGTAAGGCTGCTGGGTGTGTGCTGACTCTTCGGGTTGACCTCCCTCTGCCATCCTTCCACCTACTTAGGGTTGAGATGACCATTTCATCTTTCACTGTTTGTTTCCAGGGCCTTGTTTGATTATGACCGGACTCGGGACAGCTGCCTGCCGAGCCAAGGCCTCAGCTTCTCCTATGGTGACATTCTACATGTCATTAACGCCTCTGATGATGAGTGGTGGCAGGCGAGACTGGTGACCCCCCATGGAGAAAGTGAGCAAATTGGTGTGATCCCCAGTAAGAAGAGGTGAGTCGTCATGATCATGAGAGAGGTTTTCCTTACCCTGTTCCTGGTATTGATTTCTTTTTTACCTATTATACTATAAGTCGCTTGAGAGCAGTGGATGTGCTTTATTACTCCTTTTTGGTAGAGAGCTGGTGCTCAGGACATGGTTACGATTCAGTGAGTCAAAGATAGCTGCTGTGCCCACTGCAACCCACTGCTGAGACCATGCACTGGCAGTAACAGGACTTCTTTCTGACTCCAAAACAGGGTGGAAAAGAAAGAAAGGGCTCGATTGAAAACCGTGAAGTTTCATGCCAGGACGGGGATGATTGAGTCTAACAGGGTAAGTGGGGATCCCCAAGGAAGTCAGCCATATGTGAAGAGGCATAAGAAGCTTGAAGTCTGTCTGGTGGATAAGAGAACTGGCGAGCACAAAAGAATCTCTCTTTTTCAGGGCGCTGGCTCTGTCCTATCAGAATACTGACTGCTTTTCACAAAGCAGAGAGAGCGGGCACCCAACCTCTACAGCCAGTGTATACTCCTCCCCCCTGGGTAACTGGCTCTTGAAGATGTGTTGGAGTTGGACTGTTTGGAAGGCTGACTTTCTTGGGGCACATGAAACCACTTGTGGGTGTCTCCCTGGCTGTAGACCCTTTCGGAGCTGTGGGGACCCTGAACAGAGCCTGGCCTCGTCATCCAGCCGGCAAGGCCAGCCCCAGAGCTCCGACCGCCCTTCAGACCGAACGAGGCATGAGGGCTCTCTCCATTCACCCCTTTTCTTCTGTGAGCTTCACAGGCCAAAGAACTTCCGGAGCGGTAGAGGGAAGAGAGACACGGGGTAGATGACTCTGTGTGTATCAGTGGCGCCTTAGGGCATGTGTCCAGGAGGCTACAGTGACCTTTACCCTTTAGGAAGTACCAGTGAGTGCTGTGAGTCTGGATTAGGTAGAAACCTCTAACATCCCTACAACATTTTCCTGTAAACATAATTTTCCTCTTACATCAACTTTCATTTAATCTCATAGACTCCATTTGTGAGAGATGGTCTTTTGTTTAGCTCACCATTGTCTCCATTTTCGTTTTTCTTGCTTTAAAATCCATTGTTCTGTTTTTTTTTTTCTTCTGTCCTTCCCCTCCACGTTCATGTTCTTTCACAGTCGATCAAAACGAAACGTAAAAAGAGTTTCCGCCTCTCTCGAAAGTTTCCATTTTACAAGAGCAAAGAAAACATGGCCCAGGAGAGCAGCGTACAGGAACGTAAGTAGCAGCAGGGAACAGAGAGCAGGCCACCCACAGCCCCGCCCTCTCTTCCTCATTTGCACCGAAGACTGGGAAAGTGTGTGTTGGTATGGGTGTGGGTGTGTATGTGTCCGTGTGTGTCGGTCCCCCCGTCTATCCGCCATGTGTGCATGCGTGTGAGAGTGTGTGTGTGTGTGTGTGTGTGTGTGTATACCTGCTTATTTGCAGAGTCAGGGTAGAAATTGGTCTGCACAGGGAGACATTGGGTCTATTTTGTCCAGCTCCTCGCTCTGAAAGAATGTTGGAGGCTCTGAGGTAGAACTGGTTCCAGGGCTTGCCCACCAGAAAGTCGCTGGCACTGGCATTGGGAGTGCCTGGCTGAGCTCTGCTGTGGTGGTGATGAGCAATTATCAGCTACAGTGTCAAGTTCAGAAAAATGGTTTTTCAAGAAAAGCAAGTCTAGGGACTCAGTGTTGCTCTCCTGGCTTCTCCCTCTTGTGTTTTCTTTCCCTTATCTTCACTCATCTATGTCAAGAGAAGAGTCTTTTCTTCCCTGGACACCTGGAGTCGGGCCTACTTCTTGAATTACATGCACGTGCATATGCGTGTAATGCATAGGGATGTTCACACAGCTCTAACAGACTCACTGTCTTCCCAGAGTGTTACAGAGCCAGCTTTCAAAATAAAATCCTTCTTGCTGAAAGGAATTGACACCAAACGGGGTTTACTAAACATTGTCCAAATAAAGGTTTATTGAGCAACACAAAGCTGGTTTGATAGAAAAGGCCATAAAGCTGGGCTAAATGAACTTGCCATCCTGAGAAATATTCTCTTTCTACCATGTGCCTCAGCAATTAACTGCTCTCACCCTAACCTTAAATACCAGGTCAGGCTGCTAAAGTATTTCTCACATGGCTCATGGTGAATTGTAAACCTCTCCTCTTCTGCCTCACAAGGAGGGGTCTCGGGGTCCTGAGCTGTTGGGACAGCAGGAGACTGACTAGTTCCGATAGGGAATGTCCTTTTTCTAGGCCAGCATGTTTCATGGTCATGGGATACATAGGTCATCAGTGTCTGGGGTGGCAGCTAGTAGATCACAGGGGTGCCCTCATCCAGATGCAGGTTAGGGCTCACACTTCTGGGTAGCTCAATAAGAAGCACTAGGTGCAGTAGGAGGCGGTCTGAGACAGAGGCCTGAGGTGAGGTCACCATGGTTCGTTCACCAGACAAGTTCTAGAACTTCCGTGCTGAGCCCAGCCTGGGGAGGCTTTGCTGTTGGGCGGCCCAGCTGAACGGGGGAGGGGATTGGCTGCTGGATAAGAGTTGAAACTGCCTAGTGCTTGTTCTCCAGAAGCTGAGCTCATCCCCTGTGGTCTGCACAACTCAGGTCAGCTTGGAAGCCCACACCTCAGACTGCATGAAGCTTTCCCTGAAGGGTTTGCACAGAGTGAGTCAGTATTGGACGAAAGCTCCTTGATGATAATTCTGCCGGCCTGTCTGCCACACATAGATGTTTGATTTTTCATTCACCCTCAGAGGGAAATGGTGATTTCAGGGGCAAAGCAGAGATGGCTGTGTAACTACACATTTAGTCAAAGCAGGTGCTCCAAGCCTTGGTAAGTCACCTGTCTGTCCTGTCGGCCTGTAGGCTATATATAGACCACCTCAAAAAGGTCATCCACTCCAGGGCCTTTTGGCAGCAAATTGGGCAGCATGAAGTCCAGGTATCATATATGACCTGGGATGTTCTTTCTGTAGCAAAGTTCTTAACCTGGCTATGTTTATAGGTCTTCATAGTATTTCATACTTCTGTCACTTATGCTCACCTGGCTCTGTATTCTTCCTTCCCCTTGTCTTTTTTCTCTATTTTCTGTCTTCTCCCCAATTCTTTCCCTCCCTCCCTCCCTCCCTCCCTCCTTCCCTCCCTCCCTCCCTCCCTCCTTCCCACTTTGTCCTGCTGTCTGTGAAATTAGGACTTCCCTGGGTTAAGTGACGATTATTATGGAGCAAAGAACCTGAGTAAGTCAAACTTACATACCGTTAACTATTTCTGGCATGAGTGGAGTTGCTGGGGTTGGGGTATAGGGGACATGGGTGAGGGCAAAGGGCGGAGGGGAGGGCAGTGAGAGAATTTGTGAGAACTGGTACCACAGCAGGGTGAATTAGAAGTGGCTCTGAATGTCACACTTTTGCTCTGGATCCCCGGTACCATGATACAAGCCTATCATTCATGTCTCTTTGTTTCCTTTTGTACCTTGAAATGGTGTGGAGCCGTCTTGGCATCCCACCTTATAAGTGAGTGGGGGCAAGAAGTGCTTCTCCAGAGGTGACCACTCAGCTCATCTCTAACCTATCGTTGAGGTGAGGGGTGCCCGCCTGTTGTATTCTTCTTCCAGCGACGCAGCACTAAAGAATTGGACTTAAGAATTAGCTGTTTCAGTCTCTCTAAACGGGGGGTAAGAGTACCGTGAAGCCCTTTACCCAGCGAACCAGAAGGTTCAGGGGCCTCAGCAGGTGGCTGTGGGCTGGCTCCCCACAGAGCCTCTCTAAGGGGCTGAGCGGGTGGGAGCCTCGACAGCATTTTCTGGACTATATATATTCAGTGCTTTAGCTTGGGAAAACCTGACCAACCTCTCCCCTCTGGAAAATAATCCTAGACTTGAAAAAGGAAGGGACCTAGATGACAGGGCCTTAGCCTCCCTGCTGTGCACACAGGCACGTGCACACACATGCGGCCGTGCCGGGCAGGTTCTGTTAGTGGATACTCTGCTTCCATAAGTAATAAAGGCATGAGGGTAAAGGAGCTTCAGCGGGGGGTTGCTCAGGAACTAGCATGGGTGGTGACTCAGCCAGTCCTTCCTGGGGGCCACAGCATATCACGGTCTGGAACAGTGTCATCTTGGCTGAAACGAGCAGTGTCTCACTCCATAGTTCGCTGTTTCCATGTTTCATCTTCATTCGCCTGTCGTCTTGGGAGCGATGGGCTTTCTTTGGGCCAAACTGTGCTCTCTGCCTCCTGCGAGTGCGGCTGCTGTGCCCGCTCAGATGCGGGGAGGCCCCAATAGTCTGAGACAGGAGGATCGTCTTGTCTTCCCAGTGTTCTTCTTCATTTTTTGTCTCTGTGTCGTGACGTGTCTGTCTTCTCCTGCACGGAGGAGCATCCCCTTTCACCGCTGGGGCCAAGCCCTCTTTCCAGGTAGCAGCAGCAGGAGGGCTCTTGGTTCCACCCATTGGCCAACACGTCATTCCCTGCTGACTGCTCAACCAACCCAGTGCTTAGCCTCTTAGTCCTGCACAATTCTGTACTTCAGGGGTTCTATGTGGGGAGGAAATTCAAGAGCAGCCTGGTCGCTGGGCTTCTCTTTGCTACTGTCACTGCCTGTCTAGCATTGGGAGGTGCATTTTGGGATAGGATTTGGAAACCATCCAAGTCAGTTCTTCTGATTCAGATGAAGAGGATGCTGCCAAAGATTGGAAGCTGGTAGTCTATAGGGAGGGCCTTGGCAGCCCCAGAGGGCCCTGGGGACAAGTGCGAGGTGGCCAGGGCTCAGGATTGGAGCTGTGCTTCCCAGCTGGTAGCCTGATGTGGCAGGCCTCCCGTGGCCTGACTTGGTTGGCAGCTCAGTGTCTGGCTCTTGGAGCATTTGAGTTTTGTGCCGCGTGTGACCTCTCAGTGGTGTGTTCTGAATCGGAGTCTCTTTCTTGTTGGCTTGCAGAGGGAGTGACATCCAACACCAGTGACAGCGAAAGCAGTTCCAGTAAGTGTGTGTCATTCTCCCCCATGTCATGTAGCTCTACCACGTGTCCCAGCCATCCTCATTCCAGCGTTGCACAGCTGCCGTTTCTGTTCAGAGGCTAGTGCTTCTTTTAGCCATGTACACTTGGAGATCCTGGAAATGCTGTGGCCATTTTGTCCTTATGGGATGGGGTTTAGGCTGTGGATTAAAGGGGAGAGCATAAGCCCTGCAGTTCTGGCCAGGACCTGACTTAAAAGCTTCCCTGGGCCCTGGGAAGGCTGAGCAGCCAGTGAGCAAATCCCTGCCATAGCCACTATGGGCTGTAGGTGCTGCCAGTTTTACAGATTTGCTCAGAGACCAAAAGAAGAATGGCTCCTGTGGGATATTGTTCTGAATTGCCTTTCCAGGTCACTAGTACTTCCTGGGTTAAGGCTTGGTGTCCTTACCTTTTAGCTGGGCTAAATGACCAGATGACTGCCCAGTTTTCCTTCAGAGATCCTGTGACCAGGCCAGAGAAGCCACAATTCAAGCCGCCTGAACTTTGGGACTACTGGCCTCTCAGGAGTTGTGGCTGGAGGCCCTGAGAATGCATCCTGGGGCTTGATGCCGATATCGCTGCCTCCCCCAGCACTGCCGTCGGCCACTTTGGGACCTCCTAGCACCCAGCACCACGTCGCTTGGTGACTGTTTTAGGAAGAGCTCATCACTGCTAGGATAGATGGAGCTCTGCCGTGAGGGGAGCACTGCTCTTGAAGGGCACTGAGGACCTTAGCCCAGCCTTGTGCCACTTTTCTGGTTGCTTCTTCCAGTGAAGGGGAGATAGGTAGACCCTTAAAAGGGGCAAAGTTTAGCTGCATCTTTGGGGACCTGCATGAGTGCCCTGACTCCCTTGCCCACAGATGAGGAGACACAGGCAGTGTGTCTCGACCAGTTGACGCTTTCCTGTGATTCTCACCAGAGCAAGAAGGCAACTGAACACAGTAGACTGTTACCTATAAGAAGAGTTCTGAGAAATTGAGGTGGCTTTTGGTGGAGGCTTCATGGCTTCTGGGTCATGTCCCTTTGCTCAGCTATATCTCACTGAACAAGAGGACTCCTGACTCCTGTCCCAGGGGTGGTGAAGGTTTTCCTGGGCTTTCTTGCCAATGGGAAGTAGACAGGCCCAAGGGCAGGTGTTAGCAAGTACCAGCTGACAAGGCTGTTTTCTGGCAGAGGTGGGGGTGAAGTGAACGTTTGTAGGGAGATGAGGACACAGGGAGGCAGATTATAAAGTGCTAACATGTCTCCCTTTTTTGTTGCAGAAGGGCAAGAGGATGCTATTTTGTCATATGAGCCAGTGACACGGCAAGAAAGTAAGCCCCCTTCTGAGAGCCTTGCCTTTGAGCCAGTCTGGTGGTCATGGGGCCCGGCCCAGTGGTTGGCCGCGGCGGCAGGGGGTAAAGGTGGGGGAGTAGGGGGCAGCCAGCCCCTGGGTGCCTCCTTCTCATCTACTTCCTAGCGTTAGAGAGAACAGGGAAGGCCACCCAGTGCGCATTCCTCACTATACCTTTGCTTGCTGCTGGGATGCTTTCCGAAGGATAGGACAGGTTGACAAGGATAGCAAAGGTCGATTTCAGCGGATGCGGCCACTGCTAGAAGAGAGGCTCCGGTCCCCCCTTCCGTGGCTGCTCTGAAAACCCTTGCTCAGCTGTTGGTGGCCATGCAGAGATTTCTCCGGAATCTGTTGGAAAGGGAGATGCTTCTGGTTTCATACTTGCCTTGGACTTAGATATTCTCCAATTAAAGGCTCTTTGATGTCTTTGTAGTTAAAAGGCAGAATGGCTGAAGATGTGCTCTCCCGTCTGAGCAGTGGCTCCAGAGCCTCAGTGCTCCAGGCATACGGGGAGGGACAACAGGCCGTCTGGTGGGGACCTCACTGACTGTCTCCGTGCTTGCTCTCCAGTTCACTATGCAAGGCCTGTCATCATCCTGGGCCCAATGAAGGACAGAGTCAACGATGACCTGATTTCGGAGTTCCCGCATAAATTTGGATCCTGTGTACCACGTAAAAGCCCAGGGCGTCTTTGGGAGGGAGGTGTTGGTGCCCTGGGAATTGTTGCTCTGATGTTTTATGGAAAGGGCCTGCGACCAGGTTCTAGGGTTCTCTGGGAACAGGGTGCATCTAACACCCTGGAAGAGGGAGTTCCCTGGTGGTCCAGTGGCTAAAACTCCACGCTCCCAAGGCAGGGAGCCCAGGTTCGATCCCTGTTGAGGGAACTAGATCCCACATACTGTCACGAAGATGCCACATGCCGCAAGTAAGACCCGGCACAGCTGAAAAAATAGTTTTAAAAAATGTAAAAAGAAAAAAACCCACCCTGGAAGAGATTAGGTAGCAATGCATTCCCCCAAAGCTGATGTGGGGAGGATTAAGACATCAGGCTGGCCTGCTCACTCCCTTGGAGAGGAGTTTGAGTGGTGGTGGTTGGGAACGATTGGGCGCTTGGGGGTGCCCAGCCCATGAGGTGTGGGTGCGGCCCGCTGGTCAGCTTGTGAGGCTTGCTGGCTCCTGTACCACGTTTGGCACCCTCTGTCTGCCAGACCTTGGCCCAGGAAACCCCACCTTTCTGGTCCAGTTGAAGCTAAAGCAGATAGCTCCCAGCTTCTAACCTGGCGGTTAGAAGAGATGTAGGCAAGACAAACTTCTTCCCAGCCTCTTTCCCCCGACTTATCTGAAAAGCACTGGAGTGGCCCTGGGGCCCAGCGGTGGTTGGGGGGAACAAGTCAGCTCTCGGGGGCTTGGGGCAGGTCGTTGTCCTTGCACCACAGAGCGTTTCCTCTCTTCCTGCAGATACTACCCGGCCTCGGCGTGATAATGAAGTGGATGGGCAAGACTACCACTTTGTGGTCTCCCGAGAACAGATGGAGAAGGATATTCAGGACAACAAGTTCATCGAGGCAGGCCAATTCAACGATAATCTCTATGGGACCAGCATCCAGTCAGTGAGGGCAGTTGCAGAGAGGGTAAGGAGGGAGGCGGAGGCAGTGGCCCTACGAAATTACCCTCAAAGGGAGCACAGAAATGCTCCAGCCAAAGTGCTGCGTGGATCCTCATCCTTCCAGCACATGGCCTACCCAGTGGCAGTGCTGACCAATGCCACGCCCGCTCCGCGTGTTCCCAGCCCCGGGTTGGAGGCATCTGTCTCCTCTGCGCAACTCACCCCAGAGCGTCACCCACCTGCAGCTGCAGATGTGGCCTTGTCTGGGTAGTAGGAGCAAAACGTGGAGGCTGGGTACCTCAGAAGTAGAATCTTCCAGGCCTCTCTGGGTGGTCCCGTGTTTCCCGCAGGTGGATGTTTGGGTTAGCACAGGGCGTAGACAGGGACTGGGTGGACTGATGCCAGTCTTTGCTTTTTCAGGGCAAGCACTGCATCTTAGATGTTTCTGGCAATGCTATCAAGAGGCTGCAGCAATCACAACTTTACCCCATTGCCATTTTCATCAAGCCCAAGTCCATTGAAGCGCTTATGTAAGTATTTGCTGAGACTCTCGGCTAGGAGAGGGCCCTGGAAAGGAAATGAGAAATCAGGTGGTTTGTTGGGCAGGGGTAAGACCCAACGGTTGCTCAGTGGAGTGTCTGTGCCCCACCCTGTTCACTGGGGGCTCCTTTGGATTCGAGTGCACTTGCGTGTATTCCTGGTTGAGCTTTTAAACCTGGAAGGTTTGAGGAATGTTGAGCCTTGGGCCGCTGCTGCTCTCAGAGGGCAGCTTGAGCAGCTTTTCAGGGAGCCTGGAACAATCCTTTATGTTAATCAAAACATAGAACCTAGTTTTGGGTACTGTTTTCTTCCGTGTCTTTGGCAGGGAAATGAACCGACGGCAGACATATGAACAAGCAAATAAGATCTATGACAAAGCCATGAAACTGGAGCAGGAGTTTGGAGAATACTTCACAGGTAAGTCTCCCCGTTGCACAGCTGGGGTAACATGGGAGCAACTGGACACCTATTCTGTGAGTGTTTCCAAGAGGCCCAGACACCTTGCACAGAGTTTCTTGGTGCTTTTGAGCTCAAGCATTGCCAAAGTACTCAAGTGCCCTCCAGCCAGAGGAGTTTAGCCAGTTTCTGGTATCGACCACCATCACCAAATGCTGCCTTTGATCGTTTTTGTTCGTCTTCATGTCCCTCCTAGATTGTAGGCTCCCTGTTTTAGTTTGTTTCCCTCCTTCCCAGGCTCCCCCATCCAGCACTTGTCTTTGCATGTTTTATGTACTGAGTGAACGTTTGTTGATGATGATGATTCCCTGGCGTGGTGTTCAGGCTGTCTGTCAGTGTGTGCACACGCACGCATGTGTGTGTGTGTTTATATGGTCACCTACTTTAGAAGGGTCAGTTCCTAAAAGGTTGGGAAGGTTTCTGTGTAATATGTTGCTTACCTTTTGAAGTACAGGGACATACGTGTGCAAGGTGGTGCTGAGTAAACGCTAGCTGGTGGTGCTACAAGGTTACCAGGGGACAGGATTCATAACTGTCCTCGCATACCTTGGGTCTTGGAGCTCCCTTTTCTGTTAGCATCCATGTCCTTGTTTGTCGGGTTGACCTCTGACATGGAGCAGATGTGACAGCCCCAGGAGCACGGCACCTTGCCAGAAATTGTGGCTTTTTCGGCTCTTGCTCTGGATAACCAGGATTTTCCACATCTTCTGGTAAGGCTGCGTTAGAATTACCAGCTGCCGGCCTCATGGCAGCCAAGAGGGGCATGATCTACAAGGTCTGGCATCTAATGGGTGCTCAGTAAACATTTTTGAAGAACACATTTTCCTACTAATTGCTGCTCACTCTCACTGTCTTAGCAAGTTGACTTCAAGCCCCGGGCCTGCAGTGCCTGCCAGTTTCCCCAGCGACCTGGGCTCCCAGATGGCTGCCTAGTGAATGAGTGGGGCTGAGCTGTGGGACGGTTGGGATGGGCCAGACTGTCAGGGTTTGGGGCAGGGGGTTGCTGTGGACCACGGTAATAATTCTGTTTTCTTCTTCAGCCATTGTACAGGGTGACTCACTGGAAGAGATTTATAACAAAATCAAACAAATCATTGAGGACCAGTCTGGGCACTACATTTGGGTCCCATCCCCTGAAAAACTCTGAAGAATCCCCTCCAACCATTCTATTGTGAACAGAAGAAATCAAGTCCCTCTTCCCTCCTCCCTCTTCATTCCTGTCCCTATGGGGAGAACAGATGACTACTGTTCTTGTCCCCTTTTTTAGATATGTCCAGAAAATTGAGTTTTCTAGTCCTGTTCCGTTTTTTTAAATTTTTGTTTTGTTTTAGTTTATTTTTGGGGATGATGCCATCTCACTCATCATGTGACTGCGCCCATTCCTGCATGGACCTTTCCCAAGCACTAGCACAGGTGCAAATCCATCAGAGTCATTGTTTTCATAAAACCAAGCAGAAGCGAAGAGAGGAGGACTGATGGAAAGACAGACTGGACAGCTGTGCGGCTTATGAAGCGAGCCCCGCGCACCCCGTGAGGAGAGGCTCCCGGGCTTTGCTACGATCTGTGCACTGCCTCGCGGCTTGGGACAGCGCGGTCATGGCGACAGAAAGTATCTTATTTATATACAGATATATATATGTAATTTATATAAAATATATAGAAATTATTATATATATATATATTATACACTCTCATATAATATATATATATATTCACACGCATTTGGACTAGAAAATCTATGGAGACTTCATCAATGGTACTGTGTTATTAGAGAAATGCTTTAATTTTCATATTCCAATCAGATGGCATCTTATATCCCAACTGGTTGGGGAGGGAGTGAAAGTGGTAGTAAGTGCTGTACCGAGGGCACCCGCGTTGGTCATTCTCTTGAGAGCTGGGCTTTTCTTTAGGAGGGGTCAGCCAGAGAACGGTGAGAAAGGGCTTTGGCCCGGGGGCCAGAGGCTTGGAGCTGTGACCCTAGAGCCAATGCTGCCCTTGGGGCACACTTAGGCCCGCGTGTGGGGAGTGAGAGAATGGCTAACGGTGCTCCCAACGTATTAAATTGCCGATTGTTTTATGCCACCTGATGTGTCTGCATGAGAGGTTTCCTTTTTGTTCATTTTTAAGCTGCTGTTAAACCAAAACCATGTTGTGCTACTGTGTCAGCCTTTTCATTCTTCCAAATTTTACTTTTACTATTTAAGTGAACGTGTAGAATCCAATTTGACCGTGTTCTAAAGGCTCATGATGTTCTGGAGGAGCCAGGCCTCGTGATAGACTAGGCGACCCGGGCTTGGCCACCCCGTCAGCGGAAAGGGAAGTGGGGGCAGGTGAGAACCGACAGGAGCTGGGCCTCCTACTGTAACGTGTCCCTTCACTCACCTGCCAGGGACATGCTGGGCTCAGCCGAGGCCCTGTCATGGGGCCCACGGGCAGGGACGGGGAGTCACTTGCCTTCCAGCTCCGCGCTGGGACAGTGGGACGGCCCTGAGCTTGGCCAGCCGCGTAATGAAAAGTTTGATTTGGGTTTTTTTCGCAGCTGCTTCATATGCCCTACCTACCCCGATCCCTCACCAACAGCTGGTAGCTTACTGTTTCTTCAAGAAGAAAGTAGACTTTAATGGTGTCAATTTGAGCTGTAGAGCTACAATTCACTTACTGTTGAGATGTGAGACCTTGTTGCTTTTTCCCAGAGTCAGACGGCAGTGATTGTGGTCAAGGGGTTTTTTCTCTGACCAGAAATGCAGGCGGCAGGTGTGGCCCGGGCCCCGCCCCACCCCACCATGCTCCTTTGAAGCCACCATGCCTCCCTCAGCTCCACGCTGGAGGCACGACCCAGGGGAGGAGAGCGTGGACATGCTTGGCCCCAGGGTTGAGCCTGTTGTTTCCTAGCCCACTGTGTTACAACCGGTGCAAAGCATACATGCCGAAGATGCTTTGAGCGCTACTAGCCAGATTTAGGAAGTCTGTTAACAGTTCTCCTACCAGCATGATGAGGCTAACTGTAAAGTGTGGGGCCCAGAATGCGGGTAAAGAAAGGGCAGCAGCTTTACCTGCACGGTACACTGGATCGGAGGCAAGAGGGGTAAAGTGGTGTCCGATTATGACTCTGGGGAGCAGGGGGTGAGCTGGGGGTGTTTTGATTTCTCTGATGTTAAGTGATGCTCAACCCTCTACGCCTCCCGGGGAAGAAAAGCAGAGATTCAAGGCAAGCATGACACTAGTTGGTTTACCAGTGTTCCTTCCAAGGAGACATATATTTTTTAATAAATGATAGTTGCAATGAACTGTGGCTCAGAGACCTTCTTGAAGTAGTTGAGAGGGGAGGGTGGGGGCACAGCAGTGGGAAACATGTCCCAAACCTTTGGGGGACAAAAGACTCTCTGCTTAGTGGCCATCAGCTGACCGAGTCAGTCAGGTGTTCCTCTGGCTGGCTCTAGACTCCTGTGGTCAGAACAGGTCCTTTGTGAAAGCCTTGCACTCAGTCTTCTACCCCAGCCCCACAAAACTGCCTCAGGTGGTGCTGGCCAGGTGTGTGTGGAGGGCATCCACGGCCTTCGGGGCAAAATGGCAAAGGTACACAAAGACAGGAGGTGCCTAATGCGGCACAGACGTTTGTTAAAGCGGGAGCCAAGGCAGGAGCAGAGAACCGAGTAATAAACGTGGTAAGAAAAGGCTGGGCTCCCAGCTACCAGAAAGCACTAGAGCGCAGGGGGAATCAGGGTGAGATGGGCCCAGTTCGCAGAGCAGGGTGGCAGTCATCCCGGCAGCCCTGGGACGAGAGGAGGAGCGCTTAGAGCAGGTGCCTGTGACGTGGCTGATGTCCCTGTAGTTTGTGTGGAGAAGCCCGAGGACGTCCTGCTGTGGTTCAGCTCAAGAGCGATGACTGAGTGTGTGGGGGCCGAACCACAGCAAGGACAACAGTGCTTAGCTGTTTGCAGGGTGCTTCTTTTCACACATTCTCTCATTTGCTAGAAGGCAGCCTAACAAAAAGGAGTCCCCGAAGTGCTCTGTGGGGTTTTAAGGAAATCCGCCTCCTAAGTGTAAAGGGCACAAAGAGCTGGCCTCTGATCCCGCTGTGCTGAGACTCTGGCTCCACAGCTGCTGGCCCTCCTAGAGGCGGCGCAGCTGAAGAAAACGCAGCCCCGGAGGGAAGATGCTGAGCAACTTGGGAAGAGCAGAGGTGGACACCTTGACTCTGAACTCTACCGCCGCCTTCTCCACTGGGAGGCAACGCTGCGCCCTCTCCCCGGCTCTGCTGCTGACAACGCAGCCAGTCCCGCCCCAGCCTCTTTGTCTCTACCAGACCTTAAATTAAAACAAATACCATATGCTAACACATGTATATGGAATCTAAAAAAAAAAAATGGTCACGAAGAACCTAGGTGCAGGACGGGAATAAAGACGCAGACTTTATACTAGTATTCTCCATACTAGAGAATGGACTTGCGGACACGGGGAGGGGGAAGGGTAAGCTGGGACGAAGTGAGGGAGTGGCACGGACATGTATACACTACCAGATGTAAAATAGATAGCTAGTGGGAAGCAGCCGCATAGCACAGGGAGATCAGCTCAGTGCTTTGTGACCAGCTAAAAGGGTGGGATAGGGAGGGTGGGAGGGAGGGAGACGCGAGAAGAAAGAGATATGGGAACATATGTATATGTATAGCTGATTCACTTTGTTATAAAGCAGAAACTAACACACCATTGTAAAGCAATTATATTCCAATAAAGATGTTGAAAAATTCCTAGGATGATGCTCATGACTACATAAAATATTTGTTCAGATGCAAATGACCAACTTTGTCTTAAGGTGAAAGTGGTTCTAGAAATTAACTAATGAAAGCAAAATCTTTACCAAAACAAGTGTGGAAGTTATGCTCAAGGATGAAGCTAATACAGATACAGAGGAAGGTAGGGGTTGAGCTGCAGGACTGGGAAGGGACTACAGGGGGAGTATCCTGAGCAGGTCCAAGCCAAGCTAAAAAGGATGGGACTGCAAAGGGACACTGGGCTCCTTGAGCAGAAAGGTCAGTACTAAAGGACAACGGAGCCCTCTCCACGGGGACAGCACTTGCCTGGTGCCAACCACTGGAGGCCCACGGTGTCAGAGTGGCTGCTGAGAGAGCCTTAGCTTTCTCAAGGCAACCCCACGAGCGAGCGCCTGTGGGAGACGCTCACCTCAGTGCTCCCACGTTTTGCCCCTTCATCCCTGTTCCCAACTAGGGTTTCATGGCCTCGATGCCACTAATCCTCTTACCCATTCAGTCAGTTCCGTGGCACCTCTAGGACATTCTAGTATTACTGCAAGTAACTTTCTGAAGCTCAAATTCCAATTTCCTCCAAAGCCTCTCTTCCTCATCACTTCCCAGAAAAAGCAGAACTGGCACCCCCCTTCCCCCCAGTCCCCCGCACACCTTGGTTCCTGCCGAAGCAGTGGGGTCTTGGTAGCAAGAGCTTTCACAGAGGATAGTCTGTTTCAGCTGGTGAAGCCCCAACTAGATTTTATCTGAAGCACTGCGCCTATTGTCGCAGGGTGCTACCCACTGGTGTTTTCCACATTAGGCCTAATGGACTCCCTCTGCGTCCTGTCCTTCCCCGGCACTCGCACTGTCACCAGAAGCATCTAGCGCACGGCAGAGGACTGGAAAGTGGGTGGTTTGAGAAGAAGGATTCAGACCTGCCTGCTGGTGGTGAAGAACATGTGCAAGCAGATGCTCTCCTGACTGGCCTTCTTGTCACCGCAGCCATCCCCCCTGTAGCTGACAGAATCGGCCTACTAAAGCGCCCTCCCTCCCCGTGGGGCTCTGTTGCCTACAGGGCAACAAGCTCCTTATCATGGCGGCCCTGCCCTTTCTCTCCTGCCTCATCTTTTGCTGTGGCCCCGTCCGCTCCAGCCGTGAGTTCTCTGAGTGCAGCACAACCCTGTGTCTTTGCTGGCTTTTTTTTTTTCTGCCCATAAATGCCCTCGCTGCCACCCCATCTCGCTCACCTGCAAAACTGTCAACATTTTAAGACTCCATTCAAGAATTCCCCTCGTTCTATGCTGCCTTTCCTGAAGTACCTCTTCTGCCCCCATGCCGTGGGTCACAATGACCCTTCCTTTGTGCTGTTGTCAGACCCTGTAAGAACTTTCACCGTCATCGTAACCGCTAACACTTACTTCACACTTACTATGTGACAGGCACTGTGCTCAGTGCTTTGTGCGTTTTAAATCATTTATTGCCAAAACCAGCCCTATGAGGTTGGTGCTCTTATCCAGCTGCAGTGGCTGTGCTCTTAAGCGCTGCGCTGCTTCTCCCTCTGCCACACGTTTTCTGGCCCTTCTCGCTTGACATCTGGCTTCCTCTCCTTGACTCCTCTTTGTGAGCAGAGACTGTCCTATTTGCCTTCCCATTTCCAGCATTTGGCACAGTATCTGTCGCATAGCAGGTGCTCAGTAAAAGAGATGTCCTAGTCTTTGGCTCAAGCTTGGAGGGAAGAGATTTGACGAGGCCCAAACCTGTGGTGAATGTGAATTTTGTTTTCTGTTTTATGGAGAACCTCCATTCTGGAGTTCCTGCTACTTCCTCTGGGATCTTGCTCCAATTATGACTCCTTTCCATCTCCAACTGTTTCCGCTCCTTTAGCTCCTTCCCCTTCTTTTCACTCTGCTGCCTGCTCACCAGGAACTGAACAGTCCCCCAGCTCTGCTCCCACTTACTGACCATTTGCTCGTTCAGCACAAGCTTATCCAGTGCCCGGAAGCTCTCAGGGTCAGCCAGGATCTCCCAAGCATGACTTTCAAAGACTCCTCTCTAAGCCATAGCGTCAGAGAAAGATGAACATGCCATGTCCCCCACTCCTCGTGGTGACTCCATTCCTCCCTGGAGCCCTATGGCTGCAAGGAAGACTGCTTCACCCACTCTTCTCCCCCATCCTAAGCGCCACCATTTTCCTAGTCACCTAAGCTCAAAATCTGATTTCTCTCCTTTGGTCATCATAGCCAATCTCCTACCAAAACTTGATTCTTTACACTGTTCAATTTAGCGCTTTGTTTTCATTATCACTGTCCCTGTCCTTGCAATAACAAGAGCCACAAATCAAACAAAGACAGTCCCTGCCCTCAGGGATCTTCTAGTCTAGTGGGGGGAGGCAACAAACAAGTAACTAAGTATATAATTACCTGTTATACTAAACGCTGTGAAAGAAATAAATAGGATGCAGCAATAGAGGGCAATATAGCGAGGGGCCCTGCTTAGAGACGGCTTCTCTGAGGAGGTGGATGTTCAGGTCAGACCTATAAGGTCAGCAGGGCTAGCCTGGTGGGGTAGGGGTGTGGGATGTAAGCAAGCGAAGTACTGAACACCCTCTGCAGGCCCCTGATCTGCTTTTCCCCATTATCTCCTGTATTTCTCTATAAACCAATCTAGACTACTTGCCTTTTCACCTGTGAGCAAAGCCTCTGTCTGGAATGTTTCCAGTCCCAATCTCTATGAAACCCTTCAGGTTTCAGCTTCAATGGCATTTTTCATGATGACGTCACTGGTCTCTCCAGAAGAGCTTCCCCCTCCCTTCCTTTGCACCACTTTAGCAGTTTATACGAACTTACTCTGTTCTTCCTCATCCATAACATACTTCAACTAGACAAGAAGCTTCTAGAAGGCTGGGATTGCATCTGGTGTATCTTTGTATCCCTCACAGAAGCTACTACATGCTACGTGCTCAATAAAGGACTGTTGAATGAGCTCCCCCTCTCTGGGCCTCACTATCTAAAATAGGAGGAAGTTGCACAGATGATCTCTACGGCCTCTTCTGGCCCTTAACGCTTATTGACAATGATAAAATAGAATTCTAAAGGACATGTACTGTGCGGAATCCCTCACAAAAAGAAAGTTCATGCCTGTGTGGACTTGCAGTTGGAAAAAAACAAATGAACAGTGATGCAGGTGATGTGAACGGCTTAAATACAGCTGCCAAAGAACATGGCCCAAGGTTTATACATGATCACACGTTACACACAGAGGCTAGGTGCCTGCTGGAAAGGAGGGGGCAAAAGGAGCCACAGGAGATGTGTGGACTAGGACACGGGAAATTTCCTTTTCCCAGTTGGGTGGAGGCGCACGATCCCAGGACAGCTTTAAATAATAGAAAACTGTGGTAAAAGAGAGCGCTGCTTCCTATTACTTACCGTTACACAAAGAAATGGTGCTAGGGAAATATGGGAATGGAGGTGTCAAACGTGCCACTAGATGCCCTCCTAAGGAGAGTGTAGGTGCCCCACGGTGGCAAACAGAGTAGTTCCTGGTGGTGGTTCCCACAAGAGCATGAGGGCCGTCAGCTGTGAGACGCCAATCAGGAAGTACTTCCTGGTTCCGAGGCCCCTGCAGGCAGTGATGCACCAGGTTTGGCTTTTAGTCAGAACAATTGCTGGCTTTGTGTTTGTTAAATTAAATGTGAGCTTATCAACTTTCAACTTTTCTTGATGCATTAAAAAGGTTCCCAGGCCTTTGCCTTATCAGAGAGGTTGAAGTTTCCTAGGCCGAATGAGGGGAAAATTGCAACAAACAAACAAACAAACAAACAAACAAAAAACAACTCAAAAGGTAAAGGTAAAAAGATCCTAAAAAAGCCAAGGGGGAACCCACCCTCCTTGCTGTTAAGTAGAGGAGACAAAAATGGTGCTTGCTCTCTGGGGTCTGCTAGAGTTCGCCCCACTATTTCTAGAGAAGAAATAACAACAGGCAATAGAGAAAGTAAAGGGGAATAAAAACCAGAGTCGAGACTCTGGTGAGCAGAAGACTGCAAAACAACAGAAAAGAGTTAAAAACCCCACATCACTCTAGCTGCCCCATAAAGGTAGGAAGCCTTTCCTGGGGCTGGAAAATTCAGATCTCCTGGAGAAAGAGAATGACAAGAGGGTGTCAAGAGTTAGTGGGTGGAGGGAAACACGTGACCCTGCTAGAGAGCAAGAGCGGAATAATAATTGCAAACCTTCAGAAGCACTTACTGGGTGTCAGGCATCGCTCTACCAGCTTTGCATGTATTTACTTATTTACTCTTTACAACAACTCTAGGATTGTTATGGAAGCTTTATAGACAAGAAACTGAGGCCTGGAGAGAGGTTAAGTACCTCACCAAAAGCCATCCAGCTAGTAAGTGGGAGAGCAAGGATTCGAACCTGGGCAGTTTGGTCCCGGGTTATGCCAGCATGCTGTGCTGCTTTGTCTATTTCTTACCACTTCCCACCTCGGTATTTCTTTGCAGTCTGGCTTTTGCCCTCACCACTCCATTGAAACTGCTCTCAAAAGTCATCATGGCTTCCAAGTCATCAGATCTGATACCTTCATAGAGGTATACAAAGCTCTCTGCCATATTTGATGCTGTTGAAACATCCTCTCCACCCAGACCTGAAACCTTTGCATCATCTCTATGTCTCTCTAATAGTCTTCACGTCCACCATCACTGTTTTCACTGCTATTATCCCAATTTGATTCTTCATTATTTTCATTCATTCGACAAACACATAATTCCACATGTCAGGCCCTGGGGATACAACGGTGAGCAAAGCAGATAAGTCTCTGCCCTTATAGAGCTCTCTGTGGAGGAGACAGGCATCAGACAGTCACGCAAATAGATATTTACAAAGTGACAAGTGCTGTTCACAAAAAGTATGGGACTTTATAAAAGGGTGAAATAGAGAAGTTACAATGACCTCAAAATTAGTCTACCTCTAGACTCTCCCTTCTCCAATCCACTGCACCCACAGTTAACCTGATTAATGTTCCCAGAGTCTGTCTCTGACCACACCACTCCCCAGCTCAATTTCCTTCCATGGCTTACAGAATAAAGTTCAAACACCTTAGCCAGGTATTGGAGATGCTCCATAATCTGGTTCCAACCCACCTTTTAAAGCTTTCCCCCAGTACTCACCCTCAAGTACTCGATGCTGCAAATAAACATTCATCGTTCCTTGTATGGAAAGACTACATGCCTTTGACATGCTGGTTTTTTGTTTGTTTGGTTTGTTTTTTTTTGCCTAGAATACCCTTCCCCTTGTCCCCTTATGTTCAAATACTATACATCTTTAAAGTCCAGTTCAACCTTCTCCACAAAGCATTTCCTGATCCCCTCCTTTGAAATCTCAGCACGTTTCCCCTACTTTTATAGCATTCACGTCCTGTCTTTAATATTATAATCACTGTAATATAATAAATGTAAGCCTAACCAGTTCCTTTCCTGTAAGCTCACTGAGGGTAGGATCTGGGTCTAAACCACAATTACTCATTGGCTGGATGGACAGATGAATGAATGAATGAATGAATGAATGGTTGGTGGTTTCATGATTGACAATGTGGTGGGGCCATAAGTATGCAGACATAATACAAATATTTTCTTTGATCATGTATTTTCATTGCAGTTTAGCAGAGAGCCATGGGAAAGCTATCAAATCAAACAAATGCTGCCCATTTCCACCTTCCTCCACCTCTTGATCTAACAGGTGGACCTCCTGTAGGTGGAGAAACCATCTCCAAGGACTATGAAGTTGTGCCCAGAAAATCCAAGGATGTGATGGACCAGGTGGTGTTTTGGGGTTTTTTTCTGGCAAAAGAAAACCGGTACTTTAGAAAAGAATAGATGGACGGTGAAATAGTTGCCTGTAGAGATGGAACTGTAGAATAGGATTTGCTTTGTCTGGACCATTGTTTAAAATACTGGATTGCTGGGCTCTTCGCTAGGGACAGAGTTCTCTATGATAGCTGGGAAAAATGTGTTTACCCAGAGCCTTGCTGATCTGATACAGAGAACTGTAAATTGAAAATGGAGGAGAAAGGAGAAAAATGACCTGATGATATTATAAAATCAATTACTATGGATGATATCAGATATGACAACAAGAACAGCACTGGAAGAGGTGCCTGTTCAGTCTTAGGAGAATACGTCTGGGAAGAGTCATAAATAGAACTTACGGCTTAAGCTGTTTTCTGTATCAATACACAGCACGTGCATTGGGTTGAACCACATGAAATTGCCAATATTCCATGGTTTTGACCTACAAAAACGGCAACTTCATATAGTTCAACCAAAGATTATGAGGTAAACTTGAAGTTTTAACTCAAGGAAGTAAATATCACCTAAGAGATACCATTAAGACTTGGAGGAATGAAACTTACAACTGGAATTTGGTATCAGGAGGAGCACATTGTAAAGAAGAAAGGTGCCCTTGAGAATGGGAGGTGGTATGGTGCTATGTGCATAGATATCCACAAACGTGAGGACAGAGTCCTCTACAGAGTTTTGGTGAAGTTGAAAGGAGAAAGGACCAGGAGTAATATAGTGTAAGTATGTCACACAGCACTTTACAAAACGGGAGAAATGGATGATGTATTCCTGATGCAGATCACAAAAATGGCATTGGGCAAGATCTAGCAGCAGTGAGGGACTTTGTGCAGGGCTTCTCTTGCTTCATTTGCTTAAAAGAAGAACATTTCAAAATTTTTTACTTGTCTTGCTGACCATATTGCCCCTTAAAAAGTAAAGAAATCCACAAGAGAACTGTTTGTTCTCCATGACCTAATTCTGACCAATAACAAAGAACTGATTGGCGAAGTGGAAACTTAAAGAGCAACCGTATTAGCTCAGGGCTTGTGAGAGCATAAGGCTGGACATAGTAAGGTATTTTGCCCTAGAATCTAAGAAGGCAGACTTCAGATGTTTCAGAGAAAAGAAAGGTATCATGAGGGCAAAGAGCAGGGGTCCCATAGATCTAGCTTTAAATCATGGCTCTGCCATTTACCTGCTGTGTGACCTTGAGTAAGTGACGTAAACTCTCTGAGCCTCAGTTTCCCACAGGAATGACAGAGAAGGGAGGGACAAAGAAAGGAAAGAAGGAAGGAAGGAATGGCAACAATAGAATGACACCACCTCCTTCCTGGGGTTGTGACAACAGTTAGATGGGATGGCACACATGAAGGGCTCAGCTCTTAGCAGGGGTGCATCAACTGTTAGTTTTCTTGCACTTTCTACTTAACCGCCCTCCCAAAAGGGTTGAAAAGCTCTTAGAAACTAAATTCTGACCATATAATTGTGAAGTATTTTAATGAAGAAGTAAAAGTATGGAAAGAAAATGATGTAAATGAGGGAGTTCTTTGATGATGAGACATTAAAAAGGTGGAGAGAGGGCATCTGACCACAGATGAATATAAAGTAGTAACACGGAGCTGTCAGAATAATATCGGGGAGGCCTGACCCCAAATGAGCTAATTCTAAGAGTAAGAAAAAGAGGCTGTTTTCAGTTTTGTTTACGCCAAGAAGCAGATCGAGGAGGCCTTAAAAAGTCTGCAAGTTGGGGCAGATAGTATGTTTCGTTTTAATTAGAATTAGTTTTTAAGGACTTCCCTGGTGGCGCAGAGGTTAAGAATCCACCTGCCAATGCAGGGGACACGGGTTTGAGCCCTGGTCCAGGAAGATCCCACATGCCACGGAGCAACTAAGCCCGTGCGCCACAACTACTGAGCCTGCGCGCCAGAGCCCACAAGCCACAACTACTGAAGCCCACGTGCTGCAACTACTGAAGCCCGTGTGCCTAGAGCCCATGCTCCACAACAGGAGAAGTCGCCGCAATAAGTCCGTGCACCGCAACGAAGAGTAGCCCCTGCTCGCCACAACTAGAGAAAGCCCACGTACAGCAACAAAGACCCAACGCAGCCAAAAATAAAAATAAATAAAATATAAAAATTTTAAAAAGAATTAGTTTTTAAAATTATAAATGTAATATAAGCACATGTAAAAATAATTCCAGGGTATAAAATGAACAATGAAATGGTGTAATGTTGCCAGACAACAAAGATAAAGAGGACCTCTTTAAATCCTCCTTTGCTCTGGTCTTCTCCGCCATACAAACTCTGTCCATTAGACTGGAAAGGGTCAAGCAGACATTGGTAAGAGGGACCTGAGGATCACAGTAAATACGAAAACTGTAAGAAAGCCTCAGGGTGCTTTAAATGATTTTGAGTCTCCTGGCCCAGACAAATTGTATTCACGGTGTTGAGAGAACCTGTTGATGAGATCACTGCACTGGTGTTTGTAACCATGGGGAGTAAGAAAGATGCTGGAAGCCTAGAGAGAAGGACATATGTTCCTTTTTAAAGGGAGGATGATAGGTTTCCCAGGCTTTAGACGGGTAGATTTCCTCTTAATCCCAGGCAAATTTCTATACGTTATGGGAAAGGATGGTTTGCACGAGACCTGGAAGGGAACTAGTGATCACAAAGGATTTATAAAGCCCTTTACCTAAGAATAGCACAAGACAGACTAAGCTCATTTTCTTTTCTGAAATGAGGTGAGTATATGTAAGTGGGTAAAGCAGGGGAACATGGTAGACACAGTGTATCAGGATCCTAGCAAGGCATTGACAAAATCACTCGTGTGTGACTTTTTCCTTGTGAAAAAGTTGGGAAAATGTAGACAGTACAGTTATGGAATGGGTGAGTAGTGATCATCCCAAAGTCTGCTAGTTAGAAGAACAAAGTTTATTTATATACTAATTTATTATCTGACACACCCACTCGGATGTAAGCTCCTCAAAGGAGAGACTTCGTCCTCTATTTTGCTCATGACTTTATCCCCAGTACCTATAACCGTGCCCAGTACCTAGTAGAAAGTACTCAGAAAGTGTTTGTTTGTTGCATGAATGCATGAACTTGTGGGTAGGACTGCAAGGCCTGTCACCAAGCTTTGTCTCAGCCCTCCCCTATTCAGTACGTCTTATCACCTATTTGGATAAAGACATTAGATGGCACACTGATCAAATATGCAGATAATGTGGGTCTGAGTGGGATAACACTGTAATAGACACTGTATCCAAAAAGAACAACTGGCGAGAGCAACTTAATAGTGATAAACGCACTTAAACAGACTGGAAGTAAAAGCTGAGACATCAGTTAATAGCAAGATGTATGAAAAGAAGACTTCGAAGTTTTCATTCATTCTTTTAACCAATATTTGTTGAAAGTGCCAGGCACTGTGCTAGACACTGGGATATACAGTGGTGAGGAAACATACTGTCTGCCCTTCTGCAGCTTAAAGACTATTGAGGGAGACAGATGTTAATCAAATCAGTCCACAAGGAAATATATGTTTATAAACTATGCAGAATAAAACAGAGCACTAAGAGGGCACATGACAAGAGCACCTGACCTGGTGGAGGAAGGTTTCTCTGAGGAACTGACCCTTGAGCTGACTTCTCAAAACTAAATAGGAAAAACACCAAGGTGAAAGCAGGGGAGAGTAAACAGTAAGTCCCATGAGTCAACAATATGAAATGCCTGCTTGAATGGAATGTGGTTCCTTGGTCTTCCCCTTGGTGGGGGCTCAGCGGGGAACTCAGCTTGCTCACTCCCCTGGCTGGAAGCTCGGCTGACTTGGCCAGTGCTTGCCAGGGCTTCTCGGCTGAAGGGGCGGCCCTCATAGTCACGATGGTGGGGTCAGGACTGAGGCATGACCGGGCGATTATTCTCAAGCAGGGAGATGACTGAGCAAATAAGTGAATATTTGAGGTTAATAGGAGCCAGATTTCTCAGTGTTGGAAGAGACAGTTGCAAATATGGAAAGGGAGGAAGGCTAGAATGAACCCTCTGGTGTTGGACTGAAAATGGAGGTATCAGTATGAACTCGGTTTTATGTATACATATATGCACGTATAGGTATATACACATCCACACATTTATTTCCTAACTCTGTCCACTGAGAGGCTCTAGAAACAATGGCACCCCAGTAATAATGAGTACACCTAGCACCCAGATCTTGGATACTGCCATTCTCCATTAAAAGGAATGAGGGCTCCTTGGAGAAATAACTGATTCCAGTGCAGGAGCAGGGAAAGTACAAGATGAGCCTGGAACATCTTACTATGTCACAAAGTAAGGAAGCGTTCAAAGAATGATGGGGACATGTCAAAAGGACATAGGAGCCAGCTTTGAGCATCAAAATAGTGGTAATAGTGGAT
Source organism: Hyperoodon ampullatus (assembly GCF_949752795.1). Classification (NCBI taxonomy): domain Eukaryota; kingdom Metazoa; phylum Chordata; class Mammalia; order Artiodactyla; family Ziphiidae; genus Hyperoodon; species Hyperoodon ampullatus. Next base: position 59,888,241 of record NC_136913.1, read on the forward strand.
TATAACTCACTGAATAAGATAGGAATCCATTAGTCTGTACTAAAACATATTTTTAAAATATGAATAAATAAGTAGGGGAGAAGAAAATGCTCTCCTTAACAAACGCCAATAAATGAAGACGGAATGACAGAAATTTAAAAATCAACATTTAGCAACCATCACAGTAAAAAGGAATTCCAGCAAGAGTCATCAATGGATGCTAAAACTAGTGAGTGGGAGTTCAATGAGGAACAGGGTATTTGGTCTCAAGGTGTCTTCCCCAAAATACTTCCTAGTTACTTATGAATTACTAATATGGTAGACACCGTCTTAACTTTAACCATCAGTGGGACAAACTGACATTGTCTGTCTGTTGGTATGATGCACTGAGAAGAACACATCTCTTCTGTGGTGTGCCTACCAAAAATGCATAAATTATTAGGAAACACCAGACACACAGAAATTGAGGTTCATGTTACAAAGTAACTGGCCGGTACTCTTAAAAAATGTCAAGGTCATGAAAGATCAGGAAAGACTGAGGAACTGTTTCCATTTGCAGGAGACGAAAGAGAAATGACATCTAAATGCAACTTATGATCCTGAACAACTTACGAAGGACTTTATTAGGACAATCAATGGAATTGGAATGGAGCCTGTAGATTAGATGGTAGACTTGTATTATTATTAATTTTCTAATTTTGATGGTTGTACTGTGGTCATTTAGGACAGCGGTCCCCAACCTTTTGGGCACCAGGGACCAGTTTCGTGGAAGACAATTTTTCCACGGATGGCGGTGGGGGTGCCGTGGGCGGGGAATGCGAGCGATGGGGAACGGCAGATGAAGCTTCGCTCGCTCGCCCATTGCTCACCTCCTGTTGTGCAGCCCGGCTCCTAACAGGCCGTGGACCAGTTGTGGTCCGCGGCCTGGGGGTTGGGGACCCCTGACTTAGGAGAATAGTATCTTTGCTTTTAGGAAATACACAATGCAGCATTAAGGGGTAATGGAGCAAGAAGTCTGTAAATTAATCTCAAATGGTTCAGAAAGAAATACACAAAGAGAATGATAAGGCAATGTGGTAAAATGTTAACAAATGGGGAATCTGGGTAAAGGGTATGTGGCAATTTGCACCTTTTCTGTAAGTATGAAACTATTTCAAAATCAAAAGTTAAAAAATGTTAATATAAATCAACTGGGGGAAAAAAAGCCAGTGTAATCTTACGGTACACTAATGCAAGTCTAGCCAGAATGAGGCTGCTGAACTCTGTGTGGGTCAGACCTCACTGGAACGTGGGCCTTGGCTCTGGGAAAGGTGAGGTGACTACATCATATGAGGAACAGCTGAGGGGGTCTGAGGATGTTTAACCAGAAGACAAAAAAGTCAGGAGGATGGGGGACAGAGGAAACAAACTTGTTACAGGGAGACAAATTTCTGCTCAGTATGAGGAAGGGTATTTCACCAATTAGCAAAAAAAAAGGCAGATTGCGGTGTCTCAGGAGTTCGTCACAGGCTATGTTCTGATACAGACTGCACAACCAAGTCTCAAGGATGTCATCGATTTCATGAAATCTGATCAATGCTGGGCCCAAAGACCACTAAGGTCCTTCCGATGAAGAGTCTATGGTTCTCTCTGTTATAACCTTCAGGTAATGTGAATTTGAGCACTACTCGAATAAAATGCAACCTGTGTGGGACTGGGATGAACATCCCCTTTTGTTCACATGGGGCATGAATCATCTTGCTCTCACATGGGCTATTTCTGTGTGTGTGTGTGTGTGTGTGTGTGTATATATATATATATATATATATATATATATATATATATACACACATGTATATATAATGTTCCTTAGCTCCTTAGCACTTTGGAAAAAAATAATTTGTCCCCCAGAAATTAGCTGGTCACAGCAGTAAAAGTCACAATGATTTTATTTTAGAAAATGTCATTTAACAACATGAAAATAGGGCAGGAGAAAACAGAAACAAAAACTCAAGAGTAACTTTGGTAAGAATTTAAATATTCAACATCTCAGGACCACAAATCTTCAAGTCACTGTCAGCTTGCTCTGTTCCAGCAGTTCTCACTCGTCATTAACAAGGGGGTCATATTTCTTTATTTAATGTTGCCACAAGCTCACTGTACAGAACATGCATCTGGGACAGAGAACAGCAAACAGATTTCTTGAGAGGAAAGGAAATGTGGGAAATCTTCCCAGACCCATGGTGATGGCATGAGAGTCCAACCTTTACCTTCTGAGACCTGAGGCACCACTCTGGGAAGAACATACAGTACTCACCTGGGGCAAAGGGATCCCATGACACTAGGTCTGTTCACTACAGATAGGCAGAAGAAGGGAGGAAGTACTTAAAACATAAAAGATCCTTTGCTCTTATTTGATACAAAAACTTTTTCTCTATCAAGCTTCTCCTGGTTAGCTAAGGGCCCAGAAGTCTGCTACTCAAAATAGTTCCTGCAGAAAATGTCTTTTTAAACAGTCATTGTTTGCACAGAGGCTGGTCCTTCCCTACGTGCACTGGCATTGACAGGGATGCATCTTTCCAGAGCCCACTCTTGGCATTCTTCTTAATTAGATTCCATTTTCTATTCCTAAGTTTGCCTTGTTCACCATTCTTCCTGGTTTTCACTATAAAAAATTACTGTTTATAGTCCCATAACTCTTGCACTTCTGTGGAACCACTGAGAGGAACAATGTCAAGATCCTTTCCTAGCCAAGGAAGGCAGGGTTGTGTCCTTAACGAGAGCTATGTAGAACCTCTCTGTCCCTGAGTCATACCATCCACCTGTAGCCCTCTCCCTCCTCACCTGAGTTTCATAGTTTCTCTTAAGGGAGCCAAGGTGGTCAAGGAAACACAGTGCCAGGCCACACCATTTTTCACTAGACATATACTTGTTGCTGCTGTACATAAATATTCCAATATTCCAGGACTTGATCATCAGCCAGAGAATCTCCACTTCTGGGTAGCCGTTCTGAAATCCAAGAACAGTGGGTTTACAGTTATTACTGTCACAATCACTGTAGCCCTGACTCTATCAGGGCTGCACCCCAGTATTATTAAACAATGGGTGCTCTGCTGACACTGAGGAAGGAGCCCGCGGCCCCCACGAGCAATCCTGTGCTCCTGGAGAGTAGGAGGAGACCACCTTGAAAGTCTGTCAGCTGTAGGATGCTCCATAGCAAGACCTCATGAAGTGACATATACACTAAAAAAGCAATGAAGCCCTCTTGGACTGAGTTCTGTCTTTCTGGAGCAGGAGAAAAACCTGTATCCTGTTTGGGGCTTCCCTTGTTGCTGTCCTCAGTCGATTATCTCCCCAATACCTATCTCTAATTTTCAGAGAAGGTTGTGAAGCAGCAGTTTTATTGAATCTCTTAATTTCCTTGACCTGAATCAGTCTGTGTTTGGAACAGAAATTATATTAATCTTTATTTTTTTGCATATGCATAGAGAGATTTATTTTAAGGAACTGGCTCACACAATGTAGGGGCTGGCAAGTCTGAAATCTGCAGGGTAGTCCAGCAGGCTATAAAATCAGGTAAGACTTGATGTTGTGATCTTGAGTCTGAAATTTGTAGGGCAGGCCAGCAGGCTGGAAACTCAGGCAGAATTTCTGTTAGAATCTTGAGGCAGAATTCCTTCTCCGAGAAACCTCAGATTCCACTTTGAAGGCAAAAACTGATTATGGAGTGTAATCTGTTTTACTGTACTTCAAGTCAACTGATTGTAATTTAAAAATGATCTTTAGTGTTGACAGTATCTACCTAGCTATGAACACAGAGCACATTTCTAAGATGGTCCCTTTGTCTTTTAACATGGCTGATCACAAGATTTTGCAATAGCAAAAAGGATTAGTCTAAGGAGCTACTTTTGCCGTTCTTGTAGAGGAGATGGACCACAGAGGGAGCACTTGTGTGCTCATTCCATGTTAAAGTCCTTCATCTACACAAGAGGTCTCAGGCCCTTGAAGGGGGACATGTGACAGAAGAGCTGGGCAGCAGGTTCTTGAGAGTGTCAATGACATTGTCTCAGCTGTCCTTTCACTCATGTGGATCTATAAAAAATTACTATACATAAAACACTATGAGAATGAGGGTGCTGAGAGTGACAAGACAAAGCTCTTATCCTAAATGACACATAATGCCTCTGGGGAGACAAGGCATCCACGTATAAAGAGGACCACACCAGGAGTGTGATTAAGGGCTAGTCAGAGTGACACAGGCATTAGGTGCTCCAGCTCAGTCAAACAAATGAGCATTGGGCTGGCACAGTCAGAGGTCTAGTCTCTCTTGCTTGAAATGCCAGCCCCCCACCCAATCTTTATCCACTTGGTAACTTCTACCTTTTCTTCAAATTAACAAACGGAGTTAGTTATTCCTTTCTCTCTGTTCCCACAGCAAGCTTTACATTCCTCTAATACGACTTATATCACATTGTTTTGAAACTGTGTATATATGTATCTCCTCCAGGCTGAGCTCCTTGAGTACAGGGAATTTTTCTTCTTCATCTTTGTATCCTCAGAGTCCAACACTGTGCCTGACACATAATAAGGGCCCAACAGATATTTGCTGAATGAACAAATGAATTAATATCCAGTTATTAAAATGCTACCTCCTCAGTCAGGCTTTGCCTGACTCTCCACAATTTATTATCTGTACCACTTTGTTCCTATGGCACTTCGTTCACGGCACCTATTGTCTGTCTCCTTCACTAGGCTGGGAGTTCCTTAAAGGCAGAATGTCATCTACCTTTGCGTATTCACAGCCTGACACATGACCGTGTTATTTTAACTGAATGACTTAACAAATGACTGAACAAATAGACATGATCTTAGAGTCGATGAGCAGGATATCTAGCTATAGAGAGGTTATATGAAATGTCCAGAACAGGCAATTCCAGAGAGACAGCAGATTGGTAGTTGCCAGGGGCTGGGGAAGAGGGGAATGGGGAGTGACTGCTAATGGTTATGGGGTTTCTTTCTGGGGTGATGAAAATGTTCTGGATTTGGATACTGGTGATAGTTGCAGAATTTTGTGAATATACTAAAAACCACTGAATTGTATACCTTAAAATTGTGAATTTTATATATGAATTGATATATGAATTGTATTTCAACTTAAAAAATATATACAGAGAAAGAAAAGCGCATTCCACGTGGGCAGAACAGAATCAGTAAAGACTCAGATTGTGCTTGAGACTAAGCACGTCTCGGGGGACTAATAGTCATTTGGCCCAAGCAGACAATTGATGTAGGGAAATTAATGGGAAATAGGACTGGAAATGTAGGATGGGGCTACCTAAGCACTTCCTAGATGCTTTTCCTTAGAACATTAGTGTCATGAAAAATGTTAACAGATGGTGTATAAAAATAGGGTTCTTTAGTCAAATATATTTTGGAAATGCTGCATTCTATATACAACCTCTTGGAGAGTTTTAATGCACATTAGTTCATTAAAAGTTTTAGGAACTTTTACAGTGAAGAAACCACGTAACTTTGTTTAATCCAGAGTATGTAGATCATTTACTAACATCTTGTGGAATGTAATTTGTGAAACATCGGGCTGGAGTGTTAAGGGTTTTGCATAACAGGCCACAGATTTTGGGATTTATTCTGCTGGCAATGAGAAGTCACTGAAACTTTTTGAGAAGGAAAGTTATATGATGAAACTGGAGTTTTAATAAGATTGAAATGCCAGTGGTGTTTAGAACAGACGTGAGTGTGAGAAAACACATACAGCGAGAACTGTTTAAATGGACTTGCAAGAAATGAAGAATGAAGTGGATGAGGGTCAGAAATAGTGACAATGGAAATGGAAAGATGTAAGAAACACTCTAAAGGAAGAATCAGTAGAACTTGGTAACTGATTTGATATGGGGAATGGAAGATAGGTCAATTAAAAATGGCTCTGAAGTACATAGTTTGAGTGGCTGAGAGAATGCTGATACCACTGAAAGAAGAAATTGGAAGGAAATGTTTCTGGGGATAAAGGATCAAGATAATGTTAACTTCTATTTTAATCATGTTGAGATTGTGGTAACTTTGGCGATATCATGTGGGCTGTTGCAGATATGGACTGGAACTCAGGTAATAGTTGAAAAATACCAATCCACTTAAAGGACAGAGTATAGAATATGGAGAAGGAAAGAGTAGAGAATATTGGAAATGTTCATAGTTCGGTGGCAAGAGGGAAAAGATAACACAGAAGAGTGATGAGAACATAAAGGACAAAAGAAGAGACAATTTCAATAAGGAGGCAGTGGTCAATAATGAAGGCCAGGGTAAAGAAAGAGGGCATCAACTTTATCTAGGAGGTGGTAATTAGTGGAGTACTGTGTGGCTAGCAGTACAGAGAGTGATGGAAAGAGTGGCTCAAGATGAGGACAGACAGGTACGCAGGACCTTGTAGGCCACGTTTAGGAATTTGGTTTTTAAGAGCAATGAGAAACTACTGAAGAAGATTAAGCAAGGTCACATATATTCGAAAATTTAAAAGATCACTCTGGTTGCTGGATGGAGAAATGAAGAAAGCAAGAGATGCAAGAAGACCAGCTAAAAGGTTCCTGCAGTAGCTGAGGTAAGAGATGATAACCTGAACTAGGTTGTTGGTGGTGGAAGATGGGAAAAAGTAAATGAATATACGATATTTAGGAGGCAGAACTGACAGGACTTAGTGATAGATTAGAAATGGGAGTGAGGGAGGAATTGAGGATGACTCCGAGATGTTTGGCTTGGGCAACTGGAGGAATGATGGTGCCATTCAATGAGTTAGGGAACTGGAGGAGTTTTATTTTCATTTGTGTTAGCTACTCTCATGTCCAGCACTGCTCAGGAGAATCATTCATCTTCAACGAAGAAATGCAACCGTGCAGCTACTCACCCCAGTGCAACATAGGCTTGCCTGTGGTAACATACAAATCAATGCCAGCAAGTAGAGATGTTTGCGCTTGTGATTTTCTGGGGCTCATATTTGAAGCCAGTTTTCTCTGTCTTCAACATCTTAATAAACATGGCAGTCTTACGTATCTCTAACAAAATTGTACGTGTTTTGGAACACAAATACTGTCTTTTTAGGCTCTCTTCAGGGTTACTGAAGTGAATATTGTGTACATCAGCTTTACTGAGATATAATTCACATACCATACAATTTACCTACTTAAAAGTGTACAGGGCTTCCCTGGTGGCGCAGTGGTTTAGAGTCTGCCTGCCAATGCAGGGGACACGGGTTCGAGCCCTGGTCTGGGAGGATCCCACATGCCGCGGAGCAACTAGGCCCGTGAGCCACAACTACTGAGCCTGTGCGTCTGGAGCCTGTGCTCCGCAACAGGAGAGGCTGCGATAGTGAGTGGCCCCTGCCTGCCACAACTAGAGAAAGCCCTCGCATAGAAACGAAGACCCAACACAGCCAAAAATAAATATAAATAAATTTGAAAAAAAAGCATCCAAACCATGAAAGTTGCTAAAAAAAAAGTGTACAATCCAATGGCTTTTAGTACATTCACAGACTTCTGCCACCAACACCACAGTCAATTGTAGAATATTTTCACCCCCCTAAAAGGGAACCCCAATGCCCATTAGCAGTCACTCTCCATCTCCCCCAATAACCCCCATCTCTGTCTTTTATAGGTTGGCCTATTCTGGACATTTCAGATAAATGTCCAGAGCCACACAGTATGTATTCCTTTATGACTGGCATCTTTCACTTAGCATAATGTTTTCAAGGTCCATCCATGTTGTAGCATGTGTCAATACTTCATTCTTTGTTATGGCCAATTAATATTCTATCGTATGGAAATACCACATTTTGTTTATCCATTCATCAGTTGATAGACATTTGGGTTGCTCCCACTTTTGGCTGCTATGAACATTTGTGTACAAGTCTTTGGCATTTGTTTTCATTTCTTATGGGTATATACCTAGAAGTGAAATTGCTGGGTCATATGGTAACTTCTCGTTTAACTTTCTAAGGAACTTAGCCAGACTGTTTTCCAAAGCAGCTGTACCACTGTACAGTAACACGGTGTATGAGGGCACCAATTTCTCCACATCCTTGTCAATACTTGTTATTATCTGTCTTTTTGACTATAGTCATCTTAGTGGGTGTCAAGTGGTAGATCACTGTGTTTCGATTTGCCTATCTCTGATGACTAATGATGTCAAGAATCTTTCCATATGCGTACTGGTCATTTGAATATCTTTGGAGAACTGCCTACTCAGATCTTTGCCCATTAAAAAAAATTAGTTCTCTTTATATTATCGAGTTGTAAGAGCTCTTTATAGATTCTAAGTACAAGTTCTTTAACAAATATATGATTTCCAACATTTACTGCCATTCTGTGGGTTGTCTTTTCACTTCTTTGATGGTCCTTCACAGAAAGCTTTAGTTTTGCTGATATCTAGTTAATTGATTTTTTATTTTATTGCTTGTGCTCTTGGTGTCATATCTAAGAAAACACTGTGTAACCCAGGGTTACAAAGATTTAAGCCTATACTTCTAAAAGTTTTATTATTTTAGCTTATATATAATTATAGTTTTATAATTTTAGCTCTTTCATTTAGGTCTTTGATCCATTTCGAGATAGGGGTCCAAACTTCATTCTTTACCATGTGGCTACACACTTGTCCCAGAACCATTGTTAGAAAGACTACTTTTTCACATAGAATAGTCTTCACAATCTGGTCAAAAATCAACTGACCATAAAGGTGAGGGTTTGTTTCTGGACTCTTAATTCTATTTCACTGATCTCTATGTCTATCCTTATGTCAGTACCACACTGTCTTGATTACTATAGGTTTGTGGTAAGTTTTGAAATAGACAATGCAACAATAATAGTTTTAATTACTTCATATAATTTTATGTGTTTTAAAGAAGCTAAGAGAAGTAAAGAATGAAAGCATATATTTATAATTTGTTATATTAACTTTCTTATTTACCACTTCTGGTTCTTTTCCTTTCTTCCCATGGCTTAGAGTTATTCTCTAGTGTCATTCCTTATTCCCAAACTGGCTCCCACCTTCCTTCTTTGTGCTGTTATTTTTATATTACATTTTATATGATAAAAGCCCAACAAACAATTATATGTTTTATACATTTGCTTTTTAAATAATATAAGAGAAGAAAGAAAAAGAAATATGCATTTATACTGTTGTATAATTAGCTAATTACCAATGCTTTTTGTTTCACTTGCTATCAACCTAAAGAACTTCCTTTAGTATTTCTTGCAGGCAGGTCAGCTAGCAAGAAAATTCTCAGTTTTTCTTTATCTGTTAATATCTTCATTTTTGTGAGATAATTTTGCTGATTATAGGATTCCTGGTTAGCTGTTATTTTTTTCCTATCATTCTGAATATGCCACTGACTTCTGGTCCCCACTGTTTCTGGTGAGAAGTCAACAGTTACTCTCATTGGGGTTCCTTTTATTTTTAACCATTTTAAAAAATTGAAGTATAGTTAATTTACAATGTTGTGTTAGTTTCAGATGTACAGCAAAGTGATTCAGATTCTTTTACATTATAAGTTATTACAAGATTTTGAATACAGTAAGTCCCCTACATACGAATGAGTTCCATTCCGAGAGCACGTTCCTAAGTCCAACAAAGTTAACCTAGGTACCCAACTAACACAATCAGCTATATAGTACTGTACTATTATAGGTTTATAATACTTTTCACACAAATAATACATAAAAAACAAACACACAAAATAAAGAAAACATTTTTAATCTTACAGTACAGTACCTTGAAAAGTACATTAGTACAGTACAACAGCTGGCATACAGGGGTTGGCATCGAGTGAACAGGCAAGAAGAGTTACTGACTGGAGGAGGGAGAGGAGGAGGGAGACGGCAGAGCTGAAGGATTATCAGCAGTAGGAGACGGAGGGCAAGCTGCAATTTCACTCACGCCTTACATGATTGGACATGCAAATGCACGTTTCCATCTTTGAAAGTTTGCAACTTGGAAGTTCGTATGTAGGGGACTTACTGTATAGTTCCCTGTGCTATATAGTAGGTCCTTGTTGTTTATCTATTTCATACCTAGTAGTGTGTATCTGTTAATCCCAAGCTCCTAATTTATCTCCCCTCACCCAACGCTATCCACTTTGGTAACCATAAGTTTGTTTTCTAGGTCTGTGAGTCTATCTCTGTTTTGTAAATAAGTTCATTTGTATCATTTTTTTTAGATTCTACATATAAGTGATAACATAACATTTGTCTTTCTCTATCTGACTTACTTCACTTAATATGATAATCTCTAGGTCCATCCATGTTGCTGCAAATGGCATTATTTCATTTTTTCTTATAGCTGAGTAATATTCCATTGTGTGTGTGTATGTATGCAAATATATATTACACACACACACAAACACACCATATCTTCTTTATCCATTCATCTGTTGTTGAACATTTGGGTTGCTTCCATTTCTTGGCTATTGTAAATAGTGCTGCTATGAATACTGGGGTGCATGTACCTTTTCAAATTAGAATTTTCTCCAGATATATGCCTGGGAGTACAACTGCTGGATGATATGGTAACTCTTAGTTTTTTAAGGAACCCCCATACTGTTTTCCACAGTGGCTGCACCAATGTGCATTCCCACCAACAGTGTAGGAGGATTCCATTTTCTCTATACCCTCTCCTGCATTTATTACTTGTAGACTTCTTAATGATGGCCATTCTGACTGGTGTGAGTTGATACCCTGTTGTAGTTTTGATTTGAATTTTTTCCAATATTTAGTGATGTTGAGCATCTTTTCTTTTTTTTTTTGCTTAATAAATATTTTGAATGATTTAATGCATGAATATGGAGGAATGAATATACAAGAAAGTAAACATGACATTTTAATAAAGAAAAATGTGAAGAGACTGAAAAGAGAAACACGCTAAAATAGCTATAAGTAGAATATATTACCCTATTGAGAGACAATGACTTTTATATTAATAGAAAAAAGTTCACATCTATTGTTTCCAAGACATGGCTCTTCAGACAAAATTGGAAAGCAGTGTTGTAAATATAGGATAGGCCTGCTATCCCATGCCATGAAAAGCAACAGAAAAGAGAAAACATTAACTGGGAGGAAAGAATGTTACCTTTTTTCTTTTATATAGCAGGTTCTTACTAGTCATCAATTTTATACTCATCAGTGTATACATGTCAATCCCAATAGCCCAATTCATCACACCACCACCCCCATGCCCCCACGGCTTTTCCCCCTTGGTGTCCATACATTTGTTCTATATATCTGTGTCTTAATTTCTGCCCTGAAAACCGGTTCATCTGTACCATTTTTCTAGTTTCCACATATATGTGTTACTATACGATATTTGTTTTCCTCTTTCTGACTTACATCATTCGGTATGACAGTCTCTAGATCCATCCACGTCTCAACAAATGACCCAATTTCATTCCTTTCTATGGCTGAGTAATATTCCATTGTACATATGTACCACATTTTCTTTATCCATTCGTCTGAGGATGGGCATTTAGGTTCCATGACCTGGCTATCGTAAATAGTGCTGCAATGAACACTGGAGTGCATGTGTCTTTTTGAGTTGTGGTTTTCTCTGGGTATATGTCCAGTAGTGGGATTGCTGGATCATATGGTATTTCTATTTTTAGTTTTTTAAGGAACCTCCATACTGTTCTCCATAGTGGCTGTATCAGTTTACATTCCCACCAACAATGCAATGAGGGTTCCCAGCACTGTCTGTAGATTTTCTAATGAAGCCCATTCTGATGTGAGGTGATACCTCATTGCAGTTTTGATTTGCATTTCTCTAATAATTAGTGATGTTGAGCAACTCTTCATGTGCTTCTTTGGCATCTGTATGTCTTGGAGAAATGTCTATTTAGGTCTTCTGCCCATATTTGGATTGGGTTGTTTGTTTTTTTAGTATCAAGCTGCATGAGCTGTTTATATATTTTGGAGATTAATCCTTTGTCCGTTGATTCGTTTGCAAATATTTTCTCCCATTCTGATGGTTGTCTTTTCGTCTTGTTTATGGTTTCCTTGGATGTGCAAAAGCTTTTAAGTTTCATTAGGACCCATTTGTTTATTTTTGTTTTTATTTCCATTACTCTAGGAGGTGGATCAAAAAAGATCTTGCTGAGGAGGGGGGAAGATGGCGGAAGAGTAAGACGCAGAGATCACCTTCCTCCCCACAGATACACGAGAAATTCATCTACATGAGGAACAACTCCTACACAACACCCACTGAATGCTGGCAGAAGACCTCAGACGCCCCAAAAGGCAAGAAACTCCCCACGTACCTGGGTAGGGCAAAAGAAAAAAGAATAAACAGAGACAAAAGGATAGGGACAGGATCTGCACCAGTGGGAGGGAGCCGGGAAGGAGGAAAGGTTTCCACACCCTAGGAAGCCTCTTCGCGGGTGGAGACTGTGGGTGGTGGAGGGGGGAAGCTTTGGAGCCGCGGAAGAAAGCACAGCAACAGGGGAGCGGAGGGCAAAGCGGAGAGATTCCCGCACAGAGGATCGGTGCCAACCGGCACTCACCAGCCCGAGAGGCTTGTCTGCTCACCCGCCGGGGTGGGCGGGGCTGGGAGCTGAGGCTCGGGTTTCGGGTTTCAGTTGGAGCGCAGGGAGAGGACTGGGGTTGGCGGCGTGAACACAGCCTGCGGGGTTAGTGCACCACGGCTGGCCGGGAGGGAGTCCGGGAAAAAGTCTGGACCTGCCGAAGAGGCAAGAGACTTTTTCTTCCCTCTTCGTTCCCTGGTGCGCAAGGAGAGGGGATTAAGAACGCTGTTTAAAGGAGCTCCAGAGACGGGTGCAAGCCGCGGCTAAAAGCGCGGAACCCAGAGACGGGCGTGGGATGCTGGGGCTGCTGCTGCCGCCGCCAAGAGGCCTGTGTGCGAGCGCAGGTCACTGTCCACGCCCCTTTTCCGGGGAGCCTGTGCAGCCAGCCACTGCTGGGGTCACGGGATCCGGGGACGGCTTCCCCGGGAGAGCGCACGGCGCACCTCGGGCTGGTGCAACATCACGCCGGCCTCTGCTGCCGCAGGCTCACCCCGCACTCTGTACCCCTCCCTCCCCTCGGCCTGAGTGAGCCAGAGCCCCCGAAGCAGCTGCTCCTTTAACCCCGTCCTGTCTGAGTGAAGAACAGACGCCCTCCGGCGACCTACATGCAGAGGCGGGGCCAAATCCAAAGCTGAAACCCGGGAGCTGTGAGAATAAAGAAGAGAAAGGGAAATCTCTCCCAGCACCTTCAGAAGCAGCGGATTAAAGCTCCACAATCAACTTGATGTACCCTGCATCTGTGGAATACATGAATAGACAACGAATCATCCCAAATTTGAGAGCAAGAATTATGATTTTTTCCCCTTTTCCTCTTTTTGTGAATGTGTATGTGTATGCTTCTGTGTGAGATTTTGTCTGTATAGCTTTGCTTCCACCATTTGTCCCAGGGTTCTTCTATCCGACCGTTTTTAAAATTTTTTTAAAATTATTTTTTAATTTTAATAACTATTATATTTTATCATACTTTATTCTATTTTACTTTATCTTCTCTCTTTCTTCCTACCTTCCATCCTTCCTCCCTCGCTCCCTTCTTTCTTTCCTTCTTTCCTTCTCTCTCTCTCTCTCTCTCTCTCTCTCTCTCTCTCTCTCTCTCTCTTTCTTCTACTAATTTTTTCTTACTACTTTTTCTCCCTTTGATTCTGAGCCGGGTGGATGAAAGGCTCTTGGTGCTGCGGCCAGGAGTCAGTGCTGTGCCTCTGAGGTGGAAGAGCCAACTTCAGGACACGGGTCCACAAGAGACCTCCCAGGTCCACATAATATCAAACGGCGAAAATCTCCCAGAGATCTCCATCTCAACACCAGCACCCAGCTTCACTCAACGACCAGCAAGCTACAGTGCTGGACACCCTATGCCAAGCAACTAGCAAGACAGGAACACAACCCCACCCATTACCAGAGAGGCTGTCTAAAAACATAATAAGGCCACAGGCACCCCAAAACACACCACCAGACGTGGACCTGTCCACCAGAAAGACAAGATCAAGCCTCAACCACCAGAACACAGGCACCAGTCCCCCCCACCAGGAAGCCTACACAACCTACTGAAACAACCTTAGCCACTGGGGACAGACACCAAAAACAACAGGAACTACAAACCTGCAGCCTGCAAAAAGGAGACCACAAACACAGTAAGATAAGCACAATGAGAAGACAGAAGAACACACAGCAGGTGAAGGAGCAAGATAAAAACCTACCAGACCTAACAAATGAAGAGGAAATAGGCAGTCTACCTGAAAAAGAATTCAGAATAATGATAGTAAAGAGGATCCAAAATCTTGGAAATAGAATAGACAAAATGCAAGAAACAGTTAACAAGGACCTAGAAGAACTAAAGATGAATCAAGCAATGATTAGAAACACAATAAATGAAATGAAAAATACTCTAGATGGGATCAATAGCAGAAAAACTGAGGCAGAAGAACGGATAAGTGAAGTGGAAGATAAAATAGTGGAAATAACTGCTGCAGAGCAGAATAAAGAAAAAAGAATGAAAAGAACTGAGGACAGTCTCAGAGACCTCTGGAACAACATTAAAAACACCAACATTCGAATTATAGGGATTCCAGAAGAAGAAGACAAAAGGAAAGGGACTGAGAAAATATTTGAAGAGATTATAGTTGAAAACTTCCCTAATATGGGAAAGGAAATAGTTAATCAAGTCCAGGAGGCACAGAGAGTCCCATACAGAATAAATCCAAGGAGAAATATGCCAAGACACATAATAATCAAACTGTCAAAAATTAAACACAAAGAAAACATATTAAAAGCAGCAAGGGAAAAACAACAAATAACACACAGGGAATCCCCATCAGGTTAACAGCTGATCTTTCAGCAGAAACTCTACAAGCCAGAAGGGAGTGGCAGGACATATTTAAAGTGATGAAGGAGAAAAACCAGCAACCAAGGTTACTCTACCCAGCAAGGATCTCATTCAGATTTGATGGAGAAATTAAAACCTTTACAGACAAGCAAAAGCTGAGAGAGTTCAGCACCACCAACAGCTTTACAACAAATGCTAAAGGAACTTCTCTAGGCAAGAAACACAACAGAAGGACTATACCTACAATAACGAACCCCAAAAAACTAAGAAAATGGGAAGAGGAACATACATATCGATAATTACCTTAAATATAAATGGACTAAATGCTCCTACCAAAAGACACAGACTGGCTGAATGGATACAAAAACAAGACCCATATATATGCTGTCCACAAGAGACCCACTTCAGACCTAGAGACACATACAGACTGAAAGAGAGGGGATGGAAAAAGATATTCCATGCAAATGGAAATCAAAAGAAAGCTGGAATAGCAATCCTCATATCAGACAAAATAGACTTTAAAATAAAGACTATTAGAAGAGACAAAGAAGGACACTACATAATGATCAAGGGATCGATCCAAGAAGGTATAACAACTGTAAAAATTTATGCATCCAACATAGGAGCACCTCAATACATAAGGCAAACACTAACAGCCATAAAAGGGAAAATCGACAGTAACACACTCATAGTAGGGGACTTTAACACCCCACTTTCACCAATGGACAGATAATCCAGAATGAAAATAAATAAGGAAACACAAGCTTTAAAGATACATTAAACAAGATGGACTTAATTGATATTTATAGGACATTCCATCCGAAAACAACAGAATACACATTTTTCTCAAGTGCTCATGGAACATTCTCCAGGATAGATCATATCTTGGGTCACAAATCAAGCCTTGGTAAATTTAAGAAAATTGAAATTGTATCAAGTATCTTTTCCGACCACAATGCTATGAGACTAGACATCAATTACAGGGAAAGATCTGTAAAAAATACAAACACATGGAGGCTAAACAATACACTACTCAATAACGAAGTGATCACTGAAGAAATCAAAGAGGAAATTAAAAAATACCTAGAAACAAATGACAATGGAGACACGACGACCCAAAACCTATGGGACGCAGCAAAAGCAGTTCTAAGGGGGAAGTTTCTAGCAATACAATCCCACCTTAAGAAACAGGAAACATCTCGAGTAAACAACCTGACCCTGCACCTAAAGCAATTAGAGAAAGAAGAACAAAATACCCCCAAAGCTAGCAGAAGGAAAGAAATCATAAAGATCAGATCAGAAATAAATGAAAAAGAAATGAAGGAAACGATAGCAAAGATCAATAAAACTAAAAGCTGGTTCTTTGAGAAGATAAACAAAATTGACAAACCATTAGCCAGACTCATCAAGAAAAAAAGGGATAAGACTCAAATCAATAGAATTAGAAATGAAAAAGGAGAAGTAACAACTGACACTGCAGAAATACAAACGATCATGAGAGATTACTACAAGCAACTCTATGCCAATAAAATGGACAACCTGGAAGAAATGGACAAATTCTTAGAAACAGATAATTTGAACAGACCAATCACTAGAAGTGAAATAGAATCTGTAATAATAATAAAAAGTCCCTGCAAAAAAAAGTCCAGGACTGGATGGCTTCACTGGGGAATTCTATCAAATAAACAAAGAACTTATACCTATCCTTCTCAAACTATTCCAAAAAACTGAGGAGGAGGGAACACTCCCAAATTCATTCTATGAAGCCACTATCACCCTGATACCAAAACCAAAGACACTACAAAAAAAGAAAATTATAAGCCAATATCTTTGACAAATATAGAGGCAAATATCCTCAAAAAAATTTTTTAGCAAACCCAATACAATAATACATAAAAAGGATCATACACCATGTTCAAGTTGGATTCAATCCAGGGTTGCCATGATGCTTCAATATATGCAAATCAATCAATGTGATACACCACATTAATAAAAGACAAAAACCACATGACTATCTCAATAGACACAGAAAAAGTGCTTGATAAAATTCAACATCCATTCATGATAAAAACTCTCACCCATCAAGGTGTGTATGGAGGGAACCGTATCTCAACACAATAAAAGCCATTTACGACAAACCGACAGCCACATAATACTCAATGGTGAAAAGATGAAAGCCTTCCCAATAAATTCAGGAACAAGACAAGGATGCCCACTCTCACTACTTCTATTCACCATAGTATTTGAAGTCCTAACCACAGCCATCAGAGAAGAAAAATAAATAAAAAGTATCCAAATTGGAAGGGAAGAAGTAAAACTGTGACTGTTTGTAGATAACATGATACTCTATATAGAGCACCCTAAAGACTCCACACAAAAACTATTAGAAGTGATAAATGAATTCAGAAAGGTAGCAGGCTACAAGATTAATATAGAGAAATCTGTTGCATTTTTTTGCACTAACAATAAAATATCAGAAAAAAAGTTTAAAATAATTCCTATTTAAAATTGCATCAAAAAATACCTAGGGATAAACTTAATCAAGGAGGTGAAAGACCTATATGCTGAAAACGATAAAACACTGATAAAGGAAACTGAATATGATTCAAAGAAATGGAAATATATCCCATGCTCTCGGACCGGAAGAATTAATACTGTTGAAATGGCCATACCGCCCAGAGCAATCTACAGATTTAATGTCATCCCTATCAAAATACCCATGACATTTCCCACAGAACTAGAACAAACAATCCTAAAATTTATATGGAACCACAAAAGACCCAGAATTGCCAAAGCAAGCCTGGAGAAAAAGAACAAAGCTGGAGGCATAACCCTCCCAGACTTCAGACACTACTACAAAGCTACAGTAATAAAAATGGCATGGTACTGACAGAAAAAGACATACGGATCAATGGAACAGAATAGAGAGCTCAGAAATATACCCACACACTAACGTTTAATTAATCTATGACAAAGGAGGCAAGAATATACAATAGAGAAAAGACAGTCTCTTCAGCAAGTGGTGTTGGGAAAGCTGGACAGTTACATGTAATAAAATTAGAACACTTCCTCACACCATATACAAAAATAAACTCAATATGGTTTAAAGACCTAAATATAATATAAGACATGATGCCAAAAAACTCCTAGAAGTGAACATAGGCAAAACATTCCCTGACATAAATCATAGCAATATTTTCTTATGTCAGTCTCCCAGGGCAAAAGAAATAAAAGCAAATTATAAGCTTTTGCACAGCAAAGGAAACAAACAACAAAACAAAAAGACAACCTACAGAATGGGAGAAAATATTTGCAAATGATGCAACCAACGGGGGTTTAATATCCAAAATATAAAAACAGCTTATAAAACTCAATATAAAAAAAAATCAATCAAAAAATGGGCAGAAGACTTAAACAGACATTTCTCCAAAGAAGACAGACAGATGGCCAATAGGCACAATGAAAAGATGCTCAAGATCGTTATTAGAGAAACACAAATCAAAACCACAATGAGACCGCCTGGAGGGGTGGGATAGGGAGGGCGGGAGGGAGACGCAAAAGGGAGGGGATATGGGAACATATGTATATGTATAACTGATTAAATTTGTTAAATAAATAAAAAAAAAAGAATCCCTCCTATATGCTCTCATAGCATCCTGGACATAACATCATCATAGTATTTGTGTTCCTTATGATAACCATACTGTATTGTCAGTTTATCTCCTGAGTCTCTTGAAGGGAGAGCTGTAATTTTTTTCATCTTTGTATCACAAATATATAGCACAGTGCCTGGCCCCAAATGTTGCTCAATAAATATTGTTAAATAAATGAATGGATGACTTATGATAAGAACTACTATAAAAAAAAACCCACAATGAGTTATCATTGGTCAGAATGGCCATCATCAAAGAGTCTACAAATAATAAATTCTAGAAAGGATGTGGAGAAGAGGACCCTCCTACACTGTTGGTGGGAATGTGAATTGGTACAGCCACTGTGGAGAACAGTATGGAGGTTCCTTAAAAAACTACAAATAGAGCTACCATATGATCCAGCAGTCCCACTCCTAGGTATATATGTGGAAAAGATGAAAACTCTGTTTTGAAAAGATACATGTACCCCAATGTTCATAACAACATTATTTACAATAGCCAAAACATGGAAACAACTGAAATGCCCATCAACAGACAACTGGCTTAAGGAGATGTGATGTGTGTGTGTGTGTGTGTGTATATATATACACTCATATATGTGTATATATATATATATATATACACACACACAATGAAATATTAGCCATAAAAAAGAACGAAATATTGCCATTTGCAGCAACATGGATGGACCTAGCGAATATCATACTAAGTGAAGTAAGACAGAGAAAGACAAATATTATATGTGGAAGGTAAAAAATAACACAAGTGAATCTACATACAAAACAGAAACAGACTCACAGACATAGAAAACAAACTTACGGTTACCAAAGGGGAAGGGAAAGGGGAGGATAGATAAATTAGGAGTATTGGATTAACAGATACAGACTACTATACACAAAATAGATAAGTAACAAGGTCCTACTGTATAGCACAGGGAATGATATTCAGTATCTTACAATAACCTATAATGAAAATAATCTGAAAAAACATATATATAAAATAATCACTTTGCTGTATACCTGAAACTAACACAATATTTTAAGTCAACTAAACTTTAATTTAAAAAAAAAGACACAGACTAAAGGTTGAGGTTCAAAATGGCAGCACAGGAAGACCATGAACACAGTTTCTCTCACAGACACAACAAATTTTCAGCTATATTTGGAATGATTTTCCTTTGAAAAAGACCTGAAAACTAGATGAATAGCATGTCCACAAACAAAAGCTAAAAGATAAACTTTGAGACAGATAGGAGAGGCAGAGACATGGTCTTTCCTGGGATTCCACTCTAGGAGCAGTGACCCAAAGTGAGGAGGGATACCACAATATGGAATTTCCCCTTGAGATGTGAAGGGATTGAACCCCACATCAAGCACCCCAATCCCTGGGTCCAGCACCAGAAAAACAAGCTCCCAAAATGTCTGGTTTTGAAAATCAATGGGGATTAAGAGGTCAGGAGAACCACAGAACTACAGGGAACAAGGAACCTGCTCTTAAACAGCTCATGCACAATCCATTTCACACGGAGATCCAGAGGAAGAGCAACAGTTTGAAAAGTGCCTAAACTATAAGTAAGGGAGACCCACTTACTGATCTTAAAGCAACTGCTGGGGAGGCAGGAACCTCCTGAGACTTTTTCCAGGGATGGAAGCGTTGGCTGACACCATTTTTCTTTTCTTTTCTTTTCTTTTTGTTTTTCTTTGCGGTATGCGGGTCTCTCAGTGTTGTGACCTCTCCTGTTGTGGAGCACAGGCTCCGGACGCGCAAGCTCAGTGGCCATGGCTCATGGGCCTAGCCGCTCCGTGGCATGTGGGATCTTCCTGGACCGGGGCACAAACCCATGTCCCCTGCATCAGCAGGCAGACTCTCAACCACTGCGCCACCAGGGAAGCCCCTCTCTTCTTTCTTTTAAATTTAATTTATTTTTTATACAGCAGGTTCTTATTAGTTATCCATTTTATACATATTAGTGTATATATGTCAATCCCCATCTCCCAATTCATCACACCACCACCCCCCTGCCACTTTTCCCCCTTGGTGTCTATACGTTTGATCTCTACATCTGTGTCTCTATTTCTGCCCTGCAAACTGGTTCATCTGTACCATTTTTCTAGGTTCCACATATATGCGTTAATATATGATATTTGTTTTTCTTTTTCTGACTTACTTCACTCTGTATGACAGTCTCTAGGTCCATCCACGTCTCTACAAATGACCCGATTTCATTCCTTTTTATGGCTGAGTAATATTTCATTGTATATATGTACCATATCTTCTTTATCCATTTGTCTGTCAATGGGCATTTAGGTTGCTTCCATGACCTGGCTATTGTAAATAGTGCTGCAATGAACATTGGGGTGCATGTGTCTTTTTGAATTGTGGCTTTCTCTGGGTATATGCCCAGTAGTAGGATTGCTGGGTCATATGGTAATTCTATTTCTAGTTTTTTAAGGAACCTCCATACTGTTCTCCATAGTGGCTGTATCAATTTACATTCCCACCAACAGTGCAAGAGGGTTCCCTTTTCTCCACACCCTCTCCAGCAGTTATTGTGTGTAGATTTTCTGATGATGCCCATTCTAACTGGTGTGAGGTGATACCTCATTGTAGTTTTGATTTGCATTTCTCTAATAATTAGTGATGTTGAGCAACTCTTCATGTGCTTTTTGGCCATCTGTATGTCTTCTTTGGAGAAATGTCTATTTAGGTCTTCTGCCCATTTTTTGATGGGGTTGTTTGTTTTTTTAATATTGAGCTGCATGAGCTGTTTATATATTTTGGAGATTAATCCTTTGTCCACTGATTCGTTTGCAAATATTTTCTCCCATTCTGAGGGTTGTCTTTTCGTGGCTGACAACATTTTACAATCATATCCTAACTTGCTGGTGACAGAGCTGGCAGGTGTCATTTTTGGTGCCCTCCCTCTAGCCTGGTTACACCATTGGGCATGCTCTGCACACCCTGCAAAACAGCCTGACTGGGTGAGCACCTTGAGCACCCACCCACTTCACACAACAGCTGCACCACACCTGGGCCAGGTGAGAGCACTACCCCCCACCTGCCTAAGCACAGCAGTTACGATGCAATCAGACCAGGCGGGTACCCTGTGTACTGTACACCTGTGCAGCAATCTCACCACAACTGGGCCACGAGAGCACCCTGAGTCCACCCCCACGCCATGCAACAATTGTTCTGCAACCAGGCCAGGCATGTGCCTCATCCCCAACCTTCCATGAAACAGCTATGCTACAACCAAGGGGGTGGGCACACACACCTTGCCCCACCCTCCCCATTAGCAGCTGTGGCCCCACAAGAGCCCACACAAGGGACACCTCTTGAGTGTCTGGCTCTGATGTCCAGGGGAGAATGTGTTTCCAGGCCCCATGGATCATGTGTTACACTAGAACCCTCCTTCAAGACCAGGCGAGGTAGCTGTTTTGCCTAATATACATAGACAAACATAGAGTCAGACAAAATGAAGAGACAGAAGAGTATGTTCCAAACCTAAGAACAAATCCCCAGAAAAAAGACCTTAATGAAATGGACATAAACAACCTGCCTTATAAAGTGTTCAAAGTAATGGTCACAAAGATGCTCACCAAACTTGGGAGGATACTGGAAGAGAAAATATAAGAAAGAACCAAACAGAAGTAATATCTGAGCTAAAAAATACACTTGATGGGTTTAACAGCAGACTGGATGAAGTAGAAGAACAAATTAGTGAGCTGGAAGATAAAGCAATAGAAATCATTCAGACAGAGCAGCAAAATGAAAAAAGAATTTTAAAAAAGTGAAGATATTTTAAGGGACCTCTTGGACAACATCAAGAGTATTAATATGCACATCAAAGGGGTCCCAGAAGGAGAAGAGAGAGAAGAAGGGCTGGAAAAATTACTTGAAGAAATAATGGCTGAAAACATCCTCCATCTGGGGAAGGAAACAGACATCCAGGTCCAGGAAACCCAGAGAGTTCCAAATAAGATGAACCCAAAGAAAAACACACCAAGATATATTATACTTAAAATGGTAAAAGTTAAAGATAAAGAGACAACCTTAAAAGCAGCAAGAGAAAAACAACTTATTACATAACAAGGGAAACCACATAAGACTATCAGCAGAAAATTTACAGGTTAGAAGAGAGTGGCATGACATATTCAAAGTGCTGAAAGGAAAAAACTTCCAACCATAAATTCTCTACCCAGCAAGGTTATCACTCAGAATTGAAGGAGTGATTAAGAGTTTTCCAGATAAGCAAAAGCTTTAACTCCTTTAGGAGTTCATACCGCTAAGAAGGCCTTACAAGAAATGTTAAAGGGATTCTCTAAGCTGAAAAAAAAAGGCAGTAATTAATAATAAGAAAACAGGGACTTCCCTGGTGGCACAGTGGTTAAGAATCCGCCTGCCAATGCAGGGGACACAGGTTCAAGCCCTGGTCTGGGAAGATCCCACAAGCCACGGAGCAACTAAGTCCATGCGCCACAACTACTGAGCCTGTGCTCTAGAGCCCGCGAGCCACAACTAGTGATCCTGTGTGCCACAAGTACTGAAGCCCGTATGCCTAGAGCCCGTGCTCCGCAACAAGAGAAGCCAGTGCAATGAGAAGCCCACGCACCGCAATGAAGAGTAGCCTCCGCTCACTGCAACTAGACAAAAGCCCGCGTGCAGCAACGAAGACCCAATGCAGCCATAAATAAATAAATAAATTTATTAAAAAAAAAAGATGGGCAGAGGACCTGAGTAGACATTTTTCCAAAGAATACATAGAGATGCCCAAGAGGCACATACATGAAGTGATGCTCAACATCATTAATTATTAGAGAAATGAAAATCAAAATCACAATGAGATACCACCTCACACCTGTTAGAATGGTTATTTTCAAAAAGACAAATAAGTGTTGACAAGCATGTGGAGAAAGGAAAAACCCTTGTGCACTGTTGTTTGGAATGTAAATTGGTACGCCACTATGGAAAGCATTATGGAGATTCTTTTAAAAATTTAGACTAGGACTACCATATTATCCAACTATTCCACTTTTGGGTATTTATCCAAAGAATATGAAACACTAATTCAAAAAGATATATGCACCCCTATATTCATTGTAGCATTATTTATAATAGCTGAGATATGGGGAAATCTAAGTGTCCATGGATGGATAAATGGATAAAGATGTGGCATGTATGTGTATGTGTGTATGTACACACACACACACAATGGAATGCTACTCGGTCATAAAAATGAATAAATCTTGCCATTTGTGACAACATGGATTAAGGGCATTATGCTAAAAGAATCTGAAGAAAAAAGATAAATAGACTATGATTTCACTCATATGTAGAATCTAAAAAACAAAAACAAATGAAAAACAAAACAAATTGAAAACAAACTCATAGATACAGAGACTAGATTGGTGTTTACCAGGGGGGAAGAATGCTGGGGATTGGGCAAAAGTGGTAAAGGGAGCCAATTATATGGCGACAGATGGTAACTAGACTTTTTGGGGTGATCACTTTGTAGTGTATACCAATGTTGAATTATAAGGTTGTACACCTGAAACTTTTAATATAATTAAAAAAGAGAGAACATTAAAAAAGAGAGATTGGCAAAGTGGATTAAAAAATGTGTTGTCTATATGCTGGCTACAAGAAATTTCCTTCAAATATAACATTATAGGCAGGTTGAAAGTAAAAGGATGGAAATAGGTATATTATATAAACAGTAATCAAAGGATAGCAAGAGTGGCAATATTATATTAGTTATTGTAGATTTCAGAGCAAAGAAAATTACCTGAGACATAGAGGAACATTATACAATGATAAAAGGTGAAATCCACAAAGAAGACATAGCAATCATAAATGTGTATGCATCCAATAACAGAGTTACAAAATGTGAAGCAAAAACCAATAGGAGTGAGAAGAGCTAGATAACTCCATAGTTATAGTTGAAGATTTCAATATGCCTGCTCAACAAATAATAGAACAATTAGCCAGAAAATAAGGAAAAGTATACAAGAACTTGGCAACACCATGAACCAGTGAGATCTAATCAACATTTATAGACTACTCCTCCCAACAACAGCAGAATACACATTCTTTGCAAGTGCCCATGGAACATTTACTAAGATCATATCCTGGGCCATAAAATAAATCTCAAAACGTTTAAATAACTGAAATTATACAAGTTGTGTTCTCTGAACACAATGGAATAAAACTAGAATTCAATAACAGAAAGATAATAGGAAAATCTGTATACACTTAGAAACTAAACAATACACTACGAAGTAATCTATGGGTCAAAGAGGAAGTCTCAAAGGAAATAAAAAAATACACTGAAGTAAATGAAAATGAAAATACAATATAGCAAAATTTGTGGGCTACAGCTAAAGCAGCTCGGTGAGGGAAATTTACAGCACTAAATGCATACATTAGAAAAGAGGAAAGGTCTCAATAATTTAAGTTCCCATCTCAAGAACCTAGAAAAGAAGAGCAAAGTAAATGCAAAGCAAGCAGAATGAAGTAAATAATAAAGAGCAGAAATCAACAACACTGAAAACACAAAGGCAATAGAGAAAATCAATGGAGGAGATGGTTCTTCGAAAAGGTGGATAAAATCTACTAACTCTTGGCAAGAATGACAGAGAGAAAAGAAGGGAAGATGTAAATTATCAATATCAGGAATAAAACAGTAGATATCACTACAGACCCTGCGCACATCAAAAGAATAATAAGGGAATAATAATACAAAGAACTCTATACACATAAATTTGACAACTTAGGGGACTTCCCTGGTGGTGCAGTGGTTAAGAATCCGCTTGCCAATGAAGGGGACACGGGTTCAAGCTCTGGTCTGGGACGATGCCACATGCCATGGAGCAACTAAGCCCATGCACCACAACTACTGAGCCTGCCCTCTATAGAGCCTGCATGCCACAACTACTGAAGCCCACATGCCTAGAGCCCGTGCTCTGCAACAAGAGAAGCCACCACAGTAAGAAGCCCGTGTACCGCAACGAAGAGTAGCCCCTGCTCAGTAGCCCCTACTTGCTGCAACTAGAGAAAGCCCGCATGAAGTAATGAAGACCCAATGCAGACAAAAATAAATAAATAAAATAAATTTTAAAAAATAAAATGCTGATGTTGTCAGCCTTGGTCATACCAATTTATATATAAAAATTTTTTTGACAACTTAGATGAAACGGGTCACTTCACTGAAAAACACAAATTACCAGAAATCACCCAATATAAAATAGATAATGTGAACAGTCTATAATTATTAAGGAAATAGAATATGTAGTTTTAAACTCTTGAAAAAAATCTCCAGGCCCAGTTACACTGCAAAATTCTACCAAACATTAAGAAAAGAACTGATATAAATTCTACACAATCTTTTCCAAAAATATGAGGAAACACACTGCAATTCATTTTATGAATCTAGTATTACCCTGATACCAAAACAAAGACTGTACAGAAAAAAAACTACTGACCAATGAATATAGATAAAAAATCTTTAACAATATGCTAGCAAACAGAGTTCAGCAATATATAAAAAGAATTATGGGAGGGAGGGAGATGCAAGAGGGAAGAGATATGGGGATATATGTATATGTATAACTGATTCACTTTGTTATAAAGCAGAAACTAACACACCATTGTAAAGCAATTATACTCCAATAAAAATGCTAAGAAAAAAAAAGAATTATACACTATGACCATGTGGGGTTTATTCTAATGATGCAAGGCTGGTTCAATATTTGAAATCAGTCAATGTAATCCCCCATATTAACAGGTTAAAGAAGAAAAATCACACAATCATATCAACTGATGCAGGAAAAGCATGTGACAAAATTCAATACTCATTCATGAAACTCTCAGAAAGAAGGAATAGTGGGAACTTCCTCAAGTTGATAAAGAACTTCTACAAAAATCCTATGGCTAACATTATACTTAATGGTGAAAGACTGAATGCTTTCCCCCTAAGAGAGTGAACAAGGCAAGAATATCCACTCTCATTACTCTTAACTAACATGGTGCTGAAAGTTCTAGTCTGCGCAGTAAGGCAAGAAAAGGAAAGAGAAGGCATATAGATTGGAAAAGAAGAAATAAAACTGTCCCTATTTGCAGATGACATGGTTGTTTACATAGGAAATCCTAAGGAATCTTTAAAGAAAATTCCTGAAATGAGTGAGTTCAGCAAGGTTGTGGGATACAAAATAAACACAGAAATATCAACTGCATTTCTTCATACTAGAAATTAACACAGGACACCACTTACAATCACTCAAAAAAAAAAATAAAAAAACAACCCACAGCACTTAGATATAAATCTAACAATACATGTACAGGATTTGTATGCTGAAAACTACATAATGCTGATGAAAGAAATAAAAAATCTAAATAAATGAAGAGACATACCCTGTTCATGGACTGGAAGATTCGATATAATAAAGATGTCAACTCCTTTTTAAAATTGAGATATAATTAAAGATGTAAATTCTTGATATACAGTGTACTAGGTTTGATGGAGTCCTCCCCCAAAATTCACGTGCTTCCTGGTACTTCATCATGTGACCATATTTGGAAATAGGGTCACTGCAGATGTAACTAAGATGAGATCATACTGAAGTAGAGTGGACCCTTAATCCAATAATGGCTGTGTACTTATAAGAAAAAGAGAAAGACAGAGGGAGAATGCCATGTGGTGACAGAGACTGGAGTTATGAATCTATAAGCTAAGGAATACCAAGGTTTGCCAACAACCATAAGAAGACAGGAAGACGCAAAGAAGGATCCTCCCCATAGAGCCTTCAGAAAGAGTATGGCCTACCAATACCTTGATTTCAGACTTCTACCCTCCAGAACTGTGAGAAAATAAATTTCTCTTGTTATAAGTCACCCAGTTTGTGCTAATTTGTTATCACAGTTCTAGGAAACAAATACAGTTTAATGCAATCCCTATCAAAATCCCAGGAGGAATTTTTGTAGATTTAGACAAGATTATTCTAAAATGAATACAGAAGGGCAAAGGAACTAGACAGCTAATAACAATAAAGTGGGTACAATCACTGTACTTGCTTTTAAGACTTATTATGTAGCTATAGTAATCAGGTACTGGCAGAGGGATTGACACATAGAGAAAATAGAGAACCCAGTAAGAGACTCACACAAATATGCCCAACTGATTTTTTGTCAAAAGTACAAAAGCAATTTAACAGAGGAAAGACAGCCTTGTCAACAAGTGGTGCTAGAGCAACTGGATATCATAGCAAAAATGAACCTCAACCTAAATCTCACACCTCATACAAAAATTAACTTAAAATGTATTATGAACTTAAATGTAAAATATAAAACTTAAAAAAAAGAGGAGAAAATCTTTGGGATATAGGGCTAGGCAAAAAGTGTACTAGATACCAACTTGAGCCTCTCCTTTGAACTGAAATTCCTAGCAAGAGCAGGTAAATAAGACGTGTGTTCTGGTGGAAAGAGCCCTGGAACTGAGGTCAGACGGTTCTAGTTCTGATTTTCATTCATTAGCCATATGAACTTAGGCAAATTGGT
The DNA here is from genome assembly GCF_949752795.1 of Hyperoodon ampullatus. NCBI lineage: Eukaryota > Metazoa > Chordata > Mammalia > Artiodactyla > Ziphiidae > Hyperoodon > Hyperoodon ampullatus. The sequence continues at coordinate 59,916,295 of NC_136913.1, forward strand.
AACTTGACTTTTTTGAATCTTAAAAATTTCCTCATTTGTATATCAAGGATAATACCAGCATTGCCTACTTCATAGAATTACTGGGGGGTGGGCTGTCAAATGAAATAATGGATGTAAGAATGCTTTGTAAAATGTAAAGTATGATAGTGTGGGCTTGAGGTTTTATATTTGTGCAGTAGCCATTTTGCCACTGTATGGAGGCACTTGATTATCTGCTTAATAAATAATGAATGAGTGATTGGTCATCAGAAAAGTCAAATAAGGGCAAATTTTTTTCCAAGTATTTAAAACAAAAGGGATGCATAGCACATTCAATCAAACAGTAAAAAGCAACATATACTATGTAAAGAGCCAAGAGGGTTATTAAATTAATCTCTGTATAGGAAAGCTAACTATCCCATCATGTTTCAGGGAATTAGCAATAATGGATGGGAGGCTGGTCAAAAAACTAAAAAAATATTAACCTCTCTAACAGGCAACCCAAGATTCGGAGAGATGGAACAGTAATACATTAGATAGAATAAAAGTGGCAAAAACAAAATGCTCAGAGCAGTTTTGGCCTTATATAGCGACTATGGAAATTGATCAATTTGAATTTATAGTACAATTTAATTTTAGTTTGTATTTGTTACTATGGCAAACACATCTGAAGGTCCAGATGAGGCTCATGGCTTAGAAATTTAATTTTCTCTTCTTCCCAAAAGAAAGTTGAGGGGAAAAAAAAGACGTATATGTCTCCAAAATGTTCAATGCTAAAGTTTTTTTTAAACTTAAATTTAAACAGGCCATAATTACATAGCTCCAGAATTCTGGGTTTCTGTAACATGATGCTAGTTTGTACCAGGTTGTCACCCTGCTATATTGTTCCACCATCTGTTGTGGTTTGCAGACGTTTGTATATGAAGAAGCAGTTGGGCAAGTCAGGAGCCTTGGATATTAACATGGACTCAAGTAATGGCTTTTGTGTGACTTTAAGCAAGCCATTTGACCTTCTTAATATTTTATAGCTCCCTTATAATAACAATACTACCTTACCTTACCTGTGTATGAGTTGTTAAAGTTCACAACACATATCATTATTTTAATTGATCCTTAAAACCTCAGTGTGGGAGTCAGAAAGGGTATTATTTCCATTTTACAAATGAGAAAACTGAAGTCAAACAGCGGAGGAGGAATATCCATATGCAAAAACAAGCAAATGAGAAACCATTTAGACCCTTACCTCATACACCATAAACAAAAATTAACTCAAAATGAATCACAGACCTATATGTAAGAAATAAAAGTATAAAAGCTACAAGAAAACATAGAAGAAAATCTTTGTAAATTTGGAATAGGCAAAGACTTCTTATCATGACTAAAAACATGACCCATAAAAGAAAAAATAATAAATTGGTCTTCATCAAAATTCAGAATATTTGCTTTTTAAATGCTGCCATTAAGACAAGCCAGAGACTGGGAGAAAATATTTACAAATAGTATATTTGATAAAGGATTTATATCTAGAATACATAACACATAACTTACTGAGAATCCAACTTTAAAAATGGGAAAATAATTGAATAGATATCTTTCCAAAAAAGATAAACAAATGGTCAATAAGCACAAGAAAAAATGATCAACAGTGTTAGCTATCAAGGAAATTCAAATCAAAACCACAATGAGCTACCATTACATACCCACTAGGATGGCTATAATAAAAAAGACAATAACAAGTGTTAATAAGGATGTGGAGAAGTTGGAACCCTCATACACTGCTGGTAGGAATGTAAAAGGTGCAGCAACTTTGGAAAACAGATCGCAGTTCTTCAAAAAGTTAAATATAGAGTGTTACCATATGACCCATTAATTCATGTACTCAAGAAAATTGAAAACAAACCTTTGAAAACAAAGACTTAGACATAACTGTTCATAGCAGCATTATTTGTAATAGCCAAAAAGTAGAAACAAATAAAATATTTATCAACTAGTGAGTGGACAAACAAAATGTGACATACTAATTCAACAGCCTATAAAAATATTCTATTTATTCAGCAATAAAAAGGAATGAAATAGTGATACATGCTATAGCATGGGTGAACCTCAAAAACAGTAAGCTAAACTGAAAGAAACCAGACACAAGAGGTCACAAATATGATTCCATTTATATGAAGTGTCTAGAATGAGAAAATCTATAGAGATAGAAAGCAGATCAGTGGTTCCCTGGGCCTGAAAATGGGAGCAGGGATTGACTGCAAATGGGCAATGGGAAAATTTTTGGGGTAATGAAAATATTCTAAAACTGGATTATGGTGACAGTTGCATGACTATACATTTACTAAAAATCACGGAATTATATACATATAATGGGTGAATATTACGGTATATAAATTACATCTTAATAAAGCTAATTTAAAAATTACTGAATAAACCTGCACTGAAAAGAAAAAAAAGCAGCACAGGAGGGACTAAAACACAGGTTTTCATTGTTCCTTCTACTCTATTACCTGTCTCAGAAGTGGCAGGAATAATAATAAACTTTTTCAAAGGGTTAGTCTCATCACAGGGAAATAATAATTCTACCAGGTTTTGAAAATACAAAGTAATTCAAAATGCCAGATGGTACTGCTACTTTGACCTAATCCATAGTATACCTGCATAAGAAATTTCCTACTTTTTTTTTTTTTTTTGTGGTACACGGGCCTCTCACTGTCGTGGCCTCTCCCGTTGTGGAGCACAGGCTCCGGACGCGCAGGCTCAGCGGCCATGGCTCACGGGCCCAGCCACTCCGTGGCATGTGGGATCTTCCTGGACCGGGGCATGAACCCGTGTCCCCTGCATCAGCAGGTGAACTCTCAACCACTGTGCCACCAGGGAAGCCCCAGAAATTTTCTACTTTTAACTATTTACATTTCACAAACCCAGGGAAATTTTATAGTGTGTAACCACATTTTAATACAAATTTATTTACATTAAAACTCATATCAAAAAGCATTATTCTAGGGCTTCCCTGGTGGCGCAGTGGTTGAGAGTCTGCCTGCCGATGCAGGGGACACGGGTTCGTGCCCCGGTCCGGGAAGATCCCACATGCCGCGGAGCGGCTGGGCCCGTGAGCCATGGCCGCTGAGCCTGCGCGTCCGGAGCCTGTGCTCCGCAACGGGAGAGGCCACAACAGTGAGAGGCCCGCGTACTGCAAAAAAAAAAAAAAAAAAAAAAAAAAAAAAAAAAAAAAAGCATTATTCTATGTGATTTCTAATACATAAGATAATTTAGTTCTTTAAAATTAGCTTAAAGTTTAATATCATTGTTTGACTTACAGTGTGCCTAATAAAGCTCAGAGCATCTTCAAAATAGTGACAAATTTCTTCCAGGGGACAGAGTTCTTCTTTTGGCACCACATTTGGCACTAAGAGGTTAACCAAGCTGTGCATACATTTGCTGAAAATCAAAAAGAGAAAACGCATCCCATAAGGAAAGAAATCATTGACTTCATGGCTAAGATAAGTAAAATCTGGATCTCATCCCAGACTAAGAACTTCAAAACACGTCTGTTCTTCCTTCAATTTTATCTGGCCTCCAAGCTCAGAAGACAGATTTTTGAAGATATAAAGGGGGCTGACCAATCCTTCCTTTTATTATGCCTACGGTTGTCTTTCACTTTTTTTTTTTTTTTTTTTTTTTTTAGTTTCCTGAACTAAGGAGTTGTGTCTGTTTACTATATTTTATGAGCTGGTTTAATCTACAGATACTTTAAAGCATCTCGTTACATCCTCAAATGCGGAAGGGAACTGGGATTTAAATTGGGAGTAATTCCAGGAGAGCTCTCTCATGTCTCAGGAAAGGAAGACTGTAATGAAGTTTTCCAGAGAAAAATCACACAATATCTATTTTTCCCCCATGTCTAGGCATAGAAAACATAAAATCTTCAATAAATACTACTTTATATTATGTACAGCACTTATTGGTCCTTAAAGAAAGGTGCTTAGAAAAAAATATATGAGGCAAATGTAGCAAAATGTTAACATCTGTTAAATTTGAGCGGTGGATACACTGGTGTTTGTTATATTAATCTCTGTACTTTTCTGTATATTTGGCATATTCAGTAATGAAAGAAAGAAAGGTACTTAATTAGTAATTTTATTATATACACAGGCTCACACAAAGAAGTAACTTTCTCCCTCTTTTCTCCTTTGGGAAAACCAGACTCCTTTGCCTTGCCTCGGTCTATCACACAACTCTAAATATGGAGCTATTCTGAGGGCTTTTTAGTCCAGGAGTTACAGGAGTGGCCCAATCATCTTTTGAGTCAGTTGAGTATGACTGATGACTTATCGGACATTGACTATAGCACTTTTGGCTATCAAAAACTAAGATTCAGTGTTGAATTATATTTACTAACCTGTATCTCAAAACATCAATTGATTCTTTCCTTTTGTGGAGAAGTAAAGCCTTTTTCAAGGCCTTTATAGCGACAGAAGGGTAGTGTGCAGGCATATCCATTGCTAATGCTACAGGAAGGGAAGCAAAAAGACTGTGAATACCATAATCTCATCCATCACAGTTTTCATCCCACATTACAACTGACTTTCTCTGATGAAACTGACCTGAGACAGATGAACAAAAACAAATAAATAAACAAACACAAAAACCCAAAAATGAATTTTATAAAATGATGAATCCATGGTGGCTTTCAGAGATAGCTTCCACTTTCTGGGCAGAGTAACATGGTAGGATCACCAGGTTATATTTTTTCTTCAGCAAACATCAACAGAGAACCTACTGTTTCTGTGAGCCTGCGCATAGTCATACAGGTGAAGCAATAATCTTAGGAACCAAAGTGAAGGAGGGGCACACTAAGAAGGAAACAGAAAGCAGATAAGTAAAAAGTTACTAATCAAAAACAGATTTATACTAAATATACTGTTTCTACCTAATATTAAAAACAGGAAACACTTGACGTAAGAGTAAGTATCAGAGATAAAACCCCTAAAACTTCTAGACGCATTTACCAGGCCTCTAGAATTGGAGTTCCATTATACAAGGAACAGTGGTCATCATCACATGTCTATAAAGTATACGCCACCAGCTCCACGGGTCTAGAAATTCTGTCTTGGCAAGACAAGGAAAGGCAAATGTGACTCTTGTGCACTTGGGGCTACCTAATACCTTTATTAGCTACACATAGGTTCCCGGGGAGGGTGAAAGATATAAAGGGAACATAATGAGGCCATTTCTTGCAGTATATCCCCATAGAGGCTCTGAGCCCCCAAATACTACTTATAGCCCAATGACAAATTTGAGGTTGGCAATTGTGTTAAAAATATCACCAATATTTCTCTGTACACTTTTATAAACGGCTAAGAGTGTATCACTTTTGATTAGTGAAGCAGCTGATTGTCTATTTCTAACTAGCTGAGCAAAACTAACTTTCTGAAGTTTGAGCTACCTCTATTGTGTAGTTATATTATTCGATTCTACACATAAAATAAATATGAGCACCTATTATGGGCAATTCACTTTGCTAGGGTTTATAAGTACAACAAATACAAGTAATTATTACTCATGACCCTAAGGAGCCTATAATCTCATATAAAGAAAAAGATAAATGCACAAACAATTATAATACAAAATAGTTCGAGAATGCCATTAGAGAAGGAGAAACAAAGTGCTATGAGGATACATTGCTTCCTACCTGGAGGAAAGAGAGAAGAGAGAGAAGAAAGAAAAAAGTAGTACGATTTAAATGGGTACCAGCCTTCCAAAAACATAAATACAGCTCTTACATGCGATTGTTTCTAATGCTTTAATTCCTAAATGAGGCAGTTCCCACACTGATTCCAGGAAGCTGTCCAGTAATGGGTCATTCATTTTGGCTTTAACTTCAAACTCATACAGCAGAAGCAATGTCTCACATGGATCTCTTGAGAAGTCCCCTAAGAAAGAGGCAAAAATGCAACATTCTCTGTGATTACATTTTATCATTCTCTTCTATTCTAATCTCTCTTCTGGGGAGATTTTCCTATTGAGGAAAATTAATTTTACTTATAATTTGAAGGTTATCTCAGCTCCTGTAGACAGATCTTTTACATTTTAAAATCTATAAACTCACCAATACTTTCACACCCTGAAATGCATTCACTGGAGTTGTCTACATTTCCTGAAATTATTACCATGATATTCCTAAATAGCCTGGAAAAGTCTTGTTGCTATCTAATTCAAATACGTTTACCTGCCTTACTTTAATGACTGAGTTAACCAGAAAATACAGTGCAATATAAACCAACTGTGGTTTTATTTTAAACAAAGCAAGGGAAAGTTTCCGAACTGTTTCATTTAGTCAGTCAACAATATTTCTTGGTTATCGCCATGGGCAGAATCTTGTATCAGGTGGCATCTACCATACTATGTGAGATGGTTTCCAATCACCCTTGTTACACTGAACGTTTTCAAAAGTTTGGAGGTATAGCATACATACAATAAACTGAGTGAAGTGCATTAATCTTAAACAAACAGGGTGATGAATTTTTATATATGTTCAAACCCATATAATCACTACCCAGATCATGATATAGAACACTTCCAACACCCATGCTCCTTTCCAGTCAATATCACCTTTGCAGAGTTAACAACTATTTTGACTTCTATCACTACTGATGGGAATTTTTTGTTATTGAACTTCAGTGATAGCATGTAGAACTATAATCAACTTTTGAATATTGACCTGTATACTGTGACTTGCTTAACTTCATTTATTAGTTCACATAACTTTTTTGTAGATTCTTTGGACTTCTGATATAGAGAATCATGTGTCCTCTGCAAATACAGATAGTTTTATTTGATCTTTTTCACTCTATATATGTCTTTTCCCACTCTTTCACTTGCCTTATTGCATTGGCTAGGACCACCAGGATGATGATGACCAGGAGTGGTGAGAGTAGACATCCTTGACTTGTTTATGTCCTTAGAGGGAAAGCATTCAGTCTTTCATCATTAAAAATGACATTAGCTGTAGGTTTCATTTTTGTGGATGGCCTTTATCAGCTTGAGGAACTTCCCTACTATTCCTGTTTAGCTGAGAGTTTCTATAATAAATGGATGTTGAGTCTTGTCACTTAATCTGTTGATATGGTGAATTAAATGATTGAGTTTACAATGCTGAACCCAGGATAAAACTTACTTGGTTATAATCTATTATCCTTTTCATGTTTTACTAGATTTTAAACTATGAATTCAATGGGTATAGGACAATTCAGGTTATCTATTTCTTTTTGTGGGAGCTTTGGTAGTTTGACTTTCAAGGAATTTGTCAATCTCATCTAACCCTTCAAATTAATGGGCATAAATTTCTTCAGAATATTCCCTTATCTTTTTTTTAATGTCTGTAGCATCTGTAGTGATGTCAACACTATCATGCTTGATACTGTTAATTTGTGTCTTGATCTGCCTGGCTAGAGTTTTCTCAACTGCACTGATGTTTTCAAACAACAACAACAACAACAATACAGCTTTTTTTTTTTTTTTTTTTTTTTGCGGTACGCGGGCCTCTCACTGTTGTGGCCTCTCCCGTTGCGGAGCACAGGCTCTGGATGCGCAGGCTCAGCGGCCATGGCTCACGGGCCCAGCCGCTCCGCGGCATATGGGATCCTCCCAGACCGGGGCACGAACCCGTATCCCCTGCATCAGCAGGCGGACTCTCAACCACTGCGCCACCAGGGAGGCCCAACAATACAGCTTTTGGGTTCATCAATTTTATCTATTATTTTCTGTTTTAAATCTTACTGACTTCTGCTCTTATATTATTCCTTTCATTCTGCTTGATTTGGTTCAATTTGCTAATTTTTTCCCTAAGGTGGAGGCTTATTTAAGATCTTTCTTTTTCTAATAGAGGCATTTATTTCTACAAAGTTTTGTCTAAACACTGCTTTAGCTGTGTCCTCCAAATTTTTATATGCTGTGTTTTCATTTACTTCCATTCAAATTATTTCTAATTTCCCTTGCGAATTTCTCTTCGACCCATTTGATTATTTAAAAGTATGTTTTTTAAATTGAAGCATAGTTGATTTACAATATTATATTAGTTTTGGGTATACAACATAGTGATTCAATATTTTTATAGCTTACACTCAGTTTAAAGTTATTACAAAACAATGGCTATATTTTGCTGTGCTGTACAATATACCCTTGTTGCTTATCTATTTTATACATAGTACTTTGTATCTCTTAATCCCATAATCCTGTCCTGCCCCCTCCCCGCTTCACTCTCCCCAGTGGCAACCACTAGTTTGTCCTCTGTATCTATGAATCTGTTTCTGCTTTGTTATGTACATTGGTTTGTTTTATTTTTTAGATTCCACATATAAGGGATAACATAGAGTATTTGTCTTTCTCTGTCTTACTTATTTCACTAAGGGTAATATTCTCTAAGTCCATCCAAGTTGTTGCAAATGGCAGAATTTCATTCTTTTATGGCTGAGTAATATTCCATTTTATATATTACACCACATCTTCTTTACCTATTCATCTGTTGATAGACACTTAGGTTGCTTCCATATCTTGGCTATTGTAAATAATCCTGCTATGAACATTGGGGTGCATGTATCTTTTTGAATTATTGTCTTCTTTTTTTGTAGATATATAACCAGGAGGGAATTGCATAATCACATGGTAGTTCTATTTTTAGTTTTTTGAGGAACCTTATACTGTTTTCCATAGTGGCTACACCAATTTACATTCCCACCAACAGTGTACAAGGGGTTCCCTTTTCTCCACATCCCCACCATTTGTTATTTGTAGACATTCTAACAGGTGTGAGATGATATCTCATTGTGGTTTTGATTTGCATTTCTCTAATGATTAGTCATGTTGAGCATCTTTTCATGTGCCTATTAGCCATCTGTATGTCTTCTTGGGAAAAATGTCTATTTAGGACTTCTGCCCATTTTCAATTGGGTTGTTGGTTTTTTTCTTGATGCTGAGTTGTATGAGCTCTTTTTTTTGTTGTTGTTGTTTTTTGTTTTTGTTTTTTTTTTTGCGGTATGTGGGCCTCTCACTGCTGTGGCCTCTCCCGTTGCGGAGCACAGGCTCCGGACGCGCAGGCCCAGCGGCCATGGCTCACGGGCCCAGCCGCTCCGCGGCATGTGGGATCTTCCCGGACCGGGGCACGAACCCGTGTCCCCTGCATCGGCAGGCAGATTCTCAACCACTGCGCCACCAGGGAAGCCCTGTATGAGCTCTTTATATATTTTGGATATTAACCCCTTATTGATCACATCATTTGCAAATACTTTCTCCCATTACATAGTTTATCTCTTTGTTTTGTCAATGGTCTCCTTTACTGTGCAAAAGTTCTTATGTTTAATTAGGTCCCATTTGTTTATTTTTGCTTTTATTTCTTTTGTTGTAGGAGACAGATCCAAAAAATATTGCTATGATTTATGTCAAAGAGTGTTCTGCCTATGTTCTCTTCTAGAAGTTTTATGGTTTTAGGTCTTACATTTAGGTCTTTAATCCATTTTTAGTTTATTTTTGTGTATGGTGTGAGGAAATGTTCTAATCTCATTCTCTTACATGTAACTGTACAGTTTTCCCAGCACCACTTATTGAAGAGACTGTCTTTTCTCCATTGTATATTCTTGCCTCCTTTGTCATAGATCAATTGACCGTAGGTGCATGGGTTTATTTCTGGGTTCTCTATTCTGTTCCACTGATCTGTGTGTCTATTTTTTTGCCAGTACCATGTTTTTTTTTGTTTTTTTTGTTTTTTTTTTGTGGTACGCGGGCCTCTCACTGTTGTGGCCTCTCCCGTTGCGGAGCACAGGCTCCGGATGCGCAGGCTCAGCAGCCATGGCTCACGGGCCCAGCCGCTCCACGGCATATGGGATCCTCCCAGACCGGGGCACGAACCCGTATCCCCTGCATCGGCAGGCGGACTCTCAACCACTGCGCCACCAGGGAGGCCAACCATGTTGTTTTGATTACAAAAAAATGTGTTGTTTTGATTACAATAAATGTGTATTCTGGTGTTGTTGGGTAGAGCATTCTATAAATATCCATTAGATCAAGTTGGTTGATAGTGTTATTTATGTCTTCTATACACTTGCTGAGTATCAGTAGCTTTGTAGTACAGTCTGAAGTCAGGGAGCATGATACCCCAGCTTTGTTCTTTTTTCTCAAGATTGCTTTGGCAGTTCGGGGTCTCTTGTGGTTCCATAAACATTTTAGGATTATTTGTTCAAGTTCTGTAAAAAATGTCATGGGTATTTTGATGAGGACTGCCTTAAATCTGTAGATCACTTTGGGTAGTATGGACATTTTAAACAATATTAATTCTCCCAATCCAAGAACATGGGATATCTTTCCATTTCTTTGTATCATTTTCAAATTCCTTCATCAATGTTTTATAGTTTTCAGAGTATAGGTCTTTCACCTCCTTGGTTAAGTTTATTCCTAGGTATTTTATTCTTTTTGATGTGATTTTATTCACGATTGTTTTCTTGCTTTATCTTCCTGATAGTACATTATTAGTGTATAGAAAAGCAACAGATTTCTGTATATTAATCTTGTATCTTGCAACTTTACTGAATTCATTTATTAGTTCTAATACTTTTTTGGTGGAGACTTTAGGGTTTCTTATATATAGTATCATGTCATCTGGAAATACTGAGTTTTATTTCTTCCCTTCCAATTTGGATGCACTTTATTTCTTTGTCTTGTCTGATATCAGTGGCTAGGACTTCCATTGCTATGTTAAATAGAAGTAGCAAGAGAGGGCATCCTTGTCTTCTTCCTGATCTTAGAGGAAAGACGTTCAGTATTTCGCCATTGAGTATGATGGTAGCTGTGAGTTCATCATAAATGGCCTTTAATATGTTGATATATGTTCCCTCTATATCAACTAGAAGTATGTTGTTTAATTTCCAAAAATATATTTGGAAAAATATAACTAAAATATATTTTACATATATTTTATAGATTTATCATTTAATTCCATTATGGGAAGAGAAAATACTTTGCATGATTTCAATCCTTTTAACTCTTTTCAGGTTTATTTTATGCTTCAGAATATGGCCTATGTTGAATGATCCACGTGCATTTGAAAATAAATGTGTATTCTGGTGGTGTTGGGTAGAGCATTCTATAAATGTCAATTAGATCAAGTTGGTTGATAGTGTTAGTTATGTCTTCTATATCCTTGTTCAGTATCTGTTGACTTATTCTATTGATTACTGTACTGGAGTCTCCAACCATAGGGTGGATTTGTCTATTCCTCCTTTCAGTTCTATCAGTTTTTGTTTCATGTATTTTGAAGCTCTGTTGTTTGGTACATTACAAATTTAGGAGAGTTATGTTGCCATGTTTAATTGACCACTTTTTCATTATATCCCTCTTTATCCTTAGTAATATTCCTTGTTTTAAAGTGTCTTCTCTGATATTTATATAGCCATTCCAGCTTTCTTTGGATTAGTGTTTGCATAGTGTACCTTTTTCAATTCCTTTTATTTTTAACCTATCTATGTATTCATATATAAGTGGGTTTCTTATAGACAGCATGTAGTTGGGTGTTGATTTTTTAGCCAATCTGACATTCTTAATTTCTTTTCTTGATCTTTTAATTGGTGTGTTTAGACCAGGGGTGAGCAAACTACAATCTATGGGCTGGCTGCTTGTTTGCCAATAAAGTTTTCTGGGAACCCAGTCATGTTCATTTGTTTAAATATTATCTGTGCCTATTTTCCTGCCTATAATGGCAGTGTTGACTAGTTGTGCCTGAGACCCTATGGCCTGTTAGCTGAAAATATTTACTATTGGGTCTTTAAGAAACGTGTCCTGACCTCTGATTTAGACCATTTATATTTAATGCAACTATTGATAGAGTTGGGTGTTCTTGAACTTTATTAAAATGAATTATACTTAGAACAATTAGAAGATCAAGAAGGAAACATGTCTTGAAAAACACTATAAGCCAACTAGACCTACCAGACCTTTAGAGAACACTCAACAGCAGCAGAATAGACATTCTTCTCAAATGCATATAGAATATTCTCTAGAATTAATGATATGCTAGGTCATAAAACAAACCTCCATAAATTTCAAAATATAAAATGATACAATGTATGTTCTGTGACCACAGTGGAATGAAATTAGAATAACAAAAAAGAAATTGGGAAACTCACAAATATATTGAAAGTAAACAAGACACTTTTAAACAACCAATGGGTGAAAAAACAAATCAAAAGAGAAATTAGAAAATATTTTGAAAATGAATGAAAATGAAGACACTATATAATAAAACTAATGGGATGCAGCTAAAGTGCTTAGATGAAAAATTATATCCATAAACATATAATGATATTGGTAAACATATAAACATATAATTAATTATATCTTTACAGAAAATATGTTGTACACCTTAAACTTATATAGTGCTGTATGTTAATTATACCTCAATAAACCTGGAAAAAAATAAAATAAAATGAAACTTAAAAAAAAGAAGGAAAAATAGATCTCAAATCAATAATATAACCCTCCACATTAGTTAAGAGCAAACTAAACCCAAAGAAGTAGAAGGTAGAGAACAATAAAGACTGGAGTGGAAATGAATGAGAGAATAGGAAAACAATAGAGAAAATTAATGAAACCAGAAGCTGGTTCTTTAAAAAGACCAACAAAATTGACAAAACTTTAGCTAGACTGACTAAGAAAAAAGGAGAGAAGCCTCATTGCTAGAATCAGAAATGAAAAAAAGAGACATCATTACCAACCTTAGAGAAATAAAAAGGATTACAAAGGAATGCAATGAAAAATGTATGCCAATAAATTGGACAACCTGGATAAAATGAACAATTTCCTAGAAAGACAAACTACTGAAACTGACTCAAGAAGAAACAGACAATCTGTATCGATGTATAATGAAGGAAGATATTGAATTAGTAATTTAAAATACAGGGACTTCCCTAGTGGTCCAGTGGGTAAGACACCACACTCCCAATGCAGGGGGCCTGGGTTTGATCCCTGGTTGGGGAACTAGATCCCACACGCATGCCGCAACTAAGAGTCCGCATGCCACAACGAAGAAGTCTGCATGCCACAACTATGAGCCTGCATGCCGCAACTAAAGATCCCACATGCCACAACTAAGACCCGGCACAGCCAAAATAAAAAAAAATAAAATAAAAAAAAAACTACAGAAAAAGAAAAGGCCAGGCCTATACAGCTTCACCACAGGATTGGAGCAAACATTTAAAGAATAATTAATACTAAGTATTTACTAATCCTTTCAAAAATTGAAGGGGATGGAACATTTCACAACTTATGCTATAAGGCCAGGATTACTATGATACCAAAACCAGACACAGACATCACAAGTAAAGAAAATTAGACAAATGTCTCTTATGAATATAGACACAAAAATCCCCAACAAAATACTAGTATTCTGCATCCAGCAACATATAAAAGAATTATACAATGTGATCAAGTGGGATTTTTCCCAGGAATGTAATGTTGCTTTAACAAGTGAAAACCAATTAATATAATACACCATATCAACAAAACAGAGACTACATGATGATCTCAGTAGAGGTGGAAAGTATTTGACAGAATCCAATAAGCCTGCTAAAACACTGTCATGATAAAAACAATGAACAAACTAGGAGTGGAAGGGAGCTTCCTCAACCTGATAAAGGGCATCTATGAAAAAACCACAGCTAACAACAAACTTAATGGTGACAGACTGGATTCTTTCCCTCTAAGATGAAGAAAGACATGTATGCCCACCCCTACCATTGCTATTCAACACTGTACTGTAAGTTCTACCTAAAGAAATTAGGCAAGGAAAAGAAATAAAAAACATCGAGACTGGAAATGAAGTAGTGAAACTATTAATACACAATGTGATCCTGTAAATAAAATTCCTAGGGATTCCAGTAAAATACCATTAGAACTAATAAAGAAGTTTAATAATATTAATGTACAAAAATCAATTCTATTTCTATACAATAGCCATGAGCAAAATGAGAATAAGATTAAGAAAACAATTCCATTTATAATAGCACCAAAAATAAACTATTTAGGATTAAAGAAGTAAAGGACTTGTACACTGAAAACTATAAAAAATCATTGAAAGAAATTAAGATGTAAATAAATGGAAAAATATTCCATGTTCATGGATTAGAAGGCTTGACATTGTTAAAATGGCAATACCCCTAAAAATGATTTATATATTCAACACAATCCCTACCAGAATCCCAGCTGGCTTTTTTCTTTTTTCAGAAACTAACAGGCTGATCCTAAAATTCATGTGGAAATTCAAGGGATCCAGAATACCCAAAACAACCTTGAAAAAGAAGAGCACACACACACACACACACACACACAAAAAAAAAAAAGAAGAAGAAGAACACATTTGGAGACTAACATTTCCTGAAATAAAACCATGTGTCTATGGTCAACAATTTTCCACAGGGAGACAAAGACCATCCAATGGGGAAAGAATAACTTATTTTCTTTTCTTTTTGGCTGTGCCGCATGGCTTTCGGGATCTTAGTTCCCTGACCAGGGATTGAACCCGCACCCTCAGCAGTGAAAGCACAGAGTTCTAACCAATGGACCACCACGGAATTCCCAAGAATAGCTTTTTCAAAAAAGTGGATCTGTATAGCCACATGGAAAATAATGAAACTGGACCTACTTCATACCACATACAAAAGTTAACTCAAAATTGATCAAAGACCTACATGTAAGAACTAAAACTATAAAACTCTTTAGAAGAAACCACAGGAGTAAACCTTTATGACTTTGGATTGGCAGTTATTAGATATGATACCAGAAGCAGGAACAACAAAAGAAAAACAGATAAACTACCTCATGAAAGTTAAAAAAAAAAAAAAGTGCTTCAAAGGATGCTACTGAGAAAAGGAAAAAACCCACAGAATGGGAGAAAATATTTGCAAGTCATATATCTGATCAGGGACCTGCATCTAGAATATATAAAGGACTCTTATGACTTAATAATATATATATTTTTTTTGCGGTACGCAGGCCTCTCACTGTTGTGTCCTCTTCTTTTGCAGAGGCTCTGGACGCACAGGCTCAGCAGCCATGGCTCATGGGCCCAGCCGCTCCGTGGCATGTGGGATCTTCCAAGACCGGGGCACGAACCAGTGTCCCCTGCATCAGCAGGCGGACTCTCACCCACTGTGCCACCAGGGAAGCCAATTAAAAATTGGGCAAACGATCTAAATAGACATTCCTCCAAAACATATGTACAAATCGCCAACAGGCATATGAAAAAATGCTCAATACCATTAGTTGTCAAGAAAACCAGTCACTGAGACTTCCCTGTTGGTGCAGTGGTTAAGAATGCACCTGCCAATGCAGGGAACAGGGGTTCGAGCCCTGCTCCGGGAAGATCCCACATGCCACGGAGCAACTCAGCCCGTACGCCACAACTACTGAGCCTGCACTCTAGAGCTCCTGAGCTACAACTACTGAGTCCACGTGCCACAACTACTGAAGCCCGAGTGCCTAGAGGCCGTGCTCTGCAACAAGAGAAGCCACCACAATGAGAAGCCCGCACACCGCAACGAAGAGTAGCCCTCGCGCGCCGCAAGTACAGAAAGCCCACGTGTAGCAACGAAGACCCAACACGGCCAAAAATAAATAATAAATAAATAAAGTTAAAAAAAAGGAAAATCAGTCATCAGGAAATCAAAACCACAATGGGATATCACTCTACACAAAGAAGGATGGCTAGAATCAAAAAGTCAGATAATACAAGTGTTGGCATGCTGGTGGAGAAATTAGAAGCCTTATACACTACTGGTGACAATATAAAATGGTGCAGCCAATTTGGAAAATGGTCTGGCAGGTCCTCAAACAATTAAACAGAGTCACGGAGAGGGGAGCTTAAAGACGGTGGAAGAGTAAGACGTGGAGATCACCTTCCTCCCCACAAATACATCAGAAATACATCTACATGTGGAACAACTCCTAAAGAACACCTACTGAATGCTGGCAGAAGACCTCAGACCTACAAAAGGCAAGAAACTCCCCACGTACCTGGGTAGGGCAAAACAAAAAAGAAAAAACAGAGACAAAAGAATACGGACGGGACCTGCACCAGTGGGAGGGAGCTGTGACGGAGGAAAAGGTTCCACACACTAGGAAGCCCCTTTGCGGGTGGAGATGGGGGAGTGGACGGGGTGGGGGGGAAACTTTGGAGCCATGGAAGAGAGCACAGCAACAGGTGTGTGGAGGGCAAAGCGGAGGGATTCCCACACAGAGGATCAGTGCCGATCAGCACTCACCAGCCCAAGAGGCTTGTCTGCTCACCCGCCAGGACTGGTGGGGGCGGGGAGCTGAGGCTCCGGCTTCGGTCGGATCCCAGGGAGAGGACTGGGGTTGGCTGCATGAACACAGCCTGAAGGGGGCTAGTGTGCCACGGCTAGCTGGGAGGGAGTCTGGGAAAAAGTCTGAAGCTGCCAAAGATGCGAGAGACTTTTTCTTGCCTCTTTGTTTCCTGGTGCGCAACAAGAGGGGACTAAGAGCACCGCTTAAAGGAGCTCCAGAGACAGGCGCGAGCCGCGGCTATCAGCGCAGACCCCAGAGACGGGCATGACACGCTAATGTTGCTGCTGCCGCCACCAAGAAGCCTGTGTGCAAGCACAGGTCACTATCCACACCTCCCCTCACAGGAGCCTGTGCAGCCCGCCACTGCCAGGGTCCCATGATCCAGGGACAAACTGCCCAGGAGAACACAAGGTGCCTCAGGCTGGTTCAACGTCATGCAGGCCTCTGCCACTGCAGGCTTGCCCCGAACTCCGTACCCTTCCCTCCCCAAGGCCTGAGTGAGCCAGAGCAGCAGAATAAGCTGCCACTTTAACCCTGTCCTGTCTGAGCAAAGAACAGACGCCCTCAGGAGACCTACACGCAGAGGCGGGTCCAAGTCCAAAGATGAACCCCAGGAGCTGTGTGAACAAAGAAGAGAAAGGGAAATTTCTCCTAGCAGCCTCAGAAGCAGCGGATTAAATCTCCACAATCAACTTGATGTACCCTGCAACTGTGGAATACCTGAATAGATAATGAATCATCCCAAATTGAGGAGGTGGACTTTGGGAGCAATGATATATATATATTTTTCCTTTTTTCTCTTTTTGTGAGTGTGTATGTGTATGCTTCTGTGTTTTTGTCAGTATAGCTTTGCTTTTACCATCTGTCCTAGGGGTTTGTCTGTATTTTTTTATAGTGTGTTTTATTTTTTATTATTTTATTTTATTATTATTATTTTTTTGCGGTACGCAGGCCTCTACCTGTTGTGGCCTCTCCGGCTGCGGAGCACAGGCTCCGGACGCGCAGGTTCAGCAGCCATGGCTCACGGACCCAGCCGCTCCACGGCATGTGGGATCTTCCCGGACTGGGGCACGAACCCATCTCCCCTGCATCAGCAGGCGAACTCTCAACCACTGTGCTACCAGGGAAGCCCCTTTATTATAGTTTTTAGCACTGTTATCATTGGTGGATTTGTTTTTTGGTTTGGTTGCTCTATTCTTTCTTTCCTTTTAAAAATTTTTTTATTACTTTTTTAAAATGATTTTTTTAATAATCATTTTTAATTTTTATTTTAATAACTTTATTTTATTTTATCTTCTTTCTTTCTTCTTTTCCTCCCTTTTGTTCTGAGCTGTGTGGATGACAGGCTCTTGGTGCTCCAGCCAGGCATCAGGGATGTGCCTCTGAGATGGGAGAGCCAAGTTCAGGACACTGGTCCACAAGAGACCTCCCGGCTCCACATAACATCAAACGGCGAAAATCTCCCAGAGATCTCCATCTCAGCGCCAAGACCCAGCTCCACTCAACAACCAGCAAGTTACAGTGCTGGACACCCTGTGCCAAACAACTAGCAAGACAGGAACACAACCCCATCCATTAGCAGAGAGGCTGCCTAAAATGATAATAAGGCCAAAGACACGCCAAAACACACCACCAGACGTGGACCTGCCCACCAGAAAGACAAGATGCAGAGTCATCCACCAGAACACAGGCACTAGTCCCCTCCACCAGGAAGGCTACACAACCCACTGAACCAACCTTAGCCACTGGGGATAGACACCAAAAACAATGGGAACTATGAACCTGTAGCCTGTGAAAAGCAGACCTCAATCACAGTAAGTTAAGCAAAATGAGAAGACAAAGAAAGACACAGCAGATGAAGGAGCAATGCAAAAACTCACCAGACCTAAAAAATGAAGAGGAAATAGGCAGTCTAACTGAAAAAGAATTCAGAATAATGATAGTAAAGATGATCCAAAATCGTGAAAATACAATGGAGAAAATAAAAGAAACCTTTAACAAGGACGTAGAAGAATTAAAGAACAAACAAACAGTGATGAACAACACAATAAATGAAATTAAAAATGCTCTAGAAGGGATCAAGAGCAGAATACCTGAGGCAAAAGAATGGATAAGTGACCTGGATGATAAACTAGTGGAAAAAACTCCTGCAGAGCAGAATTAAGAAAAAAGAATGAGGGCTTCCCTGGTGGCACAGTGGTTGAGAGTCTGCCTGCCGATGCAAGGGACACGGGTTCGTGCCCCAGTCCGGGAAGAGGCCACGTGCCACGGAGCGGCTGGGCCCGTGAGCCATAGCCACTGAGCCTGCACGTCCAGGGCCTGTGCTCCGCAACAGGAGAGGCCATAGCAGTGAGGCCCGCGTACCGCAAAAAAAAAAAAAAACCCGAAAAGAATTGAGGACAGTCTCAGAAACCTCTGGGACAACATTGAATGCACCAACATTCGAATGACAGGGGTCCAAGAAGAAGAAGAGAAAAAGAAAGGGACTGAGAAAATATTTGAAGAGATTATAGTTGAAAACTTCCCTAATATGGAAAAGGAAATAGTTAATCAAGTCCAGGAAGCACAGAGAGAACCATACAGGATAAATCCAAGGAGAAACACACCAAGACACATATTAATCAAACTATCAAAAATTAAATACAAAGAACAAACATTAAAAGCAGCAAGGGAAAAACAACACATAACACATAAGGGAATCCCCATAGGGTTAACAGCTGATCTTTCAGCAGAAACTGTGCAAGCCAGAAGGGAGTGGCAGGATATGTTGAAATTGATGAAGGGCAAAAACCTACAACCAAGACTACTCTACCCAGCAAGGATCTCATTCAGATTTGACGGAGAAATTAAGACCTTTACAGACAAGCAAAAGCTAAGAGAATTCAGCACCACCAAACCAGCTTTACCACAAATGCGAAAGGAATTTCCCTAGGCAGGAAATACAAGAGAAGGAAAAGACCTACAATAACAAATGCAAAACAATTAACAAAATGGTAATAGGAACATACATATTGATAATTACCTTGAATGTTCCAACAAAAAGACATAGACTGGCTGAATGGATACAAAAACAAGACCCCTATGTATGCTGTCTACAAGAGACCCACCTCAGACCTAGGGACACATACAGACTGAAAGTGAGGGGATGGAAAAAGATATTCCATGCAAATGGAAATCAAAAGAAAGCTGGAGTAGCAATTCTCACATCAGACAAAATAGACTTTAAAAGAAAGATTATTACAAGAGACAAAGAAGGACACTACATAATGATCAAGGGATCAATCCAAGAAGAAGATATAACAATTCTAAATATTTATGTACCCAACATAGGAGCACCTCAATACATAAGGCAAATACTAACAGCCATAAAAGGGAAATTGACAGTAACAAAATCATAGTAGGGGACTTTAACACCCCACTTTCACCAATGGACAGATCATCCAAAATGAAAAGAAATAAGGAAACACAAGCTTTAAATGATACATTAAACAAGATGGACTTTATTGATATTTATAGGACATTCCATCCAAAAACAACAGAATGCACATTCTTTTCAAGAGCTCACGGAACATTCTCCAGGATAGATCATATCTTGGTTCACAAATCAAGCCTTGGTAAATTTAAGAAAACTGAAATCGTATCAAGTTATGTTTTCTGACCACAATGCTATGAGACTAGATATCAATTACAGGAAAAAAATCTGAAAAAATACAAACACATGGAGGCTAAACAATACACTACTTAATAACCAAGAGATCACTGAAGAAATCAAAGAGGAAATCAAAAAATACCTAGAAACAAATGACAATGAAAACACGAAGACCCAAAATCTATGGTATGCACCAAAGGCAGTTCTAAGAGGGAAGTTTATAGCAATACAATCCTACCTCAAGAAACAAGGAACATCTCAAATAAACAACCTAACCTTATACCTAAACCAGTTAGAGAAAGAAGAACAAAAAACCCCTGAAGGTAGCAGAAGGAAATAAATCATAAAGATCAGACCAGAAATAAATGAAAAAGAAATGAAGGAAATGATAGCAAAGATCAATAAAACTAAAAGGTTTTAGTTCTTTGAGATGGTAAACAAAATTGATAAACCATTAGCCAGACTCATCAAGAAAAAAAGGGAGAAGATTCAAATCAACAGAATTTGAAATGAAAAAGGAGAAGTAACAACTGACACTGCAGAAATACAAAGGATCATGAGAGATTACTACAAGCAACTCTATGCCAATAAAATGGACAACCTGGAAGAAATGGACAAATTCTTAGAAATGCACAACCTGCCAAGACTGAATCAGGAAGAAATAGAAAATATGAATAGACCAATCACAAGCACTGAAATTGAAACTGTGATTAAAAATCTTCCAACAAACAAAAGCCCAGGACCAGAAGGCTTCACAGGCGAATTCTATCAAACATTTAGAGAAGAGCTAACACCTATCCTTCTCAAAATCTTCCAAAATACAGCAGAGGGAGGAACACTCCCAAACTCATTCTACGAGGCCACCATCACCTTGATACCAAAACCAGACAAGGATGTCACAAAGAAAGAAAACTACAGGCCAATATCACTGATGAACATAGATGCAAAAATCCTCAACAAAATACTAGCAAACAGAATCCAACAGCCAGTACATTAAAAGGATCATACACCATGATCAAGTGGTGATCATCCCAGGAAGCAAGGATTCTTCAATATATGCAAATCAATCAACGTGATACACCATATTAACAAACTGAAGGACAAAAACCATATGATCATCTCAATAGATGCAGAGAAAGCTTCAACACCCATTTATGATAAAAACCCTGAAGAAAGTAGGCATAGAGGGAACTTTCCTCAACATAATAAAGGCCATATATGACAAACCCACAGCCAGCATCATCCTCAATGGTGAAAAACTGAAACCATTTCCACTAATATCAGGAACAAGACAAGGTTGCCCACTCTCACCACTCTTATTCAACATAGTTTTGGAAGTTTTAGCCACAGCAATCAGAGAAGAAAAGGAAATAAAAGGAATCCAAATCGGAAAAGAAGAAGTAAAGCTGTCACTGTTTGCAGATAACATGATACTATACATAGAGAACACTAAAGATGCTACCAGTAAACTACTAGAGCTAATCAATGAATCTGGTAAAGTAGCAGGGTACAAAGTTAATGCACAGAAATCTCTTGCATTCCTATACACTAATGATGAAAAATCTGAAAGTGAAATTAAGAAAAGACTCCCATTTCCCATTGCAACAAAGAGAATAAAATACCTAGGAATAAACCTACGTAAGGAGACAAAAGACCTGTATGCAGAAAATTATAGGACACTGATGAAAGAAATTAAAGATGATACAAATAGATGGAGAGATATACCACGTTCTTGGGTAGGAAGAAATCAACATTATGAAAATGACTCTACTACCCAAAGCAATCTACAGATTCAATGCAGTCCCTATCAAACTACCACTGGCATTTTTCACAGAACTACAACAAAAAATTTCACAATTTGTAATGGAAACACAAAAGACCCTGAATAGCCAAAGCAATCTTGAGAACGAAAAGCGGAGCTGGAGGAATCAGGCTCCCTGACTTCAGACTATACTACAAAGCTACAGTAATCAAGATAGTATGGTAGTGGCACAAAAACAGAAATATAGATCAATGGAACAGGATAGAAAGCCCAGAGATAAACCCACACACCTATGGTCACCTTATCTTTGATAAAGGAGGCAGGAATGTACAGTGGAGAAAGGACAGCCTCTTCAATAAGTGATGCTGGGGAAACCAGACAGGTACATGTAGAACTATGAGATTCGAATACTCCCTAACACCATACACAAAAATAAGCTCAAAATGGATTAAAGACCTAAATGTAAGGCCAGAAACTATCAAACTCTTAGAGGAAAACATAGGCAGAACACTCTATGACATAAATCACAGCAAGATCTTTTTTGACCCACCTCCTAGAGAAATGGAAATAAAAACAAAAATAAACAAATGGGACCTAATGAAACTTCAAAGCATTTGCATAGCAAAGGAAACCATAAACAAGACGAATAAGATGACCCTCAGAATGGGAGAACATATTTGCAAATGAAGCAACTGACAAAGGATTAATCTCCAAAATTTACAAGCAGCTCATGCAGCTCAATATCAAAAAAAAACAAAGAACCCAATCCAAAAATGGGCAGAAGACCTAACAGACATTTCTCCAAAGAAGATATACAGATTGCCAACAGACACATGAAAGAATGCTCACCGTCATTAATCATTAGAGAAATGCAAATCAAAACTACAATGAGATATCATCTCACACTGGTCAGAATGGCTATCATCAAAAAATCTAGAAACAATAAATGCTGGAGAGGGTGTGGAGAAAAGGGAACCCTCTTGCACTGTTGGTGGGAATGTAAATTGATACAGCCACTATGGAGAACAGTATGGAGGTTCCTTAAAAAAACTAAAAATAGAACTACCATATGACCCAGTAATCCCACTACTAGGCATATACCTTGAGAAAACCATAATTCAAAAACAGTCATGTACCAAAATGTTCACTGCAGCTCTACTTACAATAGCCAGGACATGGAAGCAACCTAAGTGTCCACTGACAGATGAATGGATAAAGAAGATGTGGCACATATATACAATGGAATATTACTCAGCCATAAAAAGAAACGAAATTGGGCCTCCCTGGTGGCGCAGTGGTTGAGAGTCCGCCTGTCGATGCAGGGGACACGGGTTCATGCCCAGGTCCGGGAAGATCCCACATGCCATGGAGCGGCTAGGTCTGTGAGCCATGGCCGCTGAATCTGCACATCTAGAGCCTGTGCTCTGCAATGGGAGAGGCCACAACAGTGAGAGGCCCGCATACCGCAAAAAAAAAAAAAAAAAAAAAAAAGAAAGAAACGAAATTGAGTTATTTGTAGTGAGGTGGCTGGACCTAGAGTCTGTCATACAGAGTGAAGTCAGAAAGAGAAAAACAAATACTGTATGCTAACACATATATATGGAATCTAAAAAAAAAAGTGGTCATGAATAACCTAGGGTCAGAACGGGAATAAAGACGCAGACCTACTAGAGAATGGACTTGAGGACACAGGGAGGTGGAAGGGGAAGCTGGGACAAAGTGAGAGAGTGGCATGGACATATATACACTACCAAATATAAAACCTGTAGCTAGTGGGAAGCAGCCGCATAGCACAGGGAGATGAGCTCGGTGCTTTGTGACCACCTAGAGGGGTGGGATAGGGAGGGTGGGAGGGAGGGAGATGCAGAAGAGAAGAGATATGGGGATATATGTATACGTATAGCTGATTCACTTTGTTATAAATCAGAAACTAATACACTAATATAAAGCAATTGTACTCCAATAAACATATTAGAAAAATTACTCATATGACAAAATAAATAGCTTTAAGAAATGTAATCACTAAGATTACTCTTAGCCCTAATGTGTGATGACTCTTCATGTAGAAAGTAACTCCAAGGATGTTCCTAGCAACATCCAAAAATTATGCTCTTAAGTGGAGATACTCAAAAGAAGCCAGAAAAATAGATTCAGAAGGTAGTGAGTTCCCTTGTGTTAGAAAGGTTTGGAGTGTTTTAAAATCATAAGCAGTCATCTGTGGTGCAATCCCTACTTCCTTTTAAATCTCCTTTTTCTTTTTCTGGAAACCTGATCTGCCTTTCTCTGTCCTATACCTATATCCCAAGTTGAATCTTTTTTAAGGTGTTTTTCTTAATGTTTCTCTCCCAAAGTGTAAACTGATAATGAGTGATAAATTGTAAGCTCTCCCAGGCATCTTTGCAAAGAGGGCTCTCAAAGACCAAAATGCTCTAATACTCAAACAAATGACTTTCTAATGATAGAATTTCTGGCACCATAGCAGCATTTCGTTAGTAAATGTATTTTAAGCCCTAGTATATGCCAGATAGTTTTAGGAGGTAGGGATAAAGGATGAACAAGACAGACAACTTTTCTACCTGCATGGAACTTAGATTCTAGTTGGGAATAAAACTGATATACAATATCTAATATAATGTCAAGTAGTGATGTGTGTTTTAAAGAAAAACTATAGGTTAAGGGAGTAGATAGTGATACAAGTTGATATTTTAGAAAGGGTGTGGGCAGGAAAGACCTCTCTGAAGGGGGTGATACTTGAGCAGAGGATGTGGAGGAGCAAGCCACATGAATATCCAGGAGAAGTGTTCTAGGCAAAGGGAATAGCAAATACAAAGAGCCAGAGGCAAGAAAGTATAAGGTATTATTATTAAGATATAGTAGAGCTAGATTATAGTGAGCTAAGGCAGAGTGATGAGAGATTAGGTCAGAGGGGAAACCAAAAGCCGGATAATCTATGGCCTTGTAGATCATGGTAAGGACTTTGGATTTTATTTTAAGTCCAACTAAATGGGAAGTACAAGAGGACTGACATGATCTGACTTATAATACTTTGGCTGCTGTGTGGCTACTGGATTTATAGAGGGGCAACTGTGGAAGCAGAGAGGATAGTTGAGAAGCTATTACAGTGGTCCAGGTGAGAAATGACATAGCTTGGACTAAAGTGATACTATTGGCCTGATTTACTGTTGAGAAGGGGCATACTACAGATCACACTACTTTCAGCCTTACCTCCCACTATATAACCACTGAATAA
The DNA here is from genome assembly GCF_949752795.1 of Hyperoodon ampullatus. Classification (NCBI taxonomy): domain Eukaryota; kingdom Metazoa; phylum Chordata; class Mammalia; order Artiodactyla; family Ziphiidae; genus Hyperoodon; species Hyperoodon ampullatus. The sequence continues at coordinate 59,941,282 of NC_136913.1, forward strand.
GAGACAATTCCAAAAGTAACAGTGCTCTCTTGTACTCCTGGCTTTTGTTTATTCAGTTCCCACAGCTTTTAATGCCTTCTACTTCCTTCTCTAACCATTAAAATCTTACTCATTCTTCAAGAGTAAGTTCAAATATTACCTTTTGGAAAGTATCATTTCTTCTTCTGTGGTCCCATACCCTCTATATTTCTATTAGTGAAGTTATTTCATTTAGCTTTGTATATGTGTAATAGATTGTTTCTGATCTCCTTTCTTCACTGTAAATTTAAGGTTAGAGACAGTAACACATTTCCTTATGCTTTCGCAATACCTAGTAGCCCCTAAGAATTTAATAAAGACTCTGTAGACTGCGTGTGGTAAGCTGCTGTCCTTAGGTCACTAACATAATGGCACATCAGGGTTAATCCTTTTGTAAAAGCCAATTCCCATAGCACTAAGATTTCAGTCACTGTTTATACAGTTCTTAATTAACTTTGATTTGGAATAGATTTTTAAAAGGTTGGCGTTTTCCAATTTCCCCCCAGGAGCTTATGAGTCACCAGCTTTGCACTTTGCCTTAATTTGTCTATTTACAGTTGGTAGCTTAATGATTTATTTACATTATTCACACGCTGGGCTCATAATTTTAGGCATTATTTCATTGGAAACACCCAATCTTAAGAAATATAAACCTTTAACAAGACAGATTCATTTTTTCTAACTGAATTTTGTTTTATTATTAAAGTACTACATATTCATTGAAAAATTCAAACAATACAAATAGTAAGTGAAATAAAAAGTAAAAGTCTCACAAACTCACTAAATCCTAGCAAATGTTGAGTCTGGTGTGTAACCTTCCAAGACTTTATATATGATATATGCATTCACATGTATGCATGCTTACAGTCAGCTCTCCCTATTAGCAGGTTCTACACGTGCAGATTCAACTAGCCACAGATCAAAAATATTAAAAACAAACAAAGAAAAATTCCAGAAAGTTCCAAAAAGCAAAACTTGAATTTGCCATGTGCTAGCAACTATTTACATAGTATTTACATTGTATTTACAGCTATTTACATAGCATTTACTTTGTATTAAGTATTATAAGTAACCTAGAGATAATTAAAGTATACAGGAGGAAATATGCAGGTTATTTGCAAATACTAAGCCATTTTATAAGGACTTGAGCATCCGGGGATTTTGGTATCCAGGGGGGGCCCTGGAACCAAATCTCCCGCAGATATCGAGGGACGACTGTATATGTATATGTGTATGTGTATGTTTGTGTGTGTGTGTTCTTTTGTTCATTCATGCAATAATCAAATATCAAGTATTGGCTATACAAAGGTAAGCAAACGCAGATACAGTATTTGTCCTCTTGAAGCTTACAATCTAGTATATATGCATACAAACATATATACACATGTTTAAAAAATAAATATGGTATCAGAAAAGGCCAGCAAGAGTACAACAGTCCAAAGTTAGGGGCACACACCAAGATGCAAATCCTTTATCTACAATAACAAGAACAGTTTATAGGCTGGTGATGGGAACTTGTCTGAGTTTGGTTTGGTTTTGAGAAGCAGAGGAGAAAGGGCTGAAGAGTGAGCAGCTGGTCAGTGAGACAGTGGAGAAGAACCTTTGTGCTATGAGAAGCTCTACAGGTACCTATATCCACTGGCTGGGAAAACATAAAGACTACAAGAACTCATGTACGCAACAACCCTAGATCATAGGTATAAACTTCTGCTAGCCTGGATCGGCCCTAGCCTCCTCTCCACATGAACTTCCTACAAATAGTTGGCCTAAGGAAAAAGTACCACAATTAAGGATAAGTTATCAAAACTCAATAGCGAAAAACTAATAACTCGGTTTAAAAATGGGCTAAATACTTGAATAGACATTTCTCCAAAAAAGACATGCAAATGGCCAAGAGGTATATGAAAAGATGCTCAAAGTCATGAATCATCACATAAATGCAAATCAAAACCAAAAACATCATTTCACATCTGTCAGGATGGCTATTATCAAAAAAAAAAAAAAAAAAAAGACAAGTATTGGCAAGGATGTGGAGAAACTGGAACCCTTGTACATTGTTGCTGGGAATGGAAAATGGTGCAACCGCTATAGAAAACAGTACAGAGGTTCTTTAAAAAATTAAAAATAGAATTACTGTACAGTCCAGCAATCCCACTTCTGGTATTTATCCAAAAGAACTGAAATCAGGATCTTGGAGAGATACTAGCACTCCCATGTTCACTGCAGAACTATTCACAATAACCAAATATAGAAACTAGCTAAATGTCCACTGAGGCATGAATGGATAAAGAAAGTGTGGTTTATACATATTATGGAATACTATTCAACCTTAAAAAAGGAAATTCTGCAATATGTGACAATATGGATGAACTCTGAGGACAGTACGCTAAGTGAAATAAGCCAGTCACAGAAGGACAAATATTGCATGATTCTACTTCTATGGGGTATCTAAAATAGTCAAAATCATAGACTCAAAGAGTGGAATGGTGGTTGCTAGGAAGGGAAATGGAGAGTTGATAATCAACAGGCATAAATTTACAGTTAAACAAGATGAATCAGTTTTAGAGTTCTGCTGTAAAGCACTGTACCCATAGTAAACATTCTATATTGTACACTTAAAACTTTGTTAAGAGGGTAGGTCTCATGTTAAGTGTTCTTACCACAATAAAATAAAATTTTAGGGACTTCCCTGGTGGCACAGTGGTTAAGAATCTGCCTGCCAATGCAGGGGACACAGGTTCGAGCCCTGGTCTGGGAAGATCCACATGCTGTGTAGCAACTAAGCCTGTGTGCCACAACTACTGAGCCTGCACTCTAGAGCCATGGACAACTACTGAGCCCACGTGCCACAACTACTGAAGCCTGTGCGCCTAGAGCCCGTGCTCTGCAGCAAGAGAAGCCACCAGCCCCCACTCGCCACAACTAGAGAAAGCCTGTGTGCAGCAACGAAGACCCAACGCAGCCAAAAAAAAAAAAAAGAGATAAATATATTTAAAAAATAAATAAAACTGAATTAAAAAAATAGGTTATCCAAAGTATAGCACAGTATAAGATATTACATGAAAATGGGATGAGAAGAATAGGAAAAAAGAATGGTAGATGGAGCATTCTCACCAGAGGAATGCTGCCATAAAACAGATGAAAATTGTGACCAAACATGTCAGCATGAATTATAAAACATTAATTAGGTAATCATCTCTATAAAATAAAAATATAAAGTGGGCATTCAAGAGCTCAGGGAAGAGCTGGTAGACAAAAGGAAATGAAATATGAGCCATTTTAGAAGGAAATGGTAAGAGAAACAAAAATCATCACAGAAATAAAGGTAAAACTGGAAGCAGCAAAAGTGAAGAGACACCACTGAATAAACAGAAAGGGATACAGAAAATAAGAGATAAGTAAGCAAAATGAAATGGAAATTGAAATTGATTCTAACATTATGTTTTCTCATCAATTAATGAGTTAAATGAAATCTTTAACACATGTTCATTTTATATTTGTACGAGAGTAATGGATATATCTTTTAAAAAATTATCCACCAAAATGCCAAATGAATACACTTGACAGAACAGGGTAAATCGTGCTGCCAGAGAAGTGCAAGTCATGGACTGCTTAACCTCATCTTTTCTTGGCTCCCAGATTGAACCCCAAGTGCCAGTAGAACTTTGTTGAATCTCTTTTTTCTTTTCTATTGAGTTTATGTTTTGTTTTTGCTTCTGGTTTGGGTATAGCCAATAAGTTATCCTCCCTTGGTAGCAGCAATGACTGGGAATGTGGTTTTATGGTCTGATCATTTGGTGATTTCTGTAAATGGATGAACAGATTATCTAGTCTCTGACTGGGTAAAAAACAACAGACAATTTAATTTGTTAGTCTTTTTTGTTGTTCTATTTGTCCATTTTGAGCTCTAATTAATCAATTATTTCATGCCTGCTGGGAAGAACAGCACTATGATATCTGGACTGGTAAGTTTCTGTATTTATTCTTGACCCATAGCTGAAGTTGTAGATCTGAAGCTACAAGATCTATATCCCTGTGTCTATGTGCTGATAATTGAGAAAGACCTTGACTTCACATTGAGTAGGAAATGTTTTCCTATCTCTGGCAGGTATTCATAAATTAGATTATAAAGTCTCATATTAAAGGAGCTCTGTTCTAATTGGTTTATAGATATAAATAAGCACTTATATATAAATATTCTTAAAATTTCCATAAAAAGGAAACTGAACTTCTAATACTTTACATGTGATAAACTAAAAGTATTCTTATAAAAAAATTCAGCTAACTCAAACATTTTAGTAATCCAAAGTTAAGGTAAATCTTTGGCAAATGAGATTAGTGACTTTGGCTGAAAAGACAGACTTTTTTGGTGATTTATTTGTGTAAAGTAAAAAGGGAGGGAGGGAGGATGAGAGGGAGACACAAGAGGGAGGGGATATGGGTATATATGTATACATATAGCTGATTCACTTTGTTATACAGCAGAAACTAACACAACATTGTAAAGCACCTGTACACCAATAAAGATGCTAAAAAATGTAAAAAAAAGGAATGAAAAATGCAAGATTGAAATAAAGAGTAAATGAATTATTTAATTAAAAAGAAAACTAGCATACATTTTACTTAACTTGGGTCTGTTTTTCCTAAATGTACACATTTACTAATTAAATAATGTTATATATTACTCATATATAACATTTAAGATTATGAAAAATGTAAATTGTGTTCAACTAAAGTTGAATCATTGTTCTGACAGACTCTTAATTTCAGCAGTAACGGTTTGTAGAATGTTAGATTTAAGATAATTTTCAAGATATTTAGTTCACTTAAAATGTTAGACTGATATTGAGTTAATAAATGGATAATCACTAGATACCAAGATAACGTTTAAGTAAAACTGAATACTTCAACATTGATTACTGAGCATAGTTTTAAGTTTATATACTATTGCTTCTTTTTTTTTTTTTTTGCGGTATGCGGGCCTCTCACTGCTGTGGCCTCTCCCGTTGCGGAGCACAGGCTCCGGACGTACAGGCCCAGCGGCCATGGCTCACGGGCCCAGCTGCTCCGTGGCATGTGGGATCCTCCCGGACCGGGACACGAACCCATGTCCCCTGCATTGGCAGGCGGACGCCCAACCACTGCGCCACCAGGGAAGCCCCTGCTTCTTACTTTTATATGCTATAGAGTGGAGATATTTTTGGGTTGTGTTAATGAATGTGTTCATTTTTCCTCTTTAAAAAGTATGGGTGTGGCCATAGAAAGCTGTGCTGTGCATGTTTATGAACTCTGCTAGTCTGCTATATTGTTTGTGAGAGATGGTTCTCAATTACACCTCTCCAAGTTTTCTCTTTGAAATAAAAATTATTTTGGTTAAAAGTTACAATTAAAACAAGTGGTTGAGATTATATATGAGCAATAGTGTCAAATGGATAGGTGCCTTTGCTTTTATTATTTATTTATTTTTAATCGATTGTAACCGATTTTTCAAAAATATTTATTTATTTATTTAATTTGGCTGCGTCAGGTCTTCGTTGCAGCATGCAGGATCCTTAGCTGTGGCATGCATGCAGGATCTAGTTCCCCAACCAGGGATGAAACCCAGGCCCCCTGCATTGGGAGCATGGGGTCTGACCCACTGGACCACCAGGAAAGTCCCTGTGCTTTTGTTTTTAAAGGAAAATGTAGTTTACTCCTAAATCAGTGGTTCTCAAACTTTCTGTTCTCAGGTCCCCCTTGCACTCTGAGAAAATTACCAAAGAGATTTTTCATATGTACGTTATAACTATTGATATTTACCATATTAAAAATTAAAACAGAAAATTTAAATTTATTTCCTGATTGAATATTCCTGATTGAATTGAGATGAACCCACTGCATGTTAATGTCAATTAAAAAGTAATTATATTTTAAAAATGAATGAGAAGATTGTTTCACAGTTTTGCAAAGCTCCTTAATGCCTGACTTAATAGAAATAGCTAGATTCTTATATCTGCTTCTGCATCTAATCTATTACAATATCACACATCATGTAGCCTCTGGAAAACTATGTCTTAGTATTATCATAAAAATAGTTTTGACTAGGCAGATCCTCTAAAAGGTTGTCAGTTTGTTCCAGAATATAAAAGTGCATAATGAAGGACAAACCTGGAAAGTAAATTTTATTTGCCCTGGTATAAACCTGAGTCTGAAATAAAGCTCTGTAATGTATTAAAATGGAGCAAAGTTATCTTGATTTTTTGATGGGCTTGCTTCCTTAGTTTACTAATTAATGGTTTCACTTACAGTATGAAAGGCTGTTCTTTACCTTGTATGTAATCTGCCTAGATAGCAGATTCTGTGTTTTATCAGAATAATTTTGTGATCTTTATTGTATTTGTTATGTCTTTACTCTTGATCATTTAATGGCAAACAAACAAAGAACAAAGTTTCCTCATTTATTGAAGAGCTAAAGTTCTTTAGAATTGTGTTACTTCCTATGCTTATTTGTAAACGTTTTATTGTCATTTTGCTTGAATAGGTAACCAAGTACTGTTTTTCAGGCACCCATGATCCTATTTTAATCAAGCGCCCAAACTGCCTCTAACAACTCTTGATTTTGCCTTCTGAAAAGTCGCATCCCATATATAGAAGATATAAAATAAAGTTTTCAGGTTATCTTTTAAAGCTAAAATTATCTTTGAGATTTTCAAAAGGGCCCCTGGAAAACTGCAAAGATTTATTCTTTCTCCTCATAAAGAGAGAAATATAAGAAGTAATTAGGTTTGTATGATGGGTTACTATTGTAAGAGTTGCATGAGAAGAGCTGCAAAATCAGAAAAGATACTCAGCTTTCTCTATGTTAAATTTTTATAGGTAAAACATTATTAATATAAAAATTTCAAATATTTTATACTTTATGAGCAGTTCCTGGAGATTTCTGACAGTCTTCTCTGTTCCTAGTGTATTTTTACCTTCAAGAGAAACACTTATGAATCATTTTCAATAATGGATAGAATATCTAGATAGAGGATCAACAAGGAAACAGAGGATGCCAACAACACTATAAACCAATTAAACCTAACAGACATTATGTAGAATACTCCATCCAACAACACCAGAAAACACTTTATGCTCAAGTGCTCATGGAATATTCTCCAGTAGAGACCATATGTTTGGCTACAAAACAAGTCTCAATAAATTTAATAAGACTGAAATAGAGTATATTCTCTGACCATAATGGAATGAAGCTAGAAATCTACAACAGAAATAAAACTGGAAAATTCAGAAGTATGTGGAAATTAAGCAATAACCAATGGGTCAAAGAAAAGAATCACAAGAGAAGTTAGAAAATACCTAGAGATGGAAGAAAACAAAAACACGACACACCGAAATTTATGGGATGCAATGAAGGCAGTACTCAGAGGGAAGTTTATAGCTGTAAATACCTACATTAAAAAAGAGGAGGGGGCTTCCCTGGTGGCGCAGTGGTTGAGAGTCCGCCTGTCAATGCAGGGGATGCAGGCTCGTGCCCCGGTCCGGGAAGATCCCACATGCCGCAGAGCAGCTGGGCCCATGAGCCATGGCCGCTGAGCCTGCGCGTCCGGAGCCTGTGCTCCACAACGGGAGAGGCCACAGCAGTGAGAGGCCTGCGTACAGCACACACAAAAAAAAAAAAAAAGAGGAGGAGGGACTTCCCTGGTGGTCCAGTGGTTAAGACTCTATGCTTCCAATGCAGGGGGCATGGGTTCGATCCCTGGTCAGGGAACCAAGATCCCACATGCCATGCGGCACAGCAAATAAAATAAAATAAAATATACTTTTTTTAAAAAAAGAAAAAATTGGGCTTCCCTGGTGGCGCAGTGGTTGAGCGTCCACCTGCCGATGCAGGGGACGTGGGTTCGTGCCCCGGTCCGGGAGGATCCCACATGCCGCAGAGCGGCTGGTCCCATGGGCCATGGCCGCTGAGCCTGCGCGTCCAGAGCCTGTGCTCCACAACGGGAGAGGCCACAACAGCGAGAGGCCCGCGTACCACAAAAAAAAAAAAAAAAAAAAGAAAAAATTTAAAGCAAGAACATAACTGTAAACCTTGAGAAACTAGAAAAACAAGAGCAAAATAAACTCAAAGCTACTAGAGGAGGGAAATAATAAAGAGTGGAGAAAAATGAAATAGAGAATAGAACAACAATAGAAAGAATCAATGAAACCAAGAATTTGAAGAGATTAACAAAATTGATAAACCTTTAGCTACACTGACAATAAAAGAGGGAAGACTCATTACTAGAATCAGATTCTTGTAATTCAAAAGAGGGGATATCACCACTGACCTTACAGAAATAAAAAGGATTACTATGAACTATTGTATGCCAACAAATTAGATTTCCTAGATGAAACAACAAATTCCTAGAAGCACACACATTACTTAAACTGACTTAAGAAGAAACAGAAAATCTCAACAGACCTAAAAAAATTCAAAGAGAATCAGTAACCAAAACCCTCCTAATAAAAAAGTCCAGGATGACAAGGCTTTAGTGATGAATTCTCCCAAACACTTAAAGAATTAACACCAACACTTTTCAAATTCTTCCAAAAAACTGAAGAGTAGGGAATATTTCCCAACTCATTCTATGAAGCCAGCATTACTCTGGCAGCAAGCCAATTTAAGATATCATAAGGAAAGAACATTACAGACCAATATACTATATGAGTAATGATTCAAAACTCTTCAACAAACTACTAGTAAGCCAAATCCTACAACATATGAAAAGATTATACACTGTGACCAGGTGGGATTTAACCTAGGAATGCAAGATTGGCTCAGCATAAGCAAATCAATCGATGATATATTAATATATCATTAATAGAACAAAAGAAAAAACCCCATGTGATCATCTCAATTGATGCAGAAAAATCATTTGATAAAATCCAAGACGTTTTCATGATAAAGAAAAATAACACTCAGAAAACTAGAAATAGAAGGGAATATACTCAGCCTGATACAGGATATTTACAAAAACTCACAGGTAACATAATCAATGGAGAAAGATTGAAAGCTTTCTTCCTAAAATCAGGAACAAAAAAAGGATGCCTGTGTTCACTGCTGCTATTGTACTGGAAGTTCTAGCCAGAGAAATCAGGCAAGAAAAAGGAATAAAAGGCATCCACATTAAAAAGGAAGAAATAAAACTATTGGTGATGACAGATGAGATGATCATATATATATATATATATATATATATATATATATATCCCAATGAATCCACAAGAAATGTATGAATTCAACAAAGTTGCAGTGTACAAGAGCAACATGCAAAAATCAGCTGTGTTTCCATACACCAGCAATGAACAACCCAAAAAGGAAATTAAGGAAACAATTCCATTTACAATAGCATCCAAAAGAATAAAATACCTAGGAGTAAATTTAGCCAAGGAGGTGAAAGACTTATATACTGATAATTATAAAACATTGATGAAAGAAACTAAACAAGACCTAAATAATGGAAAGGCATCCCATGTTCATGGATTGGAAGACTTAATATTGGTAAGATATCAAAACTACCTTAAGCAATACCTACCAAATTCTGACAGCCTTTTTTGCAGAAATAGAAAAGCCAATCCTCAAATTCATATGGAATTGTAAGGGCCCCCAAAAGTCAACATAATCTCAAAAAAGAAGAACAAAGTTGGAGGAGTCACACTTCCCTATTTCAAAACTTACAGCAAAGCAACAGTAATCAGAGCAGTGTGGTACTGCCTTAAGGACAAACATACAGACGAATAAAACAGAACTGAGAATCCAGAAATAAACATCTATGGCCAACTGATTTTCAACAAGAGTGTCAATGCTCCTCAACGAGGAAAAGAAGTCTCTTCAAAAAAATACTGCTTGGGCAAATGGATTTCCACACACAAAAGAATGACGCTGGATGTTTACCTCATACCATATACAAAAATTAACTCAAAATGGACCAATGACCTAAATATAAGAGCTAAAACTATAAAGCTCTTAGAAGAAAATATAGGGGCAAATCTTCAGGACCTTGGATTTGGCAATAGATTCTTAAATATGACACTAAAATCATGAGCAACAAAAGAAAAGGTAGATAAACTGGACTTCATCAAAATTAAAATCTGTTGTGCATCAAAGGACATTATCAAGAAAGTGAAAAGACAACCTACAGAATAGGAGAAAATACTTGCAAATGATGTACCTGATAAGGGTTTTGTGAGATAATAGAAAATATATATATTGGTCTCTGCCTCTTGTTCCTGGTACAGAACTCCTAAAACTCCTATAATTTCCCAAGTGATAAGAACACTAGAAGCATCTCTTGTTCTAATATTGGTCTTTGATCGTTGTTCCTGATACACAGCTCCTGAAACCCTTGTAATTGCCTGGGTGATAGGAGTATCTTTTTTTCTAGTGAGGTGACTCTGGGTGGGCTCCTGGATGAGGACTAGTCACTGGAAAGACCAAGCCATGATTATAAGCTTGAAATTTTAAGCCCAGTCCCGCACTCTCTTAAGAAGGGATAAGGGCTGAAAACGGAGTTAATGATTAATCATGCCTACGTAATGAAGCATCCATAAAAATCCCCAAAGTACAGGGTACAGAGAGCTTCCGGGTTGATGAAGTCATGAAGGTGCTGGGAAAGTGGCATGTCTGGAGAGGGCATGGAAGATCTGCATCCCTTCTCACAAACCTTGCCCTACTCATCTCTTCCATCTGGATGTTCATCTGTATCCCTTATCACCTCCGTATATAATAAACTGGTAACCATAAGTAAATGTTTCCTTGAGCTCCATGAGCCTCTCTAGCAAATTAATTGAACCCAAGGCGAGAGCTGTTGGGATCTCTGATCTATAGCCATTTGTCAGAAGCCCAGGTAAATTGCAGCACACTCAGCTGGTGTCACAGAAAATTGCTTCGTGTGGGGGAAAATCTCCACACGTTTGGTGACCAGAAGTGTCCTCTGTGAAGGTAAAGGAGATATACAGGAAAGAAAAACACAGGAGGGGGAAGAAACTTTAGGTTTTTCTTTTTTAGGCTTAATACAAGCAACAATAAAAAGACAGCTAACCCAATTAAATGGGCGAAGGACTTGACAGACAAGTCTTTTTTTTCCCAAAGAAGATATATAAATGGACAATAAACACATGAAAAGACACTCAACATCATTAGTCATTAGGAAAATGCAAATAAAACCATGGGATACCACTTCATACTCACTAGGATGGCTACAAGGAGGTGGAGAAATTAGAAATTTCATTCAGTGCTTGTGGGAATGTAAAATGGTGTAGTGCTATGGAAAACAGTTTGGCAGTTCTGCAAAAAGCTAAATGTAGAATTATCATATGACCCAGCAATTCCACTCCTAGATATAGATCCAAAAGATTGATAGCAGGGACTCAAAAAGATATTTGCTTTGTATATTTGTACAGCAATGCTCATAGCAGCATTATTCATAATAGCTAAAAGGTGATAACAACCCAAGAGTCTGTCAACAGATGAACTGATAAACAAAATATGGTATATCCATACAATAGAATATTATTCAGGCATAAAAAGGAATGAAGTACTAATATGTCACAACATGGATGAACCTTAAAAACATTATGCTAAGTGAAATAAGCCAGTCTCAAAAGTATAAATATCGTATGATTGCCCTTAAATGAAATATCTAGAATAGGCAAAATCATACAGACATAAAGAACATTAGAGGTTACAGGGGCTGGGAGAAGGGGGAATAGGGAGGTATTTTTTAATGGGTACAGAGCTTCTGTTTGGGGTGATGAAAAAGTTTTGGAAATAAGTAGCACTAATGGTTGCACAACATTGTGAATGTAATTAATGCCATTGAATTTGTATATGTAAAAATGGTTAAAATGGCAAATTTATGTTATATACTTTTTACAATAAAAACTCTTATGAAATAGTTAGGTACTGTACCCCAATAGAGAAGTTTGCCTTCCTCCATTCTGATATTATTGGTTACTTACTAAATTAACCACAGCCATTAACTCTCTGTAGTATACAGTTTTTGTTTTACTCTATTGCTGGCTTGAAGACTGCTATAAGTTACAGGCCAGAGTCTGTGTCTCCAACAAAGGACAGGCTCAGAGACTCACAGAAAAGGACTGCACCAGGTTTTTCAAACTACCGACCAGGTTCTTCAAACTACTGATGTATCAGAATAGACTCTCAGGTACATGTTTCTAAGTTAACACTGCATAGACAATTTTGAGACCAGTATACTTAGTGAGGATTTCCAGGGCTTTTTTTTTTTTTTTTTTAAGTTTAGAAGCATACAGCTTCATGAAAGCAGACTACTAACCAAAGATGTAGCACTAATGATATAGGACTGAATAAACTGATGAGGGAAATTTTATTGTGGTTATTTATTTGGAATATCATTGATTATGTTTTAATGTTCTGTTTTCTGAATTTACGAGACAGTCCTTTTTCTTTGTAAGTTATTTGTAACTCAAAACAATTTAGTAGATGCTGCTTCTGTAAACTAAATTAAAATATTTTAAAATGATATGATTCTCACTTACCTCCTCCCCATCCTACCCCTCTGTTATGAATTCAGAAACTGTTCCTAAGTCTCCCTATTTTTCATGGCAATATAGTTATTTGCATTGGCTTTGTAAAAATTTTCCACTTTTTAAACCAGGATATACATGGACTCATTGTGCAACAAAGGCCTTGCATGAACTATCCATATTTAAGAAAGATAGCCACTTAACCAGGTATGATAAGATACTTTTAAGGAATAAGGTTGATCTTACCTCAGCTGTATGGAGTAAATGCCTACAAGTCCTCTCAGGGAATTGTCCTGGTACGTGACTTATAGGGAGGGTTCCCAGTCTAAATGTGATAAAAAAAACTTCACTTTCCACAAGGCCAGGAACCTTAGTAAATTTGAAGGACCTTGAAAAAAGATGATTTTCCTCACATTTATAAGTACTACAGGTAAATCTGGTGGAGAGAGTTTCTTGGCCTTTGTATCCTAGCTTTGGAATAGCAAAGGATAACATACCCATGCACATTCACACACACCTAAGGGCAATTCAGTTTTTAATATACTTGTAAATCCATTTCCTAATTGCCTCTGTGTGTGTGTGTGTGTGTGTGTGTGTGTGTTTTACTCATCTTTTGAAACAGCTGTAACACCTTACTGGTTCCTTTATTAATTAACGACTTAAATCTTTAACGTGTTCAAAAAATGAGAACGGAAATTAAAACTCTAAAAAGAGAGAAGATGGTAGATTTGGAAACAAGCAAAGGAGATCCAAAACATACCTAAAGTTCCTGAAGAAGAAAATTGAAAAAAATAAAACCAAATGTTTAAAAACAGTTCTAGAAAAATTTCTAGAAAAAGAGGAACTCTTGAATTTACAAATTGGAAAAAAATACTATATTCCAGAAAAACTAAGAATCGCCAACACTAAGAAATTTCCTATTATAGTCTTTTCTGCTACCACATTTGTTTTTTAATTAATAGATTTATTTTTTTACACTAAAATAAAATCCATATTTAATAACATTTTACAACCCATCATCCTTGGAGCTGTACATAATAGTACATACAGACATACATATATATATGTATGTATGTATGTCTCATTTTCTTTATCCATTCATCCTTCAACGGATACTTAGACTATTTCCATGTCTTGACTATTGTGAATAATGCTGCAGTGAACATGGTGCTGCAGCTATCTCTTTGCAATAGTGATTTCATTTCCTTCGGATATATACTCAGTAGTGGGATTTCTGGATCACATGGTGGTTCTATTTTTAATTTTCTGAGGAACCTCCACATTGTTTTCCATAGTAGCTGTACCAATTTACAGTCGCATCAACAGTGCACAAGGATTCCCTTTTCTCCACATCCTCCCTTGCCTTTTTAATTTTTTAATTAATTAATTTTTGGAGGTGTTGGGACTTCATTGCTGCATGCAGGCTTTTCTCTACTTGCTGAGAGCACGGGCTACTCTTTCTTGTGGTGCGTGGGCTTCTCATTGTGGTGGCTTCTCCAGTTGTGTTACACAGGCTCTAGGCATGCGGGCTTCAGTAGTTGTGGCTTGCGGGCTTAGTTGCTCTGCGGCACGTAGGATCTTAATGGACCAGGGCTCAAACCCGTGTCCCCTGCATCGGCAGGCAGATTCTCAATCACTACACCACCAGGGAAGCCCTCTCCCTTGCCTTTTTGATAATAGCCATTCTTTTTTTTTAACATCTTTATTGGAGTATAATTGCTTTACAATGGTGTGTTAGTTTCTGCTTTATAACAAAGTGAATCAGTTATACATATACATATGTTCCCATACCTCTTCCCTCTTGCATCTCCCTCCTTCCCACCCTCCCTAAACGACTCCTCTAGGTGGGCACAAACCACCGAGCTGATCTCCGTGTGCTATACGGCTGCTTCCCACTAGCTATCTATTTTACATTTGGTAGTGTATATATGTCCATGCCACTCTCTCACTTTGTCCCAGCTTACCTTTCCCCCTCCCTGTATCCTCAAGCTAATTCTCTAGTAGGTCTGCATCTTTATTCCCGTCTTGCCCCTAGGTTCCTCATGATCATTTTTTTTTTAGATTCCATATATATGTGTTAGCATACGGTATTTGTTTTTCTCTTTCTGACTTACTTCACTCTGAATGACAGTCTCTAGGTCTCATCCACCTCACTACAAATAACTCAGTTTCATTCCTTTTTATGGCTGTGTAATATTCCATTGTATATATGTGCCACATCTCCTTTATGCATTCATCTGTCGAAGGACACTTAGGTTGCGTCCATGTCCTGGCTATCGTAAGTAGAGCTGCAATGAACATTTTGGTACACGATTCTTTTTGAATTATGGTTTTCTCAGGGTATATGCCCAGTAGTGGGATTGCTAGTTCTATTTTTAGTTTTTTAAGGAATGTCCATACTGTTCTCCATAGCGGCTGTATCAATTTACATTCCCACCAACAGTGCAAGAGGGTTTCCTTTTCTCCACACCCTCTCCAGCATTTACTGTTTCTAGATTTTTTGATGATGGCCATTCTGACCAGTGTGACATGATATCTCATTGTAGTTTTGATTTGCATTTCTCTAATGATTAATGACGGTGAGCATTCTTTCATGTGTCTGTTGGCAATCGGTATATCTTCTTTGGAGAAATGTCTCTTAAGGTCTTCTGCCCAGTTTTGGATTGGGTTTTTTTTTTTTTTTTTAATATTGAGCTGCATGAGCTGCTTGTAAATTTTGGAGATTAATCCTTTTTCAGTTGCTTCATTTGCAAATATTTTCTCCCATTCTGAGGGTTGTCTTTTGGTCTTGTTTACGGTTTCCTTTGCTGTGCAAAAGCTTTGAAGTTTCATTAGGTCCCATTTGTTTATTTTTGTTTTTATTTCCATTTCTCGAGGAGGTGGGTCAAAAAGGATCTTGCGGTGATTTATGTCATAGTGTTCTGCCTATGTTTTCCTCTAAGAGTCTGATGGTTGGTGTCTGGCTTACATTTAGGTCTTTAATCCATTTTGAGTTTATTTTTGTGTATGGTGTTAGGGAATGTTCTAATTTCATTCGTTTACATGTAGCTGCCCAGTTTTCCCAGCACCACTTATTGAAGAGGCTGTCTTTTCCCCACTGTATATTGTTGCCTCATTTATCAAAGATAAGGTGACCATATGTGCGTGGGTTTATCTCTGGGCTTTGTATCCTGTTCCATTGATCTATATTTCTATTTTTGTGCCAGTACCATACTGTCTTGATTACTGTAGCTTTGTAGTATAGTCTGAAGTCAGGAAGTCTGATACCTCCAGCTCCGTTTTACTTTCTCTAGATTGCTTTGGCTATTCGGGGTCTTTTGTGTTTCCATACAAATTGTGAAATTTTTTGTTGTAGTTCTGTGAAAAATGCCAGTGGTAGATTGTTAGGGATTGTATTGAATCTGTAGATTGCTTTGGGTAGTAGAGTCATTTTCACAATGTTGATTCTTCCTACCCAAGAATGTGGTATATCTCTCCATCTATTTGTATCATCTTTAATTTCTTACATCAGTGTCTTACAATTTTCTGCATACAGGTCTTTTGTCTTCTTACGTAGGTTTATTCCTAGGTATTTTATTCTCTTTGTTGCAATGGTAAATGGGAGTGTTTTCTTAATTTCACTTTCAGATATTTCATCTTCAGTGTATAGGAATGCAAGAGATTTCTGTGCATTAATTTGGTATCCTGCTCCTTTACCAAATTCATTGATTAGCTCTAGTAGTTTTCTGGTAGCATCTTTAGGATTCTCTATGTATAGTATCATGTCATCTACAAACAGTGACAGCTTTACTTCTTTTCCAGTTGAGATTCCTTTTATTTCTTTTTCTTCTCTGATTGCTGTGGCTAAAACTTCCAAAACTATGTTGAATAACAGTGGTAAGAGTGGGCAACCTTGTCTTGTTCCTGAACTTAGTGGAAATGGTTTCAGTTTTTCACCATTTAGGATGATGTTGGCTGTGGGTTTGTCATATATGGCCTTTATTATGTTGAGGAAAGTCCCCTCTATGCCTGTATTCTGGAGGGTTTTTATCATAAATAGGTGTTGAGTTTTGTCAAAAGCTATCTGTGCATCTATTGAGATGATCATATGTTTTTTCTCCTTCAGTCTGTTAATATGGTGTATCACGTTGACTGATTTGCATATATTGAAGAAGCCTTGCATTCCTGGGATAAGCCCCACATGATCATAGTGTATGATCCTTTTAATGTGTTGCTGGATTCTGTTTGCTAGTATTTTGCTGAGGATTTTGCATCTATGTTCATCAGGGATATTGGCCTGTAGTTTTCTTTCTTTGTGATATCTTTGTCTGGTTTGGTATCATACTGATGGTGGCCTCATAGAAGGAGTTTGGGAGTGTTCCTCCCTCTGCTATATTTTGGAAGAGTTTGAGAAGGATAGGTGCTAGGTCTTCTCTAAATGTTTTATAGAATTCACCTGTGAAGCCAGCTGGTCCTGTGCTTTGGTTTGTTGGAAGATTTTTTTAAATTAATTATTTATTTTTTTTGCTGTGTTGGGTTGTTTCTGTGCGAGGGCTTTCTCTAGTTGCAGCGAGCGGGGGCCACTCTACATTGTGGTGCGTGGGCCTCTCACTATCGCGGCCTCTCTTGTTGTGGAGCACAGGCTCCATACAGATACGCAGGCTCAGTAGCTGTGGCTCACCGGCCCAGTTGTTCCGCGGCATGTGGGATCTTCCCAGACCAGGGCTCGAACCCGTGTCCCCTGCATTGGCAGGCAGATTCTCAACTACTGCACCCCAAGGGAAGCCCCCTGTTGGAAGATTTTGAATCACAGTTTCAACTGCAGTGCTTGTGATTGGTCTGTTCATATTTTCTACTTCTTCCTGGTTCAGTCACGGAAGGTTGTGCATTTCTAAGAATTTGTACATTTCTTCCAGGTTGTCCATTTTATTGGCATAGAGCTCCTTGTAGTAATCTCTCATAATCCTTTGTATTTCTGCAGGGTCAGTTGTTACTTCTTCTTCATTTGTAATTCTATTGATTTGAGTCTTCTCCGGTTTTTTCTTGATAAGTCTGGCTAATGGTTTATCAATACTGTTTATCTTCTCAAAGAACCAGCTTTTAGTTTTATTGATCTTTGCTACCGTTTCTTTCATTTCTTTTCAATTTATTTCTGATCTGATTTTTATGATTTATTTCCTTCTGCTAACTCTGGGGTTTTCCTGTTCTTCTTTCTGTAATTGCTTTAGGTGGTAAGGTTAGGTTGTTTATTTGAGATGTTTCTTGTTTCTTAAGGTAGGATTGTATTACTATAAACTTCCCTCTTAGAAATGCTTTTGCTGCATCCCATAGGTTTTGGATCATCGTGTTTTCATTGTCATTTGTTTCTAGGTATTTTTTGATTTCCTCTTTGATTTCTTCAGTGATCTGTTCGTTATTAAGTAGTGTGTTGTTCAGCCTCCATGTGTTTGTATTTCTTACAGATTTTTTCCTGTAATTGATATCTAGTCTCATAGCGCTGTGGTCAGAAAAGATACTTGAAACAATTTCAATTTTCTTAAATTTACCAAGGCTTGATTTGTGACCCAAGATACGATCTATCCTGGAGAATGTTCCATGAGCACTTGAGAGGAATGTGTATTCTGTTGTTTTTGGATGGAATGTCCTATAAATATCAATTAAGTCCATCTTGTTTAATGTATCATTTAAAGCTTGTGTTTCCTTATTTCTTTTCATTTTGGATGATCTGTCCATTGGTGAAAAGGGGGTGTTAAAGTCCCCTACTATGATGGTATTACTGTCGATTTCCCCTTTTATGGCTGTTAGTGTTTGCCTTATATATTGAGGTGCTCCTATGTTGGGTGCATAAATATTTACAATTGTTATATCTTCTTCTTAGATTGATCGCTTGATCATTATGTAGTATCCTTCTTTGTCTCTTGTAATAGTCTTTGTTTTACAGTCTATTTTGTCTGATATGAGAACAGCTACTCCAGCATTATTTTGATTTCCATTTGTATGGAATATCATTTTCCATCCCCTTACTTTCAGTCTGTATGCGTCCCGACGTCTGAAGTGGGTCTCTTGTAGACAGCATATATACAGGTCTTGTTTTTGTATCCATTCAGACAGTCTATGTCTTTTCGTTGGAGCATTTAATCCATTTACATTTAAGGTAATTATCGCTATGTATGTTCCTATTACCATCTTCTTAATTGTTTT
The DNA here is from genome assembly GCF_949752795.1 of Hyperoodon ampullatus. NCBI lineage: Eukaryota > Metazoa > Chordata > Mammalia > Artiodactyla > Ziphiidae > Hyperoodon > Hyperoodon ampullatus. The sequence goes on from NC_136913.1 coordinate 59,960,005, forward strand.
GGGTTTGTTATTGTAGGTCTTTTCCTTCTCTGGTGTTTCCTGCCTAGAGAAGTTCCTTTAGCATTTTTTGTAAAGCTGGTTTGGTGGTGTTGAATTCTCTTAGCTTTTGCTTGTCTGTAAAGGTTTTAATTTCTCTGTCAAAGCTGAATGAGATCCTTGCTGGGTAGAGTAATCTTGGTGTAGGTTTTTCCCTTTCATCACTTTAAATATGTCCTGCCACTCCCTTCTGGCTTGCAGAGTTTCTGCTGAAAGTTCAGCTGTTAACCTTATGGGGATTCCCTTATGTGTTATGTGTTGTTTTTCCCTTGCTGCTTTTAATGTTTGTTCTTTGTATTTAATTTTTGATAGTTTGATTAATATGTGCCTTGGCGTGTTTCTCCTTGGATTTATCCTATATGGTACTCTCTGTGCTTCCTGGACTTGATTAACTATTTCCTTTTCCATATTAGGGAAGTTTTCAACTATAATCTCTTCAAATATTTTCTCAGTCCCTTTTTCTCTTCTTCTTCTTGGACCCCTGTCATTCGAATGTTGGTGCATTCAATGTTGTCCCAGAGGTCTCTGAGACTGTCCTCAATTCTTTTCATTCTTTTTTCTTTATTCTGCTCTGCAGTTTTTTCCATTATTTTATCTTCCAGGTCACTTATCCATTCTCCTGCCTTAGTTATTCTGCTATTGATCCCTTCTAGAGAATTGTAAATTTCATTTATTGTGTTGTTCATCACTGTTTGTTTGCTCTTTAGTTCTTCTAGGTCCTTGTTAAACGTTTCTTGTATTTTCTCCATTCTCTTTCCAAGATTTTGGATCTTTACTACCATTATTCTGAATTCTTTTTCAGGTAGACTGCCTATTTTGTCTTCATTTGTTAGGTCTGGTAGGTTTTTGCTTTGCTCCTTCATCTGCTGTTTCTGTGTCTTCTCATTTTGCTTAACTTACTCTGTTTGGGGTCTCCTTTTCACAGGCTGCAGGTTCTTAGTTCCCGTTGTTTTTGGTGACTGTCCCCAGTGGCTAAGGTTGGTTCAGTGGGTTGTGTAGCCTTCCTGGTGGAGGGGACTAGTGCCTGTGTTCTGGTGGATGACGCTGGATCTTGTCTTTCTGGTGGGCAGGTCCACGTTTGGTGGTGTGTTTTGGGGTGTCTGTGGCCTTGTTATGGTTTTAGGCAGCCTCTCTGCTAATGGATGGGGTTGTGTTCCTGTCTTGCTAGTTGTTTGGCATAGGGTGTCCAGCACTGTAGCTTGATGGTCGTTGAGTGGAGCTGGGTCTTGGCGCTGAGATGGAGATCTCTGGGAGATTTTCGCCGTTTGATGTTATGTGGAGCCAGGAGGTCTCTTGTGGACCAGTGCCCTGAACTTGGCTCTCCCACCTCAGTGGCACAGCCCTGACGCCTGGCTGGAGCACCAAGAGCCTGTCCTCCACATGGCTTTTGCAGCTTGAAGTTCTTTATCACCTTGTAAATCACCCAACAGCAAAGATTAATTTCTCCCAGGTTGGTCTGTGGGTTGGCTGCAGTGGAATTTAGGTTTGATTCACGTGCTTTTCATTTCCAGGGCTCAGGTGGAAGAGCATCGGCACAGGGGCACGCTTTTCTCCTTGTGCAGGAAGGAGCACCGATGATAGCCATTCTTTAAAGCAGTTTTATGTTCACAGCAAAATTGAGTGGAAAGTACTGAGTGTTCCCATATATACCCTATCCCCCACTGCATACAACCTCCCCCACTATTGACATCCTGTACCATAGTGGTACATTTGCTACAATCAATGAATCTACAGTGACATATCATTTTTACCCAAATTCCATAGGTTACATTAGGATTCACTCTTGGTATTGTACATTCTATGGATTTTGACAAATGTATAATAACATGTATCCACCATTGTAGTGTCATACATAATAGTTTCACTGCCCTAAAAACTTTCTGTGTTCTATGTATTCAACCCTCCTTCCACAACTCACCCTTGGCAACCAATGACCCTTTTATTGTCTCCATAGTTTTGTCTTTTCTGGAATGTCATATAGTTGGAATCATATAGTATGTGGCGTTTTCAGATTGGCTTCCTTCACTTAGTAATGTGCATTTAAGTTTCCTTCATGTCTTTTCATGGCTTAATAGTTCATTTCTTCTTAACCCTGAATAATATTTCATTGTTTGGACATTCAACAGTTTATCCATTCACTTACTGAAGGATATCTTGGTTGCTTCCAAATTTTAGCAATTGTGAATAAAGCTGCTATAAACATCCATGTGCAGGTCTTTTCATGGACATAAGTTTTCAATTTATTTGAGTAAATACCAGGGAGCACAGCTGCTGGACTGTATAGCAAGAGTACGCTTAGTTTTGTAAGAAATTGTCAAGCTGTCTTTCAACGTGGCTAAACCATTTTGCATTCCTGTCAGCAATGAATGAGCATCCCTGTTGCTGCACATACTTACCAGCATTTGGTGTTTTCAGTGTTTTAAATTTTTCCATTGTAACAGGTGTGTAGTGGTATTTCATTGTTGTTTAAATTTGCAAGTCTCTAATGACATAGATAGATAGATGATAGATAGATAGATATAGATATAGATAGATAGATAGATAGATAAGAGTCTAGCTGTGTTCCTAGAAAGAAGAAATTGATTCTTCATTAGACAGCTAGCATTCTGATATACGTTGTAAATAAAAGGCACTGAAGGTATGAATTTCACGCTGAGCACTGCTTTAGCAATTCAGATTCTGTTATGAGATATTCTTGTTATCATGATTTTCTGGATTTTCCATTATTACTGTTGTTTAAAATGTCCAACTGGTCAAGGGTTTTGTTTCCTGATTCCATTATTAATTTCTAGTTTTACTGCATTGTGATCAGATAATGTTGTCTGTTTTATTTCTGTCTTAGAATTTATTCACGTTTTCTTTTTTTTATTCAAGTTTTTCTTGTGATCAATTTTGTAAATGTTCAAAGGGCACATGAAGAGAAAATGAGTTTTCTATTCTCAGGCTATAAAGTATGTTTTCAGGCTATAGAGTACATTTCTATTAAATCTTCCATACTAAGAATGTTATTTAGGTATCCTCTATCCTTTCTTTTTATTGTTTGTATTCTTTTAAATTCCTGCCATAGATTGAGAGAGGTGAGCTAAATTTTATGTGTTTATGTTTTTCCTTATAATTCCTATAGTTTGATATCAAAATCCATCAAAGATATCATGCATGAACACACACAAAATGACAGACCAATGATTTCTAAATATTAGGAAACCAAATTCATCAGCCTTTTAAAAAATAATAATACACCATGACCAAATAGGGGTTATTCCAGAAATGCAACAATGACTCAATTTTAGGAAATATATTATTATTATAATTCAATATATTAATACTTCAAAAGAGAAAAACCGGGCTTCCCTGGTGGTGCAGTGGTTGAGAGTCCGCCTGCCGAGGCAGGGGACACGGGTTCGTGCCCCGGTCCGGGAAGATCCCACGTGCCGCGGAGCGGCTGGGCCCGTGAGCCATGGCCGCTGAGCCTGCGCGTCCGGAGCCTGTGCTCCGCAACGGGAGAGGCCACAACAGTGAGAGGCCCACATACCGCAAAAAAAAAAAAAAAAAAAAAAAAAAAAAAGAGAAAAACCATATGATTATCTCTATAGAAGCTTAAAAGGCATGTAATTCAATTCAATATCTACTGATTTCTTTAAAAATTCTAACTAAAACAGAAACAGATGCACACAATAAAGTCTATCTAATAATACCATTCTTAATCAGGAAACAGTAGCAAGCTACTATGTAACTTCAAAAGGTTTACTATTATTTTGATTATTTCATAACAAAATGTTAGCAGTATCTGATATTATAATTTTGGTTTGGAAGACTCTGTACCCTACATTTAGTCAAAGTTAAAACGATTAAATTAGACATCAAATCTTGTGACCTAGGAGCAATAAAGTCATGTTGAACAATTATGGTCCTAGTTTTATACTCAATACTATACTTCAATAAAAATCAAGGTAAAAAATGTTCTTACTCTAAGTAGTATATCAAAGAGTCAAAATACAGACATACCATGGGGAAAAGCTAGCTCTTAAAGAATCATTTGACTGGTTATCAAGTATTGCAGTGGGACAAATTTCTGGTGATAAAGACTAGGTTATTAAGATTTGAAACCCCTTTTATAACTGTGTTACCAAACTCCCAGTCCCACTGTACCTGTTTCTTTCATGAGATTCCAGATGTCTCTGCATTTATGGATCTGATCAAGTGCACGATTCAGTAACATGGCCTATTTGGTAAGAAAGCCATGAGAAAATTAGTCTCAACAAAACCAAACTTTAAGCAAATAAAAATATCATTTTCACTAAAAACAGTTAAAAATAAAACTATAGAAAAATGAAAGTATAAACTGAATATTTGGAATTTATATATAAATATTAGCCTCTCTATATATTTTTTTACTTTTCCTTAATGTTCCAGGAAAATGAGGATTATATAGAAAATCTTGAACATTATCAATTTCTTTAATAACCTCGGATAGAAGAGAAGCACTTCCAGAATGGTGGTATGAGGAGAGCCATGGATCCTCTCACCAGCAAAATTACCATAACTGGTGAAAATTTTAAAACACAATCATGTAAAGTCTCAGGAAATTGCCCTGGGGGCATATAGCAAATGGGGAAACATCTATTCCAGGAAATCTACTAAGTCTCAGTAAGAACAGTGAGTACCTGTAGCAGTTGAGCCATGATCTGCTCACTCTCCCCCAAGCTCAGTGTGATGTAAGTGCACTTTAGGTGGGTGTCGCCAAGAAGATGGGGCTCACTCTATCTTTAGTTTCCAGGCTAGGGATGACCAGAATGGGCATGCTGCCAGTATCTCTCATCCCCCTCCCCAAGATCTGTATTGCATGAGTTCTATTATAAACAAGCACAACTGAGAAGACTTGAGCTCTCTTCTTCTACCCAGTCCCCATACGAGACATTGCAAATTGAGAATACTGGGTCTCAGTTGCCCTCACCTCAGCTTGCTTATAAGATAGAGTTTCCATGCTGGAAGAGGCAAGCCAAGAATGCTAGGGACTACGACTTTTGCCTAGCCCTGACTCATAGAGATGTATTGTCACTCTGATACAAATGGGTCACTGTCCCTGCCTCTAGTTTCAAAGCAGTGGTATAGAGTTTCTGCTCAGGAGGAGAGGAAGGTCATTAGAAGAGTGAGCTCTGTAGTCACCCTAAGGAGACTGACTTTTATTGAAATAGAACTTGAGGAGTTCGAGTCTAAGGGCACTATAAAAAAACGTGGAGATTTTGGTGTGGGCAATTAAGAGGAGGCTGGTAACTAATGATATCGACAAGCTAAACAGTAGACCAGCTAGAAGTTTACAGAGAGAACCAGGGGAAGAGAAAGCTAAGAAGATTCCCTATCCCTTCAAAGGGGCCTTACTTTAATTGGATCAGACTGTGGAGCAATTTATGCCAAAGAGCATTTTCAAACACTCACATGCATGTGCGTGTGCACGCGCGTGCACGCACACACACGCACACACACACACACACAGCAGTCACCTAATAATTAGTCAAGACTTACATCTGTGTGTGATACCAATAAAAGAAGCCCATTCAGAAGCTTAACAGGGAGATCACAGAAAGAGATAGTCAAAAATAACCCTGCTAAAACTTCTTTCATCCCTTTTCAGGGGAGGGGTCAGGATAACTGCAAAGGCAAAGACTGTAATCTCTGATAAGTAGTATCAGAAGCTGTATACTACTATACAGCTGTGGGAAATAGACTGCACTGAGCTAGCCCAGCCAAGTCACTAAACAAATAAACAAGCAAATATTAACAGCAAGTCCCAGATGGGGGGGAAATCAGTATCCAAAGATGTTCCAAGATATTATGCAAACTGTCCAGTTTTCAACAAAAAATTATAAGATATGCAAAGAAACAAGAAGTATGACCCATACACAGGAATAAAGTAGGCAACAGGAACTGACTTTGGAAAGGTCCAATGTTGGAACTTAGCAGACGCAGATTTCAAAGTAGCTATTCTAAATATGTTCAAACAACTAAAGGAAACCACACTTAAAGAAGGAAGGTATGATGACAATGTCAGGAAATGCAGAATCTTGATTAAAAAGGCAGTGGGATAACATATTCAATGTAATGAAATAAAATATCAGTCATCCAAGAATCTAATATCCAGCAAAACTATCTTTCAGAGCTGAAAGCAAAATAAATTCTCAGATTAAAAAAAGCTGAGAGAATCTTTTTGCTAGCAGAACCATTTTATAAAAATGCTAAGAGAGGTTCTTCAGGCTGAAAGCAAGTGACACCAGATAGTAATCTGAATCCAAATGAAAAAACAAAGTGTACTGATAAAGGTAATTATGTAACTGTAAAAGAAAGTGTAAATATATATTTCTTCTTTCTTCTCATTTTAAAAAAACAACTGTATAAAACTATATATAGTTTTTTTTTATACCATTTCACCAACCCAAGAAGAAAATACATTCTTTCTCAAGCACACATGGCACTTTATCCAGGACAGACCATTTGTTAGGCCACAACACAGACTTCAAATAAATGTAAAATAACTTGAAGTCGGGCTTCCCTGGTGGCGCAGTGGTTGAGAGTCTGCCTGCCGATGCAGGGGACACGGGTTCGTGCCCTGGTCCAGGAAGATCCCACATGCCGCGGAGCGGCTAGGCCCGTGAGCCATGGCTGCTGAGCCTGCACGTCTGGAGCCTGTGCTCCGCAACGGGAGAGGCCACAACAGTGAGAGGCCCGCGTACCACAAAAAAAAAAAAAAAAAAAAACCAACTTGAAGTCACACAAAGTATGTACTCTGTCCACAGTAGAACAAGATTAGAAATCAGTAAGATAATAATAGATAATAATAAATTTGGGAAACAAACATGTGGATATTAAACAATAGATTCCTAAATAAACAATGGGTCAAAGAAGAAATCAGAATGAAAATTAGAAAATATTTTGCAATGAATGAAAAGAGAAAAACAAACAAACCAATACTTATGCGATGCTGCTCAAGCTATGATGCTATGGTCTGAATGTATGCCCCCAAATTCATATGTTAAAATCATACCCCAAAGGTGAAGGTATTAGCAGGTGGGGCCTTTGAGAGATGCTAAAGTCATAAGGATGGAGCCCTCATACATGAGATTTGTGCTTTTTATAAGAAGGTTCCAAAGAGATCCTTGGCACTTTCCATCATGGGAGGACACAGCAAAAAGGTGTCAGCTATAAAGGAGGAAGAGAGACCTCATCAGAGAACACAACCATGCTGGCACCTTGTTCTTGGGACTTCCAGCATCCAGAACTGTGAGAAATAAATTTCTGTTGTTTATAAGCTACCCAGTCTATTGTGTTTTGTTATAGCAGCTTGAATGGACTGAGACAGAAGATTGGTACTGATTGGTAGGGTGCTGCTGTAACAAATACCTAAAAATATGGAAGCAGCTTTGGAACTGGGTAATGGGCAGAGTCTGGAAGAGTTTGGAGGTGCATGCTAGAAAGTCTACATTGCCATGAACGGACTGTTAAGGGAAATTCTCTTGAGGACCAAGAAAGAGAAGAGGAGAGCTGTAGAGAAAGCCTCAGTCTTCTTAGAGAATATCTAAGTGGCTGTGAACTGAATGTTAGTAGAAATATGGACAGTAAATGTCATTCTGATGAGGTCTCAGATGGAAATGAGGAACATTGGAAACTAGAGGAAAGGAGGAAAGGCCATCCTTGCTACAAAGTGGCAAAGAGCTTGGCTGAATTGTGTTTGTGTTCCCAGCGTTTTATAGAAGGTAGTACTTGTGAGCGATGAAATTGATATTTGGCTGAAGAAATTTCTAAGCAAAGTGTTGAAGAGTGGCTTGGTTTCTCTTGAATGCTTATAGTAAAATGTGAGAAGAGAGAAATGATTTAAAGGTGGAATTGTTAATCAAAAATTAAGCAGAGGGGCTTCCCTAGTGGCGCAGTGGTTGAGAGTCCGCCTGCCGATGCAGGGGACACGGATTCGTGCCCCAGTCCAGGAAGATCCCACATGCCACGGAGCGGCTGGGCCCGTGAGCCATGGCCACTGAGCCTGCACGTCCAGAGCCTGTGCTCTGCAACGGGAGAGGCCACAACAGTGAGAGGCCCGCGTACCGCCAAAAAAAAAAAAAAAAAATTAAGCAGAATTTTAAAATGTGGAAAATTCTTAGCCCGTTAACATTGAAATAAATAAGAAAGCGTCAAAGGGAGAGAACACCAAGGGTGTGGCTGAATTGATAAGGAGATCGCTGTGGATGAGCCTTCTCAACAGAAGCTAGGAGCTATTCATCAAGACAATGGGGAGATTGGTCAGCCATCTAAACAGAAGCCAGGACCTATTGTCCAAGGCAAAGGAAGAATAACCTCAACAGCAGATCAGAGATCTTTGGGGCTGGCCCTCCCATCACGGGCCCAGAGTGCAAGGGCCTGCGGGGCAGAAGGATTTCAAAGGAGGGGCCCACTGTGGCCCAGAGCCATCTCATTTCCTGGGCTGCGCTCCTCAAATTCCCACACCATGCTCCTCGGACACCCCAAGTGCAGCACAGGCTGCTGTGGTTGTCCCTCCAGAAGGCACAGGTTGCAAACCTCTGGAAGGCATCAGCTTGGTGTTTTCTCCCCAGTATTCAGAGTGCAAGAGCTGGGGGGCACTGCTGCCCTCTCCTAAATTTCAAAAGATGCCCCAGAGACCGTCAGGGCCCAGGCAAAGAACCTCTGTAGGGGAGAACCACTGCAGAAAGCCCTCACTAGGGCAATGCCCCACAGAGCCTTCTACCCCAGACCAGTAGAGCCACCTTGTGGAATTCCAGCCTGAACCCTAACTTGTGAGAGCTGCAGCATGTACTGCACCTGGCAGAGCCATTCAGGTGGGGTCTAGAGGCTTGGGGGCCCAACTGTAGCCCCAGTGGGTTCAAAATGTGGGGCACCAAGACAAGGAGGATTGTTTTTAAGCCTTGGGGTTTAATGTTGTTTTCCCCATTAGGTTTTGGGCTTACCTTTGTAAGCAGCTCTTTGTAGGAAACTGCCCTCAGCAGGAAACCCCTTTTCTTGTCAATTTAGCAAAGCTATATTGTAACTAACTTTTAAATCAGGCATCCCCATCTTTGGCCCAAGCACACCTTTCAAATCTTTTGATCACACAATACCTTGCCTAACCTGTTGGTTCTTTCCTTAGATCAAAGAAGTAGAAATGAAGGATAAGTAATTAACAGAAGACCAGATCTCTTCCCTAGCTTCCCCTTCAGTAACAAATTGTCCTGTTCTAGGAAAAAGATGTGGTTCCTTGGTAACTTACAATTACTATATATATTTTAAAGTATCCCTCACTTTCCCCAGCTTATACTCAGGAGACTAGATGCAAAGTTGATAGGATTATGCAGTCTATCTATATTGCTTCATAATATACTTACCTGGAAATACTTCAGTTGATGAGGATTTAGAGAACAAGGAACAGATGTAAATAATAGAATCCAACAAATCTTCATTAGAGAAAGAGCACCATGGTCTAACTCATAGGGGCCAGACTAACATGGGGAAAGGCAGAGTACATCTTCAATTATCTAAACAGATATCCTTTCAAAAGCAAAGAAGATTATAGAAAGGTTACTAGGTTAGAGAGTTCTTAGGAAACATAAGTGTGTGCAAGAAAAAGAACACAGGAAAAAAAGAACAGTGTTAGAAACAAACAAAATAATTAAGGATCATACTTAAGAGTTTGTGAAATTTCCCTCACGTCAATTTGATCTCTATTCACTGAGACACAAATTTAAGACTCAGGACTACCAACTTAAGAGGGAAAGCTTTTAAAAAGTTAAAATCTCTATGTGAAAACAAGATGTTATTGTTTTCTTAGTAAAGCAAAAGACCTTATTTTGAGAATACCACTGAAACAGAGCTCGACCCTGTGGGGCCCTCCTGGGGAATAAAAACCTTTCCATTCCCCCATTTCTTGTTTGTAGAATAAAGGCTTTCAGCCTCCTAGACTTTCCCTGAGTTCCAAAGGGCAGATTCAAATAGTTACTAATTAGAAGAGTGAGGGAATGCAGAAAAAAAAAAAACAATAGTGCAGGATGGTGGTCCTGGTTCCTCCTTGGGGGATGTGGATAAAGTTTGATATATATCTCTGAGTTCTTCTACAGGAACTAAGGCCCCCACCCACGTGGAGGATGATAACTTTAGGCTGAGCACAAGTATTTGGACCCCAGACTGGTTGGAACCAGAAGGCTGATGATTGAGATTCCTGGAACACCATCCTGTTACCTCACCACCAACCAGTCAGAGGAGGGTTACACACTCTGCATCACCTCTCCCCCAAATTTTACATATAAAAACTTCTTCCCTGAAATCCATTGGGGAGTTTGGGTCTTTTGAGAATGAGCCACCTGTTCTCCTTGCATGGCCCTTGCAATAAGCCTTTCTCTGCTCCAAACTCTGACATTCCAGTTTGTTTGGCCTCACTGTGTGTGGGGCATACGAACTTGAGTTCGACAACATCCTTACTTGTTAAGAAGCAAAATATTTGTTTTGGTTTTGCTCTGAGGCTCATAGATTCGTTTTTTCATCTTCTTTTACAATGGAGAGGTTTCTAAAAAGAGGCCCCTTTACTCCTCAGGACAACGACTTTATCTTCTTTATCCCCAGTACCTAGCAGAGTGCTTGGTACTCGTATGTTTTTCGAGTTGAACTCAACAAGGAAGAGAAAGGAAAGAAAATATGTTGGCAGAGATCTGCTAAGAGTTTGTTCCAGATGTGAAGAATCATATAAAAGAACAGATTAACAGAAGGAAGAGAATAAGCACCAAGAAGGATTTTATACCAACTGGAAAGAAAAGAAGCTGGTAGGTATGGGAAATTGGGATGTTTTCTTTGTCTAGGGAAGAGAAAAAAGCAGAGACCTAGAACTTAAAACCATACAAAAATGCTAGTGGTCCAACTTGGTGACAACTTTCTTAGCTTGAAAGAAGGAAGGTAAAGAACTAAAGGCAAACCAAAGAATACTCTGGTAGATGGGAGAGCAAGATGTTGATGTTGGTATCTCCTAAAAGGGGTAAGGTTTAAGCTGAGAGTGGAATTCAGGCCAAAGTAGGAATTCTGTCTTCTTCTTGTTAAAATTGAGTTAATGATAAAATATTTAAGAATGTGGGCCAAAGAAAGCAAATGCAACTGAGAGACGAAAAACAAGCCAACTAAATAATTTCAGATGGCTATCAAAGCTGTGGAAGTAAATGAGTGCTTCCTTAGAGGATGTGTGAAAGGAAACAGAAATAGAGAAGACACTCCTATGGACCACATGTGATCACAGGGAGATGATGAAGATAAAGAATATTTCAATAGAACTACCATATGACCCAGCAATCCCACTACTGGGCATATACCCTGAGAAAACCATAATTCAAAAGAGACATGTACCAAAATGTTCATTGCAGCTCTATTTACAATAGCCCGGAGATGGAAACAACCTAAGTGTCCATCATCGGATGAATGGATAAAGATGTGGCACATATATACAATGGAATATTACTCAGCCATAAAAAGAAACGAAATTGAGCTATTTGTAATGAGGTGGATAGACCTAGAGTCTGTCATACAGAGTGAAGTCAGAAAGAGAAAGACAAATACTGTATGCTAATACATATATATGGAATTTAAGGAAAAAAAACGTCATGAAGAACCTAGGGGTAAAACAGGAATAAAGACACAGACCTACTTGAGAATGGACTTGAGGATATGGGGAGGGGGAAGGGTAAGCTGTGACAAAGCGAGAGAGAGGCATGGACATATATACAGTACCAAACGTAAGGTAGATACCTAGTGAGAAGCAGCCGCATAGCACAGGGAGATCAGCTCGGTGCTTTTTCACGACCTAGAGGGGTGAGATAGGGAGGGTGGGAGGGAGGGAGACGCAAGAGGGAAGGGATATGGGAACAGATGTATATGTATAACTGATTCACTTTGTTATAAAGCAGAAACTAAAAAAAAAAAAAAAGAATATTTCAAAACAGATTCAGAAAAAATGGTCCATGGCAAGGGGCATTTTAAAAAAAGGAAGAGGCCAAGCCAAATGTGACCTTTCCTTAGGAAGGAAGTAGCCATTACAAATCTTTGAAATCAAGATGTTGCTAGAATGGAGGGAAGGATTCTTTAAAGAGAATCAAAAAAATTGTATCAGGGAAAGCAAACATACCAAACAGCACACTGAATTGCTTGTGTTTTCCCTGAAGGTTGCACATTACCTGTTCGGAACTTGTTGAAGCTTTTCTCCCTTGCTCTAGATCAACTGCAGATGCCACAAGTAAACATGTTTTCTGTGCAATCAGAACTGCTTGATCAGAAGGACAAAACTGGGACAGCTGATAAGAAATAACCAGAACATCAATGAATAGTGAGAATTCTGCCAGGTGAACACAAACAATCAGAATGAAAATCAGCAAAATCCTGTCTGAATGACAAAATTCAGCTGGAAAAGCACATCTCACCTTAAAAATGATATAGACTATAACACTGATTTACGGTTTTAATTTTCTATTACTTTCTATTGTTTTTTAGCACCTTTCTAGAGATTAAAAAGCTTCATTTCTTCACAATTTTCCTATCTTTCCCAGTGACAAGTACTGTCATTTGGCCCTGTATTTCTATCTAGTGATTTACTTCTTGGTTTACGTTGTAATTTCTAAGTGATTTTCCCCCTGGCAAATAGATTTCCCCTTTGCATTGAATAGAACTGAAATTAGTAGCTATATTGTTCATGGTTGAAAGAGACAATGTCAAATCTTGACAGGCATTAGTCATAACCTCATCATTAAACCTTGTCCTCCAGCTTTAGAAAAAAATCCCATGGGGTGTGCTCAGAGCAGGGGGCCTGAAGAAATGGCTCCTCTGTTTACAACACACCCAACAGAAATCTGAGTTCATTGTGACAAGGGGCACAAACTTGTGGCCTTCCTATGAACAAATACCCAACACATACCCCGCTGTAGCTCCACATGGCTTCTGGGTAGGACCAGTGGGACAGGTCTCAATATTGGAAGAAAAGCTACAGTATTTAGTGGGGAAGTTTGCCACCTAGAGCCAGTGAGGTCCACATATGAGTGGGCCGTAAGTGGTCTTATAGACATAAAGACTTTGAATCTTTTTATTCAAGGGAAAAAAAATAGATTCCAACTATATGCCATTCTGGAAAAGGCAAAACTATGGAGACAATAAAAAGATCAATGGTTGCCAGGAGTTTGGGGGGGAGAGGGGAGCTGAATACACAGAGTACAGAAGTTTTTACTGAGCAGTGAAATACTTTGTATGACATTATAATGATGGATATATGTCATTATACTTTTGTCCAAACCCATAGAACGTGCAACACTACTCACTTCAATAAAGTGAACCCTAAGGTGAACTGTGGACTTTGGTTTTATGACGTGTCAATGCAGTTTGTCCTTGGTTTAAAAAAGGAAAGGGGGCTTCCCTGGTGGCGCAGTGGTGAGAGTCCGCCTGCCGATGCAGGGGACACGGGTTCGTGCCCCGGTCCGGGAGGATCCCACATGCCGCAGAGCAGCTGGGCCCGTGAGCCATGGCTGCTGAGCCTGCGCGTCCGGAGCCCGTGTTCCACAACGGGAGAGGCCACAGCAGTGAGAGGCCCGCGTACCGCAAAAAAAAAAAAAAAGGTACGACTCTGTTGATAATGGCTACGCATGTGTCGGGACGGGGTATATGGGGGAACTTCTGTACCATCCTGTCAATTTTGTTGTAAACCTGAAACTGCTTTAAAAAAAAGTCTCCAAAAAAAAAAGAGAATTAACACTCAGGGTAGACATTTTTGGCAACACTTTTGTTTCACTTATATATGTATGCATATTATATATGTGTGTGTGTTTGTTGGACTGTAATGTAAAAGGTATTTTTTAGATCAAAAGAGTTTGCAGGCCACTGTAGTTAAGTTATACTAGCAAATAAAAGCACAAATTAACCTCAAAAAAACCCCCAAACCTCCCAGCTTTGTAGTACAGTAAAATTCTAAGCTACTTGATTCTAACATGGAATCCGACTAGTGCTATCATGAATGTCAAAACTAAAGCTAATTTATTTCACCTAATTAAAATGGCAATTATACCTAAACTTTCAAACATTATTTCTTAATCTCCCCAAATATTTAGTGATCATAATCATCACCATCATTTAACTAATAGCATTTCAAGACACCCAAGCTCTGTACATCTCAGGTGACTCGTATATAAAATGAGGGAGTTGTGCTAGATTATCTCTATAGTTCTTTCCAGTTCTAAAACATTTAATCTACCTCAACATATCAGACTGCATACTCCTGAATGTGTATGAGGGATATTCTTTGCCACCTCTCTTTTCATCCTCTAATCAATACCTGATCCTCTTTCTGGCATTTAACCTCTACCTTGGAGGATAACAACTATTTTAAAAGGCTTGTAACTGCAAAACAAGCTCACAAATCCTTACACACAAAACCTGTTGGAAAAATTATAAAGTAGGTCCAAGCTTCGTAGCATCCTTTTAACCTCCTGTTGTCCCCAGATACCTATTCAATATTCCTATAGACTTATACCCATAACCCTTCCTAATGTTTTGGTAATTGACAACTTCTTAGAGTATTCCCTCCTAAAGACAGTTATATTTTGATGTAGGTTCTGAGAGACTGAAATTCCTTCAAAGATAAAGGAATAAGTCTCTTATGGTAGAACTTTAGGCTCCATGATGGTTGTTTGTGATATTTCGGTATGGGGAGACCTGCCTCATGTTCTCATATTATACCCTATAGGGATCAAATTCTCCTTAGGTCATTCCTGCTTAAACATATATTAAAAGTTCCTAGATTAAAAGCCAATCTCACTCTATACTTAGTCATTGACTATACCCATAGTGGTCATATCCTTGTTGTCATCCATATGTGAGATACTTGTTGGAAGAGACTTACCTTATAAGAAATTATGAAAAACTCTCTCATTGTCACTGGGTCTTTGTCACATTGCACAGCCAAGTTCCAAGCTGAAAGTTAACATGAAATAACATAATTATGAAAATTTACTGTTTAAATCTGTACCATTATAATCTCCACTACCTACATCTTTAATATTAACACACTAATGAGTGGTTTCTCAGTGGTTAAAAGAAGTTAACTTTAGGTTTTCAGAGAAGTTTTTTCCAGGTAAATTTAGAGACTTCTATCACTTCCAATCTTTAATTCTAGGACAGTGGCCAATGGAGATAGTGTTGGATTTTTTTAAATTGGGGACGTATGATAAATTCTTAGTTGGCACAAATCCATCTAAAAAAATGAGGATCACACTGAGGAGTTCACCGACTTCAGTTGGTGGAGCCCCCAGTAGGCAACATTCAGTATGATCTTTACCTTGGAAAATCAAAATTAAAATTCAGTGAAACAAGTACTAGAAAATAACTTTTCAAACTTCCAAAAGGTCAAAGTCATTAAACCTTTCTATAGTTTAAATGTTTGTTATTTTCCATTATTTGCATGTTTCCCAGAAGCCAGATTGCTGTATTTATTCCCTTTTCTCCTAGATTAGAGCCCCAGTAAACCCCATAAAGCAGAAAAAGGTCCATGTAGAACCAGTTTACTTTGTGACATTGATGCTTAATTGCTCTTGCTTACTTATCACTGTAGTAACTACCTCCACAATTTCGTAAACATTTTTATTGAAATAGAACCTACATAAAGTAAATTACACAACTCTTAATTGTACAGCTTGACGAATTTTCACAAAGTGTATATATCCATGTAACCAATCCAGATCAAGGAAAATCTTGATCATTACCAGAAACCCAGAAGCACTCTCACTTACCCTCTTCAAGTACGACTCCCTTCAAGGGTAATCACTATCCTAAGTTCTAACAGCGCCAATTAGTTTTGCCTGTGTTTTTGTTTTTGTTTTTTACTATATATAAATGGAACCATGCAGTATATACTCAACATCTGGCTTCTTTTGCTCAACATTATTTTTGGGAGATTCATTCATATTGTTGCATGTAGTTTATTTTTCATGAATCACATTTAGAGACAAATTGGGCATTCTAGACCAAGTTTAGAAGCATAACCTTGGGGACCTGTAGTTCTAATTCATCATTTTATTCTTAGATCCATTTCTACGGAAAAGGAAGAAAACTAGTATTTAGTGAGTACACAGTATGCCCCAGGTACATACACTGTTTCTTTTAAAACCCATAATAACCCTATGAAGTATGTATAATTGTCCCCATTTTTATAAATAGTGAAACTGAGATTAAGCAAGTTATCCTTGTACCCATAGCTACAAATGGAAGATCCAGAATTTGAATCCACATCTGTCTGATTCTACCGCCCCACAATGTTTCCCATAGCCACAGAATTTCCTTTTACCCATTTTTCGAAACCAATGAGCTTCATTAGTCCTTGAGCCTGAAGTCGAGACTTCTCCATCAAAATACTGAACAAGTTTCGGGAGTGCTGCAGTCAAACAGGAAAATCTGATATTGAGGTCTTTTACTTTATACTCTAGCAAAGTTGTTAATCCCGCTTTAAAAACAGTCAAACATGAGCTTGAATTTAGAAAGTTCTTTTTCTATGCATGTGCATGGGTGCATACCAAAAGTAATTTAAATGACAAAAAGCATTACCAAGCTCCAAGAAACTGTTAACTCAAACTCTGGGGAACAAACACACCTTTGGAGAGATTTAGAATTTTAATTAGAGCAATCATTCACCACCTGAGGTAGAAAGATATGATTTACGTGTAAGGAAACAAAGAAGAGGAATAATCATTTAAAACACTGAAAAGGAGATTGAGGATTGGAAGAGTATTGATAGGTTGGCATAATATTTACTGTGCTCCTACAGCAAGCACAGTATGGAACCAGAATGTGCCGTCATCATCAGAAAGCATTTATTACATACTCATGTGCCCTTCTGAGAGATAAGAATGCCAACAGAAAACGTTTTCTCTTTTGAAAAGCTGTGGTTTCTAAACCACTTTGCTACATTTACACCCTGTTGACAGGTATTTGAGGTATAAAATTGAACTACTGCAATAAATGGAACAGAATTTCTAAGATATGGAGTTTTTGGTGTGTTTTAGACATAAGGAAATAGGTACACGGGCAGTAGAAATTGGAAGACCTATTAGGCAAAAGGGACACTAAGAAAGAAAGCATGGAGTTGGAAAAAGGAATGCAATGTAGCTAGGAAGTTAGCTGAATGAAGTGGATAGGGAGGAATTAGTAGATAGAGGAGATGACACAGACTTGGATAGACAGATGGACAGCTTCAAAACAACAGAGTAAACAATCTGAATTTGATTCAGAGAACATGAAAATTAGTAGAGCTCAGAATATTTTTATTTGTCTTGACCCTTTTTCACCTGTTCAATTTCTAGGTTAGGACCAAGTGGCAATAGACATGGAAGGGAAGGAGGGAGGGAGGGAGAGAGAGAGAGAGAGGGAGGGAGGGAGAGAGGGAGGGAGGAAGGAAGGAAGGAAGGAAGGAAGGAAGGGGAATGTCTTTTAAGAAACTGGAATAAAAACAGAGGTGAAATCACATTTGGAGATGAATGCTAATGATGACAAACTTTTCTCTGCTTGTGAATAAATAAACAGGTATACTGCTGTGACAAGTGTTAGTAAAAGCATGAAGCTTAACTCAAACACGAAGCCCGAGTCAGTGTGCTCAATGTACTTGGAGAATTTAATAGAGGAGAGAGGCAAAATGAAGGAGTGAAAATAACCAAGGAGATATTTACCTGTATTCAAGCAAGTCAAAAGTCTATCCATTTCTTTCTTTCTAAAAAATAAAGAAAAGAGTATTTTCATACTGTTCCAAAGCTTTACTACAGAAAAGTACCAAAAAGAGACTCTATATTTGCCTGAGAGCAGCTCAAGGAAAATGTAAAATTGTGAAGTTTGTTGTTCAAGGCTCCAGCCTATCATTTCAACACTGTTTTTCCTCATTATAGGATACTGTTCCTCATCTCCAATGTCCTCATATTTTTTTTCTCTCTTCCCCTTCTACACCTACTCTCAAGCAAAGGATTTCAATGACTGATAAGGTTTTATATTACAGGGTCACAGAATTTGAGAGCAGGTAGTGATCTCTGTGATTTTCAAGCTTTGGTTTTTTTTGAAGAGGGGGAACTGGAACCTGTGTTTCAAATAAAATTTTATAAAAGTCTAATATACAAGAAGAGACAAAAGTGTACCTGCTCTGGTTGAACCAGTGGTAGGTGGAGGCCTAGAGCCTCAGCTTCCTGGAAGCCCCTGAGGCAGTGCCACAGAATTTCCAGGTTTCTAAGGAATATAGTTTAAAAACCACTTATCCATACCCTTCATTTTACAGATGAGGAAACAGATCTGGAAATGCGGGATGATCTGTCTAAGGTTACGCAATGGCAATGTCAAGACTGCTACTACCTAGGTCTCTTGACCCTTTGTTAAGCTTCTTTAGGGGGAACATACATTTTAACAGAGAAAAACATCCCACTATGCTTAAACAAAGGATTGAATATGGAAGTATCGGCAAACTCAACTAAGGAAGTTTATAGTAAGTAGGGTAGAACACACTATAAGACTGGCCTTATCAGGAGAATGTCTAGTATTATACAATACAGACTGTGCTTCAGGAAAAGTAGCAGCTTTGTTAGGGATAAACATTAAACATCTGCTTTATATAAAGTAACTTCTAACAGTAAATTTTATTAATCTGAATTTCAGCTGAGCTAAAGTTGACTTCACTATTTAATTCAGTGACTATATAAAATAATCTAGGGAGGGTCCATTAATGCAAATAAATAGTACAAATAAGAATGAGGACATGGAAAGGGATGTATAATCTACTTAAGAGACAAACTGCTTTCAAAAATTGTAGCACACAAATTGTTAATACTTAGGTAGATACTGTAATTGAAAAACATAAGATTTTTAGAAGAGGACAGAACTTTAGAAATTTTCCAGTTCACCTTCTTTTATCTAATAGGTGAAGAAAATAAAGCTTAGAGAAGTTAAGTAAGTTGTTATTGTCTAAGGTAAATCAGAAGTTAGTGAAACAGCTGAAACTAGAACTCAATTCTCTGACTGTTCCCATTGAATTAGGCTTTTTTTTTCTTTTATAAGTTAGTCTAATCTATTTGTTAAATCAGGTCCTGACCTCTACTTGAAAACACTGCTAGTAGATGTGCTTTATTACTATATTTACTTGAGAACAATAAAGGTATATTTATAAAATATTCTGTAATTAAAGTTTGTCATTAATTTGAACAAGATCCCTTTCCTTTTCCCCATCTTTAAATTAGTTTTAATGAGTGGGATTTGACTGTGCATCACAATTACATGGAATATGAAGCACCTTTTAAATCCAATATAAGATCTTCTTGTAAAGAACTGATATTCAGCCATTTAAATAAACTGAGTGGCTATTATGTGCTAGATACTGTCCTAGGTTCCAGAGATACAAAGATAAATACACATAGTCCTAGCCTTTGAGGAGCTCTTTCAATCTATTAGCTATCAAGATTTAGTCTCTGAGTTTATTTCATTTTTTAACTTTTTATTGTTGAAAATTTCAAAGATTCTTAAATTTAACAGATGAATAAATCCCCATGTATGCATGGCCCAGCTTCAATAATTATTAACTCATCATCAATCTTATTTTAATGATACCTCCACCTACCCCCTCTTCTCCCATATTATTATTATTATTTAACATCTTTATTGGAGTATAATTGCTTTACAATGGTGTGTTAGTTTCTGCTTTATACCAAAGTGAATCAGTTATACATATACATATGTCCCCAAATCTCTTCCCTCTTGCCTCTCCTTCCCTCCCACCCTCCCTATCTCACCCCTCTAGGTGGTCAAAAAGCACCGTGCTGATCTCCCTGTGCTATGCAGCTGCTTCCGACTAGCTATCTATTTTACGTTTGGTAGTGTATATATGTCCATGCCACTCTCTCTCTTTGTCCCAGCTTACCCTTCCCCTTCCCCGTATCCTCAAGTCCATTCTCTAGTAGGTCTGTGTCTTTATTCCCGTCTTGCCCCTAGGTTCTTAAGAACTTTTTTTTAAAGTATTCCATATATGTGTGTTAGCATACAGTATTTGTTTTTCTCTCTCTGACTTACTTCACTCTGTATGACAGACTCAAAGTCCATCCACCTCACTACAAATAACTCAATTTTGTTTCTTTTTATGGCTGAGTAATATTCCATTGTATGTATGTGCCACATCTTTTTTATCCATTATCTGTTGATGGACACTTAGGTTGCTTCCATGTCCTGACTATTGTAAATAGAGCTGCAGTGAATATTTTGGTGCATGACCTTTTTGAATTATGGTTTTCTCAGTGTATATGCCCAGTAGTGGGATTGCTGGGTCATACGGTAGTTCTATTTTTAGTTTAAGGAACACCCATACTGTTCTCCATAGTGGCTGTATCAATTTACATTCCCACCAACAGTGCAAGAGAGTTCCCTTTTCTCCAAACCCTCTCAAGCATTTATTGTTTGTAGAAGCAAATTCCAGACATCACATCATTTCATCCATAAATATTTTAGGATGTGTCTGTAAGATATAAGGATCCTTTTAAAAACATAGCTATACTACCATTATATGCCTAAAAGTTAATAATTTCTTAATATCAAATATTTGGTCATTACTCAAGTTTTCAATTATCTCAATATGGCTTTTTTTTTGTTTTAGTTAGTTTGAGTGCCCTTCAAATGGATTCATAGAGCCTGTAAAGAAGGGGCAAAACTTACCATATATGTCTGGGTAAAATTTGTATTATGAAAAAAGTTATGTCATCAATCTAATATTTTCTCAGTCATAGATAGTTCCCAAAGAATTTAGCTAAAAAAATATATCGCCTCCAGGTATAAATATACAAAGCAAAAATGAAGTAGTGATACACTATTACAGAGTTTTTGTCCAAGTAGAGAAAATAGAGATAGGTGGTATTTCTCTGAAAGTTATCCCTAGTCAAGACCTTGAATAGAGTTTTCTTTTAAATCATTAGGAGGAAGTGAATTTTGTGAATGAAATATGGGTGACCCAATTCTCCCATGAATTGTTAAGTTCTTTATATCTTATGCCATAGAAACTGTGAGCAGAAAGATATTTGAATACTCCCAGATGAGCTGATATAGAATCAGAATCAACAAGCCAACCCAGTTATTTATGTTTCTGTGGGAAAGTAAGAGCTAAGAGCTATGTCTATATTTAAGTCTCCTGTTAAGAAAGGGGGAAACACACACAATATCATAATGAACATTATTGAGGGCGTGGTAAATGCCTGGCACTATTCTAAGTGTTTTACACGTATTTATTCATCAGGTCATCACAGCAACCTCATAAGGTAGGTACTATTATTATACCCATTTTACAGATAGGGAAACAGAGCCCAGGTTACATATCTAGTAAGTGGCAGAGCCAAAATATGAACCCAGGAAGACTGGCCCCAGAGCCTATATTGACCTTACCCAGTATACTATATATCTCTCAATACAAGGTTTCTAGTGAAAGTTGTTATATTTTTTCTAACAGTGAATACATCATTTCTGTTGAATTATAACTTACTTGTTTTCAGATTCTGGCATTTGAGAAACTTGTGGAAAAACAAGACGAAGCAAACACCTGTATGATAAATATAAAAAGTGATGCTTAGGAAGAAATATGTGAAAGAATATATACCAAGTTATTAATCTTGATTAGCCCAGGAGGCAGAAGTGAGAAAAGAGAGGTAAAAAAGGAGATTATTTTATTTATAGGTCTTTGTATGTCATAATGGTTGCAATGAAAACATACCAACTTTGTAATTTTGGAAGAGTAATTTAATAAAATAATTTTAAAATGAAAGTGTTGCTTATGACAAATTCTTAAATAGTTCCACAGTTTATATAATTGCCCCAAATCACCTGCCAGAACATCAGATATAGTGTACAAGTCTTTTATATTTTTCTTTCTATAAAGGAACCTGGAACTGGCCTTTGGGTTCCACATAAACTAGGATGAATATTTTTTGAAGGGATCTGGCGGCATGATGACAAACTGACAAAATAAGGTAGTTTGTAAAGTTTCAAATCCTAAAAATCTTTAAAAAGAAAAAAACACCATCAATCACCCAGAATAATTTTAGATATTTATCTGACTAAACGTATGTATCTCAAGACTCCTTCTGATACTTTTATATCTGTGACTCCATTTCCCTCCAGAAGTGTGGCCTCAAGTATAGTTGACCAATGGGAGAATCACTATAGAACCCTCCTGGTTTATTTTTCCCACTGGCATATTCTCAGTTACATCATTAGGAGTTACCATGTCCTAACCTCACCCTCCTCTGTCTCATTATTGTATGTAAAATTTCCCTTTTGATAAACCATTTTCCTTCATACAAACAGAGAAAGGGAAAGATCAGTTTCAACTGGTATCTTTTTTTACCTTAAGCATCCCTACCAAATTTCCAATAGCATTTTTCACATAAATAGAAAAAAAAATCCTAAAATTCAAATGGAACCACAAAAGACCCTGAACAACAAAAGCAAGCTTGAAAAAGAACAAAGCTAGAGTCATCACATTTCTTGTTTTCAAACTATACTACAAAGCTATAGTAATCAAAACAGCATGGTATTGGCATAAAAATAGTCACATAGACTGACAGAATAGAACAGAGAGCCCAGAAATAAACCCATATATATACTGTCAACTAACATTTGACAAGGGAGACAAGAATATTTAATGGAGGAAAGATAACCTTTTCAATAAGTGGTACTGGGAAAACTGGATATCCACATACAAAAGAATGAAATTGGACCCCTATCTTTCACTATTCAGAAAAATTAACTCAAAATGGATTAAAGACCTAAATATAAAACTTGAAATCATAAAAGTCCTAGAAGAAAACACAGGGAAAAAGCTCCTTGACAATGATTTTTTGGATATGACACCCAAAGCACAAGCAACAAAAGCAAAAATGAATAAGTGGGGCTACATCAAAGTAAAAAGCTTCTGCAAAGCAAAGGAAACTATCAAAAAAATGAAAAGGCAACCTATGGAATGGGAGAAAATGTCTGCAAACAATATATCTGATAAGGGGTTAATATCCAAAATATATAAGGAACTCCTACAACTCCACAGCAAAAAACAAATAATCTTATTAAAAAATGGGCAGAGCCCCTGAATATTTTACCAAAGAAGACATCCAAATGGCCAACAGGTACATGAAAAGATGCTGAACATTACTAATCATCAGGGAAATGCAAATCAAAACCCCAATGGAATATCACCTCACACCTGTTAGAATGGCTATTATCAAAAAGATGAGACATAATGAGTGCTGTAGAGAAAAGGGAGCCCTAGTGCGTTGTTGATGGGAATGTGAACTGGTACAGCCACTGTGGAAAACAGCATGGAGGTTCCTTAAAAAGTAAAGATAAAACTACTATACAATCCAGCAATCCCACTTCTGGGTATATATCCAAAGGAAAGGAAATCACTATCTTGAAGAGAGAGCTGCACCCCCATGTTCACTGTAGCATTATCCACAATAGCCAAGACATGGAAACAACCTAAGTGTCCATCAGTGGAGGAATAAAGAAAATGTGGTATATGTACACACACACAAACAGGAATATTATTCAACCAAATAAAAGAAGAAAATCCTGCCTTTTGTGACAACACAGATGGAACTTGAAGGCATTGTACTAAGTGAAATAAGTCAGACAGAGAAAGACAAAAACCGTATTGTCTCACTTATATGTGGAATCTCTAGAAAAAAAAAACAAAAGAAAAAAAAAGAAAGAAAGAAAGAAAGAAAATCCAAACACATAGAAATAGAGTAGAATGATGTTTGCCAGGGCCTGTGGGTGGAGAAAATGGGGAGATGTTGGTCAAAGGGTATAAACTTCCAGTTATAAGATGAATACATTCCAAAGATCTAATGTACAGCATGGTGACTATAGTTAACCATACTGTATTATACACTTGAAAGTTGCTAAGAGAGTCAATCTTAAATGTTCTCACCACACACAGTGTGTAATTTTGTGAGGTGATGGATGCATTAACTAATCTTACTGTGCTAACCATTTCATAATACGAATGTGTATTAAATCACCAGGTTACATACCTTAACTTACACAATGCCACCATTTGTCATTTACATCTCAATAAAGCTGGAAAAAAACCCACTTGGTATTGTAGGCATTGACTCAGCTTGATCCCATCAGTACTATTTTGGCAAAGTTTATAGACCAAGAGTAACATGTACAGAGGAGATCCTTTCACATCCACAGGATGTGGATTACTTACTTTAAAGCTGTAAGGACTTGTTGTCCGTCTTTTGAACATTGAGCTAAATATTCCAAAACTTTTCCTGCCACGATTTGCTGTTCATTCTAAAAAGGACAAATATAATATGTTAAATTACATCTCAAAGTGATACTTACAAAATGTTATCTATATTCCTGTCCATTAAGGGGAAGACAAAATCTGAACTTGTTTGTTTTGAATTCTCAAAAGAGCTACTGCAAGATGGTAGAATGAAGATACAACTCATTGACAAAAATAGAACAGGTTCATATTGGCCCCAGAAAGCCACTCCTCCCTATCCACAAACACTCATAGCCTTGCCAACACTTCCTTGAATTCAATAGGACTAATCTTACTGTGCTCTTTATTCCTGTTTGTCAGCAGTAGCCAAAAGAACCCTGGACTCTGAGGCCACCCTCATTTCCAGCACCCTAATCCACATAAGGCTCTGTAAATCCCTTTTGTCCTCTTTTCTCATTTCTCCCCAACTCCTCCAAACCTTCCACTATGCTTTCTGAAATTCAGTCCATTATCAATAAAGTCTCCTCTATGAGCAACCTCTTCCCAGAAAGTTCCCTCTACAATCTTTCTCTAATGGAAATCTAGGTTTCTCCAAGGACACTGCTTCCAATGAAGCCCTCTCAAGTAGTGGCTGTTTTTCTTTCATCTCCCTAGACCTGGAGATGGCGTAGGCATCATTTTTGCTCTTCATTGCTGTTTTAAAATTATTCTCCCTCTTGCTCCCTAAAACCCCCAGCTTTGAATTTCCTGTCACCAGACTGTATCACCCATTATCCTTCACTGTTACGGTGAACTGCTCTCAGACCATTTCTTCTCACTTCTTAATGATTTATCTACTACTCACAGTTATTTTTTCCAAAATATACTCCTGTCAATTTTTGGCATTTTCATTATACAGACAGATGATCCTTTTAATATCCTAGTCTCTTATTTCCTTGAATTCCACTCTGCCAATTATATTAGCCATTCACTAGTACAGTCATTCACTGGACACTGTCATCACTAAAAGCCAGGTGATGCAAGTGAGGCTCCTAGGGTACACAATTTATGGATACACTCATTCTCAGGGTTGTGCATGGACCAATTCTAGGTGCCTCACTCCCTCACTCTAGTCTTGTACCCTGCTCTATTTCATGTATTCTACCATCTCCTACCTTTCTAATTCACTCCCTCTACCACTCAAGCAATCCTTCAAATGCATTAAGATCTCCAATACATTGATACTACTAATATTTCACCATCCCTCATCCCCTTAAAGTCCTCCTCGGTATCCAGTTTAAATTCCATGGGGATTAATTATAATCACTCCCTTGTTCCTTGATTTTCCTGCCCCTCTTTTGCTTCATTGTATTCATCTGGCAAAACCATAAGCCTGGTTAAATTCAACTTTCTAGTGACTTTTGTGCCTGCATCCATGCAGCTGAAAGTAGCTGGGTAAAAACCTGTACAACCATTTGTTTTGTTTTTAAAACTTCATCAAATGGACCTTACTGCTACAAGGCAAGCATACCACACTACCCTTGCCATTCACTTTCTTGATTTTCTGGATGATTAGTTGATATCTTATCCTCTTTTCTCAACACCCAACACCTCCTCTCCTATTCTCACTCTCAGGTGGTGACCTTGTTTCCTACTTCACTGAGAAAACTGAAGCAGTCAGAAAGAGAACTTCCACAGATTCCCACTACCACATCTATTCACACACCAGGAACCACACCACATACTCTGCCTTCTCAACTGCTATCATAAATGAACTATCCATGTTTCTTCCTAGAGCCAAACCCTAAACTTATACACTTGCATCCATCACCTCTTGCCTATTTAATGACATTACTCTAACAATTTTCATTTTTCTCTCTCACATTGTCAATTTTTGTTCTCTTAACTGGGTCATTCCTATTAGCAAATAAACATTCTCACTCATCCCATTTCAAGCAAACAAACAAACCTCTTGATCCTACTTCTCTCACCAACTACTGCCCAACTTTTAAAAAAATTTTGTTTTCTTGCCCAACTTCTTTTCTTCCCTTTGTAGTAAACTCTTCTAAAGAATTGTCTATACTTATTGTATCCAATTCTTTTCCTTCAATTCTCTCTTGAGCCTACTCTAATCAGGTGATTGTCCTACCTCTAACAAAACTGCTCTTGTCAAACTCACTGATGAACTCCATATTATAAATTCCAATGGTCAGTTCTCAGTCCTCACTGTATTTGACCTATCAGCAACATTCAACATAGTTGATCACTCTTTCCTCCTTGAAACACATTTGGCTTCCAAGATACCACATCACCCTTGTTTTCTCCTACCTCATGGATTACTCCCTTTCATTATCCTTTACTGGTTCCTCTTCTTTTCTCCAAACCATTAATGTTTGAGGGTTTCAGGCTCAGTCTCTGGTCCTCTTCTCTACTGCATATATACTCACTCCCTTGGTGGTGGCACCCCAGTCTCATAGCTTTATATACCATCTATATATTAATGACTCTTATTAAACTTTTATCTTCAGCCCAGACCTCTTTCACAACTCTAGAGTCATATATACAACTGACTATTCAGATCTTTACCTGGATAGTCTAATAGACATCTCAAATGCATCATGTCCAAACTGAACTCCTGATTTTCCCCCCAACCGTACTCTATTTGCAGCCTTTCCTAGTTCAATTGATGGCAACTCCATTTGATGACCCAGTCTCTTTCTCTTATACCCTTAATCCAATCTGTCAGCAAATTCTGTTATCATTTACCTTCACTGTTATCTCCCTTATCTGAGTCACCTTAATCTTTTCCCTGGATTACTCTGAAAACTTCCTAACAGGTCTCCTTGCTTGGTTCTTTTATGGTCTATTCTCAATATAACAGCCAAGAGTATTTCTGTCAAAATGAAAGTCAAATCATGTCACTGCTCTGTTAAAAACCTTCCAATGGTTCCCCATGTCATTCAGAGTAAAAGTCAAAGTCCTTTCACTGGTCTACAAGGATCTACATAATCCGGACTATCACCTCTCCGACTTCATCTCTCACTAATCCCACCCTTTATTCACTCTAGCTATACTGGCTTCCTTGACATATACCTTAGGGCCTTTGTATTGGCTGTTACCTCTGCCTTTAATACTCTTCCTCTTCACTCCCCCCATATATCTACAGGGCTAACTCCCTCAACAATTTCAAGTCTTTGTACAAATGTCATCTCCTCGATGAGACCTATCCTCACCACCCTATTAAAAAAAATAACTCACACCAATCCCAGACCACTCCCATCCCTGATCCTTGTTATCCTGCTCTATTCTTCTATATTACTATCAACTTCTAACATATTATATAATTTCTTATTTATTATGCTTATTATTATCTTCTCTCCTCCTGCTTGAATGTTAGCTCCAAGAAGGTGTATCACTGTTTTGTATACTAATTTATCCCAAGAGACTAGAACAGTGCCTGGCACTTAGCAGGTGCTCAATAAATATTTGCTGAATGAATGATAGTTTCACTAGCACTTGAAATGCCTTTTGCAAAGCAATTGCAGTAAGTAAAAACTGGATTCCACCCTTGTTCTTTTGTAGAGATATATTCAGTTTCCTGCGTTTGGCTCATCCATCCTTCCTTCCATCTTCTAATTCAAACTACTTGAGGCTTTTTTTTTTCCTGATTCTTTCTCCTCTATTAAAATGATTTTCCTTTTCAGAAATATAGTTCCATAATTCTTCCATTGGCTTTCTTCTGATTTCCATCAAATGTAACTTTATAAACCTTCCTTTAAAAAGATATTTGCCTTTGGGTTCCCCATTATAGATTTTTCTCTCATTTCCTGCACAAGCACATCATGTATCTACATCTGCCAAATATTTTTCCTCTGCCAGGACGTCTATTATCCTATTCATTAACATCAAAACACATATCATTCAAAACTGTATTCAGCTACTACTTTGGGCAAGATATTGGGCTAGGTACTAGAAATATGGCCCTGAAGGATCTTATAGTCAAGTTAGACAGACAATCCATGCATTAGCAACATAAGGCAGTATATAGGATACAGACCAAATAACTAGCATACACGTTAAAAATTACTGAAACTTAGAGTAGAAAGAGAGCAATGAGGACTGGAATTGATTTGGGAAGTCTCTACAGCGGAAGGAAATCTTAAGTTGGACTTTGAAAAGGTGGCATTTAAATAAGAACATTTCTTAAAAGATGGGATGGTATAAACCAGACACAGAAAAAGGAATGTGACTGGCCTGTTTGAGAGACACTGTATTTGCTTGGAGTTATAGAGGGCCTGTGCCTCCACCATTCTAGATCCTGTGCCTAACGTAACGGTGGCTTATATCACTATAATGATGATACAGGGGAGTAATATGAGATAAAGTAGAAGAGACGGCTGTGGCCAGATTGTATATCATTAATAAGAACAGAAACACTATATGTGTAGATCAAGCTTCTTTCATTACAAATCACATTTTCAGCCATACTCTTAGTTAATTTTCACAATAACACTGGAGTTAGGTATTATATTTATTTTACAAATGATGAAATTAAGATTCAAAGAAGGGAAGCACTTAAGTGGCAGAACCAGAATTCAAACCCGGTCTATCACCTAGTCCAAGAGCTCCACAGTTGCTACAATGCTTTTCCTAATCCTGTATATTACTAAGACCAGAATTTTGCAAGTAAACAAAGGAGGTGCAAGTATTTATTACCTCTAAACTAAAGTCGCTTTCTGGTTACAAACTAAAAAGGTCCATTAAGATTTAAACTGTTTTTTTTTTTTTTTTGCAAACTGATGAGAAAGATAAGTTTCCAAATAGATGACTATTTTTTTGCATGGTATAGTACTTTAAATCTCAAGTTTCTAATAAAAGTTAATGTTTTGCTATGCTTGTTTTTTCTGTTGTTTTAAGCTCAAAACTATTACCTCACTTTGTTTTATTTACTTTTCTCTACATCATAAAGCAATGGAGAGAAATAAAGCAATTCTGCAACAAAGCTTGGTGTGAAAATAATGAGGCAAAATAGAGGGTAAAGAAAGGCCTCTCCTGTGCCTAACTGATGATGATTCCATTCTAATTGTCTCTGAAAATGGAAAAGAAGTAAAAATCTCACAGATGGGTACATAAGAATTACCTGTAGAGCAAACTCAGCAGCTGAACCGAGGAGCGTGACAACTAAACGTCTATTTGTAAGTACATCATTCTCTTCTTGTTCTTCAGCTCTTAATAAATTCTCTGAAGGAGTAATTGCCTGCAAAGCTGAAAAACAAGGAAACAATTAAAAAATGAGATACTCTTATCAAAGATAATAGCTATCTATGGTTAATTATATCCCAATGATTTTGGAATTTATTTTAAGAGCATTAATATCTTTAAAATATTAATTAATTTTCATAAAGTCATCTAAATTGCTGAACTGTCAAGAAGTCTTTTTTTTTTTTTGCGGTACGCGGGCCTCTCACCACTGTGGCATCTCCTGTTGCGGAGCACAGGCTCCGGACGCTCAGGCTCAGCGGCCATGGCTCACAGGCTCAACCGCTCCGTGGCATGTGGGATCCTCCCGGACCGGGGCACGAACCCGTGTCCCCTCCATCGGCAGGCGGACTCCCAACCACTGCGCCACCAGGGAAGCCCTGGATGAATGGATAAAAAAATAAGACCCATATATATGCTGTCTACAAGAGACCCACTTCAGACCTAGGGACAGGTACAGACTGAAAGTGAGGGGATGGAAAAAGATACTCCACACAATTGGAAATCGAAAGAAAGCTGGGGGCTTCCCTGGTGGCGCAGTGGCTGAGAGTCTGCCTGCTGATGCAGGGGACATGGGTTCGTGCCCCGGTCCAGGAGGATCCCACGTGCCATGGAGTGGCTGGGCCCGTGAGCCATGGCCGCTGAGCCTGTGCCCCGCGATGGGAAAGGCCATGGCAGTGAGAGGCCCGCATACCACACACACACAAAAAAGAAAGCTGGAGTAGCAATTCTCATATCAGACAAAATAGACTTTAAAATAAAGACTATGAAAAGAGACAAAGAAGGACACTACATAATGATCAAGGGATCAATCCAAGAAGAACATATAACAATTGTAAATATTTATGCTCCTAACAGCAAATGCTAACAGCCATAAAAGGGGAAATCGACAGTAACACAGTCATAGCAGGGGACTTTAACACACCACTTTCACCAATGGACAGATCATCCAAAATGAAAATAAATAAGGAAACACAAGCTTTAAATAATATATTAAACAAGATGGACTTAACTGATATTTACAGCATTATTGCATCCAAAAACAACAGAATACATTTTCTTCTCAAGTGCTCATGCAACATTCTCCAGGACAGATCATATTGTGGGTCACAAATCACACCTTGCTAAATTTAAGAAAATTGAAATTGTATCAAGTATCTTTTCTGACCACAGAGCTATGAAACGAGATATCAATTACAGGAAAAAAATCTGTAAAAAAAATACAAACATATGGAAACTAAAAAATACACTATTAAATAACCAAGAGGTCACTGAAGAAATAAAAGAGGAAATGAAAAAATGCCTAAAGACAAATGACAATGAAAACACAATGACCCAAAACCTATGGGATGCACCAAAAGCAGTTCTAAGAGGGAAGTTCACAGCCATACAATCCTACCTCAAGAAACCAGAAACATCTCATATAAACAACCTAAATTTACACCTAAAGCAGTTAGAGAAAGAAGAAGAAAAAAACACCAAAGTTAGCAGAAGGAAATAAATCATAAAGATCAGATCAGAAATAAATGAAGAAGAAATGAAGGAAATGATAGCAAAGATCAATAAAACTAAAAGCTGGTTCTCTGAGAAGATAAACAAAATTGAAAAACTATTAGGCAGACTCATCAAGAAAAGAAGGGAGAAGACTCAAATCAATAGATTTAAAAATGAAAAAGAAGTAACAACTGACACTGCAGAAATACAAAGGACCATGAGAGACTACTACAAGCAACAATATGCCAATAAAATGTACAACCTGGAAGAAATGGACAAATTCTCAGAAATGCACAACCTTCCGAGACTGAACCAGGAAGAAACAGAAAATATAAACAGACCAACACAAGCACTGAAATTGAGACTGTGATTAAAAATCTTCTAACATAAAAAGCCCAGGACCAGATGGCTTCACAGGTGAATTCTGACAAATATTTAGAGAAGAGCAATACCTATCCTACTCAAACTCTTCCAAAACACTGCAGAAGGAGGAACTCTCCCAAACTCATTCTACGAGGCCAACATCACCCTGATACCAAAACCAGGCAAAGATGTCACAAAGAAAGAAAACTATGGGTCAATATCACTGATGAACATAGATTTAAAAATCCTCAACAAAATACTTGCAAGCAGAATCCAACAGCAAATTAAAAGGATCATACACCACGATCAAGTGGGGTTTATCTCAGAAATGCAAGGATTCTTCAATACACATAAATCAATCAATGTGATAAACCATATTAACAAATTCAAGGAGAAAAACCATATGATCATCTCAATAGATGCAGAGAAAGCTTTTGACAAAATTCAACACACATTTATGATAAAAACCCTCCAGAAAGTAGGCATAGAGCGAACTTACCTCAACATAATAAAGACCATATATGACAAACCCACAGCCAACATCGTTCTCAATGGTGAAAAACTGAAACCATTTCCTCTACGATCAGGAACAAAACAAGGTTGTCCACTCTCACCATCATTATGCAACATAGTTTTGGAAGTTTTAGCCACAGCAATCAGAGAAGAAAAAGAAATAAAAGGAATCCAAATGGGAAAATAAGAAGTAAAGCTGTCACTGTTTGCAGATGACATGATACTATACATAGAGAATCCTAAAGATGCTATCACAAAACTACTAGAGCTTATGAACGAATTTGGTAAAATAGCAGGACACAAAATTAATTAATGCAGAGAAATCGCTTGCATTCCTATACACTAAGGATGAAAAATCTCAAAGAGAAATTCAGGAAACACTCCCATTTACCACTGCAACAAAAAGAATAAAATACCTAGGAATAAACCTACCTAAGGAGACAACAGACCTGTATGCAGAAAACTATAAGACACTGATGAAAGATATTAAAGATGATACACACAGATGGAGAGAAATACCATGTTCTTGGATTGGAAGAATCAACATTGTGAAAATGACTATACTACCCAAAGCAGTGTACAGATTGAATGCAATTTCTATCCAACTACCAATGGCAGTTTTCGTAGAACTAGAAGAAAAACTTTCACAACTTCTAGGGAACAGAAAAGACCCCGAATAGCCAAAGCAATCTTGAGAAAGAAAAACGGAGCTAGAGGAATCAGGCTCCGGACTTCAGAAAATACTACCAGGATACAATAATCAAGACAGTATGGTACTGGCACAAAAACAGAAACATAGATGAATGGAACAGGATAGAAAGCCCAGAGGTAAACCCACGTACATATGGTCACCTTATCTTTGATAAAGGAGGCAGGAATATACAATGGAGAAAAGACAGACTCTTCAATAAGTGGTGCTGGGAAAACTGGACAGTACATGTAAAAGAATGAAATTCGAACACTCCCTAACACCATACACAAAAATAAACTCAAAATGGATCACCATACACAAAAATAAACTCAAAATGGATTAAAGATCTAAATGTAAGGCCAGACACACTCAAACTCTTAGAGGAAAACATAGGCAGAACACTCGCTGACATAAATCACAGCAAGATCCTTTTTGACCCACCTCCCAGAGAAATGGAAATAAAAATAAAAATAAACAACTGGGACCTAATGAAACTTAAAATCTTTTGCATAGCAAAGGAAAAAGGAAAACACAAACAAGACGGAAAGAGAACCCTCAGAATGGGAGGACATGTTTGCAAATGAAGCAACTGACAAAGGATTAATCTCCAAAATATACAAGCAGCACATGCAGCTCAGTATAAAAAAACACAAACAACCCAATTCAAAAATGGGCAGAAGACCTAAATAGACATTTCCCCAAAGAAGATATACAGATTGCCAAGAAACACATGAAAGGATGCTCAGCATCACTAATCATGAGAGAAATGCAAATCAAAACTACAATGAGGTATCAGCTCACAGCAGTCAGAATGGCCAGCATCAAAAAATCGACAAACAGTAAACGTTGGAGAGGGTGTGGAGAAAAGTGAACCCTCTTGCACTGTTGGTGGGAATGTAAATTGATACAGCCACTATGGAGAACAGTATGGAGGTTCCTTATAAAACTAAAAATAGAACTACCATATGAACCAGCAATCCCACTACTGGGCACATACCCTGAGAAAACCATAATTCAAAAACAGTCATGTACCACAATGTTCATTGCAGCTCTATCTACAGTAGCCAGGACATGGAAGTAACCTAAGTGTCCACTGACAGATGAATGGATAAAGAAGATGTGGCACATATATACAATGGAATATTACTCAGCCATAAAAAGAAACGAAATTGAGTTATTTGTAGTGATGTGGATGGACCTAGAGTCTGTCATACAGAGTGAAATAAGTCAGAAAGGGAAACACATACTGTATGCTAACACATATATATGGAATCTGAAAAAAAAGAAAAATGATTCCGAAGTTCCTAGGGGCAGGACAGGAATAAAGATGCAGATGTAGAGAATGGACTTGAGGACATGGGGATTTGGAAGGGTAAGCTGGTACGCAGTGAGAGAGTGGCATGGACAATATATACACTACCAAATGTAAAATAGATAGCTAGTGGGAAGCAGCCACATAGCACAGGAAGATAAGCTTGGTGCTTTCTGACCCCCAGAGGGGTGGGAAAGGGAGGGTGGGAGCGAGACACAAGAGAGCGGAGATATGGGGATATATGTATATGTATAGCTGATTAATTTTGTTATAAAGCAGAAAGTAACACACCATTTTAAAGCAGTTATACTCCAATAAAGATGTAAAAAAAAAGAGACAGAGATAGATTGAATTAAATAAAGCAACTTTAAACTATATGCTACCTACAAGAAACACACTTTAAATATAAAGCCAAAATTGGTTAAAAGAAAATGATGGGATAATATATACTATAGTAGAGGTAATCAAAAGAAAGCTGGAGGGGTTATATCAATAGCAGACAAAATAGACTTCAGAGCAAAGATTATTACCAGTGGTAGTAGGTTATTTCATGATGATAAAGGAATCAATTCATTATGAGGACATAATCCTAAATGCTTATGCATCCAATAACAAAATTTCAAAATACAAGAAGCAAAAACTGATAGAACTATGAGGAGTAATGAACAAATCCATAATTATTGTCAAAGATTTCAATAACCTCTCTCAAATAACTGACAGGAGAAGTAGACAGAAAATCAGCAAGGATATTTAACACTATTAATCAACTTGACCTGATTGACCTTTATAGAACACTTGACCTTACATCAGCAAAATACACATCTCTCACTGGTGCACGTGGAACATTTACCAAGAAAGAGAATATTCTGAGCCATATAAAAAGCATCAACATATTTTAAAATAATCAAGTCATACAAACTTATGATCTTACACTAAAACAATTAAATTAAATTAATAAAAAAGTTCTCTGGAAATCTGCAAATGTTTGGAAAATAAATAGCATACTTCTAAATAATCCATGGGCTTACACTGGAGTCAAAGGTCATATTGCAAAGTATTTTGAAATGACTTAAAATGAAAACACAATATATCAAAATGTGTGTATTGTCACTAAAGCAATACTTAGAAGGTAATTTACAGCATTAACTGTTTATGTTAAACCAGAATAAAGGTCTTAAATCAATGATGTCAGCTTTCACCTTTGGAAACCAGAAAAGAAAGAGCAAATGAAACTCAAAGTAAGTAGAAGAATGGAAATGATAAAGATCAGAACATTAATAAATGAAATAGAAAACAGAAAATAAAATAGAGAAAAATTAATGAAACCAAAAGCTGGTTCTTTGAGAGCAATAAAATTGATCAACTTGTAGCCACCCTGACAGGGAGAAAAAGAGAGAAGACACAAATTACAAATATCAGGAATGAGAAAGGTGACATCACTAAAGATTTTACAGATGTCAAAAGGATGATATGGATGATATAATGAATGACTTTAGGCCAATAACTTCAACAACTTAGATGAAACACACAAATTTCTTGAAAGACACAAACTACCAAAGTTCAGTTTGGAAATAATAGATAACCTGAAGAAACCTATTGTCTATTAAAGAAATTGAGTTTATAATTAAAAACCTTCTCATAAAGAAAACTCCAGCCCCAGATGGCTTCACCTGTGAACTCTAGCAAACATTTAACAAAGAAATAATACCAACTGAGCAACACAAATTCTTCTAGAAGATGGAAAAAGAGGGTGTATTTTCCAATTCATTGTATGTAGTAAGCATTACTCTAATTGCAAAACCAAAAACATTACAGGAAAACTAGAGACCAGTATCACTCATGGACACAGGTACAAATATTCTTAAACAGACTGTTAGCAAATCAAATCTAACATTATATTTAAAAAAAGAACACATCATGACTAAGTGGAGCTTATCCCAGGAATGCAGCATTGGTTTATCTGTTAAAAAATTAATGTAACTGACCATATTAACAACATTAAAAAAATTGATCATTTCATTTCCAAATGTTTTCTCCCATTCTGAGGATTGTCTTTTTGTTTTGTTTATGGTCTCCTTTGCTGTGCAAAAGCTTTTAAGTTTAATTAGGTTCCATTTGTTTATTTTTGTTTTTTACTTTCATTACTCTAGGAGGTGGATCGAGAAAGATGTTACTATGGGGCTTCCCTGGTGGCGCAGTGGTTGAGAGTTCGCCTGCCAATGCAGGGGACACAGGTTCGTGCCCCTGTCCGGGAGGATCCCACATGCCGCGGAGCGGCTGGGCCTGTGAGCCATGGCCGCTAAGCCTGCATGTCCTGAGCCTGTGCTCCGCAACGGGAGAGGCCACAAGAGCGAGAGGCCCACGTACCGCAAAACAAATAAAGAAACAAATAAACAACAACAAAAAAGATGTTACTGTGAGTTATGTCAAAGAGTGCTCTCCTATGTTTTACTCTAGGAGTTTTATAGTATCCAGCCTTATATTTAGGTCTTTAATACATTTTGAGTTTATTTTTCTGTATGGTGTTAGGGAGTGTTCTAACTTCATACTTTTACATATAGCTGTCCAGTTTTCCCAGCACCACTTA
Source organism: Hyperoodon ampullatus (assembly GCF_949752795.1). Lineage (NCBI taxonomy): Eukaryota > Metazoa > Chordata > Mammalia > Artiodactyla > Ziphiidae > Hyperoodon > Hyperoodon ampullatus. The sequence goes on from NC_136913.1 coordinate 59,996,537, forward strand.
CTGAAGAGACTGTCTTTTCTCCATTGTATATTCCTGCCTACTTTGTACCACAGGTGTGTGGGTTTATCTCTGGACTTTCTATCCTGTTCCATTGATGTGTACTTCTGTTTTTGTGCCAGTACACGTTAATCTCTCCAAAATATACAAACAGCTCATGCAGCTCAGTATCAAAAAAAAAAAAAAACCCAGTCAAAAAATGGGCAGAAGGGCTTCCCTGGTGGCTCAGTGGTTGAGAGCCTGCCTGCCGATGCAGGGGACACGGGTTCGTGCCCCGGTCTGGGAAGATCCCACATGCCATGAAGCGGCTACACCCGTGAGCCATGGCCGCTAAGCCTGTGCGTCCGGAGCCTGTGCTCTGCAACGGGAGAGGCCACAACAGTGAGAAGCCCACATACCGCAAAAAAAAAAAAAAAAAGGCAGAAGATCTAAATAAACATTTCTCCAAAGAAGACATACAGATGGCTACAAAGCACATGAAAAGATGCTCAACATCACTAATTATTAGAGAAATGCAAATCAAAACTACAGTGAGGGGCTTCCCTGGTGGTGCAGTGGTTGAGAGTCCGCCTGCCGATGCAGGGGACACGGGTTCGTGCCCCAGTCCGGGAAGATCCCACATGCTGCGGAGCGGCTGGGCCCATGAGCCATGGCCGCTGAGCCTGTGCGTCCGGAGCCTGTGCTCCGCAAGGGGAGAGGCCACAGCAGTGAGAGGCCCGCGTACTGAAAAAAAAAAAAAAAAAAAAGAAAAGAAAAGAAAAAAAAACTACAGTGAGGTATCACCTCACACTGGTCAGAATGGCCATCATCAAAAAGTCTACAAACTATAAATGCTGGAGAGGGTGTGGAGAAAAGGGAACACTATTACACTCTTGGTGGGAATGTAAACTGGTACAGCCACTATGGAGGACAGTATGCAGGTTCCTTAAAAAACTAAAAATAGAGCTAACATATGATCCAGCATTCCCACTCCTGGGCATATATCTGGAGAAAACCATAATTCGAAAAGATACATGCACCCCAGTGTTCACTGTAGCACTACTTACAATAGCCAGGACATGGAAGCAACCTAAATGTCCATCAACAAAGGAATGGATAAAGAAGATGTGGTACATATATACAATGGAATACTACTCAGCTGTAAAGAAGAATGAAATAGTTCCATTGGCAGCAACATGGATGGACCTAGAGATTGTCATACTGAATGAAGTAAGTCAAGACAAATATCACATGATATCACTTATATGTAGAATCTAAAAAAAAGGTTACAAATGAACTTATCTACAAAACCGAAATAGAGTTACAGATGTAGAAAACAAACTTATGGTTCAGGGGTGTGGGGGAGGGGTAAATTGGAAGACTGGGACTGACATACACACACTACTATATATAAAATAGATAACTAGTAAGGACCTGCTGTATAGCACAGGGAACTCTACTCAATACTCTGTAATGGCCTATATGGGAAAAGAATCTAAAAAAGAGTGGATATATGTATAACAGGTTCACTTTGCTATACACCTGAAGCTAACACAACATTGTAAATCAACTGTACTCCAAAAAATTTTTTAAAAACTTGATCATTTCAATAGATGTAGAAAAATCATATGACCAAATTCAACATCCATTCCTGATTAAAAACTCCCTGGAAACTGGAAACAGGAAACAGGAGGGAACTTCCTCAACCTGATAAAAGGTACCTATGAAAAACCTACAGCTAACATCATACTTAATAATTGAAAACTGGATGCTTTCCCTCTAAAATCAGGAAAAAGTCAAGGATGTCTGCTTTTTACCAATTTTACTGGAGATTCTAACAAGTACAATAAGGCATGAAAAACTGTACCCAGATTGGACAGGAAGTAGTAAAATTGTCTTTATTCACAGACAACATAATCATCTACAAGAAAGCTATTGGAACTAGTAAGTGAGTTTAGCAAGTCTGTAGGATACAAGATCAATATACAAAAGTCAATTATATTTCTACATACTAGCAATGAACAATCAGAAACTGAAGGATTTTAAAAAATGCCATTTGAAATAGCATAAAATATGGTATACTTAGTGATAAATCTGACAAAAGGTGCACATGTTGAAAGACAGAAAAGATTGCTGAGAGAAATTAAAGACCTAAATATAACTTGTTCACAGATTGGAAGATGTCAATTCTCTCCAAACTGATCTATAGAGTCAGTGTAATCCCAATCAATATTTACTTTTGTGGAAACTGAAAAACTTATTTAAAATTTAAAATTCACAGAGATATACAAAGGACTTAGAATAGCCCAAACAATTTGAAAGAGAAGAATAAAGCTGGAGGACTAACACTACATGATTTCAAATTTACTACACAGCTACATTAATCAAGACAGTGTGGGAATGGGGTAAAGAGGAGTAGTTCAGTGGAACAGAATGAAGAGTCCAGAAAGAGACCCATGCACATATGACAATTGATTTTCATTAAAGGTACAAAGGCAATCAGTTGGGAAAGGACAGAATTTTTAAATAAATGAAGCTGGAATGATTAGGTAACCATATGCAAAAAAATGAACTTTAATCCATACCTTAAGTCAAATATAAAAAATTAATGCAAAATGGATCACAGAACTAACCACAAACTTAAACCTAAAACTGTAAAATTTCTTGAAGAAAACACGGGGAAAATTTTTTGTCACCATGGATTAGGTAAAGATTTCTTAGATACAATACCAAAAAAAAATCCATAAAAGAAGAAAAAAGATAAATTAGACCTCATCATCTTGTCATGAAATGCACTGATAAGAAAATAAAAAGAAAAATTTGTAAAACACATATCTGATAAATAACTTGTGTCTAGAATATATAAAGAACTTCAAAACTCAATAAGAACACAAAGTTCCTTATAGAAAACTGGGCAAAAGATTTGTACAAACACTCCACCAAAGAAGATATATGGATGTCAAATATTGGACACTATGGAAATGCTAATTATAATCACAGTACTATATCTCTACCTTATTATTAGAATGGCTAAAGAAATTTTTCAGTGGACAATTCCAAGTGCTGATGAGGCTGTAGATCAACTGGAACTTTCATACATAGCTAGTTAGAACATAAAACTGTATGGCCACTTTAGAAAAGAGTTTGGCAGTTTCTAACAAAGTTAAACATATACTTACAACCCAGCAAACCCATTCCTCGATATTTACCCTAGAGAAGTGAAATCTTGTCATCACACAAAATCTGTAAACAGATGTTTATAGCACCTTTATTTATAATCACCCAAACTGGAAACCATCCAAATATCCTTCAACTGGTAAATGTATAAATTTTGGTACATCCATACTTATGAAATACTACTTAGCAATAAAAAAGAACAAACTATGGGAACACACACAGTATGAATGAGTTTCAAATGTATTATTCTAAGTGAAAGAAGGCTCAAAAAGCTTCATACTATATGATTCCATTTATATGACATTCTGGAAAAGGCAAAATTATAGGGATAGAAATGAGATTAGTAGGAATCAGCGCTTGAAGTGGTGGGAAGGAGTGACAACAAAGGGGCCTGAGTTAATTTTTTGTTCTATATCTTGATTGTGGTGCTGGTTACATGACTGTAAGCAATTGTCAAAACTCATAGAATTACTAATATAAATAAACCTTATAAAATCATACACTAGGCAAGAGTAAATTTTATTGTATGTATTTTCAATAAACATGACTAAAAAGTGGACACAGATAACTGGGGAAGAAATGAAAATACTGAGCTAATGCTATGCTTAAAAAGTAAAATAATTTTATTTTAATAGAATGTTAAAAGAAAAGCCTTAATAGGAAATCCGGTTGTGTGGGGTTATTTTTTTTTTTTTGCCATTTCTACTGGCAAAAGTTTCAAGTTTTTCTATACTTCAGCATAATATATCAAGAAAAACAAATGCCCAGAAGTCTCTAGTAAAAACCCTGATGATGGACATAACAGCAATATTAACCTTGATAAAGAGCTGATTCCTATTTGTTACTCCTTAATTAATATACAGATATACTTTACTACCATGGAACATTTCTTTTTCAAAGCAGAATAAATCATCTTTCTTTTTCTTACAGAGTGAATAACAGACTCCACTGCACATTTAGTAGGTATTCACAAATAGTTGCTTAATTGGACTAGTATAAATTCTGTTTGAACCCATTAACTCAAGCTTCTCAATTTCTCTACTTGTGCCCTTCACAAAGGGCAACACCAGTCTGAAGCTCAAACTGCTCCAGGATTTGCTCAGCTACCCAGAGCTGAGCAGGAATAATATCACAGCACAGGTAAATCTGTGACCAAGTCAAGACACACGTGTGTGCAGACAACGAGCTAGGAAACTACGCTTAACTTAACGGAAAGGACAAAGCACTAATGGGATAAGGTTCATGTGAGCAACTGTACCACTGTCAACCCTGTGGAGAGAAACTACATTTCAGGGCCAGATCTCTCACCGATAACTTCCCAAATAAGTACAAACAATCAAAAGGTATCCTGGAGACTTCTATTCTCTAATGACAATTCTTAACTGACTGCATTATAACTTCTTCCTGCTTCCACAGTTTTTTAAAGTTAATTTTTAATAGGCTGGTTCAAATGACAAAGTATAAAAAAGTATACAGGAACAAGACTTTCCCCCAATTCTTGCCCCACATCTGCCTAGTTTCTACTCCTTCAATAGGCAAACCCTGTTCTTTTATTTTTATGCAACCTTCCATAGTTTCTTTTTGTATGGTTGTATCATCTTTACATAGGAAAGCTAGCATATATATTCAACTCCATTGTGTTAAAAGCTATTTTTCTCTATTACGGTCAAAGAGGATTATTCTTTGTGTTAACAGTCAAATATAACTCATAAATAACATTTATACCTCTGTAAGAGTTGCCCTCTAGGACTGCAATCTTGAATATACAAAATTTAGTGAAAATATTTGTAGGATCACATCGTTCAGCTTCGGTCACTGCCTCTTTAGCCTGAAAAAAGAAATATTGGGTTTCTTTTACAAAGCATATAAGGAAGACCTTACCATATTTTACTAATACTATGAACATAGTCACAATGGCTGAGGGATACTCATAATGAAAAGACATGAATCTAAGAAAAATCTTTGAAGAACTGTTCTATTAAAATGCTATGGAAGGGCTTCCCTGGTGGTGCAGTGGTTGAGAGTCCACCTGCCGATGCAGGGGATACGGGTTCATGTCCCAGTCCAGGAAGATCCCACATGCCATGGAGTGGCTGGGCCCGTGAGCCATGGCCGCTGAGCCTGTGCGTCCGGAGCCTGTGCTCCGCAACGGGAGAGGCCACAACAGTGAGAGGCCCGTGTACCGCAAAAAAAAAAAAAAGAAAAAAAATCTATGGAAATAGTGAACTCTGCTTCTGAAAATAGGGCACATTATATATGTCAAACCAACCCTCCTACTGAAAACAACCAAAAATGTTGGATAACGTTTTTTTTTTTAATTCCAAAAGCAAGTGACTAGTAAAGCAATTACCAAGCAATATCTAAGGAAAAGTGAGGTCCCAGAGAAGTAAATGGAGAATTAAAGCTACTTTTTTTTTCCCCCTGGTGGGCATTTGTAAACCTAGGCAAATTTTAACTTTAGTTTTAATGTACCTTACTAGGTCAGGAAAATAGACATCAAGGCTCAAGGGATCACACTCTTAGGCTAAGGGCAAACCAGAAGTAAACCCACTTTTATCCACATCCTCAGGGGACTGCAATGAAAGATAAGATACCTTGGTTCTGAGAAGAATACAACAAAATGGGGTAGGGAAAACCAGTCCCTAAGGTATAATACAAACAGACTTTCTCATGTATTTACAGCCCCAAATTACATTATATGGGAGGCCAAAAGATGTCAAGCTATGAATTTAGTTTTCATTGGTCCCAAACATAGGAAGAAGCAAATGTAAATCCTCTCTGGGGGAAGACACCTTCACCTTAGGCTTCAAAATATTTCCATAAATAATTTTTCAAGAATCTTGAGTAGAAACATAAAAAAATCAAGCACAGTAGGAAACAAGACACCATAAATGAGAATCAGCAGAAACAGATTCTCAGGATGTAAATAAAAGAAGTATCAAAAGCTGCCTATAAAACACCTCTGTTTTCAAACTTTAAGGAAATAAGGGACTTCCCTGGTGGCGCAGTGGTTAAGAATCTGCCTGCCAATGCAGGGGACACAGCTTTGAGCCCTGGTCCGGGAAGATCCCACATGCCATGGAGCAACTAAGCCCGTGCGCCACAACTACTGAGCCAGCGCTCTAGAGCCCAGAAGCCACAACTACTGAGCCCACGTGCCACAACTATTGAAGCCCGCGTGCCTAGAGCCCGTGCTCCGCAACAAGGAAGCCACCGCAATGAGAAGCCCGTGCACTGCAACGAAGAGTAGCCCCGCTCACCACAACTAGAGAAAGCCTGAGTGCAGCAACAAAGACCCAATGCAGCCAAAAAATAAATAAAATAAATAAATAAATTTTAAAAAAAAGGAAATAAAAGATACGCTCAAAAATTATATAACTAGACTGATATTCAATAATACATATTGATACACTTACAGTGGTTGTTTCCAGCTGGTATCCATTTTGACTGATTATTGCCCAAGCCATATCAGTTGTTAAACACTTTGCACATCACACAAGTTTATAAGAAACAGAAACTATAAAATGTGACCTTGCTGATTTGAGCAAAAGGAACTACTTGAAATGAAAGATACAATAATCCAAATGGCAACATAATGGATAGGCTTATTAAGAGCAAGTTATAAGCAGATGAAGAGAAAATTAGTGAACTGAAAGATAAGACATAATAAATATGCAGCTAAAGTGCAGCAGAGAGAGACTACAAACATGATGGACAGTTAAGTAAGTATTCTATTCTTTTAGGACAATCATTAAAAAAATAGAAACTAATTAATTTCTACTCTAGTAGAAAGGGGAAACCAGGAAGTACAAAAAAATGAGGATAGTCTTTTTAAAACAATTGGTGCTGGAACAACTGGACATCCACATGCAAAAAAGAAAAAAAAAATCTGACCACAGACCTGAAACATTTCACAAAAATTAATTCAAAAACAATCGTAAATCTAAATGTAAGACCTCAAACTACAGAACTCTTAGAGGTAACACAGGAGAAAACTAAGTGACATTTGGTTTACTGATGACTTTTTAAACAACATTGAAAGCACAATTCATGAAAGAAAAAAGAAGCTGGACTTCATTAAAATTAGAAACTTCTGCTCTGTGAAAGACACTGTTAAGAGAATGAAAAGGCAAGCCACACAATGGGAGAAAATATTTGCAAAACACATGTATGATAAAGGAATTAGGACACACCATTATAAAAATAAATCAAAAAGGAAAAAAGCAAGAGAGGAACTAAAAACTCAAACAATTAACAAGATGGGAATAGTAAGCCCTTAACTATCAATATTTAAATGTAAATGGACTAAAACTATCCAATCAAAGACACAGAGTGGCTGAATGGATAAAAAACAAACAAAAACAAGATTCAACAATGTGCTATCTACAAGAGACTAACTTTAGCTTTAAGGACACACATAAGCTGAAAGTGAAGGGATGGAAAAAGATATTCCATGCAAATGGTAACAAAAAGAGAGCAAGAGTGGCTATAATTATCAGACAAAATAGACTTTAGTCAAAATCGGTCACAAGAGACAAAGAAGTACACCACATAGTGACAAAGGGGTCAATTCATCAAGAGGATATAACAACTGTATATACATACACATTCAACACTAGAGCAACTAAATATTTAAAGCAAACATTAACTGAACTGAAGGGAGTAACAGAAATAAATAACAGTAGGGAACATTTCAAAACCCACTTTCAACAATACATAGGTATCCAAACAGAAAATTAATCAATAGTGGACCTAACACTATAGACAAAATTGACCTAATAGACACATACAGAACATTCCATTCAACAGCACCAGAATATATATTCCTCTCACATACACATGGAACATATTCTAGGATAAATCATATGTTGGGCCAGAAAGCAAGCCTTAACAAATTCAAGAAGATTGTAATCATATCAAGTATCTTTTCCCACTGCAATGGCATGAAACTAGAAAAAAATAACATGAAGAAAAATGAAAAATTTACAAATGCATGGAAATTAAACCACACTCCTGAATAATCAATGGATCAAAGAAGAAATCAAAAGGCAAATTAGAAAGTATTTTGAGAACAAAAACAACAAAGAAAACATATCAAAACTTAGGGAATGCAGCAAAGATAGTTCTAAGAAGGAAGTTTACAGCAATAAATGCCTACATTAACAAAAGATCTCAAATAAACAACCTAACTTTACTTCTCAAGGAACTATAAAGAAAAAACTAAGCCCAAATTTAGCAGGAGGAAATTAAAGATTAGAGCAGAAATAAATGAAATAGAGACTAGAAAGATAATAGAAAAAATTAATGAAACTAAGGTAAACAGACAACCCACTAAGACTGAATCAGGAAGAAACAGAAAATCAGAACAGACCAATAATGAGTAAGGAGACTGAATCAGTAATCAAAAACGGCCCAACAAAGAAAATACCAGGACCAGATGGTTTTAGTGGTGATTTATATCAAACATTGGAAGAAGAATTAATGCCAATCTTTCGCAAACTCTTCCAATTGAAGAGGGAACACTCCAAAACGCATATCACGAGGCCAGCATTACCCTGATACCAAAGTCAGATAAAAATACCACAAGAAAAAAGCAACAGGCCAATATCCCTGATGAATACAGATGCAAACATTCCCAACAAAATACTAGCAAACAGAATTCAACAGCCCATTAAAAAGATCATACACCATGATCAAGTGGGATTTATTCCTGGGATGCAAAGATGGTTCAACATACACAAATCAATAAAAATAATGCATTACAGTAATAGAATGAAAAATAAAAATACTATGATTCTCTCAATAGATACAGATAAAGCATTTGACAAAATTCAACACTCTTTCATAACAAAATCTCACAAAAAACTGGGTATAAAAGGAACATATCTCAAAATAACAAAGGCCATATGACAAAACAACAGCTAACAACATACTCAGTGGTGAAATGTGAAAGGTTTTCCTCTAAACTCAGGAATAAGACAAGGATGTTCATTCTCACAACTTCTATTCAACATAGTACTTTTTTTTAGACCTAAGTAATTTATTTTTTACTTAAGTTCTTTTTATTCAATTTAATTTTTATTTTATATTGGGGTATAGTTGATTTACAATGTGTTGTTAGTTTCAGGTGTACAGCGAAGTGGTTCACTTATACATATACATATATCCATTCTTCTTCAGATTCTTTTCCCATATAGATGATTAGAGAATACTGAGTAGAGTTCCCTGTGTTATACAGTAGGTCCTTGTTGATTATCTATTTTATATATAGTAGTGTGCATATGTTAATCCAAAACTCCTAATTTATATCTGCCCCACCTTTCCCCTTTGATAACCATAAGTTTGTTTTCAAAGTCTGTGAGTTGGTTTCTGTTTTGTAAATAAGTTCATTTGTATCATCTTTTTAGATTCCACATATAAGTGATCTCATATGATATTTGTCTTTCTCTGTCTTAGTTCACTTAGTATGATCATCTCTAGGTCCATCCATGTTGCTGCAACATGGATGGCATTACTTCACTCTTTTTTATGGCTGGGTAATACTCCACTGTACATATGTACAACATCGTCTTTATCCATTCCTCTGTCAATGGACATTTAGGTTCTTTCCATGTCTTGGCTGTTGTAAATAGTGCTGCAATGAATACTGGGGTGCATGTATCTTTTCAAATTATGGTTTTCTCCAGATATATGTCCAGGAGTGGGACTGCTGGATCATATGGTAGTTCTATTTTTAGTTTTTTAAGAAAACTCCATACTGTTCTCCATAGTGGTTGTATCAATTTATATTCCCTCCAAGAGCGTAGGAGTGTTCCCTTTTCTCCACACCCTCTCCAGCATTTATTGTTTGTAGCTTTTTGATGATGGCCATTCTGACAGGTGTGAGGTGATACATCATTGTACTTCTGATTTGCATTTCTCTAATAATTAGTGATGTTGAGCATCTTTTCATGTGCTTTTTGGCCATCTGTATGTCTTCTTTGGAGAAATGTCTATTTAGGTCTTAGGCCCCTTTTTTGATTGGGTTGTCTGTTTTTTTTGTTCTTGTTGTTATTGAGCTGCATGAGCTATTTGTACATTTTGGAGATTAATTCCCTGTTGGTCACTTTGTTTGCAAACATTTTCTCCCATTCTGTGGTTATCTTTTCATTTTGTTGATGGTTTCCTTTACTGTGCAAAAGTTTTTAAGTTTAATTAGGTCCCATTTGTTTATTTTCGTTTTTATTTTCATTATTCTAGGGGTGGATCCAAAAAGACATTGCTGCAATTTATGTCAAAGAGTGTTCTGCCTGTTTTCCTCTAAGAGTTTTATAGTATCTACTCTTACATTTAGATTGTAAGTCCCCTACATACGAACAAGTTCCATTGCAAGAGCGCGCTCCTAAGTCCAATTTGTTTCTAAGTCCAACAAAGTTAGCCTAGGTACCCAACTAACAAAATCGGCTATATAGTACTGTACTGTAATAGATTTATAATACTTTTCACACAAATAATACATAAAAACAAGCAGACACAAAAAATAAAACATTTTAATCTTACAGTACAGTACCCTGAAAAGTACAGCAGTACACTACAACAGCTGGCATACAGGGGCTGGCATCAAGTGAACAGGCAAAAAGAGTTACTGACTGGAGGAGGCAGGGGAGGTGGGAGATGGTATAGCTTAAGGATCATCAGCCATAGGTGACGGAGGGCAAGTTGCAATTTCACTCATGCCTGACGCTGATGGCACAGGTTTTGGGTCCTTGCTGGATTCAATTCTATCTACTCTCTTGAAAAAAACAATCCAGTGATGTCTGGGTAGTAGCTCTTTTATTCTCATCATATATGACATGGTAGCACTGGATGGCATTCTGAATGGCTGCTGCAACCTTTGGGTACTGTTCTATGTTCGGGTCCTGTGCCTCAAAAACTAACAGGGCCTCCTCAAATAAAGAAAACCCCCTTGCCATTTCCTGCATCATGAATTTCTTTGCTTCTTCAGTTACTTTTTCTTCCTCTTGTCTCTCCTCGTCCTTTCTCTGGGCCTCCAATTCCATCAGGTCTTCATTAGTAAGCTCCTCATGTTGCACAGCAAGGAGTTCAGTGAAGCTGTCCTCTTGCAGATCTAGCTCCAGCTTCTTGCTGAGGGTCACTAAGTTGCTGAAGACCTCTTTGGACTCCACATCCACATTCTCAAATCCACAAAAATTGTGCACTGCGGCCAAAGGTTCTTCCAAACCCCATTCATGGTGACAGCCATAACCTTACACCAAGAAAAGTCAATGTTTTTTATGGCCTTATAGATATTATAGTCCTTCCAAAATTGTCACAAGGTTGTTCCTGATTGATCACTAACCTTTACTGTCTGATGAAAAGTGTGACGTAAATGATATTTCTTGAAAGTCGCTATAACTCCCTGGTCCAAAGGTTGGATGAGCAATGTACTCAATAGCATTCAGTGGTAGATGCACTACTCTGACGCTGGGATGAAAGTCATCCATGAATGGGGAGTGGCCTGGAGCACTGTCGAGCAGCAAAAGAATGTTGAATGGGACATCTTTCTCCAATCAATATTTCTCTACCTCCAGGATAAAGTGGTGGAAAAACCCGTCCTGGAAAATGGCCTGTGTAATCCAGGCTTTGGGGTTACTCTTCCACACAACAGGAAGAGAGCCCTTGGCTATGTTTTTAAGGGCTCTTGGGTTCTCTGAATGATAAACTAAGGAAGGCTTCAGCTTCAGATCACCAGAAGCATTGTCAACAAACAGAGTTAGCCTATTCTTTGCTGATTTATAGCCAGGCATCAACTTTTCCTTCTTACTGATGTAACTTTGGTCTGGCATCCTCTTCCAGTACAGTCTTATCTCACCCACATTAAAACCCTGCTCAGGTAAATACGTGCCTTCATCAATAATTTCTCAAAGCGTTTCAGGAAATTTCCAGGCAACTACCATATATGCACTCGCTGCCTCGCCACTTACTTTTATGTTGTGAAGGTTGGCTCTAGCCTTGAACCGATGAAACCACCCATGGCTGGCGTTAAAAGATGCTCCCTCTGATTGTTCACCATGTTTCTTTTTCAAGTCTTTTAGGTTTCTCTTGAAGGCTTTTAGCTTTCTCTTGAATCAGCATTAAGCTAAACAGGACTCGACGCTGATGCTGATCCTGCATCCACACACTGAGAAGTTTCTCCATCTCCTCCATCACTTTTCCACACTTCTTCGATATTACTGCCGACATCATTGGCACAGCAGACTTCACATGTTCCATGATCTTGTCCTTGTTCTTTAGAATTGTGCCGATGGTTGAATGACTCATGTTATAAGAATGAGCAACGTCTACCATCTTTCTGCCTCGCTCCACTCTCTCAATTGTTTTCACTTTCGTTTCCATTGTTATTGCTTGGCACTTCTTAGCAATATCAGCTACATCACTGCTGCTTTTACACTTGCTTCCAGACATCCTGGGCTTGAAATAAAGATACTGTACTACTGTACTCTATACAGTATGGTACAGTAGAGTACACAAAAGCACAACTTGTAGAGGATACACAGGGGACAATGTACGCCAGACACATGAACTAACTTAATGTGATTGGACATGCAAACGCATGTTCGCATCTTTGAAAGTTGGCAAGTTGAAGGTTCATATGTAGGGGACTTACTGTAATCTATTCTGAGTTTATTTTTGTGTGTGGTGTTAGAGAATGTTCTAATTTCATTCTTTTCCAAGTAGCTGTACAGTTTTCCCAGCACCGCTTATTGAAGAGACTGTCTTTTCTCCATTGTATATTCTTGCCTCCTTTGTCATAGTTTAGGTGACCATAGGTGTGCGGGTTTATTTATGGGCTTTCTATCCTGTTCCATTGATCTATATTTCTATTTTTGTGCCAGTATCATATTGTCTTGATTACTGTAGCTTTGTAGTATAGTCTGAAGTCAGGGAGCCTAATTCCTCCAGTTCCATTTTTCTTTCTCAAGATTGCTTTGGCTATTCAGGGTCTTTTGTGTTTCCATACAAATTGTAAAATTCTTTTGTTCTAGTTCTGGTAAAAAAGGCCATTGGTAATTTGACAGGGATTGCATTGAATCTGTAGATTGCTTTGGGTAGTATAGTCATTTTCACAATGCTGATTCTTCCAACCCAAGATCATGGTATATCTTTCCATCTGGTTCTGTCATCTTTGATTTCTTTATCAGTGTCTTATAGTTTTCAGAGTACAGGTCTTTCGCCTCCTTAGGTACATTTATTCCTAGGTATTTTATTGTTTTTGTTGTGATGGTAAACGGGATTGTTTCCTTAATATCTCTTTCTGAACTTTCGTTGTTAGTGTATAGAAATGCAACAGGTTTCTGTGTATTAATTTTGTATTCTGCAACCTCACCGAATTCATTGATGAGCTCTAGTAGTTTTCCAGTAGCATCTTTAGGATTTTCTATGTATAGTATCATGTCATCTGCAAACAGTGATGGTTTTACTTCTTCTGTTCCAATTTGGATTCCTTTTATTTTTTTCCTTCTCTGATTGCCATGGCTAGGACTTCCAAAACTATGTGGAATAAAAGTGGTGACTGTAGATATCCTTGTCTTGTTCACGATCTTAGAGGAAATGCTTTCAGCTTTTCACTGCTGAGTATGATATTAGCTGTGGGTTTTTCATAAAGGCCTTTACTATGTTGAGGTAGGTTCCCTCTATGCCCACTTTCTGGAGAGTTTTTATCAAGAACTGGTGTTGGATTTTGTCAAAAGCTTTTTCTGCATCTATTGAGATAATCATATGCTTTTTATTCTTCAATTTGTTAATGTGGTGTATCACACTGATTTGCAGATATTGAAAAATCCTTGCGTCCCTGGGATAAATCTCACTTGATCGGGGTGTATGATCCTTTTAATGTATTGTTGGATTCAGTTTGCTAGCATTTTGTTGAGTATTTTTGCACCTATGTTCATCAGTGATATTGGCCTATAATTTTTTTTGTGGTATCTTTGTCTGGTTTTGGTATTAGGATAATGGTGGCCTCATAGAATGAGTTTGGGAGTGTTCCTTCCTCTGCAATTTTTGGGAATAATTTCAGAAGGATAGGTGTTAACTCTTCTCTAAATGTTGGAGAGAATTCACCTGTGAAGCCATCTGGTCCTGGACTTTTGTTTGTTGTAAGTTTTAAAATCACAGTTTCAATTTCAGTACTTGTGACTGGTCTGTTCATATTTTCTGTTTCTTCCGGGTTCAGTCTGGGAAGATTGTCCCTTTCTTAGAATTTTTCCATTTCTTCTAGGTTGTCCATTTTATTGGTGTATAGTTGCTTCTAGTAGTTGCTTATTATCTTTTGTGCTTCTGTGGTGTCAGTTGTAACTTCTCATTGCTTACTTCTAATTTTATTGATTTGAGCCCTTTCCCATTGTTTCTTGATGAGTGTGGATAAAGGTTTATCAGTTTTGTTTATCTTCTCAAAGAACCAGATTTTAGTGGCATTGATCTTTGCTACTGTTTTCTTCGTCTCTATTTCATTTCTTTCTTCTCTGATCTTTATGTTTTTTTTCCTTCTACTAACTTTGGGTTTTGTATGTTCTTCTTTGTCTAGTTGCTTTAGGTGTAAGGTTAGGTTGTTTATTTGAGATTTTTCTTATTTCCTGTGGTAAGACTGTATTGCTATAAACTTCTCTCCTAGAACTGCTTTTGCTGCATCCCACGCTGCATCATGTTTTCATTTTCACTTGTCTCTAGGTAATTTTGTAAACCTCCTCTTTGATTTCTTCAGTGATCCATTGGTTGTTCCATAACATGTTGTTTAGCTTCCATGTGTTTGTGTTTTTTACAGTTTTTTTCTTGTAGTTGATTTCTAATCACATAGCGTTGTGCTCAGAAAAGATGCTTGATATGATTTCAATTTTCTTAAATTCACTGAGGTTTGCTTTGTGGCCCAGCATGTGATCTATCTTGGAGAATGTCCATGCGCACTTGAGAAGAATGTGTATTCTGCTGCTTTCGGATGGAATATTCTATAAATATGAATTAAGTCCCTCTGGTCTAATGTGTCATTTAAGGCTTGTGTTTCCTTACTGATTTTCTGCCTAGATGATCTGTTCATTGATGTAAGTCTGGTGTTAATGTCCCCCACTATTATTGCATTACTGTTGATTTCTCCTTTTATGGATGTTAACATTTGCCTTATATATTGAGATGTTCCTATATTGGATGCATATATATTTACGATTGTTATATCTTCTCGGATTGATCTCTTGATCATTATGTAGTGTCCTTCTTTGTCTCCTGTAACAGTCTTTATTTTAAAGTCTATTTTGTCTTATATGAGTACTGCTACTCCAGCTTTCTTTTGATTTCCATTTCCGTGGAATGACTTTTTCCATCCCCTCACTATCAGTCTGTATGCATCCCTAGATCTGAAGTGGGTCTCTTGCAGACAGCATATATACAGGTCTTGTTTTTGTATTCATTCAGCCAGTCTATATCTTTGGTTGGAGCATTTAATCCATTTACATCTAAGGTAATTATCAATATGTATGTTCTTACTGCCATTTTATTAATCGTTCAGAATTTGTTTTTCTAGATATTTTTTCTTCTCTTCCTCTTTTGTTCTCTTCTCTTCTGATTAGATGAGTATCTTTAGAGTTGTGTTTAGATTGCTTTCTTTTTTGTGTATGTATCTACTGTATGTTTTTGGTTTGTGGTTACCATGAGGTTTTGATATACCAGTATACACACACACACAGACACAGACACAGACACACACACACACACACAAAGATTGCTTTAAGTTGCTGGTCTCTTAATTTCAAATGCATTTCCAATATCCCTCCTCACAATTGCTGATTTTGATATCATATTTGTGTGTTGATGATTTCCTACCTTTACTGTATGTTTGCCTTTACCAGTGAGCTTTCCCTTTCATAATTTTTTTTTCCAGTTGTGGCACTTTCTCTTCTGCCTAGAGAAGTTCCTTTAGCATTTGCTGTAAAGCTGGTTTGGTGGTGTTGAATTCTCTTAGCTTTTGCTTGTCTATAAAGCTTTTGATGTCTCCATCAGATGTGAATGAGAGCATTGCTGGGTAGAGCATTCTTGGTTGTAGGTTTGTCCCTTTCATCTCTTTAAATATATCATGCCACTCCCCTTTGGCCTGCAGAGTTTCTGCTGAAAAATCAGCATATAACCATATGAGCATTCCCTTGTATGTTATTTGTTGCTTTTCCCCTTCTTCCTTTTAATATTTCCTATTTGTCTTTAATTTTTGTCAATTTGATTAATATGTGTCTTGGCATGTTCCTCCTTGGGTTTATCCCATAGGGGACTCTCTGTGCTTCCTGGACTTGAGTGTTTCCTTCCCCATGTTAGGGAAGTTTTCAGCTATTATCTCTTCAAATAGTTTCTCAGGCTCTTTCTCTCTCTCTTTTCCTTCTGGGACTGCTATAATGCGAATGTTGGTGTGTTTAGTGTTGCCCCAGAGGTCTCAGACTGTCCTCATTTCTTTTCATTCTTTTTTTAAAATTCTGTTTCACAGCAGTGATTTCCACAAATCTGTCTTCCAGCTCACTTATTCATTCTTCTGGCTCATTTATTCTGCTATTGATTCCTTCTAGTGCATTTTTCATTTCAGTTATTGTATCATTTATCTCTGTGTGTTCTTTGAAACTTATATCTTCTTGGTCTGTGCCGCCATTCTTTTTTTTTTCTTAACATCTTTACTGGAGTATAACGGCTTTACAATGTTGTGTTAGTTTCTGCTGTATAACAAAATGAATCAGCTGTATGTATACATATATCCCCATATCCCCTCCCTCTAGTGTCTCCCTCCTACCCTCCCTATCCCACCGCTCTAGGTGGTCACAAAGCACTGAGCTGATCTCCCTGTGCCGCCATTCTTTTTTTGAGATCCTGGATCATCTTTACTCTCATTACTCTGAATATTTTTTCAGGCAGATTGCCCATCTCCACTTCACTTAGTTGTTGTTCTGCGGTTTTGTCTTGTTTCTTCTGGAACATATTCTCTGCCGTCTAATTTTGTCAACTGTCTGTGCTTGTGATCTCCATTTCTCAAGGTAAAGGTTTGTAGTTCCTCTTACTTCTGGTGTTGCCTGCCATCTGTTGAGTGAGTTTGCTCCAGGAGCTTGTGCAGGCTTCCTGGTGGGAGGGACTAGTGCCTGTCCACTGGTAGGTGGAGCTTGGTCTTGTCCCTCTGGCGGGCAGGGCCATGTCAAGGGGTGTGTCTAGAGGTGGCTGTGAGCTCAGGACAATTTTAGGCAGCCTGTCTGCTGATGGGTGAAGCTTTATTCCCACTCTGTTGGTTGTTTGGCCTGAGGCGTACCAGCACTGGAGCCTGCAGGCTGTTAGGTAGGGCCAGGCCTCATTAACAAAATGGCGACCTCTGGGAGAGCTCACACCAATGAATATTCCCTGGGGCCGCTTCCACCAGTGTCCCTGCCCCCACAGTGAGCCACAACCGATCCCCGCCTCCCCAGGAGACCCTCCAAGATCCGCAGGTAGGTCTGGCCCAGGCGCCGATGGAGTCACTGCTTTGCCCTGGATCCCAGTGTACATGAAACATTCTGTGTGCCCTGTCAGCATGGAGTCTCTGTTTCTCCCAGTCCTGTGCAGCTCCTGCACTTAAGCCCTGCTGGCCTTAAAAGCCAAATGTTCTGGGCACTCTCCCTCCCAATGCCAGACCCCCCGGCTGGGGAGCCTGATGTGGGACTCAGAACTCTCACTAATCTGGGAGAACCTCTGCAATGTAATTATTTCCCAGTTTGTGGGTCGCCCACCCAGTAGGCATGGGATTTGATTATACAGCAAAAGTGCCCCTCCTACTATCCCACTGTGGATTCTTCTTTGTCCCTGGATGTAGAATATCTTTTTTGGTAGGTTCCAGTGTTTCTTGTTGATGGTTGTTCAGCAATTAGTTGTGATTTTGATGTTTTCTTGAAAGGAGGTGAGTTTTCAACATAGTACTTTAAGTCCTAACCAGACCAATTAGGCAAACAAGGAAAATAAAAAGAAAAGCATCCAAATTGGAAAGGAAGAAGAAAAATTGCCTGTTTTCAGATGACAGGATCTTATATATAGAAAACCCTAAAGACTCCATCAAAAAAAAACTGTTAAAATAAACAAATTTAGTGAGGTTGCAGGATATAAAATCTACGTAGAAAAATCAGTTGTGTGTCTATATACTAACAATGAATTATGTTAGAGAAATAAAGAAAACAATCCCATTTACAATAGCATTAAAAACAGTAAATTTAAAGAAACAAATTTAACCAAGGAGGAGAAATTTCTGTACACTTAAAACTATGAGACTGATAAAAGAAACGGAAGAAGACACCTTTATATGGAAAGATACACATCATGCATCTGATTAATATTGTTAAATTGTCCATCTATCCAAAGATATCTAGAGATTCAATTCAAATTCTACCAAAATTCCAATGGCATATTTTACAGAAGTGGAAAAGAACTATCTTGAAATTCCTGTGGAACCACAAATGACCCCAAAATTCAATTTTGTGAAAGACAAAGAAAGATAAAGGCATCACTGATTTCAAACTACATTACAAAGCCACAGTAATCAAAACAGTATGGTATTAGTATAAAAACAGACACATAGGCCAAAGGAACAGAATTGAGAGCCCAGAAATAAACCCAGGCATATATGGTCAATTATATGATCAGGGAGCCCTCCGGGGGGGGATATTCTTCTTAATAAACGGTGTTCATCACTCCCAAAGTCATTCTATGAGGCCACCATCACCCTGATACAAAAACCAGACACAGATGTCACAAAAAAAGAAAACTACAGGCCAGTATCACTGATGAACATAGATGCAAAAATCCTCAACCAAATACTAGCAGACAGAATCCAACAGCACATTAAAAGAATCATACACTATGATGAAGTGGGGTTTATCCCAGGAATGCAAGGATTCTTCAATATACGCAAATCAATCAATGTGATACACCTTATTAACAAACTGAAGGATAAAAAACATATGATCATCTCGATAGATGCAGAAAAAGCTTTCGACAAAATTCAACACCCATTTATGATAAAAACTCTCCAGAAAGTAGGCATAGAGAGAATTTACGTCAACATAATAAAGGCAATATACGACAAACCCACAGCCAACACTGTCCTCAATGGTGAAAAACTGAAAGCATTTCCTCTAAGACCAGAAACAAGACAAGGTTGTCCACTCTCACCACTATTATTCAACATAGTTTTGGAAGTTTTAGACACAGTACTCAGAGAAGAAAAAGAAATAAAAGGAACCTAAATTGGAAAAGAAGAAGTAAAGCTGTCACTGTTTGCAGATGAGATGATACTATACATAGAGAATCTTAAAGATGCTACCAGAAAACTACTAGAGCTAATAAATGAATTTGGTAAAGTAGCAGGATACAAAAGTAATACACAGAAATCTCTTGCATTCCTATACGCTAAGGATGAAAAATCTGAAAGAGAAATTAAGGAAACACTCTCATTTACCATTGTGACAAAAAGAATAAAATACCTAGGAATAAACCTACCTAAGGAGACAAAAGACCTGTATGCAGAAAACTATAAGACACTGATAAAAGATATCAAAGATAATACAAACAGATGGAGAGATACACCATGTGCTTGGATTGGAAGAATCAATATTGTGAAAATGACTCTACTACCCAAAGCAATCTACAGATTCAATGCAATCCCTATCAAACTACCAATGGCATTTTTCACAAAAGTAGAACAAAAAATTTCACAATTTGTATGCAAACACAAAAGACCCTGAATAGCCAAAGCAATCTTGAGAAAGAACAACGGAGCTGGAGGAATCAGACTCCAGACTTCAGATGATACTACAAAGCTACAGTAATCAAGACAGTATGGTATTGGCACAAAAACAGAAATACAGATCAACGGAACAGGATAAAAGCCCAGAGATAAACCCACGCACATATGGTCACCTTATCTTTGATAAAGGAGGCAAGAATATACAATGGAGAAAAGACAGCCTCTTCAATAAGTGGTTCTGGGAAAACTGGACAGCTACATGTAGAAGAATGAAATTAGAACACTTCCTAACACCATACACAAAAATAAACTCATAATGGATTAAAGATCTAAATGTAAGGCCAGAAACTATAGAACTCTTAGAGGAAAACATAGGAAGAACACTCTATGACATAAATCACAGCAAGATCCTTTTTGACCCACCTCCTAGAGTAATGGAAATAAAAACAAAAATAAACAAGTGGGACCTAATGAAACTTAAAAGCTTTTTTGCACAGCAAAGGAAACCATAAACAAGATGAAAAGACAACCCTCAAAATGGGAGAAAATATTTTCAAGCGAATCAGTGGACAAAGGATTAATCTCCAAAATATTCAAGCAGTTCATGCAGCCCAATATCAAAACAACAAACAACCCAATCCAAAAATGGTCAGAAGACCTAAACAGACATTTCTCCAAAGAAGATATACAGATTGCCAACAAACGCATGAAAGGATGCTCAACATCGCTAATCATTAGAGAAATGCAAGTCAATACTACAATGAGGTATCACCTCACACCGGTCACAATGGCCATCCTCAAAATATCTAGAAACAATAAATGCTGGAGAGGGTGTGAAGAAAAGGGAACCCTCTTGCACTGTTGGTGGGAATGTAAATTGATACAGACACTATGGAGAACAGTATGGAGGTTCCTTAAAAAACTAAAAATAGAACTACCATACAGCCCAGCAGTCCCACTCCTGGGCATATACTCTGGGAAAACCATAATTCAAAAAGAGACATGTACCACAATGTTTGTTGCAGTACTATTTACAATAGCCAGGGCATGGAAGCAACCTAAGTGTCCTTCAAAATATGAATGGATAAGGAAGATGTGGCACATATATATAATGGAATATTACTCAGCCATAAAAAGACAAACAAAACTGAGTTATCTGTAGTGAGGTGGATGGACGTAGAGTCATACAGAGTGAAGTAAGTCAGAAAGAGAAAAACAAATACCGTATGCTAACACATATATATGGAATCTAAAAAAAAATGGTTCTGAAGAACCTAGAGGCAGGACAGAAATAAAGACACAGATGTAGAGAATGGACTTGAGGACACGTGGAGGGGAAGGGTAAGCTGGGATGAAGTGAGAGAGTGGCATGGACATATACACTACCAAATGTAAAATAGATAGCTAGTGGGAAGCAGCAGCATAGCACAGGGAGATCAGCTCGGTGCTTTGTGACCACCCAGAGGGGTGGGATAGGGAGGGTGGGAGGGAGAAGCAAGAGGGAGCGGATATAGTAATATATGTATACGTATAGCTGATTCACTTTGTTATACGGCAGAAACTAACACAGCATTGTAAAGCAATTATACTCCAATAACGGTGTTTAAAAAAATGGTGGGCTTCCCTGGTGGCGCCGTGGTTGAGAGTCCGCCTGCTGATGCAGGGGACACGGGTTCGTGCCCCGGTCCGGGAGGATCCCACATGCCGCGGAGCGGCTGGGCCCGTGAGCCATGGCCGCTGAGCCTGTGCTCCGCAACGGGAGAGGCCACAGCAGTGAGAGGCCCGCGTACCACAAAAAAAAAAAAAAAAAAAAAAATGGTGTTCACTCACCAAAGAATGAAATTGGATCCCTGTCTTATACCACTCAGAAAAATTAACACAAAATGGATTAAAGATTTAAATGTAAGAGCTGAAATTGTAAAACTCCTAGAAGAAAACACAGGGGAAAAGCTCCTTGACATTGATCTTAACTATGACTTTTTAATATAACATCAAAAGCAGAAGCAACAAAAGCAAAAATAAACAAGTAGTACTATATCAAACTAAAAAGCTTCTGCACAGCAAAACAATCAATTAACAAAATGAAGAAGCAACCTATGGAATGGGAGAAAATGTTTTCAAACTATAAATCTGATAAAGGGCTACTATCCAAAATACATAAGGAACCTGTATAACTCAACAGCAAAACCCCAAATAATCAGATTAATGAATGGGCAAAGGACCTAACAGACATTTTTCCAAAGAAGATATCCAAATGACCAACAAATACATGAAAAGATGCTCCACATCACTAATCATCAGGAAAATGAAAATCAAAACAACAATAAGGTATCATCTCACACCTGTCAGAATAGCTACTATCAAAAAGACAACAGATAACAAGTGTTAGGGATGGTGTGGAGAAAAAAGAACTCTAGTACACTGCTGGTGAGAAGGTAAATTGGTGCAGCCACTATGAAAAACAGTATGGAGCTTCCTCAAAAAATTAAAAATAGAGCCACATATGATTTAGCAATTCCACGTCTGGGCATATATACAAAGGAAATGAAATCACTATCTTGAAGAGATATCTGCACCCCCATGTTCATGGCAGCATTATTCACAATATTCAAGACATGGAAACAACAGATGAATGGAAAAAGTGTGGTATATATACAATGAAATATTCTGCCATAAAAAAAGAAGGAAATCCTGCCATTTGTGGCAACATGGATGGACCTTGTGGGCATTGTGTTCAGTGAAATAAGTCAGACAGGGAAAGACAAATACTGTATGATCTCATTTACATGTGGAATCAACAAAAAGCCGAACTCATAGAAAAAGAGAGTAGAGTGGTGGTTGCCACAGGCTGGGGGATGAAGGAAATGAACGGTTGGTCAAACGTATAAACTTCCAGTTATAAAATGAATAGGTCATGGAGATCTAATATATAGCATGGTGACTGCAGTTAACAATACTGTATTATATATTCAAATGCTGCTAAGAGTGTAGGTCTTAAGTGTTTTTTACCACAATAAAAAGGTAATTATGTGAGGTGATGGATGTATTATCTAACTTTATTGTGGTAATCATTTCACAGTATGTGTGTGTATCAAACTGAGTTGTACACCTTAAACTTATACAGTATGATATGTGCATTATATTTCAATAAACCTGGATAAAAAGAGATGCCCTTCAATAAGTGAATGGGCAAACAAACTGTAGTGATTCCTTACAATATTATTTGGTGATACAAGAAATGAGCTATGAAGCCATGAAGAGACATGGAGGAATCTTAAATGCTTATTGCTAGGGGAAAGAAACCAGTCTGCAAAGGCTACATCCTCTATGATTCCAACTATACGACATTCTGGAAAAAGCAAAACTATGGCAAAAGTAAAACAACCTGTGGTTGCCAGGAGTTCAGTGGGAGGGAACAAGGGATGAATAGGGAAGCACAGGGGATTGAAACTATTCTCTAAGATACAGTAATGGCACACGGATGTCATTATACATTGGTCAAGACCCATAGGATGTACAATACAAAGAGCGAACCCTAATGTAATCTATGGACCTTAGTTCAAAATAAAATATCAGTATTGGCTCAATGTTTTAACAAATATACCACAGTAATGCAGGATGTTAACATAGGAGAAACTGAGTATGTGCAGGGGTGGTGGTGGTGAGGAAGTATATGAGAACTCTACTTTCCACTCAGTTTTCCTATAAATCTAAAAGTAACGTCTATTAATTTTTTAAAATGTTTCTAAAGAAAGGAAGAAAGGAGAGAGAAAGAAACAGGATGGAGGTGACAAGTATAAAGCACACAGATGTATATTTAGCCTCAAATACATCAATTATCACATTAAATGTATAAGAAGTGCTCCAGTTAAAAAACAAAAATGGTGAAGACTGAATTAAAAATATTTAACTATATGCTATTCACAACTTGCATACCTAAAACATAAGGATACAGAAAAGTTAAAAGTAAAAGGATTAAGGAAGATATACCTGGAAAATACTAATCAAAGAAAGTTAGTGTGGACGTATTAATATCAGACAGAAATGACATTAAGGCAAAAAGCAATACTAGAAATAGAGAGGATTATTTCATACCAATAAAAACTGTAATTAATGAGAATATATTACAGTGCTCAATCTGTATGCATGAAAAGTACAGTCTTAGATATATAACACAAAAAAGACAAAATTAGATGGAGAAATGCAGAAATTCATAATTTCAAGAGGACATTTTAACACTTCACCTCAGTAATTGATAGAGTAATCACACAAAATTTGGATATAGAAGATTCAAATGAAATGAACAATAAACTATCTTTCTATCTCCCCTATAATTGCAGAGAACACATTTCTATCAAGAATACACAGAATATTTTTTAAAAATGGAACATATTCATAGCAAATCTCAACCTATTTCAAAGGTCCAAAATCAATTACAATGCGGTCAAAGTACAAAAGAATCACTAAGTAGATACCAAGAAAATCCCCATGTTTTTCAAAATTTATATATACCATTTATACATAATTCATGGGTTAAAGAAGAAACTATAAGAACTGAAAAATACTTTCAATAGTAAAGCAAAGATACTACATATCAAAACTTGTAAACTAGGTATAAGCAATATTCAGGGATGCTGTTAATGTTCTAATTATTCTCTGGGTAGTGGCTAAATGAGTTTGTTCACTTTGTGATAATTCATTAGGCCATACACTTATAATTTGTGTGTTTTTCTCTCTGTAGGTTATACATCAATAAAAATTTACTTAAAATATCATGGGCTACAGCTAAAGCAGCACTTAGATGAAAATGTATTAAATACATTAGGTAATAAATATATTTTGAGAAGAACATTGTAAATTAATAAGCTAAGGATCCATCTTAAGAAGTTAGAAAAAGAATTGCAAGATAAATCCAAAGAAAGTATAAAGAAGAAAACAATAAAGATACTAGCAGAAATTGCTGAAATATAAAGCAAACATACAATAGAAAGGACGTACAAAGCCAAAACTTTGTTCTTTCAGAATCCTAATAAAATGAACAAATCTCTGGTAAGACAACAAACAAAGAGAGAAGGTAGAAGTTACCAAGAAGATATCTGAACAACTTTATGCCAATAAAGTTGAGAATTTAGACAGCATAAATGCATTTCTAGAAAAATATAATTTACTAAAACTTAATGATTAAACAAGAACCAGAAATACTTGAATAGTCCTATAACTATTAATGTAATTAATTAATAGTCTAAAATCTTCCCATAAAAAGTCAAATCCCAGATAGCATCCCATTTTAGGGAAGAAATAATTCAAGTCCTACAAACTTTTCTAGAGAATAGAAAAAAAAGGAACCCTCTGCAACTTTTTAAAAAAATTATTATTTTTTTTTGGCTGCACCATGTGGATTGCAGGGATCTTAGTTCTCTGACCAGCGATTAACCCGGGCCCCTCAGTAGTGAAAGTGTGGCGTCCTAACCACTGGACGGCCAGGGAATTCCCTGCAACTTATTTTGTGAGGCTAGCATAACCTTCATATCAAAATGTAACACAGGCAAAATGAGAAAGAAATATTAGAGCTCAATTTCACTCACAAAGACTGATGCAAATATCCTCAACAAATACTGAAAAACAAAACCTAGTAAAATAGAAAAAGAATAACATCATGATAGGGTTGGGTTGCTCCTGGGAATGCAAGGTTTATTTAACACTAGAAAATCCATTAATCAGGACATAAATGACATAAAGGAGAAAAAAATCATATGACCGCCTTAAAAGAAACCAGAAAATCTCTCTGCAAATGAGAGACAAGTAAGGATCCTCCACTAGAGACTTCAGAGAGCGCATGACTTTGGACATCTAACCCCAAGAAGAATAAATTTCTGTTGTTTTAAGCCAACCAGCTTCTGACCCTTTGCTATAGCAACCCGAGGAAACCAATACCTATATTTATATTTAAATAACAAAAAAAACAAGAAACACCCTAAAGCAAATATCATACTTAATGGCAATTTATGGCAACTTTCCATTTTAGATCAGGAACACCAGTTTTATTCCACATGATACTGGAAGCATTAGCCAACACAATAAGGCAAGAAATACACAAGGTATAAGGACTGAAAAGGAAGAAACATAACTGTCATTATTCACATTTGATATAATTGAATATGTAGAAAACCCAAAAGAATTTATAAGTGAATTGTTGTTAATTATTAAAAGAGTCTAGAAAGGAAACTGTATGGAAGGGGTCTGGAAATATGGTGGTGGTGGCAGTACAGTTTTTCAATTTCTCTGAATCCCCACATGATAAAAGACTGAGCAGGAATTCCCTGGTGGTCCAGTTGTTAGGACCCTGTGCTTCTACTGCAGGGGGCACGGGTTCACTCCCTGATTGGGGAACTAAGATCCCGCATGCCTCACAGTGTGGTGAAAACAAAAAACAAGCAAACAAAAAAACAACAAAAGAAAAAAGACTGAGCATGTAGATGGCAAACCAAAACCTGATAGACAACATTTACAACAAAACTGGATGACAAAGCATCCCCAAGAATTCCTAAATAAAAATGGGTGGTAACAAAACACCAACAACTAAAAGACCTGCATTATATCAGCATCTGTACAGGATGAAGAAGAAAAGGAGGTAACATGCAAGCATCTAATAGACTACAGAAAAGGAGAACTCCAAATAGCTCACAGAAATTCACTAAAAGTACGTTGGGGAAATTTAAGAACAGCAGTTCAAATTGGGAGGGAATTTGCCTTCCCCATTATTGAGCGAGTACAAGGGCTTCATATAAATAGACTAAAGAAGTTGAAGCAGTCTAGCTCCCATGAACCCTCAAACTTGACCCACCAGGGCTCTCTTCTAAGGCTCCACAGTGAGGAGAAACTGATAAGAGTACAATCAAAATTGAATAGGACAGAGACAATAGAGATGAAAGAAAGAAAAGGTATAGACCAGTTCTGCCCAACAGCACTTCTGTGATGATGGAAATATTCTACATCTGTGCTATTTAATACAGTAACCACTAGCCACATGTGGCTATTTAGCATTTGAAATGTGACTAGTGCAACTGAAGAACTAAGTTTTTTGAATTTTAATTAATTTAAATTTAAACGTGCATAGCCGCATGTGGCTAGTGGCTATCATATTGAATAGTACAAGTCTACAACAAAAATGAAGTAGGCAGGGGGTGTAGAGCTAGGAAACCTCAAAAAGCAAGCTGCCTTATTTTAAAGCACTATAAAAACAAAAACAAAAAGCAAAATCAAAACCACCACCACACACAGAAAAAGGAGCTTTGTGAAGTTAGTAAAACTTTTCAAAACCCCACCTCACTGTAAAAGTTAAGAAAAACTAATTTCACATTAAAATGAGAAACAGTAAAGTTTCAAGATAAATACCCCAAAAGTTGTTGTTAAAAAAAATAAAGAGCAGAAAAATACCTCCACAGAAAATGAAAGCATGCAAGAAAAATGTGCCCACAAAACAGATCAAAACTGTAACTGACTATTTCAAAATGAGCCAGAAGACATTAAGAAAAATGATACAAGATATGAAAGAATAGCATAAAACAGAAAAACTCAGAAATGAGATGCTAGAGCTCAGGAAAAAAGAACATAGAATTACCATATGATCCAACAAGTCTACTCCTAGGTATATACCCAAAAAAATTGAAAGTAGGGACTCAGATACTTGCACACCCTTATTCATAGCAACATTATTCACAATAGCCAAAAGGTGGAAGCAACCCAAGTGTCCATCAACAGATAAATGGATAAACAAAAAGTGGTATATAAATTCAACGGAATATTATTCAGTCTTAAAAAGGTAGGGAATTCTGACACATGCTACGACACGGATAAAAATGGAGGACATTATGCTATATGAATAAGCCAGTCACAAATAGACAAATTGCATAATTCTCTTTCTATGAGGTACTTAAAGTAGTCAAAGTCACAGAGACACAACACAGAATTGTGTTGCCAGGGGCTGAGGAATAGGGGGTGTGGGGAGTTATTGTTTAATGGGCACAGAGTTTAGTTTTGTGTGATGAAGAGTTCTAGAAATGGGTAGTGGTGGTGGTTGCACAATACTGTGTACAGTATGTACTTAATGCCAGTGAACTGTACACTTAAAAATAGTTAAGATGGTAAATTTTACCATAATTTTAAAAAATCAATTTTATTTCTATATACTAGCAATGAAAAACTGGAAATTAAAATTAATAGAGTAATACCATTTGCAACTTCATCAAAACATGAATTCTTTGGGATAAAGTTAACAAAATATGTGCAAGATTTTTATGCTGAAAAGTATAAGCTATTGATGAGAGAAATTAAAGACGACCTAAATAGAGAGCTACGCTGTGTTAATGGGTTAGAACACAAAAGTATTATGATGTTAACTGTTCTCAAAATGACCTATAGATTCAATGCAATCCCAGTAAAAACCCCACCAGGCACTTTTGGAGTAATTAACAGGCTGCTTTTACAATTCGTGTAAAAATATAAAGGACTTAGAGTAGCCAAAAGATTATGAAAAAGAACAAAGTCAAGGACTTACACAGCTTGATTTTAAGACTTACTATAAAACTACAATAATCAAGAAAGTGAGTTATTAGCATAAGGATGGACACATAGAAGCAACAGAACAGAGTACAGAGGCAGAGCCAAATACTTATCAATTACTGATTTTTGACATAAGTACCAAGTAATTCAACTGGGTAAGAATAGTCTTTCAACACTGGGGTTAGAACAACATATCTATATGGGAAAAAATGAACCTTTATCTTTATCTTTTTCTTTCTCTCTCTCTGTCACACACACACACTCAAAATGGATCACAGGCCAAAACATAAAAGCTAAAAACTGTAAAATTTATAGAAGAAAGCATAGAAGAAAAAATTTGCCATCTTCGGACAGACAAAGATTTCTTAGGACACAATAAACATAAACCATAAAAGAAAAGTACAATAAATTTGATGTTATTAAAAGAAATCCCACAACACACCTACTAAGATTCTTAAGGTAACACAAAAGATACCATACATTGACAAAGATGTGAATGAACTGGAACTCTCATTCATTGCTGGCAAGAATGTAAAATGGCATAATTCCTTTGGAAAACAGCTGGATGGCTTCTTATAAACTTAGAAATACACTTACCATATGACCCAGCAACTCTACTTCTAGATATTTCCCCAAGAGAAATCAAAACAAATATCCATACAGACTTTTACCTTGATAGTTCATAGTAGTTTCATTTATAATAGCCTCAAAGTGGGAACAGTCAAAAGGTCCATCAACAGATGAGTGACTCTCCAAAACATTATCTTGAGTGAAAGCAGCCAGATCCCCACTCCCAAAAAACCCCTATGTACTGTATGATTCCATTTATATGAAAATCTAGAAAATATAATCTAATCAATAGTAATAGAAAGCATATCAGTCATTGCCTGGGGCTGGGAGTAGAGATGGGGATTGACTGGGAAGGAGCACAAGGAAATCTTTTAGGGTAATGAAAGTATTCTATATATAGATTGGTGAACTGTGTCCACTGGGATATATATACATCAAAATCATCTAACAGTATATTTAAAATTAGTGTTTTAAATGTAAATTATACTTCAATAAATTTGATTTTTAAAAGAAATTAAAATGATTTCTAAAGGTCTCTTTAGTTCTAAAATTCAATGATCTATGAACTTATAAACCTACAAAATCTTCTTTGACTATTATAGATTTTCATCATATTATCTGATATCTTAAGGCAATATGGTTGGAAAAGACCTCAAAGTTCTCTCAGTCAAAAATTCTTCTGATGCCTGAATCGTCTCTTTAACATTCACACCAAGTAGTCATTCAATCTCTGCTTAAATACCTTGAGCCCATTTCAGTTTTTGGACAGGTCTAATTATTAGACAGAGTTTCCTTATAATTACCTGAAATCTCACTCCTTGTAGGTCTCACCTATGGAAACATGCATGGAATAAATCGAATTCTTTTCTCCCTGATAGCCATTCAAATATTAGGAGGGAGCTATCATGTTCTTCCTAAATCTTCCATTTTCCAAGTTTAACATCCATATTTCCTTTAACTATTCTTCAAATAAGATGGTTTTGGGTTTCTCACCATCCTGAGTGCCTTCCCCCTGACACATTAGGGTTTGTCAACATCCTCCTTCAAGAGTGTTGCCCCCCCCCGCCGTTCAACACAATACTTCAGGTATGCTGCAACCAGAGCAGAATACAGGGTGATGACCACTCTTCTATATATTATATTTCTACTGATGCTACTTAATTTCAATGAACATTCTTAGCATTATTGGCTTATGTTGAGCTTACAGTCAACCAATAAACCCAAATGTTCCACGTATGCTGCTATTAAGCCACATTTCATCTATTCTGTTCTTATACAGTTGGTTTTAGGGATCTAAGTATAAGGTGTTTTGTTGTTCCCTGTTGGTCTTCATCTTTTTTAAATGGGCTCATCATTTCAGCCTGTTGAGGTGCCTTCAGATCTGACTTTGTTTTCTAACACATTACTTACTCAGTTTTAGGTCATATGTACATTCAATCAATATTCACAAAAGGTCCTCATCTACGTATTATTATTCTAAATTCATATGGTATATACCACACAATTTGATATTCAATTGCAAACTTCTTACTTTCTAACTATTTCACACGTGTAAATCTTGTTTTAACAAAAATATTTTAAGCTTATCTATAGAAAGGATCATGTCTTCTACTTGTTCTATAGTACGAGGCATAGATTAGGTATTCAATAAATATTTGTTGACTTAAAAGCTAAATTAGAGTGTTTTTACACTATGGCTGTACCAAGAATGAGTCACAGTTGACCTTCATCTCATGGTTACGTAAGTGCTAATTTTCTTTTACATCCATACAGAAACATTTGTGGGAAAGGCTATAACAGCCAAAGCATCACAAAATCACTTCAAAATCATCAGTGAGCTATTATAGTGCAAACAGAGGCCACAGTGCCATCTAGTGAACATTACTAGTTTACTTCTGCTGATCACAAGCTCATTTTCACTCCTATAATGGAAAGGCATGATTTTTAGAACTTCATATAGCAAACAGAACCAATATAAAACCAGCACATGAGTCGTGGTTGTTTTCATTTTAAGCCATATACATATTCTATTAAATAGTCGAATCTTAGGGCTGTTGTAGATCTTATGACCATACTGTGCTTTGAGGTTATGCTTTAGTTTTATCAATCTATAGTAATACCAATGACATCCATGTACCTAAACTGCAGCTGCAAGCTGAGGATGGAATTTCTGTACTGAGTTAAAGAGTACCCCATTGTGTATTACTATGAACTTACAGACTATCACCAAAACAATCCATTATCTCTCTCTTAACAAAAATTAAACTTCATTATGATTTGCAGCAAATCCCATTATATCAAGTTGTGATAAATCGCTCCTATACTTGTAACCCAAGTTCATTTCTTCCATGTTAAGTCTGTCCATGCAAACCTATGACTTTCACAAATGAAACACTTTAAATTCTTCAAAAATAATATAATAAAATCAGGTTATTGGGCTTAAGGTGCTATAAATTCCTCAAAGGTAGAGTTGATGTCTATGAAACTACGTAGTCTAATATTGCCTCATAAAATGTACTGGAGATACTCAAGAGGTGGGATACTCTGAGGTGGGATACTCAACAGATAATGGCAATTAAAAATTTACATTTATATGGATTAGAAAATAAACTAAAGAAGTTAGCTAAATTTAGCATTGTTATCTCAAAATGATGTCACCAAATGCATAAACTGATGAATCTGTAACATAATCTACTAAGAGTTCAGAGGAAGATATTCTCCAAATTCTTTAACCCACCCAAATTAACTTCTCACCTATGATTCAATATTTCATGTTGAAAAGAAAGGAACTGAGCTAGAGAAAGGAATAATGGGGTGACTTTTAAAATAACATAATCTCATTCAGTTCTGGTAATCAAAGGCACTCACAGATCTTGATCACTTTTAATTTCCAATTATCCACAGTAGCAAGGATATTCCTAATTCCTGTATTAGGGAACCTGATTCACAGGTATTTATGGAGTCTCCATGACTATTTTTTTGATGTAATGAGTGCTTACTATGCATTAGGCTCTATACTAGACATCAGACAAAATAAAGATAAGATATGGTCCCATCTTCAAGGAGAAAGCGATTTAATAGGGAGCTAAGACAGGTATAAAAACAACTAGAATACAAGGCAGAACATAAGTACCAAGGTATAAATAGAAGTGTTACAAATTCTTAGAGGAAGACCAAGACTCAGAAATTTCCTTAGACTCTCATTAGGATCTAAGCTTTCAAAAAGGAATTTCAAAAGGTAGGGATGCATGGAAGACGTAATTTGCAACAGAGAAGCATGGATGAAGTTACAGAGGTAGAAAAGCATAGATCATGGTTAGGAAGCAGCAGGTACTCCAGTTGGGAACAAACATAGTACACGTGTAGAGGAAATAATAGAGGATTATTTTATTTAAAGATTATGGAGGAGGGGACCTTCAAGATGGAAGAGGAGTAAGACGTGGAGATAACCCTCCTCCTCACAAATACATCAAAAATACATCTACAGGGCTTCCCTGGTGGCGCAGTGGTTGAGAGTCCGCCTGCCGATGCAGGGGACACGGGTTCGTGCCCCGGTCCAGGAAGATCCCACGTGCTGCGGAGTGGCTAGGCCCGTGAGCCATGGCCGCTGGGCCTGCACGTCTGGAGCCTGTGCTCCGCAACGGGAGAGGCCACAACAGTGAGAGGCCCGCGTACCGCAAAAAAATAAAAAAGAAAAAAAAAACCATCTACATGTGTAACAGCTCCCACAGAACACCTATTGAATGCTGGTAGAAGACCTCAGACTTCTCAAAAGGCAAGAAACTCCCCACATACCTGGGTAGGACAAAAGAAAAAAGAAAAAACAGAGACAAAAGAATAGGGACAGGACCTGCACCTCTGGGAGGGAGCCGTGAAGGAGGAAAAGTTTCCACACACTAGGAAGCCCCTTCACTGGCGGAGATGGGGGATGGGCGGGGGGGGGAGCTTCAGAGCCACAGAGGAGAACGCAGCAACAGGGGTGCAGAGGGCAAAGCAGAGAGATTCCCGCACAGAGCATTGGTGCCGACCAGCACTCATCAGCCTGACAGGCTTGTCTGCTCAACCACCGGAGTGGGGTGGGGCGGGTGGGGGCTGGGAGCTAAGGCTCAGGCTTTGGAGGTCAGACCCCAGGGAGAGGACTGGGGAAGGCTGCGTGAACACAGCCTGAAGGGGGCTAGTGCACCACAGCTAGCCGAGAGGGAATCTGGGAAAAACTCCAGTCCTGAATAAGAGGCAAGAAACCATTGTTTCGGGGAGCACGAGGAGAAGGGATTCCTTTCCTGTCTGACCACAGATGGCGAGCACCACCTAAATGAGCTCCAGAGACAGGCGCGAGCTGCAGCTATCAGCTCAGACACCAGACATGGGCATGAAATGCTAACATTGCTGCTGAAGCCACCAAGAAGCCTGTGTGCAAGCACACAGGTCACTATCCACACCGCCCCCCAAGAGCCTGTGCAACCCACCACTGCCAGGGTCCCATGATCCAGGGACAACTTCCCCAGGAGGACACAAGGCATGCCTCAGGCTGTTGTAACGTCACACTGGCCTCTGCTGCCACAGGCTCGCCCTGCATTCCAATTAAAACTACTGTACCCCCCCTCCCCCACCATGAGTGAGCCAGAGCACCTTAATCAGCCGCTGCTTTAACATCGTCCTGTCTGGGCAGGAAGAGAAGCCTGAGGACAACTTACATGCAGAGGTGGAGCCAAAACCAAAGCTAAACTCAAGGAACTGTGTGAACAAAGAAGAAAAAGGAAAATTTCTCCGTGCAGCATCAGGAACAGCAGACTAAATCCCCACAATCAACTTGAGGTGCCTTGCATCGGTGGAATACCTGAAGAGACAACGAATCAACCCAAAACTGAGGTGGTAGACTTTGGGAGCAACTGTAGACTTGCGGTTTGCTGTCTGCGGCTGACTTGTTTCTGATTTTTACGTTTATGTTAGTATAGTTTTTAGCATTTCTCTTCATTGACAGATTTGTTTATTGGTTTGGTTGTTCCTTTTTTTAAAAAAAAATTATTTTAATAATTTTATTTTATTTTTAATTATTTTTTTCTTTCTTTTTTCCCCTCCCTTTTCTTCTGAGCTGTGTGGCTGACAGGGTCTTGGTGCTCCGGCCTGGGGTCAGGCCTGAGCCTCTGAGGTGGGAGAGCCGAGTTCAGGACACTGGACAACCAGAGACCTCCCGGCCCCACATAATATCAGTTGGTGAGAGCTCTCCCAGAGATCTCCTTCTCAATGCTAAAACCCAACTCCACCCAGCGTCCAGCAAGCTCCAGTGCTGGATGCCCCATGAAAAACAACTAGCAAGACAGGAACACAACCCCACCCATTAGCAGACAGGCTGCTTAAAATCATACTAAGTTCACAGACACCCCAAAACATACCACGAGATGCAGCCCTGCCCACTGGAAAGACAAGAGCCAGCCCCACCCAGCAGAACACAAGCAACAGCCCCTTCACCAGGAAGCCTACAGAAGACACTGAACAAACCTCACCCACTAGGGGCAGACACCAAAAACAACAGGAATTAAGAACCTTCAGCCTCCGAAAAGGAGACCCCAAACACAGTAAATTAAACAAAATAAGAAGACAGAGAAACACACAGCAGAAGAAGAAGCAACGTAAAAACCCACCAGACCAAACAAATGAAGAGGAAATAGGCAGTCTACCTGAAAAACAATTCAGAGCAATGATAGTAAAGTTGATCCAAGATCTTGGATATAGAATGGAGAAAATTTAAAAAAAGTTTAACAAGGACCTAAAAGAACCAAAGACCAAACAAACAATGATGAACAACACAATACATGAAATTAAAAATTCTCTAGAAGGAAGCAATACCAGAATAACTGAGGCAGAAGAACGGGTAAGTGACCTGGAAGATAAAATAGTGGAAATACCTACCACAGAGCAGAATAAAGAAAAAATAATGAAAAGAATTGAGGACAGTCTTAGAGACTTCTGGGACAACATTAAACGTACAAACATTTGAATTATATGGGTCCCAGAAGAAGAAGAGAAAAAGAAAGGGAGTGAGAAAATATTTGAAAAGACTACAGTTGAAAACTTCACTAATATGAGAAAAGAAATAGTCAACCAAGTTCCGAAAGCACAGAAATCCCATACATGATAAATCCAAGGAGAAATACGTCAAGACAAATATTAATCAAACTATCAAAAATTAAATACAAGGAAAATATATTAAAAGCAGCAAGGGAAAAGCAACAAACAATATACAAGGGAATCCCCATAAGGAAAACAGCTGATATTTCAGCAGAAACTCTGCAAGCCAGAAGGGAGTGGCAGGACATATTTAAAGTGATGAGAGGGAAAAACCTACAACCAAGATTACTCTACCCAGCAAGGATCTCATTCAGATGTGATGGAGAAATTGAAACACTAACAGACAAAGCAAAAGTTAAGAGAATTCAGCATCACCAAACCAGCTTTACAACAAATCCTAAAGGCAGGAAACACAAGAGAAGGAAAAGACTTACAAAAACAAACCCAAAACAATTAAGAAAATGGTAATAGGAACATACATATCAATAATTACCTTAAATGTAAATGGATCAAATGCTCCAACCAAAGCACATAGACTGGCTGAATGGGTAAAAAACAAGGCCTGTATATATGCTGTCTACAAGTGACTTACTTCAGACCTAGGGACACATGAAGACTGAAAGTGAGGGGATGGAAAAAGATATTCCAGGCAAATGGAAAGCAAAAGAAAGCTGGAGTAGTAATTCTCATATCAGACAAAATAGACTTTAAAACAAAAACTATTACAAGAGACAAAGAAGGACACTACATAATGATGAAGGGATCAATCCAAGAAGAAGATATAACAATTGTAAATATTTATGCACCCAACATAGGAGCACCTCAATACATAAGGCAAATGCTAACAGCCAAAAAAGGAAAAATAGACAGTAACACAATAATCGTAGGGGACATTAACACCCCACTTTCACCAATGAATAGACCATCCAAAATGAAAAAAATACGGCAACACAAACTTTAAATGACACATTAAACAAAATGGACTTAATTGATATTAATAGGACATTCCATCCAAAAACAACAGAATACACTTTCTTCTCAAGTGCCCATGGAACATTCTCCAGGATAGATCACATCTTAGGTCACAAATCAAGCCTTGGTAAATTCAAAAAAATGAAATTGTATCAAGTATCTTTCCCGATCACAAAGCAATGAAACTAGATATCAATTACAGTAAAAAAAAATCTGTAGAAAATACAAACACATGGAGGCTAAACAATACACTACTAAATAACCAAGAGGTCACTGAATAAATCAAAGAGGAAATCAAAAAATACCTAGAAACAAATGACAATGAAAACACGACTTCCCAAAACCTATGGGATGCAGCAAAAACAGTTCTAAGGGGGAAGTTTATAGCAATACAATCCTACCACAAGAAACAAGAAACATCTCAAATAAACAACCTAACCTTACACCTAAAGCAATTACAGAAAGAAGAACAAAAAAAACCCAAAGTTAGTAGAGGAAAGAAATCATAAAGATCACATCAGAAAGAAATGAAAAAGAAATGAAGGACACTATAGCACAGATCAATAAAACTAAAAGCTGGTTCTTTAAGACTATAAACAAAATTGATAAATCATTTGGCAGACTCATGAAGAAAAAAAGGGAGAAGACTCAAATCAATAGAATTAGAAATGAAAAAGGAGAAGTAACAACTGACACTGCAGAAATACAAAGGATCATGAGAGATTATTACAAGCAACAATATGCCAATAAAATGGACAACCTGGAAGAAATGGACAAATTCTCAGAAATGCACAACCTTCCGAAACTGAACCAGGAAGAAACAGAAAATATGAACAGACCAATCACAAGCACTGAAATTGAAACTGTGATTAAAAGTCTTCTAGCAAACAAAAGCCCAGGACCAGATGGCTTCACAGGTAAATTCTATCTATCAAACATTTACAGAAGAGCTAACACCTATCCTTCTCAAACTCTATAGCAGAGGGAGGAGCACTCCCAAATTCATTGTACGAGGCCACCATCACCCTGATACCAAAACCAGACAAAGATGTCACAAAAAAATAAATCTTCAGCCCAATATCACTGATGAACATAGATGCAAAAATCCTCAACGAAATACTAGCAAACAGAATCCAACAGCACATTAAAAGGATCATACACCATGATCAAGTGGGGTTTATCCCAGGAATGCAAGGATTCTTCAGTATACAGAAATCAATCAATGTGATACACCATATTAATAAAGTGAAGGACAAATCCATATGATCATCTCAATAGATGCAGAAAAAGCTTTTGACAAAATTCAACACCAATTTATGATAAAAACTCTCCAGAAAGTAGGCATAGAGGGAACCTACCGCAACATAATAAAGGCAATATATGACAAACCCACAGCCAACATCATTCTCAGTGGTGAAAAACTGAAACCATTTCCTCTAAAATCAGGAACAAGACAAGGATGCCCACTCTCACTACTATTATTCAACACAGCTTTGGAAGTTTTAGCCACAGCAATCAGAGAAGAAAAAGAAATTAAAGGAATCCAAATTGGAAAGAAGAAGTAAAGCTGTCACTGTTTGCAGATGACATGATACTACACATAGAGAATTCTAAAGATGCTACCAGAAAACTACTAGAGCTAATCAATGAATTTGGTAAAGTAGCAGGATACAAAATTAATGCACAGAAATATCTTGCATTTCTATACACTAAGGATGAAAAATCTGCAAGAGTAAATAAGGAAACACTCCCATTTGCCATTGCCATGAAAAGAATAAAATACCTAGGAACAAACCTACCTAAGGAGACAAAAGACCTGTATGCAGAAAATTATAAGACTGATGAAAGAAATCAAAGATGATACAAACCGATGTAGAGATATACCATGTTTCTGGATTGGAAGAATCAACATTGTGAAAATGACTAATACCCAAAGCAATCTACAGATTCAATGCAATCCCTATCAAACTACCATGGGCATTTTTCACAGAACTAGAAGAAAAAATTTCACAATTTGTTGGAAACACAAAATACTCCAAATAGCCAGAGCAATCTTGAGAAACAAAAATGGAGCTGGAGGAATCAGACTCCCAGACATCAGACTATACTACAAAGCTACAGTGATCAAGACAGTACGGTACTGGCACAAAAACACAAATATAGATCAACGGAACAGGTTAGAAAGCCCAGAGGTAAACCCATGCACATATGGTCACCTTATCTTTGATAAAGGAAGCAAGAATATACAATGGAGAAAAGACAGCCTCTTCAGTAAGTGGTGCTTGGAAAACTGGACAGCCACTTGTAAAAGAATGAAATTAGAACACTTCCTAACACCATACAAAAAATAAACTCAAAATGGATAAAGACCTAAACGTAAGGCCAGACACTATAAAACTCTTGGAGGAAAACAAAGGAAGAACACTCTTTGACATAAATCACAGCAAGATCCTTTTTGACCCACCTCCTAGAGAAATGGAAATAAAAAGAAAAATAAACAACTGGGACCTAATGAAACCTCAAAGCTTTTGCACAGCAAAGGAAACCGTAAACAAGACCAAAAGACAACCCTCAGAATGGGAGAAAATATTTGCAAATGAGGCAACTGACAAAGGATTAATCTCCAGAATATTCAAGCAGCTCATGTACCTCTATAACAAAAAAACAAACAACCCAATCCAAAAATGGGCAGAGGACCTAAACAGACATTTCTCCAAAGAAGACATACAGATTGCCAACAAACGCATGAAAGGATGCTCAACATCACTAATCATTAGAGAAATGCAAATCAATACTACAATGAGATATCATCTCACACTGGTCAGAATCGCCATCATCAAAAAATCTAGAAACAATAAATGCTGGAGTGGGTGTGGAGAAAAGGGAGCCCTCTTGCACTGTTGGTGGGAATGTAAATTGATACAGCCACTATGGAGAACCTTATGGAGAGTCCTTAAAAAACTAAAAATGGAACTACCACATGACCTAGCAATCCCATTCCTGGGCATATACCGTGAGAAAACCATAATTCAAAAAGGGTCATGTACCACAATGTTCACTGCAGCTCTATTTACAATAGCCAGGACGTGGAAGCAACCTAAGTGTCCACTGACAGATGAATGGATAAAGAAGATGTAGCATATATATGTATACAATGGAATATTACTCAGCCATAAAAAGAAACGAAATTGAGTTATTTGTGTGAGGTGGATGGACCCAGAGTCTGTCATACAGAATGAAGTAAGTCAGAAACAGAAAAACTAATACCATATGCTAACACATGTATATGGAATATAAAAAAATGGTTCTGATGAATCTAACGGCAGGACAGGAATAAATATGCAGACATAGGAATGGACTTGAGGACACAGAGAGAGGGAAGGGTAAGCTGGGACGAAGGGAGAGAGTAGCACTGACATATATACACTACCAAATGTAAAATAGATAGCTAGTGGGAAGCAGCTACATCACACAGGGAGATCAGCTGTGTGCTTTGTGACCACCTAGAGGGGTGGGATAGGGAGGGTGGGAGGGAGACGCAAGAGGGAGCGGATATAGTAATATATGTATATGTATAGCTGATTCACTTTGTTATACGGCAGAAACTAACACAACATTGTAAAGCAATTATACTACAATAGATTTTTTTTAAGTTTAAAAATAAATACATAAAGATTATGGAGGACCTTAAGTCTAAGGAATTTGGTCTTTATTTACAGGGTGCCACTGAAAATTATTGAGCAAGATACAATAATCAGTTAGATTATTCCAGCAGTCTTAGAGGTAATGAGGGCTTGGACTAGGGTAGTGAGGTAAAGATGGAAGGGGAGACAGCTGGCAAAAATACTGCAGAGGTAGAATTGACCAGATGTGGCACACGACTGAATATAGGGGGAGAAGAAGGAATCCATGAATATAAGATTTCAGTTTTAGATAGCTGTATATACCCAAAGACAGTAGAAAAGTAGATGTGGGCTATGAGAGAGATCAGGGCTAGAGATATAGATTTGCGTATGGAGAGCTGAAGCTAAGAAAACAGTTGATGAATTTCTGAGGGGATAGTGTACAACAGAAATAAAAGAAGGGAGCAGAGAATAAATTCTACAGATGTTTACTGAAAACTTACCATGTACCAAGCATGTTCATGGGTGTTAAGGATAAAATGGAGAATGAGATAAACAGTACCTGCCCTCATCCAACATTTATTTGGGAAAAGAGACTACCAAGAACATAAATAAAAAAGGAACAGTCAGAGCAATAGGATTAAGAGAGTATGTCATACACAGAAAACAAACTAACAATTACCAAAGAGGAAGGGGGGGGAGGGATAAATTAGGAGTTTGAGATTAGCAGATACAAACTACTATACATAGAACAGATAAAACAACAAGGTCCTACTGTATAATGCAGGGAACTATATTCAATACCTTGTAATAAACCATAATGGAAAAGAATATGATAAAGATATATATATATATAGATATATCTGAATCACTTTGCTGTACACCAGAAACTAACAACACAACACTGTAAATCATCTATACTTCAATAAAAAAAAAGCAAGTATGTCATTAGAAGCCAAAGAGAAAGTTTCTAGAAGGAAAAAGTAGTGTTATATTCTCTCATGCTAGAGAGACCAGAGGACAAAATGGACTGAGGGAAAAAATCATGACTTAATCATTAAAAGGTCACTAGCGGGGCTTCCCTGGTGGTGCAGTGGTCAAGAATCCGCCTGCCAATGCAGGGGACATGGGTTCGAGCCCTGGTCCAGGAAGATCCCACATGCCGTGGAGCAACTAAGCCCGTGCGCCACAACTACTGAGCCTGCGCTCTAGAGCCCGTTAGCCACAACTACTGAAGCCCACATGCCTAGAGCCCGTGCTCCGCAACAAGAGAAGCCACCCCAACGAGAAGCCCGCGCACCGCAATGAAGAGTAGCCCCTGCTCGCCGCAACTAGAGAAAGCCCGTGCTCAGCAACAAAGACCCAATGCAGCCAAAAATAAATACATTTATTTTAAAAAAAAGGTCGCTAGTGATATTCAAAAGAGCAGTTTATAGAATCAGATGTAAAAATCATCAAGAGGGAAGTAGGTGGTGAGGCCAAAAACCTTAAGAGTCATTCTTGTCTCTTTTTTTCTCTCTTATCCTACATCTGGTTTGTCAGAGAATTCTGTCAGCTTTATTTTCATATTCTATACAGAATCTGACCACTTCTCACCAACCATACTTCCTTCATCCTGGTCCATGCCACCATCATCTCTTGCCTAGATTATTTCAGTGGCCTCCTAACTGGTCTCCCTACTTCCACCCTTGCATCCAGCTCAGTCTATTCAACACAGTGGCCGAGTGATTTTATTAAAATGCAAGTCAGATCTTGACACTCCTGTGCCCCAAACCCTCCCACTGGCTCCCCATCTCACTTAGACTTAATGACACAAATCATTACAATGAACTACAATGTCTTTCTTACGTGATCTGTTTCCCCACTACTTCCTTGATCACATCTCCTGTTTTCCCTAATACTCCCTCTGCTCCAGCCATACTAGTCTCTTTGCCGTTCCTCAAACACCACATATATGCTCCTACCCCACACACCAGAGCCTTTGCGTCTGCTGCTCCCTCTGTCTGGAATGCTCTTTTTAAAGGTATCCTCATAGCCATATCCCTCATTTCCTCAGGTCTGTACTCAAAAACTACCTTCTCACTGAGGCCCCCTCTGGCCACCTTGTCTAGAATTCCAACCCTTCATTCCTCCTCTATAACATTTAATACTACCCTTTCCTACTTAGTTTTCTCTTTAACACTTATCAATATCTAATATAACAGGGTCAGCAAACTATGGCCTTTGGGCTCCATCCAGCCTACCATCTATCAAGCTAAGTTTTACTTTTTTAAAAGGCTGAAAAAAATTTAAAAAAAGATACTTTATGACACAAAAAATTATATGAAATTCAAATTTCAGTGTTCCTAAATATAAAGTTTTGTTGGAACAAAGCCATGCCAATTTGTTTACATATGGTCTACACCTACTTTCATGGTACAACATTAGAGTTGAGTAGCTGCAAGAGAGACTGTATGGTCTAGAAAATCTAAAATATTTACTATGTGGTTCTGTATAGAAAATTTGCTGACCTCTCTAATATACCATAATATTTATCTTTTTATTGTCTGTCTCTCCTAGTAGAATATAAACTCTGTGGGGGTAGGGGGTTTTGTCTGTTTGCCTAGGACAGTATTTAACATGTAGTAGACAGTTAATAAATATTTTTTGAATGAATGAATACTAAAAAATATATAGGCAGTAATTTTAGGTTATAAAGTTTGGTGATGAAAGGAAGGACGAAC
Source organism: Hyperoodon ampullatus (assembly GCF_949752795.1). Classification (NCBI taxonomy): domain Eukaryota; kingdom Metazoa; phylum Chordata; class Mammalia; order Artiodactyla; family Ziphiidae; genus Hyperoodon; species Hyperoodon ampullatus. The sequence continues at coordinate 60,038,971 of NC_136913.1, forward strand.
TATAATTTGGGGAGGATGACAAGGTTGAAGAAAGGTTTTTGAATAAAGAAGGCCTAAAAATAATTGTAGTGACAGGGGAAAGAAACAGTAGAGAGAGAAAGATGAAAGAGTTAGGGTTGAGATTTGTAGGGAAGGTCCCCTGGGAAAGTAACTTCTTTCTCAGAGATAAGGGAGAAGAATGGATAAAGAGAGAAGGTGATGAAGTTCATGTCAGTGGCTACAAGCCCAGGAAATTAGAAGATAAGGTTTTCTGCTAAAAGGAAGGATAAGGCATAGGGGCTTAGGGATAAAAAAAATGTTTTGGAATCACCAAGGATTGGTGAGGAGTATGACAGAAAGTCAACAAGAGTCAGTTTTACTTAGTGCTTATATGAAAACTAAGAAATTTTAGCAGATTCAATAAATATGGTTTCACAAAATTTCTGAACAGTACTCAAGTAAATCAAGGGAAGGAGTGAAAAAAGCAGACAATAAAAATTAACAAGACTAGGTGGCAATAGCAAAATAGTAAAATATGATGAACTGTGTAACTGTTTCACCTTTCTTCATCTGTCTTAGTGCACAGTAGAGTATTCCTTACATATGGAGGTATCAAATCAATGTCTGCTAAGTTTAAGACAGGAAGGATGAAATGGAGAAATATACTAACAGTAATCAACAAGGCAATCTGGCCTTAAATGATATAATCACAAACTGAGTATACATATTAGGACCTGCCTGGTTGCCTGCTCTCTTCTTCTTCCCCTCCTTACTACTAATACCATTTGAACTCCCAATTATAGGTTCAGTCCTACACTAGGCTCTAGGACCAAACTTCACATTAGTTAGAGGAAATTTAAGAAGCAGTGCTTCAAGTCTTAGAAGACTGTATCATCTATTCACTTTGTATTCTTTTTCCAGTAATTGCATCCCAGTCTGGCTCCCTATGCCTGAGCTCCACTCTTAAAAAGAGCCTCATGTTCCTTTCACTTTAGGTTTGGAGCTCGACCTTGCTCTTTCTAGACTATCTACACATACCCCCAGTGATGCAAAGATTTGAGCCCTGCATCTGAGTCCAAATCTCTATGATTGAAGACCTGTTCCCTGCTGATGTGCTTATGTGATGCCAACTACCTATGTGCCTAACTTATGGAATCTTTCCAATACTTAAATTTCCCCCATTGCCATAATCTTCTGATCTGCCCATTAGGATACCCTGATGCCAGCTGCTTGGCTGAGTCAAAGGCAACTTGTTCATCTCTGTAACTTCAGAGACTATCACAGTATCTCATACTATGTTCTTTCTATCTTGACTAGGTGATTAGATATCCTTCCTTGGCCTGCAGATGTATCCACCCCCCCAGTTGGCATGTCTAGCTCCAGGTCCAGGTCCTTCCCAATCTGCCAGGTTAACATAAATCATAGAGTTACAAAAGCTTTGTGATTACCTTCTTTACAGGTCTGTAAGTAAGCAGTAGGAAACTACCTTTCTGAAATAGGTAACGGTATTCTGAGCAGAAATATAATGAATTAGGTAACAAAATCTATGTGACATCTTCTTTTCAGGTCTTTAAGTAAACAGCAGTCAACCATCTTTCTGAAACACTTAAATGCTGGCCTGTGTAGAAATACGATGAATTAAGTAACCTTTCAGCTTCTCTTTCAGGACTGTGAATTTATAACAAACAAACTTAGTGGTAAATATTCTTTTGAAATAAAATCTGAAGTATTTATTAAGGTAAACAACCCTTCAAAGTAAACAAATCTTCAAAGAAAATGTCTAAAATTACAACCCTTAATCACATATTTTCCCCTAAATTTGTTATTAAAACTTAAAAAGCAACAAAAACCTTCATATTTTATCTGGATCCATACTTGTACTTCTTGTTTTTCGTCTTACCACAAGACAATACGCCCCACCCCATTATGTGCATACTATATGATAACCAAAGGAAGAAATGTCCCAAATGCTTTGGGGAGCATGAATGGCTCTATCCTCAAGCAAGTTTTATCCCTTTTACCTCTAGAATTTTGTCCTGATAAGAAATCAAATGCTGAACATTTTTTTAGATTGGTTGGAAAGGCAAAAGATAACCCAGAAAGTAAAAGAACAAATTTCATCCAAGTGTTTGCTCTCACTGAATGCTTGACCCAAAAACATGTGTACCTTAAAATTTATTCTGCTTCAAAGGACAATACTGCAGATGGTTAGCAGCAGATAAGTTTGTTCATGAATTGCAATGATATATTACCTTTCAGAACAGGGTGTTAAAAATAAACAGTAAGTAATGGAATTAAGAGTCTCCAAATTTTCTCACCTTTTGGGAAGTTCCATTCATTAATGTTTATAGTGTGCAAGTCAGGAAAATATCAATTTGACTTTGTTCTGTATGAAATAACTCTCAGACATCCTAACCTAACAGCCAAGAAGTCACACCACTACAACCATCTCTCTGCTACTGCGCATAACAACATTTGCTGCCTTTGAAAAACAGATAAATCAAAGGACCTTATCAAGTTGTTCCAAATGCATGTAACAAGAAGCCACGTGCCTCTGTAGCTTGGCAAAGTCCAGGTACGTTTGATCACGTGCATAAAATCTCAGAGAACAGCAGTACCAGTATAGGGCATCAGCATAATCTTGTACCTAAAGTTTAAAAAGAAATAACAAAATCACAGAGATATCTCTATATTTGACCCTAATTGTTCCAAGTCACCTTTAGAAACAAAAAAAAAATGGCACTGTTTACATTTTTAGGCAACCAAAACACAACATCCTCTTTAGTTGAATGCTAAGTGCATTTTACTATCAGCCTTGATCAATATAAAGTTATAAAGTGGCAATCAATATTCTCTCCTCTTCCCTCACATTAGAGATTTCACGGAAACCAACAAAATTAAAAGGCAACCTATGAAATCAGAGGAAATATTTGCAGTATTTTTTGGGGGTTAATATCCAAAATATATAAGGAAATACTACAACTCAGTAGCAAAAAATAAAAACAAGAACAAAAACAAAACCCGATTAAAAATGGGCAAAGGATCTGGACTGACTTTTCCAAAGAAGACATACAAATGGCCAATAGGTACATGATAAGGTGCTCAACATCACTTATCATCAGGAAAATGCAAATCAAACCACAATGAGATATCACTTCACATCTGCTACAATGGCTAACATCAGAAAGACAAGAGATAACAAATGGTAGTGAGGATGTAGAGAAAAGGGAAACCTTGTACACTGTTGGTGGGAATGTAAACTGGTACAGCCACTATGGAAAACAGTTGGAGGTTTCCCAAGAAATTAAAAATAGAACTACCATACAATCCAGTAATCCCACTTCTGTGTGGGATACCCAAAGAAAATGAAATCATTATCTCAAAGAGATAATTGTACTGCCATGTTCATTGCAGCAAGCCAAGGTATGGAAACAACCAAAGTTGTTGTTTACTGATGAATGTGGGTAGAGAAAGTACAGTCTATGTATACAATGGAATATTAGCCTTAAAAAAGAATGAAATCCTGCCATTTGTGACAACATGGATGAACCTGGAGGACATTATGCTAAATTATATAAGCCAGAAAGAGAAAGACAAACACTGCATGGTATCACTTATATGTAGAATCTGAAGTAAAGAAAGAAAAGTCAAACTCATAGAAACACAGAGTAGAGTCGTGTTTTCCAGGGGTTTGAGGGTGGGGGAAATGGAGAATGGTTGGTAAAAGGGTACAAACTTTCAGTTATAAGATGAAAAAGGTCTGAGGATCTAATATATACATTAGATATATGGTGACTATAGTTGGTAATACTGGATTGTATAACTGAATTTTGCTAAGAGAGCAGAACTTAAATGTTCTCACCAAAAAGAAAAAAGGTAAATATGTGAGGTGATGGACATGTTAAATAAATCATTAGAAACCTTTCACAATGTATATGTATATCAAATCAAATCATCACATTGTACACTTTAACAATAATTTTGTCAATTATACCTCAATAAAGCTGAAAAAATGAAATTTCACATATGGGATGAAGAGTCTGAGAGGGTGGTGAGCCACCCTAGAAAACTCAGAATATGATTTATAAGTTATTAAAACAACAATGATAAAAATTTTAAAAGAGAACACCCATAATTTACCATTCGAATACAGCTCTTCTCATTTTTCCACATTCCATTTTAATTTTACCCTTCTGTATTTTTATATAGTTGTAATCATACCTTATATTACAATTTCATTTTCTATTCTTTCCATTTAACTTCATTTTGTAAATATTAATCTATGTTGCTATGTAGGATAAGAAAATGTAAGATATTTAGTAAATTTCCAGGTTTTTCACTATCTTAATTAAATGCTATGTTTTTGTACAAAAATATTTTCTTACTTTTGAGGCACTTTAAAATTTTCAATGGTAAGAAGCTATTAGGAAAAATCTAATACAAATGACCTGGATAACTTTTTTTAAGATAAGAAAATTAAGATTGCTCATGCACACCAAGGTAAGGTAGATGAGTCCCCTGTACCCTACCAAGAAACTTCACATTTTTCAATGAAAGACAGGAGTCATTAGTACCTAAAAGGAATAAAACTCACTTCCTACTAGAAACAACAGTGCTGAGGAGGTATAACACTGCCTTTGGCTATTTAGAATTAAGATTACATTCTTTGGGCTTCCCTGGTGGCGCAGTGGTTGAGAATCTGCCTGCTAATGCAGGGGACACGGGTTCAAGCCCTGGTCTGGGAGGATCCCACATGCCGCGGAGCAACTAGGCCTGTGAGCCACAACTACTGAGCCTGCGCGTCTGGAGCCTGTGCTTTGTAACAAGAGAGGCCACGATAGTGAGAGGCCCACGCAACCCGATGAAGACTGGCCCCCACTTGCCACAACTAGAGAAAGCCCTCGCACAGAAACGAAGACCCAACACAGCAAAAATAAATTAATAAATTACTAAACTCCTACCCCCAACATCTTAAAAAAAAAAGATTACATTCTTCTACAGTGTTGGAAGTGGGAGTTAAAAAAATTATCCTGCAAGACTGGAAAATGAGAGAAAAAAATATTCAATATGAGAAGGGAATTCTGAAATAATTTTTTACTTGCTCAGTAAAGAAACAGACACCCTCTAAAAGAAAGTAAGAATATATATCATTCTATTTTGCAGCATCTTAATGTATAAAACAAGATGTTTTGATATATGTATACACTGTGAAATGACCACCACAATTAACATATCCATCCTTCTGCAATGTCTAATCTGATGTTAATACTATGCAGTATATTTTTGATCCTAGACATACTTTTCATCTCTGGAAGTTTGATTTGGATCTTTTATATGTTCTATGTCTCTACCTAACTTTTTGAATATATGGAATACAATTGTAAGAGCTATTTTAATGTCCTCTGTTAATGTTAACTTCTATGTTAGTTTCAACTGTTGCTTCTTTTCTTCATTATAGGTTGTATTTTCCTGCCTGTTTGTATGCTTGGTAATTTATTATCAGATGCCAGATGTTATAAACTTTACCTTGTTGGGTGCTGGATAGTTCTGCATTCTGGTAAATATCCTTGACCTCTACTCTGGCAAGCACTTAAATTCCTTGGGATCAATTTGATCCTTTCAGGTCATACTTTTATGATTTTTCAGGTAGGTCTGGAACAGTGCTCAGTTTACGACTAATTACTCCCCACTACCAAAACAAGACCTTTCTGAATTCTCTACCCAATGCCCCATGAATTAGAAGTTTTCCAGTCTGGCTGGTATGAACAGGTTCTATTCCCAGATCTGTGTGAGTGCCAGGCACTGTTCTAATACTTTTAGATGGGGACTCCTCTGGCTTTAGGTATTTTCATCCCATATTATCTTGATCAGTACTCTGTTAAACACTTGAGAAAGATTCTCTGATTGTTGGAGTTCTCTTTCTTGTTCTGTTCTCCTCTCTGATACTCTGTCCTATGAATTCTAGCTACCTTGGTCTTCCCAGACTCTCAGCTCCAACTCCTCAAATTAGGAAGCCTGCTAGGATCCACTTCAGTTTTTCCTTTTTTTTCTTTTAACATATTTATTGGAGTATAACTGCTTTACAATGGTTAGTTTCTGCTGTACAACAAAGTGAATCAGGTATATGTAAACATATATCCCCATATCCTCTCCCTCTTGCAACTCTATCCCACCCCTCTCGGTGGTTACATAGCACCGAGCTGATCTCCCCGAGTGATGTAGCTGCTTCCCACTAGCTATCTATTTTACATTTAGTAGTGTATATATGTCAATGCCACTCTCTCACTTCGTCCCAGCTTACCCTTCCCCGTCCCTGTGTCCTCAAGTCCATTCTCTACATCTGTGTCTTTATTCCTGTCCTGCCCCTAGGTTCTTCAGAATCATTTTTTTTTTAGATTCCATATATATGTGTTAGCATATGGTATTTGTTTTTCTCCTTCTGACTTACTTCACTCTGTATGACAGACTCCAGGTCCATCCACATCACTACAAATAACTCAATTTCTTTCTTTTCATGGCTAATATTACATTGTATATATGAGCCACATCTTCTTTATCCATTCATCTGTCAGTGGACACTTAGGTTGTTTCCATGTCCTGGCTATTGTAAATAGACCTGCAACGAACATTGTGGTACATAACTCTTTTTGAATTATGGTTTTCTCAGCGTATATGCCCAGGAGTGGGATTGCTGGGTCATATGGTAGTTCCATTTTTAGTTTAAGCAACCTCCATACGGTTCTCCATAGTGGCTGTATCAAGTTACATTCCCACCAACAGTGCAAGGGGGTTCCCTTTTCTCCACACCCTCTCCAGCATTTATTGTTTGTAGATATTTTGATGATGGCCATTCTGACCGGTGTGAGGTGATACCTCATTGTAGCTTTCATTGGCATTTCTCTAATGATTAGTGGTGTTGAGCTTGCTTTCATGTGTTTGTCGGCAATCTGTACATCTTCTTTGGAGAAATGTCTATTTAGGTCTTCTGCCCCTTTTTAGATTGGGCTGTTTGTTTTTTTGATATTGAGGTGCATGAGCTACGTGTACATTTTGGAGATTAACCCTTTGTCAGTTGCCTCATTTGCAAATATTTTCTCCCATTCTGAGGGTTGTCTTTTCATCTTGTTTATGGTTTCCTTTGCTGTGCAAAAGCTTTTAAGTTTCATTAGGTCCCATTTGTTTATTTTTGTTCTTATTTCCATTTCTCTAGGAGGTGGGTCAAAAAGGATCTTGCTGTGATTTATGTCATAGTTCACTTCAGTTTCTATTCCTATGCTACAGCCTGGAAACTCAAGGTAGTAAGCTGAACAACTGCAGTGCTCACCTTGTTTATTTCCTATCTACCAGAGATCATTCTCTATTGCCTAATGTCCAGTGTCTTGAAAACCATTTTTTCATGTATTTTGTCTTGTTTTTTTGGACGTAGGGAGAGGGAGCAAGGTGTTATTCAGGCAAGGACATCAACCAGGTCTCTTACATTTTGGTTGGAAGTGGAAATCCACTAAAACAGTATGCCCTTTCTTACACACACAAATGCATATGGATTAGAAGGCAATATATAAAATTTTAAGAGTGATTGGATTAAGAATGACTATTCTTTTTAAAAAACTTATCTGTGGTTTCAAATTTTCTACAGTAAACCTGGACTGTTTTGTAAGAAGAAAAAATATTACTACTTTTTTTTGCGTATTTATTATACCACAATGTTTTGAAAAGGCTTTTTTAAGAGCAGTTTTGGGATCACAGCAAAATTGAGAGGAATGTACAGATATCTGCTAGATACCTCCTGACCCAACACATGTAGAGCCTCCCCCATCATCAACATCCTCTACCAGAATGGTGTATTTGTTACAACTGATGAACTTACATTAGGGTTCACTCTTGGTGTTGTACATTCTACGGGTTTAGACAAATGGATAATGACATGCGTCCATCCTTATAGTATCATTCAAAGTATTTTCACTGCCCTAAAAATCCTCTGTGCTCCATACCTCAATTTTTAAAGGAAATAAAACCCTCTGACTTTCTTGCTCCTCATGTTAAAATAAATTATACTTGGGGCCTCCCTGGTGGCGCAGTGGTTGAGAGTCCGCCTGCCGATGCAGGGGATACGGGTTCGTGCCCCGGTCTGGGAGGATCCCATATGCCGCGGAGCGGCTGGGCCCGTGAGCCATGGCTGCTGAGCCTGCGCATCCGGAGCCTGTGCTCCGCAACGGGAGAGGCCACAACAGTGAGAGGCCCGCATACCACAAAAAAAAAAAAAAAAAAAAAAAAAAAAAAAAAAAATTATACTTTCCTATATCTTAATATCAGTGATGTCATTTCCCTACACTGTAAACTCCCAATGGGGATGAATCACATCTTAGTATCTTTATTTTTAGTTTATTTCTTAAAAAATAAACAAATTACTTTATTTATTTTTGGCTGCAGTGGGTCTTTGTTGCTGCATGTGGGCTTTCTCTAGTTGTGGTGAGTGGGGGCTACTCTTCATTGTGGTGCGCGGACTTCTCATTGTGGTGGCTTCTCTTGTTGCAGAGCACGGGCTCTAGGCACGTGGGCTCAGTAGTTGTGGCTCACGGGCTCTAGAGTGCAGGCTCAGTAGTTGAGGCTCATGGGCTTAGTTGCTTCCGCGGCATGTGGAATCTTCCTGGACCAGGACTCAAACCCATGTCCCCTACATTGGCAGGCGGATTCTTAACCACTGTGCCACCAGGGAAGTCCACATCTTAGTATTTTTAAATAAATTCTTGTCCAATGCCCATTAAAATTCTACATTACAAATATTTAATAAATAGACAGTACCTAAGCAGAAAGAGATTATTAAAGTACTTGATGCTCTATGATTTTTACAGTGAATACATTGTTTTATTTGTTGGGGTGAAGAAAGAATATAAAGAATGAAAATAGATTATTCCCAAACCTCAAAACTTTTGGTAGCTTTTTTCCATAGAATGTTCTGTAAATAGCGTACTAATTCTGTTGTCAGTTGTCTTCCTGTTTGGTGACCTGAAAAAAAAAAAAACCAAGTTCTAAAAACAAGAATCAAGATCTATTACATTAAATAAAGAGCACTAACTGTGCTCTTCAGAACCTATAATCTTTAAGTAATGGCTACAAACACAATGACATTCAGGCAGGTTTTCATCATCAATTTCAGATTTACTAGCAAAATTGATTATGTAATACAATCAGAGTTTGCTAGAATCACTGTAATTCGCCCATCAATCTGTAATAGTTTTCCAGCCTAGTCTCTTTTTAACGTATTTTCTAAGTTCCAAATTTGATCATCATCTGGTGCCTTAATGTTATTATCAATGAACAAACAGCAATGCTAGAAATCATTAATAAGAAGTGTTTATACTATTATGTACTAACTAGATCAGATCAAGTTCCCAAGAAAGGCCAATTATACCTTAAAGCCTTTGTAAAATACTTTAAGACCATGTTTACACATAAACTCTATTACTTTAAATTGTAACTCATGTTTGATTGTTTCTGGTCTAGACATTTACCGGGTTCAAATACATTATCACACACTAAGGTAAAGTTTAAGCTATAATAGAATTCTATACCCCTTTTACTTCCACCCCTTTGGCACTATCAGTTTCCATGAAAGTCTTGATTAGAAAACTGAGAGTCTCTGACCCCTCAGCAGACATAGTTTGTTCCATGACTTAGTTAAAAATACTCACATGAGAGTAAAAAGCCACATAAAGCATCTACTTAAAATATTATCATACTTTGAAAGTGTAAGTGTATAATTAGATATAACAATATAACTTGGGTTAACTGTAATCTTAGAAAATTAGTTATTCTGGATAGCAAAGTTTTCTAGTTACCTGACAGTTTACTTTCATTAAACATAAAATAATTTTTTATTTTAAAAAGTCTAAATCATTTAAAGTTCTTAATTTTTCTAAAAATTATGTTTTATGAATTATGTTTTTCTAAACATACATTCTAGTTTTCTGAAGCACAATTTAACTTTTGCTTGACTATTCAAGGTCAACACTAACAACTATTGTATTTTATTGTACTGATAGTATATCATAATATGCCTTCAGTAATTATTATGTAGTACAGATTATTATACTTTTTTAAATACTTAAAATTGTTTTATATAATTTATAAGGTTTTTCCCTCCCTTGTGATCGGGTTATCTGTATATTTCCCTGTAGGTCCTTTCTCCCTTTATAATATGCTACCATTAAAATGCTAAGGGTTGGAAAAACAGATAACCAAGCTTAACAACACTGGGTCTAAAAATAACTGGATTCTTAGTGAGGATATGGAGGAAGGGTGTCATCAGTAAAATACAGTTCATAGAATCTAGAGTTCAAAAGACTCTTAGAGATTATCTAGTCAAAAGATTTCCTTTAAAAAAATCAATGACTTTGTTTTTATAAAAACATGATACATACTTACAAAAATTCAAGCAATCTGGTAAAAAACAAGGAAAGCAATAAATCACCTAAACTGCCACCACTCAGAATAATTCCAGTGTTAACATTAGTGACTATCATTCCAGTTATATCTCTATATATGTATAGAGTAGGAAAGACAGATCAGGGCAAGAATTTTCTAATAAAGGGATCATACTCTCTGTGTTCTTCAGGGTATAGAGTTCTACAGAGAGATGAGGGATTAATGGAATGCTGAGATCTGGCTCTACATCTCTGCTTTAACCACAGCAACTCTACTCTATTGTACTGGGGGCAGGGTTCATATACAATTGCATCACAAAAGGATGCTGCTGCTGTTGCTGCTAAAAAGAAGTTAAAAAGTAGGAATGTAATTCACGACCTTCATTTTATAGTTGGAAAAAGCCAAGATCCAGAGATATTACTGACTTGCCTGAAGGTACACAGCTAATTTGAGATCAAACTGAAACATGAAATTAGGCTTATAATCTCACAATTTTCCATTACACATGAGGTTTAAGCTCAGAGGTTTGTCTGTTTTTGTTGATGTTTTGTTATCTTTGTTTAGCTTTCATTCTAGCTTGCCAAATATGTGGAATCTGGATAGGTGAGTTGTTATAGTCAAAGGGTATTAAGGAGAAAAAAAAGGAAGTGAGAGAAAGGAAAATATCTGTTGACCTGAGGATTCTGCTACTTTTCTGACCTCCATCTTAGAACTACATGTGTATTAACACCTTTCTAAAACACCTGCAGAAATCCTACTGACCTATAATGATTTCTTCAATCTTCTCCTTGGCAAGCAATTCTTCCTTCCTTTGTAAAAGCATGTCAAAATGGAGCAGTAGAGCTTTACCAATATTTTCTGATGACTTAAAATGTTCACAGATAATCTTCAGGAAATGAAACCCAAGCGATTCTCTGTTCAATGAGACACAATTTTAAGTGGTGTGAATAAAATAACATTTTTAATTAACAAGGCGAAAGTCTGTTTGAGTATGAGCAAAACAGACAAGATAAAACTATATCTGAACTTAGTTAATATCATTAAATGTCTAAATAAGCCTATTGGTCAACAATAAATAATTTAATTTAATTTGTTTAACTTATCAAGCCACAAACATTTTCTTTTTATGAACACATAGAGTCAGATAATCATTTCTCTACTAATATCTAATTGGTTCTTTTTCTCCAAAACTTATGTCAGTTTATAAATATTGGAACATGTGATCCATAAAGTGAAGATACATGAACTGACATTACAAATTTACCAGTCCCTGTTCATGAGAACTTTTATGATATACTTCCTTAGCAACTTTCAAATATACCATACAGCACTGTTTACTATAGTCATCATGTACATTACATCCCCAGTATTTATTTATCTTATAACTGGAAGTTTCTACCTTTTGACCACCATCTCAAGTCATTATGCTGTATAGCTGAAACTTATACAGTGCTGAATGTCAATTATATCTCAATAAAACTGAAAGAAGAAAAAGAAATTTACCAATTCCCTCTGCCAACAATTCCTTTAAAAATTTATTTATGCTTATTACACAAATAATAGACCAGTAGATAATGATTATTTTAAATGCAAACAGTTCATGGATTGGAAGACTTAATATTGTTAAGATGGTAATACTCCCAAAGTGATCTACAGAGGTAATGCAATCCCTATGAAAATCCCACTGACATTTTTTGCAGAAATGAAAAACTCCATCCTAAAAATCAAACAGAATATCAAGGTACCCAGAAAAGCCAAAACAATCCTGAAACAGAAGAACAAAGGTGGAGGACTCATACTTCATGACTTCAAAATTTACTACAAAGATTCAATAATCAAAATAATGTGGTACTGGCATAAAGACACAAATACACCAATGGAATAGAATAGAGTCTAGAAATAAATTCTCACATACATGGTCAAATGATTTTCGACAAAGGTGCCAAGAGCATTCCATGGAGGAAAAAAACCATCTTGTCAATAAACGGTGCAGGGACAACAGGATATCCATAAGCAAAAGAATGAAATTGGACCTTTACCTTACATCATATACAAAAACGAACTCCAAACGGATCAAAGACCTAAATGGAAGAGCTAAAATATAAAACTTTTAGAAGAAAATATAAGGGAAAAATCTTTACAACACTGGATTTGGCAATGATTTCTTTGATATAACACCAAAAGCACAAGTAACAAAAGTAAAAATAAACTGGACTACATCAAAATTTTTAAATTTTGTGTATCAAAGAACACAATCAACAGAGTTGAAAAGGCAACCTATGAAATGGGAGAAAATATTTGCAAATCATACGTAAGATGCACAGTTAATATCCATATATATAAAGAACTCCTAAAACTCAACAACAAAAAATCAACTGACTTAAAAATGGGCAAAGGGCTTGAACAGACATTTTTCCAAAGAAGATATACAAGTGGCAAAAATCACATGAAATACTTGACATCACTAATCATTAGGGAAATGCAAATCAAAGCCACAATGAGATACACCTGAACCCATTAGAATGGCCACTGTCACAAAAACAAAAAATAACAAGTGTTGGCAAGAATGTGAGAATACTGGAGACCTGTGCACTGTTGCTGGGAATGTAAAATGGTGCAACCACTATGGAAAACAGTATGGTGATTCCTTTAAAAAATTAAAAACAGAATTTCCATATGATCTACTAATTCTACTTCTGGGTATAAACCCAAAATAACTGAATGCAGGGTCTCAAAGAAATATTTTTACACCCACTTGCATAGCAGTATTATTCACGATAGCCAAAAGGTGCAAGTAATACAAGTCTCCATCGACAGATGAATGGATAAACAAAATGAAGTATATACACACAGTGGAATGTTATTCAGCCTTTCAAAAGGAGGAAATTCTGACACATGCTACAACACGGATGAACCTTGAGGACACTATGCTAAATGAAATACAATAGTAACAAAAGGAAAACTAGTGTATGATTTCACTAATATGAGGTACTTACAGTAGTCAAATTCATAGAGACGGAAAGTAGAATGGTGTATGCCAGGGACTGGGAAAGGGGAGAATAGGGACTTGCTGCTTAATGGGTACAAAGTTTTAAATGTGCAAGACGAAAAGAGCTCTGGAGTTTGGTTAATGTACTTAACACTATGAATGTTAATTGTAACAAACTTAACAATGTGAATGTACTTAACGCTGATGAACTGTACACTTAAAAATAGTTAACATGGTATGTTTCATGCTTTGTGTATTTTACCACAATTTAAAACTTCAAAAAAATTTTAATTAAAAAATGAAAATATCATAAATCGGTGTTGAGCTTTTCTGCATCTATTGAAATGATCATATGGTTTTTATTCTTCAATTTGTTAATGTGGTGTATCACACTGATTCATTTGCATATACTGAAGAATCCTTGCATCCCTGAGATAAATCCCACTTGATCAAGGTGTATGATCCTTTTAATGTGTTGTTGGATTCAGTTTGCTAGTATTTTGTTGAGGATTTTAGCATCTCTGTTCATCAGTGATACTGGCCTGTAATTTCCTTTTTGGGGGATATCTTTGTCTCATTTTGGTATCAGGGTGATGGTGGCCTCATAAAATGAGCTTGGGAGTGTTCCTTCCTCTGCAAATTTTTGGAAGAGTTTCAGAAGAGTAGGTGTTAACTCTTCTATTAATGTCTCACAGACTTCACCTGTGAAGCCATCTGGTCTTGGACTTTTGTTTGTTGTAAGACTTTTAATCACAGTTTCAATTTCAGTACTTCTGACTGGTCTGTTCATATTTTCTATTTCTTCCTGGCTCAGACCTAGAAGGTTGTATCTTTCTAAGAATTTGTCCATTTCTTCTGGTTGTCCATTTTACTGGCATATAGTTGCTTGTAGTAATCTCTCATGATCCTTTGTATTTCTGTGGTATCTGATATAACACTTCCTTTTTCGTCTCTAATTTTATTGATTTAATTCCTCTCCCTCTTTTTCTTGATGAGTCCGGCTAAAGGTTTATAAATTTTGTTCATCTTCTCAAAAAACCAGCTTTCAGTTTCATTGATCTTTGCTGCTATTGTCTTCATCTCCATTTCATTTATTTCTGCTGTGATTTTTATGATTTCATTCCTTCTACTAACTATAGGTTTTGTTTGTCTTCTTTCTCTGGTTGCTTTAGGTGTGAGGATAGGTGGTTTATTTGAGATTTTTCTTGTTTCTTGAAGTAAGATTGTATTGCTATAAACTTCTCTCTTAGAACTGCTTTTGCAGTGTCCCATAAGTTTCGGATTGCTGTGTTTGTCTCTAGGTATTTTTTGATTTTGATTTCTTTCTTCAGTGAGCCATTGAATACGTAACAACATATTGTTAGCCTCCATGGGTTTGTGGTTTTTTACAGTCTTTTTTTCCTGTAACTGATTTCTAATCTCATAGTGCTGTCCAGAAAGTGGGCTTAGAGGGAAACTACCTCAACATAATAAAGGCCATATATGACAAACGTACAGCTAACACAATACTCAATGGTAAAAAGGTGAAAGCATTTCCTCTAGGATCAGTAACAAGACAAGGAGGTCCACTCTCGCCACTTGTATTGAACATAGTTTCGGAAGTCCTAGCCATGGCTATCAGAGAAGAAGAAGAAATAAAAGGAATCCAAGGGGCTTCCCTGGTGGCGCAGTGGTTGAGAGTCCGCCTGCCGATGCAGGGGACACGGGTTCGTGCCCCAGTCTGGGAAGATCCCACATGCCGCGGAGCGGCTAGGCCCGTGAGCCATGGCTGCTGGGCCTGCGCGTCCAGAGCCTGTGCTCCGCAACGGGAGAGGCCACAGCAGTGAGAAGCCCACGTAATGCAAAAAAAAAAAAAAGGAATCCAAACTGGAAAAGAAGTAAAACTGTCACTGTTTGCAGATGACATGATACTATACATAGAAAAATCCTAAAGATGCTACTAGAAAACTACTAGAGTTCATCAATGAATTTGGTAAAGTTTCACAATAGAAAACTAATACACAGAAATCTCTTGCATTCCTATACACTAACAGTGAAAGATCAGAAAGATAGATTAAGGAAACAATCCCATTTACCACTGCAACAAAAAGAATAAAATACCTATGAATAAACCTACTTAAAGAGGCAAAAGACCTGTACTCAGAAAACTACAAGATACTGATGAAAGAAATCAAGGTGACACAGATGGAGAGATATATCATGTTCTTGGATTGGAAGAATCAACATTGTGAAAATGACTCTACTACCCAAAGCAATCTACAGATTCAATGCAATCCCTATCGAACTACCAATGGCATTTTTCACAGAACAAGAACAAAAAATTTCACAATTTGTTGGAAACACAAAAGACCCCAAAGAGCCAAAGCAATCTTGAGAAAGAAAAACGGAGCTGGAGGAATCAGGCTCCCTGACTTCAGACTATACTACAAAGCTACAGTAATCAGGACAGTATGGTACTGGCACAAAAACAGAAATATAGATCAATGGAACAGGATAAAAGTCCAGAGATAAATCCATGCACTTATGGTCACCAAATCTATGACAAAGGAGGTAAGAATATACAATGGAGAAAAGACAGTCTCTCCAATAAGTGGTGCTGCAAAAACTGGGCAGCTGTATGTAAAAGAATGAAATTAGAACACATGCTAACACTGTACACAAAAATAAAATCAAAATGGATTAAAGACCTAAATGTAAGGCTGGATACTATAAAACTCTTAGAGGAAAACATAGGCAGAAGACTCTTTGACATAAATAGTAGCAGGATCTTTTTTGATCCACCTCCTAGAGGAATGAAAATAAAAACAAAAATAAACAAATGTGATCTTACTAAACTTAAAAGGTTTTGCACAGCAAAGGAAACCATGAACAAAACGAAAAGACAACCCTCAGAATGGGAGAAAATATTTGAAAACAAAACAACTGACAAGGGATTAATCTCCAAAATATACAGACAGCGCACACAGCTCAATATCAGAAAAACAAACTACCCAATCAAAAAATGGGTGGAAGATCTAAATAGACATTTCTCCAAGGAAAACATACAGATGGCTAAAAACCACATGAAAAGATGCTCAACATCACTAATTATTAGAGAAATGAAAATCAAAGCTACAGTGAGGTATCACCTCACACGAGTCAAAATGGCCATCATCAAAAAGTCTACAAGTAATAAATGCTGGAGAGGATGTGCCTAAAAGGGAACCCTCCTACACTGTTGGTGGGAATGTAAACTGGTACAGCCACTATGGAGAACAGTATGGAGGATCCTTAAAAAATGGAAAATAGAGCTACCATATGATCCAGCAATCCCACTCCTGGGCATATAACCTGAGAAAACCATAATTCAAAAAGAGTCATGTGGGGCTTCCCTGGTGGCGCAATGGTTGAGAGTCCGCCTGCCGATGCAGGGGACACGGGTTCGTGCCCCGGTCTGGGAGGATCCCATGTGCCGCGGAGCAGCTGGGCCCGTGAGCCATGGCTGCTGAGCCTGCGCGTCCGGAGCCTGTGCTCCGCAACGGGAGAGACCACAGCAGTGAGAGGCCTGCGTACTGCAAAAAAAAAAAAAAGAGTCATGTACCACAATATTCACTGCAGCACTATTTACAACAGCCAAGACATGGAAGCAACCTTATTGTCCACTGACAGATAAATGGATAAAGAAGATGTGGTACATATATACAATGGAATATTACTCAGCCATAAAAAGAAACAAAATTGAGTTATTTGTATTGAGGTGGATAGACCTAGAGTGTGTCATACAGAGTGAAGTAAGTCAGAAAGAGAAAAACAAATACCATATTTTAACACATATATATGGAATCTAAAAAAACAAACAAACATGGTTTTGAAGAACCTAGGGGCGGGAAAGGAATAAAGATGCAGATGTAGAGAATGGACTTGAGGACTTGGGGAGGGGAAGGGGAAGCTGGGATGAAGTGAGAGATTGGCATGGACATATATAGACTACCTAATGTAAAACAGATAGCTAGTGGGAAATAGCCGCATAGTACAGGGAGATCAGCTCAGTGCTTTGTGCCCGCCTAGAGGAGTGGGATAGGTACGGTGGGAGGGAGATGCAAGAGGGAGGAGATATGGGGATGTATGTATACATATAGCTGATTCACTTTGTTATACAGCAGAAACTAACACACCATTGTAAAGCAATTATATTCCAATAAAGATATTAAAAAAGACTGCCAGATATGTAATCAAGCTTTATTATTAACTGAATGATTGTACAAGCATGCTAACATAGTACAAACCTGTAAAAAATAGAAGCTGTATTTTAAATTTGAAATCTAAAAATATAAACACTTAATTTATCAAATTTTCCTTTTGAAACTGATTATCTTCTTGATTTGGAAATAGAAAACGGAAACTTTTTCTTCTACACCAATATGTCAGTGTCCACACATACTGATAGGGAAGAAGTAGATACCTAAATGGAAATTTGGATAATGTTATCAATAAGAAAGTAGATGAATGAGCGATGACTGACCAAAAGCAGTAAATGTCTACTACATCTGATATTCCATATTTGTCTAATTAGAATTTAGTACCACACTGTAGTGCAGGTCAATTTGTAGTTCTTTATTCACATTAGTAATATTAATTGAGAAAGGCAAAATAAACAATATTTTTCACTATTATAATGTTGGAAATCAGAAAACGTATTCTTAAGAATTCAATCTTCAAATCTAAAACTTTGAGTATGTAGTTCAGGTAATCACTTCCATCTTTGGAAATCAATTTCAGCAGAGAAAAGTGAGTCAGATTAGTCCCTGCCAAATGAGTTTCCCAAAGAAACGACTTCACTAAGAACATGTGAATTTAAATTTACATTCATTTACTTACTGCATTTGTAGAGACATTCAGAGTGTTTACATGAGTTGTCATATTCACCACAGAGGTCAAGTCTTTGAGCTGAGGCAGAGGTTTTTCCCATAGATGACGCGAGTAAGTTTAATTATTTCAACAGTTCAAAAAGATCTCTTTAGCACCTGTCATGGATGCTGTGTTGCATCACCCAGATTTTCCCTTCAACACTAAAATATTTATTTCCAGGTTGCTCTTTAGGAATTACCTAGGCTGAAGAGAGCTACCTCATCCAAGGTTATGCTCCCTTCCCAAGGCAGCTGGCATCCAATGACTAGTAAACACTGGGCTAGATCTGGTTTTCTCACCCTAACTGAGGACAATTCTGAATGGCCATTCCAGCTTCAGAGCATCCCATGGGGGAAAGCTGAAGCCTTATGGTGACTTTACATCAGCCCAACTTCTCCCTTTACCTAGTCCTGCCTCCTTTCCTTTCCCTCATAGGTGTTGATCCTGAGACCACCCCTTAACAAATTATCTGTACACTAATCTCCATCTTTAAAATCCGCTTCTAGGGTAACCCAACATGTGACAGCACCACATCCAACTAAGCCCCTTAAGCTCCAAGAAGTAGAGGCAACTACTCTACTGTGCATCGAATTCACCCAGCAAAGCAATCATCTCTGTTGAAGCCACAGAAGAATATCCAGTATACATGTGTTATTACTACATCCACATGTTTCATTTTTAGCTTTTTAGCACAGTGTTTCCTGGTAAATTATACAATTAATAGACTTGTCTTATATTCTGAAAAAATACTTCCACCTTGGATTTAACTTCCAAATCAAGATTTATCCTAATAACTAACCACTGCAGAAATATATCCTGTAGTCACACACAAATTGTTTTCATCAATCTACATTAAACTTATACGACACAGGTACTATGTTCAAAAGTTCTGTCTTATCAAAATTTTCATTGACACCACAAGTAAATATGCTTTACTGTGCAGTATTACATATGTCCATGCAACAGAAACACCACAAATAACTCTTTTAAAGCAACCTATCTAATAAATTATCAGTCATACCTTCAACATGCCAAACAGCAGCATTTCTGGTTAGATTTACACTTGAAACTTAAGAATACATTTTATGACTCACTCAGTAGATGCACTTTTGTAACTTGTCATCTTTAAAAGGGTTTAACGCCTGGGCAATTGTTTTCCTTAATATAAAACTATATAGGGCTTCCCTGGTGGCGCAGTGGTTGAGAGTCCGCCTGCCGATGCAGGGGACACGGGTTCGTGCCCCGGTCTGGGAAGATCCCACATGCCGCGGAGCATGGAAATTTGGATAATGTTATCAATAAGAAAGTAGAAAAAAAATTCTGAAAAAGAAGAACAAAGCTGGAGAACTCATATTAACTGATTTCAAAACTTACCACAAAATAACAGTTAAAAAAAAAGCAATGGAAGAGAACAGAATACACAGAAATAAACTCACATATATATTCAAATGATTTTTGACAAGAGTGCCAAGACCATTCAATGGGGAAAAGACAGTCTTCTCAACAAATGATGCTGAGAAAACTAGTATCACATGCAAAAGAATGAAGTTGGACCCTTACTTTACACCATGTACAAAAATTAACTGAAAATGGATCCATGACCTAAATGTTAAGACCTAAAACTATAAAACTCCTAGAAGAAAACAAAGGGGGAAATCTTCATGTCATTGGATTTGTTAATGATTTCTTAGATATGACACAAAAAGAACAGGAAACAAACAAACAAAAAAACCACAAATTGGATTTTATGAAAAATTTTGCATCAGCAAGCACTATCAACAGAGTAAAAAGGCAACCCACAGAATGGAAGAAAATATTTGCAAATGATTTATATGATAAAGGATTGATATCCAGAATACATAGAGAACTCCTAAAACTCAACATTAAAAACCAAACGACTTGATTAAAAAATAGGCAGAGGACTAAAACAGACATTTCTCCAAAGAAGATACACAAATGGCCAAAAATGACATGAAAAGATGGTCAACATGACGAGTCATTAAGGAAATGCAAATCAAAACTACATGATACCACCACCTCACACTCATTAGGATGGCTACTAATATATTTTTTTAAAAAGTTGATAAGAATGTAGAGAAATTGGAACTCTTGGGTACTGTTGGTGGGAATGCACAATGGTACATCCACTGTGAAAGCAGTATGACAGTTCCTCAAAAAATTAAAGACAGAATTACATTATCCAGCAGTTCCACTTCTGGGCATATAACCAAAAGAATCGAAAGCATGTTCTCAAAGAAATATTTTTACACCCACATTCACAGCAGCATTAGTCATAATAGCTAAAACATGGAAGTTTTATCTTCCATCAGTAAATAAATGGATAAGCAAAATGTGGTACATACATACAATGGAATATTCTTAAGCCTTAAAAAGGAACAAAATTCTGACACATGCTACAACATGGGTGAAACTTGAGGACATTATGTTAAGTGAAATGAGTCAGTCACAAAAAGACAAATACTATATGATTCCACTTAAATAATGTACCTAGAGTAGTCAAATTCATAGAGATGAAAAGTAGAAAGGTGGTTGCCAAGGACTGGGAGAAGTGGGGAGCAGAGAATTTATTGTTTAATGGGTAAAGAGTTTCAGTTTTGCAAGATGAAAAGAGTTCTGGAGATGGACTGTGATGATGTTTGCAGAATATAAATGTACTTGTTACCAATGAAGTGTACACTTTATGATTAGTATAGTAAGTTATGTGTATTTTACCACAATAAAAGAAACTGGGAAATAGTTTTACTGGGACACAGCCACCCACATTTGTTTATATATTGTCTATAGCTGCTTTTGCACTATAATGGCAGAGTTGGGGAGTTGTGACAGAAACTGTGTGGCCGAAAATCTAAAATATATACTATCTTGTCCTTTAAGAATAAGTCTGCTAATCTGAATTAAATGAAGACAGGTGGGCATGCCTATGAAATCTGAGGATGACATAAACTGGGAGGAGTAGTTAATATACTGCATGACAGAATCAAAATTCACAAAAATCAGAACTGAAAAAAAATAGGCTGCAACAATCAGGTTGAAACTTAACAGCTTATGAAGTATGTATGAGATAACAGAAAATATATGTTGGTCTCTGCCCCCAATTCTTAGAACTGAGCTTCTACAGCCCTTGTAATTTCCTAAAGTGATAAGAACACTAGGAGCATTGTTAAAATGTCCATACTGCCCAAAGCAATCTACAGATTTAATGCAATCCCTATCAAAATACCCATGACATCTTTCACAGAACTGGAACAAAAAATCCTAAAATTTATATGGAACCACAAAAGACTGCAAACAGTCAAAACAATCTTGAGAAAAAAGAATAAAGTTGGAGGTATCACACTCCCTGACTTCAGGCTATACTACAAAGCTACAGTAATCAAAACAGTATGGTACTGGCACAAACACAGACACATAGATCAATGCAACAGAATAGAGAGCCCAGAAATAAACCCACGCACCTGTGGTCAATTAATCTACAACAAAGGAGGCAAAACTATACAATGGAGAAAAGACAGTCTCTTCCACAACTGGTGCTGGGAAAACTGGATAGCTACATGTAAAAGAATGGAATTAGAACATTTTCTCAGACAATATACAAAAATAAATTCAACATGGATTAAAGACCTAAACGTTAAGACTGGAAATTATAAAACTCCTAGAAGAAAATATAGGCAGAACACTCTTTGACATAAATAGTAGCAGTTATTTTTTTGGATCTGTCTCCTAAGGCAAAGGAAACAGAAGCAAAAATAAACAAATGGGACCTAATTAAGTAAAAGCTCTTGCACAGCAAAGGAAACCATCAACAAAATGAAAAGATAACCTACTGAACAGGAGAAAATATTCGCAAATGATATGACCAATAGGGGTTAAGATGCAAAATATATCAACAGCTCATACAACTCAATATCAAGAAAACAAACAACCTGATTAAAAAAAGGGCAGAGGACCTGAACAGACATTTTTCCAAAGAAGACACACAGATGGCCAACAGGCACATGAAAGATGCCCAACATCACTAATCATCAGAGAAATGCAAATCAAAACCACACTGAGATGTCACCTCACGCCCGTCGGAATGGCTATGACCAAAAAGACCACAAATAACTAACGTTGGTGAGGATGTAGAGAAAAGGGAACCCTCCTGCACTGTTGGTGGGAATGTAAATTGGTGCAGCCACTGTGAAAAACAGTATGGAGGTTCCTCAAAAAACTAAAAATAGAACTACCATATGATCCAGAAATTCCACTCCTAGGTATATATTCAAAACAAACAAAAACACTAATTCGAAAAGATACATGCATCCCAATGTTCATAGCAGCATTATTTACAACTGCCAAGATATAGAAGCAACCCATCAACAGATAAATGGATAAAGAAGATGTGGTATATATATAAAATGGAATGTTTCTCAGCCATAAAAAAGAATGAAATCTTGCCATTGCAACAACATAGATGGACTTAGAGGGCATTATGCTTAATGAAATAGGTCAGACATAGAAAGACCAATACTGTATGTTATCACTTACATGTGGAATCTAAAAACTAAAATGAATGAATGTAACAAAACAGAAATAGACTCACATATATAGAAAACAGAGTAGTGGTTACCAATGAGGAGAGGGAAGTGGGTAGTGGCAAACAGGGGTAGGGGATTAAGAGGCACGAACTACTATGTATGAAATAAATAAGCTACAAGGATATATTGTACACCACAGGGAATATAGTCAGTATTTTATAATAACTTTAAATGGAGTATAATCTATAAAAATATTGGATCACTATGTTGTACACCTGACACTAATATTGTAAATCAACTATACTTCAATTTAAAAAATTAAAAAAATTAAACAAAACAGTGGTTCTCAGAACCACCTGGGGGACTAATATAGAATACAGAGGTCTGGGCTTGTTGGAGTAAGGTAGGGCCTGATCCCTCTGTTTTTACCACATTCGCAAGTGATTATTTTTTAATAAGCTTTATTGAGGTATAATTCACATACCATACAATTCATCCATTTAAAGTATATGATTCAATGGTTTTTAGTATATTCCCAGAGTTGTGCAACCATTATACAATTTTAGAACATTTTCATTATACCAAAAAGAGACCCTATGCCCATTAGTAGTTACTCCCCATATCCGCCCAGTTCTCAAAGCCCTAGGCAACTACATATCTACTATCTGCTTCTATAAATGTGCCTGTTCTGGAAATATCATATAAATGGAATGATACAATATGTGGTCTTTGTGACTGGCTTCTTTCACTTAGCATGTTTTTAAGGTTCATCCATGTTATAACATGTATCAGTACTCTGTTTCTTTTTATTGCCAAATGAGTATACTACATTTTGTTTATCTTTTCATCAGTTGATAGACATTTTGGTTGTTTCCACATTTGATTATTTAAAATAATGCTGTGGGCTTCCCTGGTGGCGCAGTGGTTGAGAGTCCGCCTGCCTATGCAGGAGACACGGGTTCGTGCCCCGGTCCGGGAAGATCCCACATGCCGAGGAGCGGCTGGGCCTGTGAGCCATGGCCGCTGAGCCTGCGCGTCTGGAGCCTGTGCTCCGCAACGGGAGAGGCCACAACAGTGAGAGGCCCGCGTACCGCCAAAAAAAAAAAAAAATAAAATAATGCTGTTATGAACACTCATATGCACGTGTTTGTATGGACACGTTTCCTGTTTAACTTAGAAGTGGAACTGCTGGGTCATATGGTAACTCTATTTAACTTATTGAGGAACTAACAGGCTGTTTCCAAAGTGGCTGCACCATTTTACATTCCCACCACCAGTGTATGAGGGTTACAATTTTTCCACATCCTTGTCAATTTCTGTTATTATCTATCGTTTTGATTACAGCCATCCTAGTAGTGTGAAGCAGTTTCTCATTGTGGTTTTGATTTGCATTTCCCTGATGGCTAACAATGTTGAGCATCTTTTCAAGTGATTCCCCAGTAACTGTGATGAACACTGAAGTCTGAAAACCACTAAGAGGTCTGCAAGTACATTAAGGTCCCTTTTGACATTAATGATCCCATGAGGATAGAGCCAGAGAGGTATATCATTTGCAGAACTACACTTGCACATGCCTTCCTGTTCCACATGCCACTGGCCTACAAGTTAACCTAGTCAACTCCTGTTTTATAAAACCCTATCTTACTCCTTTCTTATTTATTTAAAAAAATTTTAATATAAATTTTAAAATTGACTTGACTATGGATGGTTTAAATCATTTAAGCAAGCAGTTCCATCTTCTAATTTGATTAGCACAATGGCAAATGTTGTGCTCTGCGAATATGGATGGAGGGAGATAGATAGATAGATATAGACAGATAGATATAATTCAATATATGTTAATGGAAACCTTAGAAAAATGTTAGTCTTTAAAGAAAAGAAAATCATTTCTTCTATACCTTTCATGATACATCAGCAGTTTAGCAATGTTCAGACAGAAGTCTAAAGACATGTCACGATGTAGTATTTCCATGACAGCTAACAAATAGAACAAAGGAAATAATCACATTAGTTTCACTTTTTAGGAACCTTACCTATTTTCAATAATTTTCCTCTGTTCAAAATCTACTTTCTAAATGTTTGCCATATACCATGTCTTGCCTAACAATTTACCAAAGTCTTTTTATATAGCAATAATATCCAATGCTAGAGAGAGTGCAGTAAAACAGGCAAAGTTAACTTTTTGAAAAGCAATTTGACTACTATCTGCTAAGAACACAGTGGATAAAAGCTTGGGATCTGAAGTCAGACAGATCCATATTTGAAACCACTTTCCACTTTCATGGCCATAGGCAAGTTACTTAGTTTTTCTGCACTGTAGTTTTGTCATCTGTAAAGTGGGGAACAAATCACCAACCTCTCAGGGCTGATGAGAGAGTTACATGAGATAATGTATGTAAATTACATAGCAAAGGACCTAGCACTTAGTAAGCATTCAGTAAATGAAAGTTGCTATTATTATTATTCCCTTTACTTCAGAAAGTGTACTTCTGAAAATTCATCTGAAATAAATGTGGGGAAATGTAATGAACAGGATATTAAAAGCAATATAAGTTATAACAACAATAAAAAGGACATATACTGAATGTCCACTGTAGGGTAGTGATAAACTACTATGCAACCATTAAAATTGTTAAGTATGAAATAAAACTGTTTTGCATTTAAAAAATGAATATGCACCAATATGAAAAATGGTTATAAGATTAGTAAAAAAACAAAATTGGAAAACAAAGGCTGTCTGTACTATATAGTCACAATTCTATAAAACAAGCAAATTAATATAGAAAAATACTGAAAATAAATCATCAAATTTTTAAAAGTGATTGTGTTTAGATTATTTATTCGAAAAATAACTGATGAGTGTATTCTCTGTGCCAGGAACTGTGCTTGGTGCTGGGAATCCAGAAGTGGACAAAACACACAAAAATCTCTGCTGCCAAGGAGGTGATATTCCAGTGGATGGTGGACAATGGATATTTTTAGTATTTTCCAAAAACTTCCTTAATGGGTATGTGCTACCTTTTCATAATAAAAAATTATATATTTTTAATTTCTACTTTTCCTACTATAAAAAATACCAGTGAAGTTCTAATGAAAAACAACAGTTAGGTTGACCATTCTTTTTTTAAAAAAAAAAAATAAATGTATTTATTTTTGGCTATGTTGGGTCTTTGTTGTTGTGCACGGGCTTTCTCTAGCTGTGGCGAGTGGGGACTACTCGCTGCAGTGCACAGGCTTCTCATTGCGGTGGCCTCTCTTGTTGCAGAGCACGAGCTCTAGGCACGTGGGCTTCAGTAGTTGTGGCTCGCAGGCTCAGTAGCTGTGGCTCACAGGCTCTAGAGCGCAGGTTCAGTAGTTGTGGCACACGGGCTTAGTTACTCCACGGCATGTGGGATCTTCCCGGACCAGGGCTCGAATCCGTGTCCCCTGCATTGGCAGGTGGATTCTTAACCACTGCACCACCAGGGAAGCCCAGGTCGACCATTCTTAAAGTATTTTCATTAGCAAAGAAATGAACAGATTATAAAAATGCAAGTTTCATATATACTTTTTTCTAATTTATTTATTTTTGGGTGCGTTGGGTCTTTGTTGCTGCGCGTGGGCTTTCTCTAGTTGCGGCAAGTGGGGGCTACTCTTCATTGTGATATGTGGGCTTCTCAGTGCAATGGCTTCTCTTGTTGTGGAGCATGGGCTCTAGGCGCGGGTTTCAGTAGCTCTGGCTTGTGGGCTTAACAGCTGTGGCTCATGGGCTCTAGAGCACAGGCTCAGTAGTTGTGGCGCACGGGCTTAGTTGCTTCAGGGCATGTGGGATCTTCCTAGACCAGGGCTCGAACCCGTGTCCCCTGCATTGGCAGGCAGATTCTTAACCACTGCGCCACCAGGGAAGTCCCCATATATACTTTTAATACAAAGTGAAAAATAATTTTATTATTTTAAACTATAGAAAACTTAAATTCATGAAGTTTCCTAGTTTGTAATCTGATGTTGCAACTCTATCATGAGCATCTAGATTGAGTTAAGTAAAAACAATCTGGAAATAAAGAAAAATTTCATTTTAAACTCTGTTTCTTTTCTACATTTTGATAAAAAAACTGTAATGGGGAATTCTAGTCCAAAATTAATCAACTTAAAACTAGGTGACTCCAATAATCTCTCTGATCTTCCCATATTATATTTGCTTGAGTGACTATTCCTTTAATTAGTTTGTTGGTTTGTTTATTCCTGTACTGCAAAAAAAGAGGAGTTGTCTTTCTGGCTCCTAATAAATTTCAACCTGTGTATATCTGAGCTGATACTGTTACCTAGAGATGCAGAATCCTCTATATATTTCAGCTTCTGAGGTCTCTTAGTGATTGGCTAATATTCTAGAAGTCACAGAAAGTTTCAGCAGTACTAAATTGGCACTAAATTTAGAGCAACTTCCAAATCTGATTACTGTCCTACTTATTATAAATTGTTATTATTTATTGGATAATCAGTTATTATACTAACAAATAATTTTATATAGTAAAAATGCAGCTCTATAGTACAATTAAATTTTTTTTTTAAAGTTCTGCTTTTTTTTAATTTATTTATTTATTTATTTATTTATTTATTTATTTATGGCTGTGTTAGGTCTTCGTTTCTGTGCGAGGGCTTTCTCTAGTTGCGGCAAGCGGGGGCCACTCTTCATCGCGATGCGCGGGCCTCTCACTATTGCGGCCTCTTTTGTTGCGGAGCACAGGCTCCAGACGCGCAGGCTCAGTAGTTATGGATCACGGGCCTAGTTGCTCCGCGGCATGTGGGATCTTCCCAGACCAGGGCTCGAACCCATGTCCCCTGCATCGGCAGGCGGATTCTTAACCACTGCGCCACCAGGGAAACCCAGTACAATTAAATTTTTATGCAGTAAAAAAATAAAGCATGTATACATTAAAAAAATTTAGAGTAAATTATTTTTATGACTAAACATAACTGAAATGCTGTTAAGGGGCCAGTGTGCATAGAGATATTATGCCTCACTTAATTCATCTATATAGTAGTAATAACAACAATAATAATAACTACAAAACAGGTAATATTTATTGCACACTAACTATGTACCAGGCATGGAACTAAATGCTTTACATACTTTTTCTCATAGGATTCTCAAAACAACACAGTGAGGTAGACATTAATATTACATTTCTTTTAAAGATGAAGAAACTGAAGTACAGAAAAGTTAAGTCACTTGCCAAATGACCCACAGCTGTGTATCAGGATGTTTATGTTGTGATGTGTACATTCTAGTCCCTTGAGAATTTTGAAAAACAAATAGCAATATTTATACAAGTAATTATAAAAAGGCACAGCATTACAAAGGCTTTTTCTATCAATAGGTTATCTTTCTTCATGGTGGGCAGGTTGGGCAGCTGCAATTTTCTGCTAGACTAAAGGAAAACTGATAGCTTTTATTCAGCTCTTTTTTACTACTTGTTAAATTTGCTACTATTCTCTCTTCCTTCTCCTTTTCTTCCTGACTGACAGTCTTATGTGCTCAATTTCCTTCTCAGTCACCATCAAATTATACCTATGCTAGTATACTACAGAAGATCTTACATTGAACAAATTGGTGTTAATATTTCAAAATTGTGTACTCTTCACACACAAAGATGTTACTTACCTCCAAGAAATTCTTCATTAGCTGTTTCATACTTCAAGAGGATTTTCATCTTTAAGAAAAGCCCACTTGGAGTTAAATGTTCCTATTTTAGACAAAGAAATCACAATGATATTAACACTGTGAAATGTTAAAGACAATTTTCAAGTAATTGCCTGTTTTATTCAACCACAGCAAGATGTATCATGATCAAAGGAAATCAAAATTATAAAAAATCAAATCATAACATCCGGTCTATTCCTGAGGATATTTTCTGGTATTCTATTCAATCTAAATGAAATAGTAAAAGGAAAAGAACATGTAAACATTTCTATTGAGTGGCAAGCATTTAATGGCAAGGTCAATACTTAAACTGTGAGAATGTTAAGACCATATTTTTGTCTTGGTAAGCAAAACTCCAAACATCAATTAGGTTTGTTTTCTTTTGAGACTTTAATAACAACGAAGGTCCTTTGCAAACAATGGATGAATGAAATAGAAAACATATTGTCTTTCCTATAGGATACACCTATCATATTTACTATTAATGACAATGTACTCTGAATGGTTTTTCCAAGTCCTTGCTAGTTGGACCTGCTTCCACTTTTGCCTGACAGTGTACATCTTTAAACAGCAGTCTACGATTAAAAGTGCAGTCTAGGTTCACAGAATAGAATTTTTCTCTCTACAATGTCAATTAACCTCTACATGAACATTGTACTCATTAGCTCCAAGCTCTGCAAAAAATTACAGTGATTCATGGGTGAGATGCCTGAAGAATGGAAAGTTAGGGAAAAAGTAACTACTGGTATTAAAAGCATTTTCAAATAAAGATAATATCAGTACAAAGAATAAACTAAGATTGCATTATAATTATAACTTATTGCATTACCACCTTTCGTAACGGGCATGTTGGAATATCTCTTCGGCTCAAGACATATTCCACATATTAGCAATGAACAATCCAAAAGTGAAGTTAAGAAAATAATTCCATTTATAATAGCATCAAAAAGAATAAAATACATAGGAATAAATTTTAAAAATAAGGGCAAGACTTCTATACTGAAACTACAAAACATTATTGAAAGAAATTAAAGATCTAAATAAATAAAAATACATCCCATATTCCTGATTGGAAAACTTAATATTGTTCAGATAGCAGTAATCCCCCAATTGACCTACAGATTCAATGCAATCAAATTTCCAGCTGGTTTCTTTGTAGAAATTGACAGGCTGACACCAAAATTCATATGAACGTGCAAGGGATGCCGAAAAAATCTTGAACTAGAACAAAGCAGGAGGACTCATACTTGCAATTCCAAAGTGGTATACCACTTTACACTAACATCAGCTGTGGATGAGAATTCCCAGTGTTCCATATCCTTGTCAACACTTGGAATTATCGGACTTCTAAGTTTTTGCCAATCTACTGGGTATTTTACCTACTTTAAAGTGTTCTTCTTATCTTCCTAGCCCCTTACTGTGAGGCTTTCCTAAGGTTTAGCTTCTATGAAACTACTCCTTTTCCTACATTCTCTCCTTCAGAAATCTTACCCATTTTTCAGGCTACAAATATCATTTTAGGTTAAAAAAAATCCGTTGCAAGACTTTTTTGGGGGGTAACAGCTTTAATGGGCTATAATAAACATACCATACAATTCACCCATTTAAAGTACACAACTCGGAGGGCTTCCCTGATGGCACAGTGGTTAAGAATCGGCCTGCCAATGCAGGGGACACGGGTTTGAGCCCTGGTCCGGGAAGATCCCACATGCCGTGGAGCAACTAAGCCAGCGAGCCACAACTACTGAAGCCCGTGCACCTAGAACCTGTGCTCTGCAACAAGAGAAGCCACTGCAATGAGAGGCCCACGCACTGCAACGAAGAGTGGCCCCCCCTCACTGCAACTAGAGAAAAGCCCACACACAGCAACGAAGACCCAACACAGCCCAAAATAAATTTTAAAAATACCCATGACATTAAAAAATAATAATAATAATAATAAAGTACACAACTCAGGACTTTCCTGGTGGTCCAGTGGTTTAGAATCCACCTTCCAATGTAGGAAACGTGGGTTCGATCCCTGGCTGGGGAACTAAGATCCCACATGCTGCAGGGCATCTAGGCCCTCGTGCTACAACTACAGAGCCCATGTGCTCTGGAGCCCGCGTGCCACAACTAGAGAGCCCGCGTGCCGCAACTACTGGGCCTGCACACCATAACTAGAGAGAAGCCCGCGTACTGCAACAAAGAGCCAGTGTGCTGCAATGAAAGATCCTGCATGCCGCAACTAAGATCCGATGCAATTATGAATAAAGCTGCTATAAACAACCATGTGTAGGTTTTGTGTGTACACAAGTTTTCAACTCCTCTGGGCAAATAGCATGGAGTGCAATTACTGGACTATATAGTAAAAGTATGTTTAGTTTTGTAAGAAATTGCCCAACTGTCTTCCAAAGTGGCTGTACCAGTTCATGTCTTTTTAATATCCAATATGATGAAATGAGAAGTAAGCATAAAGCATTTTTCCTGCACGTTGAAGTACCGTAGTAGCTGTTTCCAGGACAAAAACACTTGTGTGATTATTTGAACTGCAAGCTGAACAAGCCATTTTTGTCACGGAATACCATTTTAGACAAACCTCAGTTATTCCAACATGGGTATTTGGCAGACATTTTCACAAAAATGAAAGAAATAGGTCTGTCACTTCAAGGAAAACAGCTGATGGTATTTTATTCACAATTGACAAAACTTGGAAGCAACCAAGACGTCCTTGAGTAGGTGAATAGATAAATAAACTATGGAACATCCAGACAATGGAATATTGTTCAAAGTTACAAAGAAATGAGCTATCAAGCTATGAAAAGACATGGAGGAATCTTAAATGCATATTACTAACTGAAAGAAGCTAATCTGAAAAGGCTACATACTACAGGATTCCAATTATATGACACTATGGAAAAGGCAAAACTACAGAGTCAGTAAAAAGATCAGTGGTTGGCAAGGGTTAGGGGAAAGGGAGGGATGAATAGGTGGAACACAGGAGTTCTAGGGCGGTGAAACTACTCTGTATGATAGTATAGTTGGATACATGCCATTACACATTTTTCCAAACCCTTAGAACATACAACACTAAGAGTGAACTCTAACGTACACAGTGGACTTTGGGTCATCAGTTGTAACAAACGCACTACTTTGGTGGGTTGATAGCTAGGAAGGCTGTGCACGACTAGGGGCAGGATGTGTATGGGAAATCTCTGTACCTTCTGCTTAATTTTGCTGTGAACTTAAACTGCTCTAAAAAATTCTCAAAAAAAAAAGAACACTCCAATTAAAATCAGAACAAAGGGGGTGCTGTGGCCTGCCAGCTTCTCCTCCCCCGGGCACATCGATGCCTTCTGGTACAAGAGACAGAGGAGGAGGATGGCGAGGCCACGGCCGCAGCTCTGGACACATGTGCCGTGTCTACGAACCCGCACCACCAGAGCATCACGACAGAGCCATGAAAAGGCAAATAAGGGGACTGTCAGGTACCATCCAATACTCCATCTAGGACTGGATGCTCACCCCACACTCCTCTCTGTGAATCCCTATTCCCGCTCCATTCCCCCCAAAGATCTAATGTATTTTATGCTTGGAATTATTTTATAGATCCCCGATCATGTGTCCCTGCAATAGAAATGTGCTCCAGAATTGACCACAAGGCTCTAAGTGTTCAAAAATAATAATCTTCTGGATTGAGAAATCAGTACAATTATTGGTATGCAAGTAATCAAAATGACACAAGTGTATTACAGTTATGATAAATAATTACTAAATATAAAAAGTAAAATTTAATAGATGGAGAGGGCTAATCTGTTTTCTTCAGTTAGTTCCTATGTCCACAAGGCTCAGCGTCAACTCTATTCTTATTTTTCCAATTTATAAATCAAAACACTGAAAAAATCCCATTCCCATAAATAAATTGATGGCACCAGAAAGAAATAAAAACAAAATCAGAACAAAATAAAGACATGCACTCAAGAGTTGTGATTTAAAAAAAAAAAACACAACGATGCAGCCATAAATAAATAAATATTTTAAAAAAATAAAGTACACAACTCAATGAGTTTTAGTATATTCACAAAGTTGTTTATCAGTTTTAGAACATTTTCATCACCACAAAAAGAAACCTTGTACCCTTTAATAGTCATTCTCCATTCCTTCCAGTGCCACCTCACCCCAAAACCCAGGCAAACACTATTCTACTTTCTGTATCTATATATTTGCCTATGTGGGACATTTCATGTAAATGGAATGATACAATATGTGTTCTTTTGTGGCTGGTTTTCTTCAACTGGCATAATGTTTCCAGGGTTCATTAATGTTGTACCATGTATCAGCACTACATTCATTTTTATGGCCAAATAATATTCTTTAGTGTGGATATACCATATTTTGTTTATCTGTTCATCAATTGATGGACATATGGGCTGTTTCCATATTTTGGCTGTTGTAAGTAGTGGTGCTATAAACATTCATGCACGAGTTTTTATGTGGACACGTTTTCAGTTCTCTTGAGTATACACCTAGGAGTGGAATTGCTGGGTCATATGGTATCTCTATGTTTAACTTTTAGAGGAACTGCCAAACTGTCTTCCAAAGTGGTTGTACCATTTAACATTCGCGCCAGCAGTGTATAAATGTTATAATTATTCCACATTCACATCAATAATTGTTTTTGTCCATTTAAAAAAATATAGTCATTTTAGGGCTTCCCTGGTGGCGCAGTGGTTGAGAGTCCACCTGCCGATGCAGGGGACATGGGTTCGTGCCCCGGTCCAGGAAGATCCCACATGCCACGGAGCGGCTCGGCCCGGGAGCCACGGCCGCTGAGCCTGAGGCGTCTGGGGCCTGTGCTCTGCAACGGGAGAGGCCACAGCAGTGAGAAGCCCATGTACCGCAAAAAATATATATATATATATATATATATAGTCATTTTAGTGAGTGTGAAGTGGTCCCTCATTGTGCTTCTGATTTGCATTTTCCTGATAATTAGTGATACTGAGCATCTTTCCATGTTCTTATTATTGGCCTATGGTATACCTTCTTTGAAGAAATACCTATTCAAATCCTTTGCTCATTTTTAATTGGGTTGTCTTCTTACTACTGAGTAGTAAGAGATTTTTATAAAAATATATCCTGGATACCAGACACTTATCATACATAATTTGCAATTATTTTCTCCCATTCTTTTGGGAGGACCCCATGGGTTGTGGTTTTACTTTCCTCATGGTTTCACTTGAAGCAAAATTTTTTAACTATTTATTTATTTATTTGTTTATTTACTTACTTACTTACTTACTTACTTACTTATGGCTGTGTTGGGTCTTTGTTGCTGCGTGCAGGCTTTCTCTAGTTGTGGCGGGCGGGGGCTAATCTTCGTTGTGGTGCACGGGCTTCTCATTGCGGTGGCTTCTCTTGTTGCAGAGCACGGGCTCTAGGGGCATGGGCTTCAGTAGTTGTGGTGCATGGGCTTAGTTGCTCTGTGGCATGTGGAATCTTCCCAGACAGGGGCTCGAACCCATGTCGCCTGCATTGGCAGGCAGATTCTTAACCACTGTGCAACCAGGGAAGTCCCAAAATTTTTAACTTTAATGAAGCCTGATATCATCTAATTTTCCTTTTTCTCTTGTGCTTTTGGTGTCTTATCTAAGCAACCAAGACTTTTCCAATTTCACTGTACTGACAAATTTTCAAAAACAACTTTGTGGAATAACATACGGCTACCAAATTTTAATTTCCACTCAAATACTAATTTTTAAAAACATTACTATCTGTTCCAGTTCCAGCCAAGATGGAGCATGACAACTATAGTCTATATCCTCCACTAATTACAACTAAAAGCCCTGAACAAGATCTACAAAGCAACAACCTGAGGACTCTGAAAAGTAAACAAAAGCAGAAAGATTGTAGTAAGTCATCAAAACATGGAGAAGTGGACTGTATGGGAATGGTGAGTATCCTGGGTTTTTTATTTCTCTTTTATCTAATGGTATTGGAAGTTTGTCTGTCTTCTGCCAAATCTCTGAATGAGGCCAAAAAGAAATGTTTGTCTAGATGATTGGTGGACGCGGGGGAGGGGGGAGTCTGGAGGATTTTTTAACAAGCTCTACCTTCACATAGATATGGAGTTCAAATTTATACCACTCGGACTTCCCTGGTGGTGCAATGGTTAAGAATCCGCCTGCCAATGCTGGGGACACAGGTTTGAGCCTTGGTCTGGGAAGATCCCACATGCCACAGAGCAACTAAGCCTGTGTGCCACAACTACTAAGCCTGTGCTCTAGAGCCCACGAGCCGCAACTACGGAGCCCGTGTGCCACAGCTACTGAAGCCCGTGTGCCTAGAGCCCATGCTCCACAGCAAGAGAAGCCACCACAATGAGAAGCCTGCGCACCACAACAAAGAGTAGTCCCTGCTCGCCACAACTAGAGAAAGCCCGCGTGCAACAACGAAGACCCAAAACAGCCAAAAATAAATAAATACATGTATTTAAAAAATTTATACTACTCATGTTGTCCAAGAACTGTAAAGCTGAAAATCAAAATAAAAGTCACCAAAAGAGTGTTATCTCTTAGATATCTGGTTAAAGCAAATAGATGTAGGGCCATGGACTTCCCTGGTGGTCCAGTGGTTAAGACTTTGCCTTCCAATGCAGGGGGTGTGGGTTCAATCCCTTGTTGGGGAGCTAAGATCCCACATGCCTCAGGGCCAAAAAACCAAAACATAAAACAGAAACAATATTGTAATAAATTCAATAAAGACTTTAAAAATGGTCCACATCAAAAAAAAAAAAGATATAGGGCCATGTCCTCAATCCAGGTTGTACAGGGTTCTAAAAGATTAACGCTAAAGATAAACTAACAATCCCAAATTACAAAGCACATGAGGAAATGTTTCATACTTAGCAAGAGTTAGGAGTACTACTAACTGCAGGATCAAATTGTTTCCAAGTACAGGAATACCTCATTTTATTGCACTTCACTTTATTGCACTTTGCAGATACTGTGTTTTTTACATACTGAAGGTTTGTGGTAATCCTGCGTCAAGCAACTCTATCAGTACCATTTTTCCAGTAGCATTTACTCACTTTGTGTTTCTGTGTCACATTTTGGTCATTCTTGCAATATTTCAAATTTTATTATTATATTTGTTATGGTTATCTGTGCTCAGTGATTTTTGATGTTACTATTGTAATTGTTCTGGGATGCCATAAACTGTGTCCATATAAGATGGCGAACTTAAACGTTGTCTGTATTCTGACTGCTCCACCAACTGGGCAGCCCCCCATCTCTCTCCCTCTCCTCAGGCCTCCCTATTCCCCGAGACCCAACAGTATTGAAATTAGCCAATTAATATCCCTACAAAGGCCTCTAAGTGTTCACCTGAAGAGTCGTATGCCTCTCACTTTAAATCAAAAGCTAGAAATAATTAAGCTTAGTGAGGAAGGCATGCTGAAAGCCAAGATAAGCTGAAAGCTAGGCCTCTTGTACCAGTTAGCCGAGTTCTGAATGCAAAGGAAAAATTCTTGAAGGAAATTAGAAGTGCAACTCCAGTGCACACATGAATGATAAGACAGTGAAACAGTCTTATTACCCATACGGAAAGTTTTAGTGGTCTGGATAGAAGATCAAACCAGCCAAAACATTCCCTTAAGCCAAAGCCTAATCCAGAGCAAGGCCCTATCTCTCTTCAATTGTATGAAGGTTGAGAGAGGTGAGGAAGCTACAGAACAAAAGCTTAAAGCTAGCAGAGATTAGTTCATGAGGTTTAAGGAAAGAAGCTGACTCCTTAACATAAAAGTGCAAGGTGAAGCAGCAAGTGCTAATTAATATAACAGCTACAGCAAGTTTATCCACAAGATCTAGCTAAGATAATCAATGAAGGTAGCTACACTAAACAACAGATTTTCACTGTAGGCAAAACAGCCTTCTAATGGAAGAGGATGCCATCTAGGACTTTCATAGCTAGAGAGAAGTCAATGCTTGGCTTCAAAGCTTCCAAGGCCAGGCTAACTGTCTTGTTAGAGACTAATGTAGCTGGTGACATTCAGTTGAAGCCAATGCTCATTAACCACTCCTAAAATCCTAGGGCCCTTAAGAATTATGCTAAATCTACTCTTCTGTGCTCTGTAAATGGAACAACAAAGCCTGGATGACAGCACATCTGTTCACAACATGGTGTACTGAATATTTTAAGCCCACTGTTGAGGACTACTGCTCAGGAAAAAAGATTCCTTTCAAAATATTACTTTGACAATGCACTTGGTCACCCAAGAACTCTGATGGAGATGTATAATAAAATTAATGTTTTCATGCTTGCTAATACAACATCCATTCTGCAGCCTATGGATCAAGGAGCAATTTCAACTTTTGAGTTTTATTATTTAACAAATATATTTCGTAACACTATAGCTGCCATGGTAGTGATTTCCACTGATGGATCCAGACAAAGTAAATAGAAAATCTTCTGGAAAGGATTCGCCATTCTAGATGCCATTATAAACATTTGTGATTCATGGGGAAAGGTCAAAATATCAACATTAATAGGAGTTTGGAAGGAGTTGACTTCAACCCTCGTGGATGACTTTGAGGGGTTCAAGACTCCAGTGGAGGAAGTAACTGCAGATGTGGTAGAAAGAGCAAGAGAACTAGAACTGGAAGCAGAACCTAAAGATGGAACTGAACTGCTGCAATCTCATGATAAAACTTTAATGAATGAAGAGTTGCTTCTTATAGATGAGCAAAGAAAGTGGTTTCTGGAGATGGAATCTACTCCTGGTGAAGATGCTGTGAAGACTGTTGAAATGACAACGAAAGATTTAGAATATTAAACTTAGTTGATAAAGCAGCAGTAGGGTTTGAGAGGATTGACTCCAAATTTGAAAGAAGTTTTACTGTGGGTAAAATGCTATCAAAATAGCACTGCATGCTAAAGACAAATCGTTCGTAAAAGGAAGATTTAATTGATGGGACAAACTTCTTTCTCATCTTATTTTAAGAAAATGCCACAGCCACCCCAACCTTCAGCAACAACCTCCCTGATCAGTCCGGAGCCATCAAAATCGAGGCAAGACCCTCCACCAGCAAAGACATTATTATGATTTGCTGAAGGCTCAGACAATGGTTAGCATTTTTTAGCAATAAAGTATTTTTAATTAAGGTACTTATATTGTTTTTTAGACATAATGCTATTACACACTTAATAGACTACATTATAAACGTACTTTCATATGCACTGGGAAAACAAAATATTTGTGTGACTCACGTTATTGTGATACTTGCTTTATTGTGATGGTCTGGAACTAACCTACAATATCTCTTTAGGTATGCCTATAACTTGCCTGCTTCCCGTAATAAAGCTCAACAAGATTTATACTATCATAAAAATATCTAGCACTCAACAATGTAAAATTCACAACACTTGGCATCCAATGAAAGACGATGAGGCCTGGAAAGAGGCAGGAAAACATGATCCATACGGGGGAGATAACCAACTGAAACTGACCCAGAAGTGACACAGATATAAGAATTAGCAGAGAAGGACATTAAAAGAGTGAGTAAAATTATATTTCATATGCTCAAAAAGCTAATCAGAGACACAGAACACAAAAATGATCCAAATCAAACTTCCACAAATAAAAACTGCAAAATCAGACGTGAAAACTATACGAGATGGTGTCAGTCCATTTGGGCTGCTGTAACAAAAACAGCATAAACTGGGTGGCTTATAAACAACAAACATTTATTTCTCACAGTTCTGGAGGCTGGGAGGTCCAAAATCATAGCACCAGCATACTCAGTGTCTGGTAAGAGCCCACTTCCTCATAAATGGCTCCTTTCTCACTGGAATCTTAAATGGAAAGGGGTGAGGGAGTTCTCTCTCAGGCATCCTATATAAAGGCACTAATCCCAATCATCAGGACTCTGCCCTCATGATGTAATCACCTCCAAAGACCCCACCTCCTAATACCATCACCTTGGTGGTTAGAATTTCACTGTATGAATTTGGGGTCGCGGAACACAAATATTCAGCTTATAGCAGATGGGATTAACAGAAGATCAGACACTGCAGAACAAAAATTAATGAACTTGAAGTCATAGCAATACAAAACATTCCAAAATGAAACACAGACCAAAAAAAACTTTTTATTTTTTAAATTTAAAAAAATTTTTAACATCTTTATTGGAGTATAATTGCTGTACAATGGTGTGTTAGTTTCCGTTTACAACAAAGTGAATCAGTTATACATATACATATATGTTCATATCTCTTCCCTCTTGCATCCCCCTCCCTCCCACCCTCCTTATCCCAGCCCTCTAGGTGGTCACATAGCATCGAGCTGATCTCCCTGTACTGTGCGGCTGCCTCCCACTAGCTATCTATTTTACATTCGGTAGTGTCTATATGTCCATGCCACTCTCGCACTTTGTCACAGCTAACCCTTCCCCCTCCCCGTATCCTCAAGTCCATTCTCTAGTAGGTCTGTGTCTTTATTCCTGTCTTGCCCTTAGGTTCTTCAGGACCTTTTTTTTTTTTTCCTTTTCTTAGATTCCATATATATGTGTTAGCATACGGTATTTCTTTTTCTCTTACTGACTTACTTCACTCTGTATGACAGACTCCAGGTCCATCCACTTTACTACAAATAACTCAATTTCGTTTCTTTTTATGGCTGAGTAATATTCCATTGTATATATGTGCAACATCTTCTTTATCCATTTATCTGTTGATGGACACTTAGGTTGGTTCCATGTTCTGGCTATTGTAAATAGAGCTGCAATGAACATTTTGGTACATGACTCTTTTTGAATTATGGTTTTCTCAAGGGTATATGCCCAGTAGTGGGTCGTACAGTAGTTCTATTTTTAGTTTTTTAAGTAACCTCCATACTGCTCTCCATAGTGGCTGTATCAATTTACATTCCCACCAACAGCGCAAAAGTGTTCCCTTTTCCCCACACCATCTCCAGCACTTATTGTTTGTAGATTTTTTGATGATGGCCATTCTGACCGATGTGAGATGATATCTCATTGTAGTTCTGATTTGCATTTCTCTAATGATTAATGATGGTGAGCATTCTTTCATGTGTTTGTTGGCAATCTGTATGTCTTCTTTGGAGGAATGTCCATTTAGGTCTTCTGCCCATTTTTGGATTGGGTTGTTTGTGTTTTTGATATTGAGCTGCATGAGCTGCTTGTACATTTTGGAAATTAATCCTTTGTCAGTTGCTTCATTTGCAAATATTTTCTCCGATTCTGAGGGTTGTCTTTTGGTCTTGTTTATGGTTTCCTTTGCTGTGCAAAAGCTTTTAAGTTTCATTAGGTCTCATTTCTTTATTTTTGTTTTTATTTCCATTTCTCTAGGAAGTGGGTCAAAAAGGATCTTGCTCTGATTTATGTCACAGACTGTTCTCTGTTTTCCTCTAAGAGTTTGATAGTGTCTGGCCTTACGTTTGGGTCTTTAATCCATTTTGAGTTTATTTTTGCGTATGGTGTTAGCGACTGTTCTAATTTCATTCTTTTACATGTAGCTGTACAGATTTCCCACCATTACTTATCGAAGACGCTGTCTTTTCTCCATTGTATATTCTTGCCTCTTTTATCAAAGATAGGGTGACCGTATGTGTGTGGGTTTATTTCTGGGCTTTCTATCCCGTTCCAGTAATCTACATTTCTGTTTTTGTGCCAGTACCATACTGTCTCGATTACCGTAGCTTTGTAATATACTCTGAAGTCAGGGAGCCTGATTCCTCCAGCTCCGGTTTTCCTTCTCAAGATTGTTTTGGCTATTTGGGGTCTTTTGTGTTTTCATGCAGATTGTGAATTTTTTTGTTCTAGTTCTGTGAAAAATCCCATTGGTAGTTTGATAAGGATTGCATTGAATCTGTAGATTGCTTTGGGTAGTAGAGTCATTTTCACAATGTTGATTCTTCTAATCCACGAACATGGTATATCTCTCCATCTATTTGTATCATCTTTAATTTCTTTCATCAGTGTCTTATAATGTTCTGCACACAGGTGTTCTGTCCCCTTAGGTAGCTTTATTCCTAGGTATTTTATTCCTTTTGTTGCAATGGTAAATGGGAGAGTTTTCTTAATTTCACTTTCAGACTTTTCATCATTAGTATATAGGAATGCAAGAGATTTCTGTGCATGAATTTTGTATCCTGCTACTTTACCAAATTTATTGATTAGCTCTAGTAGTTTTCTAGTAGCTTCTTTAGGATTCTCTATGTATAGTGTATGTCATCTGCAAACAGTGACAGCTTTACTTCTTTTCTGGTTTGGATTCCTTTTATTTCTTTTTCTCTTCTGATTGCTGTGGCCAAAATTTCCAAAACTATGTTAAATAATAGTGGTGAGAGTGGGTAACCTTGTCTTGTTTCTGATCTTATTGGAAATGGTTTCATATTTTCACCATTGAGGACGATGTTGGCTGTGGGTTTGTCATAACACAGCCTTTATTATGTTGAGGTAAGTTCCCTCTATGCCTATATTCTGGAGGGTTTTTATCATGAATCGGTGTTGAATTCTGACGAAAGCTTTCTCTGCATCTATTGAGATGATCATATGGTTTTTCTCCTTCAATTTGTTAATATGGTGTATCACATTGATTGATTTGCATACGTTGAAGAATCCTTGCATTCCTGGGATAAACCCCACTTGATCATGGTGTATGATCCTTTTAATGTGCTACTGGATTCTGTTTGCTAGTATTTTGTTGAGGATTTTTGCATCTATGTTCATCAGTGATATTGGCCTGTAGTTTTCTTTCTTTGTGAAATCACTGTCTGGTTTTGGTATCAGGGTGATGGTGGCCTCATAGAATGAGTTTGGGAGTATTCCTCCCTCTGCAATATTTTGGAAGAGTTTGAGAAGGTTAGGTGTTAGCTCTTCTCTAAATGTTCGATAGAATTCGTCTGTGAAGCCATCTGGTCCTGGGCTTTTGTTTGTTGGAAGATTTTTAATTACAGTTTCAATTTCAGTGCTTGTGATTGGCCTGTTCATATTTTCTATTTCTTCCTGGTTCAGTCTCAGAAGGTGGTGCATTTGTACGAATTTGTCCATTTCTTCCAGGTTGTCCATTTTATTGGTATATAGTTGCTTCTAATCTCTCATGATCCTCTGTATTTCTGCGGTATCAGTTGTTACTTCTCCTTTTTCATTTCGAATTCAATTGATTTGAATGCTTCCTGGACTGGAATAACTATTTCCTTTCCCATATTAGGGAAGTTTTCAACTATAATCTCTTCAAATATTTTCTCAGTCCCTTTCTTTTTATCTTCTTCTTCTGGGACCCCTATCATTCGAATGTTGGTGCATTTAATATTGTCCCAGAGGTCTCTGAGACTGTCCTCAATTCCTTTCATTCCTTCTTCTTTATTCTGGTCTGCAGTAGTTATTTCCACTATTTTATCTTCCAGGTCACTTATCTGTTCTTCTACCTCAGTTATTTTGCTATTGATCCCTTCTAGAGAGTTCTTAATTTCATTTATTGTGTTGTTCATATTGTTTGTTTGCTCTTTAGTTCTTCTACGTCCTTGGTAAACATTTCTTGTATTTTCTCCATTCTATATCCAAGATTTTGCATCATCTTTACTATCAGTATTCTCAATTGTTTTTCAGGTAGACTGCCTATTTCCTCTTTATTTGTTAGGTCTGGTGGGTTTTTACCTTGCTCCTTCATCTGCTGTATGTTTCTCTATCTTCTCATTTTGCTTAATTACCGTATTTGGGGTCTCCTTTTCGTAGGCTGCAGGTTCGTAGTTCCCATTGTTTTTGTTGTCTGCCCTTAGTGGCTAAGGTTGGTTCCGTGGGTTGTGCAGGCTTCCTGGTGGAGGGGACTGGTGCCTGTGTTCTGGTGGATGAGGCTGCATCTTGTCTTTATGGTGGGCAAGTCCACATCTGGTGGTGTGTTTTGGGGTGTCTGTGACCTTATTATGATTTTAGGCAGCCTCTCTGCTAATGTGTGAGGTTGTGTTCCTGTCTTGCTAGTTGTTTGGCATAGGGTGTCCAGCACTGTAACTTGCTGGTCGTTGAGTGGAGCTGGATTTTGGCATTGAGATGGAGATCTCTGGGAGACTTTCGCTGTATGATATTACATGGAGCTGGGAAGTCTCTTGTGGACCAATGTCCCGAACTCGGCTCGCCCACCTCAGAGGCACAGCCCTGACACCTGGCTGGAGCACCAAAAACCTGTCATCCACATGGCTCAGAATAAAAGGGAGAAAGAAAGAAAGAAAAAGATTTTTAAAAATGAAATAAAATAATATAAAGTTATTAAAATAAAAAATAAGTATTAAAAATTTTTTTAATAAAAAAAGAAAGAAGAGAGCAACCATACCAAAACACAAATCCACCAATAACAAGCGCTAAAAACGATATTAAAAAAAAAAAAGAGAGAACGGACAGCAGAACCCAAGGACAAATGTTAAAAGCAAAGCTATACAGACAAAATAACACACAGAAGCATATACATACACACTCACAAAAAGAGAAAAAGGGAAAAATATATATATATTGTTGCTCCTAAAGTCCACCTCCTCAATTTGGGATGATATGTTGTCTATTCAGGTATTCCACAGATGCAGGGTACATCAAGTTGATTGTGGAGATTTAATCCGCTGCTCCTGAGGCTGCTGGGAGAAATTTCCCTTTCTCTTCTTTGTTTGCACAGTTCCTGGAGTTCAGCTTTGGATTTCGACCCGTCTCTGTGTGTAGGTTGCCTCAGGGCGTCTGTTCTTCACTCAGACAGGACGGGGTTAAAAAAGCAGCTGATTCGGGGGCTCTGACTCACTCAGGTCGGGTGGAGGGAGGGGTAGAGAATGCAGGGCAAGCCTGCGGCGGCAGAGGCCAGTGTGACGTTTCACCAGCCTGAGCTGTGCTGTGTGTTCTCCTGGGGAAGTTGTCCCTGGATCATGGGACTCTGGCAGTGGCAGGCTGCACAGGCTCCTGGGAAGGGAGGTGTGGAGAATGACCTGTGCTTGCACACAGGCTTCTTGGTGGCTGCAGCAGCCTTAGTGTCTCATGCCCGTCTCTGGGGTCTGCACTGACAGCCGCGGCTCACACCCGTCTCTGGAGCTCTTATAAGCGGCACTCTTAATCCTGTCTCCTCGCGCAGCAGGAGACAAAGAGGCAAGAAAAGGTCTCTTGCCTCTTCAGCAGCTCCAGACTTTTTCCTGGACTCCCTCCCGGCTACCTCTGGTGCACTAGCCCCCTTCAGGCTGTGTTCACGCAGCCAACCCCAGTCTTCTCCCTGGGATTCAGTAAAGCCAGAGCCTCAGCTCTCAGCCACAACCCGCCCTGGCGGGTGAGCAGACAAGCCTCTCGAGCTGGTGAGTGCTGTCGGCACCGATCCTCTGTGTGGGCTCCACTTTGCCTTCCACACCACTTGCTGCACTCTCCTCCATGGCTCCAAAGCTTCCCCCCTCCGCCACCCGCAGTCTCCACCCGAGAAGGGTCTTCCAAGTGTGTGGAAACCTTTCCTCCTTCACAGCTCCCTCCCACTGGTGCAGGTCCCGTCCCTATTCTTTTGTCTCTGTTTTTTCTTTTTTCTTTTGCCCTACCCAGGTACATGGGGAGTTTCTTGCCTTTTGGGAGGTCTGAGGTCTACCAGCATTCAGTAGGTGTTCTGTAGGAGTTGTTCCACATGTAGATGTAATTCTGATGTATTTGTGGGGAGGAAGGTGATCTCCATGTCTTACTCTTCCGCCATCTTGAAGCCTGCCCCCCAAAATCTTTTTAAATGTAAACAGCATAAGTGAACTGTGGGAGTGACTTCAAACAACCTAATATATGAGTAATTAGCATCTGTGGGTGAAGCAGAAAAAAATATTTCACAAAATACTGGAACTTTCCAAACATGATGAAAGCCATGATCCCGGAGATTCAAGATGCTCAAAGAGCCCAAGCACAAGAAACAAAGAAAATTACTTCAAAGTACATCATCAACAAACTGCTCAAAACCAGTGATAAACAGAAAATCCAAATATTAGCCAGAGAAAAATGACATGTTACATAAAGAACAAAAATAAGGATTGCATCATATTTATTATCAGAAACAATGTAACAGGAAAACTGTGAACAATATCTTTAAAATTCTCAAAGAAAGAAAAGCTCTCCATTTCAAATTCTATACCCAGAAAAAATATCATTCAAAAACAAACGGGGGACTTCCCTAGTGGTGCAGTGGTTAAGAATCCGCCTGCCAATGCACAGGACATGGGCTCGAGGCCTGGCCCAGGAAGATCCCACATGCCATGGAGCAACTAAGCCCATGTGCCACAACTACTGAGCCTGCGCTCTAGAGCCTGCTCGCCACAACTACTGCAGCCCGCATGCCTAGAGCCTGTGCTCCGCAACAAAGAGAAGCCACTTCA
Source organism: Hyperoodon ampullatus (assembly GCF_949752795.1). NCBI lineage: Eukaryota > Metazoa > Chordata > Mammalia > Artiodactyla > Ziphiidae > Hyperoodon > Hyperoodon ampullatus. The sequence goes on from NC_136913.1 coordinate 60,083,829, forward strand.
GTGAGAAGCCTGCACACTGCAACAAAGTGTAGCCCCTGCTCGCCACAACTAGAGAAAGCCCACACACAGCAATGAAGACCGAACACAAGTCAAAAGAATAAAAAAATAAATGGTGTACCTTACACCCATTAGCATGTCTACTATCAAAAAATAATAAGTGTTTGCAAGGATGTGGAGAAATTGAAACCCTTGTATACTTTTGGCTGAAATTTAAAATGGTGCAGCTGTTACGGAAAAAACAGTGGTGTGTTTCCTCAAAAAAATTAAAAATAGAATTTCAATATGATCCAGAAGTTCCATTTCTGGGTTTATACCCCCCAAAAATTGAGATCAGGGAACCAAACAGCTATTTGTACACCCACATTCACAGCAGCATTATTCACAATAGCCGAAGGTGAAAACAACCAACATGTGCATAAATGGCTGAATGTATAAGCAAAATGTGGTATATACATACAGTGGAATATTATTCAGTCTTAAAAAGAAAGGAAATTCTGACACATGTTATAACATGGATGAACCTTGAGGACATTATGCTATGTGAAATACACCAGTCACAGAAGTACAAATACTGTTTTATTTTACTTATATGAGATATCTAGAGTAGTCAAATTCATAGAGACTGAAAGTAGAATGGTGGTTTCCAGGAACTGGAAGAGAGAGGAATAGGGAGTTATTATATAATGGGTACAGAGTTTACATTTTACAAGATGAAGAGTTCTGGAGAAGAATGTTGGAGATGGTTTCACAATATGAATGTACTCAAGGCCACTATACTGTATAGTTAAAAACAGTTAAGATGGCAAATTATATGCTATGAAAAATTTAACAATATGAAAGTAGGAATAGCTATATTCATATCAGATAAAGTAGACTGTACATCAAAAAAATAATTACCAGGGACAGAAAGGGACATTATAGAATGATAAAAGGGTCAATCTACCACGAAGAAATAGTAACTCTAAATACGTGTGCACCAAACAAAAGAGCTGTAAAATATCTGAAGTAAAAAATTACAGAAATAAAAGGGGAAATAGACAAATCCACAATTATAGTTGGAAATTTAAACATCCCTACCTTCAAAAATTCATAGAACTAGACAAAAACTCAGCAAAGATATAGAAGATCTCAACATCATCAATCAACAGGATCTACAGCTGATCCTTGAACAACAAGGGTTTGAATTGTGCAGGTCCACTTATATGTGGATTTTTTTTTTCAATAAATACTACAGTACTACATGATCCATGGATATGGAACTACGGATACACCTGGCCCACTATAAAGTTATACGTGGCTTTTCAACTGTGCAGGGTGTCGACCCATGTTGTTCAAGGGTCAACTGTAATTGACATTTATACAACACTCCACCCCAAAAGAGCTGAATACACTTTTTTTTCCCAAGTGTCCACAGGACATTTACCAAGATATATTATATCCTGGGCCATAAATCAAACCCTGTTAAGAAGATGAAAAGACAGCTTTCAGACAGGGAGAAAATATTTGCAATCCATATATGTGACAAACAACTCTTATCTAGAATATCTTATTTTATCAAACTCAACAGTAGAAGTTGAGCAATCCAAGTATGAAATGCACAAGCCTTACGAAGAGACATTTCACCAAAGAGTAGCACCTGCAAAGGTGTTCAACATCATTAGCCAGTAGTAAAGTATAAATTAAAATCACTACATACCTATTAGAACAGCTAAAATATGAAAACAGGGACAATGACAAATGCCAGCAAGAAGGAAAAGAAACTAAAACTCTCATACATTGTTGGTAGGAATGCAACATGGTACAGCCACTCTGGTAAACAGTTTGACAATTTCTTAAAAACAAAATAGCCCAACAACTGTACACCTAGTCATTTATCCAGGAAAATGAAAACTTACATCCAACACAAAAACCTATACACAAATACTATAGCAGCTTTACTCATAAGAGCCAAAATCTGAAAACAACCAATATTTCCTTTAATAGGTGAATGGTTAAACACACTGTGATACCATCCATACCATTCACCACTCAGTGATAAAAGAAACCAAGTATTAATACACACAAAAACTTGAATGGATTTCAAAGGCATTATGCTAAGTGAAAAAAGCTAATCTTCTAAAAGTCATAAACTGTATGATTCCATTTATATAATATTCTTGGAATGACAAAATTATAGAGATGAAGAATAGTGTTTGCAAGGGCTTAGGGATGGTGGGGGGTGGAGCAGGTATGGGTGTGCATATAAAGGGGTAGTATGAGGAAAATCTTTGGGGTGATGGGATAGTTCTGTATATTATTGCAGTGGTAGTTACATGCATTTACACATGGGATAAAATGGCATAAAGCTATACACATAAAATGTACCAATGACAATCTGCTGTTTTTGATGTATTATAGTAATGCAGCAGTTAACCATCAGAGGAAACTTCGTAAAGGGTACATGGGACTTCTTTGTACTATTTGGAGAGGGGAGGGGGGGTGTTAAAATTTTCTTCTGAATCTATTGCTTTTATTTAATTTTAATTTTTTTCTTTGTACCATTTTTGCAACTTCCTGTTACTCTATAAGTATTAAAAATAAAAAGTTTTTTTAAAAATAATGTGAAATAGGGACTTCCCTGGTGGTCCAGTGGCTGGGCCTCCACACTCCCAATGCAGGGTCCCTGGTTCAATCCCTGGTTGGGGAACTAGATCCCACATGCATGCCGCAACTAAGAGTTTGCATGCCGCAACTGAAGAACCCACATGCTGCAACAAAGATCGAAGATCCCGCGTGCCACGACTAAGACCCAGTGCAGCCAAATAAATATATTTTTTTAATAATGTGAAATAAAGACATTTTCAAAGACACAAATGCTGAAATAAGTCATCACCAATAGACCAGCACTACAAAAAATGTTAAAAGGTGTCAATGATGGTTAATTTTATATGTCAACTTGACTGGGCCACAGGGTACCCAGATATTTTGTCAAACATTATTCTGATCTTTCTGTGAGAGTGTTTCTGGATGAGATTAACATTTAAATCAACAGACTGGGGCTTCCCTGGTGGCGCCGTGGTTAAGAATCCACCTGCCAAGCAGGGGAAACAGGTTCGAGCCCTGGTCCGGGAAGATCCCGCATGCCGCAGAGCAAATAAGCCCATGCCCCAGAGCTACTGAGCCTGTGCTCTAGAGTCCATGAGCCACTAGGGAAAGCCTGCATGCAGCAACGAAGACCCAATGCAGCCAAAAATAAATAAATAAGTAAATAAATTTATAAATAAATAAATAGACAGACAGACAGATAGACTGGGTAAAGCAGATTGCCCAGCATGTGGGTGGGCCTTACCCAATGAGTTGAAGGCCTGAACAGAACAAAAAAGCTGACCCTCCCCTGAGTCACAGAGAACTCTTCCTGACTGACTGCTTTTGAGCTGGACATCAGCCTTTTCCTGCATTCGGACTGGAACTGAAACACTGGCCCTTCTTGTGTTTCAGGCCTGCCAGCCTTTGGACTGAAACTACATCATTGGCTCTCCTGGTTCTCAGGCCTTTGGACTCAGACTGGAACCACACCATCAGCCTTCCTGAGTCTCTGTCTTGCCAACTCATCCTGCAGATCTTGAGACTCACCAGCCTCCACAACTGCATGAGCCAATTCTTCATAATAAGTCTCTTTGGATAATCCCAAAATAATGTTCTTCAGGCAGAAGAAAAATAACAAATGGAAATTTGGATGTATACAAAGGAATAACAATTACTTGAAATGGTAACTACATGTGTAAATGCGTAAGTTTTTTTCCTATTTGTATCTCTTTTAAAATAAAATTGACGGGCTTCCCTGGTGGCGCAGTGGTTGTGAGTCCGCCTGCCGATGCAGGGGACACGGGTTCGTGCCCCGGTTCGGGAGGATCCCACATACCGCGGAGCGGCTGGGCCCTTGAGCCCCGGCCGCTGAGCCTGCGCTTCCGGAGCCTGTGCTCCGCAACGGGAGAGGCCACAACAGTGAGAGGCCCGCGTACCGCAAAAAAAAATAAATAAATAAAATAAAAATAATAATAATAAAAAAAAAATAAAATTGACAATTTAAACAAAAATAATAACATAGTATTGTGGATTTTATAACATATGTAAAAGTAAAACATATGACCACAGTAGCATAAAGGCCAGGCTGGGAGATATAAAAGTACACTATTATGACATATGAAGGTAGACCAAGATAAGGTATATAGTATAAGCCCTAAAGAAACCAGTAGAATAGCAAAACAAAGAGTTACAACTAATAAGCCAACAGAAGAAATAAAACTGAATCTAAAAAATTATTCAAATATGTAATGTGACACAGCCTCTATGATCACTCTCCTTTTTCAGTATTTCCCTGAGTAGTCTCACTGTTTATTCCTCCAGATGATCCTGCAAATATTTTCATAATACTCCTCCTTTTTTTAATAAATAAATAATTTATTTATTTATCTTTGGCTGCATTGGGTCTTTGTTGCTGCATGTGGGCTTTTCTCTAGTTGTGGAGAGTGAGGGCTACTCTTTGTTGTGGTGCACAGTCTTACTGCAGTGGCTTCTCTTGTTGTGGAGCATGGGCTCTAGGCATGTGGGCTTCAGTAGTTGTGGCTCGCAGGCTCAGTAGTTGTGTCACAGGGCTTATTTGCTCCGCGGCATGTGGGATCTTCCCAGGCCAGAGCTCAAACCCTTGTCCCCTGCGTTGGCAGGCATATTCTTAACCACCGTGCCACCAGGGAAGTCCGTATTTTCATAATATTTCAATATGGATTCTTCAGGAGGTTAGAATAAAAACTACATGGGACTCATAAATTGTTTTGAAGAAAAACTTACTTAAATACAAACTTACAAAAGAAGGCAGAAAAAAAAGAAGAAAAGGGGAATAAAGAATATGCAGGACAAATAAACAATAACAAGGTGATAGACTCAAACTTAACCACATCAATAATCACATCAAATGTAAATATTCTAAACACCCCAGTCAAAAGACTGAGGTTGTCAGAGTGGATAAAAAAGCAAAACCCAACTGTATGCAGCTTACAAGAGATGCACTTTAAACATAAAGACGTAAATAGGAAAACAGAACAAGATACACCATGCTAACGCTAGTCAAAAGAAAGCTAAAGTAACTATATCCATAAAAGATAAAGTAGATTTAAGAGCAACTATGGTATATATCCATACAATAAGATATTACTGAACCCTGGGAATAAACTACGCACACACACAACATCTAAGAATAACTGTACTGAATGCTGAATGAAAGAAGCCATTCAAAACTAGAGTACATTCTCTATGATTCCATTGGTATAAAACTCTAGAAAATGCAAACTAATCTATGAAAGCAGATCAGCTGTTACCTAGGGAAGAGTGGGAAAGAGGGGTGACAAAAGGGTGTGAAGAAACTTTGAGGAATGATGTATATATTCAGTATCCTAGTTGTGGTGATTGTTTCATAGATATACACACATGTCAAAACATCAAATATTTTACTTTAAATATGGGTAGTTTATTGTATGTTAATTATACCTAAACAAAACTGTTAAAAGATAATTAAGAGGAATGAATTATGTCAGTGGCAAAATAGGAATACAAAAACCCTGATAAATCCTGATAACAAATGAATAAATCAATAAGTAAATAAATAAATATTAAATAAATGGGAGAAGGGAGAGCTCTTGCTTACAGTAGAATGCTGAGTGCCAACTGGTAAATATGAAGGGAGTGCTACAGTTAGAAAATGATTGTTTGGCAACCATCGTAAGATTGATTCAGGCAAGAACACTAATTCTTAAGGAAATTTTTAATAAAAAGCAGGGTGTATGCATAATTTTAAAGTGTTTATTGGTTGCAAGGGGAAAAATGGTTAATATACAGTGAAGATATACACTTTTGAACAGGTGATCAGTATTATCACCAATGAGGAGCAGACGGACATCAGGGGCCTCCAAATGTGATGCCCTGAGAAGGGACACAATATCACTCATGCAGTATTCCAGTCACAAATGCATAATATGAGTCTAATCACAAGGAAACATCAGATAAATCTCAAATGAAGAATTTTCATTTAAAAGAAGGTAAGGAGCTAATGTATTCTTCCAAAATATCAATGACACAAAAGTCAAAAGAAAGGCTACAGAAATGTTCCAGATTACAGGGGACTAAAGAGACATGTCACAAAAATGCAATACTTAATCCTAGACTGATTAATCCTATATTGGAGAGAAAAACATGCTATACAGTTCATTACTGAGTGTATATAACATATATTATTATTATAGATATCAATATATATTATCCTCAATAAGATGAATGTATGAATTATATTTCCTCAATAATACAGAGAAAGAGAGAATGCACAAAATGTTAATAACAGGTGATTCTGGTTGAAGTAAATAGATGAGTATTCTTTGAACTATTCTTATTCTTTCAATCTTTCTCTAGGTTTGAAATTGTTTACAAATAAAACTCTTTTAAGTGTATATTGCCACTGAAATCCTAACGCACCCAGTTCATCGATGTCCAGGGTCAATAATTAGGCTATTAAATGTGATATGTCAGGAGTAATGCAGATGGACAATTATTGTTATAAAAACTGCAACTTCTGTATCCAGTGAACAAAGAGACATGCTGACAAGAAGCCATGTAGCTAGTATGCAGCCTCCTCCATTGTCTTGGATCCTATTTTTTATTTAGACTTGCATCTTAGCAAATGCAAAAAAAAAGGATGCAGCTTTTGAAAATGTTCATGTATATTAATATTTTAAAATTTAAACATTTAATATAAAAGAAGTTTTTCAGCATTAAAAAACCCCATCCACGTGACATAAATTTCACGAAAATATAATTCAAGTAAATGGTTTCTTTGGGCAATTTAATATTCTGATAAATTCAACTATTCACTTTCATGCTTCCCATCTTGTTGAAAAAAATCTTTTGAAAATGTATCAGGGACTTCCCTGGTGGTGCAGTGGTTAAGAATCCGCCTGCCAATGCAGGGGACAAGCGTTCCATCCCTGGTCTGGGAAGATCCCACATGCCATGGAGCAATAAGCCCGTGTGCCACAACTACTGAGCCTGTACTCTAGAGCCCGCGAGCTACAACGACTGAGCCCACGTGCTACAACTACTGAAGCTGCGTGCCTAGAGCCCGTGCTCTACAACAAGAGAAGCCACAGCAATGAGAAGCCCGTGCACCGCAACGAAGAGTAGCCCCTGCTCACCACAACTAGAGAAAGCCCGCGCCCAGCAACGAAGACCCAATGCAGCCAAAATAAATAAAAATTTTAAAAAATGTATCACTATATTTAATCGCCTTATAGAGTAAAACACATTGATCCTAATTGAATCTCTTAAAACAGTCATCAGCCTATCAATATTCCTTATCCAGGAGTATAGAGATATTGTATGTATGTATGTATGTATATGTGTATGTATGTATGTATGAGCATCAGCTGAAAGTGAACGACTGATGTTGGTTTTTTTAAACTAAATCCCATTATCTGCCTATTTTATCATTTCCTTCTTTATCCTAAAATTTACTCACATCAGAGAACCTTTTCTCTTTTGTGCGAAAGAAAATTTTTTCAAAAATATCTGTTGTCAGAGGTATAGGTATACTTTATTCTTCCTTTCTGTGCTGCAGAAGAGACTGCAACAATCTTGTTTTAAAAAAAAAACAAACAGGAATACTGGAGCAAATGTCTACACTGGATTTCAAAATGTGAATCAATGCTTTCAAAATTTCATTAAGCTAATTTTCAAAAGTAAAAACCTCTTATACCTTGTTTGCTAGGTTTACAGCGCTGAGAGCCTTATAATATTCTTTGCCGTCCCAATCCATATAAGCAGTGGCTAGTAACCGTAGAACTTTAGCCTATAATTAAAAATAGAAAAAACACACACACAGCTGAGGGTTAAACTGCAATACAACAGCTGACTAGCACTTACACAGTGACAGGCATTTCTCAAACCTCAGTCATAATTATGAAATAGCATTTCCTTAAGCAACCACATAGTCTTGGGATATGTCTCATCATTATGCTACCCACACCAAATACCATCTGAGAATTTTACAGTAATAGCTTATTTAAATTTAATATAATTGTGTTAATATACTTATTTTCTTAACAGTGTTTTAGTGGTAAAGTACTTAATCATCACCACTTTAAAAATAAGGAGGGGCTTCCCTGGTGGCGCAGTGGTTGAGAATCTGCCTGCTAATGCAGGGGACACGGGTTCGAGCCCTGGCCTGGGAGGATCCCACATGCCACGGAGCGGCTGGGCCTGTAAGCCATGGCCGCTGAGCCTGTGCGTCCGGAGCCTGTGCTCCACAACAAGAGAGGCCGCAACAGTGAGAGGCCCGCGCACTGCGATGAAGAGTGGCCCCCACTTGCCACAACTAGAGAAAGCCCTTGCACAGAAATGAAGACCCAACACAGCCAAAAATAAATAATTAATTTTTTTAAAAAAATAAGGAAATTAAAGCACAGCAATATTTAATGTAATCATCTTACCACCTACTGTTTAGGTAGCATTATATTAGGCCTCCACCAAAAGAAATAAATAGAAAGACATAATCCCTCTCTCAAAGACTTTATAGCCTAGTTGAGATTAACCAATTGGACCAAGGGCACATATACCACCATTTCACTAGGAGCAGATATACTTTCCTATAGACAACATTTCTCCCAACTCAACCAAGTTTTAAAATTAATAAAGTATTTAGTAATTAAGTCAGTTTCTCCAGCCAGATCTACATTGATAAGTGGAATAACTCCACTTAGCACAGACTTATTTAACTACAGATTCACATTTTGAAAGTAGGAGGCCTATTTCAATGAAGATTCTATTCTGCCTCTAAGTATAATGAGGACAGTAGGATCAGGTGAAGGTGTTCTTCTAACTTAAAAAAAAATGTTAAGCACATTAGGGCTCTGCGAACCTTAGAGAAATGACATTTAGGGTGTGATAGCTTTGAGATTTTAATTAAAAAACTAAGATGGATATAATGTACTTAATATCATTATTATTATTGTGGAGCAACTCTCAACTTATAAACTTCCCCAGAGGACTCTGATGGAGTAAATATGGCATCTCTGAGAAAGACTGTAGCTATTTCATAATAGTAAAAGGGTCAAATAATCATAAAGATAAAACAAAATGGATGAACCTCAAAACTATTATGTTAAGCAAAAGAAGCCAGACATAAAACAGTACATACTGCATGATTTCATTTATACACAGATAAGCCAAAAATATTCTACATCAATAAAAGTCAGAACAGTGGTTTTATCATGGGGGTATGAATGGCTATAAACTGGAAAGAGGCCAAGGTAACTTTTGAGGGTGATGGAAAGTTCTGTATCTTGATCTGTGTGGTAGTTACAAAACTATATAGATAAATTGAAACTCATCAGGCTGTACAATTTTAAGATTTGTGCAATTTAGTGTGTGTGTGTATATATATGTGTGTGTGTGTATATATATATATTTATTTTTTAAGTTATACCACAATAAAACACTTCTAGCATGAAAGAAAAACTATTTCATAATCTTCTCCATACCTTGCAATATGAATATTATATTTCAATCACACTTAAATCCTATCTTCCATCCTCATTTCCTCCTCCAGACGTCTTCTCATCTAGATCCCTTGCCTCATATTCCCTTCTCCCTCCCCTTTTAACTGTATGAACCCCATCTGCTTTTCGAAGCCTATCTCCTACCAAAAGTCTTCTTCAACTATTCTAGTCAATATTAATATTCCCCTTTTCTGCATGCCCTTCCGTATACTTCAGTTTAGTACCACACAGTTTATCACTTATTTTTCCCAAACTGTTTCACTTGTACTCATTTGTTTTAATCTTTTTCTTGAAATTTTAATTAAAGTATAAAATACATACAAAAAAGTTCCAAAATCTCTATGGTACAACTCTGAATTTTCACACAGTGAGCACACATATGTTAACAACACAGAAATCAAGAAACAGAACATTAGTCTCATCTCATATCTCTTTTCAGACACTATTCCAAACAAGGGTAACCAATTATCTGACTTCCAACACCATGTATTAGTTCTACCTGCTTTTGGCATTCACATTTATGGAACCATACAGTATGTACTACTTTGTATTTTGCTCTGTTTGTTCAACATTATATGTGAGAACATCCATATTGTTACAATTATTGTAGTCTATTCTCATTGTTATATGGTATTCTATTATATGACACTATCATAATATATTTTCATTATTTTTACTTGTGATAAAGTACACATAACATAAAATTGACCATTTAAACCATTTTTAAGTGTATGGTTCAGTAGCATTAAGTATATTCACACTGTTGTGCAACCAGCACCACCATACATCTCCAGAACTTTTAATCTCACAAAATTGAAACTCTCCACCCATTAAACAATAGCTCCCCATGTTCTCCTCCCTCCAAACCTCTGCAACCACCATTCTATTTTCCGTCTCTATGAATTTGACTACCCAACATATCTCACTGAACTGGAATCATACAGTATGTCTTTTTGTGAATGGCTTATTTCACTTAACATAATGTCCTCCAGGTTCATCTATGTTGTAGCATGTGTCAGAATTTCCTTCCTTTCATGGCTGAATAATATTCCATTGTATTCACCTGTATTAGTTTCATCCTTTAAACATAAGTTATTTAAGGGTAGAGGCCACATTTTATATTTCTGTTTTTTCCCCATCTACCACATTGTTAGATATATTGATATATATATGTGTGTGTATATACATATAAATATATGTATACATGTGTGTGTGTGTATGTATTCAGTTACATTTTGAGTGATATACTGTAATAATAGTAAGAAGCAAAGACGGATATTCAAAAAAATTCCATTCTGCTATGGTATGTATTAAATTAGTTTTATATCAGATTTATTTACATAATCACATTTTACTTGATTAAATATGAAAATTAACTTCCATACCAAGCATGTTCTATCTGGGTGGTTACAGAAACCGAGAATATAAGCTAAAACTTATATAGCCAAACATTGTCCTAAGCACTTTACATGTATTAATTAATTCATGGGTACAAGAATCTACCTGGAGGATTGATTCTATAAGTTTACCAACCTTACAGAAACTAATGCACTGAGATATTAAATGATGTGCCCAGTGAATAATCTGCTCACAAATGGAGGGACAGACTATCATAATTTTATTACAATAACATAAACTGTATTTCTTCAACCAACTTCTGCAATATTTAACATATTCCTTACCAGCATGCGTGGCCGAACATACTGCTTATCCATCCTCCCAGTATCATAGCTTTGTCTATCATTAAAAAAGGAAAAAATACATATAAATACATATAAATATATATTTATTTCAAATTATATATATTTTTTCAAGACTACATATTACTAAGAAGACATGTTACAATTATACTTAATTACAACTTTTCTATTTTGCACTACAACATATTATTAGCCAATTGATACATAAAAATCAATTACATAAAGCAATACTTTCTAACTTTAGAAAACCACAGAGATAGCCTCCATCCACCAGAGGGCAGACAGCTGAAGCAAGAACTACAATCTTGCAGCCTGTGGAACAAAAACCACATTCACAGAAAGATAGACAAGATGAAAAGGCAGAGGGCTATGTACCAGATGAAGGAACAAGATAAAACCCCAGAAAAACAACTAAATGAAGTGGAGATAGGCAAACTTCCAGAAAAAGAATTCAGAATAAAGATAGTGAAGATGATCCAGGACCTCGGAAAAACAATGGAGGTAAAGAACGAGAAGATGCAAGAAATGTTTAACAAAGACCTAGAAGAATTAAAGAACAAACAAACAGAGATAAACAATACAATAACTGAAATGAAAACTAAACTAGAAGGAATCAATAGCAGAATAACTGAGGCAGAAGAACGGATAAGTGACCTGGAAGACAGAATGGTGGAATTCACTGCCATGGAACAGAATAAAGAAAAAAGAAGGAAAAGAAATGAAGACAGCCTAAGAGACCTCTGGGACAACATTAAACGCAACAACATTCGCATTATAGGGGTCCCAGAAGGAGAAGAGAGAGAGAAAGGACCCGAGAAAATATTTGAAGAGATTATAGTCGAAAACTTCCCTAACATGGGAAAGGAAATAGCCACCCAAGTCCAGGAAGTGCAGCGAGTCCCATACAGGATAAACACAAGGAGAAACAGGCTGAGACACATAGTAATCAAATTGGCAAAAATTAAGGACAAAGAAAAATTATTGAAAGCAGCAAGGGAAAAACGACAAATAACATACAAGGGAACTCCCATAAGGTTAACAGCTGATTTCTCAGCAGAGACTCTACAAGCCAGAAGGGAGTGGCATGATATACTTAAAGTGATGAAAGGGAAGAACCTACAACCAACATTAATCTACCTGGCAAGGATCTCATTCAGATTCGATGGAGAAATCAAAAGCTTTACAGACAAGCAAAAGCTAAGAGAATTCAGCACCACCAAACCAGCTCTACAACAAAAGCTAAAGGAACTTCTCTAAGTGGGAAACACAAGAGAAGAAAAGGACCTACAAAAACAAAGCAAAAACAATTAAGAAAATGGTCACAGGAACATACATATCGATAATTACCTTAAACATGAATGGATTAAATGCTCCAACCAAAAGACACAGGCTTGCTGAATTGATACAAAAACAAGACCCATCTATATGCTGTCTACAAGAGACCCATTTCAGACCTACGGACACATACAGACTGAAAGTGAGGGGATGGAAAAAGATATTCCATGCAAATGGAAATCAAAAGAAAGCTGGAGTAGCAATACTCATATCAGATAAAATAGACTTTAAAATAAAGAATGTTACAAGAGACAAGAAAGGACACTACATAATGATCAAGGGATCAATCCAAGAAGAAGACATAATAATTATAAATATATATGCACCCAACATAGGAGCACCTCAATACATAAGACAACTGCTAACAGCTATAAAAGAGGGAACTGACAGTAACACAGTAATACTGGGGGACATTAACACCTCAATTACACCAATGGACAGATCATCCAAAATGAAAATAAATAAGGAAACACAAGCTTTAAATGACAAAATAGACCAAACAGATGTAAATGATATTTACAGGACATTCCATCCAAAAACATCAGATTACACTTTCTTCCCAAGTACGCACGGAACATTCTCCAGGACAGATCACATCTTGGGTCACAAATCAAGCCTCAGTGACTTTAAGAAAATTGAAATCATATCAAGCATCTTTTCTGACCACAACGCAATGAGATTAGAAATGAATTACAGGGTAAAAAATGTAAAAAACACAAACACATGGAAGCTAAACAATACATTACTAAATAACTAAGAAATCACTGAAGAAATCAGAGGAAATCAAAAAATACCTAGAGACAAATGACAATGAAAACGCAACGATCCAAAACCTATGGGATATAGCAAAAGCAGGTCTAAGAGGCAAGTTTATAGCTATACAAGGCTACCTCAAGAAACAAGAAAACTCTCAAATAAATAATCTAACCTTACACCTGAAGGAACTAGAGAAAGAAGAACAAACAAAACCCAAAGTTAACAGAAGGAAAGAAATCATGAAGATCAGAGCAGAAATAAATGACATAGATACAAAGAAAACAATAGCAAAGATCAATAAAACTAAAAATGGTTCTTTGAGAAGTTAAAATTGATAAACCATTAGCCAGACTCAACAAGAAAAAGAGGGAACGCGGCGGTGCCATTAAAGCGAGGAGGAAGCGAGAGCAGCCGCCGCTGCTTCTTATTCTTTTTTTTTCTTTTTTTTTATTAGTTTCTGCTTTATAACAAAGTGAATCAGTCACACATATACATCTGTTCCGACATCCCTTCCCTCATGCATCTCCCTCCCTCCCACCCTGCCATTCCCACCCCTCCAGGCGGTCACAAAGCACCGAGCTGATCTCCCTGTGCTATGTGGCTGCTTCCCACTATCTATCTACCTTACGTTTGGTAGTGTATATATGTCCATGCCTCTCTTTCACTTTGTCACAGCTTACCCTTCCCCCTCCCCATATCCTCAAGGACATTCTCAAGTAGGTCTGTCTTTATTCCCGTTTTACCCCTAGGTTCTTCATGACATTTTTTTTCTTAAATTCCATATATATGTGTTAGCATACGGTATTTGTCTTTCTCTTTCTGACTTACTTTAATCTGTATGACAGACTCTAGGTCTATCCACCTCATTATAAATAGCTCAGTTTCGTTTCTTTTTATGGCTGAGTAATATTCCATTGTATATATGTGCCACATCTTCTTTATCCATTCATCCGATGATGGACACTTAGGTTGTTTCCATCTCCGGGCTATTGTGAATAGAGCTGCAATGAACATTTTGGTACATGTCTCTTTTTGAATTATGGTTTTCTCAGGGTATATGCCTAGTAGTGGGATTGCTGGGTCATATGGTAGTTCTCTTTGTAGTTTTTTAAGGAACCTCCGTACTGTTCTCCATAGTGGCTGTACCAATTCACATTCCCACAAGCAGTGCAAGAGTGTTCCCTTTTCTCCACACCCTCTCCAGCATTTATTGTTTCTAGATTTCTTGATGATGGCCATTCTGACTGGTGTGAGATGATATCTCATTGTAGTTTTGATTTGCATTTCTCTAATGATTCATGATGTTGAGCATCCTTTCATGTGTTTGTTGGCAGTCTGTATATCTTCTGTGGAGAAATGTCTATTTAGGTCTTCTGCCCATTTTTGGATTGGGTTGTTTGTTTTTTTGTTATTGAGCTGCATGAGCTGCTTGTAAATTTTGGAGATTAATCCTTTGTCAGTTGCTTCATTTGCAAATATTTTCTCCCATTCTGAGGGTTGTCTTTTGGTCTTGTTTATGGTTTCCTTTGCTGTGCAAAAGCTTTGAAGTTTCATTAGGTCCCATTTGTTTATCTTTGTTTTTATTTCCATTTCTCTAGGAGGTGGGTCCAAAAGGATCTTGCTGTGATTTATGTCATAGAGTGTTCTGCCTATGTTTTCCTCTAAGAGTTTGATAGTTTCTGGCCTTACATTTAGGTCTTTAATCCATTTTGAGCTTACTTTTGTGTATGGTGCTAGGGAATGATCTAATCTCATACTTTTACATGTCCCTGTCCAGTTTTCCCAGCACCACTTATTGAAGAGGCTGTCCTTTCTCCACTGTACATTCCTGCCTCCTTTATCAAAGATAAGTGGACCATATGTGCGTGGGTTTATCTCTGGGCTTTCTATCCTGTTCCATTGATCTATCTTTCTGTTTTTGTGCCAGTACCACACTATCTTGATTACTGTAGCTTTGTCGTATAGTCTGAAGTCAGGGAGCCTGATTCCTCCAGCTCTGTTTTTCGTTCTCAAGATTGCTTTGGCTATTCGGGGTCTTTTGTGTTTCCAAACAAATTTTGAAATTTTTTGTTCTAGTTCTGTGAAAAATGCCAGTGGTAGTTTGATAGGGATTGCATTGAATCTGTAGATTGCTTTGGGTAGTAGAGTCATTTTCACAATATTGATTCTTCCAATCCAGGAGGATGGTATATCTCTCCATCTATTTGTATCATCTTTAATTTCTTTCATCAGTGTCTTATAATTTTCTGCATACAGGTCGTTTGTCTCCTTAGGTAGGTTTATTCCTAGATATTTTATTCTTTTTGTTGCAATGGTAAATGGGAGTGTTTTCTTGATTTCATTTTCAGATTTTTCATCATTAGTGTACAGGAATGCCAGAGATTTCTGTGCATTAAGTTTGTATCCTGCTACTTTACCAAATTATTGATTAGCTCTAGTAGTTTTCTGGTAGCATGTTTAGGATTCTCTATGTATAGTATCATGTCATCTGCAAACAGTGACAGCTTTACTTCTTCTTTTCCAATTTGGATTCCTTTTATTTCCTTTTCTTCTCTGATTGCTGTGGCTAAAACTTCCAAAACTAGGTTGAATAAGAGTGGTGAGAGTGGGCAGCCTTGTCTTGTTCCTGATCTTAGTGGAAATGGTTTCAGTTTTTCACCATTGAGGACAATGTTGGCTGTGGGTTTGTCATATATGGCCTTTATTATGTTGAGGAAAGTTCCCACTATGCCTACTTTCTGCAGGGATTTTATCATAAATGGGTGTTGAATTTTGTCGAAAGCTTTCTCTGCATCTATTGAGATGATCATATGGTTTTTCTCCTTCAACTTGTTAATATGGTGTATCACATTGATTGATTTGCGTATATTGAAGAATCCTTGCATTCCTGGAATAAACCCCACTTGATCATGGTGTATGATCCTCTTAATGTGCTGTTGGATTCTGTTTGCTAGTATTTTGTTGAGGATTTTTGCATCTATGTTCATCAGTGATATTGGCCTGTAGGTTTCTTTCTTTGTGACATCCTTGCCTGGTTTGGGTATCAAGGTGATGGTGGCCTCGTAGAATGAGTTTGGGAGTGTTCCTTCATCTGAAATTGTTTGGAAGAGTTTGAGAAGGATGGGTGTTAGCTCTTCTCTAAATGTTTGATCGAATTCGCCTGTGAAGCCATCTGGTCCTGGGCTTTTGTTTGTTGGAAGATTTTTAATCACAGTTTCAATTTCAGTGCTTGTGATTGGTCTATTCATATTTTCTATTTCTTCCTGATTCAGTCTTGGCAGGTTGTGCATGTCTAAGAATTTGTCCATTTCTTCCAGGTTGTCCATTTTATTGGCATAGAGTTGCTTGTAGTAATCTCTCATGATCTTTTGTATTTCTGCAGTGTCAGTTGTTACTTCTCCTTTTTCATTTCTAATTCTATTGATTTGAGTCTTCTCCCTTCTTTTCTTGATGAGTCTGGCTAATGGTTTGTCAATTTTGTTTATCTTCTCAAAGAACCAGCTTTTAGTTTTATTGATCTTTGCTATCGTTTCCTTCATTTCTTTTTCAGTTATTTCTGATCTGATCTTTATGATTTCTTTCCTTCTGCTAGCTTTGGGGGTTTTTTGTTCTTCTTTCTCTAATTGCTTTAGGTGCAGGGTCAGGTTGTTTACTCGAGATGTTTCCTGCTTCTTAAGGTGGGATTGTATTGCTAGAAACTTCCCCCTTAGAACTGCTTTTGCTGCGTCCCATAGGTTTTGGGTCGTCGTGTCTCCATTGTCATTTGTTTCTAGGTATTTTTTAATTTCCTCTTTGATTTCTTCAGTGATCACTTCGTTATTGAGTAGTGTATTGTTTAGCCTCCATGTGTTTGTATTTTTTACAGATCTTTCCCTGTAATTGATGTCTAGTCTCATAGCATTGTGGTCGGAAAAGATACTTGATACAATTTCAATTTTCTTAAATTTACCAAGGCTTGATTTGTGACCCAAGATAGGATCTATCCTGGAGAGTGTTCCATGAGCACTTGAGAAAAATGTGTATTCTGTTGTTTTTGGATGGAATGTCCTATAAATATCAATTAAGTCCATCTTGTTTAATGTATCTTTAAAGCTTGTGTTTCCTTATTTATTTTCATTTTGGATGATCTGTCCACTGGTGAAAGTGGGATGTTAAAGTCCCCTACTATGAGTGTGTTACTGTCGATTTCCCCTTTTATGGCTGTTAGTATTTGCCTTATGTATTGAGGTGCTCCTATGTTGGGTGCATAAATATTTACAATTGTTATATCTTCTTCTTGGATCGATCCCTTTATCGTTATGTAGTGTCCTTCTTTGTCTCTTCTAATAGTCTTTATTTTAAAGTCTATTTTGTCTGATATAAGAATTGCTACTCCAGCTTTCTTTTGATTTCCATTTGCATGGAATATCATTTTCCATCCCCTTACTTTCCATCTGTATGTGTCTCTAGGTCTGAAGTGGGTCTCTTGTAGACAGCATATATATGGGTCTTGTTTTTGTATCCATTCAGCCAATCTGTGTCTTTTGGTGGGAGCATTTAGTCCATTTACATTTAAGGTAATTATTGATATGTATGTTCCTATTCCCATTTCCTTAATTGCTTTGGGTTGTTATTGTAGGTCTTTTCCTTCTGTTGTGTTTCTTGCCTAGAGAAGTTCCTTTAGCATTTGTTGTAAAGCTGGTTTGGTGGTGCTGAACTCTCTCAGCTTTTGCTTGTCTGTAAAGGTTTTAATTTCTCCATCAAATCTGAATGAGATCCTTGCTGGGTAGAGTAATCTTGGTTGCAGGTTTCTCTCCTTCATCACTTTAATTATGTCCTGCCACTCCCTTCTGGCTTGTAGAGTTTCTGCTGAGAGATCAGCTGTTAACCTGATGGGGATTCCCTTGTGTGTTATTTGTTGTTTTTCCCTTGCTGCTTTTAATATGATTTCTTTGTGTTTAATTTTTGACAGTTTGATTAATATGTGTCTTGGCGTATTTCTCCTTGGATGTATTCTTTATGGGACTCTCCGTGCCTCCTGGACTTGATTATTTCCTTTCCCATATTAGGGAAGTTTTCAAGTATTATCTCTTCAAATATTTTCTCAGTCCCTTTCTTTTTCTCTTCTTCTTCTGGAACCCCTATAATTCGAATGTTGGTGCGTTTAATGTTGTCCCAGAGGTCTCTGAGACTGTCCTCTGTTCTTTTCATTCTTTTTTCTTTATTTTGCTCTGCAGCAGTTATTTCCACTATTTTATCTTCCACCTCACTTATCCGTTCTTCTGCCTCAGTTATTCTGCTATTGATCCCATCTAGAGTATTTTTCATTTCATTTATGTGTTTTTAATCGATGCTTGATTCATCTTTAGTTCTTCTAGGTCCTTGTTAACTGTTTCTTGCATTTTGTCTATTCTATTTCCAAGATTTTGGATCTTGGAAATAGAATCTTGGATCATCTTTACTATCATTATTCTGAATTCTTTTTCAGGTAGACAGCCTATTACCTCTTCATTTGTTAGGTCTGCTGGGTTTTTATCTTACTCCTTCACCTGCTGTGTGTTTTTCTGTCTTCTCATTTTGCTTATCTTCCTGTGTTTGGGGTCTCCTTTTTGCAGGCTGCAGATTCGTAGTTCCCATTGTTTTTGGTGTCTGTCCCCAGTGGCTAAGGTTGTTTCAGTAGGTTGTGTAGGCTTCCTGGTGGGGGGGACTAGTGCCTGTGTTCTGGTGGTTGAGGCTCGATCTTGTCTTTCTGGTGGACAGGTCCACGTCTGGTGGTGTGTTTTGGGGTGCCTGTGGCCTTATTATGTTTTTAGGCAGCCTCTCTGCTAATGGGTGGGGTTGTGTTCCTGCCTTGCTAGTTGCTTGGCATAGGGTGACCAGCACTGTAGCTTGCTGGTCGTTGAGTGAAGCTGGGTGCTGGTGTTGAGATGGAGATCTCTGGGAGATTTTCACCACTTGATATTATGAGGAGCTGGGAGGTCTCTTGTGGACCCGTGTCCTGAAGTTGGCTCTCCCACTTCAGAGGCACAGCACTGACTCCTGGATGGAGCACCAAGAGCCTTTCATCTACCCGGCTCAGAAGAAAAGGGAGAAAAAGTAGAAAGAAAGAATTAGTAGAGGAAAGAAAGAGAGAGAGAAAGAAAGGAAGAAGAAAGGAAGCAAGGAAGGAAGAAAGAAAGGAGGGAGGGAGGGAGGAAGGATGGAAAGAAAGAAAGGAGGGAGGGAGGGAGGAAAGAAAAAGAAGAGTGAATGGAAGAAGCGAGGGAGGGAGGAAGGAAAGAAAGAAAGAAAGAAAGAAAGAAAGACAGGAGGGAGGGAGGAAGGAAAGAAAAAGAGTGAAAGGAAGACGGGTAGGAGGGAGGGAGGAAGAAAAGAAAGACAGACAGGAGGGAGGGAGGGAGGGACGAAGGAAAGAAAAAGAGAGAGTGAAAGGAAGAAGGGAGGGAGGGAGGAAGGAAAGAAAGAGAGAAAGAAGGAAAGGAGGGGCGGAGGGAGGGAGGGAGGAAGGGAAGGTAGGAAAAAAAGAAAGAGCAGATAAAGTAAAATAGAATAAAGTGTAAAATATAGTAGCATTATTAAAATTAAAAATTATTGAAAAATAAAACGGACAGATAGAACCCTGGGACATATGGTGGAAGCAAAGCTATACAGAGAAAATTTCACACAGAAGCATACACATACACATTCACAAAAAGAGAGCAGGGGGAAAAATCGAAAATCTTGCTCTCAAAGTCCACCTCCTCAATTTGGGATAATTCGCTGTAAAAACAGGAAAAGGGGAAAAGCCTGAAATCTTGCTCTCTAAGTCCACCTCCTTAATTTGGGATAATTCGTTGTAAAAAGAGGAAAAGGGGGGAAAGCCTTAAATCTTGTCCTCAAAGTCCACTTCCTCAATTTGGGATGATTCGCTGTCCATTCATGCACTCCACAGATGCAGGGCACATCAAGTGGACCGTGGAGCTTTAATCCGCTGCCTCCAAGGCTGCACAGAGAGATTTCCCTGTCTCTTCTCTGCTCTCACAGCTCGCGGGTCTCAGCCTTGGACCTGGCCCCGCCTCTGTGCGTAGGTCGCAGGAGGGCGTCCGTTCTTCGCTCAGACAGGACGGGTTTAAAGGAGCCGCTGATTCGGGGGCTCTGGCTCACTCAGGCCGAGGGGAGGGAGGGGCGCGCAGTGTGGAGCGGGCCTGCGGCGGCAGAAGCCAGCGTGACGTTGCACCAGCCCGAGGCTCTCTGTGCGCTTTCCCGGGAAAGCTGTCCCTGGGTCCCGGGACCCCGGCAGTGGCGGGGTGCACAGGCTCCCCGGAAGGCGGGGTGGACAGTGACCTGCGCTCGCACACAGGCCTTGTGGCGTCGGCAGCAGCAGCCCCAGCATCCCACGACCGTCTCCGGGGTCCGCACCTTTAGCCGCGGCTTGCGCCCGTCTCTGGTGCTTCTTTAAGCAGCTCTCTTAATGCCCTCTCCTCGCGCACCAGGAAACAAAAGGGAAGAAAAAGTCTCTTGCCTCTTTGGCAGCTCCAGACCCTTTCCCTGGACTCCCTCCGGGCTAGCCGTGGTGCACTAACCCCCTCAGGCTCTCTTCCTGCCGCCAGCCCCAGTCCTCTCCCTGCGCTCCGATACCCGAGCCTCAGCTCCCAGCCCCGCCCGTCCCGGCGGCCAAGCAGACAAGCCTCTCGGGCTGGTGTGTGCCTGAGGGCACCGATCCTCTGTTTGGGAATCTCTCCGCTTTGCCCTCCACACCCCTGTTGCTGTGCTCTCCTCCGCTACTCCGAAGCTTTCCCCCTCCGCCACCTGCAGTCTCCGCCCGCGAAGGGGCTTCTAGTGTGTGGAAACCTTTCCTCCTTCACGGCTCCCTCCCACTGGTGCAGGTCCCGTCCATATCCTTTTGTCTGTGTTTATTCTTTTTTCTTTTGCCCTATCCAGGTATGTGGGGAGTTTCTTGCCTTTTGGGGGGTCTGAGGTCTTCTGTCAGCGTTCAGTAGGTGTTCTGTAGGAGTTGTTCCACGTGTAGATGAATTTCTGATGTATCTGTGGGGAGGAAGGTGATCTCCACGTCTTACTCTTCCGCCATCTTCCTCCGGGGTCCTTCTTATTCTTTTTTAGTGTGGCGGACGAGGGTGGGAGTGCGCGCCACGCGAGAGTGGGCGGCAAGGGGGGAAGGCCGGGGAGAGGCACAGGAGCCTTTGCAGCCACGCACGCCTTCTCTGTCTTGTTGTGTGCTTCGCGCGGTAGAGCGGGCGCCCGGCAGCGGCAGGGATTACTTTGCTGCTAGTTTCGGTTCGCGGCAACGGCGGATGTAGTCTCGGCGGCGGCGGAGGCAGTAGCACTATGTCGGAGGAGCAGTTTGGCAGGGATGGGGCGGCGGCGGCAGCAACAGCGGCGGTAGGCGGCTCGGCGGGCGAACAGGAGGGAGCCATGGTGGCGGCGGCGCAGGGGGCAGCGGCGGCGGGGGGAAGCGGAGCCGGGACCGGGGGCGGAACCGCGGTCGGAGGCACCGAAGGAGGCAGCGCCGAGTCGGAGGGGGCGAAGATCGATGCCAGTAAGAAAGAGGAGGATGACGGTCATTCAAACTTCTCCCCACGACACTCTGAAGCAGCGACGGCACAGCGGGAAGAATGGAAAATGTTTATAGGAG
Source organism: Hyperoodon ampullatus (assembly GCF_949752795.1). Taxonomy (NCBI): domain Eukaryota; kingdom Metazoa; phylum Chordata; class Mammalia; order Artiodactyla; family Ziphiidae; genus Hyperoodon; species Hyperoodon ampullatus. The sequence continues at coordinate 60,105,809 of NC_136913.1, forward strand.
GCCTTAGCTGGGACAGTACAAAGAAAGATCTGAAGGACTACTTCTCCAAATTTGGTGAAGTCGTAGACTGCACTCTGAAGTTAGATCCTATCACAGGGCGATCAAGGGGTTTTGGCTTTGCGCTATTTAAAGAGTTGGAGAGTGTAGATAAGGTCATGGATCAGAAAGAACATAAATTGAATGGGAAGGTGATTGATCCTAAGAGGGCCAAAGCCATGAAAACAAAAGAGCCTATTAAAAAAATTTTTGTTGGTGGCCTTTCTCCAGATACACCTGAAGAGAAAATAAGGGAGTACTTTGGTGGTTTTGGTGAGGTTGAATCCATAGAGCTCTCCATGGACAACAAGACCAATAAGAGGTGTGGATTCTGCTTTATTACCTTTAAGGAAGAGGAACCAGTGAAGAAGATAATGGAAAAGAAATACCACAATGTTGGTCTTAGTAAATGTGAAATAAAAGTAGCTATGTCAAAGGAGCAGTATCAGCAACAGCAACAGTGGGGATCTAGAGGAGGATTTGCGGTAAGAGCTCATGGAAGAGGTGGTGACCAGCAGAGTGGTTATGGGAAAGTATCCAGGCGAGGTGGTCATCAAAATAGCTACAAACCATACTAAATTATTCCATTTGCAACTTATCCCCAACAGGTGGTGAAGCAGTATTTTCCAAATTGAAGAATCATTTGAAGGTGGCTCCTGCCACCTGCTAATAGCAGTTCAAACTAAATTTTTTGTATCAAGTCCCTGAATGGAAGTTTGACGTTGGGTCCCCCTGAAGTTTAATTCTGAGTTCTCATTAAAAGAAATTTGCTTTCATTGTTTTATTTCTTAATTGCTATGCTTCAGAATCAATTTGTGCTTTATGCCCCGCCCTCCCCAGTATTGTAGAGCAAGTCTTGTGTTAAAAGCCCAGTGTGACAGTGTCATGATGTAGCAATGTCTTACTGGTTTTTTAATAAATCCCTTTGTGTAAAAAAAAAAAAGAAAAAGAAAAAGAGGGAGAGGACTCAAATCAATAAAATTAGAAATGAAAAAGGAGAAGTTACAACAGACACCACAGAAATACAAAGCATCCTAAGAGACTACTACAAACAACTCTATGCCAATAAAATGGACAACCTGGAAGAAATGGACAAATCTTAGAAAGGTGTAACCTTCCAAGAGTGAACCAGGAAGAAATAGAAAATATGAACAGAACAATCACAAGTAATGAAATTGAAACTGTGATTAAAAATCTTCCAACAAACAAAAGTCCAGGTCCAGATGGCTTCACAGGCGAATTCTATCAAACATTTAGAGAAGAGCTAACACCCATCTTTCTCAAACTCTTCCAAAAAATTGCAGAGGAAGGAACACTCCCAAACTCATTCTATGAGGCTACCATCACCAGACAAAGATACTACAGAAAGATAGTATACAAAGATACTATACAAAGAAAATTACTGATTAATATCACTGATGAAGATAGATGCAAAAATCCTCAACAAAATACTAGCAAACAGAATCCAACAACACATTAAAAGGATCATACACCATGATCAAGTGGGATTTATCCCAGGGATGCAAGGATTCTTCGATATACAAAAATCAATCAATGTGATACACCATATTAACAAACTGAAGAATAAAAACCATATGATCATCTCAACAGATGCAGAAAAAGCTTTTGACAAAATTCAACACCCATTAAAAAAGAAAAAAGAAAAGAAAACCACAATTTCCTCAGGATATATATCCAATAAATCAACACTATCATTATATTACTGCTCTTTTCCATTTGGCTATATACACACTAGATTAAACTATTTTACATGTGTGTACAAGCCCTTACTTTATGGGTACATTTTAAAGTGTAAGAAATATATTTTTGAAATAAAACAAATACAGGAGTTTTCATGGAAACAAATGCTTTAGCAATATTTATTAAGCTTCACAACACCCTTGTAACACACAATATTAGTTCCATTTTGCAGCTGAATGAACCAATTTAGCAGTTAAGTGATTTCTAATATTTCCTAGATTGGTATTAAAAATGAGAGTAAGGGGCTTCCCTGGTGGCGCAGTGGTTGGGAGTCCGCCTGCCAATACAGGGGACACAGGTTCGAGCCCTGGTCTGGGAAGATCCCACATGCCGTGGAGCGACTAAGCCTGTGAGCCACAACTACTGAGCCTGCACGTCTGGAGCCTGTGCTCCGCAACGAGAGAGGCCGCGATACTGAGAGGCCCACGCACCGCGATGAAGAGTGGCCCCCACCTGCCACAACTAGAGAAAGCCCTCGCATAGAAACGAAGACCCAATACAGCCAAAAATAAATAAGTAAGTAAATTTAAAAAAAAAAAATGAGAGTAAGGGGATGGGGAGAAAAGAAATTTGACTTTCAGTTCTCTGCTTTAGTTACCATACCATATTATCTATGGGACATTCTGATAACCACAAATAATGTATTAATATGAGCCTCAGGTTTTCAAAAAAAAGCTTAAAAAGTAAAACAAAGATCACTCACCATAAAATTGGTATTCCAAGGGAGGAAGTCAATAAAATTTTGGTGAACTGGACTAAATTGAAGCCATTGCTTTGAAGTACTCCTTTTACTTTTACTTTTTAAAAGACCCATAGCTACCAACTGAGTTTTCAGCTTGCTAACAAGGATATAATGCTGGCCTACATACATTATAATGGCCTCATTGTAAGCTCTATTTCATAGAGGTCTCTGTTGTTACATTAAACCTTCTACTTCCAGTTTTTAAAATAATCAATGAAAATGGAACTTCTGCAACAGTGGTATTAAGGAGCTCTTGGACCCCCTCTCCCCAGTGAAACAACCATTTGCCTGGAAAAACCATTAAAACCACTTAAGGTCTCTGGAAAGTGTCCTAAGGGCATACAGCAAATGGAAAAACATTTATTTTAAAAAAATCAACTGAATCTCAATAACAACAGTGGGAGTCTGTGGCATTTGAGCCATGACCTGTTCCTATCCACACCACCTCCATGTCATGGAAGCTACTCCAGATGAGTGCTGTCAAGAAAGTAGGAATTCGGGAGTGGGGTGGGGAGATGAGTGAAATATGTGATGGAGATAGAGAGGCACAAACTTCCAGTTATAAAATAAATAAGTCACGGGGACATAATATACAGTATAGGGAATATAGGCAATAATACTATAATAACTTTGTATGGTGAAAAGTGGTAACTAGACTTATCGTGGTGATCATTTTGTAATATACAAAAATATCAAATCACGATGTTGTACACCTGAAACTGATATAATGTTGAAAGTCAACTTTAATTTAAAACAAAAAGAAACTGGGAATTCCCTCTCCCTCCAGGTCCTAGACTCAGGCTGCCAGCCACTCTCATCTTTCCCAGATTTGTGTTGCAGAAGTGCTATTATTGGCAGGCATAACGAGAGGACTGGGTCTTCCTTTCCCCACTCAGTTCTCACTCTTACGGTAAGGGCTCTACCCCAGGGGTAACAGCTCAAGAATACTGGGACCCTGATCCCCTTCACCCAGGCTGGCTCATTTGGCAGAGGATGCAGGACAGGAGGGCATGCTAAGTAGATTAGGGGTTACCATCTCCCCAACATCTACTCATATAGTAGGGGTGTCACTGCAAGAGTAGCTGTCATGCTCCTGCCCCCAGTTGCAGCAGTGTGCCAGTTTCCACCCAGGGGAAGAAGTGGGCAACAAAGAAGAAGAGCTCAGCATTTCTGCCTAAGGGGAATGACTTTATTTGGAACAGAGCAAGGAGAGATTCCTACCTAAGGGCATAGTCAAAAACAATGGAGATCTTGCTGGTGAGCAATTAAGAAGGGGCTGGTACCTCCAGGATAGTAGTAGCAACAAGTGAAATAGCAGACAAGCCAGAAGTTTGAACAGAGAGAACCAGGGAAAGAGACAAGAAGAACAATCCTAGGGTCACACTCATCCCTGGGGATACAGAAGGCTATACATATGTTCTAGGCTGCACCCTCAGGAACAATCAGAGGGAAATGTGGGACTAGAAAGCATTCCTCAAGGCATACACAGATCCATCAGGAAAGAGCCTTGAGCCTGAGTGGCTCAAGGAGCTTATCAGAACCTCTGACCAAACATGGACTGAAAATTAAGCTATTCTGATCCAGGGGTGACAGTAAGGAAGCGAAGCTTAAAAATCAAATCACACTTCCAGTTTATGGCTCCACATGTAAGGAGCTTGGAAGTCACAACTCCATCCTAACAAGTAAAAAACTGGAAAGACTTTTAAAAATCAACAACTCTTCTTGGATCCAAAAGAGAGGTGAGGACACAAGGCAAACCACTACCCCCAAGATTGGGGAGACAGGCAAAAATACAAGGAGTTGACACTTAGCACAGGAGAGATTCACAAGTAAAAACTACCAAGGGCACCACTGCTAGGGCAGGAAATTGAGAACTGTAGTTGACAGACTGCTGGAGGTTCAGTGTGGACAAGTCTGAGAGTTAAAACTCCAAGAGGACATAGTTACAGGGGCATACCCACAATATCATCAGATTAATCTCCAGGAGCTCAACCAGATTCCCACAATAAATATCATAGAAAAATCCCCTTGGGCTTTGGCAGGAAAAGGTAAAAAGGAACCATTTTGAAACAGCCCAAAGCGATCTGTTCTTAACAAGGCCTGCCCTAGTGAACCAGGGCCTAACCTCCTGGGGTATTATCAGAGACTAACTGACCTGGGGAAGAGAAATACTCAACCCCAGTCTACGCTAGCCATTCTGTACCACCTAAGAGGGGAGGAAAAAAATGAGAAACGTGTGTGAAGTTCACAGTTCAGAGGCAGAGACTCACGAAAAGACTGAAAACTAGTCATAGGACTGCTGGCCTCTCCCTCCTCCACACCTAGCCACCACATTACTAAAGGCCTATTTACAGTAGTTCCATTTACCAAGTATATCAAATCCCATTACCAAGAAAAAAGTACAAGGCATACCAAAAGGCAAAAAACACAATTTGAAGAGACAGTAAGCATCAGAACCAGACATGGCAGTGATGTTGGAATTATCAGGCCAGGAATTTAAAATAACTATGATTAATATGTTAAGGGGTCCAATGGATAAAGTAGACAGGCAACATAAGCAGAGAGCTGGAAAGGCTAAGAAAGAAGCAAAAAGAAATGCCAGAGATAAAAAACACTGTAACAAACATGAAGATTGTCTTTAATGGACTTTTTAATAAACTTGACATGGCTGAGGAAAGAATCTATAAGCTAGAGAATCCCTGAAAACAGAAAAGCAAAGATAACAAAGACTGAAAAAAAAAAAGAACAGAATGTCAATGGACTGTGGGACAACTGCAAAACGTATAATGGGAATGCCAAAAGAAAAAAGAAAGGAACAGAAGACACATTTGAAACAATAATGACTGAGAATTTCCCCAAATTAATGTCCAATACCAAACCACAGACCCAGGAAGCTCTGAGAACACCAAGCAGGATAAATACCAAAAACTATACCTATGCATATAATTTTCCAATTACAGAAAATCAAAGATAAAGAAAAAAGTCCTGAAACAAGCCAGAGGAAAAAAACACCTTATCTTAAAAGGTGCAAAGATAAGAATTATATCCAACTTCTTAGAAGCCATACAAGCAAGAAGAGAGTGGAGTGAAATATTTAGGACTGAGAGAAAAACAGCATCAACTTACAATTCTGTACCCTGTGAAAATATCATTCAAAAGTAAAGGAGACATAAAGACTTTCTCAGATAAACAAAAATTGAGGCAATTTGTTGCCAACAGACTGGCCTTGCAAGAAATGGTAAAAGAAGTTCTCCAGAGAGAAGAGAAATAATATAGGTCAGAAACTTGGATGTACATAAAGTAAGAGCATGGAAGAAGGAATAAGTGAACGTAAAATAAAAATTTACTTTTCTTGCCCTTAACTGACCTAACAGATAACTGTTCAAAATAATAACAATAAAAATGTGTTCAATAATGTGTGCATATTTACATATCTTCTCTGTGTGTATATATATGTATATATAGAGAGAATAAAGTAAAATAAATGACACTTAGAATAAAGTGAAATAAATGACAGCAATGATACTAGGGGTGGGAGGGAGGAATTTTGATATTATAAGGTATTCACACTACTCATGAAGTGGTGCAGTGTTATTTGAAAGTGTACTTGGATTAGTGGTACATGTATATTGCAAACTAGAGCAACCACTAAGAAAAGTTTTTTAAAGTATAACCTATATGCTAAGAAAAGAGCGAAAATGGAATCATATAAAATACTCAACTAAAACCACAAAAGGCAGAAGAGTGGAAGACAACAATAGGAAAAAAGAACAAGAACAACAAATAGAAGACAGTAACAGTACAATATGGTAGATATTAATCCAACTGTATCTATCATCATTTTGAATTTCAGTGGCCTAAGTGCACCAATTAAAAGAGACTGTCAGAACGGATTTTTTTAAATGCCTGAACTATACGTTGTCTACAAGAAACCCACTTTAAATATAAAGACACATAGAGATAAAAAGTAAATGGGTGGAGAAAAATATACCATGCTAACACTATCCTAAGAAAGCAGGAGTAGCTATATTAATTTCAGATAGAGCACATTTCAATGTAAGGAAAATTATCAGGGATAAAGAAGGGCATTACATAATGATAAAGAGGTCAATTCTCCAAGAAAACATAACAATTCTTAACATGTATGAGCCTAACAACAGAGCATCAAACTATGTGAGGCAAAAACTGATAGAACAGCAAGGAGAAATAGATGAATCTACCATCATTGTTGAAGATTTCAACACCCCTCACTCAGAAATGGACAGACAGAGCAGGCACAAAATCAGTAAGAACATAGTTGAATGCAGCAACACCATCAATCAACGGGATATAATTGAAATGTACAGAATACTAGATCCATTCTTACCAAATTCATATGGAATATTCACCAAGATAGACCACATTCTGAGCCATAAAACATACTTTAACAAATCTGAAGTATAGAAATCATATAATATCTGCTGTCAGACCACAATGGAATTAAAATAGAAATCAATAATGGAAAGATAACAGGAAAATTCCAAAATATGTAGAGATTAAACAATACTCTAAGTAAAACATGGGTCAAAGGAGAAATTTCAACAGAAATTTTAAAACAGTTTAAATGAAAATGAAAACACAACTTATCAAAATGTGTGGGATGCAGCAAAAGCAGTACATAGAAGGAAATTTATAACATTCAATGCATATATTAGAAAATAAGAAATATCTAAAATCAGTAAGTTTCCACCTTAAGTAACTGGAAAAAAAGAGGAAATTAAATCAAAAGCAAGCAGAAAAAAAAGAAATAATAAGAATTAGAGCAGAAATCAATGAAATTAAAAACAGGAAATCAATAGAGAAAATAAATGAAACCAAAAGCTGTTATTTAAACAACTGATAAAATTAATAAGCCTGTTAACCAGGCTAAGAAAAAAAGGAAGACACAAATTATTAACATCAGAAATGAAAGAGGGGACATCACTATAGACCCCTTGGAAAATTTAAAGAGTATTAAAAGGAATACTATGAACAACTCTATGTCCACAAATTTGAGAACCTAGATTAAATGGACCAATTCTTTGAAAGACCCAAGCAGCCAAAACTCACATGAAAAGAAATGACAGTCTGATTAGACCTGTATCTATTTTATAAATTGAATAAAAAATTATTAACCTTCCAGCTCTAGTCAAGTAAGAAGCAGGCATGGGGGAAGGTGCAGGAAGGAGGCTGGAGGGTGATGGAGACAAGACACGTGCTGCTCTAAGGAGTTTGCACTTGACCCTACAGGTCAGTGTTTCTGAACTTGTATGGATCAACATTAAAAGAAAGAGCTGATTTAAAAAAAAAATTATTAACCTTCCAAAATAGAATGCACCAGGACCAGATGGGTTCACGGCTGAATTCTATCAAACTTTTCTTCCAGTTTTATTGAGATATAATTGACAAACAGCACTGTACAACTTTAAGGTGTACAGCATAATGATTTGACTTACATATATCGTGAAATGATTATCACAATAATTTAGTGAGCATCCATCATCTCATATGGATATAAAATTAAATCAACAGAAAAAATTGTTTTCTTGTGATGAGAATTCTTAGGATTTATTATCTCAACAACTTTCATATATAACACACGGCACTGTTAGTCATATTTATCATGTTGTACATTAAAATCCTAGTACTTACTTATCTTATAACTGGAAGTTTGTACCTTTTAACTGCCTTCATCCAATCCTCCCTCTCCCTACTCCCCACCTGTAGTAACCACAAATCTGATTTCTTTTCCTATGAGTTTGTTTCTGAAGTGTAATTGACCTGCAACACTATGTTAGTTCCCATTACAAAACACAGTGATTGGATATTCCCTATACATTTCAAAATGTTCACAATAAGTCTAGTTATGATATGTCACCATGCAGAGATATTAGATAGTTACTGACTGACTATATTCCCCATACCATTCATTTCATATCTCTGACATTTATTTTGCAACTGGAGGTGTGTACCTCCTAATCTCCCTCACCTATTTCTCTCCTCCCCCCCACCAAACCCTCCCCTTTGGCAACCACTTGTTTGTTCTCTGTATCTATAACTTCTGTTATATTTATTCATTTGTTTTCTCTCTAGATTCCACATAAAAGTGAAATCTTACAGTATTTGTCTTTCTCTGTCTAACTTTATTTCACTTGGCATAATACTCTCTAGGTTCATCCATGTTGTTGCAAATGGGAAGATTTCATTCTTTTTATGGCTGAGTAATATTCCACTATGTGTGTGTGTTTGTGTATGAATGCAAATCTTTTACCTCCTTAGATTTATTCCCAGATATTTTATTCTTTTTGATGTGATTGATAGGATAGTTTTCTTAACTTCTCTTTCTGATAATTCATTGTTAGTGTATAGAAATACAACAGAATTCAGAAATACAACTTTTCTGAATTCACTGATGAGTTCTAGTAGTTCTTTGGAATTCTACAAAATATTTAAGGATGAAATTATATAAATTCTCTATAATCTCTTTCAGAGGATAGAAGCAGAAGGAAAACTTCCTAACTCATTCTATGAGTCCAACATTACCCTAATACCCAAACCAGACAGACATTAAAAGAAAATGAACAGACCAATATCTGTCATAAACACATATGCAAAAATCCTCAACAAAATATTAGCAAATTAAATCCAAAAACAAATTTTTAAAAATTATAGACAACAAAGTGGGATTTATCCCAAATATGCAAGGCTGGTTCAACATTCAAAAATCAGTTAATGTAATCTATCATATCAACAGACTAAAAAAAAATCACATAATCATATCAGTAGATGCAGGAAAAGCATTTGAAAAAAATCAAATACCCATTCATGATCAAAAAATAAAAAACCTTTCATTAAAGTAGTAACAACTTGATAAAGACTACCTACAAATAATATACAGCTAACATACTTAATGGTGAGAAGATTGAAACTTTTCCAGTAATTCAGGAAAAAGACAAGGATGTCCCTTCTCACAACTCCTTTTCAACATCATACTGGAAATCCTTGCTAATGCAGTAAGGCAAAAATGAGAAATCAAAGATATGCAGATTGAGAAAGAAGGTATAAAACTATCTTTGCTCACAAATGACATGATAATCTATGTAGAAAACTGACAAAGAGCTTCCCTGGGGGCGCAGTGGTTGAGAATCCACCTGCCAATGCAGGGGACACAGGTTCGAGCCCTGGTCCGGGAAGACCCCACATGCCACGGGCCAACTAAGCCCGTGCGCCACAACTACTGAGCCTGCACTCTAGAGCCTGCAAGCCACAACTACTGAAGCCCATGTGCCTACAGCCCATACTCCACAACAAGAGAAGCCAGCCACCGCAATGAGAAGCACATGCACTGCAACAAAGAGTAGCCCCTGCTCGTCACAACTAGAGAAAAGCCCGCGTGCAGCAACGAAGACCCAACACAGCCAAAAATAAATAAATAAATTTTTCAAAAACAGAAAATTTACAAAAAAACTGAAAGAATCGACAAAAAAAAACTCCTGGAACTAATAAGTGATTATAGTAAGGTTTCAGGATACAAGGTTAACATACAAAATCAATAGCTTTCATATGTACCAGTAATGAACATGTGGAATTTAAAATTAAAAACACAATACTATTTATATTAGCACCTAAAAGATGAAATACTTAGATATAAATCTAACAAAATATGTACAAGATCTATTTCAATATATGAGGAAAACTATAAAACTCTGATAAATGAAATCGAAGAAAAACTAAACAAATTGAGAAAATTCCATGTTCATGGATAGAAAAATTCAAGGTATCAATTCTTCCCAACTTGATCTATAGATCAGATGCAATCCCAATCAAAATCCTAGCAAGTTATATTAGAGACTGACAGAATGATCCTAAAGTTTCTATGAAGAGGCAGAAGACCAAATACCCAACACAATATGGAAGGAAAAGAACAAAATATAGGACTGCTGCTACTTGACTTCAATACTTACTATAAAGCTACAGCTATCAAAGACAGTTCCTTATTACAGTAATCAAGATATTGGCAAAAGAAAAGACAAATAGATCAGTGGAACAGAATAGAGAGCCCACCATAAATATAGTCAATTAATCTTTGGCAAAGGAGCATAAGCAATACAGTGGAGCAAAGTTAGTCTCTTCAACAAATGGTGCAGGAACAACTGGACATCTACATGCAAAAAAAAAAAGGAATCTAGATACAGACCTTACATCTTTCACAAAAATTTTAAATTAGCTCAAAATGGATCACAGGCTGAAATGCAAAGTGCAAAACTATAAAACTTCTAGAAGATAACATAGGAGAAAACCTACATGACCTTGGATATGGTGATGCCTTTTTAGATATAACACCAAAGGACTTCCCGGGTGGCGCAGTGATTAAGAATCTGCCTGCCAATGCAGGGGACACAGTTTCGATCCCTAGTCTGGGAAGATCCCACATGCCATGGAGCAACTAAGCCCGTGAGCCACAACTACTGAGCCTGCGTGCCACAACCATTGAAGCCCGTGTGCCTAGAGCCCGTGCTCTGCAACAGAGAAGCCAACACAATGAGAAGCCTGCAAACCACAACAAAGAGTAGCCCCCACTCGCCGCAACTAGAGAAAGCCCACACGCAGCAATGAAGACCCAATGCAGCCAAAAATAAAATTAAAAATTAAAAAAAAGAATATAACATCAAAGACACAGACACAATCCATGAAAGAAATCATTGATAAGCCAGACTTCGTTAAAAATTAAAAACATTTGCTTTGTGAAAGACAATGTCAAGGGATTTAGAAGACAAGTCACAGACTCAGAGGAAAGATTTGCAAAAGACACATCTGATAAAAGGCTGATGTCAAAAATGTACAGACTCTTAATAAAAAAACAAATAACCCAATTTAAAAATGGGCCAAAGTTCTTAACAGATATCTCACGAAAAAAGATATACAGATGGTAAATAAGCCTGTGAAAAGATGCTCCACGCATCATATGTCATCAGGAAATGCAAATTAAAACAATCATAAAATACCACTACACACCTATTAGAATGGCCAAAATCCAGAACACTGACAACACCAAATGCTGGTGAGAATGTGGGAGACCATAACTCATATACTGCTGGTGGGAATGCAAAATGGTACAGCCACTTTGCAAGACAGTTAGGTGGTTCCTTATAAAACTAAACACACTCTTAACATATAACCCAGCAATCATGCTCCTTGGAATTTACCCAAAGAAATTGAAAACTTATATCAAAAGCTGTCCATGGATGTTTATAGCAGCTTCATCCATAACTGACAAACCATGGAAACAACAAAGATGTCCTTCAGTAGGTGAATGTATAAACTGTGGTACCTTCCAGATAATGGAATATTATTCAGCACGAAAAAGAAATGAGCTATCAAGCCAAGAAAAAACATGAAGGAACCCTAAATGTATTATTACTAAGTGAAAGAAGCCAACCTGAAAAGGCTACATACTGTATGACTCCAACCTATATGACATTCCAGAAAAGGCAAAACTTTGGAGACTAAAAAGGTCAGTGGTTGACAGGGGTTGGGGGGAGGGAGATATGAATAGGCAGAGCACAGAATATTTTTAGGGCAGTGAAACTATTCTGTATGATACTAAAATGCTATAATGATGGATACATATCATTATACACTTGTCCAAACCAACAGAATGTACAACAGCAACAGTGAGCCCTAACATAAGCTATGGACTTAGGTGATTATGATGTGTCAATGTAGGTTTATCCTTAGTTGAAAAAAAAAAAGCACCATTCTGGTGAGTGATATTGATTATGGGGGAGGCTATGCATGTGGTAGGGAAGGGAGTATGTGGGAAATCTCTGTACCTTCCTCTCAATTTTGCTGTAAACCTAAAACTGCTCTAAAAAATTCTGTCGTAAAAAAATCAAATCGCACTCATAACTGGGGAGGGGGGTGTTGGAGACTGTGCACATGCTCAAGACTGCCCACTCAGGCATGACCAGAGAAAGGACCTACTAGCTACCACCCCCTGGATGAATACAGGGCAAAATGATAAATTCACTGAACTGTGAAGATAGTCGTTAAGCCAAACACACATCCAACAGGAAAGAGTGAAAGTTGAACTGGCTTAAAACAACCTTTGACCAACAAGGGGCTTGTGTATCCAGATACAGGGGTGAACCCCAGAAAATCATGAAAAGATAAAAACTCTCAGCAGGGACATTAGAGGTCACATACTGTGAGAAAAACAGACTTCACAGAATTACTCCAGTCAAGTGACCAAACAAGTAGATGACCAAACAAGCAATAAAAAGAAAAATAAGTTCCTGAAAGTGGGGGAACTGGTATCCAAACTTACTACAATATATTATCCAAAATGTCAAGTTTTCAACAAAATATTACATGCAATAAAACAGTAAAATGTGACTCATACACAAGAAAAGGAGCAGGCAATAGAAACTGCCTTTGAGAGGTCCCAGACATTACACTTACTAGAAGAATACTTCAAAGAAGCTACTGGAGGGCTTCGCTGGTGGCACAGTGGTTGAGAGTCCGCCTGCCGATGCAGGGGACACGGGTTCGTGCCCCAGTCTGGGAGGATCCCACATGCCACAGAGCGGCTGGGCCCGTGAGCCATGGCCACTGAGCCTGCAAGACCGGATCCTGTGCTCCGCAGCGGGAGAGGCCCGCATACCACAAAAAAAAAAAGAAAAGAAAAAATAATATATGACTCCACTTATATGAGCAACCTAGAATATGCAAAGTCACAGAGACAAAGTAGAATAGAGGTTACCAGGGGCTGAGAGGAGTGTAAGGCGGTGAGTTATTGTTTAATGGGAACAGAATTTGATTGGAGTGATGAAAACATTGTGCTAATGGATGAACAACACTGTGAATGTAATTAAGTGCCACTGAATTGTACACTTAAAAATGGTTAAAATGGTAAACTTTATGTTATGTACATTTTACAACAGTAAAATAAGTCATTAGTTAAAAAAAAAAAAAGGAATGAAGTATCCATACATTATACAACATGGATGAAACTGGAAAATATCACATTAGGTGAAATAAGCCAGACACAAAAGGACAAATATTGTGTGATTCCACTTATATGAAGTACACAGAATAGGCAAACTCATAGAGACAGAAAGCAGATTAGCTTTCTGGGGATGAGGGGGAGGGAGGAAGGAGGAGCTGATGTTTAAAAGTCACAGAGTTTCTGTTTGGGTTGATGAAAAGGTTTTGGAAATAGTGATGATAGGTGCATAACACAGCTAATGTAATTAATGTCACTGAATTATACACTTAGAATGATTAAAATGGCAAATTTTATGATATATACATAACCACAATAAAAAATAAATTCATTACTTTTCAAAAAATATCCACTTTTAAGACAAAAGGAGGTACTAAAGGTGAAAAAGAGGGAGAAAGTAGTTATGAAACAAAACATGAAAACAAAAAGCAAAATATCAGGTATAAATCCAACAATAATATTAACATGAGGAGGGTAGACAGCAGAAGCAAGAAGAATTACAATCCTGAAGCCTGTGGAATGAAAACCACATTCACGGAAAGATAGACAAAATGAAAAGGCAGAGGACTATGTACCAGATGAATGAACAAGATAAAACCCCAGAAAAACAACTAAATGTAGTAGAGACAGGCAACCTTCCAGAAAAAGAATCAGAATAATGACAGTGAAGATGATCCAGGACCTCGGAAAAGAATGGAGGCAGAGATCAACAAGATGCAAGAGATGCTTAACAAAGACCTAGAAGAATTAAAGAACAAACACCTAGAAGAATTAAAGAACAAACAGAGATGAACAATAAAATAATTGAAATGAAAAATACACTAGAAGGAATCAATAGCAGAATAACTGAGGCAGAAGAACGGATAGTGACCTGGAAGACAGAATGGTGGAATTCACTGCCATGGAACAAAATAAAGAAAAAAGAATGAAAAGAAATGAAGACAGCCTAAGAGACCTCTGGGACAACATTAAACGCACCAACACTTACATTATAGGGGTCCCAGAAAGAGAAGAGAGAGGGAAAGGACCAGAGAAAATATCTGAAGAGATTATATTCTAAACTTCCCTAAAATGGGAAAGGAAAGAGCCACCCAAGTCCAGGAAGCACAGAGAATCCCAGGCAGGATAAACCCAAGGAGAAACACACTGAGACACACAATAGTAAAATTAACAAAAATTAAAGACAAAGAAAAATTACTGAAAGCAACAAGGGAAAAATGACAAATAGCATACAAGGGAACTCCCATAAAGTTAACAGCAGACTTCTCAGCAGAAACTCTACAAGCCAGAAAGGACTGGCACGATATATTTAAAGTGATGAAAGGGAAGAACCTACAACCAAGATTACTCTACCCGGCAAGGATCTCATTCAGATTTGATGGAGAAATCAAAAGCTTTACAGACAAGCAAAAGCTAAGAGAATTCAGCACCATCAAACCAGCTCTACAATAAATGCTAAAGGAATGTCTCTAAGTGCGAAACACAAGAGAAGAAAAGGACCTACAAAAACAAACCCAAAACAATTAAGAAAATGTCAATAGGAATATACATATTGATAATTACCTTAAATGTGAATGGATTAAATGCTCCAACCAAAAGACACAGGCTCGCTGAATGGATACAAAAACAAGACCCATATATATGCTGTCTACAGCAGACCCACTTCAGACCTAGGGACACATACAGACTGAAAGTGAGGGGATGGAAAAATACAGTCTATGCAAATGGAAATCAGAAGAAAGTTGGAGTAGCAATATTCATATCAGATAAAATGGAGCATAAAATAAAGAATGTTACAATAGACAAGGAAGGGCACTACATAATGATCAAGCCAAGAAGAAGATATAACAATTATAAATATATATGCACCCAAGATAGGAGCACCTCAATACATAAGGCAACTGCTAACAGCTATAAAAGAGGAAAACAACACTAACACAATAATAGTGGGGGACTTTACACCTCACTTACACCAAAGGACAGATTAGCCAGACAGAAAATAAATAAGGAAACAGAAGCTTTAAATGACACAATAGACCAGGTAGATTTAATTGATATTTATAGAACATACCAACCAAAAACAGCAGATTACTCTTTCTTCTCAAGTGCACACAAAACGTTATCCAGGATAGATCACATCTTGGGTCACAAATCAAGCCTTGTTAAATTTAAGAAAACTGAAAGCATATCAAGCATTTTTTCTGACCACAATGCTATGAGATTAGAAATAAATTACAGGGAAAAAACGTAAAAAACACAAACATATGGAGACTAAAGGATATGTTACTAAATAACCAAGAGATCACTGAAGAAGTCAAAGAGGAAATCAAAACATATCTAAAGACAAATGACAATGAAAACACAATTATCCAAAACCTATGGGATGCAGCAAAAGCAGTTCTAAGAGAGAAGTTTATAGCAATACAAGCCTATCTCAAGAAATAAGAAAAATCTCAAATAAACAATCTAACCTTACACCTAAAGGAACTAGAGAAAGAAGAAAAAAAAAAAACCCCAAAGTTAGCAGAAGGAAAGAAATCATAAAGATCAGAGCAGAAGTAAATGAAATAGAAAAAAGAAAACAATAGCAAAGATCAATAAAACTAAAAGCTGGTTCTTTCAGAAGATAAACAAAATTGATAAACCTTTAGCCAGACTCATCAAGAAAAAGAGGGAGAGGACTCAAATCAATAAAATTATAAATGAAAAAGGAGAAGTTACAATGAACGCCCCCCAGAAATACAAAGCATCATAAGAGACTACGACAAGCAACTCTATGTCAATAAAATGGACAGCCTGGAAGAAATGGACAAATTCTTAGAAAGGTATAACCGGCCAAGGCTGAACCAGGAAGAAACAGAAAATATGAACAGACCGATCACAAGTAATGAAATTGAAACTGTGATTAAAAATATCCAAACAAACAAAAGTCCAGGGTGAGATGGCTTAACAGGTGAATTCTATCAAACATTGAGAGAAGAGCTAACACCCATTCTTCTCAAACTCTTCCACAAAATTGCAGAGGAAGGAACTCCAAACTCATTCTATGAGGCCACCATCATCCTGATACCAAAACCAGACAAAGATACTACAAAAAAAGAAAATTACTGATTAATATCACTGATGAAGATAGATGCAAAAATCCTCAACAAAATACTAGCAAACAGAATCCAACTACACATTAAAAGGATCATACACCATGATCAAGTGGAATTTATCCCAGGGATGCAAGGATTCTTCAACATACGCAAATCAATCAATGCGACACACCATACTAACAAATTGAAGAATAAGAACCCTATGATCATCTCAATAGATGCAGAAAATGCTTTTGACAAAATTCAACACCATTTATGATAAAAACTCCAGAAAGTGGGCAGAGAGGGAACCTACCTCAACATAATAAAGGCCATATACAACAAACCCACAGCAAACATCATTCTCAATGGTGAAAAACTGAAAGCATTTCCTGTAAGATCAGGAAGAAGACAAGGATGTCCACTCTTGCCACTATTACTCAACACAGTTTTGGATATCCTAACCACGGCAATCAGAGAAGGAAAAGAAATAAAATGAATTCAAATCGGAAAAGAAGAAGTAAAACTGTCAATGCAGATGACATGATACTATACATAGATAATCCTAAAGATGCCACCAGAAAACTCCTAGAGCCAATCAGTGAATTTGGTAAAGCTGCAGGATACAAAATTAATGCACAGAAATCTCTGGCATTCATATACACTAACAAAAGATCAGAATAAGAAATTAAGGAAATAATCCCATTCACCATTGCAACAGAAAGAATAAAATACATAGGAATGAACCTACCTAAGGAGACAAAAGACCTATACTCACAAAAGTATAAAACACTGATGAAAGAAATCAAAGATGACACAAACAGATGGAGATATATACCATGTTCTTGGATTGGAAGAATCAATATTGTCAAAATGACTATTCTACCCAAAGCAATCTACAGATTCAATGCAATCCCTATCAAATTACTAATGGAATTCTTCACAGAACTAAACAAAAAATTTCACAATTTGTATGGAAACACAGAAGTCCCAGAATAGCCAAAGCAATCTTATGAAAGAAAAATGGAGGTGGAGGAATCAGATTCCAGACTTCAGACGATACTACAAAGCTACAGTTATCAAATCAGCATGGTACTGGCACAAAAACAGAAATAGAGATCAATGAAACAGGATAGAGGGAGGGAGGAAGATGGCGGAAGAGTAAGACGCGGAGATCACCTTCCTCACCACAGATACATCAGAAATTCATCTACACGTGAAACAACTCCTACAGAACACCTACTGAACGCTGACAGAAGACCTCAGACCCCCCCAAAAGGCAAGAAACTCCCCACATACCTGGGTAGGGCAAAAGAAAAAAGAATAAACACAGACAAAAGGACAGGAACGGGACCTGCACCAGTGGGAGGGAGCCGTGAAGGAGGAAAGGTTTCCACACACTAGAAGCCCCTTCGCGGGCGGAGACTGCAGGTGGCGGAGGGGGAAAGCTTCGGAGTAGCGGAGGAGAGCACAGCAACAGGGGTGTGGAGGGCAAAGCGGAGAGATTCCCAAACAGAGGATCGGTGCCCTCAGGCACACACCAGCCCGAGAGGCTTGTCTGCTCGGCCCGACGGAGCGGGCGGGGCTGGGAGCTGGGGCTCGGGTATCGGGTTTCAGTCGGAGCGCAGGGAGAGGACTGGGGCTGGCGGCAGGAAGAGAGCTTGAAGGGGTTAGTGCACCACGGCTAGCCCGGAGGGAGTCCAGGGAAAGGGTCTGGAGCTGCCAAAGAGGCAAGAGACTTTTTCTTCCCTTTTGTTTCCTGGCGCGCGAGGAGAGGGCATTAAGAGCGCTGCTTAAAGAAGCTCCAGAGACGGGAGTGAGCCGCGGCTAAAGGCGTGGACCCCGTAGACGGGCGTGGGACGCTGGGGCTGCTGCTGCCGCTGCCACAAGGCCTGTGTGCGAGTGCAGGTCACTGTCCACCCCCCCATTCCGGGGAGCCTGTGCAGCCCGCCACTGCCGGGGTCCCAGGACCCAGGAATGGCTTCCCCGGGAAAGCGCAGGGAGTGCCTCGGGCTGGTGCAACGTCACGCTGGCCTCTGCTGCCGCAGGCTCGCCCCGCACTGCGTGCCCCTCCCTCCCCTCGGCCTGAGTGAGCCAGAGCCCCCGAATCAGCGGCTCCTTTAAACCCGTCCTGTCTGAGCGAAGAACGGACGCCCTCCTGCGACCTACGCACAGAGGCGGGGCCAGGTCCAAGGCTGAGACCCGGGAGCTGCGAGAGCAGAGAAGAGACAGGGAAATCTCTCTGTGCAGCCTCGGAGGCAGCGGATTAAAGCTCCACGGTCCGCTTCATGTGCCCTGCATCTGTGGAGTGCATGAATGGACAGCGAATCATCCCAAATTGAGGAGGTGGACTTTGAGGACAAGATTTAACATTTTTTCCCCTTTTCCTCTTTTTACACGAATTATCCCAAATTAAGGAGGTGGACTTTGAGAGTGAGATTTCAGACTTTTTCCCCTTTTCCTCTTTTTACAACGAATTATACCAAATTGAGGAGGTGGACTTTGAGAGCAAAATTTCGATATTTTTCCCATCGTTCTCTTTCTGTGAATGTGTATGTGTATCCTTTTGTATGAGATTTTCTCTATATAGATTTGCTTCCACCATATGTCCCAGGGTTCTATCTGTCCGCTTTTTTTTCAATAATTACTTTTTAGTTTTAATAACGCTACTATATTTTATACTTTATTCTATTTTACTTTATCTTCTCTCTTTTTTTCCTACCTTCCCTTCCTCCCTCCATCCCTCCGCCCCCCTTCTTTCTCTTTCTTTCCTTCCTCCCACCCTCCTTTTTCCTTCTTTCTTTCTTCCTTTCTTTCCTTCCTCCCTTCTTCCTTTCACTCTTTCTTTTTCTTTCCTTCCTCCCTCCCTTGCTTTCTTTCCGTCCTTCCTCCCTCCCTCCCTCCTTTCTTTCTTCCTTCCTGCCTTGCTTCCTTTCTTTTCTTCTTCCTTTCTTTCTCTCTTTCTTTCTTCTACTAATTCTTTCTTTCTACTTTTTCTCCCTTTTATTCTGAGCCGGGTAGATGAAAGGCTCTTGGTGCTGCAGCCAGGAATCAGTGCTGTGCCTCTGAAGAGGGAGAGCCAACTTCAGGACACGGGTCCACAAGAGACCTCCCAGCTCCTCATAATATCAAGTGGCGAAAATCTCCCAGAGATCTCCATCTCAACACCAGCACCCAGCTTCACTCAACGACCAGCAAGCTACAGTGCTGGTCACCCTATGCTAAGCAACTAGCAAGGCAGGAACACAAACCCACCCATTAGCAGAGAGGCTACCTAAAAACATAATAAGGCCACAGGCACCCCAAAACACACCACCAGACGTGGACCTGTCCACCAGAAAGACAAGATCGAGCCTCAACCACCAGAACACAGGCACTAGTCCCCCCCACCAGGAAGCCTACACAACCTACTGAAACAACCTTAGCCACTGGGGACAGACACCAAAAACAACGGGAACTACGAATCTGCAGCCTGCAAAAAGGAGACGCCAAACACAGGAAGATAAGCAAAATGAGCAGACAGAAAAACACACAGCAGGTGAAGGAGCAAGATAAAAACCTACCAGAGCTAACAAATGAAGAGGTAATAGGCAGTCTACCTGAAAAAGAATTCAGAATAATGATAGTAAAGATGATCCAAGATTCTATTTCCAGGATCGAAAATCTTGGAAATAGAATAGGAAAAATACAAGAAACAGTTAACAAGGACCCGGAAGAACTTAAGATGAATCAAGCATCGATTAAAAACACAATAAATGAAATGAAAAATACTCTAGATGGGATCAATAGCAGAATAACTGAGGCAGAAGAACGGATAAGTGAGGTGGAAGATAAAATAGTGGAAATAACTGCTGCAGAGCAAAATAAAGAAAAAAGAATGAAAAGAACAGAGGACAGTCTCAGAGACCTCTGGGACAACATTAAACGCACCAACATTCGAATTATAGGGGTTCCAGAAGAAGAAGAGAAAAAGAAAGGGACTGAGAAAATATTTGAAGAGATTATACTTGAAAACTTCCCTAATATGGGAAAGGAAATAGTTAATGAAGTCCAGGAGGAACAGAGAGTCCCATACAGAATAAATCCAAGGAGAAATACGCCAACACACATATTAATCAAACTGTCAAAAATTAAACACAAAGAAATCATATTCAAAGCAGCAAGGGAAAAACAACAAATAACACACAAGGGAACCCCCATCAGGTTAACAGCTGATCTCTCAGCAGAAACTCTACAAGCCAGAAGGGAGTGGCAGGACATAATTAAAGTGATGAAGGAGAAAAACCTGCAACCAAGATTATCCTACCCAACAAGGATCTCATTCAGATTTGATGGAGAAATTAAAACCTTTACAGACAAGCAAAAGCTGAGACAGTTCAGCACCATCAAACCAGCTTTACAACAAATGCTAAAGGAACTTCTCTAGGCAAGAAACACAACAGAAGGACTATACCTACAATAACGAACCCAAAACAATTAAGGAAATGGGAATAGGAACATACATATCAATAATTACCTTAAATGTAAATGAACTAAATGCTCCCACCAAAAGACACAGATTGGCTGAATGGATACAAAAATAACACCAATATATATGCTCTCTACAAGAGACCCACTTCAGACCTAGAGACACATACAGATGGAAAGTAAGGGGATGGAAAAAGATATTCCATGCAAATGGAAATCAAAAGAAAGCTGGAGTAGCAATTCTTATATCAGACAAAATAGACTTTAAAATAAAGACTATTAGAAGAGACAAAGAAGGACACTACATAACGATAAAGGGATCGATCCAAGAAGAAGATATAACAATTGTAAATATTTATGCACCCAACATAGGAGCACCTCAATACATAAGGCAAATACTAACAGCCATAAAAGGGGAAATCGACAGTAACACACTCATAGTAGGGGACTTTAACACCCCACTTTCACCAATGGATAGATAATCCAGAATGAAAATAAGTAAGGAAACACAAGCTTTAAATGATACATTAAACAAGATGGACTTAATTGATATTTATAGGACATGCCATCCAAAAACAACAGAATACACATTTTTCTCAAGTGCTCATGGAACATTCTCCAGGATAGATCCTATCTTGGGTCACAAATCAAGCCTTGGTAAATTTAAGAAAATTGAAATTGTATCAAGTATCTTTTCCGACCACAATGCTATGAGACTAGACATCAATTACAGGAAAAGATCTGTAAAAAATACAAACACATGGAGGCTAAACAATACACTACTCAATAACAAAGTGAAGAAATCACTGAAGAAATCAAAGAGGAAATTAAAAAATACCTAGAAACAAATGACAATGGAGACACGACGACCCAAAACCTATGGGACGCAGCAAAAGCAGTTCTAAGGGGGAAGTTTCTAGCAATACAATCCCACCTTAAGAAACAGGAAACATCTTGAGTAAACAACCTGACCCTGCACCTAAAGCAATTAGAGAAAGAAGAACAAAAAACCTCCAAAGTTAGCAGAAGGAAAGAAATCATAAAGATCAGATCAGAAATAAATGAAAAAGAAATGAAGGAAATGATAGCAAAGATCAATAAACCTAAAAGCTGGTTCTTTGAGAAGATAAACAAAATTGACAAACCATTAGCCAGACTCATCAAGAAAAAAAGGGAGAAGACTCAAATCAATAGAATTAGAAATGAAAAAAGAGAAGTAACAACTGACACTGCAGAAATACAAAAGATCATGAGAGATTACTGCAAGCCACTCTATGCCAATAAAATGGACAACCTGGAAGAAATGGACAGATTCTTAGAAATGCACAACCTGCCAAGACTGAATCAGGAAGAAATAGAAAATATGAAGAGACCAATCACAAGCACTGATATTGAAACTGTGATTAAAAATCTTCCAACACACAAAAGCCCAGGACCAGATGGCTTCACAGGCGACTTCTATCAAACATTTAGAGAAGAGCTAACACCTATCCTTCTCAAACTCTTCCAAAATAGAGCAGAGGGAGGAGCACTCCCAAACTCATTCTACGAGGCCACCATCACCTTGATACCAAAACCAGGCAAGGATGTCACAAAGAAAGAAACCTACAGGCCAATATCACTAATGAACATAGATGCAAAAATCCTCAACAAAATACTAGCAAACAGAATCCAACAGCACATTAAAAGGATCATACACCATGATCAAGTGGGGCTTATTCCAGGAATGCAAAGATTCTTCAATATACGCAAATCAATCAACGTGATACACCATATTAACAAATTGAAGAAGAAAAACCGTATGATCATCTCAATAGATGCAGAGAAAGCTTTCGACAAAATTCAACACCCATTTATGATAAAAACCCTGCAGAAAGTAGGCATAGTGGGAACTTTCCTCAACATAATAAAGGCCATATATGACAAACCCACAGCCAACATTGTCCTCAATGGTGAAAAACTGAAACCATTTCCACTAAGATCAGGAACAAGACAAGGCTGCCCACTCTCACCACTCTTATTCAACTTAGTTTTGGACGTTTTAGCCACAGCAATCAGAGAAGAAAAGGAAATAAAAGGAATCCAAATTGGAAAAGAAGAAGTAAAGCTGTCACTGTTTGCAGATGACATGATACTATACATAGAGAATCCTTAAGATGCTACCAGAAAACTACTAGAGCTAATCAATGAATTTGGTAAAGTAGCAGGATACAAAATTAATGCCCAGAAATCTCTGGCATTCCTGTACACTAATGATGAAAAATCTGAAAGTGAAATCAAGAAAACACTCCCATTTACCATTTCAACAAAAAGAGTAAAATATCTAGGAATAAACCTACCTAAGGAGACAAAAGACCTGTATGCAGAAAATTATAAGACACTGATGAAAGAAATTAAAGATGATACAAATAGATGGAGAGATATACCATGCTCCTGGATTGGAAGAATCAATATTGTGAAAATGACTCTACTACCCAAAGCAATCTACAGATTCAATGCAATCCCTATCAAACTACCACTGGCATTTTTCACAGAACTAGAACAAAAAATTTCAAAATTTGTTTGGAAACACAAAAGACCCCGAATAGCCAAAGCAATCTTGAGAACGAAAAACAGAGCTGGAGGAATCAGGCTCCCTGACTTCAGACTATACGACAAAGCTACAGTAATCAAGACAGTGTGGTACTGGCACAAAAAACAGAAAGATAGATGAATGGAACAGGATAGAAAGCCCAGAGATAAACCCACGCACATATGGTCCACTTATCTTTGATAAAGGAGGCAGGAATGTACAGTGGAGAAAGGACAGCCTCTTCAATAAGTGGTGCTGGGAAAACTGGACAGGGACATGTAAAAGTATGAGCTTAGATCATTCCCTAACACCATACACAAAAATAAGCTCAAAATGGATTAAAGACTTAAATGTAAGGCCAGAAACTATCAAACTCTTAGAGGAAAACATAGGCAGAACACTCTATGACATAAATCACAGCAAGATCCTTTTGCACCCACCTCCTAGAGAAATGGAAATAAAGACAAAGGTAAACAAATGGGACCTAATGAAACTTCAAAGCTTTTGCACAGCAAAGGAAACCATAAACAAGACCAAAAGACAACCCTCAGAATGGGAGAAAATATTTGCAAATGAAGCAACTGACAAAGGATTAATCTCCAAAATTTATAAGCAGCTCATGCAGCTCAATAGCAAAAAAACAAACAACCCAATCCAAAAATGGGCAGAAGACTTAAATAGGCATTTCTCCAAAGAAGATATACAGACTGCCAACAAACACATGAAAGAATGCTCAACATCATTAATCATTAGAGAAATGCAAATCAAAACTACAATGAGATATCATCTCACACCAGTCAGAATGGCCATCATCAAGAAATCTAGAAACAATAAATGCTGGAGAGGGTGTGGAGAAAAGGGAACTCTCTTGCACTGCTGGTGGGAATGTGAATTGGTACAGCCACTATGGAGAACAGTATGGAGGTTCCTTAAAAAAGTACAAAGAGAACTACCATATGACCCAGCAATCCCACTACTAGGCATATACCCTGAGAAAACCATAAATCAAAAAGAGACATGTACCAAAATGTTCATTGCAGCTCTATTCACAATAGCCCGGAGATGGAAACAACCTAAGTGTCCATCATCAGATGAATGGATAAAGCAGAAAAATAAAAATAAATACAAAAAAAAAAGAAGATGTGGCACATATATACAATGGAATATTACTCAGCCATAAAAAGAAACGAAACTGAGCTATTTGTAATGAGGTGGATAGACCTAGAGTCTGTCATACAGAGTGAAATCAGTCAGAAAGAGAAAGACAAATACCGTATGCTAACACATATATATGAAATTTAAGAAAAGAAATGTCATGAAGAACCTAGTGGTAAAACAGGAATAAAGACACAGACCTACTTGAGAATGGACTTGAGGATATGGGGAGGGGGAAGGGTAAGGTGTGACAAAGCGAGAGAGAGGCATGGACATATATACAGTACCAAATGTAAGGTAGATACATAGTGGGAAGCAGCCGCATAGCACAGGGAGATCAGCTCGGTGCTCTGTGACCGCCTGGAGGGGTGGGATAGGGAGGCTGGGAGGGAGGGAGACGCAAGAGGGAAGGGATGTGGGAACAGATGTATATGTATGACTGATTCACTTTGTTATAAAGAAGAAACGAATAAAGAAAAACAGGATAGAAAGCCCATAAATAAATCCACACACCAACAGTCAATTAATCTACAACAAATGAGGCAAGAATATACAATGGAGAAAAGACAGTCTCTTCAATAAATGGTGCTCGGAAAACTGGACAGCTACATGCAAAAGAATGAAATTAGAACACTCCCTAACACCATACACAAAAATAAACTCAAAATGGATTAAAGACCTAAATGTAAGACCATACACTATAAAACTCTTCAAGGAAAACATAGGAAGAACACTCTTTGACATAAATCACAACAAGATCTTTTTTGACCCACCTCCTAGAGTAATGGAAATAAAAACAAAAATAAACAAATGGGAACTAATGAATCTTAAAAGCTTTTGCACAGCAAAGGAAACCATAAACAAGACGAAAAGACAACCCTCAGAATGGGAGAAAATATTTGCAAACGAATCAACGGACAAAAGATTAATCTCCAAAATATATTAACAGCTCATGGAGCTCAAAGTCAAAAAAACAAACAACCCAATCAAAAAATGGGCTGAAGACCTAAACAGACATTTCTCCAAAGAAGACATACTGATGGCCAAGAGGCACATGAAAAGATAGTCAACATCACTAATTATTAGAGAAACGCAAATCAAAACTACAATGAGGTGTCACTTCACACCAGTTAGAATCATCAGAAAATCTACAAACAACAAATGCTGGAGAGGGTGTGGAGAAAAGAGAACCATCTTGCTTTGTTGGTGGGAATGTAAATTGATACAGCCACTATGGAGAACAGTATGGAGGTTCCTTAAAAAACTAAATATAGAACTACCATATGACCCAGCAATCCCACTACTGGGCATATACCCAGAGAGAACTATAATTTAAAAAGACACATGCACCCCAATATTCACTGCAGCACTATTTACAATAGCTAGGTCATGGAAGCAACCTAAATGCCCATTGACAGATGAATGGATAAAGAAGATGTGGTACATATATACAATAGAATATTACTCAGCCATAAAAAGGAATGAAATTGGGTCATTTGTACAGACGTGGATGGATCCAGAGACTGTCATACACAGTGAAGTCAGAAAGAGAAAAACAAGTATCGTATATTAACACATATATGTGGAATCTAGAAAAATGGTACAGATGACCTGGTTTGCAAGGCAGAAATAGAGACAATGGTGTAGAGAACATATGTATGTACACCAAGGGGGGAAAGCAGGAGGGGGTGGTGGTGCTTGGATGAACTGGGAGATTGGGATTGACATATATACACTAATATGTATAAAATAGATAACTAATAAGAACCTGCTGTATAAAAATAAACAAATGAAGTTAAAAAAAATATTAACATGAAATATGAATGGATTAAACAATACAATCAGATGGCACGGATTTTCAGACTAAATTAAAAAATGAGATCCAACTATATTCTGTCGATGAGAGACACATTTCAGATTCAAAGAAACAAAGTGGATGAAAGTAAAGGAATGGAAGAAGATATACCATGTAAATAACAAGCATAAGAGCACTAGAGTAGCTATACTAATATCAGACAAAACAGACTTCAAAACAAAAGAAAATGTTACTAGAGATAAAGACGGATATTTTGTAATGATAAAAAAAGGCTAATCCATCAGGAAGATATAACAATTATAAACATATATGGACCTAACAACAGAACCCCAAAATACATGAAGCAAAAGTCAACAATATTGAATGGAGAGGTACATAATTAAATAATCATAGTTGGGGATGTCAGTGTCCCACTTTCAATAATGCATATTACAACTAGGCAGAGCATCAAAAAGGATACAGAAGATTTGAACAACACTATGAACCTACTAACCTAACAGACAACTACACCACACTGCACCAGATAATAGCAGACTACACATTCTTCTAGAATGGAACATATTCTAGGCCTTAAAAAGCCTCAGTTGACTTAACAGGATTGAAATCATACAAAATATGTTCTCTCCCTACATGGAAATAAATTAGATGTCAAGAGCAAAAAGAAGTTATTTGGAAATTAAACAACACACTCCTAAATAACCAACAGGTCAAAGAATAAATCACAAGGGAAATTAGAAAATACCTTGAGCTGAATGAAAAGGAAAACAAAACATACCAAAACTTATCAGATGGAACTAAAGCAATGGTTAGGGGAAATATCCTAGCCATAAACAGCAATATTAAAAAAGATCTCAACCTTCCATCTTAGGGGGAAAAAAAAGCCAGCACACTAAACCTAAAGCAAGCACAGAGGGAAAAAGTCATAAAGATTACAGTGGAAATAAATGGAATAGAATACTTAAAAAACAATAGAGAAAATCACGAAAACCAAAAATTGGTGCTTTGAAAAGATCCAACAAATTGACAAAACTTTAGCTAGCTAGACTAACCAAGAAGAGAAAAGACTCAAATTACTAAAATCAGGAATCAAATAGGGGTGACATCACTACTGACATTTGGAGAAAGACTATTCATACCTAGTGCCTCAGCTATGTCCCCTTGTATAAATCTCTTAATCTCTCCAAATTTCCATTTCCTCATCTGTACAAGATGAAGTTGATCGATATCATTTTTTAAACTCTAAGCAGATGAATCATTTTTTTCAAACAAAATCTTAAGAGGACATACTACATAGGAAACTGATTAAAGCCTAATTTCTCTGAAGCAAGATGGGGATCTTGGAGAAGTGTGAATAAGTCTCCTCCTCTTAAAGGAGATTCTAAAGCTCTTCTGGCAGAACCTAAGGGTACCACAGAACACATTTTCTTTTTCTTTTTTTTTTTTTTTTTGCGGCACGCGGGCCTCTCACTGCTGCGGCCTCTTCCGTTGCGGAGCACAGGCTCCGGACGCGCAGGCCCAGCGGCCACGGCCCACGGGCCCAGCTGCTCCGCGGCACGCGGGATCCTCCCGGACCGGGGCACGAACCCGCGTCCCCTGCATCGGCAGGCGGACTCTCAACCACTGCGCCACCAGGGAAGCCCAGAACACAGTTTCTTAATTTTTGAACTAGATGATCTGTAAGGGTTCTTACAGCTATAAAGTGTTACCTATAGTAAATTATCTTCTTATTAAAATTGCTACTATACAGTTTGTTATATTTCCACAAGATGGTGCTAATACATTCCATTTTCCATTAAAACATGTCTTCTATATGATCATTTTTACAGTTAATAATTTTATCCTAGTCTATGATCATATAATACCCTTCACTTTTCAAAGTACTATTGTATTACTTATGCTATCTTCATTACAAGCCACCTACACAAATAATGTTGCACTAATTTTTCAGATGACTATATCACAGCAGTAGTAGCTAGGTGAGTGACCCAAGGTCACAGAGTTGATTAGTAACAGATTTTCTAATGCTAGCTCTGTGCTCTTTCCCTAGATCACACTGCCTGATTACAGATAATATTGTCAAAATCTCAAGGTCTCAGGTTGAGACAGAAGCAAAAATAAAGCAATGAATATTAAGTAGCATTAAAACTGATACAAACTTCCCTTGGGATCATATATTGAACTGTTAATATTTGTGCATATAAATACATTTATGTGTATTTCCTTTGTTGTTTCCCTTCTTATTAGAAGACCTCTGGTGTCACATATTCCTATACAACCATAGTAGAGGCTAAATACTGATAAATAAAAATATCTCATTAACACTGTCCTTATTGTAAACATAATAACTATTTTTTAAAACCGTCATAGAAATTACATAATCTGGGTTTACTAACTCTAACCACTATAAATTTAGAAACTAACACTATAATTTTTGTTAAATTCTCCTCTTTCGATTCCATAACAGATACAAAAAGTTTTATAGAACAGGAAAGAGACACACTTCTCTTCCCACTTGAGGAACTACATCTAACATAAAAACTATCTCCAACTACAAGGAAACAACTCACATTAGCTGCCAACTAAGACAGGCTTTAGATTCATTTTAGAGAAATGTAAAATGGTGTTAGAAAAGGAGCTAAAAAATTACTCCTCCTCTAACATACTACTTACCCAATTATTTATTCACATCCAAAAATCTAGCAACATTAAGTTTAGGGTGTTTGTGTGTGTGTGTGTGTGTGTGTGTGTGTGTGTGTTTAAGAAAATACGAAATGAGACCTTATGGTCTCAGAAGGATACTAAAGAAATCATGCTTTCTTTGGATGCTGAGAGGAGAAAAGCAACCCAGGCCTCTCACACAAGGAGCTGAGAAATATTCTCGTTTTTGGTAACCTACAAAGGCCTCTCCTCTTCAGAAATTTATAAGCACTTAGTCTCTGACGTGTAGGTTAAGGCAGTAGGGTCATTTAAATTTCAGTTATTAAGATCAATATTAGATTATTTTTTACAAAACACTTTGAGGGTTTTATCCAATCCTTCAGGATTCTATCCAATTCAAATGTTTTCTGTCATTTTCCCAATTTATCTCACTGTCTCTACTACAACAAGAGGTCACCAATTAGGAATTTTCCTGTGTATAGTCTTGGGCTCAGTTTCATTTCACTAATTCTTTATTTACTGTCCATTTTGAAAAAACTCAACTCCTTAAATCTTCCAAATACATGTAAAGGATTCTCATGTTTTCCTTGTCGTTTAATATATTAAGAGCTTTTAAAAACTATTTTTGAAAAAAAATAAAAAAGTAAAATGTTAATACTGAGCATTTATGAGTGTGGGATTACAGGGGACTTTTACTTTCCATATTACTTTTTCTGTGACATTTAAATTTTTATAATTAGCATATATAACTGCTTTAATCAGCAGAGAAGTTTTGTTTTTTGTTTTTTGTGGTACACGGGCCTCTCACTGTTGTGGTCTCTCCCGTTGCGAAGCACAGGCTCCACACGCGCAGGCTCAGCGGCCATGGCTCACAGGCCCAGCCGCTCCGTGGGATGTGGGATCTTCCTGGACCAGGGCACGAACCCGTGTCCCCTGCATTGGCAGGCAGACTCTCAACCACTAAGCCACCAGGGAAGCCCAGCAAATAAGTTTGTAAAAAATTAATTCTATTTATTTATTTTTAATTTGGCCACTCAGCCTGGCACGTGGGATCTCAGTTCCTGACTAGGGATCGACCCCACGCCCACTGCACTGGAAGTGCAGAGTCTTAACCACTGGACCACCAGGGAAGTCCCCAATCAGCAAAGAAGTTTTAAACATTATTTTTACTATATCCATGGGTATTACCCTTTCATTTTGATTCTTCTCTCCCAAATTTAATTTGCCGTAATTAGAAAATAGGTCTTATAGCAAAAGGGGAAAAGTAAGCTTCCCCAAGTGTTTACCAGCCAGTAGCTCCAAGGAACACAGGAGTGAATTAGAAAGAACTACTAGAAATCAAGGAAAAATCATCCTTGATAAAGAATATGATTAAGGTGGGACTTCCTGGTGGTGCAGTGGTTAAGAATCCACCTGCCAATGTAGGGGACACGGGTTTGAGCCCTGGTCCAGGAAGATCCTACATGCCGTGGAGCAACTAAGCCCGTGTGCCACAACTACTGAGCCCACGTGCCACAACTACTGAAGCTCACATGCCTAGAGCCCGTGCTCCACAACAAAAGAAGCCAGTGCAATGAGAAGCCTACGCACCGCAAGGAAGAGTAGTCCCCGCTCACCGCAACTAGAGAAAGCCCACGTGCAGCAATGAAGACACAATGTAGCCAAAAATAAATAAATAAATTTTAAAAAATAAATTATAAATAAATAAATAAATAAATTCTATCATGTTAAAAAAAAAAGAATATGACTAAGATATGGGGATGAGGACATTTTTCTCCTGGGGGAAAAATAATCTGCAAAGTCTTTGCAGTAAATCAGTGTAATTCCAAAGCCTTTTGAGTTGGACTCATTTCTATTGTTTGGTTTACAGTACTTCTTATAGAATACTAATTAGTTAGAGCGCAATTTCTGTAAACCTTTTCTAAAAAGCCAAGTTCAGCAAAATATATGTCCAAATTGTTAGACAGGACTTTAAAAGACTAAACACTAAATTTAAATTCTACCAGGGCAACTGAGAGGCCACTGACAAATCCCCGAGAGTGCAGAAGAGAGTTCAATATCAACAGTCTCTTCCCACCTACTTATTCTTGCCTCTGCCAGGAGTACACAGAGGTGCTCAGTATAGCAAGAATTACAAAAGGGGAGAAAAAAACTGTACTTTATTAAACAAGAAAACCTCTTAAACATATTTCCAAAGCTCGTTTCAAAGATCTGAAATGTTATATTCTATGGAGTCCTAACTGAATTTGTCATTTGAATACACTGAGGCAGGTACCTTGACGCCAACAGTAAAGTAAGCTTAAGGATTCCCAATTTCATTCAGAATTATAGCGGCCTTTCTTAATCTGTGGCATCTCTAATAAGGGGACATAATCAAAAAAGTGTGCCAGAGGGACTTCCCTGGTGGCGCAATGGTTAAGAGTTCGCCTGCCAATGCAGGGGACACGGGTTCGATCCAGGGTCCAGGAAGATGCCACATGCCGTGGAGTAACTAAGCCCGTGAGCCACAACTACTGAGCCTGTGCTCTAGAGCCCACAAGCCAAAACTACTGAGCCTGCGTGCCACAACTACTGAAGCCTGTGTGCCTAGAGCCCGTGCTCCGCAACAAGAGGAGCCACCACAATGAGAAGCCTGCGCACCACAATGAAGAGTAGCCCCCGATGGCTGCAACTAGAGAAAGCCTGCATGCAGCAACGAAGAACCAAAGCAGCCAAAAATAAATAATTTTTTAACCCCCCCCCCAAAAAATGTGGCAGAAATCAAGGAAAGCAGCAGCTGTTTATGAAGTTTTCTTAGCAAAAGAAAAGGCAAGAGGGAGACAAAAACTGACCAAGGTCCTAAACTGAGATCTGTTAACAAGAACTGAGGGAAAGAAAAGAGCTTTATAAGCAATACCCA
Source organism: Hyperoodon ampullatus (assembly GCF_949752795.1). Lineage (NCBI taxonomy): Eukaryota > Metazoa > Chordata > Mammalia > Artiodactyla > Ziphiidae > Hyperoodon > Hyperoodon ampullatus. The sequence goes on from NC_136913.1 coordinate 60,138,015, forward strand.
CTACCACCCTTTATGTTCTAGGCTTCTACTTCAACAAAATTCTAATATACTACAGCAATTTTGGTATCCTATCATTTGTGAAAAAATGAAGGGTTTTCCTTTTAGACTGAATGGGTATTTCCAAATTGTATGTAATCTTTAGCTTAAGATATCCACTGTTCTCAAAAGAGTTAAGCCTGTAGAAAGTACACTCACCTTCCATGCCCTCCTTCTAGTACAAAACCTACAGAGAAAGGTGCTTAATTAGCAGCTATTCATTCCTGCTTGTATCACCAACTGCTCCCAACAGTTTTCTCAACACACAGATAATTAGAGCACAAAGAAGAATTGCCCCAAAGAATGGCAGTATATGATGAAAAGATGTGGGTGTCTGTCTTTATAATATTTTTACCTGGGAAGTCAACAAGTAATCTGCGTTTGATTTCACTGTGATAAATTTTAGAATATACTAGTGAAGCAGCCACATTAGTGCCCATTTGCGGTAAACAGCAAACACATCACCTAGCAATAGCAGCAGCTACTGCCATATATTGAGCAGTTTCTATTTCCCAAGCATGTTACTAAACACTCTACAATATATGCATCATCGTATTTAATCTCTAGAATAATTCTAAAAAGTAGGTATCACAATGTTGATAATTATTTTTGCCTCTTTTTAAATACATTAAAATATAATCCTTTTCAAGGCATCTGACAATACTTCACTTAGTTATTTTTATATCCCCAAAAGATGTGGAAAAATAATCTGGCAGAAAGATTAAAATAATATATAATAACTAGAGCTAGAATTCAAGTCCTTCAGGTTTTCCCCAATCTCATTCTAGTGACAAGAATACAAAAAGAGTCAAAAATATAGTGGTGCTCTATAAATCTGTTATTATCTAAATATGACTGTGGGTCAAATAATGTTCCTAATAATACAGACACTAAACAGAGAGTAAAAATCTGATATAGTTAGCTTATGATATAAGTATCAGTCATGCTCTATCACTGTCATATTTTCCTTCCGTAAGGTTTTCTAAAAAAGATGATGACAGATAAGAGGTCAACAATCCATGGCATATATGATAATAACCTACATTTATGCCACTTCAAGCCTCAGCCTACTCTTATAAGCAGTTGCTAGAGAGCATTCATGTTTATGTTCATTCTGGCATAAACTACAGGCTCACCTCCATAGTCTTAAGCTTCCAGAAGCCATCCATGGCACCACAGCATCGTTTTTTCTTTTTTTGTCCTTCCCATTCCTGTCTCCTTGGCATACTAATCTTTTGATAGGTTGATGCCATAATCTTTGTGATTGCTGCTCCCCCAAATACTGCCAAATCCTGGAATAGAACTCACTCATTCACTTTATAAAAAGGTTGTTCATTTAAAGGAAACTTGCTGTAAACCTATGCTAAACTAGCTACCTCCTTTGGTATATTTTTAATAATTCAATTGATAAATGTGATTTATAATAAACATTTCAGGTATATTCCACTTGTATGATGCATTCTAAATTGAGACAAGTATATCTCTTACAACTGCATAAGCCTGCTGTCAGGCATAGTTCGTTACAGAGTTTGATCAGTCTTTGAGCTCTAAAAACAAGTTATTTGCATAAGTATTTTATTAGAGATATATATGCCTATGAGTACTATAATCTTAATGACCATATTTCTATTTATTTCATTAATGGTAAATGTAATTTTCACAATAGTTAGACTAATCAAGAGAATATCTCCAAATAACTAGAACTAACCCCATACTCAGAGAAGGGAAACATTTAGGAATTGATTTGCTATATTTTACTCCATAATCACCTGATATTCAAAGCACTTGGGACTTCCCTGGTGGCGCAGTGGTTAAGAATCCACCTGCCAATGCAGGGGACACAGGTTCGAGCCCTGGTCCGGGAAGATCCCACATGCCGCAGAGCAACTAAGCCCATGCACCACAACTACTGAGCCTGAGCTCTAGAGCCCGCGAGCCACAACTTACTGAAGCCCGCACACCTAGAGCTCATGCTCTGCAACAAGAGAAGCCACTGCAATGAGAAGCCCGTGCACTGCAACGAAGAGTAGCCCCCACTCGCTGCAACTAGAGAAAGTCCATGCGCAGCAACGAAGACCCAACATAGCCAAAAATTAATTAATTAATTAATTAAAAAGGAAAAGAAAATTCAAAGCACTTTATGTGACATCTCCAGAAAAACAGATTTTTTCACAGAAGTTCACTAGCAATTACTGAGTATCTACTATTATGTCAGAACCTGTACTGGGCATAGGTATTCAGTGAAACACAGGATTCTTGCATATAGTTGCTATATTTTTGCACTATTCCCTGATATTTCCAGATTCAACACAACAGTACAAATCTTAGTGTAGTTCTAAGCATATAGTAAGTGCTTAATATATACTTACTTGACTGATATTAAAATACCAAGATTCTCAAGACTAATAATTTTAGGTGATCCTACTATTTACCCACCTGCCCTTATACTCTGGGGTTAGCAGACAGCAATACATACCAAAGCAAAAAATAAGGATTTCCATATTCTTGATGAAGATACAAAGGAGGAATGGAAGGAGAACATGCTTTTATGTTATTAAGAATAGAATACATTTTTCTATCAACTGGCAACATATAAGAATAATAAACAATACATGTTAAAGGAGTAACTAAATTTAGCATGTTGACTTTTGAAATCAGAAAATGTTTAAACTGCCAAAGTACCCTATAGTAAGTATTAACTGAACTCTATGATAATAATCGTTAATTTATATTCATTATTTTTTTATATTACCTGAACCAGAAAGTACTTTCTTCATATTTATTCTGCTTGTAGGTTTCTATTCCAAAGTTATAACAGAGACCATGAAGACATCCGGTCTACAATATTAAAAAAAAAAAACAAGATATGTCAGATTCATGATTCTCGTAACGTTAAAAAAAATCTACAGCATTTCAGAGTCTTTAAGACATACTTAGTGTTCTGTACATCAAAATAACCCACTCATCCTTATCAAAACCTCTCAATTTATATAAAGAGGAGCTAAAAAATATTCAGGGTGTGGCATTAGTTATCTATGGAAAGGTAATACAATACATTACTAATAGAACTTGAAAGGTCCTTTGTAACAGGAAATGGGAAAACTAATCATTGCCCAGCAAAAGAGCAGGCTAAAATGCCTCTGTAGGTTGCCAGATTCAGTAAAAGGCATTAGAAAAGAGTATATTCAAAGAAAACAAAATCACCACTGAGGGGGGCAAAAAAATGAATGAATACCTTTCAAAATTAAGACAACTTTAAAACACGTGAAATGTGTCCAAAGTACTATCTAGTCATAAGAGTTATTTAGAAATAGTTAATTTAATGGATCTCTTGATAACAACAAAAATTTTCTTTACATAAATTACCACTGAGATGAAGGTAGGAACAAGTATGTGAATGACACCATAGGAAAATACTCTTACATATTAATCAGCATCTCAGTTGCTGTGCCAATGTCATATCGTACAGAATTTTCATTCATCAAAATACTGGGAAATGGGGCTTCCCTGGTGGCGCAGTGGTTGGGAGTCTGCCTGCCGATGCAGGGGACGCAGGTTCGTGCCCCGGTCCGGGAGGATCCCGCGTGCCGCGGAGCAGTTGGGCCGGAGAGCCATGGCCGCTGGGCCTGAGCGTCCGGAGCGGGAGAGGCCACAGCAGTGAGAGGCCCGCGTACCGCAAAAAAAAAAAAAAAAAATACTGGGAAATGGCATAAAAGAAAAAAAACTTAATTCTAATAATTTACCCAAATATCCCCTCACTATTTATAGAAACCATCTATCCAGAATCTGATTATAACCATATAAAGGAGTCCTTTATAAGTTTAACCTGAGTAAGACTACAGAGCAGATCCTCAATTAAGAATCCAAGATCTGAGGGAAGTTATTCATAAGTAATGTGTAAAGAGCTGTCTTGCTTCAAAAAAGTTTCCCTTTGAATTACAGGACAGTACATTCAGAAAGTATAAGTTCAATATGCATGCCTGAGCACATCAGACCTACTGCATATCTGAATCTAAAATAAAGAACAGTCTTGGTAATGTGGGTCTGGCAAGAATCCAGAAGTATTTAAATGCATTCTCGACATTTCAGCAGAAAAATTTCAGCAGAAAAAGCTTAACTCATTACATGCCCCAGATCCCACAGGTTCACAAAGGGCTACACCAGTTATGTAGTTATACTGGAATAATGCAGCTTATACCCACTTGCTGCAGAGAGGCTTGCAACTAACTTACACAGAGAAAAATGGAAAGTAAAACTTTTGATGAACATTTAAAGGTACTGAGTCTTTATTCAATTTCCTCAGTGTTTTTTTTTTTCTTCCCTCACAATCCCTTCAAGTGTACTTACATTAAATACTACTTCCTAGGGGAGAAAAGAATATAAAACAATAAACTCATAAGACCAAAGCTACAAAATACTAAGATATCTTTCAAGAGACCTGCAGCATATTTTCAACGTAATGACCGAAAAAAAATCTTTTAACTACCAGTACTGCTCCATTCACTCATTCATTTATACATTCAATGATAAATATTTACTAAGCATGTCTTATCTATTAGGCACTATTTTAGGCCTTAGAGACATATCAGTGAACAAAGCAGACAAAAATCTCTGTCCTCATGAAACATTTCTAATGGGGTACTTAGTACTAAGATTTATACAAATATCTCTTTAAAAAAATACGTTCCTGGCCTTCCATGGAGTGGTAACATCTCATTTTGCAAGTAATACACAGTGGCAAAAAAACACAAAGAAGGTAGATTTGTAAGTCTGTTGTATATTGGTCATATAGAAACGGACTTATGGGACCAGAACTCATGGAATCTCTAGAAACTCCAGCCACTGCTTCATCTACTGGCCCAGAAATAAAAGATCCAACCGAATACCTAATTTACAATGACACGATGAGACTATATAGATGATTTTTAAAACTCAGATATTGCAGCTAAAATTGAGTTTGATCACTAACTTTTGAGTTCAGTATGAGGCTTTTAAAAAAATATTTATTTATTTATTTGGCTGTGCTGGGTCTTAGCTGCAGCATGCGGGATCTTCGTTGAGGTGTGCAGGACCTTTAGTTACGGCATGTGGGATCTTTTAGTTGTGGCATGTGGGCTCTTAGTCGTGGCATGAGGGATCTATTGATAGTTCCCTGACCAGGGATTGAACCCGTGTCCGCTGCATTGGGAGCACGGAATCTTAACCACTGGACCACCGGGGAAGTCCCCTTTTTATTTTTAATTAACTAGATAATTTCATTTTCTGTGAATTACTTTATAAATTAGGTTCTTAAAATTCAGAAAAAGCAAACCTATTATTTTTTTAGTTCCAAGTTCCAAGCTATTTTACTTTGTGATTTTGCTGTCTTTTAAACATTTATAGATCATGTATTTTTACATTTTGTTCAATTATAATTGTGTAACAATAATTGAATGATAATTGCCTGCCTTTCTTCCTTAATGGCTTTAAGACGTTTACCTTCCAATCCCTCCCTTACTCAGCTTTCTCTAATCCTCAGATGTCTCAGTAATAATAAACAATAGGTCATTAGTTATTTCTCCTGGTGCTCTAAGATACAATTTTCCAAACACTTTATTTCTCTGCCTCTAAACAATACAGCATTACCTTCTGCCATCATGTCAACACCTTAAGTAATTCCTAATCTAGTTTTGGGATACAGGAAGGATGTCTCAGAAATAAGAGAGTTGGCTTATTTAATTCATTAATTCTTTTTAAGTGAATAACACTACAGTTAGCTCCTCTCCAACCTTTATCCGATCATTTCCTCTCATTATAAGATTTCTTGCCCTGGATTTTCAGGTCTTGTCTAAACCTTAAGCCCATCAAAAGCACACTAAATAATTTCATTGACCTTTAGAATGAAAATCGTAAGTTTTCTCAATCACCTTCTAAACAAAATACAAACTCTTAACTCTGAACTTCAAGGTCCTTTGATGGTAGCCCCATCCTGACGAAGGCATAGTTAATAATTACTTTTCTGTTACATATCCTTGATCCTCTAATTCAATCCTTTCCCCTCTCTTTACATTTGCTTTTCCCTTTATCAGCTCTAACTCTGCAAGGTACCAAAATTTTTCTTTCCCTAAACACCAGCTATGAGTCTCCTTTCATATCTTTCAATATGCAATTCAATGTCCATTTATTCTACAAAGCATATTAAAGAAAGATGTCCGTCCTCTAGTAATTTATAATGTGAAATAGATAGCAACAGAGCTAGAGACAAAAGAAAGAGATGTTAAAAACATGCAAATGCAAACAATCCAAGAAACTTTATAGATGAAATTATGAGAATTAATAAAAGAGTTCAGAGAAGTTGCTGGATATTAAATAAACATTTAAAAGCAACTGCATTCTTATACACCAATGACAAATAAAAATGTAAACTCTAAGATATCACTTATGACAGCAAGTTGACTGAAACTTTAGACAGAAAATTTAAAACTATGTTGAAATACATTAAAGAAGACTATATAAATTAGGACATATCACATTCATTAATAAGAAGACTCAACATTATAAAGACAATGATGCTCTCCAAATTAATTATAAATCAAATGCCATTTCAATCAAAATTTCAATAGTTTTTCACCAGACTTGACAAGCTGACTCTATAAGGAATACAGAAGAGTACAAGGCCCAGAACAGCTAAAACAACATTGAAGAAGAATAAAGTAAAAGAACTTATGTTATCAAGACTATACTGAGTTAAATAATGCCCTCCTCCCAAAATTCATGTCCATCTGGAACCAGTGAACTTTACCTTATTTGGAAATACGGTCTTTGCAGTGTAATCAAGGTGAGGTAATGCTGGATTAGGGTGCATCCTAAATCCATCATGACTGTCCTTATAAAAACAGAACTCAAAAATAATATAGATAAAATGTAATTCTAAAAATGTTCATCTAACCCACAGGAAGGTGGGAAAAAGTAGACAGGAAACAAAAAGCAGAGAAAACAAACGAAAAAGCCAGCATCACATTCCTGTTAAAGATGTCAGATTGAGCACACACAACTACCTCTGCTCTCTCCTAACACCCCAGTAAAATGATAGTAAAAGAAGAAAAGTTTTTAATTGTGGTAAAAAGCATGTAACAAAATGTACCATCTTAACCATTTTTAAGTGTAGAATTTAGTAGTGTTAACTATATTCATGTTGTTGTGCAACAGATCTCCAGAACTTTTTCATCTTGCAAAACTGAAACTCTTTACCCATTGAACACTAACCGTTCATTTGCCCCTCCCTAAACCCCTGGCAATCACCATTCCACTTTCTGTTTCTGTGAGTTTGACTACTTTAAATACCTCGTATAAGGGAAATCATAAAATATTTGGCTTTTTGTGACTGACTTATTTCATTTAGTATAGCATTCTCAAGGCTCACCCATGTTGTAGCAGTTGACAGGTTTTCTTTCCTTTTAAGACTGAATAATATTTCACTGTATGTGTATACTACCTTTCTTCTTTAATCCATTCATTTGTCAGTGGACATTTGTGTTGCTTCCACCTCTTAACTACCGTGAATAATGTTGTAATGAACATGGGTGTGCAAATATTTCTTCAAGAACCTGCTTTCATTTCTTTTGGACATATACCCAGAATGGGATTGCTGTATTATACACTAATTCTATTTTTTAATTTTCTGAGGAACTGCCATACTGTTTTCCATAACATCTACATCATTTTACATTCTCAGCAAGTGTACGAGGGTTCCAATTTCTCCACATCCTCATCAACATCTGTTATTTTGTTGTTTTAGCCATCCTAATGAGTATGAAGCAATATCTCATTGTGGGGACTTCCCTGGTGGTCTACTGGGTAACATTCCACACTCCCAATGCAGGGGGCCCAGGTTCAATCCCTGGTCGGAGAAGTAGATCGCGCATGCATGCTGCAACTAAGACGTCCGTGTGCCGCAACTAAGACCCAGCGCTGCCAAAAAAAATAAATAGATAAATAGATAAAGGCTGACTGCAACTTAGAGTAAAGGAGACAAAGAACACAGTCTTAAAAAAATAGTTTAGAAAAGTCACTAAACAAATAAGTACAAACTACAGCAAGAACAACAAACTGAGTAGTGGGGAAAACCTAACTTCCAAAGTTACTACATTATAATATTGAAAATGTCCACTTTTTAACAACAAAAAAATAAGACATACAAAGAAGCAAAAAAGTATGGCCCTTTCACAAGAAGAAAAGAAGGAAGGGAGGGAGGGAGGAAGAAAGGGAGAGAGGGAGGGAGGGAAGGAGGGAGGGAGGGAGGGAGGGAGGGAGGAAGGAAGGAAGGAAGGAAGGAAAACTGTCCCTAAGAAAGCACAGATACTGGACATAAAAGACAAAGACTTCTTTTTTTTTTTTATCCACGCTGTGTGGCTTGCGGGATCTTAGTTCCCCAACCGGGGATGGAACCCAGGTCCCAGCAGGGAAAGCACCAAGTCTTAACCACTGGATCACCAGGGAATTCCAAAGATAAAGACTTTAAATCAACTGTCTTAAATATGCTCAATGAGCTAAAGCAATTCACGGAAAAAGAACTAAAGGAAACAAGGATAAAAATGTCTTACCAAATAGAGGATATCAATAAAGAGATAGAAATTACATATATAAGAAAAGAAATTCTGGAGCTGGAAAGTACAAAAATTGAAATTAAGAATTCACCACAGGGTTTCAAAAAAAGATTAGATCAGAAAGAAGAATCAACAAACTTGAAAGTAAGATCAATAGAAATTATTCAGTTTGAGGAGCAGAAAGAAAAAAGAATGAAGAACAATGAGCAGAGCCTGAGACCCATGAGACAACAACAATGTATGTAAAATCAGAGTCCCTGAAGGAGAGAAGACAGAGAAAAAAGCAGAAAGAATACTCAAAGAAATATTGGCCTCAAACTTCCACATCTGATAAAAAGATACAAATCTGCAAGTCTAAGAAGCTCACCAAACTTTAAATAGAATAAACACAAAGATATCCAGGACTTCCCTGGTGGCTCAGTGGTTAACAATCCGCCTGCCGGGGCTTCCCTGGTGGCACAGTGGTTGAGAGTCCACCTGCCAATGCAGGGGACGCGGGTTCGTGCCCCGGTCCAGGAGGATCCCACATGCCGCGGAGCGGCTGGTCCTGTGAGCCATGGCCGCTGAGCCTGCGCGTCCGGAGCCTGTGCTCTGCAACGGGAGAGTCCACAACAGTGAGAGGCCCGCATACCGCAAAAAAAAAAAAAAAAAAAGAATCCGCCTGCCAATGCAGGGGACATGGGCTTGAGCCCTGGTCCGGGAAGATGCCACATGCCGTGGAGCAACTAAGCCCATGCACCACAACTACTGAGCCTGTGCTCTAGAGCCTGCAAGCCACAACTACTGAGCCCACGTGCCACAACTACTGAAGCCCTTGCGCCTAGAGCCCGTGTTCTACAACAAGAGAAGCCACCACAATGAGAAGCCCACGCACCGCAAGGAAGAGTAGCCCCCACTCACCGCAACTAGAGAAAGCCTGCACGCAGCAACAAAGACCCAACACAGCCATAAATAAATAAGTAAATTTATTAAAAACAAACAACAAAAAAAAGATATCCACACTGAGACACATTATAATCAAACCATAAGAAGACAACGAATCTTGAAGGCAACAAGCAAGATGCAGGTAGTCATGTACAAGGGATCCTCAAACTTCAGCTGATTTCCCATACAAGCCAGAATGCAGTGAAATGACATATTTAAAGTGATGAAAAAACGACTTTCAACCAAAAGTTCTCTGTGTGGCAAAACTATCCCTTCAGAAATGAAGGAGAAATTAAGACATTCTCATATACACAAAAGTTGAGAGAGTTTGTCTCTAGTAGACCTGTTCTACAATGCTAAACAGAAATTTTCAGGCTGAAATAAAAGTATGCTAGGTAGTAATGCAAAGAAATACAAATAAGGGTAAAGGTAACTAGGTAAATATAAAAGTCAGAATTATTGTATTTTTGGTTCATAACTCCTCTTTTTTTTTCTATACGATTTAAAGGAAAAGTACATTTAAAAATAAGTATAGGGCTCCCCTGGTGGCGCAGTGGTTGAGAGTCCACCTGCCAATGCAGGGGACGCGGGTTTGTGCCCCAGTCTGGGAAGATCCCACATGCCGTGGAGCAGCTAGGCCCGTGAGCCATGGCCGCTGAACCTGCACGTCCAGGGCCTGTGCTCCGCAATGGGAGAGGGCACAACAGTGAGAGGCCCGCGTGCCGCAAAAAAATAATAATAAAATAAAATAAAATAAAATAAAAATAAGTATAAGTCTATGCTAATGGGCACATAATATACAAATATGTAATTCATAAATGGAGATGTATAGCAGCAGACTTTTTTGTATAATATTGAAGCTAATAGGTATTGATTCAAATTGGATTCTTACAAGTTCACGACATTAATTATATTTTTCAGAATAACCAGTAAGAAAGTAACTGAAACATATGGTGAAAAAGGTATGAGAAGGAAATCAAAATGGAATACTAGATAAAAGCAATTAAACAAAAAAGAAGGTAGTAGTGGAGGGAATGAGGAACAAAAAGATATAAGGCACATATATAGGTATATAGAAAACAAACAGGAAAATGGCAGAAGTCCTTTCTTATCAGTAATTACATGTAATTTAACTCTCCAATTAAAAGGCAGAGATTGGCAGATTGGCTAAATTTTTTTTAAACACACCATGATCAAACTATATGCTGGTTACAAAATCTCAGTTTACATCCAAAGACAAAAATAGATTGAAAGTAAAAACATGAAAAAAAAATATTCTAAGCAAATAGGAACCAAAAGAGAGCTGAGTGCCTATACTAATATCAGACAAAATAGACTTTAAGTCAAAAATTGTTACAAAAGACAAAGAACATTACATATTGATAAAAGGGTAAATTTATCAAGAAAATATAACAATTATAAACATATATACACCTAACAACAGACCCCTAAAATATATGCAGCTAAAACTGACACAAGTGAAAGGACAAACAGTTCTACAATTACAGTTGGAGATATCAACACCTCACCTTCAATCATGTACAAAGCCAGACAAAAGATCAAAAAGGAAACAGAAGACTTGAACCTTACTATAAACCACCTAGACTTAATAAACATATACACAACACTCAACCCCAAACCAACACAATACTCATTCTCCTCAGGTACGCATGGAACATTCTCCAGGATAGACCATATGCTATGCCACAAGTCTCAATAAATTTTACAACACTGAAATCATACAAAGCATCTTTTCCTACCACAATGGAATAAAACTTGAAAACTGGAAAATTCAAAAATATGTGGAAATTAAACAACAGACTCTTAAACAACCAATGGGTCAAAGAAGAAATCACAAATGAAATTAGAAAATATGTAGAGATGAATGCAAATGAAAACACTACATACTAAAACTTATGGGATTCAGCAAAGGCAATGCTCAGAAGGAAATTTATAGCTATATACACCTACATTAAAAAAAAGATCTTACAAAACTATAATTCAAAAAAGATACATGAAGCCCTATGTTCACAGCACTATTCACAATAGCCAAGAGATGGAAACAACCTAAATGTCCATCAAAAGATGAATGGATAAAGAAGATGTGGTATATATATAAAGGAATATTAATTACTCAGCCACAAAAAAGAATGAAATAATGCCATTTGCAAAAACATGGATGGACCTAGAGATTATCATACTAAGTGAAGTCAGAAAGAGAAAGACAAACACCATATGATATCACTTATATGCAGAATCTAAAATACAACACAAGTGAACTTATCTATGAAACAGAAACAGACTCACAGACATAGAGAACAGACTTGTGTTTGCCAAGGGGGAGGGGGTTGGGGGAGGGATGGATTGATTGGGAATTTGGAATTAGGAGATGCAAACTAGTATATATAGAATGGATAAACAACAGTCCTACTGTATAGCACAGGGAACTATATTCAGTATCCTGTGATAAACCATAATGGAAAAGAATATGAAAAAGACTTAGTATAACTGAGTCACTTTGCTCTACAGCAGAAATTAACACAACATTGTAAATTAACTATACTTCAATAAAATAAATTTTAAAAATAAAGATCTCAAATCAACACATAGGAAAAGAAGAGCAAACTAAACCAAAAGCTAGCAGAAGGAAGAAAATAATAAAAATTAGAGATAAATAAAACAGAGAAAAGAAAATCAATAGAATTAATCAAACCAAAAGTTTGTCATTTGAAAGATCAATAAAACTGACAAACCTTTAGTTAGACTAACAAAAAAGAAGTTTCTAAAAAGAATTACTAAAATCATAAATGAAAGTGGGAATATTTCTATGGACCTTACAGAAATAAAAAGGATTATAAGAAATTACCATGAACATAGTATGCCAAGAAGTAAGATAACCTAGATGGACAACTCCTAGAAACACATAAACTACCAAAACTGACTCAAGAAGAAATAGAAAATCTGAAAAGATTTATGACAGGAGATTGAATCAGGAATCAAAAACTCCTCTGAAAAAAGTTCTGGACCAAATGGATTCCCTGGTGAATTTTATCAATCAATTAAAGAAGATTTAACACCAATCTTTCTAAAACTCTTCCAAAAAATAGAATATGAGGGAATCCTTCCTAACTCATGCCATGAAGCCAACATTGCCCTGATCCCAAAGCCAGATAAAGATATCACAAAATAAGAAAACCACAATGTCCTTTATGAATATAGATGCAAAATCTTCAACAAAATACAGTAAATCCCCTACATACGAACAAGTTCCATTCTGACAGCATATTCATGAGTCTAATTTGTTCATAAGTCCAACAAAGTTAGCCAACTAACACAATCGGATATACAGTACTCTACTGTAATAGGTTTATAATACTTTTTTTTAAAAATTTTTTATTTTTTGCTTTATAACAAATTTAATCAGTTATACATATACATATGTTCCCATATCCCCTCCCTTTTGCGTCTCCCTCCCACCCCTCCAGGTGGTCACAAAGCACTGAGCTGATCTCCCTGTGCTATGCGGCTGCTTCCCACTAGCTATCTACCTTACGTTTGGTAGTGTATATATGTCCATGCCACTCTTTCACTTTGTCACAGCTTACCCTTCCCCCTCCCCATATCCTCAAGTCCATTCTCTAGTAGGTCTGTGTCTTTATTCCTGTCTTACCCCTATGTTCTTCATGACATTTTTTTTCTTAAATTCCATATATATGTGTCAGCATACAGTATGTCTTTCTCTTTCTGACTTACTTCACTCTGTATGACAGACTCTATGTCCATCCACCTCATTACAAATAGTTCAATTTCATTTCTTTTTATGGCTGAGTAATATTCCATTGTATATATGTGCCACATCTTCTTTACCCATTCATCCGATGATGGACACTTAGGTTGTTTCCAGCTCCGGGCTATTGTAAATAGGGCTGCTATGAACATTTTGGTACATGTCTCTTTTTGAATTATGGTTTTCTCAGGGTATATGCCCAGTAGTGGGATTGCTGGGTTGTATGGTAGCTCTATTTTTAGTTTTTTAAGGAACCTCCATACCGTTCTCCATAGTGGCTGTACCAATTCACATTCCCACCAGCAGTGCAAGAGTGTTCCCTTTTTTCCACACCCTCTCCAGCATTTATTGTTTCTAGATTTTTTGATGATGGCCATTCTGACTGGTGTGAGATGATATCTCATTGTAGTTTTGATTTGCATTTCTCTAATGAGTAAAGATGTTGAGCATCCTTTCATGTGTTTGTTGGCAGTCTGTATATCTTCTGTGGAGAAATGTCTATTTAGGTCTTCTGCCCATTTTTGGATTGGGTTGTTTGTTTTTTTGTTATTGAGCTGCATGAGCTGCTTATAAATTTTGGAGATTAATCCTTTGTCAGTTGCTTCATTTGCAAATATTTTCTCCCATTCTGAGGGTTGTCTCTTGGTCTTGTTTATGGTTTCCTTTGCTGTGCAAAAGCTTTTAAGTATCATTAGGTCCCATGTGTTTATTTTTGTCTTTATTTCCATTTCTCTAGGAGGTGGGTCAAAAAGGATCTTGCTGTGATTTATGTCATAGAGTGTTCTGCCTATGTTTTCTTCTAAGAGTTTGATAGTGTCTGGCCTTACATTTAGGTCTTTAACCCATTTTGAGCTTATTTTTGTGTATGGTGTTAGGGAGTGATCTAATCTCATACTTTTACATGTCCCTGTCCAGTTTTCCCAGCACCACTTATTGAAGAGACTGTCCTTTCTCCACTGTACATTCTTGCCTCCTTTATCAAAGATAAGGTGACCATATGTCCGTGGGTTTATCTCTGGGCTTTCTATCCTGTTCCATTGATCTATCTTTCTGTTTTTGTGCCAGTACCATACTGTCTTTTTTACACAAATAATGCATAAAAACACACACAGAAAAAAATTTAATCTTACAGTACAGTACCTTGAAAAGTAGAGTAGTACAACAGCTGGCATACAGGGGTTGGCATCAAGTGAACAGGAGAGGAGGCGAGAGATGGTAGAGCTGAAGGATCAACAGCAATAAGTGACGGAGGGCAAGCTGCAATTTCACTCATGCCTGACGTTGGTGGCACAGGTTCTGGTTCCTTGCTGGATTCAATTCTGTCTACTCTCTTGAAAAAATGGTCCAGTGACGTCTGGGTAGTAGCTCTTTTTTTCTCGTCATAGGTGACACCTTACCACTGGATTGCATTCTGAATGGCTGCTGCAACCTTCGAGTACTGTTCTACATTTGGTCCTATGCCTCAAAAACTAACAGTGCCTCCTCAAATAAAGAAAATCCGCTGCCATTTCCTGCATCGTGAATCTCTTCAGTTCTTCAGTTACTTCTTCCTCTTGTCTCTCTTTGTCCTTTCTCTGGGCCGCCAATTCCATCAGGTCTTCATTAGTAAGCTCCTCGTGTTGCACAGCAAGGAGTTCAGTGAAGTCATCCTCTTGCATATGTAGCTCCAGCTTCTCGCTGAGGGTCACTAAGTTGCTGAAGACCTCTTTGGACTCCTCATCCACCTTCTCAAATCCACAAAAATCATGAACAAACTGTGGCCAAAGGTTCTTCCAAACCCCATTCATGGTGACAGCTATAACCTCACACAAAGCAAAGTCAATGTTTTTTATGGCCTTGTAGATATTATGATCCTTCCAAAATTGCTGCAAGGTTGTTCCTGATTCGTCACTAACCTTTACTGTCTGATGAAAAGTGTGACGTAAATAACATTTCTTGAAAGTCGCTATAAATCCCTGGTCCATAGGCTGGATGAGCAATGTATTCAGTAGTATTTGGTGGCAGATGCACTACTCTGACGTTGGGATGAATGTCATCCATGAATGGGGGATGGCCTGGAGCACTGTCGAGCAGCAAAAGAATGTTGAATGGGATGTCCTTCTCCAAGCAATATTTCTCTACCTCCGGGATAAAGTGGTGGAAAAACCAGTCCTGGAAAATGGCCTGTGTAATCAGGCTTTGGGGTTACTCTTCCACACAACGGGAAGAGAGCCCTTGGCTATGCTTTTAAGGGCTCTTGGGTTCTCTGAATGATAAACTAAGGGAGGCTTCATCTTCAGATTGCCAGAAGCCTTGCCAACAAACAACAGAGTTAGCCTATTTTGCTGCTTTACAGCTGGGCACCAACTTTTCTTTCTTACTGATGTAACTTTGGTCTGGCATCCTCTTCCAGTACAGTCCTATCTCATCCACATTAAAAACCTGCTCAGGTAAATACGTGCCTTCATCAATAATTTCTCAAAGCGTTTCAGGAAATTCCCAGGCAGCTACCATATCTGCACTCGCTGCCTCACCACTTACTTTTACGTTGTGAAGGTTGGCTCTAGCCTTGAACCGATGAAACCACCCATGGCTGGTGTTAAAAGATGCTCCCTCTGATTCTTCGCTATGTTTCTTTCTCAACTCTTTTAGGTTTCTCTTAAAGGCTTTTAGCTTTCTCTTGAATCAGCATTAAGCTGAGCAGGACTCGACGCTGATGCTGATCCTGCATCCACACACTGAGAAGTTTCTCCATCTCCTCCATCACTTTTCCACACTTCTTCGATATTATTGTCGACATCATTGGCACAGCAGACCTCACACGTTCCATGATCTTGTCCTTGTTCTCTAGAATCATGCCGATGGTTGAATGACTCATGTTATAAGAACAAGCGACATCTACCATCTTTTCGCCTCGCTCCACTCTCTCAATTATTTTCACTTTTGTTTCCATCATTATCGTTTGGCGCTTCTTTGCAGTACCAGCTACATCACCGCTGCTTTTACGCTTGCTTCCAGACATCCTGGGCTTGAAATAAAGTTACTGCACTACTATACTCTATACAGTAATGTACACTAAAGTACAAAAAAGCACAACCACTTGTAGAGGACGCATGCACGTGACAATGTACACCAGACACGTGAACTAACTTACATGACTGGACATGCAAACACACGTTTACATCTTTGAAAGTTCTAAACTTGAAGGTTCATATGTAGGGGACTTACTGTACTAGCTAACAGAATCCTGGAATACACAAAAAGGATTAATTTATATATCATGTCCAAGTGGAATTTATCCCAGGAATACAAAGGTGGTCCAACATAAGAAAATACAATGTACCACACCACATTAATAGGATGAAGAAAGAAAAAAAACACGTGATAGCTCAACTGATGCAAAAAAATGCATTTAACAATAACCCAACACTCTTTAATGAAAAAAAAACTCTAAACAAACTAGAAATAAAAGAGAACTTCATCCATCTAATAAAGTGCATTTGTGAAAAACCCTCAGCTAACATAATACTCAATGATAAAAGACTGAAAACTTTCCCCTTAAGATGAAGAACGAGGATGCCTGCCTTCACCACTTCATTCAACATTGTACTGGAAGTTCTAACTGGAGGAATTAGACAAGGAAAACAAATAAAAGGCCTCCAGATTGGAAAGGAAGAAGTAAAATTATCTCTATTCACATATGACATGATCTCAAATGTAGAAAATCCTGAGGAATACACACAAGTTAAAGTGCACACACACACACATTCTTACTAGAACGAATAAGTGAATTTAGCACAGTTGCAGGATACAAAATCAACACACAAAAATCAGTTATATTTCTATATGTTAGTAATGAACAACTTGAAAAGGAAAGTAAGAAAGCAATTCCATTTACGACACCATCAAGAAGATTAAAATACTTAGGAATAAATTTAATCAAGAAGGTACGAGACTTGCACATTGAAAACTATAAAATATTGCTGAAAGAAACTAAAGAAAACATAAATAAATGTGAGGACATCCCATGTTCATGGAATGGGAAAATTAACATTGTTTAAGATGGCAATACTCCCCAAAGTGATCTACAGATTCAATGGAATCCCTATCGAAATCCCAACAGCCTTTTTTTGCAAAAATAGAAAAGCCAATCCTCTAATTGAGATGGAATTGCAATGAACCCTAAATAGCCAAAATAATCTTGAAAAACAAAAACAATTTGGAAGTCTCAAACATCTGTCTTTCAGATGTACAGTACAACAAAGCTACAGCAATTGAAACAATATGGTACTGTATATCACAGGGAACTCTACTCAGTATTCTGTAATAACCTATATGGGAAAAGAATCTGAAAAACAATGGATATATGTATAGGTATAACTGATTCACTTTGCTGCACACCTAAAACTAACACTATATTGTAAATCAACTGTATTTCAATATAAAATAAAATTTGAAAAATAAATAAATTAAAAAATTTTAAAACACCAGTATGGTACTGGCATAATGAAAAGACATACAGACCAATGGAATAGAACTGAGAACACAGAAATAAACTCTGACATCTAAGGTCAACTGATTTTTGACAAAAGTGCCAAAACCAATTAAGAGAAAAAATACTCTCTTCAACAAATGATAAACTGGAATTTCTACATGAATTTGGACCCCTACCTAACACCATATACAAAAATTAAGTCAAAATGAGTCAAAGATTCTTATCATTTTAACTGCTAAAACTATTAAAAAATCTTAGAAGAAAACACATGGGTAAATTATCATAACCTTGGATTTGGCAGTGGAATCTTAGATCTGACACCCCAAAGCACAAGCAACAGAAGAAAAAGTGAATAAGTTGGATTTCATCAAAATTTAAAACTTTTGGAGCTTCCCTGGTGGCGCAGTGGTTAAGAATCTGCCTGCCAATGCAGGGGACACGGGTTTCAGCCCTGGTCTGGGAAGATCCCACATGCCACAGAGCAACTAAGCCCATGCACCACAACTACTGAGCCTGCGCTCTAAAGCCCGTGCTATGCAACAAGAGAAGCCACCACAATGAGAAGCCTGTGCACCGCAACCAAGAGTAGCCCCCACTCTCCCCAACGAGAGAAAGCCCACGCACAGCAACGAAGACCCAATGCAGCCAAAACTAAATAAATTAAATAAATAAATTTTTAAAAAAGAAAAGCATTAAAAAAAATTTAAAACTTTTGTACATGAAAGGATACTATCAAGAGAATGAATATACAACACAGAGTATACAGAAAATATCTGCAAATCATATGATATATCTGACACAGGTGTAGTAGCCAAAATACTACAACTTAGTCACCAAAAGATAATCCAATTTAAAAATGGGCAAATGGTAATTCCCTGGCAGTCCAGTGGTTAGGACTCCACGCTTCCATTGCAGGGGTCACAGGTTTAATCCCTGGTCGGGGAACTAAGATCCTGCAAGCTATGCGGTGCAGTCAAAAATATTTTAATTAAAAAAAAAATTTTTAATGCACAGAAGACTTGAACGCACATTCCTGAAAAGAACAGAAAATGGCCATACAAATGGTGAACATTTGTACAAGCACATGAAAAGATGTTCAACATTACGTCATTAAGGAAATGCAAATCAAGATACCACTTCACACGCACTACGATGGCTTTAATTTTAAAAGTCGGAAAATAAGAAGCATTGGTGAAGAAATGAAGAAACTGGAACCCTCATACATTGTTGATGGTAATGTAAAGTGGTATATATAGCCAATGTGGAAAACAATTTGACACTTCATCAAAAAGTTGAACACAGAATTATCACATGACCCAGCAATTCCAGTCCTAGGTATATATCTAAAAAAATTGAAAACAGGTACTCAAATACTTGTACTCAAATGTTCATAACTGCAATATTCACAATAGTCAAAAGGTGGAAACAACTCAGATGTCCATCAACCAATGATGGATAAAGAAACTGTGGTATATCCATACAATGAAATATCATTCAGTCACAAATTAAATCAATAGATATAGAAAGCAGATTGGTGTTTCCAACAGTATGGGATTTTACTTTGGGGTGCTAAAAATGTTTTGTAACTAGATAGAAGTGATGGTAGCATAACATTTTAAAGGTACTAAAAGAAGAGGGGTGTGGGACAGGTAATTTTGAAACATGAATTGTAGAATTATTTTTCTCTTTAAACTATGTACATATATACACTGATAAAAAAGTAAAATTATGCATAAAAGGTAGGCATAAAAAGTAAACCAGGGCTTCCCTGGTGGCACAGTGGTTGAGAGTCCGCCTGCCAATGCAGGGGACACGGGTTCGTGCCCCGGTCTGGGAAGATCCCACATGCTGCGGAGCAGCTGGGCCCATGAGCCATGGCCTCTGAGCCTGCGTGTCTGGAGCCTGTGCTCCACAACGGGAGAGGCCACAACAGTGAGAGGCCCGCGTACCGCAAAAAAAAAAAGTAAACCATATACATTTAAAAATAACGATGATAGCCTGAATTAAAAATAAACATCAATATTTGTTGGAAGCATTAATGTTCTAATGGCTACATAAAGAGCCTAACTGCAGCCAAGAACATGAACAAGTATGACCAGGCTTTCCATATGCTATAGGTGTTTAGTTAAAAAGTATATAACTCACTTAAAATTTAATGGAAAATGCCATTACAAAGATTCCAGTAAGTCATATTTAAGGCTCAAATGATTCTGAGTTTGTAATGAAGTTGATACCCTTAAGTGAGTTAACGCTCTCCCAGATACACGAAGCAGTGGGTGGAAAGGGTCAGAGAAAGCAATCATATCCCACTAGCCACAACAGGCAGAAAACTGAATTTTACTTTCAGAGGAGTAATTCATTTGTGTGCTATGAGATTAGATTTTACTATGGAAGGAGAGATGTACACAATCTTACACATATGTTTCAAATATTTGGCTATAAAATGGTAAGTTTAAGTAGGCAAAAGAGAATAAAATCATGGTAATGAAGTCCAGGCAGCCTAGACTTCACTTAAAAGCTTTGTGCCCCTACAGAACAGCAATGAAATCTAGCTGAATCTTGAATTAATTACTTCGAAGGGTTCCAGAGGCCCACTGGCCATTTTCCTTGTGTAAGTGAAACTTTCATAATGAATTAAAACTCTACACTGAAAATAAATTCTAGAGAAAGCTAAGAATAGAAATGAAAGATAAAAGCAAGTCGAACACACAAATCAACTAATGAAAATAAAATTCTGATTAAAGTTTCAAACTTTGAGGAGAAATAGTTAAATAAGTAAACAACCTGTTAAGAGATTTTTGCCATTAAAAATGCACACATAGACACATACATTCTAGGATCTGGCCCAGGGCTTCTCTAAATCAAGAAGTAGGAATTTTTGTACTGAAGGTACACTTGTGAACTTGTTGTCATGCAATCATTTTACAGATGAGGACAATGATTTTCAGAGCAGTGAAGTATCTTACCACTGGCCACACTAGTAAGTAGCCCCTTCTATAATATTCTACACAGATCATGAACCTTGTTTTGAGTAATTACAAGAGTCTCAAATATCAAAGAAAGTGTCTCTATGTTCTACTTACCAAGGTAAGTAAGTATATGCAAACTTTTAAATAAATGCTTAAATTGCTAGAATTTTCTAACTCTCACAAAACAAAGTTCAGTTAAACAACATATCACTATGTCCCAATTAATCCAGTTAATTGATTTTTTCACTATGCACCTACAGAAGCTATACACCAAACTAATTATTTCCAACCATTTCATTATTTTGCATGATTCTCATGATTTCGCAACACTTCCATCAAGCTCCTAGAAGTGCTGTGTGGCATACATGTACTTTAAAATAGAAGCTAATTAAGTTTTACTTTAGAGTAGGTATTTTGGTTTTGGGTTTTTTAGAACTTCATAAAATCCTCTTCTAAGGAATAGAGACATGTTGACATCAAGTCAGCCATGCCTCATACCCAGTTTCTGTGTATACTTTCTCTTCTCTGTAACATAATCACTTGACTTACAGGGTTTTAGGAATTTATTTTTATAGTTCTATAATTTTACAGAGGGAGAGAGACTCTGGGGACTGCGTGGTTTCCTTGATAAGATTCTAGCAGTATAAGAATGTATTGTTCATTCACCCAGGGGATGAGCATAGAGAGTCAGAGCCCAGTAACAGAGCATCTACATGGAGTAATGGCCAGGCATACGGTGTTGGACCAGGGCGAGGAGGATGTACACCCAGAATAAAGATTCAGAGCATGAACAGGGAGAGCAGGGCACCCTCACACTGGAGAGGCTGGCAGAGGGGATGGGAGACTGGTTACATACAGAGGGACTGATTAAATAAGCAAATATATTAAGGCTAATAGAAGCCAGGTTCCTCATTACTGGAGAAGAGAATTAGAAATATAGAAAGGAAGAACACTAAGATGAATACTTCGGTGTTGGACTAGAATTGAAAGTATCATGGCTTTCAGTAGATTAGATAGATAGATAGATAGATAGATAGATATGGGTAGAAATGTGTGTACATATTACATATGTATATATTATATATAAATATATATGTATATAAACAAAAGTGTAAGTGTATATATATGCTCAGTTCACTGAGAGGGTCTGACAGCAGTGACACCCCAAAACAATAAGCACACCTAGTACCCAGATTTTGGCTTCTGAATAACATTTTCCACCAAAAGGAACCAAGGCTCCTGAGAGAAAAATAGCTAATTCCATGGCTTGAGCAGGAGAGTACAGAATGAGCCTGGAACATTTTAGTGAGCCAGAAAGGAAAGAAATGTTCACAAGTTATGGCAATATGTTAAAAAGACATAGAAGTCAGCTTAAAGGGGCTCCTAGTGGCCAAATCTGGGAAAATTTGAGTATCAAAATAAACAGAGTTACAGTTCTGAGTACGTAAGATGTAATAAACACATGCCACCCTTTCCCTCCCACTGAATGTTAACTATAAAACCTGAACTAACTGCATGGAGCTATTCAAAGTCTCGGAAAAGAAAAGAACAGAAGGCACATAGGGGAAGAATACCAGAATTCAAAGTAACACCAACCTGGTAGTGAATTTACCATTCTTTCCCGCTGGTATACCCTAGTCTAAATTAATGCACAGCCAAAAACTAAGCAGTGAGCATTGTGCTTCAGACTGAGAAAGCATCTCTAGTTCTGGCTTGAGTTATTCAGAGAGAGTACAGAAATCCTGTTTTGGTTTTTATTTTTTCTTTCCTCCATTCTCAGTGACTCAGTCCCCAGGCAATTCCATGGTGGCAACAACAATGCAGCTAGAGGAAACCACAAGAATTGAAACTTTGAGGAGAGAAACCTTTCTCTCCATTCAGGGAGCTTCAGTTCCAAGAGGATGGGGAAAAAACATTGCTTTTTTCCTCTCTGACTTCCCACTGGTTGGCCCCAGATGTAGTCTGACTGCAGATATGGAGAGTCACTGGCTGGAGGACTGAAAAGTGTAGCTCAAGGGAACCAGAAACTACTAAAAAGATGATGGAGAGAGGAGTCCAGAAAAGCAACACCATCATGTTGTTTATAAACAGCCTGGGCAGGCATGGATCTGATCCTGATTAGCACACCAAAGACTGTGAGAACTGAACTAAGGGACAGACATCCACTAGTACCAGACTGACCAATGAGTGTCCTGCACATGCAGGACAAATCTGAATAGCACTGCACAGGCTTTGAAAACTAAATTGATATTGGAACCACAGCCCCCAGAATTTGAAAACTGTGGCATGAATTTAACCAGGTTGATTGACAGCTAAAACAAAAACATCAACATTTCTATAAAATTTAGATAAGACCCAGAGGCTCATAACATAATATTCAAAATATCTAGACACAATAAGAAACTAATCTATGAAGACCCTTAAAAATCTCAACTCACATGAAAAAAGACAATCAACAGAAGCAGACAATGAGATGACATAGAATTTGGAACTACCCAGTAAGGACTTTAAAGCAGCCATTATAAAACTGTTTGAACATGCAATTATGACCACTCTCAACACAAATAGAAAAATAGAAACTCTCATCAAATAAACAGAACAGAGATCAGCAAACTGCAAGCTGTGGGCCAACGCAGATTATGAGCAAAAATTATTTTTACATTTTGAAAGATTGTTGAAAAAGATTATGCAACATAGACTGTATGTGATTCACAAAGCCTAAAATATATCTTGTCCTTTACAGAAAGTTTGCTAACACCTGAAATAGAAGCTATAAAGAACCAAATGGGAATGTTCAAACGGGAAAATATAATAAGCAAAATAATAAAAAAAAAAAACCCAAACACCTCGCTGGATGGACTCAATAGCAGAATGGATGTGAAAAAGGAGAGAGGCAGTAAACTTGAAAATAGATCAATATAAATTATCCAGTCTAAAAAGCAGACAGGAAAAAAGACTGAAAAAATAGGGAACAGAGCATCAAGTACCTATAAGATTATAATTAAAAAACCCTAAATTCCCAACCATTGGTGTCCCAGGCACTTGGCCAATATGTACATGAAAACGTACTCAACATCACTAATCATCAGGAAATTGTAGATCAAAACCACAATGAGATATTATCTCACACCTTTTAGAATAGCTATTATCAAAAAGACAAGAGAGGGCTTCCCTGGTGGCGCAGTGGTTGAGAGTCCACCTGCTGATGCAGGGGACATGGGTTCGTGCCCCGGTCCGGGAAGATCCCACATGCCGCGGAGCAGCTGGGCCCGTGAGCCATGGCCACTGAGCCTTCGCGTCTGGAGCCTGTGCTCCGCAACGGGAGAGGCCACAACAGTGAGAGGCGTGCATACCGCAAAAAAAAAAAAAAAAAAAAGAGACAAGAGATAATAAATGTTACTGAGGATGTGGAGAAAATGGAATCCTTGTAATGCAATGTAAATTGGTAAATCGGTACAGCCACTATGGAAAACACTATGGGTTCCTCAGAAAATTGAAAACATAACTACCATGTGATCCAACCAAAGGAACTGAAATCATAATCTCAAATTGATATCTGCACTGCCACGTTCACTGCAGCATTAGTCACAATGGCTAAGACATGGAAGCAACTTAAATGTCCACTGGTGGAAGAATGGATAAAGAAAATGTGGTATATGTATACAATGGAATATCATTCAGCCATAAAAAAAGAAGGAAAACCTGCCAGTTGTGACAGCACTGATGAACCTGGAGGACATTATGCTACATTAAAAAAGGAGGTGCAAAAGGACAAATATATTACATGATCTGACTTACATGAGGAATTTAAAATAGTCCAACTCATAGAAATAGAGTAAAATGGTAGCTTCCAGGGGTGGAGGAAGGAGAAAATGAGGAGATACTAATCAAAAGGTACAAAGTTTCAGTTATGCAAGATGAATAAGTCCTAGAGATCTACTTTACAGCATACTGCCTGTGGTTAACAATACTGTATTGTATACTTAAAATTTTTCTAAGAGGGTAAACCTTATATTTAAGTGTTCTTATAAAAATAATAATAATGAAGAGGGTGGTAGGAAACTTTTGGAGGTAATTAATATGTTTGTGGCACAGATTGGTGGTGATGAATTCTCAGATGTATACTTACCTCTAAACTTGTCAAACTTTATATATTAATTATACAGTTTTTGGTTTGTCAATCACACCTCAATAAAATTGTTTAAAAAAATGAAGCTCGGCAAATCCCTAACAGGATAAGTCCAAAAAACATTATGCTCAGACACACCATAAGCAAACTGCTGAAAACTAAAGACAAAGGAATAATCATGAAAACAAATAGAAAAACAATGCAATTCTTATAAAGGAACAATAAAACCACTATATCACAACTCTAATAGGTAAAAGTAAAAGGACTGACCATACCAAGTGTTGGTAAGGATGTAAAGCAACCTGCACTGTCATATGCTGCTGGTGGGAGCATAAAATGGTTCAACCTCTTTGGAAAACACTGTACTAGTTTCATAAAATGTTAAACATACATTTAACATATGACTCAGCCATTCCACTCCTACGATACCCAAGAGAAATAAAAACATATATCCACACAGAAACTTATACATGAATATTTAAAGCAGTTCTATTTGTATTAGATTTAAAAACAGCTAAAAACTGGCAAAAATCTGCATATACATCAACAGATGACTGGATAAACAAATTGTGGTATATCCATATAACAGAATTTTACTCTGCAATAAAAAAGAACAAACTATTGATATGAAAAAACACATGGATAAATCTCAAAATCAATATACAGAGTGAAAGAAGCCAAATCAAAAAAAGGATATACAGTATGATTCCATTTACATAAAAATTCCAGAAAATGCAGACAAATTTGTAAAGACAGAAAATTAATCAGTGGTGCCTGGGTATGAAGGAGGTGGCAGGGGAGGTGGAAGAGGAGGGACAAAAGAAAACTTCTGGGGGTTATGGAAAGGCTCATAATCTTGACTGTAATGATGGTTTCATGGGTGTACACATATGCCAAAACTCATCAAACTGTACAATTTAAATGTATGTGATTTACTGTACCTCAATAAACCTCTTCTGAAAATACCAATTTCATAAAAGATAAAGGCAAATTACTGAGGATACTAAAGAGATAGAACAACTAAATGCAAAGCATAACCCTGAACTGGATCCTGGACTGGAGGGGAAAAACATATGCTATAAAGTACAATTAGGACTTCCCTGATGGCCCAGTGGTTAAGATGCCGTGCTTCCAATGCAGGGGGCACAGGTTTGAACCCTGGTCAGGGAACTAAGATCCCACATGCCGCGTGGCCAAAAAAAATTATTAAAAAAAATTAATAATAAAGTACAATTAACAAAATTAGAATATGGATTGTACATTAAAGAATTTATGGGACTTGCCTGGTGGTGCAGTGGTTAAGAATCTGCCTGTCAATGCAGGGGCCATGGGTTCAGTCCCTGGCCCGGCAAGATCCCACATGCCGCAGAACAACTAAGCTCGTGCACCACAACTACTGAGCCTGCGCTCTAGAGCCCGCGAGCCACAACTACTGAAGCCCGCGCGCCTAGAGCCTGTGCTCTGCAACAAGAGAAGCCACCACAATAAGAAGCCCACGCACTGAAACAAAGAGTAGCCCCCACTCGCTGCAACTAGAGAAAGCCCGCATGCAGCAATGAAAACGCAATGCAGCCAAAAAACAAAAACAAAAACAAAAAACAAACTTTAGGACATGCCCTTAAAACAACAAAAAAAAGAACTTATGAATGTTAAATCTCTTGAATTTGATCACTGTACTGTGTTTATAAAGAGGGGCTATTCTATTCTTAAGAAATATACACTGAAGTACTAAGCAGTAAAGCTGCCTGATGAGTGCAATCTTCTCTCAATAAAGAAAACAATATGATGTATCAAGATTTACAGAAAAATACACGCACAAGGGCTCCCCTGGTGGCGCAGTGGTTGAGAGTCCGCCTGCCGATGCAGGGGACACGGGTTCATGCCCTGGTCCAGGAAGATCCCACATGCCGCAGAGCGGCTGGGCCCGTGAGCCATGGCCGCTGAGCCTGCACGTCCGGAGCCTGTGCTCCACAATGGGAGAGGCCACAACAGTGAGAGGCCCACATACCGCAAAAAACAAACAAACAAAAAAACCACACACACAAATCTCAATTGATTAAAAATAAAGCATTTCACAAAGTCCAACAACCTTTCACAATAAAAACACACAAACTAGGAATAGAAGGTAACTTCTTCAACATGATGAAAGCTGTATATGAGAAACAGCTAACATCATATTCAATGGTGAAAGACAGAAAGCTTGTCCTCTAAAATCAAGAACAAGACATGATGCCAGCTTTCATCACTTCTATTCAACATAGTACTGGAAGTTCTAGTCAGAGCAATTAAACAAGAAAAAGAAACAAAAGACATCCATATTGGAAAGGAAGAAGTAAAACTATCTCTATTCACAGGTGACATGATTTTGTATGTATAAAATCCTAAAGAACCTTTTAAAAATGTAGAGGTAATAAATGAATTCAGCAAAACTGCAGGTTACAAAACCAACACACAAAACTCAGTTACATTTCTATACACCAGAAATGAGCAATCAATTAAGAAAATTAAGAAAAAAATCCCATTTACAATACCATCAAAAAGAATAAAATATTTAGGAATAAACTTAACCAAGGAGGTGTAGACTTGTACACTGAAAACTAGAAAACATTGCTGAAAGAAATTAAAGACCTAAATAAATGGAAAGACATCTCACTCTCATGGGTTGAAAGACAGTATTGTAAAAATGACACTACCCAAAGAGATACATAGATTCAATGTAACACCTATCAAAAGCCCAGTGGCCCTTTTTGAAGAAATTATAAAAACCTATCCTAAAATTCATATAGATTCTCAAGGGACCCAGAGGAGCCAAAATAATTTTGGAAAAGAACAATGTTGGAGGTCTCCCACTTCCCTATTTCAAATGTATAGTACAACCAAGTTACAATAATCAGCGTGGTACTGGTATACAGATAGACATATAGACCAATACAATACAACAGAAAGCACAGAAATATAACTCTGATATCTATGGTCAATTGATTTTTTTTCATTAATTTATTTATTTTTGGCTGCGTTGGGTCTTCGTTTCTGTGCGAGGGCTTTCTCTAGTTGTGGCAAGTGGGGGCCACTCTTCATCATGGCGCCCGGGCCTCTCACTATCGCGGCCTCTCTTGTTGCAGAGCACAGGCTCCAGACGCGCAGGCTCAGTAGATGTGGCTCACGGGTCTACTTGCTCCGCGGCATGTGGGATCCTCCCAGACCAGGGCTCGAACCCGTGTCCCCTGCACTAGCAGGCAGATTCTCAACCACTGCACCACCAGGGAAGGCCCTGGTTAACTGATTTTTGACAAGGATGCAAGACCATTCAATTGGGAAAGAATAATCTCTTCAACAAATTGTACTAGAATAATTGGATATCCACATGTAAAATAATGAATTTAGACCCTTACCTTACACCATACACAAAATTAACTCAAAATGGATCAAACACCTGAATTTAAGAGCTAAAGCTGTAAAACTCTCAGAGAAAAACATAGGGGAAAACCTTCATGACCTTGAATTTGGTCATAGTTTCTTAAATATGACACAAAAAGCACAGGCAACAAAAGAAACCGATAAGTTGTACTTCATCAAAATGAAAAAACTGGGCTTCCCTGGTGGCGCAGTGGTTGAGAGTCCGCCTGCCGATACAGGGGACACGGGTTCGTGCCCCAGTCTGGGAAGATCCCACATGTCGTGGAGCGGCTGGGCCCGTGAGCCATGGCCGCTGAGCCTGCGCGTCTGGAGCCTGTGCTCCACAACGGGAGAGGCCACAACAGTGAGAGGCCCGCGTACAGCAAAAAAAAAAAAAAGAAAGAAAGAAAAAAGAAAAAATTTTGTTCATCAAAGGACACTATCAAAAAAAGTGAAAAGACAACCCACAAAATGGGCAAAATTACTTGCAAATCATATAAGGGTTTAATATCCAGACTATATAAAGAAGTCTTACAACTCAACAACCAAAAGAAAAACAACCCTATTTTTCCTGAAGTATAGTTGATTTACAATGTCATGCTATCAGGTGTACAGCACAGTGATTCAGAGATATATATATATATATACACATATATATGTATCTATATACATGTGTATATATATATATACATATATATGTATATTATATATGTGTGTGTGTGTGTGTGTGTGTGTGTGTGTGTGTGTGTGTATGGGGAGAGAGAGAGAGAGAGAGAAAGAGAGAGAGTCTTTTCCCATATAGGTTATTACAGAGTATGGAGTATAGTTCCTTGTGCTATACAGTAGGTCCTTGTTGGTTGTCTATTTTATATAAATAGTAGTGTGTATATGTTAATCCCAACCCCTAATTTATCCCTCCCCCGACTTTTTCCCTTTGGTAAACAAAAGTTTGTTTTCTATGTCTCTGAGTCTGTTTGTATATTGTAAATAAGCTGATTTGTATCTTTTTTGGGGATTTCACATATAAGCAGTATCATGTTTGTCTTTGGCTGGCTTACTTCACTTAGTATGATAATCTCTATGTCCAACCACGTTGCTGCAAATAGCATTATTTCATTCTTTCTTACGGCTGAATAATATTCCATTGTGTTCATAGACAGACAGACACACACACACCACATCTTCTTTATCCATTCATCTGTTGATGGACACTTAGGTTGCTTCCATGTCTTGGCTATTGTAAATAGTGCTGCAATGAACATTGGGGTGCAAGTACCTTTTTGAATTATAGCTTTCTCCGGATATATGCCCAGGAGTGGGATTGCAGGATCATATATGGTAACTATTTTTAGTTTTTTAAGTAACCTCCACACTGTTCTCCACAGTGGCTGCATCAATTTATATTCCCTCTGACAGTGTAGGAGGGTTCCTTTTGCTCCACACACTCTCCAGTATTTATTATTTGTAGACTTTTCGATGATAGCCTTTCTTTTAAATTTTTTTAAATTTTATTTATTTATTTATTATTATTGTTTATTTATTTATTTATGGCTGCATTGGGTCTTTGTTGCTGCTCACAGTCTTTCTCTAGTTACGGCGAGCAGAGGCTATTCTTCGTTGCAGTGCACAGGCTTCTTATTGTGGTGGTTTCTCTTGTTGCGGAGCACAGGCTCTAGGTGCACGGGTTTCAGTAGTTGTGACACGTGGCCTCAGTAGTTGTGGCTCACAGGCTCTAGAGTTCAGGCTCAGTAGTTGTGGCACACAGGCTTACTTGCTCTGCAGCATGTGGGATCTTCCTGGACGAGGGCTTGAACCCTTGTCCCCTGAATTGGCAGGCAGATTCTTAACCACTGCACCACCAGGGAAGTCCCTCGATGATGGCCATTCTGACTGGAGTGAGGTGATACCTCACTGTAGGAAAAACAAGCCAATTTTATTTATTTATTTTTATTTAAACAACAGAATTTATTTCTTACAGTTCTGAAGGCTAGAAAGTCCAAGATCAAGGTTTAGCCAACACTCTTCTATGGTGAAGGCTCTCTTCCTGGCTTGCTGACAGCTTCCTTCTTGCATGGTGAGGGCAGGGGGTGTGAGGAAAGCAAGTTCTCTGGGCCTCCTCTTATAAGGGTACTAATCTCATCACGAGGGCCCTACCTCGTCTAAACCTAATTACCTCCCAAAGGTGCTATCACCAAACACATTGAGAGTTTGGGCTTCAGCATCTGAACCTGGGGCAGAGGGGACACATTTCAGTTCACAGCATTTTGTAAAAACTGGCACAAGTAGAAATGCCAATTTGTTTAATGTTCAGCAGCTTATAACACCATTTATAACAACATTTAACATGACATTAATACATTTGTAATCTTAAAAAAAACCCAATTTTAAAAGAGGCAAAGGACTTTAAAAGACATTTCTCCAAAGAAGCTATATAAATAGCCAATAAGCACATGAAAAGATGCTCAATGTCATTAGATATCAGGAAAATGCAAACCAAAGGCACAATGAGAAACCACTTCACACCTACTAAGATGTCTATAATAATAATTTTTTTTAAGCCCAGAAAATAACAAGCGTTGGTGAGGATGTGGAGAAACTAGAACCCTCATTCAACTGCTGGTGGAAATGTAAAATGGTGCAGCCACTATGAAAAACAGTTTGGTGGTTCTTCAAAAAGTTAAACATAAAATTACCATGTTACCAAACATTCCAGTCCTAGGTATATATCCAAAAGAATTAAAAACAGGGATTCGAGCAGATACTTGTACATCAATGTTCATAGCAGCACTATTCACAATAACCAAAAGGTGGAAACAACTCAAGCATCCATCAATTGATGAACAGATAAACAAAAGGAGGTATATACATAAAATGAAATATTATTCAACCATAGAAAGGAATACAGTTCTGATACATGCCACAACATGGACCTTGAAAATATAAATGCTAAATGAAATAAGCCAGACACAAAAGGATAAATATTGTATGATTCCACTTACATGAAATATCTAGAACAAGCAAATTCATAGAGACAGAAAGTAAATTAGAGGTTACCAGGGGAGGCAGTAATGAGGAGTAGTTGTGTAATGGGTACAGAATTTCTATGGGTACAGAGTGGTGATGGTTGTACAACACTGTGAATGCACTTAATGCCACTGAATTGTACACTTAAAATGGTTAAAATGGCAAATTTTATATATTTTAGCACAGTAAAAATTATAGTAGAATGTCAGCAAATGAATATAAAAAGAAGGATGGAATGAGAAAAATAGCCAGTTGTCAACCTTCACAGTACTATTTTAGGCAAGAAATCTCCATGGATGGTGAAAGTGGAATGAGAAACTGGATTTTACATAGTCTCAAAGTACCACCTCACAAAACACTTAGGAATAACAAAGGGAAAAAATACGTACGTTTATATTGGCGAAACCTGGAAGACACCATTTTAACCAAGAAATCAAAGTTAGCACCACCAACAATAGAGTAAATTGATCCTGCATGCCACCCAACAGAATCACTTCTCTGATTTTCTGGCCCCAAATTCATAACCTGGTCTAATCATGAGGAAACTTTGAACAAACTTTAATTTGGTTAGGATGGGGGAACTGGGAAGATGTAGTTTAAGGGTTCAAACTTGAAACTAGTAGATAAGTTCTGGAAATCTAATGTACAACATAGTGATTACAGTCAACAATACTGTGCTATAAATTTTAAAATTGCTAAAAGACTAGAGTTGAACTGTTCTCAACACAAAAAAACAATATTTCTGTGACATGATAAAGGTGTTAGCTAACACTACTGCAGTAATCATATTGCAACATATAAGCGTATCAAATCAACATGTCATACACATCAAATTTATACAATATTATGTGTCAATTATATCGCAATAAAATTTCTTTAAAACAAATTAAGTCACATTCTACAAAATGACTGTTTTGTAATCTTCAAAAGTGTCAAGGTCATGAAAGTCAAGGCAAGAATGAGAAAGTGTTCCACTGAAAGAGACTGGTGACTAGGTGAATCCTACGTTGAATCCATTTTGTGTAAAGAACAATATTGAGAAACTTGAACGGGGTCTCTGGTAAAAGGGTATACAGGAGTTCTTTGTACTATTCCTATAATAGTTTTGTAACCCCTGAGGGGGGGCTGAGAGGGGGGGAGGTGTTCCCACACCTGGAGGGACCCTCGGGGGCTTGGATCAGGGCTGAGCGCACCCAGCATTTCCCCTGCTCAAGGCCGAGGAAGTCTGTCCGGCTCTCGGGCAGGGTCTTACACCCTCAGAGGCCCCCTCTGGGCCGCGTTGGTCCTGGGAGTGCAGGGGGAGAACAGGAGAGGCCGGGGGTGGAGGGAAGAAGAAAGGCAGTCAGGAGGGCCCCTCCAGGACCAGAGGGGTGGGAGAGGAGTGGAGGGCGTTAGCCCCACCAACCCAAGCCCAGAAGACCTGCTGGGCTCCCAGGCTGGGTCCCCAGCCCTCAATGGCCCCCTAGAGGCCACGTGGGTCCTGGGGGCATAGGAGGGAGGCCAGGGAGATGAGAGGTGGGGGGCACGCCAGGGCCCCTTCAGTTCCTTTGAGCCTAAGCCCCACCCCCTAAATGCCCCAGGGCCTTTTCCAGCCCTGTGGGTCCTAAGCACAGGCCTCGCCCACCATCCAAACCCTGCCCCTGCTTAGGCCCCACCGACTGAAGCCAAGGCCTTTTCCACTTTTTCTTTTTGCTCCTCCTCTTTTTTACTACTGTGGTTCAGTTTTACTCCCAGTTGTTGTTTCATCTATATGTTTATTTTTAAACTCTTTCTAACATACCTGTTAGTTTCCTAGTCTAATTTTATTTTTTACTTTGCTATTGTTCTTTTTTTTTTCGCCACCCCGTGTGGCTTGCAGGATCTTGGTTCACAACTCGGGGGTTGGGCTGAAGCTCCTGCGGTGGGAGCTCCAAGTCTGAACCACTGGATTAACAGAGAGCCTCGGTCCCCAGGGAATATTCATAGGAGTGAGGTCTCATGGAGGTCCTCATCTCAGCAGCAAGACCCAGCTTTACCAAACAGCCTACAAATTCCAGTATTGGAAGCCTCAGTCCAAACAACCAGTAAGACAGGAACACATCCCACTCATCAAAAAATAAAAATAAAAAAAAAACCACAGACAGCAAAAAAATACATCACAGGGGCTTCCCTGGTGGCGCAGTGCTTGAGAATCTGCCTGCTAATGCAGGGGACACGAGTTCAAGCCCTGGTCTGGGAGGATCCCACATGCTGCGGAGCAACTAGGCCCGTGAGCCACAACTACTGAGCCTGTGCGTCTGGAGCCTGTGCTCCACAACAAGAGAGGCCGTGATAGTGAGAGGCCCATGTATCGCGATGAAGAGTGGCCCCCGCTTGCCACAACTAGAGAAAGCCCTCGCACAGAAACAAAGACCCAACACAGCAAAAATAAATTAATTAATTAATAAACTCCTACCCCCAACATCTTCTTAAAAAAAATACATCACAGAAGAAGCAAGGTAAAAACCCACAAGACCAAATAAATTAGGAGCAAATAGGCAATCTACCTGAAAAAGGATCAGAGTAATGACAGCAAAGATGATCCAGAATCTCAGAAATAGAATGGAGGCACGGATTGAAAAAATACAAGAACTGTTTAACAGAGATGAACAACACAATAACTGAAATGAAATATACACTAGAAGGAATCAATAACAGAAGAACTGAGGCTAAAGGAGGAATAAGTGAGGTGGAAGACAAAATGGTGGAAATAACTGCCAAGGAGCAGAATAAAGAAAAAAGAATAAAAAGAATTGAACACAATCTCAGAGACCTCTGTGACAACACTAAACGCACCAATATTCGAATTATAGGGGTCCCAGAAGAAGAGAAAAAGAAAGGGTCTGAGAAAATATGTGAGGAGATCATAGTCAAAAACTTCCATAACATGGGAAATGAAATAGTCACCAAGTCCAGGAAGTGCAGAGAGTCCCATAAGGATAAACTCTAGGAGAAACACATCAGGACACATATGAATCAAACTAACAAAAATTAAATTCAAAGAAAAAATATTAAAAGCAGCAAGGGAAAAACAAAAAATAACATACAAGGGAATCCCCATACGGTTATCAGCTGATTTTTCAGCAGAAACTCTGCAGGCCAGAAGGGAGTGGCAGGATATACTTAAAGTGAGAAAAGAGAAAAACCTACAACCAAGATTACTCTACCCAGCAAGGATTTCATTCAGATTGGACGGAGAAATCAGAAGCTTTTCAGACAAACAAAAGGTAAGAGAATTCAGTACCACCAAACCAGCTTTACAGCAAATGCTAAAGAAACTTCTCTAGGGGGGAAACACAAGACAAGAAAAAGACCTGCAAAAACAAACCCAAGACAATTAATAAAATGTCAGTAGGAACATACATATCGATAATAACCTTGAATGTAAATGGCTTAAATGCCCTAACCAAAAGACACAAACTGGCTGAATGGATACAAAAACAAGACCCATATATATGCTGTCTACAAGAGACCCACTTCAGACCTAGGGACACATACAGAGTGAAAGCTAAGGGATGGAAAAAGATATTCCATGCAAAGGGAAATCAAAAGAAAGCTGGAATAGCATTACTTGTATCAGATAAAATAGACTTTAAAATAAAGACTCTTACAAGAAATAAGGAAGGACACTACATAATGATCAAGGGATCAATCCAAGAAGAAGATAAAACAATTATAAATATGTATGCACCCAACACAGGAGCACCTCAATACATAAGACAAATGCTAACAACCATGAAAGGCAAAATCGACAGTAACATAATAATAGTAGGGGACTTAAACACCCCACTTACACCAATGGACAGATCATCCAAACAGAAAATAAATAAGGAAACACAAGCTTTAAATGACACAATAGACAGACATAGATTTAATTGATATTTATAGAACACTCCACCCAAAAGTGGCAGAATACACTTTCTTCTCAAGTGCACATGGAATATTCTCCAGGATAGATCACATCTTGGGTCACAAATCAAGCCTCAGAAAATTTAAGAAAATTGAAATCATATCAAGCATCTTTTCTGACCACAATGCTGTAAGATTGCAAATCAATTACAGGAAAATATCTGTAAAATACACAAATACAAGGAGGCTAAACAGTGCACTACTAAATAACCAAGAGATCACTGAAGAAATTAAAGAAGAAATTTAAAAAATACATAGAAACAAATGACAATGAAAACACGACGACCCAAAACCTATGGGACACAGCAAAAGCAGCTCTACGAGGGAAGTTTATAGCAATTCAATCCACCTCAAGAAACAAGAAAAATCTCAAATAAACAATCTAACCTTATACCTAAAGCAACTAGAGAAAGAAGAACAAAGAAAACCCAAAGTCAGTAGAAGGAAAGAAATCATAAAGGTCAGAGCAGAAATAAATGAAACAGAAATGAAGGAAACAATAGCAAAGATCAATAAACCTAAAAGTTGGTTCTTTGAGAAGATAAACAAAATTGATAAACCCTTAGAAAGACTCATCAAGAAAAAAAAGGAGAGGATGCAAATCAATAAAATTAGAAATGAAAAAGGAAAAATCACAACTGACACTGCAGAAATACAAAGGATTATAAGAGACTACTACAAACAACTATAGGCCAATAAAATGGACAGCCACGAAGAAATGGACAAATTCTTGGAAAAGTACAATTTTCCAAGACTGAACCAGGAAGAATTAGAAAATATAAACAGACCTATCACAAATAATGAAGTTGAAACTGTAATTAAAAATCTTCAAACAAACAAAAGTCAAAGACCAGATGGCTTCACAGCCTAATTCTATCAAACATATAGAGCAGACCTAACACTGATCCTTCTCAAACGCTTCCAAAAACCTGCAGAGGAAGGAACACTCCCAAATTCATTCTACCAAGCCACCATTACCCTGATACCAAAACCAAAAAAATATATCACAAAAAAAGAAAAATATAGACCAATATCACTGATGAACATAGATGCAAAAATCCTGAACAGGGCTTCACTGGTGGCGCAGTGGTTGAGAGTCCTCCTGCCGGTGCGGGGGACGCGGGTTCGTGCCCCGGTCTGGGAGGATCCCGCGTGCCGCAGAGCGGCTGGGCCCGTGGGCCATGGCCGCTGAGCCTGTGCGTCCGGAGCCTGTGCTCCACAACGGGAGAGGCCACAACAGTGAGGCCCGCATACCACAAAAAAAAAAAAAAAATCCTGAACAAAATACTAGCAAACAGAATCCAACAACATACTAAAAGGATCATACCCCATGATCAAGTGGGATTTATCCCAGGGATGCAAGGATTCTTCAATATACGCAAACCAATGTGATACACCATGTTAACAAATTAAGGAATAAAAACCATATGATCATCTCAATAGATGCAGAAAAAGCTTTTGACAAAATTCAACACCAATTTATGATAAAATCTCTCCAGAAAATGGGCATAGAGAGAACCTACCTCAACACGATAAAGGCGATATATGACAAACCCACAGCAAACATCATACTCAATGGTGAAAAACTGAAAGTGTTTCCACTAACATCAGGGACAGGACAAGAATGTCCACTCTCGCCACTCTTATTCAACATAGTTTTGGAAGTCTTAGCCATGGCAATCAGAGAAGAAAAAGATATAAAAGGAATACAAATTGGGAAAGAAGAAGTAAAACTGTCACAGTTTGCAGATGACATGATAATGTACATAGAAAATCCTAAAGATGCTACCAGAAAACTGCTAGAACTAATCAAGGAATTTGGTAAGGTTGCAGGATACAAAATTAATGCACAGAAATATCTGGCATTCCTATACACTAACAATGAAAAATCAGAAAGAGAAATTAAGGAAACAATCCCATTTACCATCACAACAAAAAGACGAAAATACCTAGGAATAAACCTACCTAAGGAGGCAAAAAACTGGGACTCAGAAAACTATAAAACACTGATGAAAGAAATCAAAGATGACATAAACAGATAGAAAAATATATCATGTTCTTGGATTGGAAGATATTGTGAAAATGACTACACTACCCAAAGAAATCTACAGATTCCAAGCCCTATCAAACTACCAATGGCATTCTTCACAGAATTAGAACAAAAAATTTTACAATTGCTATGGAAACACGAAAGACCATGAATAGCCAAAGCAATCTTGAGAAAGAAAAACAGAGCTGGAGGAACAGGCTCCCCAACTTCAAACTATACTACAAAGCTACAGTAATCAAGACAGTATGGTACTGGCACAAAAACAGAAATATAGACCAATGGTACAGGATAGAAAGCCCAGAGATAAACCCACACATATGTGGTCACCTAATTTATGACAAAGGAGGCAAGAACATACAATGGAGAAAAGACAGCCTCTTCAGTAAGTTGTGCTGGGAAAACTGGACAGCTACATGTAAAAGAATGAAATTAGGACACTCCTTAACACCACACACACAAAAAAACTCAAAATGGATTAAAGACCTAAATTTAAGACCAGACACTATAAAACTCTTAGAGGAAAACATAGGAAAACATTCTTTGACATAAACCACAGCAAGATCTTTTTTGACCCACCTCCTCGAGTAATGAAAATAAAAACAAAAATAAACAAATGGAACCTAATGAAACTTAAAAGCTTTTGCACAACAAAGGAAACCATAAACAAGACGAAAAGCCAATGCTTAGAATGGGAGAAAATATTTGCAAATGAAACAATGGACAAAGGATTAGTCACCAAAATATACAAACAGCTCATGAAGATCAAAATCAAAAAAACAAACAATCCAATTAAAAAATGGGCTGGGGCTTCCCTGGTGGCGCAGTGGTTGAGAGTCTGCCTGCCGATGCAGGGGACGCGGGTTCGTGCCCCGGTCTGGGAGGATCCCACATGCCGCGGAGCGGCTGGGCCCGTGAGCCATGGCTGCTGAGCCTGCGCGTCCGGAGCCTGTGCTCCGCAACGGGAGAGGCCACAACAGTGAGAGGCCCACGTACTGCAAAAAAAAAAAAAAAAAAAAAAAAAAATCAAAAAATGGGCTGAAGACCTAAACAGACATTTCTCCAAAGAAGACGTACAGATGGCCAAGAGGCACATGATAAGATGCTCAACATCACTAATTATTACAAAAATGCAAATCAAAACTACAATGAGGTAACACCTCACACCGGTCAGAGTGGCCATTATCAAAAAATCTAGAAACAATAAATGCTGGAAAGGGTGTGGTGAAAAGGGAACCGTCTTGCTTTGTTGGTGGGAATGTAAATTGATACAACCACTATGGAGAACAGTATGGAGGTTCCTTATAAAACTAAAAATAGAACTACCATATGACCCAGCAATCCCACTACTGGGCATATACCCTGAGAAAACCATAATTCAAAAAGGGACATGTACCACAATGTTCATTGCAGCACTATTTACAAATAGCTAGGACATGGAAGCAACCTAAGTGTCCATCAACAGGTGAATGGATAAAGAAGATGTGGCACATATATACAATGGAATATTACTCAGCCATAAAAAGAAACAAAATTGATATATTTATAGTGAGGTGGATGGACCTAGAGTCTGTCATACAGAGTGAAGTTAAGTCAGAAAGAGAAAAACAAATACTGTATACTAACATATACATATGGAGTCTAAAAAAAAAAAGGTAGGTACTGATGAACCTAGTGGCAGGGCAGGAATAAAGACACAGACATAGAGAATGCACTTGAGGACACAGGGTTAGGAAGGATAAGCTGGGATGAAGTGAGAGAGTGGCATGGACATATATACGCTACCAAATGTAAAACAGATAGCTAGTGGGAAGCTGCTGCATAGCACAGGGAGATCAGCTCGGTGCTTTGTGACCACCTAGATGGGTGGGATAGGGAGGGTGGCAGGGAGTCTCAAGAGGGAGGGGATATGGGGATATATGTATGCCTGTGGCTGATACACTTTGTTGTACAACAGAAGCTAACACCATTATGAAGCAATTATACTCCAATCAAATCTATTTTAAAAAAAAAAGAAAGAACCCATATCACTTTTTCAAAAACCCTTTCTAGTAAAGAACAAAGGAAGCAAAATATTTCAAAGGTTGGCTAAGTAAGTAGATCTGATCTAAAATATAATCTCTAAAGGATCACATGAAGTAGTAATGATTCTTCCTAGAACTTGATATAGCATATTTTCAAATGCTTGGAGAATAAAGGCAGAGATTTCACTCACCATTTGGGGCAGCCTTATCAACATATCTTTACAGCGCAGTATACATGTAGATGCTCTTTGAAAATCCTCTTGAGCAACTGCCTGGGAAAGCAAAAAAATGTCAGTAACTGGTTAAAATGAAATAACAAGCTATTTGTCTATAAGTAAAATCTAACATATTTTTAACTGGTGTTAAAAAGTCTTAATTTCTTTTCTAATCTTCTTAGCAATGCTAACTGGTTGAGCTAAACATAATAGCCAGCTCAAAATACAGAGAAATAAGTGATAAGAATCTTGGGTGAGACAAAGTTGACACTGAATGACAAGAGTTATTTCATTTTTCTGGAAATATCAAAATTGGTGTATTATACAATCTTATGTTATTATATTATGATATAATGCGATGTCTGATAGATGTTTCCCCAGCTTGAAGAGCTCTTGTATTTGTCTCCACATTAGAGGAGTTTTTTACATTAAATAGCAGTCTTTTGTCCTAAAACAGGTTCATAGTAACTTCATAGTCTGAAATGCTGTGAACATCTGCTACGAAAGGCAGTTTAGTG
This sequence comes from Hyperoodon ampullatus, assembly GCF_949752795.1. Classification (NCBI taxonomy): domain Eukaryota; kingdom Metazoa; phylum Chordata; class Mammalia; order Artiodactyla; family Ziphiidae; genus Hyperoodon; species Hyperoodon ampullatus. The sequence continues at coordinate 60,178,070 of NC_136913.1, forward strand.
CAATCCTATCTTGGAGCTAGAAGAGCTACTCTGATATTTATTACGTATAACCTTGAACCTTATGCTCTCACAGCTTTAGCTTCCTCATCTATAAAACGAGGATACTGTACTAAATTATCCCTTAAGATTTCTTTCAGCTCTACCATTCCATGACACTCAAATAAACGAAAACATCAATCACACATTACTTCCACACTTGTAGAAGAGGCTTGTTTCAGTCATTAAAGAATTTAGCTGATGAGGCATATTAAAAGAAACGTGGACACACACAAAAAAATAATTTTCTGAAGTACTTTCTCAAGGAAAAAATCCCTATATTCACTATTTTCTTTTCTCTTCTTTATGTGGTGTCAAATATTTTTGTGCTTTGGATAATAAAAGAATTAAGTAGAGAGAAGGAAAGATGAAGAATGTAAGAAGCCAGCTTCTCTCTAGTTTTCTCCTCTATCTACTTGCTGAATCTTAAGCTTGACATTTTGCTGAGTAGATACCCTTCTCTAAGGCTTTAATACTAGATTTTGTTAAAGGAGAAAAAAAAACTGTAAGCACAAGAATCTCAATAAGCCAAATCTCAATTATCTATAGAGATTACAAAATAATATTCCCATCTATACAAATAAATGTTTGATGAATATGTGCTAATTGATTCATTATTCAAGGTGAAGAAAATCTTATTATAAAAGAGATACACTGAGTGACAAACATCAATATCAGAGGAGGATGCTTTCTGTTCTTAAAAGATACAAAACAATACAAGCCTTTAATAGTCAAAGAATCCATAAAGTGTCTATCAATATTCAGGTTTTACAAAGTCCAAAGGTCTTTTCATGTTTTCCTAAAACTTACTGAGGTAGAAGGCAACTATTAAAAAACTTATTCAATGCGAAATTGATAAAATACAATTTATTGATTTTTTCTTGTTAAAAAAGAATATATGACTTTTACAGAGATCTTTAAAAATACAGAATATTTTTAAAGAATAAAATCAACTGTAATCTCCAAACTCAGATGATCACTACTGATATTCGGATGTATTTCCTTTCAAAACCATCTAGGTTTATATTTATAGAGTTTGGATCATGCTTTATTGTTTTATTTAATTTCTAAATTTGAATTAAGTAAACAATCTGAAATTAAACATCTTTTTCTTTCAACAACAAAAAGTATACTGAGATTTTATCTCAGAGGAAATAACAGGTCTAATAATTCAAGCTAGTTTTGAAAATTTATTCATCTTGTTGGGCCAGAAATCAATGTTTCAAATCCAAACGATACAGAATTCCAGTAAAAGAAGTCTTAAGGAAGAGGCAGCATGATGTAATGCTGTAGAAACCTTTGGTGAGCATCATACTTACCAGTGGAGCTTTCTGAAAATCACATGCCCAGGTCCCACCACTTGGAGATTCTGAATCATTAGGTCTGGGATGATGCCCAGCCTATACTGATGTAGTAAAAAGAATATAGGATTTGGATTCCCAGCTTCCCCTCTTCTTTGCTCAGTGAACTTAGGCAAGTCACAACCTCTTTGAGCCTCAATTTCCTTAATCGTAAAATAGGGATAGTAATGTCTACCACATAGGATTGATCTTATGAGGATCAAGTGAGATCACAGATATGAAGGCACTTCATAAACTGTAAGGCAGTATACAAAAATGTTAACATATTTAACAGTCAAAACTACCACCAGTGCCAAGAATTGTAACAAAGGAAGTTATCTGTTCTTGTGTGGTACTCACTGCTTGTAAAATCATATGCTAGCAGGTCTATAAAGTATTATAACTTATACTGATGGATCAAGGAATCTTAAGTTTCCCTTCCTTAGAAGAGAGAAGAAAGACTCCAAGGTTGGACCTGAACTGCTGCTACAAAGGATTATTGCCATTATGCAAGGAATTAAATGCTAGACAGACTATCACCTAATATGCTACTAAGTGATGATGACAACACAATCAATCCAAAGAGAGTAAACTATGCTGAATGGATCCACTAAAAATTTATGCTAACTTCCACTGGACCTTCACTTTAGCTCAGCAAACAAGAATGTTACAGCTCCTAGTACCATGTCAAGTATATAGTAAATGCTCAGTAAAAATTAGTTTCCTTCTTTGTTGATTTTCTTAGGTCATTTCCCACCCAGATGTTCCAGCCCTTCTTCGTATTCTTCAAGTGCTCCATAACATACCACAACCTCCTACTGCACCTCTCCCAAAAATTACTTCACCTTCCACCTTATTAAAAAAAACTCATGCGCTCCTGAACGTCTAATTCTTCTTTGCAGTGTAAAATACCTAACTTATGTCCCTTTCCTAACCAGAAAAAAATCCACAATCTTCTTAATTTTCACAGCATAATTAGTTGTTCACCTTTTGTTTTACTGTGGAACTGGAACTTCATTCATATGAAAGCAATTATCCTAGTGTAATGTATCTGCTTATACATCTGTATCTTCCACAAAACTGACCTTAAGCTCCTGTAAGAGAGGAACCACACATTAACATGATTTTTTTTTTGGCCACACCACTCACGTGGCTTGCGGCAGGGGTCACTAACCAGGCCACATAGCAGGAGGTGAGCAGCAGGCCACTAAGCGAAGCTTCATCTATATTTACAGCCACTCCCCATCACTCACATTACCACCTGAGCTCCACCTCCTGTCAGATCAGCAGTGGCATTAGGTTCTCATAGGAGTGTGAACCCTACTGGGAACTGCGCATGTCAGGGATCTAGGTTGCATGCTCCTTATGAGAATCTAATGCCTGATGATCTGAGGTGGAGCTGAGGCAGTGATGCTAGCGCTGGGGAGTGGCTACAAATACAGATTATCATTAGCAGAGAGGTTTGACTGCACAGAGACCATAATAAATCAATTGCTTGCAGACTCATATCAAAACCCTATCAGTGAGTGGCGACTGACAATTAAGCTGCATTTGGTGGCAGGCTTTATAGTGGCAAGTGAGTTGATGTACTTCAATTGTACAGTTGCATCTGGTGGCAGGCTTTAAGTCAGGATCCGACACTTATTTTAGTCTGTGCATGGCCCACCCATTATTTTATTTACCACTTCCATCCACGCCTCTTTCCCGCACTGTGCACTTGGTCTCAATCACAGTTTTGGTAAGCCCACAAGCTAACCCTAGCCAAAATGAGTAAAAAACAAACGTGCTAGAGAGCTTCTTCGAAAAGGGGGAAAGACCCAATGATGAGAAAGCAGAAGACTCTAAGACTGACAACAAAAAGAAAGCTGCATTTAAAAGAAAATACCAAGAGTCCTTCTTAAATTATGGGTTCATTGCAACGGTGATTCACATTCTCCAAGCCTGCTTTGTGTAATATGTGGTGACCGGCTAACCAACGAAGCCATGAAACCTTCAAAACTGCTTCGCCACATGGAGACCAAGCACCCTGCATTAAAAGATAAGCCTTTGGAGTTTTTCAAAAGAAAAAAACATGAACATGAAGAACACAAGCAATTATTGAAGGCCACCACTTCATCAAATGTGCCTGCACTAAGAGCATCATTCTTAGTGGCTAACCACATTGCTAAAGCTAAGAAGCCCTTTACTACTGGTGAAGAGTTGATCCTGCCTGCTGCTAAGGACATCTGTCGTGAACTTTTAGGAGAGGTGGCACGTTCCTCTTTTGGCTAGCACCATACTAGACGACTTGATGAAATAGCAGAGGATACTGAGGCACAATTGTTAGAGAGGATTAATGAGTCACCATGGTATGCAATCCAAGTTGATGAGTCTACTGATGTTGACAACAAGGCAACAATGCTTGTTTTAGTGTGACATATTTTTCAGGAGGATGTGCATGAGGATATGTTATGTGCACTTTTGTTGCTAACCAACACCACAGCTACAGAATTATTCAAGTCTTTGGATAATTACATACCAGGAAAACTGAACTGGTCATTTTGTGTCGGTATATGCACGGACGGAGCAGCTGCCATGACTGGATGGCTTTCTGGTTTCACTACTCGGGGTCAAAGAAGTCGCTTCTGAATGTGAGTCTACGCACTGTGTCATCCATAGAGAAATGCTAGCTAGCCGAAAAATGTCACCTGAACTTAGCAACATTTTGCAGGATGTGATTAAAATTATCAACCACATTAAAGTACGTGCCCTTAACTCACATCTGTTCGTGCAGCTCTGTGAGGAGGTGGACACAGAGCACACACGTGTTCTCTTATACACAGAAGTGAGATGGCTTTCTAAGGGTGGATCACTGGCCAGAGTTCCTGAGTTATGAGAGCCGCTTCAGAGATTTCTTTTAGAAAACAGTCACCACTGGCAGCACATCTCAGTGACACAGAATGGGTCACAAAACTTGCATACTTGTGTGACGTATTCAACCTGCTCAACGAACTCAATCTGTCACTTCAGAGGAGAAGGATAACTGTGTTCAAGTCAGCAGATAAAGTGGCTGCATTCAAAGCCAAACTGGAATTATGGGGGTGACGAGTGAACATTGGGATTTTTCACATATTTCAAAACATTAGGAGAGATTTTGAAAGAGACTGAGCCAGGGCCTTCTTTCTCCCAGCTGGTAAATGATCACCTATCTCAGCTTTTAAAAGAGTTTGAGCATTACTTCCCAACTACAAAAGACCCCCGAACGGGGAAGGAATGGATCTGCAACCCATTTGTGAATAAGCCAGGTGAATCGACTTTGTCCATGCTAGAAGAGGATCAACTGCTTGAGACTGCAAATGACGGTGGCCTTAAAAGTATGTTTGAGACAACTTCAAATCTCCATACGTTATGGATTAAAGTCAAAGCGGAATAATCCTGAGATTGCCACAAAAGCACTGAAAAGCCTGCTTCCATTTCCAACATCCTATCTTTGTGAAGCAGGGTTTTCTGCAGTGACAGCAACCAAAACGAGATTACGGAGTAGACTGGACATAAGCAACACACTTCGGGTGTCACTGTCTCCCATCACCCCTAGATGTGACAGTCTAGTTGCAGGAAAACAAGTTCAGGGCTCCCACTGATTCTGCATTATGGTGAGTTGTATAATTATTTCATTATATATTACAATGTAATATAAATAGAAATAAAGTGCACAATAAATGTAATGCACTTGAATCATCTCAAAACCATCCCACCCCTCCCTGGTCCATGGAAAAATTGTCTTTCACGAAACCAGTCCCTGGTGCCAAAAAGGTTGGGGACTGCTGGCTTGCGGGATCTTAGTTCCCTGACCAGGGATTGAAAGCTGGCCACGGCAGTGAAAGCACCGAGGCCTAACCACTGGACCGCCAGGGAATTCCCTGGTCTTTTTATCTCTAGTGCACAGAGCATTTACTTATATAGCAGGCACTACATAAATGTTTATCCCTCTGTACACGTATTTGATCAGATTCATTTCCATCTCCTTCTGGTATATGACCCATTAATTACGCCTTCCTCTTTATCCAACTCCTCCAATCTTCTTCCTGCCTTTTTGTATTCTACCTATAATGTGTTCCTATATATTCTATTTTGAAAATAACGTTCCTTTGACTGTGCTTCTCTCAGCAGCTACAACTCAATTTTTCTTCTCATTGTCAAACATCCTGACAGAATATGGTATATTAATGATTCTCAAACTTTAGCATAAACAGAATCATATGGAACCCTTGCTAAAACACAGATTGTTGGACCCTACTTCCAGAATTTCTGATTCATTGAGTCTTGGGTGGCACCCAAGAATTTTCATTTCAAACAAGTTCCCAGGTGATATTGATGCTGCTGGTCCAGGAACCACACTTTGAGAATCACGGCTCTAGACCAATCCTACACCAAAACAGTTCTGATTCTCTTATTTTTTTAGTAGTTGATTGATTCATTGACTGATTGATTTTTTGGCTGTGTTGGGTCTTCGTTGCTGTGTGGCGGCTTTCTCTAGTTGTGGAGAGCAGGGGCTACTCTTCGTTGCGGTGCACAGGCTTCTCATCACAGTAGCTTCTCTTGTTGCAGAGCACAGGCTCTAGCCACACGCAGGCTTCAGGAGCTGCAGCACGTGGGCTCAGTAGTTGCAGCACACAGGCCCTAGAGCACGCAAGCTTCAGTAGTTGCAGCTCGTGGGCTCAGTAGTTGAGGCTCATGGACTCTACAGGGCAGGCTCAGTAGATGTGGTGCACAGGCTTAGTTGCTCCGTGGCATGTGGGATCTTCCTGGACCAGGGAAGTCTCAGTTTTGATTCTTTTTGGTCTAAGGGCCCTATAACTCTTAAAATTTATTGAGGACTTTGGGCTTCCCTGGTGGCACAGTGGTTGAGAATCTGCCTGCTAATGCAGGGGACACGGGTTCAAGCCCTCGTCTGGGAGAATCCCACATGCTGTGGAGCAACTAGGCCCGTGAGCCACAACTACTGAGCCTGCGCGTCTGGAGCGTGTGCTCCACAACAAGTGAAGCCGCGATAGTGAGAGGCCCGCACACCGCCATAAAGAGTGGCCCCCACTTGTCACAACTAGAGAAAGCTCTCGCACAGAAACGAAGACCCAACACAGCAAAAATAAATAAATTAATTAATAAACTCCTACCCCCAACATCTTCTTATTTATTTATTTATTTATTTATTTTTGCAGTGCGCGGGCCTCTCACTGTTGTGGCCTCTCCCGTTGCAGAGAACAGGCTCCGGACGCGCAGGCTCAGCGGCCATGGCTCATGGGCCTAGCCGCTCCGCGGCATGTGGGATCTTCCCTGACCGGGGCACGAACCCGTGTCCCCTGCATCGGCAGGCGGACTCTCAACCACTGCACCACCAGAGAAACCCCCAACATCTTCTTTAATTAAAAAAAAAATATTGAGGACTCAGAGATTTTGCCTATCTACCTCAAAGCTATCAATATTTACCATATTATAAATTAAAACTGAAATTTTAAAAAGTATTTATTCATTGAAAAATAAGGTTGAATATGTTAATATAAATAACACATTCTTGTGAAAACTATATATTCCAAAAATTAAAAAATTAGCAGAAAAGTACCATTGTACTACATTTTTACAAATCTGTAAATGGTTTAATAGAACACCTGGATTCTCATATCTGATTCTGCATTATACCTACTATAATGTTTTGATTGAAGTATATGAAGAAAATCCATTCTTACAAATATATGTAGTTGGAAAATAGTCTTTTCAGATAATTGAAGCTATTCTTCTTTGATACAACACCAAAACTAAGCAACTGGCAGCTTCTTCAAGGTTAGTTGCAGTGTGAATTCTGGAACCATACAAATGAACTTTTACATTAAAACCCATGGATCTATCTTACATTTTGACTCCATCTTTTACCCATGCATGATTTTGTAACAGTATGAACTGGTAATTTGTAAAGTATTAGTTAACTGAGTTATGTAGCTATACCATGGTTGACACATTCCATTATAACATGTCCAAAAAAATTACATTCACCATCACCACTCTTATTCAACATAGTATTGAAAGTCCCGGGCTTCCCTGGTGGCGCAGTGGTTGAGAGTCCGCCTGCCGATGCAGGGCATACGGGTTCGTGCCCCGGTCCGGGAAGATCCCACGTGCCGCGGAGCGGCTGGGCCCATGAGCCATGGCCGCTGAGCCTGCGCGTCCGGAGCCTGTGCTCCGCAACGGGAGAGGCCACAACAGTGAGAGGCCCGCGTACCGCAAAAAAAAAAAAAAAGAAAGTCCCAGCCAGCACAATACGCTAGAAAAGGAAATAAAGAAAATACAGATTGGAAAGGAATAAAACTGTCCCTATCTGCAGATGACATGATAGTTAGTCTACACAGCCAATTCCAAGAAATTTACCAAAAAATTCTAGAAGTAATAAGTGAATTCAGCAAAGAGATAAGATGTAACATCGGGCTTCCCTGGAGGCACAGTGGTTAAGAATCCACCTGCCAATGCAGGGGACACGGGTTTGAGCCCTGGTCCAGGAAAATCCCACATGACGTGGAGCAACTAAGCCTGTGCACCACAACTACTGATGCCCACACGCCTAGAGCCTGTGCTCCACAACAAGAGAAGCCACCACAATGAGAAGCCCACGCACTGCAACGAAACAGTAGGCCCCGTTTGCCACTGCAAGCAGAGAAAGCCCACGACCCAACGCAGCCAAAAAAAAAAAAAGATGTAAGATCAACATATGAAAATCAACTTTAGAAGAATCACTCCTAGAATGGTGACTTAAAGATCTCTGAAACTCCATTCCTCGAGGAAAGCAATGAGGACTTGGGCAAAAATTGTCAAAATTAACTTTTTCAGAACTCTGGAAATTAAAAAAGAGTTTGCAATGATCTTAGAGGTGTTTACTCAAGAAAATCAGCTGATTTTTCTTGAATAAAAGAACTTGGTAAGGGCAACAAGCCTGTAGTATTTTAAATTGCTCATTTTATCCCCCTCTCCAGCCCTGCAAAAGCCTTGAAAACCAGTAGATTGGGAACCATATTAGCTTAGGAGGCAATGAAAAGGACAGAATGAGTTTGGAGGAGCCAAAAAAGACCCATTCCCCAGAGAATCAGCACTAATTGACCAGTCTGGCAGCTCCATGGAAAAGCCCCATTCATAGGTCTTTTGTTTTGAGATATAATTCATATACCATAAAATTCAACATTTTAAAGTGCACAATGAATTGCATTTTAAAACCACTGAAGTGGTTTTTAGTATATTCACAAGGTTGTGCAACCATCACCACTATTTCCAGAACATTTTCATCATCCCCAAATAAAACCCTGTACCCATTAGTAACCACTACCCATCACCTTTTTCTTCCAGCCCCTGGCAACCAATAAGCTACTTTCTATCTCTATGGATTTGCTTATTCTGGAAATTTAATATACACAGAATCATATAATACAATACATGGCCTTTTATATCTAGCTTCTTTCACCTAGCGAAGTGTTCTCAAAGTTCATCCATATTGTATCATGTATTAAATATTCCATTATATGGGTATGCTACATTTTGCTCATCCATTCATCAACTGATTGACATTCGGGTTGTTCCCATTTTGTTTTGGTTTTTTTTTTAATTTTTTATATCATATATATTTCTTATTGAAGTATACTTGATTTAGAATATTATATTACTTTAGGTGTACAGCATAGTGATTCAGTATTTTTACAGATTATACTCTTTAAAGCTATTACAAGATAATGGCTATAATTCCCTGTGCTCATATGGTCAACTTATCTTTGATAAAGGAGGCAGGAATGTACAGTGGAGAAAGGACAGCCTCTTCAATAAGTGGTGCTGGGAAAACTGGACAGGGACATGTAAAAGTATGAGATTAGATCATTCCCTAACACCATACACAAAAATAAGCTCAAAATGGACTAAAGACCTAAATGTAAGGCCAGAAACTATCAAACTCTTAGAGGAAAACATAGGCAGAACACTCTATGACATAAATCACAGCAAGATCCTTTTGGACCCACCTCCTAGAGAAATGGAAATAAAGACAAAGGTAAACAAATGGGACCTAATGAAACTTCAAAGCTTTTGCACAGCAAAGGAAACCATAAACAAGACCAAAAGGCAACCCTCAGAATGGGAGAAAATATTTGCAAATGAAGCAACTGACAAAGGATTAATCTCCAAAATTTATAAGCAGCTCATGCAGCTCAATAGCAAAAAAACAAACAACCCAATCCAAAAATGGGCAGAAGACTTAAACAGGCATTTCTCCAAAGAAGATATACAGACTGCCAACAAACACATGAAAGAATGCTCAACATCATTAATCATTAGAGAAATGCAAATCAAAACTACAATGAGATATCATCTCACACCAGTCAGAATGGCCATCATCAAGAAATCTAGAAACAATAAATGCTGGAGAGGGTGTGGAGAAAAGGGAACACTCTTGCACTGCTGGTGGGAATGTGAATTGGTACAGCCACTATGGAGAACGGTATGGAGGTTCCTTAAAAAACTACAAATAGAACTACCATATGACCCAGCAATCCCACTACTGGGCATATACCCTGAGAAAACCATAATTCAAAAAGAGACATGTACCAAAATGTTCATAGCAGCCCTATTTACAATAGCCCGGAGATGGAAACAACCTAAGTGTCCATCATTGGATGAATGGGTAAAGAAGATGTGGCACATATATACAATGGAATATTACTCAGCCATAAAAAGAAACGAAATTGAGCTATTTGTAATGAGATGGATGGACCTAGAGCCTGTCATACAGAGTGAAGTAAGTCAGAAAGAGAAAGACAAATACTGTATGCTGACACATATATATGGAATTTAAGAAAAAAAATGTCATGAAGAACATAGGGGTAAGACAGGAATAAAGACACAGATCTACTAGAGAATGGACTTGAGGATATGGGGAGGGGGAAGGGTAAGCTGTGACAAAGTGAAAGAGCGGCATGGACATATATACACTACCAAACGTAAGGTAGATAGCTAGTGGGAAGCAGCTGCATAGCACAGGGAGATCAGCTCGGTGCTTTGTGACCGCCTGGAGGGGTGGGATGGGCAGGGTGGGAGGGAGACGCAAAAGGGAGGGGATATGGGAACATATGTATATGTATAACTGATTAAATTTGTTATAAAGCAAAAAAAAAGAAAGAAAGAAAGAAAGAAAGAAAGAAAGAAAAAAAAATTCAACATCATTAGCCATTAGTGAAAGGCAAACTAAAACCGATGAGATATCACTACACGTCTAATAGAACAGCTAAAATAAGTCACAATACCAAATGCTGACATGGATGCAGAGAACGGGATCTCTCATACATTGCTGGTGGGAATTAAAATGTCACAGCCACTCTAAAAAACAGTTTGGGAGTCTCTCTAAAAATAAATAGGTAGGGGCTTCCCTGGTGGCACAGTGGTTAAGAATCTGCCTGACAATGCAAGGGACATGGGTTCGAGCCCTGGTCTGGGAAGATCCCACATGCCGCGGAGCAACTAAGCCCGTGCGCTACAACTACTGAGCCTGAGCTCTAGAGCCCGCAAGCCACAACTGCTGAGCCCACGGGCCACAACTACTGAAGCCTGCGAGCCTAGAGCCCGTGTGCTCCACCGTGAGAAGCCACGACAATGCGAAGCCCACGCACCATAACGAAGAGCACCCACTCACCACAACTAAAGAAAGCTTGTGCACAGCAACGAAGACCCAACACAGCCATAAATAAATAAATAAATAAATAGACAAATAAATAAAAATAAATAGGTAGAGGGGAGCTTCAAGATGGCAGAAGAGTAAGACGTGGAGATAACAATCCTCCCCACAAATACCTCAGAAATACATCTGCAAGTGGAACAACTCCTACAGAACACCTACTGAACGCTGGCAGAAGACCTCAGACCTCCCAAAAGGCAAGAAACTCCCCACGTACCTGGGTAGGGCAAAACAAAAAAGAAAAAACAGAGACAAAACAATAGGGACGGGAGCTGCACCAGTGGGAGGGAGCTGTGAAGGAGGAAAGGTTTCCACACACCAGGAAGCCCCGTCGCAGGCAGAGACTGTGGGTGGCAAGGGGGGAAGCTACGGAGCCACGGAGGAGAGCGCAGCAACAGGGATGCAGAGGGCAAAGCGGAGAGATTCCCGCACAGAGGATGAGGGCCGACCAGAACCTACCAGCTCGAGGCGCTTCTCTGTTCACCCGCCGGGACAGGCAGGGGCTGGGAGCCGAAGTACCAGCTTCGGAGGACAGATCCCAGGGACAGGACTGGGGTTGGCTGCGTGAACACAGCCAGAAGGGGGCTAGAGTGCCACAGCTAGCCGGGATGCAGTCCAGGAAAGTGTCTGGAGCTGCCAAAGAGGCAAGAGACTTTATCTTGCCTTTTGGTTTCCTGGTGCATGAGCAGAGGGGATTAAGAGCACCAATTAAAGGTGCTCCAGAGACAGGCGTGAGCCAAGGCTATCAGCACGGCCCCTGAAACGGGCATGAGATGTTCAGGTTGCTTCTACAGCCACCAAGAAGCCTATATGCTAGCACAAGTCACTATCCACACTGCCCCTCCCGGGAACATGTGCAACTCACCACTGCCAGGGTCCCGAGATCCAGGGACAACTTCCCCGGGAGAACACACAGTGCACCTCAGGCTGGTGCAACATCACGCCGGCCTCTCCCACCACAGGCTCGCCCTGCACTCCGTAACCCTCCCTCCCCCTGGCCTGAGTGAGCCAGAGCCCCCAAATTAGCTGCTCCTTTAACCCCATCCTGTCTATGTAAGAACAGACGCCCTCAGGCAACCTACACGCAGAGGCAGGGCCAAATCCAAAGCTGACCCCAGGAGCTGTGTGAACAAAGAAGAGAAAGGGAAATTTCTCCCAGCTGCCTCAGGAGCAACAGATTAAATGTTCACAACCAACTTGATATACCCTGCATCTGTGGAATACGTGAATAGACAACAAACAATCCCAAATTGAGGAGGTGGACTTTGGGAGCAACAATATATATTTTTTTTTCTCTTTTTGTCAGTGTGTATGTGTATGCTTCTGTGTGTGATTTTGCCTATATAGCTTTGCTTTTACCATTTGTCCTAAGGTTCTCTCTGTCCGTTTTTTGGGGTTTTTTTAGTATACTTTTCAGCGCTTCTTATCATTGGTGGACTTCTTTTCTGGTTTGGATGTTCTCTTCTTTCTTTCTTTCCTTTTAATTACTTTAAAATTTTTTTAAATAATTATATTTTGTTTTTTAATAACATTTTTATTGTATTATATTTTATTTTATCTTTTTCTTTCTTTCCTTCTTTATTTCTCCCTTTTATTCTGAGCCATGTGGATGACAGGATCTTGGGGCTCCAGGCAGGGGTCACGACTGTGCCTCTGAGGTAAGAGAGCCAAGTTCCGGACACTGGTCCACAATACACCTCCCAGCTCCACATAATATCAAACGGCGAAAATCTCCCAGAGATCTCCATCTCAACACGAAGACCCAGCTCCACTCAACGAGCAGCAAGCTACAGTGCTTGATGCCCTATGCCAAAAAAACTAGAAAGACAGGAACACAACCCCACCCAGTAGCAGAAAGGCTGCCTAAAATCATAATAAGGTCACAGACACCACAAAACACACCAGCAGACGTGGATCTGCCATCAGAAAGACAGATCCAGCCTCATCCACCAGAACACAGGCACTAGTCCCCTCCACCAGGAAGCCTACACAACCCACTGAACCAACCTTAGCCACAGAGGGCAGACAACAAACACAACGGGAACTACGAACCTGCAGCCTGAGAAAAAGAGACCCCAAACAGAGTAAGTTAAGCAAAATGAGAAGACAGAGAAACACACAGCAGATGAAGGAGCAAGGCAAAAACCCATGAGACCAAACAAATGAAGAGGAAATAGGCAGTCTACCTGAAAAAGAATTCAGAATAGTGATAGTAAAGATGATCCAAAATCTTGGAAACAGAATGGAGAAAATACAAGAAACCTTTAACAAGGACCTAGATGAACTAAACAGCAAAGAAACAATCATGAACAACACAGTAAATGAAATTTAAAATTCTCTGGAAGGAATCAAGAGCAGAATAACTGACGCAGAAGAACAGATAAGTGACCTGGAAAATAAAATAGTGGAAATAACTACTGCAGAGCAGAATAAAGAAAAAAGAATGAAAAGAATTCAGGACAGTCTCAGAGACCTCTGGGACAATATTAAACATACCAACATTCGAATTACAGGGCTCCCAGAAGAAGAAGAGAAAAAGAAAGGGACTGAGAAAATATTTGAAAAGATTATAGTTGAAAACTTCCCTAATATGGGAAAGGAAATAGTTAATCAAGTCCAGGAAGCACAGAGACTCCCATACAGGATAAATCCAGAGAGAAACACAGCAAGACACATATGAATCAAACTATCAAAAATTAAATACAAAGAAAAAATATTAAAAGCAGCAAGGGAAAACAACAAATAAGATACAAGGGAATCCCCATAAGGTTAACAGCTGATCTTTCAGCAGAAATTCTGCAAGCCAGAAGGGAGGGGTAGGACATATTTAAAGTGATGAAATGGGAAAACCTACAACCAAGATTTCTCTACCCAGCAAGGGTCTCATTCAGATTTGACGGAGAAACTACAACCTTTAGAGACAAGCAGAAGCTAAGAGAATTCAGCACCACCAAACCAGCTTTACAACAAATGCTAAAGGAACTTCTCTAGGCAGGAAACACAAGAGAAGGAAAAGACCTACAAGAACAAACCCAAAACAATTAAGAAAATGGTAATAGGAACATACATATCGATAATTACCTTAAATGTAAATGGATTAAATGATCCAGCCAAAAGACACAGACTGGCTGAATGGAAACAAAAACAACACCCACATATATGCTGTCTATAACAGACCCACTTCAGACATACGAACACATACAGACTGAAATTGAGGGGATGGAAAAAGATATTCCATGCAAAGGGAAATCAAAAGAAAGCTGGAGTAGCAATTCTCATATCAGACAAAATAGACTTTAAAACAAAGACTATTACAAGAGACAAAGAAGGACACTACATAATGATCAAGGGAACAATCCAAGAAGAAGATATAACAATTGTAAATATTTATGCACCCAACATAGGAGCACCTCAATACATAAGGCAAATACTAACAGCCATAAAACAGGAAATCGACAGTAACACCATCATAGTAGGGGACATTAACACCCCACTTTCACCAATGGACAGATCATCCACAATGAAAATAAATAAGGAAACACAAGCTTTAAATCATACATTCAACAAGATGGACTTAACTGATATTTATAGGACATTCCATCTGAAAACAACAAAATACACTTTCTTCTCAAGTGCTCATGGAACATTCTCCAGGATAGATAATATCTTGGGTCACAAATCAAGCCTTGGTAAATTTAAGAAAATTGAAATCGTATCAAGTATGTTTTCTGACCACAACGTTATGAGACTAGCTATCAATTACAGGAAAAAAATCTGTAAAAAATACAAACACACGGAGGCTAAACAATACACTACTTAATAACCAAGAGATCACTGAGGAAATCAAGAAATACCTAGAAACAAATGACAATGAAAACACGACGACCCAAAACCTATGGGATGTGGCAAAAGCAATTCTAACAGTGAAGTTTATAGCAATACAATCGTACCTTAAGAAACAAGAAACATCTCAAATAAACAACCTAACCTTACACCTAAAGCAATTAGAGAAAGGAGAACAAAAAACCCTGAAAGTTAGCAGAAGGAAAGAAATCATAAAGATCAGATCAGAAATAAATGAAAAAGAAATGAAGTAAACGATAGCCGAGATCAATAAAACTAAAAGCTGGTTCTTTGAGAAGATAAACAAAATTGATAAATCATTAGCCAGACTCATCAAGAAAAAAAGGAAGAAGACTCAAATCAATAGAATTAGAAATGAAAAAGGAGAAGTAACAACTGACCCTCCAGAAATACAAAGGATCATGAGAGATTACTACAAGCAACTCTATGCCAATAAAATGGACAACCTGGAAGAAATGGACAAATTCTTAGAAACACACAACCTTCCGAGACTGAACCAGGAAGAAATGGAAAATATGACCAGACCATTCACAAGCACTGAAGTTTAAACTGTGATTAAAATCTTCCAACAAACAAAAGCCCAGGACCAGATGGCTTCACAGGCGAATTCTATCAAACATTTACAGAAAAGCTAACACCTATCTTTCTCAAACTCCCCCAAAATAGAGCAGAGGGAGGAACACTCCCAAACTCATTCTACGAGGCCACCATCACCCTGATACCAAAACCAGACGAAGATGTCACAAAAAAAGAAAACTACAAACCAATATCACTGATGAACACAGACGCAAAAATATTCAATAAAATACAAGCAAACAGAATCCAACAGCACGTTAAAAGGATCATACACCATAATCAAGTGGGGTTTATCCCAGGTATGCAAGGTTTCTTCAATATATGCAAATCAATCAATGTGATACACCATATTAACAAACTGAAGAATAAAAACCATAAAACTGGAAAACAGGACAGCTACATGTAAAGAATGAAATTAGAACACTCCCTAACACCATACACAAAAATAAACTCAAAATGGATTAAGGACCTAAATGTAAGGCCAGACACTATCAAACTCTTAGAGGAAAACATAGGCAGAACACTCTGTGACATAAATCACAGCAAGATCCTTTTGGACCCACCTCCTAGAGAAACGGAAATAAAAACAAAAATAAACAAATGGGACCTAATGAAACTTCAAAGCTTTTGCACAGCAAAGGAAACCATAAACAAGATGAAAAGACAACCCTCAGAATGGGAGAAAATATGTGCAAACGAAGCAACTGACAAAGGATTAATCTCCACAATTTACAAGCAGCTCATGCAGCTCAATATCAAAAAAACAAACAACCCAATCCAAAAAGGGGCAGAAGACCTAAACAGACATTTCTCCAAAGAAAATATACAGATTGATAACAAACATATGAAAGAATGCTCAACATCATTAATCATTAGAGAAATGCAAATCAAAACTACAATGTGATATCATCTCACACTGGTCAGAATGGCCATCATCAAAATATCTACACACAATAAATGCTGGAGAGGGTGTGGAGAAAAGGGAACCCTCTTGCACTGTTGGTGGGAATGTAAACTGATACAGCCACTATGGAAAGCAGTATGGAGGTTCCTTAAAAAACTAAAAATAGAACTACCATATGACCCAGCAACCCAACTACTGGGAATATACCCTGAGAAAACTATAATTCAAAAAGAGTCATGCACCACACTGTTCACTGAAGCTCTGTTTACAATAGTCAGGACATGGAAGCAACCTAAGTGTCCATTGACAGATGAATGGATAAAGAAGATGTGGCACATATATACAATGGAATATTACTCAGCCATAAAAAGAAACAAAATTCAGTTATTTTTAGTGAGGTGGATGGACCTAGAGTCTGTCATAGAGAGTGAAGTAAGTCAGAAAGAGAAAAACAAATACTATATGCTAACACGTATATATGGAATAAAAAAAAAATGTTCACGAAGAACCTAGGGGCAAGATCGAATAAACACGAAGACCTACTAGAGAATGGACTTGAGGACACGGGGAAGGGGAAGGGTAAGCTGGGACAAAGTGAGAGAGTGGTAATGTGTATATGGACATATATACACTACCAAATGTAAAATAGATAGCTAGTGGGAAGCAGTCACATAGCACAGGGAGATCAGCTCGGCACTTTGTGACCAACTAGACGGGTGGGATAGGGAGGGTGGGAGGGAGGCAGACACAAGGGGAAAGAGATATGGCGATATATGTATAAGTATAACTGACTTACTTTGTTATAAAGCAGAAACTAACACACCATTGTAAAGCAATTATACTCCAATAAAAATGTTTAAAAAAATTTAAAAGAAAAAGAAAAAAATACTATTATGTATAAAGTAATCTACAAGGATGTATCGTGTAACACAGGAATATAGCCAATATTTTATAATAACTATAACTGGAGTATAACCTTAAAAATTGTCAATCATTATATTGCACATATGTAACATATAATGCTGTACATCAACTATACGTCAATAAAAAAATTATATAAAGCACTTAGGTTTTTTTTTCACATGAACTGCTATCAAGCCAAATGTATCCCTGACACAGTGTATTACATAAGGAGTTGGTATCTTAAATATTGCAATTTTACAGGCTTGAGGAGTTTAAGTAACAGCCCGAGGTCATACAGCAAGTTCGTGTAATAGTTAAGATATAAGACCAAGACCTGCTGGACTTCATATCAGTTTTTTATAGTAGTTCCATTAAAGTAGCCAACAAGGGATATTAACATTACAAGGCAAGACAGTATTACCACAAGGGGTTCTCTTTTTAAATAGTCAACCTATGTTGTAGGGTAGGGAGCGTTAGACTATAAGTCAGAAAATCTTGGTTCTGGTCTTAGATCTTCAACTAACTCACACCTTCTCTCTAAACCTCAGTTTCATCATTTAAAAAATGAGAAGGAATTAAACAAAACCTAAATAAATGGGTAGATATCTCATATTCATGGATCGGAATACTTAACATTATTAAGATAGCAATACTCCTCAAATTGATCCAGATTGAATGCTATTCCTATCAGGATCCCAGCTGATTTGTTGCAAAAACTGACAAGCATATCCTAAAATTCATATGGAAATGCAAGAGACCCAGAAGAGCTGAATAACCTTGAAAAATAACAAAGCTGGAAACTCACACTTCCTGATTTCAAAACTGACTACATAGCTACTGTAATCAAGACAGTGTGGCACTGGTAAAAAGACAGACATATAGATCAGTGGAACAGAATCAGGAGTCCAGAAATAAACCCTCACATTTAGGATCAATTAATTTTTTTAAACACAAAGTCTTTTATTGAGAAGCCGCACAAATTAACTCCAAATTACTGCCACAGAGAAGAGGAGGCTTCAAGGCACAAAACTTGTTGCTGCACTCCATCTTACTTTATTGTAGTGTCTTCACTCAAGTACTAGAAGCTAAAAGCCATCCCTTTTACAGTACTACATCTTTCCATCTCTGCTCTTGCCCCCTGTAGTTTCATTAAAAGACAATGAGTGTTTTAAGGTAGTCAAATGGAAAATATAAAATTGCACCATTTTATCAAAGCTTAAGGTATTTCCGTTCTCAAGCATGAGAAGAATTCAAAATAACACACTTGGTATTTTATTACACTCCATTCCCTGTGTCATTTCCTCATCAAAAGGCTCTTGGTTGGAATAGCCTTTGGAATCGGAAAGGTGGTACAATCCCAGACTGATAAATAGAGGTAAAATTTTTTAAAACAATGGCCAAATTAGATCAATTTAATTTAATTTGTTCTCTAGATCATTAAACTTGATTTTTAGTTTCAAAGATAATATTATTTTAACTCTCTATTCCTCCTATGTTTAGTTGACACAGATCTAAAAATTACAGCCTTTTTTAAAACATATTTATTGGAGCATAATTGCTTTACAATGGTGTGTTACTTTCTGCTTTATAACAAAATGAATCAGCTATACATATATATTCCCATATCTCGTCCCTCTTGCGCTTCCCTCCCACCCTCCCTATCCCACCCCTCTAGGTGATCACAAAGCACCGAGCTGATCTCCCTGTGCTATGCGGCTGCTTCCCACTAGCTATCTATTTTACGTTTGGTAGTGTATATATGTGCATGCCACTCTCTCACTCTCTCACTTCCTCCCAGCTTACCGTTTCGCCTCCCTGTGTCCTAAGTCCATTCTCTATGTCTGCATCGTTATTCTTGCCCTGCCCCTAGGTTCTTCAGTCCTCTTTTTTTTCTTTAGATTCCATATATATGTGTAAGCATACAGTATTTGTTTTCCTTTCTTACTTCACTCTGTATGACACACTCTACGTCCATCCACCTCACTACAAATAACTCAATTTCGTTTCTTTTTATGGCTGAGTAATATTCCATTGTATATATCTGCCACATATATATGTTTTTTTATATTTTTTTATTTTATTTATGGCTGTGTTGGGTCTTCGTTTCTGTGCGAGGGCTTTCTCTAGTTGTGGCAAGCAGGGGCCACTCTTCATCGCCGAGTGCGGGCCTCTCACTATCGCGGCCTCTCCTGTTGCGGAGCACAGGCTCCAGACGTGCAGGCTCAGTAATTGTGGCTCACGGGCCCAGCCGCTCCGCGGCATGCGGGATCTTCCCAGACCAGGGCTCAAACCCGTGTCCCCTGCATTGGCAGGCAGATTCTCAACCACTGCGCCACCAGGGAAGCCCTGCCACATATTTTTTATCCATTCATCTGTTGACTGACACTTAGGTTGCTTCAATGTCCTGGCTATTGTAAATAGAGCTGCAATGAACATTGTGGTACATGACTCTTTTTGAATTATGGTTTTCTCAGGGTACATGCCCAGTAGTGGGATTGCTGGGATGTAGTTTTAAGGGACCTCCATACTGTCCTCCATAGTGGCTGTTACCAATTTACATTCCCACCAACAGTGCAAGAGGGATCCCTTTTCTCCACACCCTCTCCATCATTTACTGTCTCTAGATTTTTTGATGATGGTATTCTGAGTGGTGTGAGGTGATACCTCAGTGTAGTTTTGAGTTGCATTTCTCTAATGATTAGTGATGTTGAACACCTTTTCACGTGTCTGTTGGAAATCTGTATATCTTCTTTGGAGAAAGGTCTATTTACGTCTTCTGCCCTTTATTGGACTGGGTTGTTTGTTTTTTGGTATTGAGCTGCCCGAGCTGCTTGCAAATTTTGGAGATTAGTCCTTTGTCAGTTGTTTCGTTTGCACATATTTTCTCCCATTCTGAGGGTTGTCTTTTCATCTTGTTTCTGGTTTCCTTTGCTGTGTCAATGCTTTTAAGTTTCATTAGGTCCCCTTTATTTATTTTTGTTTTTATTTCCATTTCTCAAGGAGGTGGGCCAAAAAGGATCTTGCTGTGATTTATGCCATAGAGTGTTCTGCCTATGTTTACCTCTTCCAAAAGTCTTTGATCCACTTTGAGTTTATTTTTGTGCGTGGTGTTTGGAGTGTTCTAATTTCATTCTTTTATGTGTAGCTGTCCAGTTTTCTGAGCACCAACTATTGAAGAGGCTGTCTTTTCTCCATTGTATATTCTTGCCTCCTTTATCAAAAATAAGGTGACCATATGTGTGTGTGTTTATCTCTGGGATTTCTATCCTGTTCCATTGATCTATATTTCTGTTTTTGTGCCAGTACCATACTGTCTTGATTACTGTAGCTTTGTAGTATAGTCTGAAGACCGGGAGGCTGATTCCTACAACTCTGTTTTTCTTTCTCAAGATTGCTTTGGGTAATCGGGGTCTTTTGTGTTTCCCTACAAATTGTGAAATTTTTTGTTCTAGTCCTGTGATAAATACCATTGGGAGCTTGAGAGGGATTGCACTGAATCTGTAGATTGCTTAGGTTAGTATAGTCACTTTCACAATGTTGATTCTGCCAATCCAAGAACATGATATATCTCTCCATCTGGTTGTATCATCTTTAATTTTTTTCAACAGTGTCTTAGAGTTTTCTACATACAGGTCTTTTGTCTCCTTAGGTAGGTTTATTCCTAGCTATTTTATCCTTTTTGTTGCAGTGGTAAATGGGCGTGTTTCCTTAATCTCTATTTCAGATTTTTCTTCCTTAGTGTATAGGAATGCAAGAGATTTCTGTGCATTAATTTTGCATCCTACTACTTTACCAAATTCACTGATTAGCTCTAATAGTTTTCTGGAAGAATCTTTAGGATTCTCTTTGCATAGTATCATGTCATCTGCAAACAGTGACAGCTTTACTTCTTCTCTTCTGATTTGGATTCATTTTCTTTCTTTTTCTTCTCTGAGTGCTGTGGCTAAGACTTCCAAAACTCTTTTGAGTAATAGTGGTGAGAGTGGACAACCTTGTCTTCTTCCTGATCTTAGTGGAAATCGTTTCAGTTTTTCACCACTGAGAATGATGTTGGCTGCGGGTCTGTCATATATGGCCTTTATTATTTTGAGGTGAGTTCCCTCTATGCCTACTTTCTGGAGGGTTTTTATCATAAATGGGTGCTGAATTTTGTCAAAAGCTTTTTCTGCATCTATTGAGATGATCAAATGAATTTTCTCCTTCCATTTGTTAATATGGTTTATCATATTGATTGATTTGCATATATTGAAGAATCCTTGCATTCCTGGGATAAACCCCATTTGATCATGGTATATGATCCTTTTAATGTACTGTTGGATTCTGTTTGCTAGTATTTTGTTAAAGATTTTCGCATCTATGTTCATCAGTGATATTGGCCTGTAGTTTTCTTTCTTTCTGACGTCTTTGTCTGGTTTTGGTATCAGGTATCAGGGTGATGGCAGGCTCATACAATGAGTTTGGGAGTGTCCTTCCCTATGCTATATTTTGGAAGAGTTTGAGAAAGATACGTGTTAGCCCTTCTCTAAATTTTTGACAGAATTCGCCTGTCAGGCCATCTCTTCCTGGGCTTTTGTTTGTTTGAAGATTTTTAATCAGTCTCGACTTCAGTGCTTGTGACTGGTCTGTTTACATTTTCTATTTCTTCCTCGTTCACTCTCAGAAGGTTGTGCTTTTCTAAGAATTTGTCCCTTTCTTCCAGGTTGTCAACTTTACTGGCATATAGCTGCTTGCACTAATCTCTCATGATCCATTGTATTTCTGCAGTGTCAGTTGTTACTTCTCCTTTTTCATTAATAATTCTATTGATTTGAGTTTTCTCCCTTTTTTTCTTGATGAGTCTGGCTAATGGTTTATCAATTTTGTTTATCTTCTCAAAGAACCAGCTTTTAGCTTTATTCATCTTTGCTACTGTTTCCTTCATTTCTTTTTCACTTATTTCTGATCTGATCTTTATGATTGCTTTCCATCTGCTACATTTGGGTGTTTTTTCTTCTTCTTTCTCTAATTGCTTTAGGTGAAAGGTTAGGTTGTTTACCTGAGATGTTTCTTGTTTCTTCAGGTAGGAATGTATTGCAATAAACTTCCCTCTTAGAACTGCTTTTGCTGCATGCCATACGTTTTGGGTCATCCTGTTTTCACTGGCATTGGTTTCTACGTATTTTTGTATCGCCTCTTTGACTTCTTCAGTGATCCCTTGGTTATTCAGTAGTGTATTCTTTAGCCTCCATTCGTTTGTATTTCTTACAGATTTCCCCCTGTAAGTGATACCTAGTATCATAGCACTGTGGTCGGAAAAGATACTTGATACGATTTCAATTTTCTTAAATTTACCAAGGCTTGATCTGTGACCCAAGATATGACCTATCCTGGAGAATGTTCCATGAGTACTTGAGAAGAAACTGTATTGTTGTTTTTGGTTGGAATTTCCTATAAACATCAAATAAGTCCATCTTGTTTAATATATCATTTAAAGCTTGTGTTTCCTTATTTATTTTCACTTTGGATAATCTGTCCATTGGTGAAATTGGGGTATCAAAGTCCCCTACTATGATTGTGTTACTGTCAATTTCCCATTATATGGCTGTTAGCATTTCCCTTATGTATTGAGGTGCTCCTATGTTGGGTGCATAAATATTTACAATTGTTATATCTTCTTCTTGGATTGATCCCTTGATCATTATATAGTGTACTTGTTTCTTGTAATACTCTTTATTTTAAAGTTTCTTTTGTCTGATATGAGAATTGCTACTCCAGCTTTCTTTTGATTTCCCTTTGCATGGAATATCTTTTTCCGTCCCCTCACTTTCAGTCTGTATGTGTCCCTAGGTCTGAAGTGGGTCTCTGGTAGACAGCATATATACGGGTCTTGTTTTTGTATCCATTCAGCCAGTCTGTGTCTTTTGGTTGGAGCATTTAATTCATTTACATTTAAGGTAGTTATCAATATGTATGTTCCTATTACCATTTTTAGTCGTTTTCGGTGTGTTACTGTAGGTCTTTTCCTTCTCTTGTGTTTCCTACCTAGAGAAGTTCCTTTAGCGTATGTTGTAAAGCTGGCTTAGTGGTGCTGAATTCTCTTAGCTTTTGCTTGTCTGTAAAGGTTTTAATTTCTCCGTCAAATCTGAATGAGATCCTTGCTGGCTAGAGTAATCTTGGTTGTAGGTTTTTCCCTTTCAGCACTTTAAATATTTCCTGCAACTCCATTCTGGCTTGCAGAGTTTCTGCTGAAAGATCACCTGTAACCTTATGGGGATTCCCTTGTATGTTATTTGTCATTTTTCCCTTGCTGCTTTTAATATTTTTGCTTTGTATTTAATTTTTGATAGTTTCATTAACATGTGCCTTGGCATGTTTCTCCTTGGATTTATTGTGTATGGGATCCTCTGCGCTTTGTGGACTTGATTAACTATTTCCTTTCCCATGTTAGTGAAGTTTTCAACTATAATCTCTTCGAATATTTTGTCAGTCCCTTTCTTTTCCTGTTCTTCTTCTGGGATCCCTATTATTTGCATGTTGGTGCATTTAATGTTGTCCCAGAGGTCTCTGAGACTGTCCTCAATTCTTTTCATTCTTTTTCCTTTATTCTGCTCTGCTGTAGTTATTTCCACTATCTTATCTTCCAGGTCACTTACCCGTTCTTCTGGCTCAGTTATTCTCCTATTGATCCCTTCTAGAGAATTTTTAATTTCATTTATTGTGTTATTCATCATTGTTTGTTTACTCTTTAGTTCTTCTAGGTCCTTGTTAAATGTTTCTTGCATTTTGTCTATTCTATTTCCAAGATTTTGGATCATCTTTACTATCATTATTCTGAATTCTTTTTCCGCTAGGCTGCCTATTTCCTCTTCATTTGTTTGGTCTCATGGTTTTTTTTTTTTTAAGGCGTTATGTGGGCCCTCTCACTGTTGTGGCCTCTCCCGTTGCGGAGCACAGGCTCCGGACGCGCAGGCTCAGCAGCCATAGCTCACGGGCCCAGCTGCTCCGCAGCATGTGGGATCCTCCCGAACCGGGGCACGAACCCGTATCCCCTGCATCGGCAGGCGGACTCTCAACCACTGCGCCACCAGGGAAGCCCGGTCTCATGGGTTTTTGCCTTGCTCCTTCCTCTGCTGTGTGTTTCTCTGTCTTCTCATTTTGCTTAACTTACTCTGTTTGGGGTCTCCTTTTCGCAGGCTGCAGGTTCATAGTTCCCATTGTGTTTGGTGTCTGCCCCCTGTGGCTAAGGTTGTTTCAGTGGGTTGTGTAGGCTTCCTGTTGGAGGGGACTGGTGCCTGTGTTCTGGTGGATGAGGCTCAATCTTGTCTTTCTGGTGGACAGGTCCACGTCTGGTGGTGTGTTTTGGGATGTCTGTGGCCTTTTTATGATTTTAGGCAGCCTCTCTGCTAATGGATGGGGTTGTGTTCCTGTCTTGCTAGTTGTTTGGCATAGGGTGTCCAGCATTGTAGCTTGCTGCTCGTTGAGTGGAGCTGGGTCTTATCGTCGAGATGGAGATCTCTGGGAGACCTCTCGCCATTTGATATTGCGTGGAGCCAGGAGGTCTCTGGTGGACCAATATCCTGAACATGGCTCTCCCACCTCGGAGGCACAGGCCTGACACCCGGCCATAACACCAAGACCCTGTCAGCTACACGGCTCAGAATCAAAGGAAGAAAAGAAAGAAAGAAAGAAGAGAGCAACCAAACCAAAGAACAAATCCACCAATGATATCAAGCACTAAAAACTCTACTAAAAAAAAAACGGACAAACAGAACCGTAGGACAAACGGTAAAAGCAAAGCTATACAGAAAAACATCACATAAAGTAGCATACACATACACACTCACCAAAAGAGAAAAAGGAAAAAAATACATATATATATATATAAAAAAGGAACAGGAAGAGAACAACCAAATCAATGAACAAATCTCCCAATGATAATAAACTCTAAATACTAAACTAAGATAAACATAAAACCAGATACAAATTAGATGCAGAAAGCAAACCTCAAGTCTACAGTTGCTCCCAAAGTCCACCGCCTCAACTGTGGGATGATTCGTTGTCTATTCAGGTATTCCACAGATGCAGGGTACATCAAGTTGACTGTGGAGATTTAATCCGCTGCTCCTGAGGCTGCTGGGAGAAATTTCCCTTTCTCTTATTGTTCACACAACTCCTGGGGTTCAGCTTTGGATCTGGACCCGCCTCTGTGTGTAGGTGGCCTGAGGGTGTCTGTTCTTTGCTCAGGCAGGATGGGGTTAAAGTAGCAGCTGATTAGGGGGCTCTGGCTCACTCAGGCTTGGGGGAGCAAGGGGTATGGAATGTGGGGCGAGCCTGCGGCAGCAGAGACCAACATGACGTTGCAACAGTCTGAGGCGCGCCGTGTCTTCTCCCAGGGAAGTTGTCCCTGGATCACGGGACCCTGGCAGTGGTGGGCTGCACAAGCTCCTGGAAATGGAGGTATGGATAGTGTCCTGTGCATGCACACTGGCTTCTTGGTGGCTGCAGCAGCAGCCTTAGCATTTCATGCCCGTCTCTGGTGCCCGCGATGATAGTCGCAGCTCATGCCTGTCTCTCGAGCTTGTTTAGGCGGTGCTCTGAATCCCCTCTCCTTGCACACCCCAAAACCGTGGTCTCTTTCCTCTTAGGCAGTTCCAGACTTTTTCCTCCTGGCTATCTGTGGCGCACTAGCCCCCTTCAGGCTGTGTTCACACAGCCAACCCCAGCGCTCTCCCCAGCCCTCGCCCGTCGCAGAAGGTGAACAGACAAGCCTCTTGGGCTGGTGAGTGCTGGTCGGCACCGATCCTCTGTGCGGGAATCTCTCTGCTTTGCCCTCTGCACCTCTGTTGCTGCGCTGTCCTCCGTGGTCCCAAACCTTCCCCCCTGGCCACCTGCTGTCTCTACCAGTGAAGGGGCTTCCTAGTGTGTGGAAACTTTTCCTCCTTCACAGCTCCCTCCCAGAGGTCCAGGTCCCATCCTTATTCTTGTGTCTCTGTTTTTTCTTTTTTCTTTTGCCCTACCCAGGTTCGTGGGGAGTTTCTTGCCTTTTGGGAAGTGTGAGGTCTTCTGCCAGCGTTCAGTAGGTGTTCTGTAGGAGGTGTTCCACATGTAGATGTATTTCTGATGTATGTGTGGAGAGGAAGTTGATCTCCACGTCTTACTCCTCTGCCATCTTGAAGGTCTCCTCTAGTAGCCTTCTTATTTTAGTATTATTTACTCAGTGTGTTGTTGGTTTTAGGGCATTCTATCTGAGCCTCAGGCTCCTCATTCGTAAAATCGGGATAACACCACCTCACAAAATCTCCGCACCACGAACTCAAATAACAGATCCAGAGCCTCGCCAGGATCAATTAATTTTTAACAAGAGTGCTAAGACCATTCAATGGGGAAAGTATAGTCTTTTCAATAAATGGTGCTGGCACAACTGGATAGCTATATGCAAAAGAATGCAGTTGGACTCCCACCTCATGCCATACTAGAAAATTAACTTGAAATGGATAAAAGACGTAAATGTAAGTGCTAAATCTATAAAACTCATAGATATGCAGAAATTGGAGCCCTCAGTGACTAGTGGCAGAAGTGTAAAATGGTACAGCCACTGTGGAAAACAGTCTGGCAGTTTCACAAAAGGTTAAACACAGAATAATCATGTTATTCAGCAATTCTACTCCTAGGCATATATCCAAGAGAAATTTTAAAACGTACACACAAAAATCTGTACGTGAATGTTCACAGTAGAATTATTCATAATAGCCCCAAACTGGAAACAATCCAAATGTTCATCAATAGATGAATGAATAAACAAAATTTGGTATATCCATACAGTAGAACATTATTTGGTAATAAAAATACTGATACATGCTACAACATAGATGAACCCTGAAAACATGCTAAGTAAAAGAAGCTAATCACAAAAGACCAAATATTGTATGATTTCATTTATATGAAATGCCCAGAACAGGTAAATCTATAAAAACAGAAAGTATATTAGTGGTTGCTAGAGCTAGGGTCAGGAGGAACAGGGAGTGACTGCTAATGGATAGGGGGTTTCTTTTGGGGTACTGAAAATGTTTTAAACTTAAGATTGTGGTGAAGGTTGTACAATTCTATGAATATACTAAAACCATTGAATTGTACATTTAAAATGTGTTAATTTTATAGTATACAAATTATAAATATCTCAATGAAGATGTTAAAAAATAAAAATAAGATTATGCTAGATGATTCTTAAGGTCTCTTTCATTTCTAGAATTACATAATTTCAGAGAGTAAACTCATCACAGCTTACATTTTGTCAACTGAAAATGCACACCTACCTGCATGGTGACAAAAGAAGAAAACCCACAAGCCAAACAGAGGTGAAGTACAACTCTGAACACTGACATCAGCAGACTTTTAGAAAACATCAGCAAACAACCCAGAATAATTGCAAATGTGAAGGCTCTTTTTGGGCAAATATTTTAGGTAGACTATAAATGTAAGATATCCACAGAGACAGGTATTTCAAGTAGAGGCCACTGCCACAAATAAACGATAGACATTACATGCAGTGGCTGAAAATGATGATTAGTTATATAAGTCTTTTCAATCTCATCCACCCCAAGAGGTACCAATCACCATTAGTAATGTCACCTTCAGATATGAAACAGAGATTAAAAAGGCCAAATATAATATCCTATAAAAGACCAATGACACCTGACTTTCTTCTAATAGGTTACATGTCATCACTTTTGCATTTACGTATATAAAATACCCCACTGTGAAGCCCTAGTGACTATGATACCTACTGACTCTGCTTGGTAAGACAGCACTCTGAAAACGTCCCTCTCCGTATCATTCTTCTGCATAGTCACATGGGCCTCAGTGGAGCAACTCTGCATTAATTTGACATATAACTGCTCCACACCCTGGAAAATAAACCAGAATACAATGTAATGATGCAAATAACCACAACTGTTACTAATAACTGCCACAGCTAAAAATCAGTGGTAACTTACAGCCATGGCAGCTTGAAAAAATTCATCAGCGATCACAGCATTTCCAACATCCACCCATCCTATTCCTGTTTTCATATTCAGCTGGAAGAAAGAAGTTAGAAAATCATTTTTAAAAATTCACACCTCTTCCAAACTGATTGAGGATTATATTGGAGAAAATATTTAATCCTCTGTCCATATTCAGCAGTGTAATCCACAGAAAACAAAAAACTAACAGCACTTATAAGAGTTCTGTGCTCTGTTCGGAACTCCATAATTAAAGAGAAACGGTCTTAAGAAAAGCAATAATAAAAAATTAATAGATTTGAAAACACATCTTCTAAGAAAAGACTAAAAGAAAACATTGAGATAATTTAGACAGGAAGAGAAAGTTCTAAAACTTAATGCCTGGGGCTTCCCTGGTGGTGCAGTGGTTGAGAATCTGCCTGCTAATGCAGGGGACATGGGTTCGAGCCCTGGTCTGGGAGGATCCCACATGCCGCGGAGCAACTAGGCCCGTGAGCCACAACTATTGAGCCTGCGCGTCTGGAGCCTGTGCTCTGCAACAAGAGAGGCCGCGACAGTGAGAGGCCCGTGCACCGCGATGAAGAGTGGCCCCCGCTTGCCACAACTAGAGAAAGCCTTCGCACAGAAACGAAGACGCAACACAGCAAAATTAAATAAATTGATTAATAAACTCCTACCACCAACATCTTCTTAAAATAAAAAAAAAACTTAATGCCTCTCATACTTTAAGTTGTATGATAAGCACTAGCCTATAAGTCAACATACCTCGGTTCTAGTTTTTAATTATGTCTCTAATAAAATTTTTCTTGGTCCAGCAAATGTTTATTATGTATCCTTTACATGCCAGGTACCCTGAAGAAGCTCACAGTATTATAACTGACAGACACGTAAATAAATAGTTGATAAGTAATATGCACAAATACTGTGGAAGCAAACAAGGACTGAATCAAGATGGAGGATTGAGCACACACTACAGCCACCTCTTCTATTATAAATCCCTAGAAATGATGTGTATATAGTACATACTATGATATACTATAAATTTTATATACTATAAATGTATATAATATATACTATAAATTTTATATACTATAAACCCCTAGAAAGGATATATATATCATATAAATATATTATGATACATATTATATATATTATATAAATCCTTTCTAGGGATTTATATTTTTTTTCTAGAAATAAAAGAAAAATATACATATTTTTCTTATTAATAATAGTCCTGAAAAATAAGGGGCATTTTCAGTTGATATGAAATTATGAAGAACCTCTGAAAAATAGACAGCAAATGGAATGAGGCAAAATCCCATATCCTAAAATGCACAAAAATGCAAAATGTGGAAACATTCTGGATATGAACAGGAGGAGTATCAGGCAGTAGGCTTCATCCCCAAGAGATATATTCTCCCCTCCTCCCCAGAAAGGAACAGTAAGTACAATCACTTAGGCTAGAGAAAAACAGAGCTCCAGGTGGCTGATAACACAGGTCAATGCAAAACCTCTGGTCTTAATTCTCCATCAGTCACTGGATTCAGTTACAATAAATAGTGTGATGCAGAAGACTATCAAGGAATCTCAAATTAAATATAAGCAAGAATCACCAAATATTTGAGGGAAACCAATAATACGAAAGGACATCACACTCAACAAACAGAATACATGAGAAAATACAATTAAGACAGGTAGTAGATGGAAAAACAAAGAGAAATACCATTATTATCCACAGAATTAAACAGTAGTCATAATCAATAAAATGCTCCTTTTAGGTTCCATGCTTTGAAATCAATAAAGCCAAAAATGCAAATGTTAGAGGTAACAGAAGTTGGAAGGGTAATGGTGGGGAAAGGGAGAGAGAATGATAAAGGTACTAATATCCTCAGAGTTGAAAGTAAAGATATACTCTTCAAAACTGATGGAGAAAGAAATAAAAACTTAAATATATTAAAATAAATAAATTTAAATTTAAATAGTAATAATAATCAAATTAAAAACAGTATAATATAACTAACAAAAACTGAAAGGAGTAGGGGAGGTAATATATGATGAGATAAATCTTCATCTATCATAGCAGAAAGAAACAGATCAAATACGAAGCTGATAAAGACACTGACCTACTACAGAATGGACTTGAGGATATGGGGAGGGGGAAGGGTAAGCTGTGACAAAGCGAGAGAGGCATGGACATATATACACTACCAAACGTAAGGTAGATAGATAGTGGGAAGCAGCCGCATAGCACAGGGAGATCAGCTCGGTGCTTTGTGACCACCTAGATGGGTGGGAGGGAGACGCAAGAGGGAAGAGATACGGGGACATATGTATATGTATAACTGATTCACTTTGTTATAAAGCAGAAACTAACACCATTTAAAGCAATTATACTCCAATAAAGATGTAAAAAAAAAGAAAAAAAAAGATTTAATTATTGTAGGCTGAATTGTGTCGCCCCTCCCCACCAAAAATATTCATATGTTGAAGTCCCAGCTCCCAGTACCTCAGAATGTGACTGTATTTGAAGATAGGGCCTTTAACAAAATGATGAAGCTAAAATGACACCATTAGGGTGTGCCCTAATCCAATCTGACTGGTGTCCTTTTAAGAAGAAATTTGGACACACAAAGGGACACCAGGTGTGTGCCCACACTGAGGAAATGCCATATGAGGACACAGCGAAAAGGCAGCCATCTGCAAGCCAAGGAGAGAGGCCTCAGGAGAAAACAAACCTTCCAACACCTTGATCCTGGACTTGATTTTGGATCTTGATCTTGGACAGAATTGTGGGAAAATAAATTTCTATTGTTTAGACCACCCACTGTATAGTATTTTGTTATGGCAACCCTAGCAAACTAATACAGTGATATAAGCATATGATTAAGATATATGAAAGTAAACGTGAGAAGTAAAAACAAACATGGTTACAAGCAATAGCCTTAAAATACAAAAAGATATATGCACAAGGCAATTCACTGCAGCATCCAAATGTCCATCAAAGAGGGCTGGTTGAATATGACAAGTTACATGCACCAACTGAATGCTATGTAGCTAAAGAAAACAAACGAGCATCTCTATATACTGCTATGGAGTGCTCTCTAGGATATAATGTTAAATAGGGTAAAAAAAAAAGGTGGAGAAAAGTATACATATGGAAAACTACCAATTATCTCAGAAACTCAGGGCAGGCAGAGATATGAATAAATACCTAGTTGCTTATATTTAAAAAGCAAAAGTAGAGAGAGGAACCAAGACGGCGGAGTAGAAGAACGTGCTCTCACTCCCTCTTGTGAGAACACCAGAATCACAACTAGCTGCTGGACAATCATCGACAGGAAGACGCTGGAACTCACCAAAAAATATACCCCACATCCAAAGACAAAGGAGAAGCCACAATCAGATGGTAGGAGGGGCGCAATCACAGTAAAATCAAATCCCATAATTGCTGGGTGGGTGACTCACAGACTGGAGAACACTTATACCACAGAAGTCCACCCACTGGAGTGAAGGTTCTGAGCCCCACGTCAGGCTTCCCAACCTGGGGGGTCCAGCAACGGGAAGAGGAATTCCGAGAGAATCAGACTTTGAAGCCTAGTGGGATTTGATTGCAGGACTTCAACAGGACTGGGGGAAACAGAGACTCCACTCCTGGAGGGCACACACAAAGTAGTGTGCGCATCGGAACCCAGGGGAAGGAGCAGTGACCCCATAGGAGACTGAACCAGACCTACCTGCTAGTGTTGGAGGGTCGCCTGCAGAGGTGGTGGGTGGCTGTGGCTCGCCGTGGGGACAAGGACACTGGCAGCAAAAGTTCTGGGAAGTACTCCTTGGCATGAGTCCTCCCATAGTCTGTCATTAGCCCGACCAAAGAGCCCAGGTAGGCTCCAGTGTTGGGTTGCCTCAGGCCAAAAAAACTGGCAGGGAGGGAACCCAGCCCCACCCATCAACAGTCAAGCGGATTAAAGTTTTACTGAGCTCTGCCCACCAGAGCAACAGTCAGCTCTACCAACCACCAGTCCCTCCCATCAGAAACTTATACAAGCCTCTTAGATAGCCTCATCCACCAGACAGCATAGAGCAGAAGCAAGAAGAACTACAATCCTGCAGCCTGTGGAACAAAAACCACATTCACAGAAAGATAGACAAGATGAAAAGGCAGAGAGCTATGTACCAGATGAAGGAACAAGATAAACCCCAGAAAAACAATGAAATGAAGTGGAGATAGGCAACCTTCCAGAAAAGGAATTCAGAATGAGAGTGAAGATGATCCAGGACCTCAGAAAAAGAATGGAGGCAAAGATCGAGAAGATGCAAGAAATGTTTACCAAAGACCTAGAAGAATTAAAGAACAAACAAACAGAGATGAACAATACAATAACTGAAATGAAAACTACATTAGAAAGAATCAATAGCAGAATGACTGAGGCAGAAGAACAGGTAAGTGACCTGGAAGACAGAATGGTGGAATTCACTGCTGTGGACCAGAATAAAGAAAAAAGAATGAAAAGAAATGAAGACAGCCTAAGACACCTCTGGGACAACATTAAATGCAACAACACTCACATAATAGGGGTCCCAGAAGAAGAACAGAGAGAGAGGACCAGAGAAAATATTTGAAGAGATTACAGTCGAAAACTTCCCTGACATGGGAAAGGAAATACCCACCTAAGTCCAGGAAGCGCAGCAAGTCCCATACAGGATAAACCCAAGCAGAAACACGCCAAAACACATAGTAATCAAATTGGCAAAAATTAAAGACAAAGAAAAATTACTGAAAGCAACAAGGGAAAAATGACAAATAATATACAAGGGAACTCCCATAAGGTTAACAGCTGATTTCTCAGCAGAAGTTCTACAAGTCAGAAGGGAGTGGCATGATATACTTAAAGTGATGAAAGGAAAGAACCTACAAACAAGATTACTCCATCCGGCAAGGATCTCATTCAGCAAGGATCTCATTCAGATTCGAAGGAGAAATCAAAAGCTTTACAGACAAGCAAAAGCTAAGGGAATTCAGCACCACCAAACCAGCTCTACAACAAAAGCTAAAGGAACTTCTCTAAGTGGGAAACACAAGAGAAGAAAAGGACCTACAAACACAAACCCAAAACAATTAAGAAAATGGTCATAGGAACATACATATCGTTAATTACCATAAACGTGAATGGATTAAATGCTCCAACCAAAACACACAGGCTTGTTGAATGGATACAAACACAAGACCCATCTATATGCTGACTACAAGAGACCCACTTCAGACCTAGGGACACATACAGACTGAAAGTGAGGGGATGGAAAAAGATATTCCATGCAAATGGAAATCAAAAGAAAGCTGGAGTAGCAATACTCGTATCAGATAAAATAGACTTTAAACTAAAGACTGTTACAAGAGACAAGAAAGGACACTACATAATGATCAAGGGATCAATCCAAGAAGAAGATACAACAATTATAAATATATATGCACCCAACATAGGAGCACCTCAATACATAAGGCAACAGCGAACAGCTATAAAAGAGGAAATCGACAGTAACACAGTAATAGTGGGGGACTTTAACACCTCACTTACACCAATGGACAGATCATCCAAAATGAAAATAAACAAGGAAACACAAGCTTTAAATGTCACAATAGACCAGACAGATGTAATTGATATTTATAGGACATTCCATCCAAAAACAGCAGATTACACTTCCTTCTCAAGTGCGCACGGAACATTCTCCAGGATAGATCACATCTTGGGTCACAAATCAAGCCTCAGTAAATTTAAGAAAATTGAAATCATATCAAGCATCTTTTCTGACCTCAACGCTATGAGATTAGAAATGAACTACAGGGAGAAAAACGTAAAAAAACACAAACACATGGAGGCTAAACA
Organism: Hyperoodon ampullatus; assembly: GCF_949752795.1. Taxonomy (NCBI): domain Eukaryota; kingdom Metazoa; phylum Chordata; class Mammalia; order Artiodactyla; family Ziphiidae; genus Hyperoodon; species Hyperoodon ampullatus. Next base: position 60,212,287 of record NC_136913.1, read on the forward strand.
ATACCTTAATAAATAACCAGGAGATCACTGAAGAAATCAAAGAGGACATCAAAAAAACACAGAGACAAATGACAATAAAAATACGACAATCCAAAACCTATGGGATGCAGCAAAAGCAGTTCTAAGAGAGAAGTTTATAGATATACAACCCTACCTCAAGAAACAAGAAAAATCTAAAATAAATGATCTAACCTTACACCTAAAGGAACTGGAGAAAGAAGAATAAACAAAACCCAAAGTTAGCAGAAGGAAAGAAATCATAAATATCAGAGCAGAAATAAATGAAATAGAAACAAAGAAAACAATAGCAAAGATCAATAAAACTAAAAGCTGGTTCTTTGAGAAGATAAACAAAATTGATAAAGCATTAGCCAGACTCATCAAGAAAAGGAGGGAGAGGACTCAAATCAATAAAATTAGAAATGAAAAAGGAGAAGTTACAACAGACACCGCAGAAATACAAAGCATCCTAAGAGACTACTACAAGCAACTCTATGCCAATAAAATGGACAACCTGGAAGAAATGGACAAATTCTTAGAAAGGTATGACCTTGCAAGACTGAACCAGGAAGAAATAGAAAATATGAACAGACCAATCACAAGTGGTAAAATTGAAACTATGATTAAAAATCTTCCAACAAACAAAAGTCCAGGACCAGATGGCTTCACAGGTGAATTCTATCAAACATTTAGCAAAGAGCTAACACCTATCCTTCTCAAACTCTTCCAAAAAACTGCAGAGGAAGGGACACTCCCAAACTCTTTCTATGAGGCCACCATCACCCAGATACCAAAACCAGGCAAAAATACAACAAAGAAAGAAAATTACAGACCAGTATCACTGATGAATATAGATGCAAAAATCCTCAACAAAATACTAGCAAACAGAATCCAACAACACATTAAAAGGATCATACACCATGATAAAGTGGGATTTATCCCAGGGATGCAAGGATTCTTCAATATACGCAAATGAATCAATGTGATACACCATATTAACAAACTGAAGAATAAAAACCATATGATCATCTCAATAGATGCAGAAAAAGCTTTTGACAAAATTCAACACCCATTTATGATAAAAACTCTTCAGAAAGTGGGCACAGAAGGAACCCACCTCAACATAATAGAGGCCATGTATGACAAACCCACAGCAAACATCGTTCTCAATGGTGAAAAACTGAAAGCATTTCCTCTAAGATCAGGAACAAGACAAGGATGTCCACTCTAACCAATATTATTCAACATAGTTTTGCAAGTCGTAGCCACGGCCATCAAGAGAAGAAAAGGAAATAAAAGGAACACAAATTGGAAGAGAAGAAGTAAACCTGTCACTGTTTGCAGATGACATGATACTATACACAGAGAACCCTAAAAATGCCACCAGAAAACTACTAGAGCTAATCAATGAATGTGGTAAAGTTGCAGGATACAAAATTAATGCACAGAAATCTCTGGCATTCCTATACACTAATGATGAAAAATCTGAAAGTGAAATTAAGGAAACACTCCCATTTACCATTGCAACAAAAAGAATAAAATACCTAGGAATAAACCTACCTAGGGAGACAAAAGACCTGTATGCAGAAAACTATAAGACACTGATGAAAGAAATTAAAGATGATACCAACAGATGGAGAGATATACCATGTTCTTGGATTGGAAGAATTTATATTGTGAAAATGACTATATTACCCAAAGCAATCTACAGATTCAAGGCAATCCCTATCAAATTACCAATGGCATTTTTTACGTAACTAGAACAAAAAATCTTAAAATTTGTATGGACACACAAAAGACCTCGAATAGCCAAAGCAGTCTTGAGGGAAAAAAACGGAGCTGGAGGAATCAGACTCCCTGACTTCAGACTATACTATAAAGCTACAGTAATCAAGACAATATGGTACTGGTACAAAAACAGAAACATAGATCAATGGAACAAGATAGAAAGCCCAGAGATAAACCCACGCACCTATGGTCAACTAATCTATGACAAAGGAGGCAAGGATATACAATGGAGAAAAGACAGTCTCTTCAATAAGTGGTGCTTGGAAAACTGGACAGCTTCATGTAAAAGAATGAAATTAGAACACTCCCTGACATCATACACAAAAATAAACTCAAAATGGATTAGAGACCTAAATGTATGACCGGGCACTATAAAACTCTTAGAGGAAAACATAGGCAGAACACTCTTTGACATAAATCACAGCAAGATCTCTTTTGATCCACCTCCTAGAGTAATGGAAATAAAAGCAAAAATAAACAAATGGGACCTAATGAAACTTAAAAGCTTTTGCACAGCAAGGGAAACCATAAACAAGACGAAGAGACAACCCTCAGAATGGGAGAAAATATTTGCAAACGAATCAACGGACAAAGGATTAATCTCCAAAATATATAAACAGCTCATGCAGCTCAATATTAAAGAAACAAAGAACCCAATCCCAAAACTGTCAGAAGACCTAAATAGACATTTCTCCAAAGAAGACATATAGATGGCCAAGAAGCACATGAAAAGCTGCTCAACATCACTAATTATTAGAGAAATGCAAATCAAAACTACAATGAGGTATCACCTCACACCAGTTAGAATGGGCTTCATCAGCAAATCTACAAACAACAAATGCTGGAGAGGGTGTGTAGAAAAGGGAAACCTCTTGCACTGTTGGTGGGAATGTAAATTGACACAGCCACTAAGGAGAACAGTATGGAGGTTCCTTGAAAAACGAAAACTAGAATTACCATATGATCCAGCAATCCCACTACTGGGCATATACCCAGAGAAAACCGTAATTCAAAAAGACACATGCACCCCAATGTTCATTGCAGCACTATTTACAATAGCCAGGTCATGGAAGCAACCTAAATGCCCATCAACAGACGAATGGATAAAGAAGTTGTGGTACATATATACAATGGAATATTACTCAGCCATAAAACAGAACGAAATTGAGTCATTTGTTGAGACGTGGATGGATCCAGAGACTGTCATACGGAGTGATGTAAGTCAGAAAAATAAAAACATTGTATATTAACGCATGTACGTGGAACCTAGAAAAATGGTACAGATGAACCGGTTTGCAGGGCAGAAGTTGAGACACAGATGTAGAGAACAAACGTATGGCCACCAAGGGGGGAAAGCCGCGGTGGGGTGGGGGTGGGGGTGTGCTGAATTGGGTGATTGGGTGTGACATGTATACACTGATGTGTATAAAATTGATGACTAATAAGAAGCTGCTGTATAAAAAAATAAATTAAATTAAATTAAAAAAACTAATACTAAACTTTCTTTGGGTTATTTGTATGGAAACACGTTAATATAAATGTTTCAGACATTACATGAAATTCCTAAAAATCTTATATGTTCTGGTATAATGTTTTAAGTCATAATTCTAGTTATTACTTTAAAATGTATATCTCAGAAATAACTAAATTTCCTTATCAATTGCATTATTATGAACTTCCATCAAATCTTTAACCGTGGTCATTTTTAAGTCTTTTGTCATTTACAGACAGTTCTGCGTGTACTCTGATTCTTTTGCAAAAATGTTCCTATAAAAGGGTTTCATCTTCAAGGAATTCATGGAAAAGACTCTGATAAGTACAGGTTTCTGGTAACTGACTATACTGCTGAACTGAATGAATAAGAATTTTCTGAACTCTAATGGAAAACTGATGAATTCATAAAAGTGCTAACAAAAGATCAAAATTAAAAAAATTTATTACATGGGACTGAGTGAACTGATGAGGATGATTATAATTTTTGTGACTTTCTATTTGAATAAAAATAAAAAATGTGGGCTTCCCTGGTGGCGCAGTGGTTGAGAGTCCGCCTGCCAATGCAGGCAACATGGGTTCGTGCCCCGGTCCGGGAAGATCCCACATTCCGCAGAGCGGCTAGGCCCGTGAGCCATGGCCACTGAGCCTGCGCTTCCAGAGCCTGTGCCCCACAACGGGAGAGGCCACAACAGTGAGAGGCCCATGTACCGCAAAAAAAAAAAAAAAAAAAATGTGATGTAACTTTATGTAAAAAGAACTTAATGCAAAACAATGTCACTCTTCTCACATATTTTCTCTTGTTTTGGAAAATATAGATATTTTCTGTTAAAAACATGATTTATGCTGACACATAATACGTTGATTATTGTTATTATAAATGAATAAATATTTTTAAGTTTCAAAAAAAAACAACAGGAAAGAAAGACAAATAATCTACATTATCACTTACATGTGGAATCTAAAAGATAAGACAAACAAATGTATATAACAAAACAGAAACAAACTCACAGATATAGAGAACAAACTAGTGGTTACCAGTGGGGAGAGGGAAGGAAGAAAGGACAAGAAAGGGGTTGGGGATTTAGAGATGCAAACTACTATGTATAAAATAAATAAGCAACAAGGGTATATTGTACACCACAGGGAAATATAGCCATTATTTTGAAATAACTTTAAATGGAGTATAATCTATAAAAATATTGAATCACTATGTTGTACACATGAAACTAGTATTATAAATTAACTATACTTCAATAAAATACATATATACATACATACATGCATACATACACACATATCAAAAGGATAAACAATAAAATAAACAAAATAGTTACCGACAGGGGAAGGGAGGGAACAGAGTAAAGAGGACAGAGACAGAAGCTAGGCTTCTCTGAATATACTTCCTTTAGATTTGACTTGACCTCAGAACCATGTCAATATTTTACATAATTATAAAACAAAATTCAGGGACTTCCCTGGTGGTGCAGTGGTTAAGAATCTGCCTGCCAATTCAGGGGACATGGGTTTGATCCCTGGTCCGGGAAGAGCCCACATGCCACAGAGCAACTAAGCCCATGCACCACAACTACTGAGCCCACACGCCACAACTACTGAAGCCCACGCACCCTAGGGCCCACGTTCTGCAACTACTGAGCCCACGTGCTGCAACTACTGAAGCCCACGTGCCTAGAGCTCGTGCTCCGCAACAAGAGAAGCCACCGCGATGAGAAGCCCAGGCACTGCAACAAGAGTAGCCCCTGCTCGCCACAACTAGCGAAAGCCCGGGTGCAGCAACGAAGACCCAACGCAGCCATAAATAAATAAATGAATAATAAAATAAAACAAAATTCAATCAAAATGGGTAGGTGGGAGCAAACACAAAAATCAAAAGCAAGCAGAAGCAAATAAGCCTAACTATGTATCAAGTCGATAGCTTAATCATAGGGAAAGGAATTATTTCAGGTAATTTTAAGATATTTTAATAATATTAAAACAATATTTTGACTGTACATCCCTAGTGAGGTATATCCTAAGAACAAAAGTGCAAAAAAATTCCTAAACGTTTTTAGAAATCATTCTTAGTAATAATATCGATATTGCTATATCCTGAAACTGTTATCAAAATATATTTTCTAGGATAAAAGAGGTTATTCATTACTTTAATGTTAGGCACCAAGATTTTTAGCACCAAAGACACACAAATATAAAATCAAGAAGCTAAGTAAAACCCTATAATCCTAAATATCAATTGGAAATATCAGTATGAACTCATTATATACTTTCTCTCTTAAAAAAAAATATATGTCATAGCTCTGTCCACTAAAAAGGTCTAGAAACAATAATCAATGCAATAGTAATGAGCATTTGTGACGTCCAGACTGTGGGTTCTAAAAAATGTTCTCCACTAAAAGAAAGCAGGGCTCCTTAGAGGAATGGCTGATTCCAGGTCTAGGGTAGGAACTATATAAGATAAGCCTGGATATCTTGCCATATCAGAAACCAAATGAAACTATTAAAGACTGCTGAGGTCGTGCCAAAAGGACTCAGAATCACTTAAAGAGGCTCCTTCCAGCCCAAAATAGGACATTGTGCTTCAATAAGAATAATAACTACAAGGGATTGAAAGTCATTAAATATGTTAAAATTCATGAGTTCACAGTAATACTTTTTTTAAAAAAACCATTTAGTCATCATTTAAGGATGTTACAGAACCAACTCATTATTCTGAAAACTGCTAAATAAAGGGGAAGAGTCAGGACTTTCTTATACAAAATATACTTCAGAGTAACCAAATAGTTGATGAAAGTTTCTCTCTATTCCAGTTAATAAACAAAATAACTACAGAATTAGAATATTCAGCCCCCCACAGAAATAATGGATCTGGGGACAATAATCATCAAAGGACACTAACACAACAGAAAAGAGACAAGGAGACATTAGTGCCTCCTGATGGAAGTACACCATACCGCCTATGAATTATTCTTGACAAAAATGAACCTAAATCAGATCAAGCTTCTAAATCTAACTACCAGTTTACAGGAAAAACAGAGGACAAAGTACTATATTAAATGACACCATAAGGATGCAGTTATCAGAATCCAGAATTTAGGTAAACTATAGAACATATTAACAAAATACAAGGTGTGGACTTTAATCCTGATTCTAAAAAACCAACTGGAAAGAAGTGGGGGAGATAAGTGGGAAGGGTTGGGGGGAGGGAAGACTGGATATTTGATGATTTTAGAAACATCTTTATTAAATTTTATCAGGTATGATAATGGGTATTGGGTTTGAATAAAAAAGAAATCTGGTCTTTTAGAGACATGTACTGAAATATTTATGGGCAAAATAATGCTTCTTTGGACTTATTTCAAAATAATCCATGGGGCCAGGGGTTTGCTGTTACAAGAGATACAGAAGAAACAAGAGTGGTCATGAGTTGATGATTACTCTAGCTGAGTAATAGGAAAATAGGGGAATCATATTATCTTTTCTGCTTCACGTGTACATTTGAACTTTTCAATAAATATTGTTTTAAAACACTAGGAAAAAAACTTTGCACTAAAAAAACATACTTGCCTCTAGGGAGCAGCAAGACAGGGGGTAGAAAGGGATGGAGCAGAAAACTATTACTTTTTATTATTTTCCTTACTTTTCATAAATCCTGAATTATAAGTTCAATATTTTAGTCCACTGAATCACTGTAAGAACAACTACAGTACTGTTGAGACCTTTAATTGTAATGGATATAATCATTATAAAAGTAACATTGCTAGAACTAAAGGATATAACCCCCTTCCAGGTTTACACTAACTTCAACCATCTACACAGGAGTAATGACTCTCTCACTGCATCTGCACTTTCTCCTGATTTAATTAGGACTTACCATAATTTGTCTTCGAATAGTTTCTTCTGAAGCAGCTGAGCCTTCACACATACACAACAACTTGCAAGCAACATGCCGTACTGCAAAACAGTAATTAGATACCCATAAACACAAAACATTCATTCCCCTTTTATATACATATATAAAGAGAAAAGAGGAGTGAAGTGAAACCACTTTTGTTGTTAAAAAATAAGAACTTTAGAGGTCTTTTTAAAAAATCAATTATCAAAAGTAAATGACCTGAAAATTACCAAATGAATCAGGTGCTTAATGCTTTAGTCAGACAGATATCTGATTTTCAAATTTTAATTTCTGCCTGTCTTAAATCCCAAAGACTCACATGATGCTCTTGTATGTACCACGCTGGCAGCAAAATAATTCTAAGTAGAATTGGAATGTAAAGCTATTCAACATCTGACAAAATTTCTGAACATCAGAATAGTTTAAGATTATTCTCCTAAAATGTGAAACTGTCTAAATATATTATTTTCTGCAGATGAGGTAAAAGTTCTTGAAGCATAACTTAGAAAATACAGATATCTTCATTATACAGTTCATTTACCCTGAAAATAAGAAAGTCCGAATAATTGTAACCTCTTTAGTTGTGTGGTTTCTTTCATCATAAAACATACCCAATTTTTTAAAGATGACTTCACATATAACTGAACTAGTTGCCTTGATGTTATTAAATCTCAGCAGCCATTCTACCTATGCTAACACCATTTTTAATTAATATTCCAATGAAAAAGAGAAGATTTGCCCAGCTTAAATTATGGGTAATTGAAGTAGTCAAAATGTTATTAACCATTACAAAATGTAAAATTTATTCATCCCTCAACAAATTTAATTTGTTTCTGGGAAAAAAACTTTCAGTAAAATAATTTCTAAACATATATTTACATTGTCCTGCATTTCCAGTTTTTGTTTTGTTTTGTCTTGCGGTACGCGGGCCTCTCACCGCCGCGGCCCCTCCCGCCGTGGAGCACAGGCTCCGGACGCGCAGGCCCAGCGGCCACGGGCCACGGCCCACGGCCCGCGGGCCCAGCCGCTCTGCGGCACGCGGGATCCTCCCGGACCCGGGCACGAACCTGCTCACCCGGCATCGGCAGTCAGACTCCCAACCACTGCGCCACCAGGGAAGCCCACATTTCCAGTTTTGAAAATGTTTCCTTTATTTTTTTTCAAAGTTTACTAATTCTTCCATACACTCAAGGACCCTGATCTCAATTATTTTCCCTCTCCAAAGATATCTTCAGTGCTTCCCTCTCAATTTACTCCTTCCCCTCTACCTTCAAATATATCCATCTCCCTTCCTTGAAAAAATTCAGCTAACCCCACTGTGCTTCAAGATTCCCTCCCATTTCTCCTCTTCCTCTCATTGTCAAACTTCTTGAACTGAATGATCTACTATCTGTTTTACTGCTACTCCCTCGTCTCCTTAATGCCCTGCAACCTGTTTTGCATCTTTACCATTTTACTAAAGCTGCACTCCCAAAGATCAGCTTCCCTGACTTCACAGCTACATTTCACAATGATCATAATAACCTTTTTGAAAAATACTACTTCCTATGCCTCACTCTATCCTGGTTCAGCACTGAGCAGTGTCCCTCTGTGGGAAATGTTCTTAATATTTGGTAAGCATGAGAATTCCTGAGAAATTTTTTCAAATTACAGACATGCCCAGGTTTCATCCTAAACCCCCCAAATCAAAACCTCCAATGGTGGAGCCTGGGCATCTGTATTTTAAAAGGCTCCACAGGTGACTCTCATTTATATCAGTATCTAAGAACCACTGCTCTTTATTTTCTCCCTCAGAGAACTCAACAATTCACGTGGCTTCAACAGTCATCTCCATGTGAATAACCATCAAATCTATAGGCAGCCCGACCTTTCTCACAAGCTCCAGTCTCACATCTCCAACCTTATTGTCACCTCAAATACAACAGGTCTAAAACTAAAGTTTAAGAGTCATTCCTCTACTTCTGCCTTTCCTATTTCTGTTCATTGTTCCATAATTCTTCCCAATAATAATAAATTGTAGTGCATAAATCTTAATGACGTTTTGATCACAACACAATCCAGGCACACTGAATTTGTTTTTGAGACAAAATATCTTCCAATCAACAGATTTTGAGAATAAAACTTTTTAAAATCAGAGGCTTCCTGCACTACACCCTGTTTTCCACTGTATCTTCAAAGTATTATACACATAATAAGCACCCAAATATCTAAGAACTGCTACATACAGAGTAAGTACATTAGGAAAGGTCGGTCCTAGGGCTGCAGCTCCCACTTCATCTACCAAATCCCCACTATTTGACAAGCAGTGAAAAACAGCCAGAGCAATATTCCTTGATATGCAGAATGGGAGAAGTTTAGAATTAAAGCATTTTAACATCGCATTTTAACACCTGTGTAGTAAGTTTCTCCCACAGATGAATTTCCAACTCTTCCCTCCTCACAACTACAAGATCTAAGGCTTCTAGGAGCAATGATATCAACATTTATTATCTGAGAGCTAAAGAGACAGAACTGTTCTCTAAACATCCTAATAGAGGAGTGGGCTAAAAAGTAAGTATATTATTGACTATATCAACCACTAATTACCCTATACATACACTGAAGTTGTACAGAGTTTGGTTTATATTCATAAAGATAAATACTTAGTATTAAATTCTATTTGTTGCATACAGACAAAATTCAATTGTCTACAAGCCAAGCACTCCAGAGATTCACCTTTTGGTTTGTTGCCTCAATGTATACTTTATAATGGGACATATACTTTCCATAAATGCATTAACTGTCCCTATCCTTGTTGGAAATCAGTAACTGTCAGCACACTAGACCCTGCCCATTTAGCTAAAGCACCCAAACTCTGCCAGACAGTAGATCACATTTAATACAACTAAGCGGCTGAATATGGTTTTGGGGTTTTGTTTTGCTGTTGTTATTCTTGTTTGCTCTCACAAAAAACTTCTATAATTTTTCTCAGTAACTCAGTCCAATGTTCATTAACCCACCTCATGAAGAAACTATTCTTTACAGACTTTTAATCTGAATTCCTCACATAGCAACATTTTTCATTATTTTATTAATGGAGAGAAGAAACTACTATTTGATGGTTCTTCAGAATCCTGAAGATTCTGATCATCTCTTCTCCAAGGAAATACTCCATGTCCTTTGAAATTTTTCAAGTTCTCGTTTTCCCGCCTCATTTTTTTTTTTTTTTTTTTTTTTTGCGGTATGCGGGCCTCTCACTGCCGTGGCCTCTCCCGTTGCGGAGCACAGGCTCCGGAAGCACAGGCTCAGCTGCCATGGCTCACGGGCCCAGCCGCTCCGCAGCATGTGGGATCCTCCCGGACCGGGGCACGAACCCGCGTCCCCCGCATCGGCAGGCGGACCCTCAACCACTGCACCACCAGGGAAGCCCCCGCCTCATTTTTAATCATCTCTGTTGTTCACCAGCAGACTATTTCTTGCAGTTACGCTTTTAAATTTTTATTAATAAGGAGCTAAGCTCTGAAAAACCACAAAACCAAGGCAGGGTTTGCTTGAGAAACCACTGCTTATGGGTTGTTTTGTTTTCTTTTAACAAACCTGCATCTAAGAACAGGTCAAAATATTATTTAAACTGCAGGGACACAATCTAATGTATAATAAGAACACTCCTCATAATATGAGTCACAAAACATATACGTACATTTAGCACTCTGCTCTTCACTTAAACCCAAAGCTGTTCTCTTGGTAACTGCCCAGTTCCACAGGTTTACTGCCATTTCTTCAATCTGTACAACAGAAACATTTGCTTAGCCACTTAAGATACTGTCCACCTCCAATGATATTTTCTTTCGTGCATGTTTCACGTTTATGTCACTATTGTGGGTCATTTACAGGTCCTCCATAATCTAGTCCCATTTTACTTTTCTCCCACAAACTTACCCACAGAGTAATTATCTTATTGTCCCATGAACACAACTTGTTCATTCCTGTGTACCTTTATTCATACTGTTGGCTTCACCTGATATACCTCCTCCCATGATCTTTATGTAACTCAAAGCCAAATTCACCCTCACCAAGAACATACGTGAAGTTTTCAGCAACCATTACAGTCTTCATTGGTCTCTCTCTTCTTTGAATTCCTATATTAACTAAGTTTTACATAATTGAGCAATTAACTATGCTACTGTGTATCATTTATTCTTTGTTTTTATTGTTACTCTTATTTCCCAACTAGATTCCTTGAAATCAAAGATCATATCTCACTCAATTTATGTAGCACTTATACTACCTGCCAAAGTGCTAAATAAAGAATACATATTAAAATAATAAGATTTGTTGTTTTATTATGTTCTGTTCTAGGGACTATGGGGGAAAAGATTCTAGTAGCTTCTTCTGGTTTTATCTATCAGGTTGAACACAGTCAACTGGATGGAAAATAAATCAAGCTCATAGTATCTCAAGAATAAAATTTGCAGTAGATTCGTTTCTGGCAAGAGATCTCTGAAGGCAATAGTTGGTCCTGGGTGCTACTATTGCCTCAGACCAATATGCCATAGCTCTGGCCTAAATCTCCCGGTGTGCTATAGTGACTATGATAGAAGCTATATACCATTATCTTATCATAAACATATTGGTAGTAATATGACTAAGAGGAGTAACTGGAAAAAATATTAAACTCAGTTTGTGTACAATAACAGTGCACAACTGTATTTTAGTTTATTTCCTCAAGACTACTTTTTCCCCCTACAATTCCACATTTCCCTGATGAGCTTCCCTTTAAATGGATTATTTATTTAGATGGCCATCATTTCACTACTATTCTGCAGCTAATTATCATGCTCATCTCCACCTCTCTCACACAGTATCCCCATGCCACAGTTGACCTAATGATGACTTTCATATGAAATATTATTTGATTTGTTTCATCAAAAGCACATGGAATTAATATTTGACTTAAAATTTCCCAGAGGAACAAATGGTAGTTAGGTGGAAAAATAAACATGCAGAGTAAAACAACTTAAAGCTGCCATTTTGGGAATTTTGGAAAGCAATTTGATAACATGAGCCAAAAAATGTTCACACCTTTTTTTTTTAACATTTTTATTAGAGTATAATTGCTTTACAGTGGTGTGTTAGTTTCTGTTTTATTACAAAGTGAATCAGTTATACATGTACATATGTGCCGATATCTCTTCCCTCTTGTGTCTCCCTCCCTGCCACCCTCCCTATCCCACCCCTCTAGGTGGTCACAAAGCAACAAGCTGATCTCCCTGTGCTATGGGGCTGCTTCCCACTAGCTAGCTATTTTACGTTTGGTAGTGTATATATGTCCATGCCACTCTCTCACTTTGTCCCAGCTTACCCTTCCCCCTTCCGGTATCCTCAAGTCCATTCTCTAGTAGGTCTGTGTCTTTATTCCTGTCTTGCCCCTAGGTTCTTCATGACTGTTTTTTTTTTTTTGGATTCTATATATATGTGTTAGCATACGGTATTTTTCTCTTTCTGACTTACTTCAGTCTGTATGACAGACTCTAGGTCCATCCACCTCATGACAAATAACTCAATTTCATTTTTTTATGGCTGAGTAATATTCCACTGTATATATGTGCCACATCTTCTTTATCCATTCATCTGTCGATGGACACTTAGGTTGCTTCCATGTCCTGGCTATTGTAAACAGAGATGCAATGAACATTGTGGTACATGACTCTTTTTGAATTATGGTTTTCTCAGGGTATATGCCCAGTAGTGGGATTGCTGGGTCATATGGTAGTTCTATTTTTAGTTAGTTTTATTTTATTATTATTTTTTTGCAGTACGCGGGCCTCTTACTGTTGTGGCCCCTCCTGTTGCAGAGCACAGGCTCTGGACGCGCAGGCTCAGCGGCCATGGCTCACGGGCCCAGCCACTCCGCGGCATGTGGGATCCTCCCGGACCGGGGCACGAACCCGTGTCCCCTGCATCGGCAGGCAGACTCTCAACCACTGCACCACCAGGGAAGCCCCTATTTTTAGTTTTTTAAAGAACCTCCATACTGTTCTCCATAGTGGCTGTATCAATTTACATTCCCCTCAACAGTGCAAGAGGGTTCCCTTTTCTCCACACCCTCTCCAGCATTTGTTTGTAGATTTTTTTATGATGGCCATTCTGAGCAGTGTGAGATGATATCTCATTGTAGTTTTGATTTGCATTTCTCTACTGATTAATGATATTGAGCATTCTAAAAAGAGACTTCTATGTAAAAAAATACACTAACAACTTTAGAACTAATTAACAAATTTAACAAGATTGCAGGATACAAGATCAATACACGGAAAACAATTACGTTAGCAATGAATAATCTGAAAATTAAATTACGAAAACAGTACATCTACAGTAACATCAAAAGAAATAAAACATGTAGAAAATTTAACAAAAAAGTACAAAACTTACACTCCAAACTAAAAACACTGAAAAAATTAAACAATAAATGGAAAGACACACCATTTTATGGCTTAGAACACTTAATATTGTTGAGTTGGCAATACTCCCCAAATGATCTATGGATTTATGCACTACCCATCAAAATTCCAGCTGTCTTCTTTGCAGAAATTGGCAAGCAGATCCTAAATTTCATATGGAAATTCAAGGGACCCTAGAATAGTCAAAAGAATCTTGAAAGCGAAGAACAAAGTTAAATGACTCACATTTCCAATTTCAAAACTTTCTACAAATCTACAATAATCAGGAGAGTGTAGTACTGGCATAAGGACAGACATACAGACCAATGGAATAGACCTAAGAATCCAGAAATAAACCCTCATATTTATGGTCAATTGATTTTTGATAAGGATACTAACACAAATTTAATGGGGAAAGAACAGTCAACAAACATACTGGGACAGCTTGATATCCACATGCAAAAGAATGAATCTGTATCCCTTCCTCATATGATATGTAAACTCAAAATGGATCATAAACCTAAACGTAAGAACTAAAACTATAAAACTCTCAGAAGAAAACATAACAGTAAGTCTTCACGACCTTGGGTTAGGAAAATCCTCCTTAGATATGACACCAAAAGTACAAACAATAAAAGAAAGACTTGATAAGTCAGACTTCATCAAAATTTTAAACTTTTTTGCTTCAGAGGATACAATCAAGAAAGTGAAAAGATAACTCACAGAATGAGAGAAAATATTTTACAAGTCACGTATCTGGTAAGTGACTTGTATCTGGAATATATATATAGAACTCCTACTACTCATAATAAAAAGACAACTCAATTTAAAAATTGGCAAAGGATCTTAATAGATATTTCTCCAACTAAAATATGCAAATGACCAATAAGCACATGAGAAGATGCTCAACATCATCAGCCATCAGGGAAACAAATTAACCACAATGAGATACCACCTCACACCCATTAGGATGACTACTAACAAAAAACAGAAATAACAAGTGTTGGTAAGGATGTAGAGAAACTGCAACCCTTGTGCACTACTGATGGGAATTTAAAACGGTGCAGCCACTATGGTAAACAGTATGGCAGTTCCTCAAAAAAAAAAAAAATAGAATTACCATATGATCCAGCAATTTCACTTCTGGGTATATACCCAAAAGAATTGAAAGCAGGGACTTGAACAGATACTTTTATGCCCATGTTCATAGCTGCATTATTCACAAAAGCCAAAAAGGCGGAAGCAGTTCATGTATCTATGGACTGATATATAGATAAACAAAACGTGGTATGTACACATAAAGGAATATTATGAAGCCTTAAAAAGGACAGAAATTCTGACACATACTACACCATGGATAAATCTGAGGACATTACACTGAGTGAAATATGCCACTCACAAAGCGATAAATACTGTATGATTCCACTTATATGAAGTACCAAGAGTAGTCAAACTTATAGAGATAGAAAGTAGAATGGTGGTTGCCAGGGTCTGTGAGAGAGGGAGAATGGGGAGCTGTTGTTTAATAGGTATAGAATTGCAGTTTTGCAAGATGAAAAGAGTTCTGGAGATTGGTTGCACAATGATGTGAATGTACTCAATACTACTGAATTTTACATTTAAAAATAGTTAAGATGGTAAATTTTACATTATGTATACTTTACCACAATTAAAAATAAAACAAACACAATGAGATACTACTTCACACTCACTAGGATGGCTATAATCAAAAAGCTAATAATAAGTATTGGTGATGATGTGGAAAAATTGGGTCAATTTTTGACCCAATTTGATATGCTGCTGGTGGGAATGCAAAATGGTATACAGTCACTTTGGAAAACAATCTGGCAGTTCCTCAAAAGTTAAACAGAGTTACCATATGACCAGCAATGTCACTCCTAGGTATATACCTAAGAGAAATAAAAACATAAAAACCTGTACATGAATGTTCATAGCAGCATTATTCATAGTAGCCAAAAGGTGTAAACAACCCAAACGTTCATCAACAGATGAATGGATATACAAAACATGATATATCCAAAGAATGGAATATTATCAGCCATAAAAGGTAATGAAGTACATGGGACTTCCCTGGTGGCGCAGTGTTTAAGAATCTGCCTGCCAATGCAGGGGACACGGGTTCGAGCCCTGGTCTGGGAAGATCCCACATGCCACAGAGCAACGAATCCCATGCACCACAACTACTGAGCCTGTGCTCTAGAGCCCACGAGCCACAACTACTGAGCCCACGTGCCACAACTACTGAAGCCCACGTGCCTAGAACCCG
Organism: Hyperoodon ampullatus; assembly: GCF_949752795.1. NCBI lineage: Eukaryota > Metazoa > Chordata > Mammalia > Artiodactyla > Ziphiidae > Hyperoodon > Hyperoodon ampullatus. Next base: position 60,228,182 of record NC_136913.1, read on the forward strand.
TGCTTTACAACTAGAGAAGCCACCGCAATGAGAAGCCTTCACATCGCAACAAAGAGTAGCCCCTGCTCGCCACAACTAGAGAAAGCCCATGTGCATCAATGAAGACCCAACGCAGCCAATCAATCAATAAATAAAACTCAAGCTTTCACATGGAAATTAGAATTAAAAATAAAAGTAATGAAGTACAGATACATGCTACAACATGGAAGAACCTTGAAAACATTATGCTAAGTGACAGCAGTCCCAAAAGACCACATATTGTATGATTCCATTTATATAACATGTCCAGAATAGGCAAATCCACAGAGATGGAAAGTAGATTAGAGGTCGCCTAGAGCTGGAGGAGAGAGGAGGAAATGGAGTGTCTGTGAATGGGTGCGAGGTTTCTTTCGGAGGTGATGAAAATGTTCTAAAGTTAACTGTGGTGATGGGTGCACAACTCTGTGAAATACTAAAAATCATTGAATTGTACACTTGAAATGGGTAAATTATATGGCATATGAATTATATATAAAGTTATATAAATAAAGTTATATATAAGACATATTTACAACAAACTTTATTCTCACCTGTGTGAATCAAGTTTCAGTTTATTCTCACATGTGTGCAATCACCAAAATGGAAGGAACTGCCCAAGGTAAACATTCCCAAAAGTATTTCAGAACCTCAAGGCAATTTCAAAATTAAGTGACAGGGCTTCCCTGGTGGCGCAGTGGTTGAGAGTCCGCCTGCCGATGCAGGGAACACGGGTTCGTGCCCCGGTCCGAGAGGATCCCACATGCCGCGGAGCGGCTGGGCCCGTGAGCCATGGCCGCTGAGCCTGCGCGTCCGGAGCCTGTGCTCCGCAACGGGTGAGGCCACAACAGTGAGAGGCCCGCGTACGGCAAAAAAAAAATAAAAAAACTTAAGTGACAGACCTCCAATTAAACACTAGGGGAAAAAAAACCCGAAAAAGCATCACTGAAGGCTTATATTCAACTGAGTTCCCCACTACCAGGTACCACGCAGTTTCTTACTTTGCTGGAAGGAAAAGAGAACTATTATTATTTTTATTTATTTATTTTATTGGCTGTGTTGGGTCTTCATTGCTGTGCGCAGGCTTTCTCTAGTTGCAGCGAGCAGGGGCTACTTTTCATTGCGGTGTGCAGGCTTCTCATCATAGTGGCTTCCCTTATTGTGGCACACGGGCTTAGTTTCTCCGTGGCATGTGGGATCTTCCAGGACCAGGGCTCGAACCCATGTCCCCTGCGTTGGCAGGCAGATTCTTAACCACTGCGCCACCAGAGAAGCCCGAGAACTCTTATTAATGACTAACTGCTATGCACCCAGGACCTTAAATATGTTATTTTGTTCACTATTCACAACAACACTGGGAGGTGGGTTTTATTATGGTCCTTTTCACAGATGAGAAAACTGAAGCCTAGACAGATTAAACAGTACATATAAATTTGAGACATATTTTTCCATTGGTTTCTAAAACACTATTTTCCATTAGGCTTGATTTCCATGTATTTAGATTTCATGTTAATCATGAAGTCTATATTTTTTACTTATACATTAATTAAACCAGTGAATCGTCAAAACTTATAAACAAAATCATCAAAAGTTATAAACAAAATACCAACCTGAGAGTCGTCTATTTCAGCCATAGACTCCCTGTTGATATTTGCTATGTCCACGAAGAGTCTGTCAATTGTCTCAGGTATCTGAGGTGAACTGTCATTTATAACCAGGTTTTCAACAATTTCTGAAATAACAATAAATGATAAAAGTGCTGTGAACTATCACCATTGGCTGAAAGGAGCAAATCATTCTGAAATCTGTTCCTAGACTTTTGTCAAATGAATACAGCATGGAGAAACTTCAATACTCCTTAGAGTAAAATCAAACTGGAGATAAAGTTTATTCTAGCTAAAGGCAAAGTATAATTTTCAAATAAAATTTGTATTTCCTGGGAGTCACTTGTTTATAACTTAATCATCATTACTCGTTCTCAAAGTAAAATGCACTGACTTCACAAATAGTCATGTTATTATAGGTCATCTTAAAACTACAGAAGAGAAATTTACAATGTCTTCAAAATTACAAAATGTAGAAATTCTGAAGGGAGACTTAGATACATGCCCTGTAAAACTAAAATACTTATTAATACTTTAAAGCATTAGACAGACATATGCTGACGTCATGACCTTACTTTGTGAGAAAAAAATGACATGCTCAATTAGCAACAACATTAGCCAGTTCTTGAATCTGTACAAATGATGTCACCATTTTCTAAACAGTCTTGAGCTCCAGACCCAATATAACTGAATCTTATTAGGCCATAGAATTCCTTAAAACCCAAACATGATGTAGAACCATAATTGATGCCTTTCATACAATCAAAATTGAGGTTTTTCCAAACTCGTGTAACAGAGGTCTCCATAACCTACATGTCTCTAATTTCTTGCAACATTTCTGAGCATTAACTAGCAAGAATGTTGTTAATATTCATAACAATACCATAAGAGCACCTTCTGGAAGATTTTTAATCTGCTACAATAAACAGGTTTTTAACCTGCTACAACGAACAATAAATCCGCTAAATGAAAAATTTTCAGGACCTGCCTGGTGGCACAGTAGTTAAGAATACACCTAACAATGCAGGGGGTACGGGTTTGAGCCCTGGTCCAGGAAGATCCAACATTCTACGGAAGCAAATAAGCCCATGCGCCTCAACTACTGAGCCTGCACTCCGGAGCCCATGAGCCACAACTAATGAGCCCGCATGCCTAGAGCCCATGCTCTGCAACAAGAGAAGCCACCACAATGAGAAACCCGCACACCACAACAAAAAGTAGCCCCCACTCGCAGCAACTAGGGAAAGCCCGCGAGCAGCAACAAAGACCCAACGCAGCCAAAAATAAATAAATAAAATTTTTTTAAAAGAAAACTTTTCAGTTAAATATCAGAAAATAGATTCACATAGAGACTCCACAAAGAAACTTACTTTCAAATACACTGAAACATTTTTTAAAGCTCATGGACTTTAGTACCCACTGCATGATCAGAGATATTAGGGAAAATATGCCATACATATTTCATATGCCTCAAGTAATGATACATATGAAAAGAAAAACCTCTAGGTTCCTTACTCCCATAAATTAGTTAACAGAAGGACTAATATTAAATATCTTGATTCATCTAAGATTAAGTAAGCATTAAGCTGAGAAGTATATATATTATAGCCCTTGCTCAAAATATTGATAACAGAACTAGGAAAGTTTAGAATGGGAGAAAATATTTGCAAATCATATATCTGATAAGGGCTTAATATCCAAAATATATAAAGAAATCATACAACTTAATAGCAAAAGAAAATCCAATTTAAAAATGCCTGAATAGACACTTTTCCAACGAAAACACAGTGAAGGCCAACAGGTACATGAAAAAAAAAAAAGGTGTTCAACATCATTAATCATCAAGGAAATGCAAATCAAAACCATAATGAGATATCACCTCACACCTGTTAGAATGGCCATCATAAAAAGACAAGCAGGGCTTCCCTGGTGGCGCAGTGGTTGAGGGTCTGCCTGCCGATGCAGGGGACACGGGTTCATGCCCCGGTCCGGGAGGATCCCACATGCCGCAGAGCGGCTAGGCCCGTGAGCCATGGACACTGAGCCTGAGCGTCCAGAGCCTGTGCTCCACAATGGGAGAGGCCACAACAGTGAGAGGCCCACATACCGCAAAAAAAAAAAAAAAAAGACAAGCAATCACAAGTGTTGGCGGGGATGTGGAGAAAAGGGAACCCTCAACACTGTTCGTGGAAATGTAAATTGGTGCAGCCACTATGGAAAACAGTAGGGAGGTTCCTCAAAAAATTAAAAATAGGACTACCATATGATCCAGCAATTCCACTTCTGGGTATTTATCTGAAGAAAATGAAAACACTAACTTGAAAAGACCTGTGCAACCCCATGTTCATTGCAGCATTATTTACAACAGCCAAGATGTGGAAAGAACCTAAGTCTCCATTGATGAATGGATTTTTAAAATGTGCTAAATATATACAATAAAATGTTATTCAGCCATAAAAAAGAATGAAATCTTGCCATCTGCAACAGGTATGGACCTTAAAGGCGTTATACTAAGTGAAATAAGTCACACAGAGAAAGACAAATACCATATGATCTCACTTACATGTGGAATCATTTTTTAAAAAAGGCTCATAAATACAGGAAACAGACTGGGGGTTGCCAGAAGCAGGAAGTGGAGGGGGGGCCAAATGGGTAAAGGAAGTCAAAAGGTACAAACTTCCAGTTATAAAATAATTAGGGCATAGGGATGTAATATACAGCATGGCAACTATAGTTATTACTATACTGTATATTTTTAAATTGTTAAGAGTAAACCTTGGGAGGAGCTTCAAGATGGCGGAGGAGTAAGACGTGGAAATCACATTCCTCCTCACAAATACATCAGAAATACATCTACATGTGGAACAATTCCTACAGAACACCTACTGAACGCTGGCAGAAGACCTCAGACTTCTCAAAAGGCAAGAAACTCCCCACATACCTGGGTATGGCAAAAAAGAAAAGAAAAAAGAGAGACAAAAGAATAGGAATGGGACCTGGACCTCTGGGAGGGAGGTGTGAAGGAGGAAAGGTTTCCACACACTAGGAAGCCCTTTTGCGGGCGGAGACTGCCAGTGGCGGAGGGGGGAAGCTTCAGAGCCACGGAGGAGAGCACAGCCACAGGGGTGCGGAGGGCAAAGCGGAGAGATTCCCGCACAGAGGATCGGTGCCAACCAGCACTCACCAGCCCGAGAGGCTTGTCTGCTCACCCGCTGGAGCGGGTGGGGTCTGCGAGCTGAGGGTTAGGCTTCCAAGGTCGGATCCCAGGGAGAGAACTGGGGTTGCCTGCGTGAACAAAGCCTGAAGGGGGCTAGTATGCCACAGGTAGCCGGGAGGGAGTCCAGGAAAGGGTCTGGAGCTGCCAAAGAGGCAAAAGACTTTTTCTTGCCTCTTTGTTTCCTGGTGCGCAAGGAGAGGGGATTCAGAGCGCACATAAATGAGCTCCAGACACGGGCATGAGCCGCGGCTATCAGCGCAGACCCCCGAGACGGGCATGAGACGCGAAGGCTGCTGTTCCAGCCACCAAGAAGCCTGTGTGCAAGCACAGGTCACTATCCACACCGCCCCTCCCGAGAGCCTGTGCACCCCGCCACTGCCAAGGCCTCGAGATCCAGGGACAACTTCCCCAGGGAGAACACATGGCATGCCTCAGGCTGGTGCAACATCACGCTGGGCTCTGCCGCCGCAGGCTCGCCCCGAACTCCATACCCCTCACTCCCCCAGGCCTGAGTGATCCAGAGCACCCCAATCGGCTGTCCCTTTAACCCCGTCCTGTCTGAGCGAGGAACAGATGCCCTCAGGCAACCTACACGCTGAGGCGGGTCCAACTCCAAAGCTGAAGCCCAGGAGCTGTGCGAACAAGGAAGAGAAAGGGAAATTTCTCCCAGCAGCCTCAGGAGCAGCGGATTAAATCTCCACAACAAACTTGATGTACCCTGCATCTGTGAAATACCTAAATAGACAACGAATCATCCTAAATTGATGAGGTGGACTTTGGGAGCAATGATATATATTTTTCCCCCTTTTTCTCTTTTTGAGAGTGTGTATGTGTGTGCTTCTGTGTGTGCTTTTCTCTGTATAGCTTTGCCTTTGCCATTTGTCCTAGTGTTCTGTCTGTCCATTTTTTTTTGTTGTTCTTGTTTTTTTTAGTATAGTTTTTATCACTTTTTATCATCGATAGATTTGTTTTTTGGTTTCCTTTGGTTGCTCTCTGCTTTCTTTCCTCCATCTTTTTTATTACTTAAAAAAACTTTTTAAAATTATTATTTATTTCTTATTTTAACAACTTTATTTTATCTTCCCCTTTTTTTCTTTCTTTTTATTCTCCCTTTTATCCTGAGCCGTGTGGATGACAGGCTCTTGGTGCTGCAGCCAGGCATCAGGGCTGTGCCTCTGAGGTGCGAGAGCCAAGTTCAGGACACTGGTCCACAAGAGACCTCCCAGCTCCACGTACTATCAAATGGCGAAAATCTCCCAGGGACCTCCATCTCATCGCCAAGACCCAGCTCCACTCAACGACCAGCAAGCTACAGTGCTGGACACCCTATGCCACACAACTAGAAAGACAGGAACACAACCCCACCCATTAGCAGAGAGGCTGCCTAAAATCATAATAAGGCCACAGTCAGCACAAAACACACCACCAGACGCAGACCTGCCCACCAGAAAGAAAAGATCCAGCCTCATTCACCAGAACATGGGCACTAGTCCCCTCCACCAGGAAGCCTACACAACCCATGGAAACAACCTTAGCCACTGGGGGCAGACAGCAAAAACAGTGGGAACTACGAACCTGCAGCCTGCGAAAAGGAGAACCCAAATACGGTAAGTTAAGCAAAATGAGAAGACAGAGAAACACACAGCAGATGAAGGAGCAAGGCAAAAACCCATGAGACCTAACAAATGAAGAGGAAATAGGCAGTCTACCTGAAACAGAATTCAGAATAATGATCGTAAAGATGATCCAAAATCTTGGAAACAGAATGGAGAAAATATAAGAAACGTTTAACAAGGACCTAGAAGAACTAAAGAGCAAACAAACAATTATGAACAATGCAATAAATGAAATTAAAAATTCTCTAGAAGGGATCATAGCAGAATAACTGAGTTAGAGGAACAGAGAAGTGGCCTGGGAGATAAAATAGTGGAAATAACTACTGCAGAGCAGAATAAAGAAAAAAGAATGAAAAGAATTGAGGACAGTCTCAGAGATCTCTGGGACAATATTAAACGCACCAACATTCGAATTATAGGGGTCCCAGAAGAAGACAAAAAGAAAGGGACTGAGAAAATATTTCAAGAGATTATAGTTGAAAACTTCCCTAATATGGGAAAGGAAATAGTTAATCAAGTCCAGGAAGCAAAGAATACAGGATAAATCCAAGGAGAAACACGCCAAGACACATATTAATCAAACTATCAAAAATTAAATACAAAGAAAAATATTAAAAGCAGCAAGGGAAAAACAACAAATAACATACAAGGGAATCCCCATAAGTCTGACAGATGATCTTTCAGCAGAAACTCTGCAAGCCAGAAGGGAGGGGCAAGAAATATTTAAAGTGATGAAGGAGAAAAACCTACAACGAAGATTACTCTACCCAGCAAGGATCTCATTCTGATTTGATGGAGAAACTAAAAACTTTACAGACAAGCAAAAGCTGAGAGAATTCAGCACCACCAAACCAGCTTTACAACAAATGCTAAAGGAACTTCTCTAGGCAGGAAACACCAGAGAAGAAAAAGACCTACAATAACAAACCCAAAACAATTAAGAAAATGGTAATAGAAACATACGTATCGATAATTACCTTAAATGTAAATTGATTAAATGATCCAACCAAAACACGTAGACTGGCTGAATGGATACAAAAACAACACCCGTATGTATGCTGTCTACAACAGACCCACTTCAGACCTAGGGACACATACAGACTGAAAGTGAGGGGACAGAAAAAGATATTCCATGCAAAGGGAAATCAAAAGAAAGCTGGAGTAGCAATTCTCATATCAGACAAAATAGACTTTAAAACAAAGACTATTACAAGAGACAAAGAAGGACACTATGTAATGATCAAGGGATCAATCCAAGAAGAAGATATAACAATTGTAAATATTTATGCACCCAACATAGGAGCACCTCAATATATAAGGCAAATACTAACAGCTATAAAAGGAGAAATCAACAGTAACACCAGCATAGTAGGGAACTTTAACACCCCACTTTCACCAATGCACAGATCATCCAAAATGAAAATAAATAAGGAAACACAAGCTTTAAATGATACATTCAACAAGATCGACTTAATTGATATTTATAGGGCATTCCACACAAAAACAACAGAATACACATTCTTCTCAAGTGCTCATGGAACACTCTCCAGGACACATCATATCTTGGGTCACAAATCAAGCCTTGGTAAATTTAAGAAAATTGAAATCATATCAAATATCTTTTCCCACCACAACGCTACAAGACTAGATATCAATTACAGGAAAAAAATCTGTAAAAAATACAAACACACGGAGGCTAAACAATACACTACTAAATAACCAAGAGATCACTGAACAAATCAAAGAGGAAATCAAAATTACCTAGAAACAAATGACAATGAAAACACAACAACCCAAAACCTATGGGATGCAGCAAGAGCAGTTCTAAGAGGTAAGTTTATAGCAATACAATCCTACCTTAAGAAATAAGACACATCTCAAATAAACAACCTAACCTTATACCTAAAGCAATTACAGAAAGAAGAACAAAAAAAAACCCCAAACTTAGCAGAAGGAAAGAAATCATAAAGATCTGATCAGAAATAAATGACAAAGAAATGAAGGAAACGATAAAAGAGATCCATAAAACCAAAAGCTGGTTCTTTGAGAAGATAAACAAAATTGACAAATCATTAGCCAGACTCATCAAGAAAAAAAGGGAGAAGACTCAAATCAATAGATTTAGAAATGAAAAAGGAGAAGTAACAACTGACACTGCAGAAATACAAAGGATCATGAGAGATTACTACAGGCAACTCCATGCCAATAAAATGAAAAACCTAGAAGAATTGGACAAATCCTTAGAAATGCACAACCTTCCAAGACTGAACCAGGAAGAAATGGAAAATATGACCAGACCAATCACAAGCACTGAAGTTGAAACTGTGATTGAAAATCTTCCAACAAACAAAAGCCCAGGACCAGATGGCTTCACAGGCGAATTCTATCAAACATTTAGAGAAGAGCTAACACCTATCCTTTTCAAACTCTTCCAAAATATAGCAGAGGGAGGAACATTCCCAAACTCATTCTACGAGTCCACCATTACCCTGATACCAAAACCAGACAAAGATGTCACAAAAAAAAAAGAAAACTACCGGCCAATATCACTGATGAGCATAGATGCAAATATCCTCAACAACATACTAACAAACAGAATTCAACAGCACATTAAAAGGATCATACACCATGATCAAGTGGGGTTTATCCCAGGAATGCAAGGATTCTTCAATATACACAAATCAATCAATGTGATACACCTTATTAACAAATTGAAGGAGAAAACCCATATGATCATCTCAATAGATGCAGAGAAAGCTTTCGACAAAATTCAACACCCATTTATGATAAAAACCCTCCAGAAAGTAGGCATAGAGGGAACTTTCCTCAACATAATAAAGGCCATATATGACAAACTCACAGCCAACATCGTCCTCAGTGGTGAAAACCTGAAACCATTTCCACTACGACCAGGAACAAGACAAGGCTGCCCACTCTCACCACTATTATTCAACATAGTTTTGGAAGTTTTAGTCACAGCAATCAGAGAAGAAAAAGAAATAAAAGGAATCCAAATTGGAAAAAAAGAAGTAAAGCTCTCACTGTTTGCAGATGACATAATACTATACATAGAGAATCCTAAAGATGCTACCAGAAAACTAGTAGAGCTAATCAATGAATTTGGTAAAGTAGCAGGACACAAAATTAATGCATAGAAATCTCTTGCATTCCTATACACTAATGATGAAAAATCTGAAAGTGCAATTAAGAAAACACTCCCATTTACCACTGCAACAAAAAGAGTAAAATATCTAGGAATAAACCTACCTAAGGAGACAAAAGACCTGTATGCAGAAAATTATAAGACACTGATGAAAGAAATTAAATATGATACAAATAGATGGAGATGTATACCATGTTCTTGGATTGGAAGAATCAACAGTGTGAAAATGACTGTACTACGCAAAGCAATCTACAGATTCAATGCAATCCCTATCCAACTGCCACTGGCATTTTTCACAGAACTAGAACAATAAATTTCACAATTTGTATGGAAACACAAAAGACCCTGAATAGCCAAAGCAATCTTGAGAAAGAAAAACAGAGCTGGAAGAATCAAGATCCCTGACTTCAGACTATAGTACAAAGCTACAGTAATCAAGACAGTATGATACTGGCACAAAAACAGAAATATAGGTCAATGGAAGAGGATACAAAGCCCAGAGATAAACCCAAGCACATATGGTCACCTTATCTTTGATAAAGGAGGCACGAATATACAATGGAGAAAAGACAGCCTCTTTATTAAGTGGTGCTGGGAAAACTGGACAGCTACACATAAAAGAATGAACTTAGAACAATGCCTAACACCATACACAAAAATAAACTCAAAATAGATTACAGACCTAAATGTAAGGCCAGACACTATCAAACTCTTAAAGGAAAACATAAGCAGAACACTCTATGACATAAATCACAGCAAGATCCTTTTTGACCCACCTCCTAGAGAAATGGAAATAAAAACAAAGATAAACAAATGGGACCTAATGAAACTTAAAAGCTTTTACACAGCAAAGGAAACCGTAAACAAGACCAAAAGACAACCCTCAGAATGGGAGAAAATATTTGCAAATGAAGCAACTGACAAAGGATTAATCTCCAAAATTTACACATAGCTCATGCTGCTCAATATCAAAAAAACAAACAACCCAATCCAAAAATGGGCAGAAGACCTAAACGGACATTTCTCCAAATAAGATATACAGACTGCCAACAAACACATGAAAGAATGCTCAACATCATTAATCATTAGAGAAATGTGAATCAAAACTACAGTGAGATATCATCTCACACCGGTCAGAATGGCCATCATCAAAAAATCTAGAAACAATAAATGCTGGAGAGGGTGTGGAGAAAAGGGAACCCTCTTGCACTGTTGGTGGGAACGTAAATTGATACAGCCACTGTGGAGAACAGTATGGAGGTTCCTTAAAAAACTACAAATAGAACTACCATACGACCCAGCAATCCCACTACTGGGCATATACCCTAAGAAAACCATAATTCAAAATGAGTCATGTACCACAATGTTCACTGTGGCTCTATTTACAATAGCCAGGACATGGAAGCAACCTAAGTGTCCATCGACAGATGAATGGATAAAGAAGATGTGGCACATATATACAGTGGAATATTACTCAGCCATAAAAAATGAAATTGAGTTATTTGTAGTGAGGTGGATGGACCTAGAGTCTGTCATACAGATTGAAGTAAGTCAGAAAGAGAAAAACAAATACCGTATGCTAACACATATATATGGAATCCAAAAAAAAAGAAACAGTCATGAAGAACCTAGGGGCAAGACAGGAATAAAGACACAGACCTACTACAGAACGGACTTGAGGATACCGGAAGGGGGAAGGGTAAGCTGGGACAAAGTGAGAGAGTGGCATGGACATATATACACTACCAAACGTAAAATAGCTAGCTAGTGGGAAGCAGCCCCATAGCACAGGGAGATCAGCTTGTTGCTTTGTGACCACCTAGAGGGGTGGGATAGGGAGGGTGGCAGGGAGGGAGATGCAAGAGGGAAGAGATATGGGGACATACGTATAACTGACTCATTTTGTTATAAAGCAGAAACTAACACCTTTGTAAAGCAACTATACTCCAATAAAGATGTTTTAAAAAAAGAGTAAATATTAAAAGTTATCAACACAAGAAAAAAATTTTCTAACTATCTATGGTGATGGATGTTAAATTAGACTTATTGTGCTGATCATTTTGTAATACACACGAATATTGAATCATTATTTTGTACACCTGAAACTAATATAATGTTGTATGTCAATTATACCTCAATTTAAAAAAATAATTAGGAAAGTTTTTAAATGATGTTTTTAAATATCCAAATATCTTTTAAAAACAGATTTCTTGAAATGTTTTTGAAAGGAAAAAACCCAATATAAAATTTTTTATTTGACCTCCTTTTTAAAAAAATCCAACTGTATTTTATTAGAATACCAATTATAACTCCTAGTTACATAGTATATGAGACTGTGAAGGCGTTAATTTTGATTTGTGAGTGTTGTCTTAATATTTTATATAATTCATTCTTTGTCAAAATAATTCTGGTCCTTTCAAAGCATATTTTCAGTGTCATTCAGTTGAGCAACTTGACCAACACCAGCTGAGGCAATGAGAGCACTGCAGTTCTTGAGGATAAAACGCAGTCAGCAAAGCTGAGTAATAGAGATCACATAGCTGAATGGTTGAGAGTTACACTATGAAGGAGAGACTTGCTTCTGGGAGAAGCTCAGAAAAGAGCTTCTATAAATACAGCCTATGCCTGAGATGTGAAGACAACACTCTGTATTAAGGTTATATCAGGCAATATTGTACATTTTGAAAAAAATGATTAAATTATCTTCCTGGCTACTGAAATAAACGATTTACAACATGACTGCAGTCAATTTAATTTAAATGAGATTCATCCTAGTTAAAACTGGGGAGTCACTCTACTGAGGCAGCCACGTTAATCTGTACCAATTAATTCTGATTAGGTAGAGAGCATTCTAGGTACAGTATAATAGAAAATAAACTTCTTCCCTGTCCTTGAGGAAAGGAGCTTCTGTTACAACATGGAAAAAATCTATCAACAGTCCTGCCAAGTCTCTCCCCGTGACCTCCATCAACTCAACCAGTCATCCGAAAGCCAAAGCAGTTCAAAGACTTGCCAGGGTCAATTCAAGATTTTACTCCAAATCACAATGATTACTTGCAATTTCTTCAGTGAGAAAAGAACCAAAAATGACAATAAAATTAACATTTGCATAGTGCTTTACAGTCTCAAATCTTTTTCACATGCATTCTCATTTAATCATTAATCTACTCTGTAAGGGAGATACTTTTATAAGATGCAGGAACTGAGATATAACAAAGTATAGTGACTTCTCAAAGGTGACAGAAAGAGGAAGTAGCAAAATAGGAGCTGAACTCAGGCTTTCTAATTTGAAATCCTGTCCTTCCACTATACTAGGCCTATTGGAAAAGGCCTGAAAGAACTGACTTGCCAGGACTCTGAGACAACTAAAAAACAGTAGAGAGAGAAGAAATGAGCCAGCGCCATTCAGAGTGCTACACTATAATTCTGATTGTAAGCTAAGAAACACTATTCCAGCAGAGGCTGCTTTTAATGAGGACAGTCAAAATGTCCAAAACAGTGTCAAAAGGGCATGGCAAAAAAACTCAAGCAAACTCAGAACAAACAGGTTTAGTGACAGACAAAACCACACTGTAAACCATACTTTCTATCTAATGGTCAGAGAGACGATCATTTTTCATATACAATGTTCCAGGAGGACCCAAATGACAAACTGGGTATGGCCCAAGAGAATCCAAGCAGCGAATCATAATGCAGAAGTCAGATGAAAGTGCATGAACCATAGTTCCAAGAGAATTATTCACAGCAGTGTATTGTAGTTCTGAGCAGCATCTTGGTCCTGGAGAGCAACTAGGAAAGGGCAGGCTAGCTCCATGAAAATCATGACAGTCAGTAATGATACAGTTCTAAAGCTCAACAGGTGCCTACAGTATGCCCCTAGCGTGTTAAATCTCAAATCTGATGGCCAGTGTGACTTCATTCCAAACCAGTCTCTTCCCTACAACATAATACTGTTATTCTTTCTTGCCCTGTACAGAACTGGCTCAGGGACTGAAGCAAACCTAGGCCTGGGCTCATCAGGAGATAAAGCTATGTAAAATTTTGCAGGGCAACTGGCTGGGTGGTGGCGGGAGGTAAAAAGGCAAGAGATGACTGTATCATGCCAACCAAAAAAGGAATTTCCAACTTGATTCTGGTGAGGAAAGACACGCAGTCACATCAGGGCACTAAACTTTAGAGGCTAAAGGGTAGAATTATACTTACATTGAACAAACCATAGCAGTAGGAGGAATATCTCAAAAGAGCCACAACTCAGTCCTCTCAACCAAATGCACATTGTATAAATGTTGCAATGAATCTGGTATCTTATTTCTTTCACACTCCTATAAAATGCAAGGTCAATAACCAATCTCAATTTGCCAATTCATCCAATCCTACCCCTAAGCATCTGTATATATTTACAAAATATCTGTATATATTACTCTTTTATTCTCATTACATCATCTTACCCACTGTAGCTGAACCCTGCTGCTCTTGACTGAGTCTTCTATTCAGCTAATATGTGCTTCGTTTTAGTTACCATGGTTACCAAAGGCTATTTCTATCTATTTAACAACTTAACTAAGTAACTTGTTTACTGAGTTAACAATGCACTAGGCACTGAAGACAGACTTATCCAAGACACCTTCCCAGTAGATTCACATCTAAATCAGACCAAAAACAATACATGGAAAGGTTGGGAATGCAGTAAGTAGACTATAACAACACAGTTGGAAGGCTGAAGTGGATTAGCTAAGCTGAGTACATTATAGCAACTCTCACCAAAGAGGTCTTCGAAGGAAGAAAGAAACCTAAGTTGATTCAACTGTCTTTGTGATTTCTTATCTCTATACTATTGTAAACTACACATAATACATATAAAACTTGCTTGCAAAAGATGTCAAATATTTAATGAAACCAAATGAATGACAGCTAATTTTCCACACAAGATATCTTTAGCCTTTCCATTCCTAACAGAATGCACTAGTTATTTAGAAGATTGCTAATCAAAATGTCATAAACAATTAAGCATCTTATGAACTGCTTTTGACAGGAAAGTTTTATCTGAGCCCATGTGCATTTCCAAATCATCATCAGAAATATATAGCATCATTCCTGGTGACAGTGTTACTATCCTTGTGGGCAATATGAATGAAAGAGACAAGAGTTATTTCATTCATTAATTCAATAAACATTTAATGATAATCAAGTATTTTGCTAAGCACGAAAAATAATGTAAACAAGACACAGTTCCCTCCCTTGAGGAGCTTACACACATTTCCACACAAGATGTATGGTATACACATGTATCAATCAACCAATTTTTTAGAGCTGTAAGTCACCTTAAAATTCTAGTAACCCGGGATTCCCTGGTGGCGCAGTAACCCGGGATTCCCTGGTGGCGCAGTGGTTGAGTCCGCCTGCCGATGCAGGGGACACGGGTTCGTGCCCCGCTCCGGGAAGATCCCACATGCCGCGGAGCAGCTAGGCGCGTGAGCCATGGCCACTGAGCCTGCGCGTCCGGAGCCTGTGCTCCACAACGGGAGAGGCCACAACAGTGAGAGGCCCGCGTAACGCAAAAAAAAAAAAAAAATTCTAGTAACCCACTCTAATTTTATAATTAATTAAAATAAGCTACAGGGAAGTTAATTAACTTGCCCAAGATCAAAGCTATTAGTAGTACAGCATGAATAAAATCCACAACAACTGTACTTTCTGCTTTGGCTGGTGTCTATATTTCTCCTCGTAAAAGTTAATACAACAGGGCTTCCCTGGTGGCGCAGTGGTTGGGAGTCCGCCTGCCGATGCAGGGGATGCGGGTTCATGCCCCGGTCCAGGAGGATCCCACGTGCCACGGAGCGGCTGGGCCCGTGAGCCATGGCCGCTGAGCCTGTGCATCCAGAGCCTGTGCTCCGCAACGGGAGAGGCCGCAGCAGTGAGAGGCCCGTGTACCGCAAAAAAAAAAAAAAAAAAGTAAACACAACATTTATTGAATGCTTGATATCAGGCAGATACTAGGGATCTTACTAGGAATACAAAGATGAGTGAAACAGTCTATACCATCAAGTAGATCACACTATTAAGAGAAATTAAAATGAGAAAACTTACAATATCGTAAGTGTTGTGAGTGCAAGATGCTACAGAAATATAAAGGAAGAATTAAGTAACTACCCGTTTGAGAGTTGGGACATAAGGATGGCAGAATAGGCTTCACTGAGTGAGTGCTATTTGAGGTGGGTCTTGAGGGATAACTTAGAGTTTGCCAGGCAACATACCAAACAGAAGGAAAAACACGCAGGTGTGGAAAGCACAATGGGTTCAAATAACCATAAGTAGTTATGTATGGCTGGAAAAAAGGGTAAAGGAAGGTTACAGGAAACACCATTAGAAAGGTATGTAGGGGCCAGAGCTTGAAACACATTGTATGGTATACTAACAAAGTTCCATTTTGTTAGTTACACTGTCTCTTTATCTCATAAACTATATTATTTCTACCTAATATGTGCATACCAGGTGACTCCAACAAGTATATCAACAAGATTTCTGCACAGGCCATACAGATGCTGTGCTTATGACTCTGAGCTACATGGCACACTCTTGGGACACTTCCTAATAATTCCATCACTCCTAATCTGAGGATCCCACTGTGGCATTTAAAGGAATGGGAAAAAATTGTTGAGGGAGGCTTTCAAATGAATAAAATCGTTTGAGATTCAATGAAAGTCAATTATCTTGAGTGAGTTTTCCTACTAAACTTTTCAGTCTAGACCTGCAGTCTAACATGGCAGCCACATGTGACTACTGAGCACCTGAAATGTAGTTAGTCCAGATTAAGATGGGCTATAATTGTAAAGTACACACCAGATTTCAAAGATTTAGTATAAAAAATGTAAAATATCTCAGTAATTTTCTATATTGATTACATGTTGAAATAATATTTTGGATATGTAGGGCTATAAACATAGTATCAAAATTATTATTACTATTATTATTATTTAAAATAATTGTTCCTGTTTCTCTCTGCTTTTTAAATGTGGCTACTGGAAATTTTTAAATTACATTGTAGCTCACATTATATTTCTATTGTACAGGGCTGGTCTAAAGTATATACTGTGGGCTTCCCTGGTGGTGCAGTGGTTGGGAGTCCACCTTCCAATGCAGGGGGCATGGGTTCGAGCCCTGATCCGGGAAGAACCCACATGCCGCAGAGCAACTAAGCCTGTGCGCCACAACTACTGAGCCTGCGAGCCACAACTACTGAAGCCCACGTGCCTAGAGCCTGTGCTCCACAACAAGCCACCACAACGCAATGAAGAGTAGCCCCCGCTCGCCACAACTAGAGAAAGCCCATGCACAGCAACTAAGACCAATGCAGCCAATAAATAAATACATAACTAATAAATTTTTAAAATAAATAAATAAATAAAATTTAAAAATAAAGTATATACTGTCATTGGCTTCTGAAGATTTAATGAAAGAAAATTGTTAATACCTACTTCCTTAACAGTCGTCACAGATTTAACAGAAAAAAGAAAGTTAAAACTTGGATATTTTAATAGACCATAAGGATATTTATATTATAGCAAATACAAAGATGTTAGAAATCTAGAAAAAGGAGAATTGTCTTCAAATTAACAACAGGAAAGGGACTTCCAAAGCTTGATAAACAGTTGCCATTCTTTAAGAAGAAACAGCGCTCATGCTGAGGAGGACAACTGGCCTGAATTATCTTGGTACAACTATTCAACAACACTCAACTTTTTGCTATTCCCATGTTAAGTCACCTTCTATTTTGTATGGTCCTGGTGCTTGTCAAGATGAGGAACTTTTTCTTTCTGAATCAAGCAGGACAGTTTTAGGAAACACCCCCAGCCCAGATGCTACTGTTTCTTAAATTAAGAATTTGGGCCTTTCAAAACCTGTCCTCCAAAAAGGAAATAATCTAGAAAATCTGGTAAAACCTGGTTACAAAAGCACTTTACATCTCAGCAAATCTGTTCCTAGATATTCTCCCCAAGAGAAATGAAAACCTAAATCACTTAAAACTTATACATGAATACTCACAGCAACTTTAGTCATGATAATCAAAAACGTCCACCAACTGATGAATAAACAAACTGTGGTCTAGTCATTCAGTGGAATGCTACTGAACAATAAAAAGGAATTAACTACTTATATATGAAACAATATGGATGACTCTCAAAACGATTATGCTTAGTGAAAGACACCA
Organism: Hyperoodon ampullatus; assembly: GCF_949752795.1. NCBI lineage: Eukaryota > Metazoa > Chordata > Mammalia > Artiodactyla > Ziphiidae > Hyperoodon > Hyperoodon ampullatus. The sequence goes on from NC_136913.1 coordinate 60,246,006, forward strand.
TGGGGGGCTTCCCTGGTGGCCCAGTGGTTGAGAGTCCGACTGCGGATGCAGGGGACACAGGTTCATGCCCCGGTCCGGGAAGATCCCACATGCCACGGAGAGGCTAGGCCCGTGAGCCATGGCCGCTGAGCCTGCCCGTCCAGAGCCTGTGCTCCACAACGGGAGAGGCCACAACAGTGAGAGGCCCGTGTACCACAAAAAAAACAAAAAACAAAAAAAAAACAGTATGGTACTGGCAGAAAAAAAGACAAGTAGATCAATGGAACAGGATAGAAAACCCAGAGATAAACCCACGCAACTACGGTCAACTGATCTATGATAAAGGAGGCAAGAATACACAATGGAGAAAAGAGAATATCTTCAATAAATGGAGCTGGAAAAACTGGACAGCCCCATGTAAAAAAATAAAATTAGAACATTCTTTAACACCATGCACAAAAATAAACTCAAAATGGATTAAAGACCTAAATGTAAGACCAGATACTATAAAACTCTTAGAGGAAAACAGGCAGAACACACTGACATAAATCTCAGCAACATCTTTTTTGATCCACCTCCTACAGTAACGAAAATAAAAACAAAAATAAACATATGGGACCTAATGAAACTTAAAAGCTTCTGTACAGCAAAGGAAACCATAAACAAAGCAAAAGGACAACCCACAGAATGGGAGAAAATATTTGCAAACAAAGCGACCAACAAGGAATTAATCTCCAAAATATACAAACAGCTCATGCAGCTCAGTATCAAAAAACAAACAACCCAATCAAAAAACGGGCAGAAGACCTAAACAGACGTTTCTCCAAAGAAGGCTACAGATGGCCAACAGACACATGAAAAGATGCTCAAAATCACTAATTACTAGAGAAATGCAAATCAAAACTACAAGTTATCACCTCACACCAGTCACAATGGCAATCAAAAAATCTACAAACAATAAATGCTGGAGAGGGTGTGCAGAAAAGGGAACCCTCCTCCTACACTGTTGGTGGGAATGTAAACTGGTGCAGCCACTACGGAGAACACTATGGAGATTCCTTTTAAAAAGTAAAAATAGAGCTACCATATGATCCTGCAATCCCACTCCTGGGCATATACCAGGAGAAAACCATAATTCAAAAAGATTCATGTACCCCAATGTTCACTACAGCACTATTTATAACACCTGGGACATGGAAGCAACCTAAATGCCCATCGACAGAGGAATGGACAAAGAAGATGTGGTATATATATATACAATGGAATATTACTCATCCATAAAAAAAGAACAAAATAATGCCATTTGCATCAAAATGGATGGACCTAGACACTGTCATACTGAGTGAAGTCAGACAGAGAAAGACAAATATCATGTGATATCACTTTTATGTGGAATCTAAAAAAAAATGGTACAAATGAACCTATCTATAAACCAGAAAGAGTCACAGATGTAGAAAACAAACTTATGGTCACCAAGGGGGAAAGTGGGGGAGGGATAAATTGGGAGATTAGGAGTGACATATACACATTACTATATATAAAACAGATAACTAAGAATCTACTGTATAGCACAGGGAACTCTACTCAATACTCTGTACTGACCTATATGGGAATGGAATCTAAAAAAGAGTGGACATATGTATAACCAATTCACTTTGCTGTACAGCAGAAACAAACACAACATTGTAAATCAACTATACTCCAATGAAAATTAATTTAAAAATAAACAAATATTTTTTAAAAAGCATACTCAGAGCTTGCTGCTTAATGAATTGATGTCAACCTGAAGTGAAGTTTTTATGTTTTTAGTATTTATTTATTTGGCTGTGTCAGGTCTTAGTTGCGGCATGTGGGATCTTCAGTGTGGTATGCAGGATCTTTAGTTGAGGCATGCGGGACCTTTAGTTGCGGCATGTGGGATTTTTAGTTGCATCATGCAAACTCTTAGTTGCAGCATGTGGTATCTAGTTCCCTGACCAGGGATCAAACCCAGGCCCCCTGCATTGGGAGCGCAGAGTCTTAGCAACTGGACCACCAGGGAAGTCACTGAAGTCAAGTTTTTAATGACACAACGTTTTGTCCTTGGCCCTCTCCTATTTAACAATTTTATCTATGATTTGGATGAAGAAGTTGAAAGAGAAACAGATAACAAATAAGACAGAAGATATAATCAGGAACAAAAATTAAATCTCCAGTTACAGCAATGACATTAATGTAAGAAAAAATTAAATTCCTGCATTTATGTCTCCAAAACTAACTGCACCAATATATGACAGGCAAGATGTAGCTTAATAGAAGCATGTATTTAAAAAAGACTGAGGGTCTTCTGGGGACCAAAAGCTCAAAATGAGTCATTAGTGTGGTGTGACTGCCACCACCCAAAAAAAGAAAAAAAAAATCAATCTTAGCTATATCAGTATCTAAAGACAATGATGATCAGTCCTAAATCTAAAGAGAAAGATTATTTTGAGCTGATCATATCGAACCTAGAGAATTGTGTTCTGTTCTGGGTACCATACTTTAAGGAATAACATGAAAAGAACAGAGCATGTTCAGAGGACAGCACACAAAATGATGAGAGGACTAGAAACGACGTAATATGAGAAATGACTGAAAGAACTAAAAATGCTGAATCTGAAGAAGAGACTTCCCAGGGAACATAACTACCTTCAAATAGTTGAAGAGCTGACATGCAGAAAAGGAGTTACAATTATTTAGACCCAGTGAGTATAACTTAGACCAATTTGTATTCCTTTTTGGCCTTGAAATTGATTGGAATTGTTGGTACAAAAAGAGGGATGTTATGTCAATTCTCCCTGAGAAGAAAATAAGCTAAGCCATCACATGGCCCTTTGTGGTCCATTTTTACAAAATCTGACTGAAAAGGTTGTGTACACAGAAAAGAAAACTCAAACGGTCAATAAATTTATGAAAATATATCCAAGTTCACTAGCTGACAGAGAAATGCAAATTAAAACACCCATGCAGGGGCTTCCCTGGTGGCGCAGTGGTTGAGAGCCCACCTGCCGATACAGGGACACGGGTTCGTGCCCCAGTCTGGGAAGATCCCACATGCTGTGGAGCGGCTGGGCCAGTGAGCCATGGCCGCTGAGCCTGCGCGTCCGGAGCCTGTGCTCCGCAACGGGAGAGGCCACAACACTGAGAGGCCTGCGTACCACAAAAAAAAAAAAAAAAGATAACATGAGAGAAAATAGAACTGGCTGATGGGTGTCTGGGAACTCTCTGCACTATCTCTGTACTATGCTGTAAATCTAAAATTACTCCAAGATAAAATGTTAACTAAAAACACCACCACCAGACTTCCCTGGTGGCGCAGTGGTTAAGCATCCGCCTGCCGATGCAGGGGACACGGGTTCAATCCCTGGTCTGGGAAGATCCCACATGCTGCAGAGCAACTAAGCCTGCACACCGCAGCTACTGAGCCTGCGCTCTAGAGCCCGCGTACCACAGCTACAGAAGCCCGCGCACCTAGAGCCCATGCTCCGCAACAAGAGAAGCCACCGCGATAAGAAGCCCATGCACCACAACTACTGAGCTTGCGCTCTACAGCCCGTGAGCCACAACTACTGAGCCCACGTGCCACAACTACTGAAGCCCGCACACCTGAGCCCATGCTCCGCAACAAGAGAAGCCACAGCAATAAGAAGCCTGCACACCACAACAAAGAGCAGCCCCCACTCGCCGCAACTAGAGAAAGCCTGCACGCAGCAATGAAGACCCAACGCAGCCAAAACTAATTAATTAATTAATTAATTTAAAAATCCCTTCACTCATGCACAATTTTTAAAGTCTGGCAATACCAAATATTAGCAATAATATAGGGAAAGAGAAAAGAAGAGGCAGTATAAATTGTTAAAACTACTGTGGACAGCAATCCGGCAATATTTGTTAAGTTAAACATGCTTGTAGCTTTTGACCCAGCAGTAAAACTTCTTAACGTACACCCCAAAATAGCACTGCCACTACAGAGTAGCCACTAGCCACATTTGACTATTGAGCGCTTGAAATGTGGCAAGTCCAAAATGAGATATGCTTTAACTATAAAATACATACCAAACTTCAAAGACTTTGTACAGAAAAAAAAAGAATGTAAATATCATTAATAATTTTTATATCAATTACATGTTGATATGATAACATTTTGGATATACTGAGCTAAATAATCTGTCCTGTTAAAATTAATTTCATCTGTTTAACCTTTTTTAATGTGGTACTAGGAAATATAAAATTATTTATGTTTGCACTGTGTTTCAATTGTACAGCACTGCCCTAGAGCCTCACCCACTAGTGCTCAAGAAATAAATTTAGTGAGTCATAACCAACTTTTTGTAAATGAAAAAGCATAGAATAGGAAATATCATAGTGTGCTGTGTGTAATAAGGGTAAAATGATTTCATTAAACTTTTGATACTGGGATGTGATGTAAAATATAGTATTTCCTTGCCATAGGTGGCGGTCAAAAATTTTTGAAAGCTCCTAATAAACACTACAAAACACAATGTTGTAATGCTGTTGAGATTAGATCAATTGTGGTACACTTATATTCAATGTATTATTACTAGTCAGCGGTGTAAATAAATGAACTAGAGCTAAAATATCCATATGGGTAAACACCCAAAACATAATACTGAGCAAAACATACAAGTTGCAGGAAAAAAAACTATACAAAATGGTACAATTAATGTAATATTTCAAATGATGAAAAACAGGCACCTCAATCTTTTCATTCTTTGGAACACTGAAATATCTGAAGCATATGACAAAATGTGAAGATTCAACAAAACTTAGTGGTAGTTTTAGAGGCGTTCATTATATTATTCTCCTTACTTTTCTGTGTGCTTCAAATATTTATGTAAATACCAAGTCTCAAATACCATATACTTAAAAGTCATAATCCCTACTCAATACTTATATCTTTAAGATAGTCTATCCTAAATTAAAACTCCAGGTAGGTGGTAGTTGGCTTGTTGTTTTAAAATGACAAGCATTAACAAAATACTGACCTAAACTTTTTTAAAGCATAGATTTGTAGCCACCCCGGTTACAACATATTTCATTATTATATGAACGTGAATGCGAATGTACCACAGGTCTAATCATGTCCCCAGAAAAAAAGAAGCATGGTGAACCCTCCCGTATCTGGCATGGTCGAGGAATCTGGTGTTCTAGTCCATCGAATTGCTTCTGTTTACTAAGAACTCCCACAAATATCATCCATAGAGGGCTTCCCTGGTGGTTGAGAGTCCACCTGCCGATGCAGGGGACGCGGGTTCGTGCCCTGGAGCAGCTGGGCCCGTGAGCCATGGCCGCTGGGCCTGCGCGTCCAGAGCCTGTGCTCCGCAACGGGAGAGGCCACAACAGTGAGAGGCCCGCGTACCGCAAAAAAAATATATCATCCATAGAGTACCAATTTTCAAAAGAATTAAAATACAGAAAAACGTTCTTAAACCTAAAGCTACACAGGATATAATTTATTTTTAACTGATGACTATGGAAAGGCACTTCAGGATCTAGCCGTAATTTTTTTTTTTTTTTTTTTTTTGCGGTATGCGGGCCTCTCACTGTTGTGGCCTCTCCCGTTGCGGAGCACAGGCTCCGGACGCGCAGGCTCAGCGGCCATGGCTCCCGGGCCCAGCCGCTCCGCGGCACATGGGATCCTCCAGGACCGGGGCACGAACCCGCGTCCGCTGTATCAGCAGGCGGACTCTCAATCACTGCGCCACCAGGGAAGCCCCATTCAGAAGATCTTAGATAAGGTAGCGAACAGTGTGACATTTTCTAGTGCAAAGCTAAATACCTGTAAAGTCCATGAAACGTAAATCAGCGGCGTCCATTTTTAAATCTCCGGTTCAGGCCTACGAAATAAGAAAATATTTTAATATTCTGTCCTTTATTCTCCACCTTCTCAATAAAGTTCTTTCCAAATGTTTCCTGTTAGTTGTTCCCCCCCAAAAAAAAAACGCTGAGGAAATTTTAAAACCCAGAAAAAGCAGTTAATGAGAGGCAGCGGCAGGTTGTCCAGCGACGAGAACCCGGCTCACAGGAAATTTTCGGCGCACTTCTTTTCTAAGGACGATCCGCCTAATTGGTTCAAAAACCCCCGACCCCGACCCTGACGCACGTACGTTCTAAGCATCCAATCACTGACGGTCCTTCGCCCCCACCCCCACCCCGGGCCTTCGCACCACTCCCCATACTTCATCCAAGTCCCGAGCCGCCGCACCACTCCCCATATTTCATCCAAGTCCCGAGCCGCTGCACCACTAGTCCCGAGCCGCCGCACCACTCCCCATACTTCATCCAAGTCCCGAAACTCTGTCTTTCCCCATGTTTCTTCACTGGAGAGTCAGCTCCATAGTTCAAAATCACTGCCTCAGGGCCGCTTTAAAAAGTGTTGACCTAACGACCGCATCTCCTTGCTAGTTAGAAACAACTAACTTGGACACCTCCGCCGGGACAGCCGACGCCACAGTGCTCCCGGAGCAAACCAAGTCCACAGTGCCAGTGAAGACGCTTGGAAAGCTCCTCCCCCCATAGTAATGTCTGAGAAAGGCCTTTCCCAATTGACGTTTTCCCTTCATCTCGAAGCATGAGTTTCTGGGCACAGTCCCGGCGTGAACTTCTGGGGATGCAGTTCAGAGGGCCAGGGTGAGAATCAATGAAAGTGAGGGAGTATAGTGAAATACTGAAACATACTGCAGTTACTGCGGGAAGAGTGCAGATGGCGAGGGTTACAGGAAAGAGGAGAGCAGGCCTTTGAAAGAAAAAAAGAAAAGGGACAGAGGGAAGGAGGCAGGGGAAAGAGGGACAGAGGGAGGGAGGGAGGAAGGAAGGAACGGAAAGTAAACAATGTTGCCCACTGGTTATTCAAGAGTGCAAAGGTCAGAAATATAAGAAGTTGAGGAGGGCTTCCCTGGTGGCGCAGTGGTTAAGAATCCGCCTGCCCATGTAAGGGATACGGGTTCGAGCCCTGGTCCGGGAAGATCCCACATGCCGCGGAGCAACTAAGCCCGTGCGCCACAACTGCTCAGCCTGCACTCTTAAGAGCCCGTGAGCCACAACTACTGAAGCCCCTGCACCTAGAGCCCGTGTTCCGCAATTTTAAAAAAGCCACTGCAGTGAGAAGCCTGCACACCACAATGAAGAGTAGCCCCCACTCGCCGCAGCTAGAGAAAGCCCACACAGCAACGAAGACCCAACATAACCAAAAATAAGATAAATAAATTTATTTTAAAAAAAAAGAATCCGCCTGCCAATGCAGCGGACACGAGTTCGAGCCCTCGTCTGGGAAGATCCCACATGCCTCAGAGCAACCAAGCCCGTGCACCACAGCTACTGAGCCTTCACTCTAGAGCCGGAGAGCCATAACGACTGAAGCCCACGCGCCTAGAGCCCATGCTCCACAACAAGCCACTGCAATGAGAAGCCCACGCACAGCAACAAAGGGTAGCCTCCGCTTGCTGCAACTAGAGAAAGCTCGCGAGCAGCAACGAAGACCAAACACAGCCAAAAATAAAAACAAATAAATAAATTAATTTAAAAAAAAGTTGAGGAGACTGAAAAACCCTGTAGTCCCAAGACATGTTTCTGCTGCCCTGCCATTGTCAAATCTGAAGGAAACTACACAGTGACTCCCCTGCAGGCTCATAGCAAGGGCAGGGGTCCTACCCAACTCCAAACAAATGGTTTCAGGGATGGTGTGGAATATATATATGTGAACATGTTTGATTCCAGCTAAATCTACGAGTGATGCTTGCAACCAAGGAGTTGGCCTCTACTGAAATCTCCACTCAGAGACAGCAGTGTTAAGGCATGAGGCCTCCAAATTTGGGGACACGCCAAATCAAAGCATTAACAAGCCTTCCACCCCTTCCCTCACATACCCCTCTTTTAAGCCTTGTGCACCTCAGTCAAGCCAGATGTGGAGCTGGCTAACAAGATGAAGAGAAGAGATTGTGGCTTGAAGTCTGGGAACACTAACAGAGTTGCCTCCTGACCCTGAGAGTCTCAGAGTCAGTCGTTATTTATCGTGGAAAAGATGGGATTTCTAAAAATAATTTCTTTTCCCTCTTCAAAATTTTCTGCATCTAGATCACATAGTATAGTGAAGAAAAGGGGGAAAACAGGAAATACTGCTATTAACCACTTTTCTTTTGGATCCTCCTCTATTAAATCCTGCAACTTGATATATATTTCACAACCCTAGATTGCTAAATCAGGGGAAGAAGTCTGGTAGTATCCCATAATTGACTGAATCCTCACGCACTACATACTGCGTGAGCTGGCGCTAGCTACTTAGAATCTCAGTGCCTCAATTTCCTCATCTGTAAGATGGGAATAAAAGTAATTCTAGGCTTCTGGTTCAATGGAATAGTGTACATAAAGCATCTAGAACAGTGGCTGGCATATGGTAGGTACTTAAAGAATGTTAGTTCCCATTATCACTCCCCATTTCCTGGTTGGCAGTTAAGGGCTCCCAACTTCTATCATTCCACCCAAGCTCCTGGCTCTAGCATAACTCCTTTGTTCATGGGTGAACAGATGAAGAAACAGGACAATAATTAGACCTCAGCTCTCAAGCCCACAGGGGTCCTTTTAGAGCTCTTAGCGATTAATAATGTCTGTAGTAGAATGGATATTATATTATCCAAGATTATATCAGGCATACAGGAATCAAATGACTCTGTTGATTAATACCGACTGCAAATAAGACTCCGAAGTCAGGGCTACTTACTGAGCTGGCACCACTGCACTGAAAGGGCCAGTGGAATAAAGGAAAATATGCAGAAAGGGTAAAAAATCCTTATGTTGTATGGGTAGCCCCAATGTTTTTGGTTTTGATCTAGATGGCCTCTCTAGATGTTACAAGTAAATGAGAATTAAGAGACAGAAAAAAAAAAGTCAAAGAGAGAGAGAAGAGGAAAGGAGATCATAAAAGAAGCAGGTACCTATTGGGGAGGACATGCAAGAGTGAGTAGTAAAATACCATTAAGCAGCACTCAACATGCTGTAAATTATCTTACCTTACCCCTAGCATAAACTATAAATTTTCCACTGCAACCCTTTAACAACTTAGTGCAGAAATGTTGAAAGAGATTGTTACATACGGCAGGTGAACAGCTTGGACTCTAATGAGCGCTTATTAAGACTCTCATTAATAGACTGGATTAAAAGAGAGTAAGCAACCGAGAATGCAAAGTAGTGCAGAAGGTAGCATCACACCTTGTTAAAAGAAGAAAAACACCTCCAGAGTAAATATGCAATTATAGTCTGGAAAATTCTAAAAACAATAGTAATAATAAAGTAAGGGACAGGGGCTTGTTCTACCAGATTTTTTTTTTATGCTTTTTATTTATTTATTTTTTTATTAGTTTCTACCAGATATTAAAACTACCGTAAATACAACTGTATGGTAATAGTGCATGCAGACAGATAAACGGAACAAAATAGAGTCCGGAAACAGGCCCGAGTATATATAGAAATGATTCAAATCAGTGGAGAAAAGAGCTGGTCCGGAAAAAGCATTGAAACAACTGGATAGCCATTTAAAAAAATAATAAAACCAGATCCCTGCCTTACTTCATATACCGAAATGAATTCTGGATTCATCAAAGATTAAATTGAGTCATAAAACTTCTAAAGGAAGTTTGGGTGAGTACTTTATAAACATGACAAGATCTAAACGTGACCTGAAACCAGAATCAAAAGGAAAAATAATGATAAGTTTTACCACATAAAAATTAAAATCTTCTGAATGGTACTATAAGCAAGGTTGAAAGACAAACCACAGATTAGAAAAATATTTTTTCAACATATATAACAGATAAACAGTAAGAGCTCTTAAAATTAAAAAAAAACAAATAGTCTAGCACATAAATCAGCAAAGGACATGGTCAGACAATTTGCACAGGAAGAAATATAAATAGCCAATAAACACATAAAGAGATGTTCAACCCCACCAGTAATCAAAGAAATGCAAATAATAAAGCAAGGTGAATTTTTTTCATTTATCGGGTTGGCAAAGGTTAAAAAGATTAACAAAACCTCAAATTGACAAGAGGCACAAAACAGGCACTCTTGTGTACTGTTGGTTAGGAGTACAAATTACTGCAAATTTTCTGGAGGGCAGTTTGGCAATTGGTATCAAAGTCTTAAATGTGTGCACCGTTTCCCAACAATTCCTCTTCTAGGAATTTTCCTAAAGAAATTGGAAAATTTTGCAAAGATAGATTAACAGAAATGTTCACTGAGGCATTGTAAGTCTCTTAAGTGTTCACTTAGTTAAATGTGGACTATTTATACAACCTAGTGTACATTAGTACCATATAGTGGCATACTTATACAGCCTTTAAAAACACTGCTGTGAAAACAACGTAGAGGTATAAAACTTGGGAAATGCCTATATCACTGTTGAGTTTAAAAAAAGAAAAAAGTTACCAACTGCTCAAAAAGGTGTAGGGACTTCCCTGGTGGCGCAGTGGTTAAGAATCCGCCTGCCAATGCAGGGGACACAGGTTGGGGCCCTGGTCCGGGAAGATCCCACATGCCGCAGAGCAACTAAGCCCGTGTGCCACAACTACTGAGCCTGCGTGTCACAACTACTGAAGCCCATGCGCCTAGAGCCCGTGCTCCGCAACAAGAAAAGCCACCGCAGTGAGAAGCCCCTGCTCGCCGCAACTAGAGAAAGCCCGCACACAGCAATGAAGACCCAATGCAGCCAAAAATAAAAATCAAGTAATTAACTAGTTTTTAAAAAGTATAATTTTATAGATTTGAGTGACTACAAAAACTACTATACAGGGAGTTCCAACTACTACACATACAATAGATAAGCAACAAGGATTTACTGTATAGCACAGGGAATTATAGCCAATATCTTAGAATAACCTATAAATGGAAAAGAATCTGCAACAAAGCTGAATCACTATGCTGTACACCTGAAACTAACAGAACATTGTAAATCAACTATACACTTCAATTTAAGAAAACTATTGGGATGGTCTCCACCTGGGTGTGAATGGGAAGAGACAAGTGGCTACAGTGACCAACCAATCCCACTAATACGTAAACTGAAAAGGTCTCACAGAAAAGATAAACACTTATGTATGCATATTTGAACGAAAATGTCTGGAAGAGTATTTACCAAAATATTAACACTGTTTATCTTTGAGTGTTGGGATTTGGGAGAATCTTTGCTTTCTTCTTTATATCTTTCAGTTTTTCAATGTCCTACAATGAACACATTTTTATCATTAGGGGAAAAAAAGAAAAGCTATTTCCATTAAAAGAAAAATCCACAGGAAGATGAGGGAGTTTTTATCTGATGGGCATGCGTTTTTGCAATAAAGTATGAGGCAAAGTCAACAGCAGAGAGTAGGAGGGAGAGATTTGAAGAATGTGAGGAAGGTAAGAAACAGTTGTTTCAGCGAGCAGGGGAATCGGAGAGAAAAAGATGATTTCCAGCAGAAATCCCCTTTGAGGACCTGGTCAAGGTTGATGATCATTAATCTGCCCAGCTGTGTGATTGCCTCCAACAATCCTGAGCTACACAGGTGAAAGTATGGAGAAGATGTTTGGATTCCTCCGGCTGGGGTGGAGAGGACTCTGGAGTATTGCCTAGTGAGGTGAAGATATTCGCAAGCGTGATAATGATAATAAATTCAGAAATTTAAGTGGTAAAGGGAACAAGCAAAGATTGGAGGAAACTGATAAACACAGAGAAGGTGTATCTGGGGAGCAGGGGAGTAGTGAATTGGAAGATTCACGCGGTCAAAGAATTGTTGCAGTGGGGTTACTTGAGCAAATGAGCTGGAGCTTGGGAAGATGTAGACAGAGAATTTGATGTTTGAAATAGTGATTTCAGAGGTGACATTCTGGCAAAATCTAGGGTATAACCATGAGTAGGTAGCTGAGGTTAATTCATTGAAACAAATCACAGACCCACTCTCTCCTTCACATATTATAACACTCTCATCCACACACTTCCTGCCCTTTACTTGCAGGCCCTGAAATTGAGTTCAAGAGTGACTGGAATCTGCCTTTCCTGCCTTCTTTTTCCACTTCACCACTTCAAAATCCTAGGCTCTGGGCAAACTGAATTATAAACTTTCCCATCTTCTTGCCTTTGTGCACAAGGTTCCTTCTTCCTGAAATGCTCTCCCACCATATCTGAAATTACGTATTTTACCCATCCTTTAAAGCACAGCTTAAAAGCCTCAGCTTCCATGAAGACTTCGCAGAACTCCTTCATGTGAATTCCCAGGGTACTTCGTTCAGACCTCTCTTAGGATACCTATTATTTCCCACTTTGTACTTATTTGGGCCAATTTTGTCTCTGGCTCCTTGAGGAGATCAAGATTAGACCATGCCTAAAGCAATTTTCTACTCCAGCTTCAAGCATAGTGTCCTATGGAGATACTATTCACTGTGTTAACTGTTTCCAAAATATGGTGTATGTGATTATTTTAGGTGGTGCACAGCCAAACATTTTTAATAGTTGGATATTTTAATGTGTATTAGGAAAATACTTTGTTTTCCACTTATGATAGTGGTAAAATGTTTTCTTTTTCAAAGAAGTGTATTTAAGCTTAAAAATTGGTGGTTTTTTTTTAAATAGTACAGGAATTACACAAAAAGAAAAATTCATGAAGGCTATACTTACCTGTCTGAGGTCTGGGAAACACGGCACTGAATGAAAAAAGACCTAGAGTACCAAATCAAAGGACTACTCCTTCCTTCACAAAAGATTTATTTAAACGGTAGTGCAGGGATTTATCACTCTCTCCACTGACAATCTCCTTTAAGCATGTAAATGCAAGAATTGCCCATCTTGAAACAAAACAAAACAAAAAACCCAAACCTCTCCTTCAGCTCCCTCCAGCGGTGCCCTGAAATGCTCGCCTATAGCCCAGGTCCTCTTCCTCACCCTCCATTCACAATCCACTGCAGTACCCCCTACCATCTGACAGAAACTGCTCTTGAAATGATCAATTACCTACTGACAAAACCAATGAACCCTTTCTGTCCTCATCTTATTTAACTCGGCTCTCTAGGCAGCCTTTGGCATTGCTGACTGCTCCTGAGAGGTCCCTTCCTCCCTAGACTTCCATATCACTCTCCTGTCTCCACCTCCTCCTACACTGAGTCCTCCTCCTCCTGTATCACTTCAATGTTAGAGTTCCTCCAATCTTTTACTATCATAATGATTTTTAAAAGGAATTTTAAAACTAATGTTTGGGGACTTCCCTGGTGGTCCAGTGGTTAAGACTCCACGCTTCCACCGCAGGGGACGCACGTTGGATCCCTGGACAGGGAACTAAGATCCCATACGTGCAGCCAAAAAAAAATTTTCTTTTTAATTTTTAAAAGAATAAAATAATGTTTGTACCTGGTGAAAAACTGAAAAAGTACAGAGGAGAAACCAGAGGTTTCTGGTTAATTTTTCCAGAAAAAAAATAGGTATAAATGCATCCTCTTTTGCTCTTTCGCACAAATATTCTGCACCTTGGGGTTTTTGTTCCATTTTGTTTTGTCTCTACTTAAAGTGTGACTTGGAGCTCTTTCCATATCACCTCTTGGCACATATAATTCTATCTTTTTTTTCTTTTTTTGAGTAAATGCCATGTTGTTTTATTTAACCTAGATTTATAATGAGCTTTTATATCCAGGAAAGCAAGATCTCATCTTCTAAATGGCTGTATGTCTTCCACTGAATTAATATAGCTTAACTAGTTCCTGGCCGGTGCACATCAGGTAGCTTCCAAGTTTTACGCTATTATGAATAATGTTACTGTAAATATCCTCATATACGTAAATTTTTAATTCCTATAAATGAAATTGTCAGATCAAAAAGAATGTGTTTTTAATTCTGGTATCATCAAATTACCCTCCGCAAAAGTCACAAGAACGTATATCCCCATCATGCATAAGATTGCCTGTTTACCCTCACTTTTGCCAATGCCTTGTCATCAAAATTTGTTTTGCCAGTCTGGAAGGTAAGAATTGAATTCTCATGGTTGTTTTAATTTGCATTTCTTGTTGAGTGAGGTTCAGTATGTTTTTTTATATTTGTTGGTATCTTATATTCTCTTTCTGAACACTATATCCTGTACTCAGTTTTCTATCAAGTTATTCGTCTTTCTTATTTTTTATGAGTTCTTTGCACATAAAGGAAATGATATCATTTGTGCTTCAAAATTTTTTGATTGTTTATTTTGCCCCAAGGCAATCTTTAGCCCCACACACAGCTTCCATTACATACTCATTTGCCCTCTGAGTTGATGATTCCTAAATCTATAACTCTAGCCTAGACCTCTAGCCTAGCTCCACGTTCCAATGGGTGATTATGTATCTTCACCTATATGAAGCTAAACTCATGTACATGTTTATAAACTCAGCATATCTGGAACTGAATTTATCTTTCCACAGATATGCTCTTCCTCTTACGCTCTCCATCTTGGCTAGTAATTTGATCATTCACCCAGAAAGTTCACCCAGAAATCTAAGTCGTCCACTTCTTTCTTACCTCCGACATCCAAATGACCAAAAATCCTGAAATATTTTGCCCAAATGACTATGATGCTCTCCTAACTAATTACTGCTAGCAATGTCGCACAGTGGTTAAAGAGCACAGGCTGCAGAGTCAGAACTGGGTGCATATCCCAGCCCTGATCACTCCAAGTTATGTGACCTACAGCATACTTCTTACCCCAAACCTATTTCCTCATCTGTAAAAAATAATTCCCATAACATCTACTTCATTGGGTCGTTGCAAGAACTAAAAAGAGATTGTATGCACAGTATCTGGCATAAAATAAATACTGAATAAATGGCAGCTATTATCACACTGCTCTAACTTCCCCCACCCTCTTCCAAGCCATCCTCCTTGCTGCTGCCAGACTAATAAATCCAACCACCCCTTTTGCTTGGAATCATTCAGTGACAATACCCCCTCCCCCGCTCCACACACACACACCATTTTAAGATAACATCTGAATTTCTAGGTAGGGTATACAAAAGGCCATTCATGTGGTCTCTTACCTTTCACCACAACCCCATATATGCTGCCCTCCAGCCACATTAAACTATATGTCATACCCCCAATACAGTACGCCATTTCACACTTCCACAGCTTTGTGCACACTGTTCACTGGCAGATAAGCCCTCCCCTCAGTCCACTTCATAAACACCTACTCAAGGGAATTCGCTGGCGGTCCAGTGGTTAGGACTCTGCGCTTTCACTGCCGAGGGCCCGGGTTTAACCCCTGGTCGGGGAACTAAGATCCCACAAGCCGCAGGGTACACTCAGGTCAAGCACATCCTTCTTTGTGCCTCTGCAGCTCTTGGCACTTACCCCTGCCCTGGGAGAAATAGCATTGTTTCCTGTTTACATGCTTGTCTCCCCCACTAGATCATGAGCTCCTTGAGGGCAGGGACTATGTTTTATTCATGTTTGTATCCCCAGCACCCAGCAAGGACCTAGCATTTTACAGGCCCTCCTCATATGTTTGTTGAGTAAATGGAGGAATTAATAGTTCTTGGTCTGAGCAGCTCTAACCTCTGTTTCCTTACAACAACCAGTAGCTATACATATACACAGTCCTTTACCCATCCTCTCCTATTGTCCACCCCTTCCCAGAAGTACTAAACACCACAGCCAAAATTTCTGTTGTCCAGGCAGTCATAGGAGCCTGGGACTGGTCCAACTAGAAGGGGTGGAACAGAAGACAATGGTCTCAGTGTAGGCCCTGACCAATGCCAGTGTTGAGATCAGAGTCCACCCCCAAATCCCAGAGACGAGTGTTGCTGTCTACTTATTCAGAACCTAACCTTTTGTGTAGCAAGGGGAAAACATATCTCAAGATCGTTCCTTGAAGTGTGACTAGACTTGATGGCTACTTACACCACCCTACTCAAACCCCAAGCCAACAAGAGGCACACACAGGCACAGCAGATACTTTTGTGGTGACGGGAGCAAACAAAGGACACTTATCTGAAGCTCTCCACACTGAAAGTCAGGCTCCATATCATCTCTAGCAAGCAAAGAACAAGACATAGTTTCTATTTCTAGTTTCTTTTAATAATAATTTTTTTAAAGCCAGTAAGCAGCTACAGATACAGTTAAAAAGTAGACGAGTGGAAAAAAAAAGACAAGAAAGAGCAGACACATCCTTCACTCCATAATAAATACAGAGCTCTATCTGTGTTCCCCCACCAACATCCCATGGGAAGCCTAGCTCTCTGTGTGGTCAGGAGTACTCTCCATTATTGTGCGGGGAGAACAGACAGCATTCAGGTGTGATGATGTCAAATCGAATGTGTACAGGCACTGCTGAGATCCAGGTCTACAGTTTTGGCCCTAGACTTGAGTGGGGGTTGGTCACTCTTAACCTCTTCCAGGCTGTGCTGCATCCCATAGCCGAAGTAGATAGCAAACCCTAGTAGGGAAAGGTAGCTGTGAGGTAGGAAAAATAGTGGCCTGTAAAGGCTTAATAGGGCTCCTACTCGAGACCAAGAGGGAAAGGAGGCAGGAAAGGAGACCCGAGAGGCCTACTCTTCCCAAGTGGATACCTACCAATCAGCATCCAGACCCCAAATCGGGCCCAGGTGCCAGCTGTCATCTGCATCATAAGGTAAATATTCACAAAGATGCTCATTAGTGGGAGGAGAGGCAAAGCAGGTACCTGGGAACAAAGCAAAATCTTCTTTGTACAGACCACAGGGTGATATAGAAAGAGATCCCTAACCTACTCAAGCCAGGAAAGGGAGAGTCCGACTCCTACTCATGCTGTGTATTTCAGTGTCCATTCATATAGTGTACCTCATATGGGACTCCAAGAATATGCAGAATTTGTGGAAATGGAACAGGAAGGGTCAGAGAAGACATCTTTGGCCTAGGTATGCTCCTATATCTTTCCCTTCTTGTCCAATGAAAGAATATGTATGAGACTACAAGGTATCTGGAACGTATTCTTCCAAGATGGGTTGGTGGAGGGGAAAAAAAGAGGTCATTTACCTTAAAGTGAAGTGGAGTGGAGCTCTGTGGCTGTCTCCAGATGACTCCAGTGATCCCAGTAATGAGCATCAGGAGCAGCACAAGCACTGCAATCCACACTGGGTCTCCAGAAAGCAGTGGAGTGGACCACTGGGCCAGCACCAGGCAAAGGACACTCAGCAGTAGAGCTTCAAGGGTCAAGTTGAGAAACGTCAAAACCAGTTCTTGAGAGCAACATATTAAGACATTAGGCACCCCATTCCAAGGAAGGTCACCCTCTCTCAGCCACCAAATGCCACACACTCCCCTCCTTCCCATCGTGCTGACCCAAGAGAAAAATGCCAGTGCTCACCAAGCAGTGAGGAACAAACATAGACAACTTGGCCAGAGAGTGGAGTGGGGATAGAGTTGAGTGGACAGAATAGTCCCTGTAGGGTCAGCTTCTCTGCTTCATGGATCTTCTCCTCCTCCTGCAACTCCACTTCACCTTCCTCATTCCTCATCTCCTGGTCAGGCTGATACCTGAGACAAGAGGAAGATGGCAGTATTAAGAACCTTTAACCACTATACCATCTTCTCCCAGGCAGCTTAACCTCCTCATCACCATTAAGGGTAGCCATTCTTTTTGGCAGGGAGGGATATCCATATTCCTCAAGGAAAGTCAGGATGATGAAGGAAGAGGAGGAAGGAGGAGCAGATCCCCATCACTCCTCATCTCAGAATCAAAATCCAAACCACAGTATGCAGAGGAAAGGAGTCTCACCTGAGGATGAGAACACAAATAGCCACCAGGGAGTAAGCAAGCAGGGTCCCAATTGACATGAGGTCCACCAGATCAGTGAGTTCAAAGAGGAATGCCATGAATGCTGAAATTGATGGGCAGAAAACATGAGCGAAGGCAAGAGCAAAGTGAACGGAGTTGCTGAAACAACGAGGGGAAGGGCAAAGACGAGTTTTCACCTGCGACAATGCCAGAGACCACAGTGGCCACGATGGGGGTGTGTGTGCCGGTGTAGATCCGGGCAAGGACACGAAACAGGAGGCCATCCTCTGCCATCGCGTAGATCACCCGAGGCATGGGGAACATAGAGCCCAAGAGGCTGGAGAGAAGTACGCCCAGAGCGGCATTGACTGGGCATCTCTCTCCTCAAGACTGTGAGCTTAACGAGTCTCCACCTTCTGCTCACAGCCGTTTTAGGGACTTCTTAAGGGCCTTTTAAGGGGTATTCTCTGGTGTGGAATGCTATCACCTGAGGCTCTGACAGCAGAGGAGAATAAACATTTGACACTGACCTGGTAGAAAGAGCACAGAGGGATCCGATGGCTACAACATAGCGGGCAGGGGCCCATCCAGTATAGAGAAAGGCCTCAGGCAAGGGGCTCTCGGGTTGAAGCTGGTAGTAAGGCATCATGAGCGTGAGTGCCGAAGAGACACCAAAATAGGCCAAAAAGCAGACGAAGAGTGAAATCACAATGCCTGTGGGGATGGAATGCTGGGGATTCTGGGCCTCTTCCCCTGCAGGAAGGGGCACAAGGTTCTGAATCAGAGAAGCAGGCTCGCTCCTCTACCACTCCAACCCGCACGCCGCCTGAGCACACACAGATGCCCGAGCCCCAGACGGAACGGAATGACTGCGTTACCAGTGGTAGCAATACAGTCGAAACCAACAAATGCATAGAAACAGGTCGCTGCTCCACGGAGAATCCCCTCGAAGCCGAAAGGCACAAACCCTCCAGAGCCCAGAGGGCCCAAGCTAAAGTGAAAGAAGGGATAGAAAAGGTAAGAGCGTGTTCAGCCAACTCTTGTTCCTTTTCTCTCAGGCCCAACTATTTAGCTGGGTCTTCAAGGCCTAGGATCCCATTCCTCCCCACTGCCAATCCAGAATCCCTCAGCGCAGATCCCTCTGTTCCCCGTCATGCTCCCAGCTCTGCATCTCCTGAATCTCCTAACCTATAGGTGTCATTGAGTCCAGCCACGGCCAGTTTGTAGTCCTCTTCTGTGAGCTTCCAGTTGTGCAGATCTCCCTTAATGAAGCCAGAGATGATGACAAAACCGAGAACCAAAAGATTCACCACCGTGAACACTTTGGTAACCAGGGCTGACTCACTAGCCCCCAGAGCCAGCAATCCTGTGGGAAAGAAAGGCCTCAGTCCAAGCTTTGTTTCCTTGCCTCTATGTGCAGACCTTTCCTTCCCAGCTTCTTCTTTCTCACTGCTCTCACCTCCACAAGCTCCCAGGCCTAGTCCCCACTAGCCCCACCCCCGTCACTGTCCCTGTCCCTTGCCTCACCGGTGAGCAACAACACAAGGCCCATAGCAAAAAAGTCTGGATATTCTGCGAGGACATGGGGAACGTGCAGTGAGATGCTCCCCTGAAGGGTCTGAGAGATGTGGTTCCCAATCAGGTTGTCAAAAGCTGAGCTCCAGGCCCGGGCCACACTGGCTGTACCTGGTGGACCAGAGGCAGAAACACGGGGTCAAGTTTCCTCTATCCTCTCCTCCCTCCCCCAGACCAGTCTCACAAGAATACCTGCTATTTTCACCTATTCTTATCTTTTAAGAACCAAAGCCAGTCAATTAAGGACACCAAGACAGAGGTAAGTAGAACAAACAATTTCTCCACAACTTCAACCCTCCCAGCCCCCCAACAAATACACGCATTTATGGATATTTAAGTCCTGCGAATGATGAACACCTCACTTCACCATTCCACCCAGATTTCCTGACTCCATGCCCCTTCATTGGCTGTGCAGTTCCCCCCTGCCCCACCATCTCACCGATGACATAGGAGAGGATGAGGTTCCAGCCAGTGGTGAAGGCCCAGAGTTCACCCACAGTGACATAGCTGTAGAGATACGCAGAACCAGAACGGGGAACCCGAGCACCAAACTCCGCATAGCACAGCCCAGCCAACATAGAAGATAGGGCGGCCACCAAAAAGCAGATCACAATGGATGGTCCTGCTTTATCTTTGGCCACCTCGCCAGCCAGGACATACACGCCTGCACCCAATGTGCTGCCCACACCTAGAGCCACTAAATCCAGAGTGGTCAGGCATCTAGCAAGGCGAGTCTCAGCCATGCCTGGCTCCAGTGTACGTCTGCGTACCAGCTTTTGACCAAATCTGCAAAGCGCCTGCCACAGCATTCTAGCTGGAATTGGAGAGGATGCTAGGAAGGATCTGGTGAAAAACAAGACAAAAGACCTTCAATAGGGCTCATTATCCCTAAGCTCTAAGAGTGAATTACAATACCCACTCCACCAAGTAAAGGAGCTTGGGGGGGATGGGAGGAGGATGTTGAAGGGACAAAGGCAAGTCACTTTTCCTCTAACCTCAGTTTCTTCATATGCAAGTAGGAATAACAATACCTCACAGGTTTGTGGAAGGACTAATTTCAGAAAAGGCATGTGAAAGCTCCCTATAGTTCAGTGGCCTGGCACCTAGTAGGTGCTCAATCAATATTAGTCTCTTCTTTCTTTGGCGGGGAAACTATAGCGTTTATCCTAGACCCCAACCCAGGAGCCAGAGAAGCTCAATTGTGTCCGTTCCCTGGCCTGTGGCTCTTTGGGGATTAAACAGAACTCAACCCAGGAAAGGCCAGCAGCTCTGGGGAGAACCCCCTTCTCACACCCAATATCCACATTCCTTTTCGGCGCTCGCCCCCAGGGCTTCAAATAAGCAAGGTTCCTAGATCTCCCGGAGGGAGGGGGGACCGACCTCGGCTACAGATCAAAAGTGAGCACCGACTCAGTTCCATCCCTCCTCTCCAAGCCCACACTGTGTAACTGGCGCTGGCATCGCCCAGGGGGGTAAGCAAATGTTCCCCCACTTCCTCCCGCCCCGCAAGGCTGACCAGCAAGCATCAACAGTCAGGCGTGGCTTCGACATCTAAAGATTTGGAGACGCCCCCCGAGGGGGGCCCCTGAGCAGCCAGAAATTGCTCACACCCGAGAGGAGGGGTTCCGCCCTATGCCCCACGACTCAGCTCCCAGTTTCTTATGCCCCCATCTAGAAAAGGTCTGGGGCTGAGGTGGAAATGGGAGCCTTGGCTCCCAGGGCTGGGGTCTCGCCAGCAACAGGTCACGGCCGCGTTGATGCAACTGCATGCCATGGTTGCCAGAGAATCCTAGGTATGCCCAGACCCTCGCCCGCCCCCTCCGACACACTTGTCGGCCCCCAACGCTTACCGGGGAGCTGTTGCAAGCCCAGGGCGCGGAGCGTCTCGGATAGGGTTCGGTGAGGCTGAGTTCAGCCGAGTTGGGTTGGGGCTGGCGAGTTCGGTTGCTCAGGCTTCAAAGCGGCTGCTTGGGGTCGTTGCGCGCCAACCGCCTGTTTTATACACCGGGAGGCGGAGCCGGTAACGTCATGGAATCCCACCCCCAATCCTCCTCGCTACACAACACACACACACCTCTCTCTCGCCCGCCCTCTCTCTCGCCCGCCCCCCACCCCCACCCCACCCCACCCCACCCCACCCCACCCCTCTCTCTCTCTCTCGCTCGCTCGCTCTCTCTCTCTCTCTCTCTCTCGCCCGCTCTCTCTCTCTCTCTCTCTCTCTCTCTCTCTCTCTCTCTCTCTCTCTCGCCCGCCCTCTCTCTCTCTCTCTCTCTCTCTCCCTCTCCCTCACTCTCTCTCTCTCTCTCTCTCTCTCTCAGCGTGGCAGGGAGCGAGAAGGGGGGGAGGGCAGCCTTTTCCAATTCTCCTCGCTCAGCGTCAGAGCCGGACGCTCTCAGAGTCTTCCTGGCCTGAAACCCCAGGGGATTTTCTACCTTTGTGCCTTGATAGTCAGAATCGGTGATTGGCAGGAGTGGGGGAGGGGGGTGAGAGGTGGCACCGGGGAGTCTCCAACTCAACTCTCATTCTTACTAAGCTTTCTTTTCTACATGAGGTTACCTCACCCCTGAAATCTTTCCCAAGGACCCTACCAGATTGTGGACAGCCATCTGACGCCAACCCCTCAGCCCTGACCCTCAACTGTGGGTGTTTCCTAATGCAGTCAGCAGGAGAATAGAAGATGATTTCAACCACCACCTGTACACAGATAATTAATCCCATATAGATTTCTAGGCCCCAGTCTCTCCATAGTGTACCTCCAGCTACCTATAGATGTTAAACTAAATATTAACTATGAAATTCTGACAATATTGAAATATTAGAGGAGGGAGCTTATTTAATTCCATTTTACTGATGAGTAAACCGAGGCTCAGAGGCATAACTTGCCTGACATACACCATAATTATTTGTTGACCACCTTACTGGTAAAACCTGGTGTATTGGACTTCAATACCGGCCTCTTTGGGTACCATACCTCATTTAAATGCACAAGAGAAGGAGGCATGGCAGCAAGCAAAGCCAAACCAGGAGAAGCACCAGCATGGAGACAAGCCCTTTTAGGCTAGCAGTTTCTGGGAAACAGAAGAGGAGCAGGAGAATCAAAGAAAGATCACACCGGGTGTCAGACCCTAAAACCCCATCCAGCCTAATCAGTTCTTAGAACGGAGCACCAAGGGTTGTGAAGGTGTGGTTCTCTTCCACCAAGACATCTTGGGGATTAAGGATGGGCCTAAATATCCTTGTTTCCTTTAAATAATCCATTATGAATACGTCACCAATGAATCTATCTAAAATATAAATCCTTTTTGAAGTAACTGGTAGTTTCAGCTAGCTACAGCTCCATTTTGGCTTTCCTTAAGTATTCATTGAGTACTGACTATGTAGAGCAGCTAGCATAGCAATGAAGAGACTACAAAGGATACAGAAAATAAAATCCTGGCCCTCATAGTCTTAAAAATCTAGTTAGTGATAGAAAACACACACAATACAATTGAAACTGTATTACCTAGTGGTTAGGAGTGCAGTCTTTGGAGTTAGACTTAGGTTAAATTTCCAACTCAGACACTGTGTGGCCTTGAGCAAATCACCTAACATCTCTGAGCCTCAGTTTTTGGATATAATATACACGTTTCACAGGGTTGTTGAGATGCTTAGATGAGATTATGAAGTCAACTCTTCCTGCCTGGCACATGGGAAGTATTCAATAAAAACTTAATTCATATTCAGAATAATACTTTAGTGTGTATGATAATTATTTGGTTACTTAGATTAGGTGATTGATTCAATTATGAGATTAATCGACAAATTGCTGTTGTAAATATTCAGGGAAAGAAGTCCTTGGTACAGACCGGAATATATAAAGAAGGCCTCTTAGTTTGCAAGGGGTTGAGGCATGAAGTAAAGTCAGGGTCCCATGTAGAGACCAGCCTAGCATGTGCAGGTTAACAGTGGACTTAATAGGCATTCAATTATTCAATAAAAACTTGATCAGTTAATTAGAAGCATTAGGAGGTGCTCTCCAATTCTAGCGTTCCAAGATTTTATGCAACACTTCTCATTCACCTACCTATCCCTTTCATGAATTTGTAGAATTCAACCATATTTCCTTCCTCAGCTTTTATTTTTCCAAAAGTTCCATGATGTCCTCCACCATTATGGATTTCTCCAGCTTCATTAACTCTTTCTTGTGGTATAATGGCCAGGTGCAAAACATTGAATTTTTTGTTTGTTTTTATTATAAAACAATTTAACACTAATGAAAACTGCAAAAAAAGAAAAAAACCCACCCAATATTATCATATAATTTTGCATGCTTCTGTTTTCATGATCAAATAAATATTTTTCAAATTACTTCTAGTGTTCAAAATTATCATTGTTAGTGGTTACATAATATTCCATAGCACTGATGTACCATTATTTATTTAACCATTTAAACATTTATTCAGGTTGTTTCCAGTTTTCCTTTGTTCTAAGAAACACCTTCATTAATACAATGTCTCTAGTTGAATTACGTTCTTAGGCTTCATTCCCAGGATTGGGATTATTGAATCAAAGATAATGAACATATTTGTAAATGTTGATACTTGTTACAGTGCATTCCCAAAGGATTTTTATCAGTTTACAGTGCTATCAGCCATGTTACAGCAAAGCAACATTACCACAATCTCACCAGCATAGCTATAATTTAAACAAGTCATTTGCTAATAAAATCAAAGTAGAAGTGCATTCTGTTTAGAATTACTATTTCTTTTGGAAATTGTTTATTCATATCTTTTCTTCTTCCAACTTAGTTATTTGGGTCCTGATGCTTTCCTTATAAATGAGAATTAATTCTTTATATAGATATTAACCTTTCTTCTGTAATATTCGATTCAAATATTTTCCTATGTTTGTTGCTTTCATTTACAGAGCTTAAAATTTTTTAACTTTTTATTGAGGTACCGTATACACAGAGAAATGTGCACACTGGTATCAAAAGTGTACAGCTCAATGAATGCTCACAAAATGAACACACTCCTGTAACAGCACCCACATCAAGAAACAAACCATTATCAGTGCCCCAGAAATCCCCTTCATGCTTCCTTCCAGTAACTACTTTCCCTTCTGACAAGGGCAACCTCTGTCCCAACTTCTAACAGCCTAGATTTTTTTTTTACCTGTTTTTGTTCTGTATATAAATGGAAACATATAGTAAGTACTCTTTTGATAATTGAGATAAAATTCACATACCATAA
The DNA here is from genome assembly GCF_949752795.1 of Hyperoodon ampullatus. NCBI lineage: Eukaryota > Metazoa > Chordata > Mammalia > Artiodactyla > Ziphiidae > Hyperoodon > Hyperoodon ampullatus. The sequence goes on from NC_136913.1 coordinate 60,270,568, forward strand.
AATTCAACCTTTCGGGGCTTCCCTGGCGGCGCAGTGGTTGAGAGTCCGCCTGCCGATGCAGGGGACACGGATCGTGCCACGGTCTGGGAAGATCCCTCGTGCCGCGGAGCGGCTGGGCCCGTGAGCCATGACCGCTGAGCCTGCGCGTCCGGAGCCTGTGCTCCGCAACGGGAGAGGCCACAACAGTGAGAGGTCCGTGTCTCGCAAAAAAAAAAGAAAAAAAAAAGTTAAAATTCAACCTTTTGAAGTCAACAATTCACTAGATTTAGTATAGCCACAGAGCTGTACACCCATTACTACAATCAATTTTATACATATTCATCATCCCAACAAGATACCCCGTTCCCATTTCCAGTCATTCCCCATTTCCTCCCGAACCCCTCACTCCAGCCCTAGGCAACCACAATTCTACTTCCGGTCTCCATAACTTTGCCTATTTTTCTAGACATTTTCACCTAAATGGAAGCAGGCAATATGTGGTCTTTTGTGAACCAGCTTCTTTCATTTAGCATAATGTTTTCAAGGTTCATTGATGTTCTACCATGTATAAGTACATACTTCATTCCTTTTTATTGCCAAATAATGTTCCATTGTATGGAAAAAAAATTTATTTATTCTTTAATCAGCCAATGGACATTTGGGTTGTCTCCCTTTTTTTTTTTTTTGCTATTATGAATAATGCTGCTATGAACATTAGTATACAAGTTTTTCTGTGGACATATGTGTTACATTATTTTGAGTATATACCTAGTAGTAGAATTGTTGAATCATATGGTAACTATATTTTTAATGTTTCGAGGAACTGCCACACTGTTTCCCACAAAGGCTGCACCATTTTACATTCCCACCAGCAGTATTATGAGGGTTCCATTTATTCGACATTCTCACCAACACTTGTTATAATCCATCTTTTTTTTATCATAGCCATCCTAGTAAGTGTGAAGTGGTATGTTACTGTGTTTTTTTTGTTTGTTTTTGTTTTGTTTTTTGTTTTTTTTTTGCGGTACGCGGGCCTCTCACTGTTGTGGCCTCTCCCGTTGCGGAGCACAGGCTCCAGACGCGCAGGCTCAGCGGTCATGGCTCACGGGCCCAGCCGCTCCGTGGCATGTGGGATCTTCCCAGACCGTGGCACGAACCCGTGTCCCCTGCATCAGCAGGTGAACTCTCAACCACTGCGCCACCAGGGAAGCCCTGGATTGTCTTTTTATTGTAGAGTCTAGACACTAGATCCTTATCAGATATAAGATCTGCTAATATTTTTGCCCATTCTATGAGCTGTTTTTCACTTTCTTCACAGTGTCTTTTGATACACAAAAGTTTTTAATTTTGACAAAGTCCAATTTATCTATTTTTTCTTTGATTGCTTCTGCTTTAAGTGTCATATGTAAGAAACCATTGCCTAATCCATGGTCACAAAGGTTTACACCTATGTTTCCCTCTAAGAGTTTTTTGTTGTTGTTGTTGTTGTTTTTTGTTACGCGGGCCTTTCACTGTTGTGGCCTCTCCCGTTGCGGAGCACAGGCTCCGGACGCGCAGGCCCAGCGGCCATGGCTCATGGGCCCAGCCGCTGCGCAACACGTGGGATCCTCCTGAACCAGGGCACGAACCTGCGTCCCCCACATCGGCAGGCGGACTCTCAACCACTGCGCCACCAGGGAAGCCCCCCCAGGGAAGCCCCCCTCTAAGAGTTTTATGGTTTTACCTCTTATATTTAGGTCTTTGATCCATTTTTGAGTTAATTTCTGTACAAGGTGTGAGGTAGGGGTCCAAATCCATTCTTTTGCAAATGGATATCAAGTGTCCCAATACCATTTATTGAAAAGACTATTCTTTCCCCCATTGAATTGTCTTGGCACCCTTGTCAAAAATCAACTGACCAAAAATGTGAGCGTTTAATTCTGGACTCTCAATTCTATTCCACTGAGTTATATGTCTGTCCTTATGCCAGTCCCACACTCTTGATTACCGTAGCTTTATAGTAATTTTTTTGTGTGTGTGGTACGTGGGACTCTCACTGCTGTGGCCTCTCCCGTTGCAGAGCACAGGCTCCGGACGCACAGCCTCAGCGGCCATGGCTCATGGGCCCAGCTGCTCCGCGGTATGTGGGATCTTCCCGGACCGGGGCACGAACCCGTGTCCCTTGCATCGGCAGGCAGACTCTCAAACACTTCGCCACCAGGGAAGCCCCTGTAGTAAGTTTTGAAATTGGAAATGCAAGTCCTTTAATTTTGTTCTTCTCTTTCAATATTCTTTCGACTATTCTGAGGTCCCTTGAATTTCCATGTGAAATGTAGGATCTGCTTGCCAATTTCTGCAAAGAAGACAGCTGGAATTTTGATGGATATTGCCTTATATCCATAGATTAATTTGGATAGTATTGCCATCTTAACAATATCAACTCTTCTGAACTGTGAACATGGGATGTCTTTCCATTTTTTAAGGTCTTTTTAATTTCTGTCAACAATATTTTGTAGTTTTCAGAGAGTAAGTTTTGTACTTCTTTTGATAAATATATTCCCAAGTATATTATTCTTCTTAATGTTATTGTAAATAAAATGTTTCCTTATATTTTGCACTGGTCCTATAGAAATATAATTGATATCTGTATTTAGATCTTGTACCTTGCAACCTGGCTGAGCTCACTTATAAGTTCTAATAGTGTTTTAATGGATTCCTTAGGACTTTCTATATACAAGATCATATCATCTGCAAACAGAGATGGTTTCACTTTTTCATTTCCAATCTGAATGCCCTTTATTTCTTTTCCTTACCTAATTGCTCTAGCTCAAACTTCCAGTACAGTGTTGAATAGAAGTGGTGAGAGTAGACATCCTTGCCTTGTTTCTGATTAGAGGGGGAAAGCACTCAGGTTTTCACCATTAAGTATGATGGCTAGCTGTGGGTTTTTTTTTTTTTTTTTTTTTTGGCTGTGTTGGGTCTTCCTTGCTGCGTGCAGGCTTTCTCTCTAGTTGCAGCAAGTGGGGGCTACTCTTTGTTGCAGCGCGTGGGCTTCTCATTGTCGTGGCTTCTCTTGTTGCAGAGCGCGGGCTCTAGGCACACGGGCTTCAGTAGTTGTGGCATGCAGGCTCAGTCGTTGTGGCTCACGAGCTCTAGAGCGCAGGCTCAGTAGTTGTGGTGCACAGGCTTTGTTGCTCTGTGGCACGTGGGATCTTCCCGGACCAGGGCTTGAACCCATGTCCCCTGCACTGGCAGGCGGATTCTTAACCACTGTGCCACCAGGGAAGTCCCTGTGGGGTTTTTGTATATACCCTTTACCAGACTGAGGAAATTCATTCAACATTAACTTTTTGAGTTTCATCCATATTGTTGTGTGTCATTGTAGATCATTCATTCTTAGTTGTATGGTATTCCTTTGTGGGATATATCAAATATATCACAATTTATTCCTTCTACCTTGTTGATCAACTTTTGGTTATTTTCCAGGTTTTAGCTACTACAGGCAGTACTGCTATGAACATTCTAGTAAATATCATTTGCTGAACACATGTGTACATTCCTATTGAGTATAAACCTATCAGTGGACTTGCTGAGCATAGAATGTGAGTATATTTAATTTTGAAATTTTATGTTCGAAGTTGCCAAACTTAATTTCAAAAGAACATTAATAGTATTGGATAATACACTGAATTTTAAGAGAATTCATAACGTCATAGTGATGCTTTTAAATGGCAGGGGGAAGCTCTTCTTTATAGAAGAACACCAGCTAATAAACCTACAAGAAATGCTAGAATTCAAAACTCACCGTTTTGTACTCACCCAAGTAATAACTGATTCAGATAAGCATAATCAATAGATGATCCTTGAGTGATGGAAAACAAGATATTCACATGATCTCAAAGTAGCACCCCACAGTTTACATATTAATTACAAAAGGAAAAGTACCTACATTAGTTTTCTATTTCTGCCGTAACAAATTACTACAGATGTATAGGCTTAAAACAACACAAATTTATTATTCCACACTTTATATAGGTCAGAAGTCCAGCACTGCATGGCTGGATTCTTTGCTCAGGGTCTCACAGGGATAAAATCAAAGTATCTGCATTCCTTTTTAGATGCTCTGGGGAAGAGCATCTAAAATTCATTTCCAAGCTCATTCACGTTGTTCGTAGAATTTAGTTCCATGCAATTGTAGGACTGAAGTCCCGTTTCCTTAACATATGATCTTCTCCATTTCCAAGCTCTAAAGCATCAAATCCTTCTGCTTTGAATCTCTCTGACCTCCCCTCTTCTACTTTTAAGGGCTTCTGTGATTACACAGGGCCCACTGAGGTAATCCAAGACAATCTCCCTGCTTTGGATTGGTAACCTTAATTATATTTGCAAAGTCCTTTTTGCCATGTAATATAACACATTCACAGGGAGAGAAGGTCATGGGAGCCAAAATTCTGCCTACAACAGAACCTGTATAGTGAAGAGATCTAGGGGGAACTACCTTAACCAAATGATCAAAGTTAGCTTCACGGGCCTCCCTGGTGGCGCAGTGGTTGAGAGTCCGCCTGCCGATGCAGGGGATACGGGTTCGTGCCCCGGTCTGGGAGGATCCCATATGCCGCGGAGCGGCTGGGCCCGTGAGCCATGGCTGCTGAGCCTGTGCATCCGGAGCCTGTGCTCCGCAACGGGAGAGGCCACAACAGTGAGAGGCCCGCGTACCACAAAAAAAAAAAAAAAAAAAAAAAAAAAAAAAAAAAAAAAAAGTTAGCTTCACAAATAATGGAACCAAATGATCAAAGTTAGCTTCACAAATAATGGGACAAATTGACATTCTGTCACTCCAGATGTGATGTAATGAGCAATACATATCATCCATGACATATTTTTGCCAAAAAATTTTAACCTGAATCTAGTCATGAGGAAATAATCAGACAATCCAGATTGTGAGACATTTGACAAGACAAAAGACAACTAGCCAGAACTCTGCAACTGTCTTGAAAGACAAAAGACAAAAAAAGCAGGGGGATTATTTTTTTTAACATCTTTATTAGCGTATAATTGCTTTACAATGGTGTGTTAGTTTCTGCTTTATAACAAAGTGAATCAGTTATACATATACATATGTCCCCATATCTCTTCCCTCTTGCATCTCCCTCCCTGCCACCCTCCCTATCCCACCCCTCTAGGTGGTCACAAAGCACAAGCTGATCTACCTGTGCTATGCAGCTGCTTCCCACTAGCTATCTATTTTACATTCGGTAGTGTATATATGTCCATGCCACTCTCTCACTTTGTCCCAGCTTACCCTTCCCCCTCCCCGTATCCTCAAGTCCATTCTCTAGTAGGTCTGCGTCTTTATTCAGGGGAATTATTTTAGATTAAAGAGACATTGGGACTTCCCTCATGGCGCAGTGGTTAAGAATCCGCCCGCCAATGCAGGGGACACGAGTTCGAGCCCTGGTCCGGGAAGATCCCACATGCCGCAGAGTAAGCCCATGCACCACAACTACTGAGTCCGTGTGCCAAAACTACTGAGCCTGCATGCCACAGCTACTGAAGCCCGAGAGCCTGGAGTCTGTGCTCTGCAACAAGAGAAGCCACTGCAATGAGAAGCCCACGCACCCCAATGAAGAGCAGCCCCCGCTCGCCGCAACTAGAGAAAACCCACGCACAGCAACGAAGACCCAACGCAGCCAAAAAATAAATTAAATAAGTAAATAATAAATAAAACTTTTTTAAAAAGGAGACATGACATTATAAAGTGCATATTTCTCAATTGGAACTTTGATATTTTTTAAAAACAACTATAAAGTACATTATTGGGGCTACTGGGGAAATTTGAATGTGGACTATGTGTTAGATGATGATAGTGTAGCAGTACTAGTTTCCTGTGCATGATAATGGTATTGAGGTTATGTAGGAGAATGTCCTTGCTCTTAGGAGACACGTGCTGAGAGTATTTAGGGATGAAGTGTCACAAATGGGTCAGCAAAAATAATGTGCATATGTGTGTATGCACGTGCATGCACATGAGAGTGTGTGTAGAGGGAGAGAAAGAAAGCAAATGTGGCAAACTGACAATTGGTGAATTTAGGTAAACAGTATATGGGTATTCATTACACTACTAAAATTATCCATAGGCTTGAATTTTTAACATTTTTTTTAATTAAAAGTTTTAAATGGGGGAGCTTCCCTGGTGGCGCAGTGGTAGAGAGTCCGCCTGCCAATGCAGGGAACACGGGTTCGTGCCCCGGTCCGGGAAGATCCCACATGCCGCCGAGCGGCCGGGCCCATGAGCCAGGGCCGCTGAGCATGCGAGTCCGGAGCCTGTGCTCCGCAACGGGAGAGGCCACAACAGTGAGAGGCCCGCGTACCGCCAAAAAAAAAAAAAAGTTTTAAATGATCACCCTCTTATAGATGATATCTCACTTTTTCTACTTAACCCTGTAATCCATCTGGAATTTACCTTGGTGTTTGAAATGTGATATTATATATATTATGTATATAAATAATTTGAAGTTTTGTCAAAATACAAATCAGTCGGCCTAATACAATTCATTAGTCATTTTTTCTCGACTGTCTGATTATGTCTACTTTATCGTGTAGTAAATTCTCAAATATACTAGCATATAGCTCTGGATTCTCTATTTTTCACTGATCTATGTCTGCTTTTATGCCAGCACGTTAAATTTAGTTTTTAATTTAAAAATTACAAAAGCAAAACATGTAAGAGAGAAAATAAAAATCCACTTCCACCCACTGTGAGATCTCCACTGTTAACAGTTTGTTTTGCTTTCTTCTAGATTCCGTGCCTATACAAGAAAATATACACATAATTTAAATTTAAATACAGATAGCTTTTTTTTAGTTAATTCATTCATTAATTTATTTATTTATTTTTGGCTGTGTTGGGTCTTCATTGCTGTGCACAGGCTTCCTCTAGTTGCGGTGAGCGGGGCCTACTCTTCGTTGGGGCACGCGGGCTTCTCATTGTGGTGGCTTCTCTTGTTGCGGGGCATGGGCTCTAGGCGAGTGGGCTTCAGTCGTCAGTCGTTGCAGCACGCGGGCTGAGTCATTGTGGCAGACAGGCTCTAGAGCACAGTCTCAGTAGTTGTAGCACACGGGCTTAGTTGCTCCGCAGTATGTGGAGTCTTCCCCAACCAGGGCTCGAACCCGTGTCCCCTGCATTGGTAGGCAGATTCTTTTTTTTTTTTTTTTTTTTGCGGTACGCGGGCCTCTCACTGTTGTGGCCTCTTCCATTGCAGAGCACAGGCTCCGGACGCGCAGGCCCAGCGGCCATGGCTCACAGGCCCAGCTGCTCCACGGCACGTGGGATCCTCCCGGACCAGGGCACGAACCCGCGTCCCCTGCATCGGCAGGCGGGGTAGGCGGATTCTTAACCACTGCGCCACCAGGGAAGTCCCCAGATAGGCTTTTAAAATACAAATATGATTATACTATACATGTTCTTCTGGGTTTTTTTTTTCTTGAAAATATATTTTGAACTGCTTTCCAGATCAGTTTTCATGGGACCCCCTCACTTTTTAAAATGGCTGTCTCGTGTTCCACAGTAGGGGTGGCCCATAATTTATTTAACCAGTCCCCTATTTATGCACATTTATGTGGTTTCTAGTTTCTTTTCCCAGCACATTTTAAATAATGGGCACTTTACCATATTTTAACATTTGTTAACGCAAGACTTACTCCTTTTACGTAGTACTGCAAGCAGTTTATTTTTCAAAGTGAAACAGTCATTTCACAGTCATTTCTGCTATCTTGCTTGTTTTGAAAATGAGATTTTGTTCCAAAGCGATTGATATACCGAGGCAACAATTTTAGCAGAATGCAAATTCCGCCTTTGCTTATGTGCAGTTTGGTCTATGGGAAACAGTGAACGAATGCAGAAAACTGCACGCAGATAAACCAAGCTGTGCAGGAATACACATGCAGGACACATGCATACTCTGCAGACATCTACCAGCTACATCAGCTCACCACGAGAACTTCAGTCCCACCTATCCTTCTGGTGTTACAACTTTGCATCAAATTTCGGATAACTCTCTTTCCACCACTTTACAGTAATTCACAAGCTAAAATCATTCAGTGCCCACTTCCACAAGCAAACTTTAGGTCTCTTTCAAGGTAAAGTGCCATATTTATTGTAGTATTCACGCATTCCTTATCATTTAATTGGTGTAAAACTGTGATACCATTTTGATTAATCATCTCCTATCTTTTTTGCGTCACTGACAAAGATTTGTAGTATTGTGCCTCTAACCCCATCTTACCCATAAGCCATGTGGCTTTTATTGCACAATTTTGCATAGCTCGGTGATTTTCAGAAATGCGTATGTTGACTATAGCAGAACTGACTGTATTGAGTTTCAAGAAAAACTTTGTTGAGGTTCCGAATGGAATGATAATAAATCCATAAATCCATTTTAAGAGAATATTCTGATATATTTAGTTTTTCTATCCAGAAACAAAAGATGTCTCTTTATTAAACTCATTTTATATTTTTCAATTAAGTTTTGTAGTTTTTCTTAGGTCATATGTATCTCTCATTGAGTCTATTTTAAAACATTATATATATATATATTTCTTACATGTCATAGGATCTCTTGTGCTGTATTTTCTAACTGGTTATTTATGGTGTACAAGATTGCTACTGATTTTTGGATATCCCTCTTATCTGGGGAATACTCAGGCATACAACCACATTATCTGCAAGTCATATTTTTGTCTCTTCTTTTCAAATATTGATTCCTCTTACTTCTGTTTCAAATCTTATTGCACTAGCCAGAACACCCAAGACAATATTAAAGAATAATGGCAATAACAGGCATCCTTGTTTTATTTTCAATTTATAAGGGAGTAAGTATGATGACTGTTGGTTTGGGATTTCCTTTACCGCATTAAGAAAATGTCCTTCTATTTCTATTTTTTTAATAAATAAATTTATTTATTTATTTTTGGTGGTGTTGGGTCTTCGTTGCTGCACGGGGGCTTTCTCTAGTTGCGGCGAGCGGGGGCTACTCTTCATTGCGGTGCACAGGCTTCTCACTGCGGTGGCTTCTCTTGTTGCACAGCACAGGCTCTAGGCACACGGGCTCAGTAGTTGTGGCTCACAGGCTCTAGAGCGCAGGCTCAGTAGTTGTGGCGTGCAGGCTTAGTTGCTCCACGGCATGTGGGATCTTCCGGGACCAGGGCACGAACCTGTGTCCCCTGCACTGGCAGGCAGATTCTTAACCACTGCACCACCAGGGAAGTCCTATTTCTATTTTTTAAAGTTATTTTATTAGGAAGAGATGTTTACCACATTGTTCCACATAAGATGTTTCCTTTCATTTTCAATTCTCTTGTTTGGCATTATATTAGCCACACTGAACATTTCAAACCTCTGAGCTTTTGCCTAGGCTGTGTCTCTTATCTAAAATGCCCCTCCTCTTCTTAGCTTAGAAATGCCTACTCATGTTTCAAGACAGGCCTGTATTACACAGGCCTTTTTTTTTTTAATACAGAAATCCAACTCAAACTAGTATAGGCAAAAAAGGGAATATATTGGCTCATATAAATGGGAAGGGCAAGGAAAGATCTCACTTTAGGAACAGTGAGATGCAAACAAGGCCACCAGGCTCCCTCTTTCTAGGCCCTGTTTCTTTCTGCTCATCTCCTGCCACGGGTCCCCACCGTGTGGCAGCTTGTGGTGGGGAGGTAGAGATTGAGACAGAGATATCCTTACAACTTGTAATCTAAGAAAAACTCTGAAGACCCAATATCTTTGTCCACATATCAATCTCCTATGAGGTCTCTGGCTGGCCCTACTTGAGACCTGTACCCAGCCCAGGCTTATGCACTACCATGAGTGGTCAAGTCTCGGTCCTGTGCCCACCTCTGCACTCAGGGGTGGAGTGGAAGTCTTCTGCACAGTCCCAAGGGGACTGTATGTGCCAGAAAGGGGCGGGTCTCCACAGGTCAGAGCAGGCAGATGTCTGTTAGAGAATGAACCTCTTTTCTCTTTCTACCTCCTCACTACTCCTCTCTAGGAAGAAAACTGACTAACCTGACTAATGATTTTGAGAGAAGGTACTGGGTATGCATGGCTCCGCTCTTCCTGAGTTCCCACTTTTGAAGCCATCCTGCCTATAGAGAGGGTGCATTCTGATTTGCTCTCTGTGAGGGTGGCCTAGGTTGCCCGACCAGGTGAGTTAAGTCTCTCTAATTCAGTGCAGAGAATTAAAGAAAATTAAAAGGCCCACTTGACTGCAGCTCTAAAGTCATGTCCACTCAACAGTTTCATCAGTAAGAATGCTGAGATTTTAATCTCCATTTACTGGTCTCCTATGCCTTATTTCTCAGTTGGTTAGAAATTATGAAGGGGGAAAAGGAAGCATTATGTATTGACTCCTTTAAAACCTTAACATCCTCTACTCAGGTAGTGTTAATCTCTTGTTCTTCTGGTTTTGTTTGTTTGTTTTTGTTTTTTCCAACAAAAATTAGAAGGATTTTAATATCCAAGTCTTCTTTTAGAAAGTAAAATTAATGCAATGCAAATAAGAACATTTAACTAATAAAATTAACAACAAACCAAAGTAATTTTGTTACATAAATTAACCCATTTATTATAGGCTAGCAACATTTCAAAAGGTGGTGCTTCTACTGGTCCTTCAATTCCTTCAGACTTCTGATGGCAGACTTTATTGTGACAGCAGAAGTGGTGGTGTGGTCCAAGCACCACTAGCTACCGTTTTCATGCAGGAACCACAGTGCCAAATGCCCATAGCTCATCTCTTCATCTTGGTTTTGCCACCAAAGGAGAAAGTGTACTTTGCGTGCTGGCCGATTTCAATTTTCTTCACCATTTTCCTGAGGGAAGCACCATAACGGGTCCCGTATTTACCCACGATTCCAACCTTCTTGGTGCATTTAGCCATGTCGCCAAAACCTAGGTCTGAGAGAGCTTGTTCTTCTGTTTATATATCTAACATAGTACTTCTTCTATAAAAGAATAATCGTATTCAGGGACTTCCCTGGCAGTCCAGTGGTTAAGACTCCATGCTTCCCATGTAGGAGGTTCAAGTGTTCGATCTCTGGTTGGGAAACTAAGCTCCCACATGCCACATGGCTAAGAAAAAGAATAATCATGTTCATATTTTTCATATCCCCCACTAGGCAGGCCTTCTCAGGTATAAAGGTCATTTTATTCTTCTTCTAACCCCAGCACCTGGTATCTTGCTAAGTTGCTGGTCTTTATGAGGAAAGAAAAAGGATAGTTCCTTTTGAATTACCTTTGAAATAAAAGCTTCTCAAAAACAGTTTTCGAAGTTTAATTACATTCCATCCACTAGTTGCTCATCTATATGCTTACTTATTAGCCTTTTAATAAACTCTTAATATTAGGAATGCTAACTCTAATGAAAACCATGTTGCCCCGCATCTAGATTATGTCTCCTTAATTACAGGTTCTGCAAGTTTGCTTCATGGAGGGGAGCCCGTATGATTCAATGACCTTTGAACTAGATAAGAGAAAATGCACCCAAAGATGGATGCTAGAGTTGGATGAACCAGCTCCTGATGAATGGGCAAAAGTATGCAGTTTCAGAGCTGAGAGCAGCGTGGGAAGAGAGAGCCCAAAAAGAAAGCAATAAGAAGGCACAGATATACTAAAGGGTAAAAATGGAGGTGATTATAAAGGTATCTGGAAACAGTTGCTTGGAATCTGTGTGCTCATATGTTGAGACATAATATCATAGTTGGGTGAACCTGGGAGACCACAGCAATACAAGGTTCCTGCTTTGACATCTCTTAAGTGTGGTCCCATAGAAAGAGAAAAATAGTAGTCTAAAGTACATGATATGGATACTTTGATTTAAACATCTTCTCGGGATGGGAATTCATAGTTAGATGTCAAAGAAAGGGCCAGATGAAAGGTTCTACAGGGGTTTCGTTGTAGGGTAGTGGATAGAGGTGTTATTGCAGTCCAGAAATGAATCCCCTGGTTTTCAGATTAAAAAAACAAGTTTAAAAAAATTCTTTAATTGAGGTACAATTGACATAACATTATATTAGTTTCAGGTGTACAATACAACATTTGTATGTATTGCAAAATGATCACCACAATAAATCCAAGTTAACATCCGTCACCACACACAGTAACAAAATTTTTTTTCTTGTGATGAGAACCGTCAAGATCCACTCTCCTACTTTCAAATATGCAGTACAGTATTATTAACTATAGTCACCATGCTGTACATTACATTCCCATGACTTAGTCATTTTATAACTGGAAGTTTTACCTTTTGATCCCCTTCACGCATAAAAACAAGTCTTTTTTTTTTTTTTTTTTTTTTTTTTTTGCAGTATGCGGGCCTCTCACTGTTGTGGCCTCTCCCATTGCGGAGCACAGGCTCCGGACGCGAAGGCTCAGCGGCCATGGCTCACGGGCCCAGCCGCTCCGCGGCATGTGGGATCTTCCCGGACGAGGGCATGAACCCGTGTCCCCTGCATCGGCAGGCGGATTCTCAACCACTGCGCCACCAGGGAAGCCCAGAACAAGTCATTTTTAATTATTTTACTCAAAAGAGAACCAGTCAATAGGGTCAACCTCACTAGAGCTTGACTTATAACAGAATGCCACTTATAATTTAACAATTGATATAAATTATTCTGCCACATTTATCTCCCCTTGTCTTCTGTTCTTGAAGGTAAATTGATTTAGTCATAGAATTAAGGGAAAAAGGAATGAATTTTTAATGTAACTTTCATTGCATTTTTCCATTATAGAATACGTGCTCATTGTAGAAAATTTAGAAAATACAGAAATGCATAAAGAAGAAAAATTTTTAAATTATTCGTAACTCCTAAACCCTAAGAAAACCATTATTAATATTTTTGAGTGTTTCCTTCCAGTCTTTTTCAGCATACGTTTATATGATTAGAATCACACTAAATATTATATCCTGCACTTTTATTCATATTGTAAAACTTTCTCCCATTGTATGGACTGAACTGTGTTCCTCCAAAATTCACATGTTAAAGCCTTAACTCCCAGGACCTCAGAATGTTACTCTATTTGGAGGTAGGGCCTTTCAAGAGGTGATGAAGTTAAAATGAGGCCATCAGGGTGGGCCCTAATCCAATCTGACTAGTATTCTTATAAGAGGAAATTTGGACACACCAGGGATGGGTACACACTGAAAAATAAAGTCGTGTGAGAACACAGCAAGAATATGGTCATCTGCAAGCCAAGGAGAGAGGCCTCAGAAGAAACCAGACTTGCCAACACCTTGATTTTGGACTTCTAGCCTCTAGAACTATGAGAAAATAAAAATCTATTGTTTAAGCTGCCCAGTCTGTGGTATTTTGTTATGGCAGCTCTAGTAAACTATTACCCTTAGCATTGAACATTCTTCAAAATCTACTGTAATATCCTTTTGAAGTATTCTAAAATAACTATTATGGTAAATTGATGTTGTTCTCAAATTTTCACTATTATAAAGAATGCTTCAATAAATAGGAAATTGGATATTCTTAGATATATTTTTCATCAAATAAGAATAGTTGGATTAACTCCTGTACTGTACTCTGGAGAAAATTATGTCTGCTCTCAAGGTCAAGCCTGGTGATATACTCACAAATTCTTACTTTTGGTTCCATTATTTCTATTCTTCTCATAGAATACCAACTTTCTGGCAACCTCAAACAGATTATATTGATAATACAATTAAATGAATTCATTTTCTTTACATCGGTTACATTCCAGACGTGAGGGTTAGGCCCTGATACCCTCTGTTAGATCTGAGAATTACTCTGAGCTCTTCCTTAGGTTAGGGAAGATATTCAGGTTTCCTTGATAAAAATTTAGGGAATGTCCTTGCCACGTAAGTAATACACTACACTCAGAGGGTGTCAGTTCTTGATTCCACTCCCAACTCTTGGGGGTTCACTATCACAAAGTAGGAAATAAGCACTGGTGTAGATATCAGAAAGAGGAGGAGCTGGCAATAATTCCCTACCCTGTGAAGTGTATTTAGCCTATTCTACCTGTGACCCAGGTACTCAGGCTCCATTAGTTTCTGCCATGAGGGGGTCTTTGTGATATTGTGATTTGGTCTTTGCCTCCTTTCCGGAACAGAGATCCTAAAATCCTTGGAATTCCCTAAAAGAGGAGCGCAATCAAGGTGTCTTTTGTTATGTTAATGAGTGACTTTTGGACCTAGCTTAAGAATGGGGGCTGGTTGCCAGGAGAAACAACTTTCAGTCCCACCCTCTGACCTTGGGGGAGGGGAAGGTTCTGGAGGGTGAATCAATCACCAGTGGCCAATGATTTAATCAACCATGTCTATGTAATGAAGCTGCCATAAAAACCCCCAAAAAAGGGAATTCCCTGGCAGTCCAGTGGTTAGGACTTGGCGCTTTCACTGCCGAGGGCCTGGGTTCAATCCCTGGTTGGGGAACTAAGATTTCGCAAGCTGTGTGGTGCGGCAAGAAAAAAAAAAAAAAAAAAAAAGCCCCAACAGACGGAGGTTTGAAGAGCTTCTGGGCTTCTGGGGTCTGGGTGCTCTCAGAGAGGGCATGGAATCTCTGTGCCCTTTCTTCATACCCTATGTATTTCTTCCATCTGTCTGTTCCTGAGTTATACCTTTTTATAATAGACTGGTAATCTAGTAAGTAAAATATTTCTCTGAGCTCTGTGAACTACTCTAGCAAGTAATTCAAACCAAGGAATGGGTTTTGGAACCTCCATTCTATATCTGGCAGTTCAGAAGCACAGGTGACAACCTGGACTTGGAATTGATGTCTGAAGTTGGAGGCAGGGCAGTCTTGTAGGACTGAGCCTGTGGGATCTGATGTTATCTCCGGGTACATAGTGTCAGAACTGTGTTGAATTTAGGACACCCAGCTAGTGTCTGAGAATTGCTTGGTGGTGTGGGAAAAACAACACGTGTGCGTGTTGTAACTGGGTGCAGAATTATAGTCTTGAACTAAATGTACCTGTCAAGCACAGCTAGGTCAGGAAAGAGGCCACCATAAGCTGCAATGGACATAGGGAGGCCTATGATCATAACTCTATCCCTAAGTGACAAAATAGGGGCAGAATTCACCTTAGAGGGGGCTTGAAATTTTCATGGATACCTCAAATCATATCTTCCTTCAGCCTCTTCGGTTTAAGTCCTATGAAGCATTTCCTGTTATTCATCACCTCTTCTTTCATTTTATTCATACAACAAAAAGAATTATTGAGCTTCTATTACATGTCAGGCACTGCACTAAGACATGAAAAGTCAAGGTCCCTGTCTTTGAGGAGTTCATAGTCTAGTGGGGAAAGATGAGCGTGTAAGCAGATAATTACAACACACTGTAATAATGCTATTACACAGTAAGTCCCCTACATACAAACGAGTTCCGTTCCGAGAGTGCATTCGTAAGTCCAATTTGTTCGTAAGTCCAACAAAGTTAGCCTAGGTACCCAACTAACACAACCGGCAACATAGTACTACACTGTAATAGGTTTATAATACTTTTCACACAAATAATACATAAAAAACAAACAAACACAAAAATAAAGAAAACATTTTTAATCTTACAGTACAGTACCTTGAAAAGTACAGCAGTTCGGTACAACAGCTGGCATACAGGGGCTGGCATCGAGTGAACAGGCAAGAAGAGTTACTGACTGGAGGAGGGAGAGGAGGTGGGAGATGGTAGAGCTGAAGGATCGTCAGCAACAGGAGACAGAGGGCAAGCTGCAATTTCACTCACGCCTGACATTGATGGCATGCACGTTCACATCTTTGAAAGTTCACAACTTGAAGGTTCGTATGCAAGGGACTTACTGTATCTCAAAAGAAAGAACAATCCACAGTGTATTAGGGGAAAAGGACAGAGAAAAGCCATCCAGGAAGAACTCACAGAAGAGGAGATAAAACCTATCAAATAGTCTACATGCTAGAACACTGATTCCAAACCAAGAAGATGGGATTTAACGGTAATAAATACTTAAATGTCATATATTCAATTTTAAAACTTGACTTTGAAGGAATAAGATGGAGTAAACTGACTTAAAATAATATGAAGAAAACCTGGAAGCTCTAAATGGGTCAACAATTTAAGTAAATCAGTTTTCTATTGCTGTGTAGCAAATGACCACAAATTTAGCAACTTAAAACAATCCCATTTATTACTGCATAGTTTCTGTGGGTCAGAAGTCCCAGCACAGATTGGCTAGGTCTTTGCTTAGGATCCCAGTAGTCTGAAATCAAGGTATAGGCCAGGACTGGCGCCTCATCTGGAACTTGGGATGCTCTTCCAAACTCACATAGTTGGCAGAATTCAGTTTCTTATGGTTGTGGGACTGAGACTCTCAGCTCCTAGAGGCCACCAGCAGTTCCCTGCTACATGGCCCTCTCCATAGGCAGTTTATTTCGTAGCAGTTTGCTTCTTCAAAGCTAGCAGGTGAGTTTCTCTCATTCTAGTTTGCTGAGATAGAGTCTTATATAACCTAATGTAATCATGAGAGTGACATACCATCACCTTTGCCATATTCTATGGATTAAAAGCAAGTCACAGGTTCTACCTGCACCCAGGGGAGGGGATTATACAGGGTGTGACAAATTGGGGGTCATTTTAGGGTATGTCCACCCCAGTAAGGCAGGTACTAAATATTGTAAGAGAAGCACAGTATCCATCTTGTTCATTCAAACCACATTTACAGACAACCCACAACGGGCAAGGAGCTATGTTAGGCACTGGAGATGCAGACATGAAGAAAAATCGTCCCTATTCTGTAGAACAAATAGGTAGCTATCTAGAAACAAATAAGTTGGATTCATAGATATATCTTGTACCAAAATACAATAAAATAAATTCCATATGGATAAAAAAACTTAAATATAAAATGAAACCATAACTAACCATAACAGTACTAGGAAAAATCCTACACCTCTTTTTTTTTTTAATCTCAGAGCAGAGAGGGGAGGTGCAGCAGGACAAAACTACTGCAGTCCTTAAGGCCCTTGCCCAGCTAGCCTGTAGGGCAGAGGTTCCACACACACTGGCAAGCCAAGAAGACCAGAGGCTACCAGACCTTTTCAGTGCCCAGCTCATAAAACAGGGGTGTCATTCCAAGAGGCCACTGTCCCTGACCTGATCTCCAGAGTAGAGGCTCAGAGACTTAGCACAGGAGGAGAGGCAGTTCTCAAGAACTATAAAAAATCCATTTTGTTGTGCAGTGGAGGCTAACACAACATTGTAAAGCAACCATACTCCAATAAAAATTAATTAAAAAAAATAAAGGTGGTTGAAGCACACACACACACAAAAATCCACAGGTAACATCATACTTAATGGTGAAAAACTGAATGCTTTCCCCCTATAATCAGGAACAAGACAAAGATGTCTACTCTCACTACTTATATTCAACATTGGAAGTTTGAGCTAGAGCAATTAGGCAAGGAAAAGAAACAAGATGCATCCAGATTGGGAAGGAAGAAGTAAACAGTCGCTATTTGCAGATGACATGATGTTGCATACAGAAAATCCCAAGAAATCCACTAAAAACCAACAGAACTAATAAGTGAGTTCAGCTGGGTTTCAGGGTACAAAATCAATATATAAAAGTTAATTGTATTTCTATACAGGAGCAATAAACAAACCAAAAATGAAATTTAAAAAAACTCCATTTATCTATAACAGCATCAAAAAGAATAAAATACTTATAATACATTTATCAAAAGAAGTACAAAACTTACATTCTGAAAACTACAAAATATTGTTGACAGAAATCAAAGAAGATGTTAAAAAATGGAAAGCCATCCCATGCTAATGGACCAGAAGGCTTGACATTAAGATGGCAATACTCTCCAAATTTATCTATGGATATAAGGCAATACTCATCAAAATTCCAATGGGCTTCTTTGCAAAAACTGACAAGCTGGGGCTTCCCTGGTGGCGCAGTGGTTGAGAGTCTGCCTGCCGATGCAGGGGACACGGGTTCGTGCCCTGGTCCGGGAAGATCCCACATGCCGCGGAGCGGCTGGTCCTGTGAGCCATGGCCGCTGGGCCTGCGCGTCCGGAGCCTGTGCTCCACAACGGGAGAGACCACAACGGTGAGAGGCCCGCGTACCGCAAAACAAACAAACAAACAAACAAAAAACTGACAAGCTGATTTTAAAACTCATATGGAAACTCGAGAGACCCAGAATAGTAAAAATCATCTTTAAAAAGAAGCACAAAGTTAGACGACTCACACTTTCCAATTTCAAAACTTACTACAAATCTACAGTAATCAAGAGACTGTGATACTGGCATAAGGACAGATATATAACTCAATGGAATAGAATTGAGAGTCCAGAAATAAACCTTCACATTTATGGTTAACTGATTTTTGACAAGGGTGCCAAGATAATTCAATGGGAGACAGAATAATCTTTTCAACAAATTATGTTGGGACAACTAGATAGTCACTTGCAAAAGACTGACTTTGGACGCCTATCTCACACCATATACAAAAATTACCTCGAAATGGATCAAAGACCTAAATATAAAAGCCAAAACTATAAAACTCTCATAAGAAAACATAGGTGTAAATCTTCATGACCTTGGAGTCAGCAATGGATTTTAGATATGACACCAAAAGCACAAGCAACAGAATTAATAGATAAATTGGATTTCATCAAAGTTAAAAACTTTTGTTCTTCAAATGACACCTTCAAGAAAGTGAAATGACAACCCATAAAATAGGGGGAAATATTTGCAAATCATTTATCTGATAAAAGATTTGTGTCTAGAATATATAACGAAGTCTTACAATTCAATAATAAAAAGATAACCACTTCACATCCACTAAGACGACTATTAAAAAAAAAAACAACAGAAAATAACAAATGTTGTTGTGCCTTGCTGGTGGGAATGTAAAGTGGTACAGTTGCTGTGGAAAACAGTATGGTGATTCCTAAAAAAGTTAAACATAGAATTACTATATGATCCAGCAATTCCAATTCTGAGTATATACCCAAAAGAACTGAAAGCAGGGACTTGAGCAGGTATTTGTACACCTGTGTTCATAGCAGTATTATTTACAATAGCCAAAAAGGTGGAACAACTCAAGTGTCCATTGACAGATGAATGGATAAACAAAATGTGGTATATACATACAATGGAATATTATTCCACCTTAAAAAGGAAGGAAATATTGACATGTGCTACAACATAGATAAACCTTAAAGACATCATGCTAGAGGAAATAAGCCAGTCACAAAAGGACATATATTATATGATTCCATTTATATGAGGTTCCTAGAGTAGTCAAATGAATAGAGACATAGAGTATAATGGTAGTTTCTAGGGGATGGGGAGAGGTGGGAATGGAGAGTTATTATTTAATAGGTACAGAGTTTTAGCTGGGGAAGATGAGAAAGTTCTGGCAATGGGTGGTGGTGGTGGTTGTACAACACTGTGAACATACTTTATGCCACAGAACTGTACACTTTAAAATGGTTAAAATGGTAAATTTTATGATATGTATATTTTACAACAATAAAAAAAATAAGATAAATAACTCAGTTTTAAAATGGGCAAAGGATCTGAATAGACATTTCTCCAATGAAGATATGCAAATGGCCAAAAAGAACATGACAAGATGCTCAACATCACTAGCCATCAGGAAAATGCAAATCAAAACCACAATAAGGGGCTTCCCTGGTGGTGCAGTGTGGTTAGGAATCTGCCTGCCAATGCAGGGGACACGGGTTCGAGCCCTGGTCCAGGAAGATCCCACATGCCGCGGAGCAACTAAGCCCAGGTGCCACAACTACTGAGCCTGCACTCTGGAGCCGGCGAGCCACAACTACTGAGCCCACGTGCCACAACTACTGAAGCCCACGTGCCTAGAGCCTGTGCTCTGCAACAAGAGAAACCACCGCAATGAGAAGCCTGCGCACCTCAACAAAGAGCAGCCCCCGCTCGCCGCAACTAGAGAAAGCCCGCCCACAGCAACAAAGACCCAATGCAGCCAAAACTAAATAAATAAATTAAAAAAAAAAAAGAATCCGCCTGCCAATGCAGGGGACACGGGTTTGAGCCCTGGCCCGGGCAGATCCCACATGCCGCAGAGCAACAAAGCCCGTGCGCCACAACTACTGAAGCCTGCGCGCCGTGCTCTGCAATAAGAGAAGCCACTGCAATGAGAAGCCCGCGCACTGCAATGAAGACCCAACGTAGCCAAAAATAAAAATAAGTAAATAAAATAAATTTATTAAAAACACACACACACACAATAAGGGGACTTCCCTGGCGGTCCGGTGGTTAAGACTCCACACTTCCACTGCAGGGGCCGTGGGTTCGATCCCTGAAAAAAAAAACAAACCACAAGATACCACTTCACACCCATTAGGATGATCAAAAAGACAGATAATAACAAGTATTGGTGAAGATGTAGATTAATTGGAAGCCTCATACATTGCTGGTGGGAATGTAAAATGGTGCAGTCTCTGTGGAAAACAGTCTTGGCAATTTCTCCAAAGGTTAAACATAGAATTACTATATGACCCAGCAAATGTACACCTAGATATATACCCAAGAGAAATGAAAACATATGTCCACAAAAAAACTTGTACACAAATATTGATAGCAGCATTATTTATAATAGCCAAAAAATAGAAACAAATGTCTATCAATTGATGAATGGAAAAATAAAATGTGGTATGTCCATATAGTCAAATATTATTTCTCATTATAAAGAAATGAAGTACTAAAAAAAATACTAAAAGAAAGAAAAACAAATGAAGCACTGCCACATGCTATAACATTAACCTTGAAAACTGTATGCTAAGAGGAAGAAGACAGTCACAAAAGAGCATACACTGTATGATTCCATTTATATGAAATATCTAGAATAGGCACATTTATAGATATGGAAAATAGATTAGTGGCTGCCAGGGGCTGGAAGGGTTGAGAGGAATGAGGAATGACTGCTAAACTCTGTGAATATACTAAAACCCATTTAAATAGGTGAATTGTATGGTACATGAATTATAGCTCAATAAAGCTTTTTAAAAAATATACAGGTGAATTTTTTTTTAATGAGGGAGATCTTTAGTTTTGTGGATGTATACAAACATATATATCTATCTAATAGATAGAATAGATGTAGATACATACACAGATCTCCAATATATATGGTTAAGTGAATAAAGATGTAAGACAGCATATAAGATTACATCATTTCTCTAAAAAAGAAGAAAAATCATATATATTATATATATATATAATATATATATACACAGTTGTTGTTATATACATAGTTTATTGCTTTTCTCAACTGGGGTTCAGAGATTAAAGCCCTATAGAACATTATTTGTGTGAATATTTTCTTAATTTCCCCAAGAACTGTACATAACTAATGCCATTCTAGATGCATGGGTGATAAGTTTATTCATTACATACAATGGATGCCTTAGGGCAGGGGTCCCCAATCCCTGGTCCATGGACCGGTATCAGTCCTTGGCCTGTTAGGAACCAGGCTGCACAGGAGGAAATGAGCGGCAGGTGAGCGAGCGAAGCTTCATCTGTATTTACAGCTGCTCCCCATTGCTCGCATTACCGCCTGAGCTCCAACTCCTGTCAGCATAATGGTGAGTTGTATAATTATTTCATTATATATTACAATGTAATAATAATAGAAATAAAGTGCACAATAAATGTAATGCACTTGAATCATCCCGAAACCATCCCCACCCCTGGTCTGTAGAAAAATTGTCTTGCATGAAACCGGTCCATGGTGACAAAAAGTTTGGGGACCACTGCCTTAGGGCATTAGGGCTGGGCTGCAAAGGGTGTGTATACAGAAGCTGAAAACCCTGGTTCCCACTGGGATGGGAATGGGAGGGAAATTTTTGCTGGTATGACCTTTTATAACTTTTGAATCTTGAACCAAAAAAGAAATATTAATAGGGACTTCCCTGGTGGTCCATTGGTTGGGACTTCGTCTTCCAGTGTGGCAGGGGGCGGGGTGTGGGGGCGGGGTGCAGGTTCAACCTCTGGTCAGGGAGCTGGGATCCCACCTGCCTTGTGGCTAGAAAACCGAAAGGTTAAAAAAAGTGGAGGCAATATTGTAACAAGATCAGTAGAGACTTTAAAAACGGTCAACATCAAAAAAATCTTAAAAAAAAGAAATATTAATAAAAATTTTAAGTTAAGTTTATGAAAAAAGGAAGAAAATAAAGTTAACTAAAGCTGGATATAGAATTAATGAAGTATACATTTTTCTCACAATACAGTAGATCCTAAAGCATGTTTACTAGCTGAGGGCAAAAATCTGTGATGAAGATAAAAAAAATTTAAGAGATAAGAAAGAGAAGGAATAATATTGGCCAAGTTAGGACCCTGTAGAGATGGGAGGATATAGGATGCCAAGCACAGGCAGAAGATTATTGGCTTTTCACAAAGGGAGGTAAACAGAAAAGGCTGAGCACAAATTTTGTAACTATATTTTGAAGTAGAAGAGCTGGTATCTGGCTTCAATTTTCTTTATTAAGGGGAGGCAAGAATATCTTCAAAATGGGAGGGAATGGAGACGGAGCAGGCAACCTGAGAAGAGAGGTGAGGGAAGGCTTGAAACAGCATCTATGGGGAATGGGAGCAAAAGCTAGCCAGTAATAGTAAAAGGATTGCTAGGTCACTGTGGTTCCTTTGGGGGCTTTGTGCATTTCACTTGGGGCTCCACATCTGAGGAGGGCTCTGCCAGCTACATGTAAGTGCAACCAAGATGGGAAGTTTTCTGGAAACCTTGTCACATGAGGACTGGCTAAAGAAGCTAGAACTACTGAACTTAAAAAAAATGAATCTAAAATGGGCAGATGGGAAAGGAGCCACGAACAACAGTCAAATATGTGATGGTTTGCCACATAAGAAAAGGTCAGAATTAGGAAACCTTCTAGCTCTAAGATTCTGTGATTTGCTCCATACTACTGTTATCTTCCCAAACAGACTATAAGCATTCACTGGTTGGTGAATGAATCTGCATAAGGACTGAAAGCAGACCACCACTGGAGTGATGGGGGTTAGAATGTAGTAGATTAAAGGGTGAATGAAAGGGGAGGAAAGGAAGACAATAAATACAGACTGCCCTTTTTAAAAGCAGAGCTATAAAGGAAAAGAGAAAAATAAATTGAACTAAAGAGAAATGAAGAATTCAGGAAGGGCACAGTGATAATATCTAATAGCATTTCATCGATTCAAAAATGTACATTTCTTCATGTTTTTAACATTTCTGAAATTGGCATGCAGTTTATAAGTAATGGAATGTCACGATTGCTGTTGGCCAGGCAGCAGTTGTGATATAATTGTCATTGCCTGACACCTTCTGGTAAGATCGAGAAAGTACCAGCATCAAAACTTGCAGAATGTGGGAACGGATGTATATGTATGACTGATTCACTTTGTTATAAAGCAGAAACTAATAAAAAAAAAAAGAAAAGAAAAAAAAAACTTGCAGAATGGTTGTCAGCAACGTGGAAGAAAACCCCGGACAAAAGTAGAATACTTCTTTCGCCCCACCAGAAATACTGCATTGCCAATGTCCTTAATGACAAACAATAGTATTGTGAGGAAAATCCAGAACATATTGACTGAGCCAAAAAGTAATTCAGAAGACTCAGATTCCAAATGTGAACATGTTTTAGAAATACCTTAACCAATTTTCATTTCAGGGTTCTTTGTAACATATGTACAAGAGTTATAGATGATAAAAATCCATTTCTAAACAAGTCTTAAAGAACGCTCTCAATAATTATAAAGTATAAATTATAAAAGCTAAAATAGTATTGTGTTATAATTTATTTGGCCATATTTTTTTCTTTCTTTTTTGTTTATTTAATTTTTTATTGAAGTATAGCTGATTTACAATGTTGTGTTACTTTCTGGTGTAGCGCAAGGTGGAATTTTTTTCTTTCTTAGTGGTGCATAAAACAAGGGTATGTCTTATAGTCAAGGTTGTTTCAGATTAGATGAAATATAAGTTCTACATCTTGAATTAGAGTACCATACTAGTAGGTGTAAAACAAAAAAGCTCAATTATTGGGCATTAAAAAATGTATTCAGGCTTCCCTGGTGGTGCAGTGGTTGAGAGTCTGCCTGCCGATGCAGGGGACACGGGTTCGTGCCCTGGTCCGGGAAGATCCCACATGCTGCGGAGCGGCTGGGCCCGTGAGCTATGGCTGCTGGGCCTGTGTGTCCAGAGCCTGTGCTCCGCAACAGGCGAGGCCACAACAGTGAGAGGCCCGCGTACCGCAAAAAAAAAAAAAAAAAAGTATTCATTCATTTATTCAAGAAATATTTACTTAGAGTGTACTACGTGCCAGGCACTGGACGCTGGATATACAGTGGTGAATAAGGTAGACATTGTCTTCACTCTCATTGAGCTTAAGTGCTAGATAAGACAGCAGTTCCCAAACTGGTCCCTCAAAATTAGTTTCTTAAGATACTCCAAGAAAAAAAGTAGTTCTGTGATCAGATTAGTTTGGGAAATGTTGCACACTAAATTCACTTTTTCACAATGTACATTACCACACTAAAGGCTTTTTAAGCTTTTGTTTCACTCTGCACATCCCAAACTTATTAATTATGTAAATCCAGAGTCAGAATTGTGATGCATAATATAAAAAGAACTCGTACAAATCAACTCAAAAAAGACAAACAATATGGGCGAAGGACATCAACAGGCAATTCACAGAAGAAATTGGTTAATGACCAATACATCTTAAAAAATGCTCAACCTCACTCATATTTAAGAAATACAAATTAAAACAATGAGAGAGCAGACTTCTGCCCATTTGAGTGGCAAAAATGGAAAATGATAAATGACAAATAGTGTTGTGAAGATGTGGGGGGAAGATACTCTCATTCACTGATAGTTGGAGTGTGATGTGGGTCTATGTTTTAAGAGTACAATTTGGCGATATCTACCAAATTTACGTTATGAATTTATCCTACAGAAATACTTACACGGGTGCCCAAAGATGTATGTACAAAGGATGTCTACTGCAGCACTGTCTGAATAGTGAAAAACTGGAAAGAACCCAAATGCCCATCAATTGGACCTTTAATAAACAATATTACATCTACACAAAGGTCTACCATGAAGCCATTATAAAGATAAGAGAGTTCTAATTGAAGATATCTGAGTAAAGATGTGTGCTTATCTCTTCCCTTTTGACATCCATTAAAATGATAATAAAGGAATAAGGCCTTAACAGTGAAAAAAATGGGCTTAACAAATTTCTGGAAGATTGGAAATGTGTCAACTGATGAAACAGAATGGAACAAGCCAATGTACCTGGCAGAATCCCAGAAAGGCTCCTATTTCAGAGCTGGCAAGTATTCAAGGTCAAACTAAGAAGGGAGTCTGAAAACTATGGGGTGAATTGAAAGCCTGTCTATGAAACAAATGTCCGCATTGGTTCCCCATGATCTCCCCACCCATCATCCCCACATTCAGCATATTTCACCCAATCTTTACCTCCCAGCAAAAAAAGAAAAAAAAGGAAGAAAAAGAAAGAAAGAATGAACAAAAGAAAGCAAGGAAAGAGAGAAAGGAAGAAAGAAAAGAGAGAAACAAAAAGAAAAAATAAAAGAAGACGAGGACTCAGTAGAAATAGAATAAACACCTGGAGAAAACTAAAGGGTAGTATAGGTTTTTGTGCTCCAGTGCAAATGAAAACGCTTCTTAATCTGGCATTTGGGGTCCCCCCGCCTAAAGGCAACTTCCAAACACAAGTCTAAAGAGAAGGCTGCTAGTCACAAGCCCTGACCAGTTACAAAGATGTCTAGTCCAATCCCTTATTTAGAGGAGAGAACTAGTGAGAAAATGGATCTACATACATAAAGTAGAAAAACCTATATCAACTGTCTATTCTTTCATTTATAAATATGAAGAGACAATCAAAGACCATCAGACATATGAAGAAAAACAGCATTATGAAAAGAAAGGCCAAGAGAAGCAAGCAGAATTAACCCCGGAGGAAACAGATAATTCAGAGAAGAGATTTTAAGGGCCTACTAAGACCAAAGGGGAAAAAAGACCCATACTTAGACACTATATCATTTTATACCATCAGAAATAGAGAAAATTATAAATGCTTCCAGAAAGAAAAAGCAGGTTTCCTGTAAAGAAACAAAGATCAGGTTTCTCATTAGCAACACTGGATGTTAGAATAACTCTCTAAAATTCTGAGGGAAAATTATTCTGAACCTAGAATTTAAAACCTAGCCAAATCACCAATCAAGTGTGAGTACAAAAAGATATTTTCAGAAATGTAAAGACTCAAAAGAATAACTCCTGCACAGCCTTTCTTATTTTGTTACTCTAAGATGTACTTCAACAAAACCAGGGTAAATCCCAGAAAGAAAAAGACATGGGAAACAAGAAATAGGAGACTTAACTCATGAATCCAGTGACAAAAACCCTCTAGGATGACAACTGGGAAGTAGGCCTAGAAAGCAATCAGTCCAATTTAGAATGAGAAACCAGAGTGCTACAGAAAGAATGTCTTCAAGAAGAATGAAATTGATTCCAAGTGATGGATAAATTAAGAAGCTAGAAAATATTAATGATGAGAAAAAGTGATCTCTTTCCTCAAAAAGAAAATATAAAAGGCAATTAGAAAGTCCAGGAAAAACAAACAAAACTGTACAGGAGAATAATAACAGAAATATGAAGCATTCCTGGTTATATGGTGGACTAGGTATCTGAACAAAACCTCCCACAGAAAACCCCTTAAGAGACTGGATAAAACATAAAGCACCTTATTAAAAGCATCAAAGAACTGGTAAGATAAAAAGGAATTAATAAGATAAAAGGGAACCCATATAGACATGCGATGCACTGAAGCTGCTTTGCCCTGGGAGCATTTGCAAGACCTGGTGACCTTCAGGTAAAACATTTGTGGACTCCTAGGTCCCTCCAAGGTGGGGAGTCTAAAAAAGGTCTTCTTCTTGTACCCCTGGGTTTTAGCTGGATCCTGAAAGGGCCACAGCCTTAAATAAGGGCAAACTAGAAAGTAACCTCACCAAACCCCACTTCCCCAGCTCTGGGTGACTGAAAAGAAAAGACTGCCTTGGCTCTGAATATAATAGAGGGGAGAATCATGTCCTTGAGAAATTGAACAATAAGCTGGTCCTTGCTCAAGTTTATAGCTCAAATACACACTATCTGGTGGTCAAAAAACCCCACAAAACCTTCATTTAGTTTACATAGTCCCAGACCATTTCTCATAAGTGCCTAGCAGAAGCAAACACAGAAACTTTCTGAAAGAATGTTCTTTTACCCTACTCCTCAAAAAACTCCCACAAATAATTTCCTGAGGAAAATGAGAAGCTCACTCTCAGAAATGAGTAAAACACACCTCTCTCACAAGAAAGCCTATTTTTTTAATATTGAAAATACCAATTTTGACAAGAATGTGGAGGGATAATTACTGATAATTACTAATGGCAGTGTAAATTGGTATAATCACTTTGGAAAACTATTTGGTAGTATCTAATAAAGCTAAACATGCATTTACTTTACAACTCAGCAATTCTACTTCTTAGGTAAACATTCAACAGAAATAAATGTATATATCCATCAGAAGACATGTATAAGAATACTCATAGCAGCTTTATTCATAAAAGTCAAACATTACCAATCCACCAACAGGAGAATAAATGAATAAACAGTGGCATATCCATACAAAGGAATATACTTAGCATTAAAAAGGAACAAACTATTGATACAGGCAACAACATGAACGAATCTCAAAAACATTATACTGAGCAAAAGGATCCAGACACAAAAAAGTATACATACTGTTGATTCCACTTATATGCCATTCTGGAAAAGGCAAATCTATAGTAACAGGAAGCAAATAAATGGTTGTCTGGTGCCATGAGTGAGAAGGATTGACTGGGAAGGAGCACAAGGGAACTTTCTGGGATGATAAAAATGTTCTCTCTTGACAGTGGTGGTAGTTACACAGGTGTATTTATTTGCCAAAACTCATCAAACTATATGTGTAAAATAGGTACACTGTATTATATTTTACTTTATGTAAATAATATTTCAGAAAGTTGATTAAAAACTTTAAAAACTTGTAAAAATGAGCGATATAATAATTGCAATTAAAACTTAATGGAGGGACTTCTCTGGTGGCACAGTGGTTAAGAATCCACCTGCCAATGCAGGGGACACGGGTTCGAGCCAAGGTCTGGGAAGATCCCACATGCTGCAGAGCAGCTAAGCCCATGCGCCACAACTACCAAGCCTGCGCTCTAGAGTCCGCGAGCCACAACTACTGAGCCCACGTGTCACAACTACTGCAGCCCACATGCCTAGAGCCTGTGCTCCACAACAAAGAGAAGCCACCACAATGAGAAGCCCGCACACTGCAACAAAGAGTAGCCCCTGCTCGCTCCACAACTAGAGAAAGCCCGCGCACAGCAACGAAGACCCAAAGCAGCCAAAAATAAATGAATTAAAAAAAAAAAACAAGGGACAGGGTGATTCTTGGAAGGTGGTAAGGTGGCATAGTTTTTCAATTGCCCCAAGTTCCTCTATAAAAAGAAAAAATAGGACAGCAAAACCCAAAACATATAGACAATATCTGCAACAAAACTAGGTAACAAGATACCCCCATGAACCTCAAAATATGAGGAAAGGGGACAAATTACCAGCACCTATAAGACACATGTGGGTTTCAGCAAAAGGAAGCAGAGGGAAGCAATGGGGCATCTAAAAGACCAGAGAATCCCTAAATAGCCAAAGTTACTCAGTGGAAAGCTCAGAGGGACAGTTTAAGGACAGCAGCTAAAACTGGGAGAGATTTTGCATATGCTCATAGCAGAGCAGTGGTAAGACCTAAAGAGGCTGGAACAATCTGGGCCTGGAGTAGTGTGAGCCCCATGAACTCTCAAAACTAACAAGCTAAAGCTCCATCCTAGGACAAAGCCCACACTGAGGAGAAACTTCTGGGAGTAGAATCCAAACTAGGCAGTGCAGCAACAGAAGGTCCAGATGAAAATAGGAGAGGGGAGCAGCACCATGATATCATTTGTTTTAATATTACACAAAAGCAACAGAAGAGGGAGCTCAAAAGCCATGAATTTAAAAATCTACTCTAAATCCAACGTTTTTGTAAAATTAAAAAAAAATCTTTTCATGTAAAAATGAGCAACAGAAAAGGATCAAGGTTATATTTATTATAATGGAAAAAATAAGGCTAATAACATCCCTTGACAATAAAAGCATGGCAGATAAATGACAAAATATGAAAACTATAACCTACTATTTTAAAACAAGTAAAAAGACATTAAGAAAATGATACGAGATGTGAAAGAACAACATAATGCAGAATTAGAAAAACTCAAAAGTTAGGTAATAGAAATAAGGAAAGAATTGGAAATAAAAGAAAAAATCAGAAATGAATTCTAAACTAGAAGGAGCATGAGAGTGAATAAACTCAACACACAGTGCCTTAAGAGAAAAAGAAAATGAAAAGAGGAAAAAAATTTAAACTAAAAAGAAAAGAGAGATAGAAAGAATTTGAGGAAAAGTGACAAATTCAGAAGATAGTTAAAGAAAATCCAACATACATAAAGAAAACCAAAGCAAGGGAAAAAGAATGAATAATAAAGACCATAGGAAAGTTTTCTTGAAATAACTTTTGACACACTTGAAACAACATTTAAGAAGGTAATTTGTGGGGCTTCCCTGGTGGCGCAGTGGTTGAGAGTCCGCCTGCCAATGCAGGGGACACAGGTTCGTGCCCCAGTCCGGGAAGATGCCACATGCCACGGAGCGGCTAGGTCCGTGAGCCATGGCCGCTGAGCCTGCGCGTGCGGAGCCTGTGCTCCACAACGGGAGAGGCCACAACAGTGAGAGGCCCGTGTACCACAAAAAAAAAAGAAGGGAATTTGTGTAACTGAGAAAATTAACCCAAAATGATCATATCGTAGTATAATTACTGGACTTTAAGGAAAAAAATCTTATGTATCCAAGTAAAGAGAACAAGGGAAAGAAAATCAGCCAGTCATCAGATGTATTGACAGCAATGGTTTATGCCAGAAGAAAATTAATTTACATATTCAAGATATACATGAAAGAAAATGTGAGGTAAAGAGTTTATATCCAGCCAAATTGACTGGTGTGGGCTGACTTGTGTCCCCTCTCAGTGTTCTTATGTTGAAGCCCAGTATCTCAGAATGTGAACTATATTTGGAGGCAGGGCTTTTCAAGGTGATTAAGTTAAAATGGGGCAATCAGAGTGGGCCGTAATTCAATCCCACTGTCCTCATAAGAGGAAATTTGGACACAAAGAGAGATACCAGTAACGTACATGCACATAGAAAAGATTATGCAAGGACACATTGAGAAGTTGACCATCTGCAAGCCAAGGAGAAAGGCCTGAGATGGAATCAAACTTGCCAACACCTAGGTTTTGGACTTCTAGCCTTCAGAACAGTGAGAAAATAAATTTCTGTTGTTTAATTCACCCAGTCTGTGATATTTTGTTACGGCAGCCCTAGCTAACAAATACACTGACTTTCTAGATTAGAGCCTACGAACTATTATCAACATGTAATCACTCAGGAAAGATTGGTCTTATGAACCCTATCTGAGGAATCTACTAGAGAATGAACTTCAGAAAACCAAAATAACTAGAAAGACATTGACATAAGGACTGGTAGTGAGCATTAAATAAATATAATAAACACACACACACACACTAAGATTCAATGAACGCTCTAAGTAAGAGCATAGCATATAATTGCTACAGAAGGGGAGAAAATGGAGAGATGATATGCAAAAGAAATGTTTAATTGTTTTTGTAATCATATTGGTGGTGGTAGTATTAATACTGTTATTCTGAGACAGTTGTGTATGTCAGTGGGACAAAGCAAATGAGTAATTATGTGATATTCTATTATTCCCTATATCTTTGGGAACCGAGATTCTCAAGTTTGAAAGAAAGGAGATTCAAATATAACACAGGAGTTAACTAAAATCCCGTAGGCCTGACTTTGAATTAAAGTATCTGTGTGAACTCATGAGGCATTTTTTCTTAAAAGGCTTAGAAATAGTGACCAGCCCTGCACCTATGAGCACCGCTAGTATCTAGACTGTGGCCTTGAAATACCATTTCCCACTAAAAAGAAACCAGGGCTTTTTGGAGAAGTGGCTGATTCCAGGTTTGGGGCAGGAAATGTGCAAGGTGAGTCCGAGATATCAAATATATTCAAATCCATGAGTTCATAATGATTTAATTATTGTTAAAAAATAAATAAAATCATACATATCAGCACTATGCAAAGGGCCCCTATAAATGTACAGCAAATAGTTAACAGAGCTTATCTCTTGGGACTAGGATTATAGAGAATTTTTCTTTCAAAGTCACAACTTTCTAGGTTGTTTGCTTAAAAGTTAATGAGCACACATTACTTCTGTGATTAGCGAAAGCAGTGATTAAAGAAAAACATTTTAAAGACTGTGATAATCACATAGTTCTCAGGAATCAGTTTATAAAACGAAGCATCCTCATTGACGTAATCAAAATTGAGCAATGACTAACACTTGGCTTTGGTAAATGGTATGAATAAAGTTTCCTAATCTCACTTTTAGAATGTTGTTGTATTATTGTTCAAAATTCATAGTTTTGAATAGCTAGCAGACTATTGTTATCAATAAAAATTCATATACCCTCACAAATGGATTTCTGATCAGGTGGTTCAGTAGTTAAAAAAAAAAAAGTAGAACCCTGCTTTAAGTTTTAGCCGTTTCTTCCCTTCTGCTTTGGTGGGATGTGAGGATCAAAGGGAAAAGCTTCACAGAAACATTCTTATCTTTCACCATTTAACCTATGTGCCATGGATCTCAAAAGTGGTCTCTAGACCAGCATGCATAAATTCTCAGGCCCCATCCAGGCCTACAGATTCAAAATCTCTGGGAAGTGAGGCCCAGCAAGCTGTGTTTTTTTAAATTTTTATTTATTTATTTTTGGCTGTGTTGGGTCTTCGTTGCTTCACACAGGCTTTCTCTAGTTGCGGTGAGCGGGGGTTACTCTTTGTTGCGTGCGCGGGCTTCTCATTGCAGTGGCTTCTCTTGTTGCCGAGCACGGGTTCTAGGCTCACGGGCTTCAGTAGCTGTGGCACGCAGATTCAGCAGTTGTGGCACGCAGATTCAGCAGTTGTGGCTCACGGGCTGTAGAGCACAGGCTTGGTAGTTGTGGCGCACGGGCTTAGTTGCTCTGCGGCATGTGGGATCTTCCCAGACCAGGGCTCAAACCCGTGTCCCCTGCATTGGCAGGTGGATTCCTAACCACTGCTCCACCAGGGAAGCCCAAGCTGTGTTTTAATAAGCCTTCTAGGCAAGGTTACCAGATAAAATACAAAATGGCCCAGTTAATTTTGAATTTCAGATAAACAACAAATATTTTTTTCCTATAAATATTTGCAATATTTGGTACATAATTATATTCAAATTAAAATTTAATGGGCGTCTTGTTTGTTTGGTTGGTTTTTATTATTTTTTCAAAATCTGGCAACTTGACTTCCAAGTAATTCTGACCCATGCTAAAGTTTGAAAACCACAGGGGTAAAGGTAAGAGCACGGGCCTTGGATTCGGATAGATCTGACTCCACCATTTTGTTAATAATGGATGGAATCTCACAAATATGACTGGTATCTCCATGTGACAAAGGAGACCATGGGGGAGAGAGCCAACCAGCCTCAGGGACTGGAGTAAAGTTTGTTAGCAGAAAGGGCCTGGATTTTAACAGAAAGTTCAAAAACACCCTGAGTGACTGCTACTCTAGTGCCCATGGGGTGCAGTTCTCATACAAAGCATAACTTTAGCCTAAATGGGAGAAAGGGCTGGGGCGGGGTTGGGGGACCCAAGGAAGGGAAAAACAGAAATATACAAGAGAGGAAGGAGAATAAAGGGCACAGAAAAGGTCTATGACTTAGAACTGGCCAATGTCAACTTGTATTCATTTCAGCTTCTCTACCACTGACTTTGTAGGGAGAAAAGACTGGGGAAGAGTCCCTCTCTTTGAGTATAAAGAGGCTCCTGGGCAGCACCAGCCCTGCTCTGTGAGCCTCTAAAGCAGTGATTCTCATCCAGGGGTGATTTTAACTGTCCACAATGTCTGGAGACATTTTTGACTGTCACCATGTGGTGGGGTGGGAGGGTGTGCTACTGACATCTAGTGGGTAGAGACCAGAGATACTAGTGAACATCTAACATGCATAGGACAGCTCCCCACAACAAAGAATTACCCAGCTGCAAGTATCAAATTTCAAGGCTGAGAAACCCTGCTCTAAAACAGGTCAGTGTCCAGAAAGAGCTACCCTCTTTGCCACAGCCTCATCCCCTTACCCCAAACCACAGACCTGCGTTTTCACTGCACCACAGTTTATACATGCACATTCCCATAATGAGCAGGCTACTAGATTCTCTAAGCCTTTGTATCCAAATCTATACAATGTGGGTAAAAGTATTTACCTCATAGGGTTATTGCAGGGATTAAATGAGGTAATTTAGCTCTTTAGGTTCAAACACTTATTGAGCACCGACACTATGTGCCGGGTGTTGAGGGTACAGACACACTCCTTGCTGTTAAGGATTTAAGTCTAGTGAGTTCTAAGGCCCAGAGTAGATTTTCAAACATAGGCTAATTTCCTTCACACTCAGCCCCTACCCATGTCCTTCTCTTTCATTATTAGACGGGAGCCGAATCCTCTATCTTGCCAGAGAACTAGAAGGAAGAGCAGAATTAATGCCTATTATGAAGAGGAGTTACATCACAAGTTTGTGCTATTTTGCTGATGCTTCTCACCATGAATTTTAAACACAGCATTGAAGCGAAAGTATTGTTCTTAATATCTAAAGAGGCTAGCATCTGCTCTGTTCTCAAAATTGACTATTACCCTTGAACGTGGTCAGGAAATAAAAAGCAAGCTCACCCTCTTTCTGACCCTGACCTGCGTGGCTCCTACATCCTGCTCTGGGAGGGCTTCAAGGAGCCAGGTAAGGTTATTGGAATATTAGAAAATTTAGGTGCTCTCCCAGCATTCCCATTTGTTCATGAAATGGAATGAGAGAAAGGGATGAAAGGGAGGACTCAAGCATCATATCCAGGTTTGGGGGTTGAGAAACTAAGTGATAGTGGTGCCATTTACTGAGATTGGAAAGTTTTGGGAAGCAAATTTGGAAGGGAAATCAGGAGTTCTACTTTGGACATTTTAGAAAATCTCTCTTCCTCTTGCCTCTAACCTCTCCTTCTCTCAGCCTGTACAAATGATCAAGTATCTTTTCTTAAAACAAATGAAGCTCTCCCCAAACCTTATAATCCCTCTAACTGCTACCCCTCTCCTTCCCTTTAGGTCTGAACTTCTTTAAAGGATCATCTATTTCTCACTATATCTACTTCCTTACCTCTGAGTCTCTTCTCAACCCCTGCAATCTGGTTTCTGACCTCACCATATTATTGGAACTACATTCACTAGGGTGACAAATAATGCCCTAATTGCAAATCTAATGGATACTTTTCAGTCCTAATCTCACTGGGCCTCTCTGTAGCCTTGGACATGGCTGATCACATCCTTTTCTTTGACGATCTCTCCTCCCTTGGCTTCCCTGGCATCACTCTCTCCTGCTTCTCTCCCTCCTCTGTGACTTTTCCTTCTCACATTCTTCCTGACTCTATCTGCTGCTTAAATGTATTTGCAGGGGTT
This sequence comes from Hyperoodon ampullatus, assembly GCF_949752795.1. Classification (NCBI taxonomy): domain Eukaryota; kingdom Metazoa; phylum Chordata; class Mammalia; order Artiodactyla; family Ziphiidae; genus Hyperoodon; species Hyperoodon ampullatus. Next base: position 60,305,288 of record NC_136913.1, read on the forward strand.
CTGTTCAGCTCTTTCCTCACTTTACACTGTTTTCAAGAATGACCCTATCATTTGGATCCCATTTAGATGATTTTGGCTCTCACCTATAAACTGTCAACTCTCAATTTGTTATCTCCCAACTCTAATTCTCTTTGGAACTACAGACTCATATTCTGAGTTGCCTACTAGACAGGTCATCTAGATGCTCCTAGATGACAAACTCAACACATTCAGAATTCAGTTCTAAACAAGGCAATTTACAGAAGAAATTCAAGTTGCCAGAAACATATGAGAAGATGCCCAATCTCACCTAGTAATCAGGAAAATGCAAATTAAAGCAATAAATGCAATGTTTCTCACCAAGGCTGGCAAAAATTCACAAGAATGATAACATCCAATGTTGGCAAAGATTAGGGATAACAGGGACTCTCATACACCTCTGGTAGAAGTAAGACTTACTGTAACCTTTCAGGAAAGTAATCTGGCAATATCTATTAAAATATGAAATACATGTATATATATATATATCTCTTATATGCCAAAGAAATTGCCACACAGGTCCATAAGGTGCATGTATGAGTATGCTCATCACATTGTTGTTTGTGTTAACAGGAAGGTGGAGGTAATCTGCTTGTCCATCACTGGAGAAGCTGATAGGGAAAATATGGTAGTCATATACCTTGGAGTACTATACGGCAGTTAGAGGGAATGCCTTAGATGCTTTTTTTTTCTTTGTTTTTTATTTTATTGGAGTATAGTTGATTTACAATGTTGTATTAGTTTCAAGTGTATGGCAAAGTGATTCAGTTATACATATACATATATTCATTCTTTTTTAGATTCTTTTCTCATATAGGTTATCACAGAATATTGAGTACAGTTCCCTGTGCTATACAGTAGTTCCTTGCTGGTTATATATCTTCTATACAGTAGTGTGTTTGTGTTCATCCCAAGCATCTGATTGGAATGGCTTCTACAACAGTGTGCAGAGTGAAAAAAAAACATTGGAATGTCTAACACAATATGATTTATTTAAATTAAAATAATACACACATAAAATAACAAATTGCATTTTATAAGAATATATTCAAACAAAAGGATATACATTAAGGAATGGTTGCCTGAGGAGTGAAGAGGGGATGGAAGTGGAGAACGGGGCTAAAAGAAAACATACAAACAAGGGAGGAATCTTGCATGAGCCAATGATGACAATATGCTATCAACTGAGGAATATGATTCCCTCAGCCCACAGCACTGAGGACATCCCCGCAATTAATAACACACTCTCTTTCATCTTACAGTCTAAGATGGGAACATTTTTTGCCACTAACAATAATGCTGCAATAAATATTCTTTATATGTATATTTTTGTATTAGTGATTATGTCTGTAGCATACATTTCAATTGTGATATCTCCACATATAGAATAGTATGCAGCTATTAGAAAGGATGAATTACAAAGAAATCCATGCTAAGACACATCATAATTGAACTTCTGAAAATGAAAGACAGAAAAAATCCTGAAGTCAGCCAAAGAAAAACGATGCTCTACTTATAAGTGGACATCAATTTGAATGATAACAGACTCCTCACCTGAAACCATGCAGGCCAGAAGATAGCGGCACAAAATTTTTCAAGCACAGAAAGAGCAGAACTGTCAGATTAGGGCAGGAAACACATAAGATGAGCCTAGAACATCTTGTAGAGCCAGAAAGTAAGAAAGTGCTCAAAAGGAAAAATAACCACAATGATAGGGGTATGTCAAAGGGACACAGGAGCCAACTAAAAGAGCTCCCAATGGCCAAAGCTAGAACAATTTGAGCAACACAAAAAAGTAGTATTGGATTATAATCCAAAGTATAAAATAAATACCCATGAGTCTATACTGATATAATGATTGACTGATTGGATGGATAAATACATACATACAAACATACATTTATTCATACACACATACATACATATATGGGGGAAAAGAGACAAATCTCCCAATCAAAATTCTAAATAATTTATGTAGATAGTTTGCTCTCAAGGAGATAGAGCAAAACTCTACTCAAGTTTGGGTGCACACAGTGACTTCCAAGAGTACAATATGGGAAGGGGGATAGAAGAGTAAATTTACTATGGAGAAACCTGACAAACACCACCTCAGCCAGGTGCTCAAGGTGAATATCTAAAGTGATAAGTCATTTTGATATTATGTACCCTTGATATGATGCAATGAAAATGGTACTTCACCTCTGTGGTCTTCCTCCCCAAAACCCATAACTCCAGTTTTGTTATGCATCAGACAAATTCCAGCAGAGGATATTCTATAAAACAGCTGTCTAGTGATCCTCAAAACTATCAAGGTCATCAAAAGCAGTACAAATCTGAGAAACTGTCACAGCCAAGAGGAGCCTAAGAAGACATGATGACTAAATGTAATGTGGTATCCTGGATGGCTCTGAAACAGATAAAGGACATTAGGTTGAAACAAAGGAAATTTGGATGAAGTATAAACTTTAATAATAAGGTATCAATATTACTTCATTAATTGTAACAAATGTACCATACTAATGTACTAATATAAGATGTTAACAATAGGGGAAATTGAATGTGGGGTATACAGAAGCTCTCCGTACTATCTTCTCAATTTTTCTGTAAACCTAGAACTGTTCTAAAAAATAATTATTCAGAAAAATTCCTGTCAACCACAAATTCTATGTCTGGTAAAACTATCCCTGATACAAAGGAAAACTGAGAGAATTTGTTGCTAACAAACCTGCCCTTAAAGAACAGCTAAAGGAAGTTCTCTAAACAGAAAGGAAATGATAAAAGAAGGAGGCCTGGAACTTTAGAAAGGAAAGAACATCAGAATGGGCAAAAATAAGGGTATCACCCAGTACAGCCAAAAATAAATAAAATTAAAAAAAATAATAATAAGGGTATACTATCCTCTTAAGAAACCGTGTTTGATGGTTAAAGCTAAAATTATGACACCGTCTGATGTGGTGTCTCAGTATATGTAGAGGAAATACTTAAGACAATTATACATTTTTAAAGTGGATACGGTAAAGGGATCTAAATGAAAGTAAGGTCTCTCTACTGTACTTGAAGTAGTAGAATACCAATATCAATAGACTTTTATAAGTTACATATTTATATTATAATTCCTAGAGCAACAACTAAGAAAATATACAAAGCAGTGTGCCCCAAAATACTATAAATAAATCAAGATAGAATCCTTAAAAATGTTCAAGGAAGCACAGGAAAGCAAAAAAAGAGAAAGAAGAACAGGAAGCAGAGGAAACAAACAGAAAAGAAATAATAAAATGGCAGACTCAAGCCTTAACATATCAAAAATTACTATTATAGGTTGAATTGTATCCCATAAAAAGATATGTTGAAGTCCTAATACCCGTATCTGTGAATGTGGCCTTATTTGGAAATAGGGCTGTCTTAGTTCAGGCTTCTATAACAAAGTACTACAGAGTGGGTAGCTTATAAATAACAGAAATTTATTTCTCACAGTTCTAGTGGCTGGAAGTTTGAGATCAGGGTGCCAGCATGGTTGAATTCTGGGGAGAGCCCTCTTCCAGGTTGCAGACTGCTGACTTTTTGTATTCTCACATGGCAGAAAGGGCAAAGGGAGCTCTCTGGGGTCTCTTTTGAAAGGGCAGTAATTCTCATTCATGAGGACTCTACCCTCACAATTTATTCAACCCCAAGGCCCCCCACCTCCAAATACCATCACATTAGAAATCAGATTTCAACATATGAATTTTGGGGGAACAGGAAGATTCAGTCTATAGCAAGTGCCTTTGAAGATGTAGTCAAGTAAAGTTGAACTCATCAGGGTGGACCCTAATATAATATGACTTGTGTCCTTATAAGAAAAGGGTTTCGGGTTTCCCTGGTGGCGCAGTGGTTGAGAGTCTGCCTGCCGATGCAGGGGAACACGGGTTCGTGCCCCGGTCGGGGAAGATCCCACATGCCACTGAGCGGCTGGGCCCGTGAGCCATGGCCGCTGAGCCTGCGCGTCCGGAGCCTGTGCTCCGCAACGGGAGAGGCCACAACAGTGAGAGGCCACAACAGTGAGAGGCCCGCGTATGGCAAAAAAAAAAAAAAAAAAAAAAAAGAAAGAAAAGGGTTTCATTAGGTCCCATTTGTTTATTTTTGTTTTTATTTCTGTTTCTCTAGGAGGTGGGTCAAAAAGGATCTTGCTGTGATTTATGTCAGAGTGTTCGGCCTATGTTTTCCTCTAAGAGTTTTATAGTGTCTGGCCTTACATTTAGATCTCTAATACATTTTAAGTTTATTTTTGTGTATGGTGTTAGGGAGTGTTCTAATTTCATTCTTTTACATGTAGCTGTCCAGTTTTCCCAGCACCACTTATTGAAGAGGCTGTCTTTTCTCCATTGTATATTCTTGCCTCCTTTGTCAAAGATAAGGTGACCATATGTGTGTGGGTTTATCTCTGGGTTTTCTATCCTGTTCCATTGATCTATATTTCTGTTTTTGTGCCAGTACCATACTGTCTTGATTACTGTAGATTTGTAGTATAGTCAGAAGTCAGGGAGCCTGATTCCTCCAGCTCTATTTTTCTTTCTCAAGATTGCTTTGGCTATAAACAAGACAAAAAGACAACCCTCAGAATGGGAGAAAATATTTGCAAATGGAGCAACTGACAAAGGATTAATCTCTAAAATATACATGTAGCTCATGCAGCTCAATATCAAAAAAATAAACAACCCAATCCAAAAATGGGCAGAAGACTTAACAGACATTTCTCCAAAGAAGATATACAGATTGCCAACAAACACATGAAAGGATGCTCAATGTCACTAATCGTTAGAGAAATGCAAATCAAAACTACAACGAGGTATCACCTCACACCAGTCAGAATGGCCATCATCAAAAAATCTACAAACAATAAATGCTGGAGAGGGTTTGGAGAAAAGGAATGCCTCTTGCACTGTTGGTGGGAATGTAAATTGATACAACCACTATGGAGAACAGTATGGAGGTCACTTAAAAAACTAAAAATAGAACTACCATATGACACAGCAATCCCACTACTGGGCATAAACCCTGAGAAAACCATAATTCAAAAAGAGTCATGTACCAAAATGTTCATTGCAGCTCTATTTACTATAGCCAGGATATGGAAGCAACCTAAGTGTCCATCAACAGATGAATGGATAAAAAAGATGTGGCACATATATACAATGGAATATTACTCAGCCATAAAAAGAAACGAAATTGAGTTATTTGTCATGAGGTGGATGGACCTAAAGTCTGTCATACAGAGTGAAGTAAGTCAGAAAGAGAAAAACAAATACCGTATGCTAACATATATATATGGAATCAAGAAAAAAAAAGGTTTTCTGAAGAACCTAGGGGCAGGACAAGAATAAAGACGCAGACGTAGAGAATGAACTTAGGGGGAGGGGGAAGGGTAAGCTGGGATGAAGTGAGAGAGTGGCATGGACTTTAAAATACTACCAAATGTAAAATAGATAGCTAGTGGGAAGCAGCCACATAGCACAGGGAGATCAGCTCGGTGCTCTGTGACCACCTAGAGGGGTGGGATAGGGAGGGTGGGAGGGAGACACAAGAGGGAGGGGATATGGGGATATACATATACATATAGCTGACTCACTTTGTTATACAGCAGCAACTAACACAGCAATGTAAAGCAATCATACTCCAATAAAGATGTTAAAAAAAAAAAAAAGAAAAGTAAAGGGAAGCTCCTCCTCTTGACGATGGTAAGAATCCAATATGGAGTAAATCGGTGGAGTGGAGAGATGTAGCTCAGTGGGGTACCTTGCAGCGCCTCGCAGGTGCAGCTCCCCCAAAACCGTGATTGGTCTGGCCTGGGTGGGGGAGGGGGCAACCTGGGACTGAGCCCCCTCCGGCAGCTGGCCCTCTCCTTCTTCTCTCAGCACTCCCCGGCTCTCAGCGGCACATTTGTTTTTCCACCCAAATCGCTCCCTTCTCCGCTCTACCCGCTCCCAAGTCCCCAGAGCCCCTGCCGGCCTCCACCCCCTGGCCCCAGGGTGCTCAGTCCCAGCCCCCGCCACCTTGCCTATGCACCCCTGCCCAGGCACTTCAGTCGCCTTGCTCTAGCCACCCCACCCCCCAACCAAATCAGGCCATCTCCAAGATGTGAGTAAGGGAGAGGGGGAGCAGACAGGAAAATGAAGGCTGCCCACCGCCACAGGACAGGTATGTAGGTGAACAGGAAAATGACCAAAGAAACACATGCAGGTGAGGACAGCTATATTATGCACGTCAAGGCTGTGGTTATGACCTCAGATGACTCCAGCGGGGGGACGGTTTCCACAGGAAGGAAGGTGGGATCAGTAAGGTCATGCACCCGGATGACAAATCGGCTTTCTCATCCATGGTGAACGACAGAAAGACACACTGGTGGTATTGGAATGCTATTTAAGAAAGGAATTGGTCTACACCAAAGCCAACCCAACCTTTCATCATTGGAAGGTCAACAATAGTAAGTTTTGACTTACTGTCCGAAGCCTTGAGTGAGGAAAGCAATCGAAGACCTTATAGGAAGCTCAACATCATCTTCCACCATCCGTAGCGAAGCTGAGCTTTGCAATGACGTTTTTACAACAGCTACAGACAGTTCTATCAATAATTCGTCTCAGAAGAAGGAACAACTTATTCGGACAATCTCCTCCCTCACATCCTGTGAGCACCAGAGGATTTATACCCTGGGTCACCTCCACGACCCATACCCCACAGACCATTATCACCTGGAACAGCTGATGGCAAGGCCCTACTGCCAGGTGAGCTTCCTGGACGACTAGGAGATCGTGCACATCAACCCAGGGAGAAGACCTGGATGACGCACACTACGAGGACTACCGGCGCCGGCGAGGGACAAATACCTGAACCCCTTGGAAGACGCGGGCTCATACCTGCGCTTCGCCAAGGACAAGGTCCTTAAGCACGACTACAATTACCCCCATGAGGACTCCTCAGACTTTGGCATCAGCGTGGGGCCAGCGTGATCAAGACACATTCATTCCGGGGCAAGTCCCGGTGGTGGAAGGAGGACAGGGAGCGCTCCAAGTGGGCGGTGCGTGTACTGCCAGGACGCTTTCAACCATGAGGAAAACTGGAGGGGCCACTGTCAGGACGCGCCTGACTCCGTGAGAACTTTGCTTCAAGCGGTGAGCTGTATGTGGTGAGGATAGCATGCTCTATCCCTCTATGTCGGACCCGAGGGAGACTATACAGACCTGTGCCTGTGCGATACTAGCTACGAGTTTTGCCTCCGGTGGATGGCTCTTACTGACCTGTGTTTCTTGGCCCCTGTTCTTGCTGTTACCTACCCCTTCGGGCCTGCTACTGCTGCGGAGTGATGTGCAGGTGCTGTGGAGGGAAGCACAAAGCGGAGAGAGAGGGAGGTGGGGGAGGGGGGAGAGGGAGGGAGAGAGAATATGACCTCATTTTTATAAAAAATAATCATATTTGTGTGCATAAATACACACACATGAAGAAGGTGTGAAAGACTGCACAAATTGGTACCCTCAGCGTTACAAGGGGAGGGGAGGGGGATATGAAAGGGGAGATTTTTAACTTTATCTTCTTGCATTTTTTATTTCACTTGTTACAGTGAGAACATATTGTATTTGTAACTTAAAATAAATTTTCAATTAAATAAATTTTCGAGGGAAATTTTTTCCCTCAAACCTAATTTTGCTCTTGTTCTCTGCTTGGGTTAACTGGTACCATCATTCACTTCCAAGACAAGAGACCTGCAAGTAATTCTAGATCTTTCCTTTTCTGTAATCTTCCACTCTTCCACTTAATTAGTCACCAAATCCAGATTTTAGTTCATAAATATCCTTACCTTCCTCTAATTAATAAATCCTGTCTATTCTAGTTCCTAAATCTCTTTTAAAGTCCTTCCCCTCTTTACCATCCCTGCCAATAAGGCTTTTTTTAGTTCAGAACTTCATCATCTCTCGGTATTTCAATAGCCTTTAAAATAATCCCGTTTGACTCCTCCATCCACTCTCTCTCATATAACGCTCTCAGAATTATCTTTCTAAACAGTCATAGTGTACCACTGTTGGGAGACAAATGAATACATTTTTATTTTAATAGGCATACTTTTTATTTTAATATTCATAAGAAAATATATTAAACTAATGATTTCAAAGATATTATTGCCTAGATTTAAGAAATTAAAATGGTGAAAGTAGAATATGAATAAGTGAAGTTGGAAAACATTGGTCTATAAGGATAAAGTCCACACTCCATGAATCTTTATGATCTAGTCCCATCCTACCTTTCCAACTTTGCCATCATAAATGTACCATTTCAATTAGGGAAAACTTTCTGATGGCCCCCAAACATGCCATGTTCTTTCGTCCCTCTCTGCCCTTTCTCATGCTGTTCTCACTCATTCTCCTTAGTAACCTCTTCCTTTTCCTTCAATATTCACCTCAAATATTTCTTCTATGAGGATCTTTTTTTGGGGGATGTGAATGTTTATAGCAGCTTTATTCATAATTACTAGAAGGAACCAAGATGTTCCCCAGTAAGTGACTAAATAAACAAACTGTGGTACATCCAAATAATGGGATACTATTGAGGGATAAAAGGGAATGGACTATCAACCCATGCAAAAACATGGATGAATCATAAATATATATTTCTAGGTGAAAGAAGCCAGTCTGAAAAGACTACATACTGTATAATTCCATTTATATGATGTTCTAGAAGAGGCAAAACTATAGTGACAGTAAAAACATCACTGGTTTACAGGAATTTGGAGAAGAGGAGGAGGGTTGAATAGGTGAAGCACAGGGGAATATTTCTGGACAGTGAAACTATTCTCTATGATACTGTAATGGTGGATGCTTTACACGTTTTTCAAAAGCCATAGAACTTTATAGCACAAAGAGTAAAACTTAATATATGTAACTAAAATAAAAAAATCATTTAGGAGGTCAAGAGATACAAGGTCAGAATGCAGAATATGAAAAAAGAATCTGTTTTACAAATGTATGAAAGAACCTTCCTGAAGTGGGTGGGGGCAAAGGTGCAAACCTAAGTAACTTTGTAAATGAGTTGTGTCTAAGAATATAGGCAAAAGGGACTGTACATAAGCACTCTATTCTGGTTGATAAAGTTGTCTCCCCTGAGGGTACAGGCTAGCAATTCTGAAACCACTATACATGTAGACTGGAATTGAACAATTAAGTACCTGATGGCGGATTATAGGAGCCAGTTTTCTTACTGTTGGAGTGGGAGGGTACAGATAAGCAAAGGGAAGAAGCTAAAATGATCCACAGGGTAATAGATATGAATTGGAGACATTAGTATGAACTCATGTTTAGCTTAATACAGAGACATGTCTAAATATTTATATATATGTTGTTAAATTAATTAAATAAGGAGGCCATTAGACTGATGTGGCTCTAATGCCATGGTGGCCTATGTAAGCAGGCCAGAATCTAAGCCTATAAATGCCTCAAGGTTTCAAAATCACAGCGATAAGGACAACCAATCACACACAGCCAACTAGACTTTAAGTAATAACCAATCAATAATTTCCTTACTTTGCTTCTGCCTTTTCTCCACAGAAGTCTCTCCCCCCACCTCCTATAGTTAGAGCGACCCCAACCACCTCCAGTTTGGCGCTGCCCAATTCAAATTCGTTTTTACTCAAACTCCCCCAAATTTTAATATGCCTCAGCTTACCTTCCAACAGCTCTGGTATCCGTAGAGGGAAATGAAGGAGACCCTGATGGTCCTCAGGAGCAATGAGCAAACAGGTGAAGGCACCCACTGAGCTCCTTGAGCCGCCCCCCTCCCGCTGCCTCTGGAGGTGGTGGGCAAGCCACTACCCCTTCCCAGCTCCGCAGCCTTTGCATTATGAGCTTGCAGACTCCACCTGAGTTTCTTTTTTCCAGATTGGCTCCAGAAACCAACAGGAGTCGACTGGGTCTGGCCCCAAAACCAGACTGGCTGAGGATTTTTTTACTGACAGTGCTCCCCATAGCACCTCTATTCTAGTACTTGCACTTTATAATATGGCAATTATTTGTTCATATTTGTGTGTTCCCCACCAAATTATGAACTCTTCCTGGACAGGGACTAAATCTTACACAAATCCTTATCTCAAAGTCTCACCAAATACCTGGCCTAAGTAAGTACTCATAAAATTTAAGTTGAATGAAACAATTGAAGTCTGGAACCTGGAGCCAAGGAGAACATTCCCTAATTCCAAATCTGCTTTGCATGTTACTATAGCTTCCTGTCTTCTTTTAAATATCACCCTGGTCACCTAGAAAAGAACACAAAGGCCAGAGTCATAAAGGTTTCAGGGATAGGAACAGAAGAGATTAGAAGGGCTTGAGGTTGGGCCAAGCGGCACCAAGTTGACTATAATGTTGAGCCGTTTCAGTTTCTGTGGACCAAGCCTTCCTTCCTATCTTCCCTGTCTATCTGGTTTCTGACTATCTGGGGTGAGTTAAACTCACCAAGAATTTTGGCCCCAGCCTACCTCTGGGTAGCAAAAAGTGCCCTGGACAGGAGGTAACAGAATGGACATTGCTCTGCTGAGGTTTCATTTCCATGTTGACTTTGGAGGTCTCTGGACTGGTATTTCACTTCTAGATAAATCACAGTAGCTGTAAAAGTTGTTAGTGGTGGTGGAGGACAGAGAGACGGGCAAGAGAGGAGAGAGAGAACTAAGATTGACTATTATCATACAAACCTCACACAGAAAACATTTAAGCACTTTCACTTAAGGTCATCCCTAACAATAGCCCCACTTCCTGTAGGAATACTGACTGGGCAGGCAGAGAGGTCCCCGAAGTGACAGTCTTGGAGCGATCCCTCTATATGCCTGTTGTTCCCTTAATACTAAATATAAGCCTTATGGTTTACCATCTCTGTGTGGTCTTTGGTTATAGTACTTGACAAAGGAATTAAGTGCATAATTGGGTTGATGTTTCCAGCTTTCTAGGGGCTCCTTGTCTTGGGAAACCCCACAGATACAGTCCCCACAATCCAAGAATAGGCAATATGGCATTGACCTGCCATAAAACTGTTAATATAAAAGGGTTTTTATTGAAAATTAGTTTTTGCTTTTTTAGTTATTGTTTGGGGAGTAGGAAATGGTGCCAATAAAGAAGCAGTAGATAAAAAGGGAACCTAAGTCCCTTTACTAAGCTTTTCTTCCTTTAGCCACTTGATTCTGAAAGCCAGAGAAGATTAAGCAAATGCGTGGACAGGGGTTGGGGGGTGGGGAATGGCTCACTATAGAAAATGTGAATGTACATGGCAGACATAGGAACTACAAACCTGAGAGCTCACTAAGCATTAATATCCAATATTTTAGAAGATGCTTATCACTTTATTTTATTTTTAAAAATTTTTATTTTCTTAGCTTTTAAAATAAATTTATTTATTTATTTTTGGCTGCGTTGGGTCTTTGTTGCTGCGTGAGGGCTTTCTCTAGTTGTGGCCAGCGGGGGCTACTCTTCATTGTGGTGCATGGGCTTCTCATTGCGGTGGCTTCTCTTGTTGTGGAGCATGGGCTCTAGGCACGTGGGCTTCAGTAGTTGTGGCATGTGGGCTCAGTTGTGGCTTGCGGGCTTTAGGCGCGTGGGCTTCAGTAGTTGTGGCACATGGGCTTAGTTGCTCCGCGGCATGTGGGATCTTCCCGGACCAGGGATGGAACCCAGGTCCCCTGCATTGGCAGGTGGATTCTTAACCACTGTGCCACCAGGGAAGTCCAGTATTCATTATTTCTAAAGTTGGAGTCACCAACATTGCAGATGATTAGATTCCACCTAGGGTTCTACCAGAGCCTAGCTGATCTGCAGTAATAGAAATACCCAATCCAGCCCCCTCTAGCTTTCCTGTTTCATCTAAGAAGGGGTGGGGGTGTGCAATGAAAAAGCACTTATAAAGATTACAGCCCAGGAAATAGGAATATAGAATCCTTCCCATCTTCTGATATCATACCACCACATCAGTAAGACTCCTGTATAAAACAGGGAATTACAATGGAAAGAACTGCACATCTCAGACCTTATTTAAGAAGGACTCTCTAGGGAAACTCAAAGATGACAGGGGAAACAAAAAAACAGACACTGTAGGAAATTTTACCTCTGACACAGCTACAGTAAACAGTAAACTCAGCCTAACTCCTAGCCAAATAAACATACAATCTCACACTACATGCCAATTTACCTGAGTTCCTTTTACCTAGTACATCATATGTCTACCTTTCAATAACACATTACAAGCCATACTAAAAGGCAAAAAACACAGTATAAAGAGACAGAGCAAGCATCAGAACCAGACTCAGATATGGCAGAGATTTTGGATTTACCAGAACAGGAATTTAAAATAACTATATGCTAAGGGCTCTATTGGAAAAACTGGACAACATACAAGAACAGATGTGTAATGTAAGCAGAGAGAATGGAAACTCTAAGAAAGAGCCCCCCAAAAATGATAGAAATAAAAACCACTATAAAAGAAATGAAGAATGTCTTCTATGGGCACATCAGTAGATGAGACATAAATGAGGAAAGAATTAGTGAGTTTGTGGTATACACAGAATGGATAAACAACAAGGTCCTACTGTATAGCACAGGGAACTATATTCAATATCCTGTGATAAACTATAATGGAAAAGAATATTAAAAAGAATGTATATATATGTGTATAACTGAGTTACTTTGCTGTACAGCAGTAATTAACACATTGTAAATCAACTATATTTCAATAAAAAATAAATTAAAAAAAGAATCAGTGAGTTTGAAGATATGTAAATAGAAACTTCTAAAAATGGAATGCAAAAAGAAAAAAGAATGAAAAAGATGGAATATGCAATAACTGTGAGACAATTATGAAAGGTGTAATATATGCATAAAGGGAATACCAGAAAGAGAAGAAAGAAGGAAAGGAACAGAGGAAATGTTTGAACTAATAATGGCTGAGAATTTTCCAAAATTAGTGACAGATACAAACCACAGATCCAGGAAGCTCAGAGAACACCAAGCAGGATAAATACCAAAAAAAAAAAAAATCTACACGTAAGCAAATCATATTCAAATTACAGAAAATCAAAGACAAGATCTTTAAAGAAGTCAGGGTTAAAAAACACCTTACCTAGAGGTACAAGGATAGAATTACATCAGACTTCTCTTCAAAAACCATGCAAGCAAGAAGAGAGTGCAATGAAGTAACTAAAGTGTTGAAAGAAAAAACCCAGCCTAGAATTCTGTATCCAGCAAATTTATCCTTCAAAAGATAACAACAAAACCAACCTAATTTAAAGATAGGCAAAAGACTTGAATAGACATTTCTCCAAAGAAGATATACAAATGGCCAAAAAACACATGAAAAGATGCTCAACATCACTAATCATTAGGGAAATGCACATCAAAACCACAGTGAGATACCACTTCATACCCATTAGGATATTAGGATGGCTATTATTTAAAAAAATCAAAAGACAATAATAAGTGTTAGTGAGGATGTGGAGAAATTGGAACCCTTGTGCATTGTTGGTGGGAATGTAAAATGGTGCAGTATAGAGGTTTCACAAAAAATTAAACATAGAATTACCATATGAGTCACCAATTCCACATCTAGGTATATACCCAAAAAGAACTGAAAACAGGAACTCAAACAGATATTTGTATACCTGTGTTCATAGCAGCACTACTCACAATAGCCAAAAGGTGAAAACAACACAAATGACCATCAACATATGAATGGATAAACAAAATGTGGTATATATATACAATGGAATATTATTCAAACTTAAAAAGGAAGGAAATTCTGAACACGCTACAACATGGGTGAACCCTAAAGACAGAATGCTAAGTGAAATAAGCCAGACACAAAGAGACAAATATTGTATGATTCCACTTACATGAGGTACCTAGAGTTGTTAAATTCATGGAGACAGAAAGTAGAATAGTGGTTTCCAGGGGCTGAGGGAGGAATGGAGAGTTATTGTTTAATGGGTACAGAGTTTCAGCTTGGGATGATAAAAAAGTTCTGGAAATGAATAGAGGTGATGGTTATACAAAAATTTGAATGTAATTAAAGCCACTGAACTGTACACTGAAAAATGATTAAAAGGGTAAATTTTAGGCTATGTACATTTTACCATAATAAAAAAGGGAAAAATGAGACAGATCTGTAATACGGACAAGGAAGTATTTCTACATAGTTCCTGTTGTAGAAAAACTAAAAGACATGTAGAAATACTGTTGTAATCTTAAAAGTCTATAAAAATTGCTTGTAGAAATGCTTTCTTTAGTTACATCCCAGTTCTAAAGCTGTATCTTGATTAATTTGATTGTTTCCTATGTTTCCATTAATAACACACTTGTAAACCACTTCTACAGATGGCTAATCTCATCTCTTAGATGACAATTCTTATTAAAATTTCAGTAAGTAATTCTTTTTCCAAGTTTTTAGCTTCCAACATACTCATTATAGCACTAATTATTTTACCTGGCAATATCTATACACTAATCAATTCCCAGTGAGGATTATAAGACAGTCATGTCCAGTAGCAAGAAGGAACAAAAAAACTAGAATCCCTAAAACAGATGGTTAGTGATATGCTTTCAAATCTAGAATGTATGGAAAATGAAAATGTGACTCCTTGGTGATTCCTAGAAGAAATAACATTAACATAATACACTGTGTGGCTTATCAAATAAGTACTGTAGAAACCTAACTGGGACCATTTGGAATCTGACAGATGAAAGTCTTGTGGAAGTGGTTAGATGGAGTTTGGCTCTACGCACAGCTATTACACACAGAAAAAAGGGCCTGAAGAACATATACCAAAATGCTAGTATTGATTATCTCTGGGGAGTAGGGTACCCAAGTTCTCTTATCTTTTCTGTTTGTTTATCTGTATTTCCTGAAGTTCCTAAAATAAACATGTTAACTACTATAGTAAAAAAACTCCAAACAATAAAATTTATTAAGGACATCACCAAAATGGTGACATAGGAGACCCTGGCCTCCATCCCCCAACAAAGATCAACAATTAGACAGCTATCCATGAACAAAACAGCTGTGGGAGAGCTCTGTAATCCAATTAAGAAACTTTGGCAACACAGTAGAAAAACAAAACCTGAGAATAACTGCCCAAGAAGAGAAAAAAGATAGCTTCATTTTGCCTGTATCATCACATCCCCCAAGTAAGCATTGCTCAGTACCAAGAGGGGGTTTCTCAGGTAGAGGGTTCCCCTCACCAGAAAGGGAAGAGTGGGATGGGCGACCAGTTTCCAGCCTTTTGGGCACCACATGAAGGTCCCACTTCAGTTTCATTCCACCCAGACCATCAAAACTGAGACATATAGAGATGGCTAGGAATAAGGAAAAAACAGGGGCTACCAATACAGTCATGCAGTGGCAGCAATCGCAGTTCACAGTGACCTGCCCTGCAGACAAACAGCAGATTCTGCCACTGAAGAAACTAAAGGCCAACCCAGCCGCTGCAGACCCTCTAAAGATTTCACCATCTTTGCTCCATAGGTATTCACATTTGCTGATGCTAGCCACTGGAGTCCCTCTCCACACACACCCCACCAGAGCCTGGAAACCATAAAACTCCTCGAAGAGAACATAGGCAGAACACTCTCTGACATAAATCACAGGAATATTTTTTTTGGATCTGTGTCCTAAGGCAAAAGAAATAAAGCAAAAATAAACAAACAGAACTTTATTAAACTTAAAAGCTTTTGCACAGCAAAGGAAACCATTGACAAAATGAAAAGACAAACTATGGAATGGGAGAAGATATTTGCAAATGATATGACCAACAAGGGGTTAATATCAAAAAATATATAAACAGCTCATACAATTCAATATCAAAAAACAAGCAACTGAATTTAAAAAATGGGCAGAAGACCTGAACAGATAGCTTTCCAAAGAAGATATACAGATGGCAAACAGGTACATGAAAAGATGCACAAGATCACTAATTATTAGAGAAATGCAAATCAAAACTACAGTGAGATATCACCTCATACCCGTCAGAATGGCTATCATCAAAAAGTCTACAAAAAAAAAAGTCTACAAACAATAAATACTGGAGAGGGTGTGGAGAAAAGGGAACCCTCATATACTGTTGGTGGGAATGTAAATTGGTACAGCCTCTATGGAAAACAGTATGGAAGTTCCTCAAAAAAACTAACAGAATATCAGAGATACCTGCACCCCAATGTTCACTGCAGCATTATTCATGACAGCCAAGATATGGAAACAACCTAAGTGTCTATTGACAGATGAATGGATAAAAAAGTTGTGGGATATACACACAGACACACACTCACACGTACATACATCTGATGGAATATTCAGCCTTAAGAAAGAAAGAAATTCTGCCATTTGCAACAACATGGATTAACTTTGAGGGCATTATGCTAAGTGAAATAAGTCAGACAGAGAAAGACAAATACTGTATGCTATCACTTATATGTGGAATCAAAAAAAGCTGAACTCATAGAAACAGAGAGCAGAGTGGTGGTTTCCAAGGGCTGGGGAGTGGAGAAGGAGAGATGTTCAAAGAGTACATAATTCCAGTTATAAGATCAATAAATTATGGGTATCTAATGTACAGCATTGTGATTATAATTAATAATATTGTATTATATACTTTAAAGTTGCTAAGAGTAGATCTTAAATATTCTCACCACAAGAAAGAAACAGTAATTATGTGGCTGGTGGTAATCATTTTGCAATATGTAAGTGTATAAAATCAACACATTGTACACCTTAAACTTATACAATGTTATATGTCAATTATATCTCAATAAAGCTGGAGAAAACAATGAACAGAGAGACAGTTCATTTTTTTTTGCATTTCTTTTTAAAAATTTACTTATTTGTTTATTTATTTTTGGCTGCGTTGGGTCTTAGTTGCTGCGCGCGGGCTTTCTTTTTAGTTGCAGCGAGCTGGGGCTACTCTTTGTTGCGGTGTGCAGGCCTCTCATTAAGATGGCTTCTCTTGTTGCGGAGTATGGGCTCTAGGTGCACAGGCTTCAGTAGTTGTGGCACATGGGCTCAGTAGTTGTGGCTCGCGGGCTCTAGAGTGCAGGCTCAGTAGTTGTGGCGCACGGGCTTAGTTGCTCCGTGGCATGTGGGATCTTCCCGGACCAGGGCTCGAACCCTTTTCCCCTGCATTGGCAGGTGGATTCTTAACCACTGCACCACCAGGGAAGCCCAGAGACAGTTCATTTAATAGTAATTGAACTGAGTTGCATTTTCTAGTAGATTTTTCAACTAAGGGAGTGAACAAAATCTAGGGCAAAGTAACACGGTAGATCAGACCCAGAGAGAGACTGATTGTACTCTATGATAAGTATTCTCTAGAATATAAAAGGAAGTTATGAACAGGAGTCCAAGCTTTTGTTCTCTTGTGTCTCTCTCCCTCTTGCCTCTTCTCTAGTTTTGTTCCACACTCTGAGCCTCCTAAGCCAACTTATATGTGGTGGTCACCAGAAGATTCTTTAAGGAAGACTGTCTCTCTAGACTCTGTCTCTATCAATTTTCCCCTTTCACCTCTATTTTTAACATTTTCTCTTTTTTATGGAACATTTTCTTATCTACCTACAGACATACTTAACTTTCTCCACTCGAAACAAATTAAAAACACTTATATCCACCCTATTTCATTACAAACTCCTATCCTTTCTCCCTCCTTCCATTCATAGCCAGATTTCTGGAAGGATTAGTCTACATCTACTGTCAGTACTTTCTCCTTTTCCATTCATTCAATTCACTACAGTTTGGCTTCTGCCAAGATTCCATAAAACTATAAAGGAAAGCTTCCTGGTTGCTGAATTCACTGGCTTGTAGTCACATTGCCTAAAGCTATTTATTGTTTTTATTTCTCAAAAGTTCTTCTTGGCTTCTGGGTCACTACCGTCTCCTCATTCTTCTTTCTTGCCTTTGTCAGACGCTCCTCTTCTGTCCAATCCTTACTCATTGGGGTTAAGAAGCTCATCTGGGCTTCCCTGGTGGCGCAGTGGTTGAGAGTCCGCCTGCCGATGCAGGGGTCACGGGTTCGTGCCCCGGTCCGGGAAGATCCCACATGCCGCGGAGCGGCTGGGCCCGTGAGCCATGGCCGCTGAGCCTGCGCGTCCGGAGCCTGTGCTCCGCAACGGGAGAGGCCACAACAGTGAGAGGCCCGCGTACCGAAAAAAAAAAAAAAAAAAGAAGTTCATCTGCTTACACAGCTTCAACTATCAACTATACAGTGATAGATCCCCAACTTTTTAATACTAGCCCCAAATTCCTGCTTAAGCTTTCCAAATTACTTATAAACATCTCTACCTATAGACTACAAGGGTACCTTAAGCTCCACTGGTCTGAAATCAGACTTGTGTTCTCTACTTCCCCAATCCTCCATGATATATTGGATTCCTTAATTATATTCTCATTCTCAATCACAAACCAAGTTCCCAAACTAGAAACCTTTGCTTTTGCCCTAACTACCTCTTCTTCCTAACCCTGCGTATTCAGTCAAGCAGCACGCAATTCTACTGATTCTATCTCAGAAATATAATTCTGCCAAACCTGGCCTGCACTGCCACAATCTGGGTTCAAGTTCTAATAATATTAGTTTGGACTACTTAACTACAACACCTGCTAACTAGTCCTGTCACCATTCCCTCCCCACTCCAGACCAGTTCAGCTTCCACACTGCTTTCAAAATGACCTTTACAAAACAAAACCAAAGCCACTCTTCTGACTTCCAAATTCCTACAGGATAAAATCTAAACTCCTTGGTCTAGCATATTAGGATCCAGTCTACCTTATGAGCCTCACTTTCTACCCCACCACCAACTCCAGCTATGAAGCTTCTCACCATTCCACAAACACACCAGGCCCTTTTATGTCCCCATGTCTCAACACATTGTATTCCCTCTTAGAACGTCCTTCTCTTTCTTCCTCACCTGACAATGTCCTAGGTGTCTAAGAAGGGGAATTTGCTTTTTTCCCTACAGCATCTTCCACATGTCTGACATGTAGACAATCTGCAATAAATACCTATAGCATGACTGAATGACAGATTTCATGCTTCAACCTAACACTTCACCTTCAGCCATACAGAATCGCAAATCCCTGCATACATGCTCTTACCTCCATGCATTTGTACACACTCTAACCTTCTAACTCTCAGGGAAAAGGTGTGTATATGTCTTCTCAGGAAACACAAACTAGCTATCATTTATTGAGCAGTTTTACTAAGAAATTTATGTTCATTAGCTTATTTTAATCCTCAATCAATACTGTCATATGGGACTTCCCTGGTGGTCCAGTGGTAAGACTCTGTGCTCCCAATGCAGGGGTTCAATCCCTGGTTGGGTAACTAGATCCCACATGCGTGCCGCAACTAAGAGTCCGCATGCTGCAACTAAGAAGTCCGTGTGTCGCAACGAAGAAGCCTGTGTGCCATAACTGAGTTTGCATGCCACAACTAAGAGTTGGCATGCTGCAACTAAGAAGCCCTCATGCTGCAATGAAGATCCCACATGCTGCAACTAAGAAGTCTGCATGCTGCAACTAAGAGTTCACATGCTGGGCCTCCCTGGTGGCGCAGTGGTTGAGAGTCCGCCTGCCGATGCAGGGGATACGGGTTCGTGCCCCGGTCTGGGAGGATCCCATATGCCGCGGAGCGGCTGGGCCCGTGAGCCATGGCTGCTGAGCCTGCGCATCCGGAGCCTGTGCTCCGCAACGGGAGAGGCCACAACAGTGAGAGGCCCGCGTACCACAAAAAAAAAAAAAAAAAAAAAAAAAAAAAAAAAGAGTTCACATGCTGCAATTAAGAGCTGGCATTCTGGGCTTCCCTGGTGGCGCACTGGTTGAGAATCTGCCTGCCAATGCAGGGGACACGGGTTCGAGCCCTGGTCTGGGAAGATCCCACATGCCACGGAGCAATTAAGCCCGTGCGCCACAACTACTGAGCCTGCGCGTCTGGAGCCTGTGCTCTGCAACAACAGAGGCCGCGATAGTGAGAGACCTGCACACCACAATGAAGAGTGGCCCTTGCTCGCCGCAACTAGAGAAAGCCCACACACAGAAACGAAGACCCAACACAGTCATAAATAAATAAATAAATACATTAAAAAATTAAAAAAAAAAAAGAGCTGGCATTCTGCAGCTAAGAAGCCCCCATGCTGCAACGAAGATCCCATGTGCTGCAACTAAGACCTGGCACAGCCTAAATAAATAAATAAATATTTTAAAAAACACTGTGAGATTATTATCATTTTATAGATAAAACCCCCTGAGATTTAGAGGAGTTAAATAACTTTTCCATCTTGTAAATTGTGGGATTTAAATACAGGCCTTCAAAGGCTGAACCTTTAACCACTGTGCTTCAGACAATGTGTATTACACACAAATGATTGCTCTGCCCTCTATGTTCCTATAGCATCCTGTTCCCCTCTCTGTAATGGCAGTTACTACACGGAATGTAGTATTTCTGTTTATACAATATCATCTCCATTAGACTGTAAATCCATAGTGATAGCAACAAAGTCCCACTAATCTTTGTATCCCCAGTGAGTTTAGCGCATTGTAAGTGCTCAATAAATGTTTACTGTGTAAATGAATTCCAAAACCTCTCTTTGGCAGTAGACATTTTGTTGCTGCCTTGCTTTTCCTCTTCTTGCCATATCCTTTCAATACTCACTCAACTACAAGCATTGAATGCCAACAACTTGGTAGTGTTTAATAAAGATCACTTTTCTTTTTTATTTATTTATTTATTTATTTATTTATTTTTTTATTAGTTTCTGCTTTATAACAAAGTGAATCAGTCATACATATACATCTGTTCCCACATCCCCTCCCTCATGCATCTCCCTCCCTCCCACCCTCCCCATCCCACCCCTCCAGGCGGTCACAAAGCACCGAGCTGATCTCCCTGTGCTCTGCGGCTGCTTCCCACTATCTATCTACCTTACGTTTGGTAGTGTATATATGTCCATGCCTCTCAAAAAGATCACTTTTCATATACTAAGTGAATTTGTCTGAAGTGATCAACAGAGGAATAGATCAGGAGTGCTTCTTTATTTATTTTTGGACTTTATTCTGTAACATTATTGATTGTGTTAATACTGTATTTTTAAAACATTTTCTTGTATTTGATGCAAAAACACATAATAGCGATGATGTGTTTTATTTTAGGAATCAAGGTTTTCAGTCTAAAAGCAAAGGAAATACAATCAAAAATCAAGAATTTAGGCACTGTTGAGGATTACTGTTGAGCTTGTTAATCATGTTAGTATTAACTCTTTTACTGGTATTATGAAGAATATAGAAACTGTTAAGGAGAGCAGTTAGGAGACATTTTCTGACTCAAGGGGAATATTAGTAGAATGAACTTTTTAAGTTCTGACCTTGAGTCAGAAGAAGCCATGCGAAATATCCAAAATTCAACTGGATCAAATTTTAAGGATCCTTAAGAGCTATATAGTCCTATGATTGTGAAAAATGCCCAATTCCATCAGGTGCTATACCTTAAAATTAAATGCAAAAGACATTACTATAGAACATCAAGTTTAAGAGTCTCCAGAGACATTTACATATATTTACTTTTTTAAGCAACAAGTATACATTTATATATCTTAAGATTTCAAAACTCAATAAATTCATCAACTTGGGTAGGAACTGCAGACTTGGGGGAGAAAAAAAAAAACTAACATAAAAATTGAACCCAGGGAAGCCAGCTAGGTGATCACTCCCTATTTATGTACCTAGATATACAGTATTTATGTATTAACTTTTTCTTTTTTTGTCTGGAGTATTTTAAAGCAAATCCCAGACATCGTATCATTTCATTCAATTATCTCCCTACCTTGAAGTTATGGAATCATTAACATAATCATATATCAAGTTTAGTGTTGCCCATTAGGGCCTCAAACAAGATTTCTCAGCCTCCCACCCCAAGTGTCTGCTAGTAAATAGCTTCACTTAACTAGTATTTTAACTGCCTTTTTAGATGGGTAAACATCTTTTAACTTGGGAAGCTTTAGAATAAAGTATAGAAATATTTAAGAGACCCATTATATGAATTTTTTGGGTTAAAAAAGATGGCTTTGCATATTTGATGTTTTATATGTTTGTCACCAGAGGGTGGATTTGTTTTGGTAGAATGGCAGCTTTGTAACCAACTTGAAATGTTCTTTTTTTAATAAATTTATTTATTTTCTTAAAAAAATTTTTTGGGCTGCATTGGGTCTTTGTTGATGCACGCGGGCTTTATCTAGTTGTGGCGAGCCGGGGCTACTCTTCATTGTGGTGCGTGGGCTTTTCATTGTGGTGGCTTCTCTTGTTGCAGAGTACGGGCTCTAGGCACACAGGCTTCAGTAGTTGTGGCTTGCGGGCTCTAGAGCATAGGCTCAGTAGTTGTGGCGCACGGGCTTAGTTGCTCCGCGGCATGTGGGATCTTCCCGGACCAGGGCTCGAACCCGTGTCCCCTGCATTGGCAGGCAGATTCTTAACCACTGCGCCACCAGGGAAGCCCAACTTGAAATGTTTGAGCAGTTTACATTTTTTTAAGGTGAAATCTTACTAAATTATTCTTTTTTTAATCTAGATTTATTGAAGCATGATTGACAAAGAAAATTGTATATAGTTAAAGCTTACAATGTGATGATTTGATATATGTATACTCTGTGAAATGATTACCACAATCAGGTTAATTAACACATCTATCACTTCATATAATTATCTTTTTTGTGTGTGGTGAGAATATTTAAGATCTACTCTCTTAGTAAATTTCAAGTATACAACACAGTATTATTAACTATGGTCACCATACTATATGTTAGAGCCCCAGAATTTATTCATCTTATAACTGAAGGCTTGTACCCTTTGACCAATATCTCTCCATCTTCCCCACCGCCAACCCCTGGTAACTACCATTTTACTCTCTGTTTATATGAGTTCAACCTTTTTTCCCACACATATAAGTGAGCTCATACAGTATTTGTCTTTCTCTGTCTGGATTATTTTACTTAGTATAATGTTCCATATGGTGTCAGGATTTCCTTCTTTCTCATGGCTGAATAATATTCCACTGTGTATATACACCACATCTCCTTTATCCATTCATCTGTTGATGGACACTTAGGTTATTTCCATAGTTTGGCTGCTGTGAATAATGCTGCAATGAACATGAGAGTACAGATATCTCTTTGAAATCCTGATTTCATTTCCTTTGGACATATACTCAGGAGTGGGTTTGCTGGATCATATCATAGTTCTATTTTTAATTTTCTGAGGAATCTCTGTACTATTTTCCAATTTACATCCCCACCAACAGTGTACAAGGGTTCCTCTTTCTTCAAATCGTTGCCAACACTTGTTATCTCTCATCTTTTTGGTAAAAGTCAGCAGTACTTCTTGAATTAACTTCCTCTTTCAGCATCCTAATCTACTGATGCCTTTCCTTCAAGCTATTAATGTTCTCAAGCCTTTACTTATCTTAATAAATATAGTGCTCCTTCTACCACGCTTTTTTGTCTAACTGCTGCCTCCTTTCCTTATTGCCCTTTCCTTTTGCCAAACATCTTCAAAGATTAGTCTGCATTACCACACCTCCCATTCACTTTTTTAAAATTTGGAAATACTCTAAGCAAACAAAAAAATTGGTAGAAAATAATATAATGAACACCCATGTACCCACAACTCAGTCTGTTAAATACTAACATTTTGCCAAATTTCCTTCCTGTTTTTTTAAAGAAATAAAACATTACTGCTATAGTTTATGTATCATGTGTACCTATCATTCCCTATTCCTCTTTGTACCTCCCCAGAGGTATTCAGCCTTTGGTATTTCTTATTTCCATACATGTTTTGATATTTATACTACATATGTATATATTCCTAAAAAATATGTAGTCATGGAAGATATCGGATCAATGGCCCCCAGTGAACCATGCCTCCCTGAATCCACACCCTTGGGGAGTCTCCTCCTGCATTGACTCTGGATTTGGCCACGTAATTTGTTTTGGCCAATGGGATATCTACAAATGTGATGCAAGCAGAAGCTTGAAAAGCACTTGTACATCAGAACTTGCTATCATATGAACGGATCCAAACCTTCTGGAGAGGTCACATGGAAGAAAATCTAGGCAGCCTGGTTGACAGCCTGCCAACTGCCAGACATGTGAGTAAGGTCATCTTAAATCATCCAGCCCCTACAAAGTGGTCAGCTGACTGCTACAGCATGAGTGAGCCTAGGCAAGACCAGTAGAAGAAATGCCCAGTTAAGTCTAGTCCAAATTGTCCACAGAATTTTGAGCAAACAAAATAAATGTTGGTTTAAGTGACTAACTTTTGGGGTGGTTTAGCTTTATATTAGTGGTATCATATTATACATGGCATATCACAAGCACATATAACAATTTGCTTTTAAAGCTGGCAGACTTTAACCAATTGATCAACATTAGTATCACCAGTAATGGCACAAATAGGTATCACGTGCCTCCTGATATTATGCACTGAGAAGGACACAAATTACTTCTGTGGTATTCCCATCCCCATGCATGGTTGAATCTAATCATGTGAAAACGTCAGACAAATCCAAAATGAGGGGCACTCTGCAAAATAACTACTCTATACTCTCTTTTTTTTTCTGGCCGCACCGCATGGCTTGCGGGATCTTAGGTCACCAACCAGGGATCGAACCCATGCCCCCTGCAGTGGACATGCAGAGTCCTAACCTCTGGACCACCAGGTAATTCCCTCTGTACTCTTAAAAAAAAAATACCGATGTCACGAATGACAAAGTCTAAGAACTCCTCCAGATTAAAAGAAACTCAATTTGGTGGTTCCTCAAAAAGTTAAATATAGAATTAACGTATGACCCAGCAATTCTACTCCCAGGTATATACCCCAAAGAACTGAAGACAGGTGCTCAAACAAAACCTTGAACACATATGTTCACAGCAGCACTATTCACAATTGCTAAAAGGTGGAAACAATCCAAATGTCCATCAACAGATGAATGGATAAACAAAATGTAGTATATCCAAGCAATGGATTGTTATTCAGCCACAAAAAGGAACAAAGTACTGATACATGCTACAACATGGATGAACCTTGTAAACATTATGCTGAGTGAAAGAAGCCCGACACAAAAGGTCACATATTGTATGATTCCATTTGTATGAGATGTCCAGAATAGGTAAATCCACAGAGACAGAAAGCAGACTTGTAGTTTTCAGGGGCTAGGTATTAGCAGGGGGAAGAGAGGCAAATGGGGAAATACTGCTTAATGTATATGGGGTTTTATTGGGGGGTAATGAAAATGTTTTGGAACTTGATAGAGGTGGTGGTTGCAGAGTACTGTGGATGTACTAAATGCCACTAGATTGTTCACTTTAAAACAGTGTTATGTGAATTTCACCTCAATTAAAAAAAAAAAGAAACTAAAAGAGACATGACAGTTCAATGCAACGTGTTATCCTGGATTGGATCTTGGACATTTTTTTTCTTTTGAAATAAAGGACATTAGTGGGACAATTGGTAATTTGAATAAGGTATGTAGATTAGATAGTAGTATCGCATTGATGTTAATTTCCTTATTTTGATAACTGTCTTGTAGTTATATAAGAGAATGTCCTTGTTTTCAGGAAAAACACTCTGAAATATTTAGGGGTTGAGGAGCACTATGTCTACAATTTATGTGATTCAGAAACAAATGAAGAGAGTGAGAGAAAAGAGAGGAGGAAGAGGAGGAGGAGAAGGGAGAGAGGGGAAATGATAAAACAAATGTGGTAAAATATTTACAATAGGGAATCTGGGTGAAAAATAAGATAATTATATTTACTACTTTTACAACTTTTCTGTAAGTCTGAAATATTTCAAAATAAAAAGTTTTCACTATGTCAAAGAGATATCTGCACCCCAATGTTCAAATAGCACTTGACTACTTATACCACTCACAAAAATTAACTCAAGGGAATTCCCTGGAAGTCCAGTGGTTAGGGCTCCACACCTTCACTGCAGGGGGCAGTGGAAGTTTGATCCCTGGTCAGGGAACTAGGATCCTGTAAGCCGTGCAGTGCAGCCAAGATAAATAAATAAATAAACAAAACTCTTAAAAAGTTAACTCGATGGCTTCCCTGGTGGCGCAGTGGTTGAGAGTCCGCCTGCTGATGCAGGGGACACGGGTTCGTGCCCCGGTCCGGGAGGATCCCACATGCCGTGGAGCAGCTAGGCCCGTGAGCCACGGCCTCTGAGCCTGCGCGTCCAGAGTCTGCGCTCCACAATGGGAGAGGCCTCAACAGTGAGGCCCGCGTACCACAAAAAAACCCCAAAAACAAAAAACAACAAAAAAAGTTAACTCGAATGAGATTAAAGACCTGAAACAATGAAACTCCTAGAAGAAAACATAGGCAAAAAGCTACTTGACATGGGTCTTGGCAATGAATTTTTGGAAATTACACCTAAAGCACAAACAGCAAAAATAAAAAATAAATAACTGGGACTACATCAAACTAAAAAGTTTCTGTACAGCAAAATAAACCATCACCAAAGTGAAAAGACAGCCTATGAATGAGAAAATATTTGCAACCATATATCTGATAAAGCGTTAATATCCAAAATATATGAAGAACTCAATAGCAAAAAACCAAGTAATCCAATTAAAAAATGGGCAAAGGACCCAAATAGATATTTTTCCAAAGAAGATCTGCAACTAGCAGGTACATGAAAAGATGCTCAATATCACCTGTCATTAAGGAAATGCAAATTAAATCCACAATGAGGTATCACCTCAGGCCTGTTAGAATAGCCATCATCAAAAAAGATAAGAGGGGACTTCCCTGTTGATCCAGGGGTAAAGAATCCTCCTTACAATGCCGGGGACACAGGTTTGATCCCTGGTCAGGGAACTAGGATCCCACATGCTGTGGGACAACTAAGCCTGCGTGCCACCACTACTGAGCTCCTGCACCTCAACTAGAGCCCCTGTGCCGCAAACTACAGAGCCCACGTGCTCTGGAACCTGCACGCCACAACTACAGAGCCCATGTGCCCTGGAGCCTGTGCGCCACAACTAGAGAAGAGAAAACCTAGAGCCGGAGGAAGATGGCGGAAGAGTAAGACGCGGAGATCACCTTCCTCCCCACAGATACATCAGAAATTCATCTACACGTGGAACAACTCCAACAGAACACCTACTGAACGCTGACAGAAGACCTCAGACCCCCCAAAAGGCAAGAAACTCCCCACATACCTGGGTAGGTCAAAAGAAAAAAAGAATAAACAGAGACAATAGGATATGGACGGGACCTGCACCAGTGGGAGGGAGCCGTGAAGGAGGGAAGGTTTCTACACACTACAAGCCCCTTCGAGGGCGGAGACTGCAGGTGGCGGAGGGGGAAAGCTTCGGAGTAGCGGAGGAGAGCACAGCAACAGGGGTGTGGAGGGCAAAGCGGAGAGATTTTGGCACAGAGGATCGGTGCCCTCAGGCACACACCAGCCCGAGAGGCTTGTCTGCTCGGCCGCCAGGGCGGGCGGGGCTGGGAGCTGAGGCTCGGGTATCGGCTTTCAGTCGGAGCACAGGGAGAGGACTGGGGCTGGCGGCAGGAAGAGACCCTGAAGGGGTTAGTGCTGGCCCGGAGGGAGTCCGGGGAAAGGGTCTGGAGCTACCGGAGAGGCAAGAGACTTTTTTCCCTTTTGTTGCCTGGTGCGCGAGGAGAGGGCATTCCCCTCCCTCCCCTCTGCCTGAGTGAGCCAGAGCCCCCGAATCAGCGGCTCCTTTAAACCCGTCCTGTCTGAGCGAAGAACGGACGCCCTCCGGCGACCTACGCGCAGAGGCGGGGCCAGGTCCAAGGCTGAGACCCGGGAGTTGTGAGAGCAGAGACAGGGAAATCTCTCTGTGCAGCCTCGGAGGCAGCGGATTAAAGCTCCACGGTCCATTTGATGTGCCCTGCGTCTGTGGAGTGCATGAATGGACAGCGAATCATCCCAAATTGAGGAAGTGGACTTTGAGGACAAGATTTAAGACTTTCCCCCCTTTTTTCCTCTTTTTACAACGAATTATCTCAAATTAAGGGGTGGACTTAGCAAGATTTCAGACTTTTCGCCCTTTTCCTCATTTTACAACGAATTATCCCAAATCGAGGAGGTGGACTTGGAGAGCAAGATTTTTGATTTTTCCCCCTGCTCTCTTTTTGTGAATGTGTATGTGTAATCTTCTGTGTAAGATTCTCTCTGTATAGCTTTGCTTCCACCATATGTCCCAGGGTTCTATCGGTCCGTGTTTTTTTCAATAATTACTTTTTAATTTTAATAACGCTACTATATTTCATACTTTATTCTATTTTACTTTACCTGCTCTTTCTTTTTTTCCTCCCTTCCCTTCCTCCCTCCCTCCCTCCGCTCCTCCTTTCCTTCTTTCTTTTTCTTTCCTCCATCCCTCCCTCCCTCCCACCCTTCTTCTTTCCACTTTCTTTTTCTTTCCTTCCTCCCTCCCTCCCTCCCTCCTGTCTTTCTTTCTTTCTTTCCTTCCTCCCTCCCTCCCTTCTTCCATTCACTCTTCCTTTTGCTTTCATTCCTCCCTCCCTCCCTCCTTTCTTTCCTTCTTTCTTTCCATCCTTCCTCCCTCCCTCCCTCCTTTCTTTCTTTCTTCCTTCCTTCCTTCCTTTCTTCCCTTCTTCCTTTCTTTCAATCTCTCTTTCTTTCTTCTACTAATTATTTCTTTCTACTTTTTCTCACTGTTATTCTGAGCCGGGTGGATGAAAGGCTCTTGGTGCTGCAGCCAGGAGTTAGTGCTGTGCCTCTGAAGTGGGAGAGCCAACTTCAGGACACGGGTCCACAAGAGACCTCCCAGCTCCACATAATATCAAGCAGTGAAAATCTCCCAGGGATCTCCATCTCAACACCAGCACCCAGCTTCAGTCAACGACCAGCAAGCTACAGTGCTGGTCACCCTATGCCAAGCAACTAGCAAGGCAGGAACACAACCCCACCCATTAGCAGAGAGGCTACCTAAAAACATAATAAGGCCACAGGCACCCCAAAACACACCACCAGACGTGGACATGTCCACCAGAAAGACAAGATCGAGCCTCAACCACCAGAACACAGGCATTAGTCCCCCCCACCAGGAAGCCTACACAACCTACTGAAACAACCTTAGCCACGGGGGACAGACACCAAAAACAACGGGAACTACGAATCTGCAGCCTGCAAAAAGGAGACCCCAAACACAGTAACATAAGCAAAATGAGAAAGCAGAAAAACACACAGCAGGTGAAGGAGCAAGATAAAAACCTACCAGACCTAACAAATGAAGAGGTAATAGGCAGTCTACCTGAAAAAGAATTCAGAATAATGACAGTAAAGCTGATCCAAGATTCTATTTCCCAGATCCAAAATCTTGGAAATAGAATAGACAATATGCAAGAAACAGTTAACAAGGACCTAGAAGAACTAAAGATGAATCAAGCATCGATTAAAAACACAATAAATGGGGCTTCCCTGGTGGCGCAGTGGTTGAGAGTCCGCCTGCCGATGCAGGGGACACGGGTTCGTGCCCCGGTCTGGGAAGATCCCACATGCCGTGGAGCGGCTGGGCCCGTGAGCCATGGCCGCTGAGCCTGCGCGTCCGGAGCCTGTGCTCCGCAACGGGAGAGGCCACAACAGTGAGAGGCCCGCGTACTGCAAAAAAAAAAAAAAAAAAAAAAAAAAAAAAAAAAAAAAAAAAAAAAAAAAACACAATAAATGAAATGAAAAATACTCTAGATGGGATCAATAGCAGAATAACTGAGGCAGAAGAACGGATAAGTGAGGTGGAAGATAAAATAGTGGAAATAACTGCTGCAGAGCAAAATAAAGAAAAAAGAATGAAAAGAACAGAGGACAGTCTCAGAGACCTCTGGGACAACATTAAACGCACCAACATTCGAATTATAGGGGTTCCAGAAGAAGAAGAGAAAAAGAAAGGGACTGAGAAAATATTTGAAGAGATTATAGTTGAAAACTTCCCTAATATGGGAAAGGAAATAGTTAATGAAGTCCAGGAGGCACAGAGAGTCCCATACAGAATAAATCCAAGAAGAAATACGCCAAGACACATATTAATCAAACTGTCAAAAATTAAACACAAAGAAATCATATTAAAAGCAGCAAGGCAAAAACAACAAATAACACACAAGGGAATCCCCATCAGGTTAACAGCTGATCTCTCAGCAGAAACTCTACAAGCCAGAAGGGAGTGGCAGGACATAATTAAAGTGATGAAGGAGAGAAACCTGCAACCAAGATTACTCTATCCAGCAAGGATCTCATTCAGATTTGATGGAGAAATTAAAACCTTTACAGACAAGCAAAAGCTGAGAGAGTTCAGCACCACCAAACCAGCTTTACAACAAATGCTAAAGGAACTTCTCTAGGCAAGAAACACAACAGAAGGACTATACCTACAATAACGAACCCAAAGCAATTAAGGAAATGGGAATAGGAACATACATATCAATAATTACCTTAAATGTAAATGGACTAAATGCTCCCACCAAAAGACACAGATTGGCTGAATGGATACAAAAACAAGACCCATATATATGCTGTCTACAAGAGACCCACTTCAGACCTAGAGACACATACAGATTGAAAGTAAGGGGATGGAAAAAGATATTCCATGCAAATGGAAATCAAAAGAAAGCTGGAGTAGCAATTCTTATATCAGACAAAATAGACTTTAAAATAAAGACTATTAGAAGAGACAAAGAAGGACACTACATAACGATAAAGGGATCGATCCAAGAAGAAGATATAACAATTGTAAATATTTATGCACCCAACATAGGAGCACCTCAATACATAAGGCAAATACTAACAGCCATAAAAGGGGAAATCGACAGTAACACAATCATAGTAGGGGACTTTAACACCCCACTTTCACCAATGGACAGATCATCCAAAATGAAAATAAATAAGGAAACACAAGCTTTAAATGATACATTAAACAAGATGGACTTAATTGATATTTATAGGACATTCCATCCAAAAACAACAGAATACACATTTTTCTCAAGTGCTCATGGAACATTCTCCAGGATAGATCCTATCTTGGGTCACAAATCAAGCCTTGGTAAATTTAAGAAAATTGAAATTATATCAAGTATCTTTTCCGACCACAATGCTATGAGACTACACATCAATTACAGGAAAAGATCTGTAAAAAATACAAACACATGGAGGCTAAACAATACACTACTCAATAACGAAGTGATCACTGAAGAAATCAAAGAGGAAATTAAGAAATACCTAGAAACAAATGACAATGGAGACACGACGACCCAAAACCTATGGGACGCAGCAAAAGCAGTTCTAAGGGGGAAGTTTATAGCAATACAATCCCACCTTAAGAAACAGGAAACATTTCGAGTAAACAACCTGACCCTGCACCTAAAGCAATTAGAGAAAGAAGAACAAAAAACCCCCAAAGTTAGCAGAAGGAAGGAAATCATAAAGATCAGATCAGAAATAAATGAAAAAGAAATGAAGGAAATGATAGCAAAGATCAACCAAACTAAAAGCTGGTTCTTTGAGAAGATAAACAAAATTGACAAACCATTAGCCAGACTCATCAAGAAAAGAAGGGAGAAGACTCAAATAAGTAGAATTAGAAATGAAAAAGGAGAAGTAACAACTGACACTGCAGAAATACAAAAGATCATGAGAGATTACTATAAGCAACTCTATGCCAATAAAATGGACAACCTGGAAGAAATGGACAAATTCTTAGACATGCACAACCTACCAAGACTGACTCAGGAAGAAATAGAAAATATGAATAGACCAATCACAAGCACTGAAATTGAAACTGTGATTAAAAATCTTCCAACAAACAAAAGCCCAGAACCAGATGGCTTCACAGGCGAATTCTATCAAACATTTAGAGAAGAGCTAACACCCATCCTTCTCAAACTCTTCCAAACAATATCAGAGGAAGGAACACTCCCAAACTCATTCTACGAGGCCACCATCACCTTGATACCAAAACCAGGCAAGGATGTCACAAAGAAAGAAAACTACAGGCCAATATCACTGATGAACATAGATGCAAAAATCCTCAACAAAATACTAGCAAACAGAATCCAACAGCACATTAAAAGGATCATACACCATGATCAAGTGGGGTTTATTCCAGGAATGCAAGGATTCTTCAATATACGCAAATCAATCAATGTGATACACCATATTAACAAGTTGAAGGAGAAAAACCATATGATCATCTCAATAGATGCAGAGAAAGCTTTCGACAAAATTCAACACCCATTTATGATAAAAACCCTGCAGAAAGTAGGCATAGAGGGAACTTTCCTCCACATAATAAAGGCCATATATGACAAACCCACAGCCAACATTGTCCTCAATGGTGAAAAACTGAAACCATTTCCACTAAGATCAGGAACAAGAAAAGGCTGCCCACTCTCACCACTCTTATTCAACATAGTTTTGGAAGTTTTAGCCACAGCAAGCAGAGAAGAAAAGGAAATAAAAGGAATCCAAATTGGAAAAGAAGAAGTAAAGCTGTCACTGTTTGCAGATGACATGATACTATACATAGAGAATCCTAAAGATGCTACCAGAAAAACTACTAGAGCTAATCAATGAATTTGGTAAAGTAGCAGGATACAAAATTAATGCACAGAAATCTCTGGCATTCCTGTACACTAATGATGAAAAATCTGAAAATGAAATCAAGAAAACACTCCCATTTACCATTGCAACAAAAAGAATAAAATATCTAGGAATAAACCTACCTAAGGAGACAAAAGACCTGTATGCAGAAAATTATAAGACACTGATGAAAGAAATTAAAGATGATACAAATAGATGGAGAGATATACCATGCTCCTGGATTGGAAGAATCAATATTGTGAAAATGACTCTACTACCCAAAGCAATCTACAGATTCAATGCAATCCCTATCAAACTACCACTGGCATTTTTCACAGAACTAGAACAAAAAATTTCAAAATTTGTTTGGAAACACAAAAGACCCCGAATAGCCAAAGCAATCTTGAGAACGAAAAACGGAGCTGGAGGAATCAGGCTCCCTGCCTTCAGACTATACTACAAAGCTACAGTAATTAAGACAGTGTGGTACTGGCATAAAAACAGAAAGATAGATCAGTGGATCAGGATAGAAAGCCCAGAGATAAACCCACGCACATATGGCCAACTTATATTTGATAAAGGAGGCAGGAATGTACAGTGGAGAAAGGACAGCCTCTTCAATAAGTGGTGCTGGGAAAACTGGACAGGGACATGTAAAAGTATGAGATTAGATCATTCCCTAACACCATACACAAAAATAAGCTCAAAATGGATTAAAGACCTAAATGTAAGGCCAGAAACTATCAAACTCTTAGAGGAAACCATAGGCAGAACACTCTATGACATAAATCACAGCAAGATCCTTTTGGACCCACCTCCTAGAGAAATGGAAATAAAAACAAAGATAAACAAATGGGACCTGATGAAACTTCAAAGCTTTTGCACAACAAAGGAAACCATAAACAAGACCAAAAGACAACCCTCAGAATGGGAGAAAATATTTGCAAATGAAGCAACTGACAAAGGATGAATCTCCAAAATTTATAAACAGCTCATGCAGCTCAATAGCAAAAAAACAAACAACCCAATCCAAAAATGGGCAGAAGACTTAAATAGGCATTTCTCCAAAGAAGATATACAGACTGCCAACAAACACATGAAAGAATGCTCAACATCATTAATCATTAGAGAAATGCAAATCAAAACTACAATGAGATATCATCTCACACCAGTCAGAATGGCCATCATCAAGAAATCTAGAAACAATAAATGCTGGAGAGGGTGTGGAGAAAAGGGAACACTCTTGCACTGCTGGTGGGAATGTGAATTGGTACAGCCACTATGGAGAACAGTATGGAGGTTCCTTAAAAAACTAAAAATAGAACTACCATATGACCCAGCAATCCCACTACTGGGCATATACCCTGAGAAAACCATAAATCAAAAAGAGACATGTACCAAAATGTTCATTGCAGCTCTATTCACAATAGCCCGGAGCTGGAAACAACCTAAGTGTCCATCATCGGATGAATGGATAAAGAAGATGTGGCACATATATACAATGGAATATTACTCAGCCATAAAAAGAAACGAAACTGAGCTATTTGTAATGAGGTGGATAGACCTAGAGTGTGTCATACAGAGTGAAGTAAGTCAGAAAGAGAAAGACAAATACCGTATGCTAACACATATATATGGAATTAAAAAAAAAATGTCATGAAGAACCTAGGGGTAAAACGGGAATAAAGACACAGACCTACTTGAGAATGGACTTGAGGATATGGGGAGGGGGAAGGGTAAGCTGTGACAAAGGGAAAGAGAGGCATGGACATATATACACTACCAAACGTAAGGTAGATAGATAGTGGGAAGCAGCCGCAGAGCACA
The DNA here is from genome assembly GCF_949752795.1 of Hyperoodon ampullatus. Classification (NCBI taxonomy): domain Eukaryota; kingdom Metazoa; phylum Chordata; class Mammalia; order Artiodactyla; family Ziphiidae; genus Hyperoodon; species Hyperoodon ampullatus. The sequence goes on from NC_136913.1 coordinate 60,339,767, forward strand.
GGGGGATCAGCTCGGTGCTTTGTGACCGCCTGGAGGGGTGGGATGGGGAGGGTGGGAGGGAGGGAGATGCATGAGGGAAGGGATGTGGGAACAGATGTATGTGTATGACTGATTCACTTTGTTATAAAGCAGAAACTAATAAAAAAAAAAAAAAAAAGAGAAAACCTGCATGGCACAACTAGAGAGAAGCTCACGCACCACAATGAAGAGCCCGCATGCCACAACTAAGACCTGATGCAGCCAAAAATAAATAAAATAATAAATAAATCTTAAAAAAAAGATAAGAGATAAGAAGTGTTGGTGAATCTGTAGAGAGAAGGGAACCCTTGTGCACTGTTTTTGTTTTTGTTTTTTTAAAGTAATTAATTTATTTATTTTTGGTTAGGTTGGGTTTTTGTTGCTGCACGTGGGCTTTCTCTAGTTGTGGTGCATGGGCTTCTCACTGTGGTGGCTTCTCTTGCTGCGGAGCACGGCCTCTAGGCACATGGGCTTCAGTGGTTGTGATTCACGGGCTCAGTAGTTGTGGCTTGCGGGCTCTAGAGCACAGGCTCAGTAGTTGTGGCGCACGGGCTTAGTTGCTCCACGGCATGTGGGATCTTCCCAAACCAGGGCTCGAACCCGTGTCCCCTGCATTGGTAGGCGGATTCTTAACCACTGCACCACCAGGGAAGTCCCCTTGTGCACTGCTGATGGAAATGTAAATTGGTACAGCCACTATGAAAAACAGTATGGCTTTTCCTCAAAAAATTAAAAATAGAACTACCATATGATCCAACAATTCCACTTCTGGGAATATATCCAAAGAAAACAAAAACACTAATTCGAAAAGATATCTGCACCCCGAAGTTCATAGCAGCATTATTTACAATAGCCAATATATGGAAACAACCTAAGCATTCATCAACAAATGAATGGATAAAGAAGTTGCAATACATATGTATAAAAAACTCATATATATATATTATTCAGCTATATATGAATATTATTAAGCCATAAAAAGAAGGAAATCCTGCCATTCATGGCAACATGGATGGATGGACCTTATGCTAAGTGAAATAAGTCAGACAGAGAAAGACAAATACTGTATGATCTCACTTATATGTGGAATCTAACAAAACAAAACAAAAAACCAAATTCATAGAAAAAAAGATCAGATTTGTGGTTATGAGAGGCAGGGGGTGGGGGAGGGGGAACTGGACAAAGGTGGTCAAAAGGTACAAACTTTAAGTTATAAGATGAATAAGTAGGGGCTTCCCTAGTGGCGCAGTGGTTGAGAATCTGCCTGCTAATGCAGGGGACACGGGTTCAAGCCCTGGTCTGGGAAGATCCCACATGCCGTGGAGCAACTAGGCCCCTGAGCCACAACTACTGAGCTTGCGCATCTGGAGCCTGTGCTCCGCAACAAGAGAGGCTGTGATAGTGAGAGGCCTGTGTACCGCAATGAAGAGTGGCCCCCGCTTGCCACAACTAGAGAAAGCCCTTGCACAGAAATGAAGACCCAACACAGCCAGAAATAAATTAATTAATTAAAAAAAGATGAATAAGTAGTAGGGATGTAATGCACAACACGATGACACTATAGTTAACACTGCTGTATGTTGTATCTGAAAGTTAAGAGAATAAATCCTAAGAGTTCTCATCATAAGGAAAAAAACACTTTTTTCTCTTTTTTTTTGTATCTATATGAGAGGATGGGTATTAACTAAACTTATTGTGTTACGTCAAATAATTATGCTGTACACCTTACACCTATACAGTGCTATATGTCAATTCTATCTCAAAAAGCTAGGAACAAAAAAAAAATTTTTTAACTTACTGTAAGTTACCTAGATGGGGGAGAGGGAGAGCATACAGTGAGCTGCTGAAGTGCTAGTAACATTTTATTTCTTGAATTCAGTAGTGGTTATACAGGCATTCATTTTATAATTATTTGTTAAACTGTAAATACATGTTATATGAATATTCTCTATGTATATTTCACAATTTGAAAAGTGAAAATGAATAAATAAATATCCTTAATGTAAAAATGAAATAGAACAGGACGCCATAAACATATACTTGTATTTCAAAGAGAAAAGAAGTCTCTGCTTCTAATATACCCAGGTTCTTTTATGGTGATGGGTGGGACACAAGCACTGCCCTGAAAGACTGGGTGGTGATGGATATTTTGCTAGCCCTAGCCTTTCTCCTACTTCTCTGGCCAATACTTCTTTTAGTTTTCCTTCTCCATTTCCTCTGCCTCATTCCCCACCCCCCTTAAATGCCTGTTTTTTACGTCTTATCCTCAATCCTCTTCTTGTCTCATGATCCAAATTCTCGCTGAATGACTGCATCATTTCTCATGGCTTCAGCTAATAGCTATAAAACTGACAAATCCTAAATCTCATAAATGTTAAACCCATATATCCGGGTATCCACCATACATCTATACTTCTATTTTCCACAGGCTCTCAAACTCAACATATACAAAAATGATGTTATCATCTTTCACATCCTCCACAAATCTCAAATCTTGTCCTCCTGAATTCTTTATTCAGTGAATGGTACTCAAGTCTGGAGCACAGGATTCATCCTTGACATCTATCTCAATTAGTCCCCACATATGATCTTCCAGAGCTTCTTGACTTGGCCCTAAATTTCTTTCAAATATGCCCCCATCTCCCCATCTTCACTGCCACTGCGTAGGTTCAAGCTCGGAAATTTTTTGACTGAATTGTTCTGGTAGCTACCTAACTAGTCTTCATGCTTCCAGTTTTGTCTCCTCTACCAATCCAGCTTTCACATAACCACCAGAGTAAATTTTCTAAAATGAAAATTTGACCATGACTGCTCTACTTAAAGTCCTATGGTTTCCCATAGCTTCAAAATAAAGTCTAAATACCTTGGCATAGCATGACCTACAATACTCTTTCTGGTCTAGCCCCTGACTCTCTCCAGACTCATTTCTAAGTACTCTCTTATGTTCTCTCATTTCTGTCCCTTTGCCTAGAATCCCATTTCCTCTAATATTTCACTTAGAAACACTAACTCCTACCTTTCCTTCAAAATACAGCTTGATCATCATCTCTTCTAAGAAGTCTTCCTTAACATCCTTCTAAAATTGGTTAGAGGGACTTCCCTGGTGGCGCAGTGGTTAAGAATCTGCGTGCCAGTGCAGGGGACACAGGTTCGTGCCCTGGTCCAGGAAGATCCCACATGCCACGGAGCAACTAAGCCTGTGCACCACAACTACTGAGCTTGCGCTGTAGAGCCCCCGAGCCACAACGACTGAGCCCATGTGCAACAACTACTGAAGCCCGCGTGCCTAGAGCCCATGCTCCGCAACAAGAGAAGCCACCGCAATGAGAAGCCCATGCACTGCAACAGAGAATAGCCCCCGCTCGCCGCAACTAAAGATAGCCCGCGTGCAGCAACGAAGACCAAATGCAGCCAAAAATAAATAAATAAATAAAACATATATTTTTAAAAATAAAATTAAATGGGTTAGTTACTTCTCTTATATTCTTTCATTGTATATGATGCTTACTTTTGTCACAGTATTTATCGCAAGGTGCTACAATTATCTGTTTACCCGTATGTCTCTCACACCAAGCTGTGAGTGTCGTAAGGATAGGGACCATAGCTTATTTTTCTCTGTATTCCTGGGGCCTAGGATAATGTCTGGTACGCATGGGTTCTCAATAAGTTCCTGTCAAATAAAATTAACCATTATGGTCAGGGGGCCACAGAGCTCTCAGTCAATAATGGGTTTCATCATAGGTCAAGGAATTCAAGTTGATTGTCTAGTCCAATTAGAATTTAGAGGATCCATCAACAGATGAATAGATAAAGAAGATGTGGTATATATACACAATGGAATACTACTCAATCGTAAAAAAAGAATGAAATTTTGCCATTTGCAGCAACATGGATGGACTTGGAGGGTATTATGCTAAGTGAAATAAATAAGTCAGACAGAGAAAGACAAATACTGTATAATATCACTTATATGTGGAATCTAAAAAATATCACAAACTAGTGAATATCACAAAAAAGAAACAGACTTACAGATATACAGAACAAACTAGTGGTTACCAGTGTGGAGAGGGAAGGGGGGAGGGGCAATACAGGGGTAAGGGATTAAGAGGTACAAACTATTATGTATAACATAGTGTACAACACAGGGAATATAGCCAATATTTTATAACTATAAATGGAGTATAACCTTTAAAATTATGAATCACTATATTGTACACCTGTAACTTACATAATATTGTACACCAACTATACTGCCATTAAAAAAGAGTTTATAGGATCCTATAAAAAGAATTATGAATTTTAACCTTTGTACACTTAATCTTATTACTTAAATGATGTACCATCTGAAACAGGCAGATGGTAAAAGCTCAAAAAAAAAGCAACAGTGTCACTGACTTTTAATGGAATTAGAAAGATATATGTAAAAGATTCACTATTGGTTAAAGGAAAGATATAATCAAGCATGCCTGCAAGTGCCCATAACAATTCTACCTTTTGAGTCTGTCCATCCCACTTCACTCCCATTGCCATGTCAGACTCTCATCATCTCTCTCCTGGATTACTGTAATGGCCTCTTGTACTGAGGTGAATAATGTCCCCCAAAATTCATGTCCACTTGGAATCTCAGAATGTGGCTTTATTAGGAAATAGGGTTTTTGCAGATATAAGTAGCTAAGATGAAGTCATATTGGATTAGGGCGGGCCCTAATAAAGCCATGTAAACACATGCAGAAAAGAAAGCCATACAAAGACATGAGTATTTACAGGAAAGAGGCAGAGAAAGCTACATGAACAGGGAGGCAGAGATTGTAATAATGCAGCTACAAGCCAAAGAATGCCAAGGATTGCTGGGAGCACCAGAAGCTAGGAAGGGACATGGAAGGATTCTTCTCTAGAGCTTTCAGAGGGAGTGTAGCTTTGCCAACATCTTGATTTTGGACTTCTAGCCTCCAGAAATATAATACATTTCTGTTATATTAAGCCAACTAATTTGTGGTAATTTGTTATGGCAGCTCTAGGAAACTAATATACCTCCTAACTGATCTCCCTGCCTTGGCTTGCTTCCTTCTAATCCATTTTCTACACTGCCACCAGGATGGCTTTTTCTAAAATACACATGTAGTCATATCACTCCTCTGCTTAAAAGCCTGCCATAGTTCCCCATTGATCCATGCTGATCTTTGCAGCTTCAGCTCTTGCTACTCCATTACATAATCCCTACACATTAATAATATATTACTTGAAATTCTCCCCAAATACTATGGTCATGCACACTTCTGTGCTTGTCAATATATTGCTCCCTCTGCCTAGAACACCATCAAATTTTTGTTTGCTTTGTCTCCACAACCACATATGCAAGGAGTGGCAGTAATGAATATAGAATGTTTTTTCAAGAAATCTGGCTGTGAAGGCTGAGAATCTTTTGTCAGTGACAAATTTTGAAATCAGAGATTCTGGAATCTGCTTTCTAACAAACACTGCTATAAAGGTATCCCTTACTTATATGAAGCCATTCTCCCAAGTTCTGTCGTTGGTCCTCTTCTGTTTTCCCTGTACTATTTTCTCCCTCTGCAATGGCATCCAGCCTTATGGCTTCAAATACCATCGATTATAATTGAGAGTAGCAAATCTCTATCTCTACTTTCAATATCTCTCCCAAGTTCAGACCACGTGAAGTTGTCCCAAAGTACACTGATGCTCTGTTAATTTTTTCTTCTAGTCATTTTTTCTGTGTGTTTCATTTAGATAGTTTCTACTGCTGTCTATTCAAGTTAACTAATTTTTCCTTTGGTAGTGTCTAATCTGTTAAAGCAATCAAGTATTTTTTTTCTCAGACATTGTATGTATCATCTCTAGAAGTTTAATTTCAGTCTTTTTATGTCCTCCATGTCTCTCCTCAATATGATCACATTTCCCTTTACTTCACTGAAAAAATAGAGTATATTCAAAATAATTATTTTAATGTCCTTGTCTACTAATCCTATCATCTGTGCTATTTCTGGGTCTGTATCTGTTGATTAATTTTGCTCATATTTTCCTGCTTTGTATACCTCATCATTTGTTACTAGATACAAGACATTGTGGATTTTATGTTGTTGGGTGCTGGAGTTTTTCTTTATTTTTCCTTTAAATACTTCTGCAATTTGTTCTGAGATATAGTTAAGTTACTCAGAAACAGTTTAATCCCTGCAAGGCTTGCTCTTAAGTTTTGTTAGGCAGAACCAGAGCAACCTTTGGTCTAGAGCTAATTTGTCCTCACTACTGAGGCAATACTCTTTCTTAGCCACTTCAGCTTCCCTGAATTCTCAACTCTGCCTCCTAAACTCAGAGAGACCACTAGACTCTAGCCAGGCTCACTCTCTCTGAACTGCTGTTTCATATATTTTGTCCAGTTTTGCAGTTATTTAAGGCAGAAGGGTAAATCCAGTCCTTGTTACTCCATCATAACCAGAAGGATAAGTCCTTACCCTTTTGAAAAGATCACTGTATCTACTCTGGAAAAAAAATGAATTGTTGAAGGGCAAAAGTGGAAGCAGACAGACTAAGCTATCACAATAATCCAGGTAGAATTTATCATCTAGGCGGGTAGCAGTGGAGATGGAGGGAAATACTAGATTCTGGGTGCATTTTTGTTTGTTGTTTGAGAGTAGCAAGTGGATCTGTTACTTACCACTAAAACTTTAACACAGTACCTGCCCATTGTAGATGTTTAATAAACAAAAGGCAATATGTCACCTTTGAGTGACTAGCTCAAAGATAAATAATACAGAGTCACTGTCCACAAGAAATTAACAATCCAGTGCTGAAAAAGGATCTGAATATGTTACCTTGTTGGCTCAAAAGACTTTTTTTTTTTTTTGCGGTATGCAGGCCTCTCACTGTTGTGGCCTCTCCCGTTGCGGAGCACAGGCTCCGGACACGCAGACTCAGCGGCCATGGCTCACAGACCCAGCCACTCCTCGGCATGTGGGATCTTCCCAGACCGGGGCACGAACCCATGTCCCCTGCATTGGCAGGCAGACTCTCAACCACTGCGCCACCAGGGAAGCCCTCAAAAGCCTTTTTTTGATGGCTCCCCATTACTTGCAAAATAAAGTCAAAAGTCAGTACATCATGCAAGGTCCTCTTTGATGAGCTTCTTTCTTTCTAACCTGTCTGCAACTGGACCCCTACCCTGACAAACTCTCACACTTTAATCTCACCAGACTACAAATAAATAAGTCTTGAATGAACAAATAAATGAGATTATACAAAAAATACATATACAGTTCTAATATTTTCTAGTTCCTGACTGTATCTTAGGAAGATATTAAATTTAGAGAATGAGCATCTCACACCAAGCCACAGCTATTTTGAATTTTTAACAATCTAGAATAGATTATTTACCCTAACACTTGGCTCCCCTTCTCAAATATCCCATTCCTGTTAGTGGTACCACAATTCTTCCCATTTTTTAGGTAAAAGTCTCAGCCTCATCTTTGGATACAGGGTGCAAAAATAGATCTGTCATTTATTCCATTATAATGTGTCTCATTTACACATCCTTCTTCAATGATAGTGGGACCACCCAGGATCTCATTGCTTCACACCTGGTTTGCCATGACAGATTCCTAGCTGGTCTCCCTTTACTGTTTCCCAGTATATCTTACACACAGCTTTGGGAAAATCTTCCTAAAGCACAGCTTTCATCATGCCATTCTCTTGCTCAAGGAACCTCAACAGTTCTCTAGTTGCCTCAAGTCGAAACACTTCATCTTGGTTTTCAGTCTTCCATTATCTGCTATCCTTCTGCCAATATAATACTACCTTATTTCCTGTTACTCTCACACTTGTAATTGCCACTAGTTATACCAATTTCTTCCTCACTCTTCCTGGAGCACACCAGGCACATTCTATCCCCATACCTTTCTTCATACTGTTCCCTCTTCTTAGACTGTCCTCCCACTACCTCTCTCTGTGCCTAAATCCTCCTCTTGTTTAATAAACAACCCTAGGGACTTCTCTGGTGGTGCAGTGGTTAAGAATCCGCCTGCCAATGCAGGGGACATGGGTTTGAGCCCTGGTATGGGAAGATCCCACATGCCGTGGAGCAATTAAGCCAGTGTGCCACAACTACTGAGCTTGAGCTCTAGAGCCAATGAGCCACAACTAGTGGAGCCTGCGCACCTAGAGCCTGTGCACCACAACGAAGAGTAGCCCCCGCTCGCCACAACTAGAGAAAGCCCACGTGCAGCAACGAAGACCCAATGCAGCCAGAAATAAATAAATTAATTTTAAAAAAACCCTAGTCCCACCTCTTCAGTGATGCTTTTTAAAATTACTGTAACTTAGACTTCCGGGTAAGATGGCGGAAGAGTAAGACGCGGAGATCACCTTCCTCCCCACGGATACACCAGAAATACAGCTACACGTGGAACAACTCCTACAGAACACCTACTGTACGCTGGCAGAAGACCTCAGACCTCCCAAAAGGCAAGAAACTCCCCACATACCTGGGTAGGGCAAAGCGGAGAGATTCCCGCACAGAGGATCGGTGCCGAGTGGCACTCACCAGCCCGAGAGGCTTGTCTGCTCGCCCGCCGGGGCGGGCGGCGCTGGAAGCTGAGGCTCGGGCTTCGGTCAGAGCGCAGGGAGAGGACTGGGGCTGGCGGCGAGAACTCAGCCTGAAGGGGGCTAACGTGCCACAGCTAGCCGGGAGGGAGTCCGGGAAAACTCTGGAGCTGCCGAAGAGGCAAGAGACTTTTTCTTCCCTCTTGGGTTTCCTGGTGCGCGAGGAGACGGGATTAAGAGCGCTGCTTAAAGGAGCTCCACAGACGGGCGCGAGGCGCGGCTGAAAGCGCGGAGCCCAGTGACGGGCGTGGGACGCTGAGGCTGCTGCTGCCGCCACCAAGAACCCTGTGTGCGAGCGCAGGTCACTGTCCACACCGCCCTTCCGGGCGCCTGTGCAGCCCGCCACTGCCGGGGTCCCGGGATCCAGGGGCGGCTTCCCTGGGAGAACGCACGGCGCGCCTCGGGCTGGTGCAACGTCACGCCGGCCTCTGCCGCTGCAGGCTCGCCCCGCACTCCGTGCCCCTCCCTCCCGCCCGGCCTGAGTGAGCCAGAGTCCCCGAAGCGGCTGCTCCTTTAACCCTGTCCTGTCTGAGCGAAAAACAGACGCCCTCCGGCGACCTACACGCAGAGGCGGGGCCAAATCCAAAGCTGAGACCCAGGAGCTGTGAGAACAAAGAAGAGAAAGGGAAACCTCTCCCAGCAGCCTCAGAAGCAGCGGATCAAAGCTCCACGACTTGATGTACCCTGCACCTGTGGAATACATGAATAGACAACAAATCATCCCAAATTGAGGAGCCAGGAGTCAGTGCTGTGCCTCTGAGGTGGGAGAGCCAACTTCAGGACACGGGTCCACAAGAGACCTCCCAGCTCCACATAATATCAAACGGCGAAAATCTTCCAGAGATCTCCATCTCAACACCAGCACCCAGCTTCACTCAACGACCAGCAAGCTACAGTGCTGGACACCCTATGCCAAACAACTAGCAAGACAGGAACACAATGCCACCCATTAGCAGAGAGGTGGCCTCAAATCATAAAAAGTCCGCAGACACCCCAAAACACACCACGAGACGTGGACCTGCCCAACAGAAAGACAGGATCCAGCCTCATCCACCAGAACACAGGCACTAGTCCCCTCCACCAGGAAGCCTACACAACCCACTAAATCAACCTTAGCCACTGGGGACAGACACCAAAAACAACGGGAACTACGAACCTGCAGCCTGCAAAAAGGAGACCCCAAACACAGTAACATAAGCAAAATGAGAAGACAGAAAAACACACAGCAGGAGAAGGAGCAAGATAAAAACCCACCAGACCTAACAAATGAAGAGGAAATAGGCAGTCTACCTGAAAAAGAATTCAGAATAATGATGGTAAAGATGATCCAAGATTCTATTTCGAAGATCCAAAATCTTGGAAATAGAATAGACAAAATGCAAGAAACAGTTAACAAGGACCTACAAGAACTAAAGATGAATCAAGCATCAATTAAAAACACAATAAATGAAATAAAAAATACTCTAGATGGGATCAATAGCAGAATAACTGAGGCAGAAGAATGGATAAATGAGGTGGAAGATAAAATAGTGGAAATAACTGCTGCAGAGCAAAATAAAGAAAAAAGAATGAAAAGAACAGAGGACAGTCTCAGAGACCTCTGGGACAACATTAAACGCACCAACATTCGAATTATAGGGGTTCCAGAAGAAGAAGAGAAAAAGAAAGGGACTGAGAAAATATTTGAAGAGATTATAGTTGAAAACTTCCCTAATATGGGAAAGGAAATAGTTAATCAAGTCCAGGAGGCACAGAGAGTCCCATACAGAATAAATCCAAGGAGAAATATGCCAAGACACATATTAATCAAACTGTCAAAAATTAAACACAAAGAAATCATATTAAAAGCAGCAAGGCAAAAACAACAAATAACACACAAGGGAATCCCCATCAGGATAACAGCTGATCTCTCAGCAGAAACTCTACAAGCCAGAAGGGAGTGGCAGGACATAATTAAAGTGATGAAGGAGAAAAACCTGCAACCAAGATTACTCTACCCAGCAAGGATCTCATTCAGATTTGATGGAGAAATTAAAACCTTTACAGACAAGCAAAAGCTGAGAGAGTTCAGCACCACCAAACCAGCTTTACAACAAATACTAAAGGAACTTCTCTAGGCAAGAAACACAACAGAAGGACTATACCTACAATAACGAACCCAAAACAATTAAGAAAATGGGAATAGGAACATACATATCAATAATTACCTTAAATGTAAATGGACTAAATGCTCCCACCAAAAGACACAGATTGGCTGAATGGATACAAAAACAAGACCCATATATATGCTGTCTACAAGAGACCCACTTCAGACCTAGAGACACATACAGACTGAAAGTAAGGGGATGGAAAAAGATATTCCATCCAAATGGAAACCAAAAGAAAGCTGGAGTAGCAATTCTCATATCAGACAAAATAGACTTTAAAATAAAGACCACTAGAAGAGACAAAGAAGGACACTACATAATGATCAAGGGATCGATCCAAGAAGAAGATGTAACAATTGTAAATATTTATGCACCCAACATAGGAGCACCTCAATACATAAGGCAAATACTAACAGCCATAAAAGGGGAAATCGACAGTAACACACTCATAGTAGGGGACTTTAACACCCCACTTTCACCAATGGACAGATCATCCAAAATGAAAATAAGTAAGAAAACACAAGCTTTAAATGATACATTAAACAAGATGGACTTAATTGATATTTATAGGACATTCCATCCAAAAACAACAGAATACACATTTTTCTCAAGTGCTCATGGAACATTCTCCAGGATAGATCCTATCTTGGGTCACAAATCAAGCCTTGGTAAATTTAAGAAAATTGAAATTGTATCAAGTATCTTTTCCGACCACAATGCTATGAGACTAGATATCAATTACAGGAAAAGAGCTGTAAAAAATACAAACACATGGAGGCTAAACAACACACTACTTAATAACGAAGTGATCACTGAAGAAATCAAAGAGGAAATTAAAAAATACCTAGAAACAAATGACAATGGAGACACGACGACCCAAAACCTATGGGATGCAGCAAAAGCAGTTCTAAGAGGGAAGTTTATAGCAATACAATCCCACCTTAAGAAACAGGAAACATCTCGAATAAACAACCTAACCTTGCACCTAAAGCAATTAGAGAAAGAAGAACAAAAACATCCCAAAGTTAGCAGAAGGAAAGAAATCATAAAAATCAGATCAGAAATAAATGAAAAAGAAATGAAGGAAACAACAGCAAAGATCAATAAAACTAAAAGCTGGTTCTTTGAGAAGATAAACAAAATTGACAAACCATTAGCCAGACTCATCAAGAAAAAAAGGGAGAAGACTCAGATCAATAGAATTAGAAATGAAAAAGGAGAAGTAACAACTGACACTGCAGAAATACAAAAGATCATGAGAGATTACTACAAGCAACTCTATGCCAATAAAATGGACAACCTGGAAGAAATGGACAAATTCTTAGAAATGCACAACCTGCCAAGACTGAATCAGGAAGAAATAGAAAATATGAACAGACCAATCACAAGCACTGAAATTGAAACTGTGATTAAAAATCTTCCAACAAACAAAAGCCCAGGACCAGATGGCTTCACAGGCGAATTCTATCAAGCATTTAGAGAAGAGCTAACACCTATCCTTCTCAAACTCTTCCAAAATATAGCAGAGGGAGGAACACTCCCAAACTCATTCTACGAGGCCACCATCACCTTGATACCAAAACAAGGCAAGGATGTCACAAAGAAAGAAAACTACAGGCCAATATCACTGATGAATATAGATGCAAAAATCCTCAACAAAATACTAGCAAACAGAATCCAACAGCACATTAAAAGGATCATACACCATGATCAAGTGGGGTTTATTCCAGGAATGCAAGGATTCTTCAATATACGCAAATCAATCAACGTGATACACCATATTAACAAATTGAAGGAGAAAAACCATATGATCATCTCAATAGATGCAGAGAAAGCTTTCGACAAAATTCAACACCCATTTATGATAAAAACCCTGAAGAAAGTAGGCATAGAGGGAACTTTCCTCCACATAATAAAGGCCATATATGACAAACCCACAGCCAGCATCGTCCTCAATGGTGAAAAACTGAAACCATTTCCACGAAGATCAGGAACAAGACAAGGTTGCCCACTCTCACCACTCTTATTCAACATAGGATTGGAAGTTTTAGCCACAGCAATCAGAGAAGAAAAGGAAATAAAAGGAATCCAAATCGGAAAAGAAGAAGTAAAGCTGTCACTGTTTGCAGATGACATGATACTATACATAGAGAATCCTAAAGATGCTACCAGAAAACTACTAGAGCTAATCAATGAATTTGGTAAAGTTGCAGGATACAAAATTAATGCACAGAAATCTCTGGCATTCCTATATACTAATGATGAAAAATCTGAAAGTGAAATCAAGGAAACACTCCCATTTATCACTGCAACAAAAAGAATAAAATATCTAGGAATAAACCTACCTAAGGAGACAAAAGACCTGTATGCAGAAAATTATAAGACACTGATGAAAGAAATTAAAGATGATACAAATAGATGGAGAGATGTACCATGTTCTTGGATTGGAAAAATCAACATTGTGAAAATGACTCTACTACCCAAAGCAATCTACAGATTCAATGCAATCCCTATCAAACTACCACTGGCATTTTTCACAGAACTAGAACAAAAAATTTCACAATTTGTATGGAAACACAAAAGACCCCGAATAGCCAAAGCAATCTTGAGAACGAAAAATGGAGCTGGAGGAATCAGGCTCCCTGACTTCAGACTATACTACAAAGCTACAGTAATCAAGACAGTATGGTACTGGCACAAAAACAGAAAGATAGATCAATGGAACAGGATAGAAAGCCCAGAGATAAACCCACGGACATATGGTCACCTTATCTTTGATAAAGGAGGCAGGAATGTACAGTGGAGAAAGGACAGTCTCTTCAATAAGTGGTGCTGGGAAAACTGGATAGGGACATGTAAAAGTATGAGATTAGATCACTCCCTAACACCATACACAAAAATAAGCTCAAAATGGATTATAGACCTAAATGTAAGGCCAGAAACTATCAAACTCTTAGAGGAAAACATAGGCAGAACACTCTATGACATAAATCACAGCAAGATCCTTTTTGACCCACCTCCTAGAGAAATGGAAATAAAGACAAAAATAAACACATGGGACCTAATGAAACTTAAAAGCTTTTGCACAGCAAAGGAAACCATAAACAGGACCAAAAGACAACCCTCAGAATGGGAGAAAATATTTGCAAATGAAGCAACTGACAAAGGATTAATCTCCAAAATTTATAAGCAGCTCATGCAGCTCAATAACAAAAAAACAAACAACCCAATCCAAAAATGGGCAGAAGACCTAAATAGACATTTCTCCACAGAAGATATACAGACTGCCAACAAACACATGAAAGGATGCTCAACATCTTTACTCATTAGAGAAATGCAAATCAAAACTACAATGAGATATCATCTCACACCAGTCAGAATGGCCATCATCAAAAAATCTAGAAACAATAAATGCTGGAGAGGGTGTGGAGAAAAGGGAACACTCTTGCACTGCTGGTGGGAATGTGAATTGGTACAGCCACTATGGAGAACGGTATGGAGGTTCCTTAAAAAACTACAAATAGAACTACCATATGACCCAGCAATCCCACTACTGGGCATATACCCTGAGAAAACCATAATTCAAAAAGAGACATGTACCAAAATGTTCATAGCAGCCCTATTTACAATAGCCCGGAGCTGGAAACAACCTAAGTGTCCATCATCGGATGAATGGGTAAAGAAGATGTGGCACATATATACAATGGAATATTACTCAGCCATAAAAAGAAACGAAACTGAGCTATTTGTAATGAGGTGGATGGACCTAGAGCCTGTCATACAGAGTGAAGTAAGTCAGAAAGAGAAAGACAAATACTGTATGCTGACACATATATATGGAATTTAAGAAAAAAAATGTCATGAAGAACATAGGGGTAAGACAGGAATAAAGACACAGACCTACTAGAGAATGGACTTGAGGATATGGGGAGGGGGAAGGGTAAGCTGTGACAAAGTGAAAGAGCAGCATGGACATATATACACTACCAAACGTAAGGTAGATAGCTAGTGGGAAGCAGCCGCATAGCACAGGGAGATCAGCTCGGTGCTTTGTGACCACCTGGAGGGGTGGGATAGGGAGGGTGGGAGGGAGATGCAAAAGGGAGGGGATATGGGAACATATGTATATGTATAACTGATTAAATTTGTTATAAAGCAAAAAAAAATTTTAAAAAAAAGAGTTCTAAAAAAAAATAAAATAAAATTACTGTAACGAGAGCACAAGGTATCGCATACCATAGATAGCTTCCAAAGCTCTTGGCATAGCACTGGGCATGAAAAGCTCAAATAAGTACCTTCCCAAACTGATGAGCATAAAAATTAACAAGAACTAAATTCATAATATTGAATGAACATAATCTCAGTCTCCTTTACTGGCTCCTCATTCTCTTTTCACTTCTTAATTAATAAAAATGGGGATTATAGTAACACCTCATTTAAGGTTGTGAGAATTAAAATAAGTACATATAAAGCACTTAGTATAGTGCCTGTCACACAGTGGGCTCTCAATAAATGTTAGCGATTATTATATCACAGTCACCGCTCTCCAAACTTGTTTTACTGCCAACAGTTTTTTTGCTTTCTTTTTTTTTTTTCCTGCGGTACGCGGGCCTCTCACTGTTGTGGCCTCTCCCGTTGTGGAGCACAGGCTCCGGACGTGCAGGCTCAGTGGCCATGGCTCATGGGCCTAGCTGCTTTGTGGCATGTGGGATCTTCCCGGACCGGAGCATGAACCCGTGTCCCCTGCATCGGCAGGCGGACTCTCAACCACTGCACCACCAGGGAAGCCCTACTGCCAACCGTTTTATTCTTAGTTAATGGTCTCACCACTGACCTAGTCTCCTAAAGCAGGGCCCTTTAAGGCTTTAAGCCATTTTAATCCATTTAAAGGCTTTAAGCCCTTCTTAACTCCTCTCGTTCTCTCCATATTTACTTAGTCAGGAAAGGTCTATTGAATCTTCTTCAGAAATACCTCTCTAAATCTATCACTTCCTCTCTTTGTTCAGGACCTCATTTCTCCCTTGAGACAATTCCAATAGCCTTCTAAACTAATCTCCCTTCCTCTGGTCTTTCCCAGTCTATTCTTCACACTGTAACCAGCTGTCTAAAACACAGTGCACTTTCCCCTTCAAAACTCTCCAATGGGAACGGTATGGAGGTTCCCTAAACAACTACAAATAGAACTACCATATGACCCAGCAATCCCACTACTGGGCATATACCCTGAGAAAACCATAATTCAAAAAGAGACATGTACCAAAATGTTCATAGCAGCCCTATTTACAATAGCCCGGAGATGGAAACAACCTAAGTGTCCATCATCGGATGAATGGGTAAAGAAGATGTGGCACATATATACAATGGAATATTACTCAGCCATAAAAAGAAACGAAATTGAGCTATTTGTAATGAGGTGGATGGACCTAGAGCCTGTCATACAGAGTGAAGTAAGTCAGAAAGAGAAAGACAAATACTGTATGCTGACACATATATATGGAATTTAAGAAAAAAATGTCATGAAGAACATAGGGGTAAGACAGGAATAAAGACACAGACCTACTAGAGAATGGACTTGAGGATATGGGGAGGGGGAAGGGTAAGCTGTGACAAAGTGAAAGAGCGGCATGGACATATATACACTACCAAACGTAAGGTAGATAGCTAGTGGGAAGCAGCCGCATAGCACAGGGAGATCAGCTCGGTGCTTTGTGACCACCTGGAGGGGTGGGATAGGGAGGATGGGAGGGAGATTCAAAAGGGAGGGGATATGGGAACATATGTATATGTATAACTGATTAAATTTGTTATAAAGCAAAAAAATAAGAAAAAAAAAAACTCTCCAATGGGAATGCCCTGCTGGTCCAGTGCTGCTTTCACTGTGGCCTGCGTTCAATCCCTGGTCGGGGAACTACGATCCCGTAAGCCTCGTGGTGTGGCAAAAAACCCCAAAAACAACAACAACCAAAAAAAAACCTCTCCAATTGCTACCACACAGTTTGGTATACAAGGCCCTTTTGTTTCGTTTTTGTTTTTATTTATTTATTCGGCTGTATCGGGTCTTAGTCGAAGCATGCGCGATCTTCGTTGTGGCATGCAGGCTTCTCTAGTTGCTGCACATGGGCTTCTCTCTAGTTGTGGTGTGGAGGCTCCAGAGCGTGCAGGCTCAGTAGTTGCAGCGTGCGGGCTCAGTAGTTGCATCGCGCAGGCTCAGTAGTTGTGGCACATGGGCTCCAGAGCATGCGGGCTCAGTAATTGTGGCGTGCGGGCTCCAGAGCGTGTGGGCTCAGTAGTTGCAGCATGCAGGCTCTCTAGTTGTGGCACATGGACTACAAAGCATGCAGGCTCAGTAGTTGCGGTGCATGGGCTCTAGAGCACATGGGCTCAGTAATTATGGTGCACAGGCTTAGTTGCCCCACGGTATGTGGGATCTTAGTTCCGCGACCAGGGATCGAACCCGCATCCCCTGCATTGGAGGGCAGATTCTTAACGACTGGACAACCAAAGAAGTCCCTACAAGGCCCTTTTGTGTTCTGACCCCTTGCCCACCTATCCAACTTTATCTTCTATCAATTCCTTATTCTATACCTATAGTTCAGCTATACCAGTCTATTTTCAGTTACAAGAATGGGTCGCGCTGCTTTACCATTTCATGCCTGGGCAATTTAGTTTCTTCCTGAAATGCCCTTCCTTACCTTGTGCACTTAGTAAATGCTTATTCTTTCTCTGTCTTCGTTTAATTGCCTTCTCTCTGAAGATGTATGTCTCTAATCTCACTCTCTGTTGTTGCTTTGACACATTTTCTCTATTTATGTTTCCCTTACCACTAGATTGTCTTTATTCCTTAAGAGCCAAAGTCACATCTTATTCATATTTTTATTCTCAATGTGTTGCAGTGTCTAGTGAATAAAAGTGTCACCTCCAAAGATCCTGATTTAGTAACTGGGGGTGGGACCTGGGAATTGGCTTGTTAAACAAACATTCCAGGTGATTCTGATGCAGGTGAGTGGGTCTGTACATGCCCTTTGGGAGGTTCATGAACTCCATGAAATTACATGAAAACTGTGTAAATATATGAATATATGTGCATTTTTCTAGAAAGAGTCCACAGTTTATATCATCTATGACCTCCAAAAAAGTTTAAAACTCACTGATTAAATGGGAAACATATATTAACTGACAAGTTACAAAACAATTAAGCTAAATGCTAGAACAAAAATATAAATAAGGTGCTGTGGGAACATAGACCAGGGAGCAATTAGGTGTGCCTGGGGTAGCTAGGAAAAGCTTCACATGAAGGTAACATTTGAGCAGAATCTTCCAAAGTGAGTATCAGTTTGCCAAGTGGAATAGAACAATATTAATATTCTAGGCAGAGGGAACAGAATATGTAAAGGCACAGATACAAAAGGGAAGTATTACATTCAATATGTTTAGAATATTTGTGAGAGGAAGTGCATGTGTATTATGAAACTAGAGACTTTGTATACCAAGTTAAAGAATTTGAACTTTATCCTGTAAGTAGAGAAACGATTTTTTGTAGTTGAGGTAAAATTCTCATAACATAAAAGTCACCATTTTAACCATTAAGGTGTGCAAATTCAGTGGCTTCCAGTACATTCACACTGTTGTGCAACCATCACCACTACCTAATTCCAGAACACTTCATCACTCAAAAAGAAACCATGTGCCTATTAAGCAGTCACTTCCCATTGTTCTCTTCCCCCCACCCCCCCAAACCCTGGCAACCACTAATCTGATTTCTGTCTCTAAGAATTTGCCATTTTAGATATTTCATATAAATGAAATCATACAGTATGAGGCTTTTTCTGTCTGGCTTTTTTCACTTAGGATTATTCTGTTCATTCATCCATGTTGTAGCATGTATCAGTACTTCATTCATTCATTTTTTTTTTCTGAATAGTGTTCTATTGTATGGCTATACCACATTTTGCTTATCTGTTAATCAGGTGATGGATATTTGGGTCGTTTCCATTTGGGGCTATGATGAATAATGCTGTCATGAACATTCATGTACAAGTTTACATTTGAAAGCCTGCTTTCAATTCTCTTTAATAATATACCTAGGAGTAAAACTGCCAAGTCATATGAAAATTCTGTGTTTACCTTTTTTAGGAACCCCAACAGAGACTTTTAAGCAAGGAAATGATCAGTAGGATAGTAGCTACAGCAAAGTGTTGAAGAAAGCTGGAATAGGGAAGAGATAGGAGGCATGAAGACCACAGGGATGACTACTGTAATAGTCTAATAAGAGTAGATAAGGGTTGAAATTAAAAAGAGGCTAGAGGGGCTTCCCTGGTGGCGCAGTGCTTGGGAGTCTGCCTGCTAATGCTGGGGACACGGGTTCAAGCCCTGGTCTGGGAGGATCCCACATGCCGTGGAGCAACAAGGCCCCTGAGCCTCAACTACTGAGCCTGCGCATCTGGAGCCTGTGCTCCGCAACAAGAGAGGCCGCGATAGTGAGAGGCCTGTGCACCGCGATGAAGAGTGGCCCCCGCTCGCCACAACTAGAGAAAGCCCTCAAACAGAAACGAAGACCCAACACAGCAAAAACAAAAAAATAAATTAATAAACTCCTACCCCAACATCTTCTTTAAAAAAAAAAAAAGAGGCTAGAGAAAAGGCAAAATAACAGTGTGTATAATGTTCAGGATAAGGAACGGGGATAAGTCAAGAAGATGACACTGACTTTGCCAGCTTAAAAAACCTGAGGGATGGTGACATTAACTGAAACTAAGAACAAAGGATGGTGAAGAAATTTAAGAACGGTAGTAGAACACAGTGGTTAAAATTAATGGCTCTAGAGCCAGACTTCTTAGGTTCAATTTCAGGCATAGCCACTTACTAGCTATGTGACCTTGGACAGGTTACTTACATTTCCACGTATCAATTTCCTCATCTGGAAGATGGATATAATATGCCACTTCATGAAGGTGTTGTGAGAAATAAAATGAGTTAAAATACATAAAGCACCTAGTACTCAGCACGTAATAAGTGCTCAATATCATCTACTGTCATGTTTTTTTTTAACGATTTCAATCTTTTTAATTTATTAAGACTTGTTTTGCAGCCTAACATGTGATCTCTCCTGGAGAATGTCCCCCATGCACTGGAAATGAATGTGTATTCTGCTGTTGTTGGGTGGAATGTTCTATACATTAAGTCCCCTACATACAAACTTACAAGTTACAAACTTTCAGAGATGGGAACGTGCATTCCACCAACATCAGGCATGAGTGAAATTGCAGCTTGCCCTCCATCTCCTACTGTTGATGATCTTTCAGCTCTACCATCTCCCAGCTCCTCTCCCTCCTCCAGTCAGTAACTCTTCTTGCCTGTTCACTTGATGCCAGCCCCTGTATGCCAGCTGTTGTACTGTACTACTGTACTTTGCAAGGTACTGTACTGTAAGATTAAAAATGTTTTCTTAAAAAAAATTAAAAATGTTTTCTTTATTTTTTGTGTTTTTTTAATGTATTATTTGTGCAAAAAGTATAATATTATACTATATATCCAATTGTGTTAGCTGAGTACCTAGGCTA
Organism: Hyperoodon ampullatus; assembly: GCF_949752795.1. NCBI lineage: Eukaryota > Metazoa > Chordata > Mammalia > Artiodactyla > Ziphiidae > Hyperoodon > Hyperoodon ampullatus. The sequence goes on from NC_136913.1 coordinate 60,360,102, forward strand.
ACTTTGTTGGACTTACGAACAAATTGGACTTACGAATGTGCTCTCAGAAAGGAACTCATTCATATGTAGGGGACTTACTGTATATGTCTGTTAAGTCTAGTTGGCTTCTTGTTTTTTTATTTGCATAATATTTGGTACATACATAAGAATATATAACATATAAAGCATAAGGTGAAAATCCATGAAGCCACCACTCCCCTTGAGCATGAGAATGTCATCAACACCTTCACTCTCCCCAAAACACACCCCTGTGCCATCCCCACAGGGAAGCATTGTGGCCACTGTGTTGATTCCCTTGCTTTCCTTCATAATTATAACACATATGTATGAATCCCATGAAATGTATATTTAGTGTTCAGCTTTATAAAAATGGCATCATATTGCATGAACTTACATGACTTGCATTTATCCTGCACCATTTGAGAAGAATCCATGGTGATGTCAGGGCTGTGGTCCCTGTTCCACTGCCCTGACATTGTGGTACAGTCACCCCTCAAGTCCATTATCCATCTTTTTGTGGGTAGGATTTTGGGTGGCTTGCAGCCTTTTGCTCATCTCCATCTCCTGATTTCTCTGTATTCCACTGAAGAGCACCCAAAATGTAACAGACTGAGGGTGCAGAGATGCTCAATGAGACCACATGGTAGGATGACACCCTCAGTTATGCCTACACCCCCAGAAAGGAGGGCCTGCTATTGTTAATGATGATGATATTATTTGAGATGAAAAATCTAAGTCTTAGATGCTAAGTTTGAAATATTCAGGGAAGAAGAGTCCAGTACACAGTTAGAAATACTAAACTGAATTTTGAAAAAAAGAGTATTTAAAGCCACTGGTATAGATAAGACTTCTTACAGAGAATGTGTAAAGCAAAACAAAACAAAACAAAAAACCCCAAGGATAGAAGACAGAAATCTTCCTGGGATATTCCTTAACCCATCCTCTAAACATTCCCTTGGGTACTAACATTAGCCTGTTCTTCTTGTTATAATCTCTGTAAGTGATCTCTTACATTCCCATGCTTTTAACCATTAGCTAAGTGCTGATAGTTCTTAAATCTCTACTTCCTGCCTTCATCTCTCTTTTAAGCTTCAAATTCTTATATCCTATCGCCTGATTACTGCCTCTTCTTGAATGCCCTAAACATGTCTAAAACTGAACTTATTGTCACCCTGGCAACAAAACTTGTTCCTCCCATATTGCTTATCTCAGTCAATGGTACCATTTTCCTCCTTAAGTCAAGCCAGAAACCTGGAAGTCATCTTCTTATTCAACAATGACACCACCAATATATACATATCTTAGTTCTCACTAAAGTTGTATTCTACTCTTCTAAAGATCTCTAGAATCCATCCTCTCCAACTTTACAATTGCCCTAGTTTACATCCTCACCATCTTGTATATGGTATAACTATTATATCCTCACTGGTCTCCCAGCCTTGGATCTTGGCCAACAACTATTTCATTCCCACACACCACATAGCCACCATTATTATCTGTTTAAAATTCAGTTCCATTCTGTTTTCTTAAAACCTACTTGAAGCGCTACAGGGCTCTTTTCCAATAACCACAGCACTGATAGAGGTTAGCAGTCCCCAGCAGCCTAGCCTCTACCTGCTTATCCTCATCTTTAGCCACTCATCACTTGCTACTTCTCAGTGCTGTCTGAAGTTCATCAAAGGAGAGAATTAACCAGCAATATTAACCTACTTTAGGTCTCCCTTGTTAGAACAGGAGAAATAGAAGACATCCTGCAGTATGTTGAGAAGAGAATGAATGGGAAGTGAGGAAGGACACATTCAGATACCCAGTGCCAGTGTTTTGACAAATTTATCCCAAAAATGAGAGTGAAAAGAAAGAGGGAAACTATAGTTTGAGAAGAGGCAGAGTATTTCTTCCTGGATTGAGGATTTGAGTATATTTGTAGATAGGGAGGAAGGAAGCAGAAGAAGAAGGGAGAGGAAGAGGATGAAGATAGAAGAGAGAAGAGCATAGCTGATGGAGCAAGGTCATGGAGAAATAGGGAGGGGATCATCAAGAGCAAAGATAGAGAGTGCTTTTCTCTACTTCTTTCACTGTTTAACTTTTTATAATAAATGCATCATTTGGGGGAAACAAGCAAATTCATTATTTTAAATTAAAAAAGAAAAAAAAGGTGGAAGAGTTAGCCTAAGATAGGAAGGCCGGAGTCTGAAGGGAAGAAGGTAAAAAATGGGTGTCACCACTAGTCAGCTTGGAGGTAGAGAGAGAAAATTCCTCACTTGATAACTAATATATTCTCTGAAGTAGAAGACAGGCTCGTGAGAGAGTAAGAAGGCCACAGTGGAGGGCTTAATAAGAATGGCAAATTCTTAGAAGAGATAAACAGGAGAGTGAGAAAGTGTTGACGATGGATAAGTAAAAGGCTGCAGAACAGTATAGCAAACCAAGCTGAGCTTGGGAATGCTATTAATTTTACAGTTGCTCCTATCTATGGGACTATGATATTTATTCCATGTCAGGAGCATGAGGGGTGAAAGCACATGGCTGCATTTGCCCAAGATTGGGGATAAGTTGAGCTTGTGTAGGGAAATTTAACTTTAACACAAAATACATGTCTATCCCCACTACTAGCTATACTTTGTTGACCTTTCTATGCCCTAGAGCCTTGTACATATTAGGCTTTCAAATATTTCATACTTAAGGACCATTGATTATATGGTTTTCACACAAGAAGAAGAAAAAAAAGAATACTAGTCATTGTCCAGTCTCCTACATTTCACAACCCAGCTTTTAAGACTTGTTCCCTTACAGGTAGCAGCTTTACCTAACAACTTCTTGTAAAAACTGATAAATATACAATCTTCAGTTGAAGGGATCCTGGCCTCAACGTAGTGTGTTACTTTCTCAGGTCATTTTGGGGCAACCAAAAAGATTTGTAAATTCCTGCCCACGTGCCTCCCCCAAATTATCACCCATCCCAAACTGTCTTTAGTAGTAGTTTTAGGTGCAACCAACTACTACTAAAACCCTCTGGTGTCTGTTAAACACACCTTGTAACAAGTCACTATGCCAGCCAGAAAAGAAGAGGACTGGTAGAAAAGGAGCTCAGGGAAACTTTGAAACAAGTTGTGTTTTTTTTTGTTGTTGTTGTTTGTTTGTTTGTTTTTTGTGGTACGCGGGCCTCTCACTGCTGTGGCCTCTCCTGTTGCAGAGCACAGGCTCCGGACGCGCAGGCTCAGCGGCCATGGCTCACGGGCCCAGCCGCTCCGCGACACGTGGGATCCTCCCGGCCCGGGGCACGAACCCGTGTCCCCTGCATCGGTAGGTGGACTCTCAACCACTGCGCCACCAGGGAAGCCCTGAAACAAGTTTTTTTAAGCTAAGGGTTTTAAATCTATCTTAGTTCCAACATATCCTAATACTCCCTCTAAGGTTATTTTCTAAAACCTATTTAAATATAGAGAAACTCATGAAGTATCAAACCCCAGAATGCTACACTTTAGACGCATCTCTCATTGAAGATAACCACTGGAAAAATGATTAAAGAAATTAAAATGTTACACTAGAAAACATTCACTTAATACAAAACAAAGCAGTGAAGGAAGACTAGAGAAACAAAAAAGAGATGAAACAGAAAATAAAAACGAAAATGTCAGATATAATCCAACTATATCAATATCATTAAATGTGAGTGGATTAAACAATCCAATCAAAAGGCAATTATTGTAAGATGGATTTTTTTTTTTTTTTTTTTTTTTTTGTGGTACGCGGGCCTCTCACTGTTGTGGCCTCTCCCGTTGTGGAGCACAGGCTCTGGACGTGCAGGCTCAGTGGCCATGGCTCATGGGCCCAGCTGCTCTGCGGCATGTGGGATCTTCCCAGACCGGGGCACGAACCCGTGTCCCCTGCATCGGCAGGCGGACTCTCAACCACTGCGCCACCAGGGAAGCCCTGTAAGATGGATTTTTAAAAGAGATCCAACTATATGTTATATACTGGAGGAACACTGTATTTTATTATTTTTATTGAAGTATAGTTGATTTCCAATATTATACTCGATTCAGTTGTACAACATAGCGACACAGTATTTTTATAGATTATATTCCATTTAATGTTATTATAAAACACTGGCTGTATTCCCTGTGCTGTAAAATAAATCCTTGTAGCTATTTATTTTATACATAGTAGTTAGTACCTCTTAATCATCTACCCCTATTTTGCCCCTCCCCTCATCCCTCTCCCCACTAAAAACCACTAGTTTGTTCTCTATATTTGTGAGTCTACTTGTATTTTGTTATATTCATTCATTTATTTTTTAGAGTCCACATATAAGCGATATCATACAGTATTTGTCTTTCTCTGCCTGACTTATTTGATGAAGCATAATACCCTCCAGATCCATTCATGTTGCTGTAAATGACAAAAAATTCATTCTTTTTCATAGCTGAGTAATATTCTATCATATATGAATATATATATATATATTATATATATATAATATACATATATATATATATACACCACATCTTCTTTATCCATCGATCTGTTGATGGACACTCAGGTTGCTTCCACATCTTGGCTATTCTAAATAATGCTGAACCTTGGCGTGCATGTATCTTTTCACATTCGTGTTTTCTGGGTTTTTTTTGGATATATACCCAGGAGTGGAATTGCTGGATCATATGGTAGTTCTATTTCTAGTTTTTGGAGGAACCTCCATACTCTTTTCCATAGTGGCTACACAAATATACAATCCCATCAACAGTGTACTAGGGCTCCCTTTTCTCCACAGCCTTGCCAACATTTGTTATTTGTGGTCTTTTTGATGACAGTCATTCTAACAGATGTGAGGTGATATCTCATTGTGGTTTTGATTTACACTTCTCTGATGATTAGCAATGTTGAGCATCTTTTCATGTGCCTGTTGGCCACCTGAACATCTTCTTTGGAAAAATGTCTATTCAAGCCTTCTGCTCATTTTAAAATCAGGTTTTTTTTGATATTGAGTTGTATGAGCTGTTTATATATTTTGGATTAACCCCTTATTGGTCATATCATTTTCAAATACTTTCTCCCACTCAGTTGGTTGTCTTTTCATACTGTCAATGGTTTCCTTTGCTGTGCAAAAGCTTTTAAGTTTAATTAGGTCCCATTTTTTTATATTTGCTTCTGTCTCCTTTGCCTTAGGAGACAGATCCATAAAAATATTGCTACTATTTATGTCAGAGAGTGTTCTGCCTGTGTTTTCTCCTAGGAGTTTTATGATTTCCAGTCTTACATTTAGATTTTTAATCCATTTGAGTTTATTTTTGTATGAGATGTGAGAAAATGTTCTAATTTCATTCTTTTACATGTAGCTGTCCAGTTTCCCAGCACCACTTACTGAAGAGACTGCCTTTTCCCCCATTATATATTCTTGCCTACCTTGTCGTAGATTAATTGACCATAAGTGTATGAGTTTATTTCTGGGCTCTCTATTCTGTTCCACTGATCTATGTGTCTGTTTTTGTGCCAATAAATCAGTGAGCATGATACCTCCAGCTTTGTTCTTCTTCTCAAGGTTGCTTTGGCTATTGGGGGGATCTTTTCTGATTTCCATATAAGTTTTAGGATTATTTGTTCTGGTTTTGTGCAAACTGTCATTTTAATAGGGACTGCATTAAATCTGTAGATTGCTTTGGGTAGTATGGCCATTTTAACAATATTAATACTTCCAACCCATGAACATGGGATTATCTTTCCATTTTGGGGGATCATCTTTAATTCCCTTCACCAGTGTTTTATAGCTTTCAGAGTATAGTCTTTCACCTCCTTGGTTAAGTTTACTACTAGGTATTTTATTCTTTTTGATACAATTTTAAACAGGATTGTTTTATTACTTTCTCTTGCTGATAGTTCATTATAAGTGTATAGAAAAGCAACAGAGGGCTTCCCTGGTGGTGCAGTGGTTAAGAATCTGCCTGCTAATGCAGGGGACACGGGTTTGAGCCCTGGTCCGGGAAGATCCCACATGCTGCGGAGCAACTAAGCCTGTGCACCACAACTACTGAGCCTGCGCTCTACAGCCCATGAGCCACAACTACTGAAGCCCATGTGCCACAACTACTGAAGCCCATGCATCTAGAGCCCGTGCTCTGCAACAAGAGAAGCCACTGCAATGAGAAGCCTGCACACTGCAACAAAGAGTAGCCCCTTCTTGTCGCAACTAAAGAAAGCCTGCACACAGCAACGAAGATCCAACGCAGCCAAAAAATAAATAAATAAAAAATAAATATATAAGTCTGCATCCCTTTACATATGTTGGTCCCTAATAAATATCTTAAAAAAAAGAAAAGCAACAGATTTCTGTATATTAATCTTGTATCCTACAACTTTACTGAATTCATTTATTAAGTTCTAATAGTTTTCTGATGGAGACTTGATGGTTTTCTATATATAGTATCATGTCATCTGCAAATAGTGAGTTTTACTTCTCCCCTTCCAGTTTGGATGCCTTTTCTTTTTTTTGCCTGATGCTGTGGCTAGGACCTCCAATACTATGTTAAATAGACGTGGCAAGAGAGGGCATCTTTGTCTTGTTCCTGTTTTTAGAGGAAAAGCTTTCATCTTTTCACCACTGAGTATGATAGTTGTGGGTTTGTCATATATGGCCTTTATTATGTTGAAATATGTTGCCTCTATATCCACGTTGATGAGAGTTTTTATCATGAATGGATGCTGAATTTTGTCAAATGCTATGAGATGACCATGCATCTATTGAGATGACCATGTGATTTTTATCCTTCCTTTTGTTAATGTGATGTATCACATTGATTGATTTGTGGGTACTGACCCACCTTTGCCTCCCTGGAATAAATCCCACTTGATCGTGGTGTATGATCCTTTTTATATATTGCTGAATTCAGTTTGCTAATATTTTGTTGAGGACTTCTGCATCTATATTCATCAGAGATATTGGTCTGTAATTCTTTTTGTAGTGTCTTGTCTGGTTTTGGTATCAGGGTAATGGTGGCCTCTGGGAATGAATTTGGGAGCGTTCCCTCCTCTTCAATTTTTTGGAATAGTTTGAGAAGGATAGGTATTAGTTCTTCTTTATATGTTTACTAGAATTCCCCTATGAAGCTGTCTGGTCCTGGACTTTTGTTTGCTAGGAATTTTTTTTATTACAAATTCTATTTCACTATTTACTATTGGTCAGTTGAGGTTTTTTACTTCTTCCTGATTCAGTCTTGGAAGGTTGTATGCGTCTAGAAATTTATCTATTTCTTCTAGATTGTCCAATTTTTTGGCATATAACTATTTGTAGTATTCTCTTATGATATTTTGTACTTCTGTAATATCAGATGGTATTTCTCCTCTTTTGTTTCTTATTTTGTTTATTTGGGTCCTCTTTTTCTCTTCATGAACCTCGCTAAAGGTTTATCATCTTGTTTGTCTTTGCAAACAACCAGATCTTGGTTTCATTGATCTTTTCTATTGTTTTGGGGGGGGTCTCTATTTTATTTATTTCCTCCCTGATTTATTATTTCCTTCCTTCTGCTGACTTTGGGCTTTGTTTGTTCTTCTTTTTACAATTTCTTTAGATGTTAGAGTGTTTGTTTCCATTTTTTCTTGTTTCTAGAGGTAGTTCTGTATCATTATAAACTTCCATCTTGGAACTGCTTTGCTGTGTCCCATAGATTTCTGGACATTGTGTTCTTATTTTCTTTTGCCTCAGGTATTTTCTGATTTCCTCTTTGATTTATTCATTGACCCATTGGTTTTTAGTAGCATGTTGTTTAGTCTCCACATGTTTTTGTTTTTTCCATTTTTCGTCCTGTAGTTGATTTCTTGTTTCATACCGTTCTGGTAGGAAAAAATACTTGATATAATTTCTATGCTCTTAAATTTGTTGAGACTTGTTTTGTTGCCTAGCATGTGATCTATCCTGGAGAACATTCCATGTGCACTTGAAAAGAACGTGTATTCTGCTGTTCTGGGATGGAATATCCTGCAGATACCAATTAAGTCCAACTGCTCTACTGTATCATTTATGACCATTGTTTCCTTATTGACTTTCTGCCTGGATGATCTATCCATTGATGTAAGTGGGTTGTTAAAGTCCACTACTATTATCGTATTATTGTCAATTTCTCACTTTATGTCTGCTAATATTTGCTTTATGTATTTAGGTGCTCCTGTATTAGGTGCACATGTATTAATGACTGTTGTATCCTCTTCTTGTATTAATCCCTTTATCATTTTATAATGTCGTTCTTTGTCTTTGGTATAGATTTTGTTTTAAAGTCTACTTTGTCTAATATGAGTATTGCTACCTCCACTTTCTTGCCATTTCCATTTGCATGAAATATTTTTTCTGTCCCTTCACTTTCAGTCTGTGTGTGCTTTTAGGTCTGAAGTGAGTCTCTTGTAAGGAACATATAGAAGGGTCTTGTTTTCTTTCTTTATCCAATCAGCCACCCTCTATCTTTTGATTGGAGCATTCAGTTCATTGACATTTAAAGTGATCATTGATAGGTATGACAGATACACCAGAAATACAGCTACACGTGGAACAACTCCTACAGAACACCTACTGTACGCTGGCAGAAGACCTCAGACCTCCCAAAAGGCAAGAAACTCACCACGTACCTGGGTAGGGCAAAGCGGAGAGATTCCCACACAGAGGATCGGTGCTGACCGGGACTCACCAGCCCGAGAGGTTTGTCTGCTCGCCCGCCAGGGCGGGCGGCGCTGGGAGCTGAGGCTCGGGCTTCAGTCGGGGCGCAGGGAGAGGACTGGGGTTGGCGGCATGAACACAGCCTGAAGGGGCTAATGCGCCACAGCTAGCCGGGAGGGAGTATGGGAAAAAGTTTGGACCTGCCGAAGACGCAAGATACTTTTTCTTCCCTCTTTGTTTACTGGTGCGCGAGGAGAGGGGATTAAGAGCGCTGCTTGGAGGAGCTCCAGAGATGGGCGCGAGCCGCGGCTGAAAGCGCGGACCCCAGAGACGGGCGTGGGACGCTGGGGCTGCTGCCGCCACCGCGAGGCCTGTGTGCGAGCGCAGGTCACTGTCCACACCGCCCTTCCGGGAGCCTGTGCAGCCCGCCACTGCCGGGGTCCCGGGATCCAGGGGCGGCTTCCCTGGGAGAACGCACGGCGCGCCTCGGGCTGGTGTAACGTCACGCCGGCCTCTGCCGCTGCAGGCTCCAGCCGCACTCCATGCCCCTCCCTGTCCCCCGGCCTGAGTGAGGCAGAGTCCCCGAAGCGGCTGCTCCTTTAACCCTGCCCTGTCCGAGTGAAGAACAGACGCCCTACGGCGACCTACACGGAGAGGTGGGGCCAAATCCAAAGCTGAGACACGGGAGCTGTGAGAACAAAGAAGAGAAAGGGAAATCTCTCCCAGCAGCCTCAGAAGCAGCGGATTAAAGCACCACAATCAACTTGATGTACCCTGCATCTGTGGAATACATAAATAGACAATGAATCATCCCAAATTGAGTAGCCAGGAGTCAGTGCTGTGCCTCTGAGGTGGGAGAGCCAACTTCAGGACACTGGTCCACAAGAGACCTCCCAGCTCCACATAATATCAAACGGCGAAAATCTTCCAGAAATATCCATCCCAACACCAGCACCCAGCTTCACTCAACGACCAGCAAGCTACAGTGCTGGTCACCCTACGCCAAACAACTAGCAAGACAGGAACACAACGCCACCCATTAGCAGAGAGGCTGCCTAAAATCATACAAAGCCCACAGACACCCCAAAATACACCACCAGACGTGGACCTGTCCACCAGAAAGACAAGATCCAGCCTCATCCACCAGAACACAGGCACTAGTCCCCTCCACCAGGAAGCCTACACAACCCACTCAAACAACCTTAGCCACTGGGGACAGACACCAAAAACAACGGGAACTACGAACCTGCAGCCTGCAAAAAGGAGACCCCAAACACAGTAACATAAGCAAAATGAGAAGACAGAAAAACACACAGCAGGAGAAGGAGCAAGATAAAAACCCACCAGACCTAACAAATGAAGAGGTAATAGGCAGTCTACCTGAAAAAGAATTCAGAATAATGATGGTAAAGCTGATCCAAGATTCTATTTCGAAGATCCAAAATCTTGGAAATAGAATAGACAAAATGCAAGAAACAGTTAACAAGGACCTACAAGAACTAAAGATGAATCAAGCATTGATTAAAAACACAATAAATGAAATAAAAATGCTCTAGATGGGATCAATAGCAGAATAACTGAGGCAGAAGAACGGATAAATGAGGTGGAAGATAAAATAGTGGAAATAACTGCTGCAGAGCAAAATAAAGAAAAAAGAATGAAAAGAACAGAGGACAGTCTCAGAGACCTCTGGAACACTATTAAACACACCAACATTCGAATTATAGGGGTTCCAGAAGAAGAAGAGAAAAAGAAAGGGACTGAGAAAATATTTGAAGAGATTATAGTTGAAAATTTCCCTAATATGGGAAAGGAAATAGTTAATCAAGTCCAGGAGGCACAGAGAGCCCCATACAGAATAAATCCAAGGAGAAATATGCCAAGACACATATTAATCAAACTGTCAAAAATTAAACACAAAGAAATCATATTAAAAGCAGCAAGGCAAAAACAACAAATAACACACAAAGGAATCCCCATCAGGATAACAGCTGATCCCTCAGCAGAAACTCTACAAGCCAGAAGGGAGTGGCAGGACATAATTAAAGTGATGAAGGAGAAAAACCTGCAACCAAGATTACTCTACCCAGCAAGGATCTCATTCAGATTTGATGGAGAAATTAAAACCTTTACAGACAAGCAAAAGCTGAGAGAGTTCAGCACCACCAAACCAGCTTTACAACAAATGCTAAAGGAACTTCTCTAGGCAAGAAACACAACAGAAGGAAAAGACCTACAATAACGAACCCAAAACAATTAAGAAAATGGGAATAGGAACATACATATCAATAATTACCTTAAATGTAAATGGACTACATGCTCCCACCAAAAGACACAGATTGGCTGAATAGATACAAAAACAAGACCCATATATATGCTGTCTACAAGAGACCCACTTCAGACCTAGAGACACATACAGACTGAAAGTAAGGGGATGGAAAAAGATATTCCATGCAAATGGAAACCAAAAGAAAGCTGGAGTAGCAATTCTCATATCAGACAAAATAGACTTTAAAATAAAGACCACTAGAAGAGACAAAGAAGGACACTACATAATGATCAAGGGATCGATCCAAGAAGAAGATATAACAATTGTAAATATTTATGCACCAAACATAGGAGCACCTCAATACATAAGGCAAATACTAACAGCCATAAAAGGGGAAATCGACAGTAACACACTCATAGTAGGGGACTTTAACACCCCACTTTCACCAATGGACAGTTCATCCAAAATGACAATAAATAAGGAAACACAAGCTTTAAATGATACATTAAACAAGATGGACTTAATTGATATTTATAGGACATTCCATCCAAAAACAACAGAATACACATTTTTCTCAAGTGCTCATGGAACATTCTCCAGGATAGATCCTATCTTGGGTCACAAATCAAGCCTTGGTAAATTTAAGAAAATTGAAATTGTATCAAGTATCTTTTCCGACCACAATGCTATGAGACTAGACATCAATTACAGGAAAAGATCTGTAAAAAATACAAACACATGGAGGCTAAACAATACACTACTCAATAACGAAGTGATCACTGAAGAAATCAAAGAGGAAATTAAAAAATACCTAGAAACAAATGACAATGGAAACACGACGACCCAAAACCTATGGGACACAGCAAAAGCAGTTCTAAGGGGGAAGTTTATAGCAATACAATCCCACCTTAAGAAACAGGAAACATCTCGAATAAACAACCTGACCCTGCACCTAAAGCAATTAGAGAAAGAAGAACAAAAAAACCCCAAAGCTAGCAGAAGGAAAGAAATCATAAAGATCAGATCAGAAATAACTGAAAAAGAAATGAAGGAAACGATAGCAAAGATCAATAAAACTAAAAGCTGGTTCTTTGAGAAGATAAACAAAATTGACAAACCATTAGCCAGACTCATCAAGAAAAGAAGGGAGAAGACTCAAATCAATAGAATTAGAAATGAAAAAGGAGAAGTAACAACTGACACTGCAGAAATACAAAAGATCATGAGAGATTACTACAAGCAACTCTATGCCAATAAAATGGACAACCTGGAAGAAATGGACAAATTCTTAGACATGCACAACCTGCCAAGACTGAATCAGGAAGAAATAGAAAATATGAATAGACCAATCACAAGCACTGAAATTGAAACTGTGATTAAAAATCTTCCAACAAACAAAAGCCAAGGACCAGATGGCTTCACAGGCGAATTCTATCAAACATTTAGAGAAGAGCTAACACCCATCCTTCTCAAACTCTTCCAAAATAGAGCAGAGGGAGGAGCACTCCCAAACTCATTCTACGAGGCCACCATCACCTTGATACCAAAACCAGGCAAGGATGTCACAAAGAAAGAAACCTACAGGCCAATATCACTGATGAACATAGATGCAAAAATCCTCAACAAAATACTAGCAAACAGAATCCAACAGCACATTAAAAGGATCATACACCATGATCAAGTGGGGTTTATCCCAGGAATGCAAGGATTCTTCAATATACGCAAATCAATCAATGTGATACACCATATTAACAAATTGAAGAAGAAAAACCGTATGATCATCTCAATAGATGCAGAGAAAGCTTTCGACAAAATTCAACACCCATTTATGATAAAAACCCTGCAGAAAGTAGGCATAGAAGGAACTTTCCTCCACATAATAAAGGCCATATATGACAAACCCACAGCCAACATTGTCCTCAATGGTGAAAAACTGAAACCATTTCCACGAAGATCAGGAACAAGACAAGGCTGCCCACTCTCACCACTCTTATTCAACTTAGTTTTGGAAGTTTTAGCCACAGCAATCAGAGAAGAAAAGGAAATAAAAGGAATCCAAATTGGAAAAGAAGAAGTAAAGCTGTCACTGTTTGCAGATGACATGATACTATACATAGGGAATCCTAAAGATGCTACCAGAAAACTACTAGAGCTAATCAATGAATTTGGTAAAGTAGCAGGATACAAAATTAATGCACAGAAATCTCTGGCACTCCTGTACACTAATGATGAAAAGTCTGAAAGTGAAATCAAGAAAACACTCCCATTTACCATTGCAACAAAAAGAATAAAATATCTAGGAATAAACCTACCTAAGGAGACAAAAGACCTGTATGCAGAAAATTATAAGACACTGATGAAAGAAATTAAAGATGATACAAATAGATGGAGAGATATACCATGCTCCTGGATTGGAAGAATCAATATTGTGAAAATGACTCTACTACCCAAAGCAATCTACAGATTCAATGCAATCCCTATCAAACTACCACTGGCATTTTTCACAGAACTAGAACAAAAAATTTCAAAATTTGTTTGGAAACACAAAAGACCCCGAATAGCTAAAGCAATCTTTTTTTTTTTTTTTTTTTTTTTTTTTTGCGGTACGCGGGCCTCTCACTGTTGTGGCCTCTCCCGTTGCGGAGCACAGGCTCCGGATGCGCAGGCTCAGCAGCCATGGCTCACGGGCCCAGCCGCTCCGCGGCACATGGGATCCTCCCGGACCGGGGCACGAACCCGTATCCCCTGCATCGGCAGGCGGACTCTCAACCACTGCGCCACCAGGGAGGCCCTAAAGCAATCTTGAGAACGAAAAACGGAGCTGGAGGAATCAGGCTCCCTGACTTCAGACTATACGACAAAGCTACAGTAATCAAGACAGTGTGGTACTGGCACAAAAACAGAAAGATAGATCAATGGAACAGGATAGAAAGCCCAGAGATAAACCCACGCACATATGGTCACCTTATCTTTGATAAAGGAGGCAGGAATGTACAGTGGAGAAAGGACAGCCTCTTCAATAAGTGGTGCTGGGAAAACTGGACAGGGACATGTAAAAGTATGAGATTAGATCATTCCCTAACACCATACACAAAAATAAGCTCAAAATGGATTAAAGACCTAAATGTAAGGCCAGAAACTATTCAACTCTTAGAGGAAAACATAGGCAGAACACTCTATGACATAAATCACAGCAAGATCCTTTTGGACCCACCTCCTAGAGAAATGGAAATAAAAACAAAGATAAACACATGGGACCTAATGAAACTTCAAAGCTTTTGCACAGCAAAGGAAACCATAAACAAGACCAAAAGACAACCCTCAGAATGGGAGAAAATATTTGCAAATGAAGCAACTGACAAAGGATTAATCTCCAAAATTTATAAGCAGCTCATGCAGCTCAATAGCAAAAAAACAAACAACCCAATCCAAAAATGGGCAGAAGACTTAAATAGGCATTTCTCCAAAGAAGATATACAGACTGCCAACAAACACATGAAAGAATGCTCAACATCATTAATCATTAGAGAAATGCAAATCAAAACTACAATGAGATATCATCTCACACCAGTCAGAATGGCCATCATCAAGGAATCTAGAAACAATAAATGCTGGAGAGGGTGTGGAGAAAAGGGAACACTCTTGCACTGCTGGTGGGAATGTGAATTGGTACAGCCACTATGGAGAACGGTATGGAGGTTCCTTAAAAAACTACAAATAGAACTACCATATGACCCAGCAATCCCACTACTAGGCATATACCCTGAGAAAACCATAAATCAAAAAGAGACATGTACCAAAATGTTCATTGCAGCTCTATTCACAATAGCCCGGAGCTGGAAACAACCTAAGTGTCCATCATCGGATGAATGGATAAAGAAGATGTGGCACATATATACAATGGAATATTACCCAGCCATAAAGAGAAACGAAACTGAGCTATTTGTAATGAGGTGGATAGACCTAGAGTCTGTCATACAGAGTGAAGTAAGTCAGAAAGAGAAAGACAAATACCGTATGGTAGCACATATATATGGAATTTAAAAAAAATGTCATGAAGAACCTAGGGGTAAAACGGGAATAAAGACACAGACCTACTTGAGAATGTCCTTGAGGATATGGGGAGGGGGAAGGGTAAGCTGTGACAAAGGGAAAGAGAGGCATGGACATATATGCACTACCAAATGTAAGGTAGATAGATAGTGGGAAGCAGCCGCAGAGCACAGGGAGATCAGCTCGGTGCTTTGTGACTGCCTGGAGGGGTGGGATGGGGAGGGTGGGAGGGAGGGAGATGCATGAGGGAAGGGATGTGGGAACAGATGTATATGTATGACTGATTCACTTTGTTATAAAGCAGAAACTAATAAAAAAATGTTAAAAAAAACCCCATGTATCTGTGGTCAATTGATTTTTGAAAAGGGTGCCAAATACATTCAATAGGGAAAGAGTTGTCTTTTCAATAAAATGGTGCTGGGAACATTGGATAGCCACATTCAAAAGATAAAGTTGGACCCTTATCTCACATCATATACAAAATTAACTCAAATTGGATCAAAAACCTAAATGTAACATAAATGTAAATATTCATTACCTTGGATTGGGCAATGGATTCTTAGGTATGACACCAAAGACATGAGTAATCAAAGAAAAAAATAGATGTACTGGACTAACAAAAATTTTAAACTTTGGTATTTCAAAGGACATATCAATTAAGTGAAAAGACTTTCCATCAATAAAAGTATCCATGGCAAGATAGTCCATGTCAGATCCCAGGAGAATAAGACATGAGCTCCCCAAATATAAGCAGGGGCTAAAGAACTTGGACAAGGAGAATAAAGAGGTCATAGCTGTAAACTGCATCTAAATTAATTTTCTTACAGTTTTAAAGTGCAAGACATCCAGGATTATGAAGATCTCTCCAATTGCAATCAACTTATCTAACTTTTTTCTTGAAGGTAATCTCACATACCCAAATTCAAAATGCTCAGAGATAACATAAATAAGAGATACCACTTTACCTATGAGAATAACTACTTAGAGAAAGCAGATGCACAGGTACCTGAGATGCACAGGACACTTATAAAGAGACAATTCAGCAGGGAAACTATTTTTAAAGCACAAAAATTTACTTGGGGAGGAGAATTCAGAGGATGATTTATTTAGACAATAATTTGTGTTTTATTCTCTCTTCTGTGAAACATCAAAAAATGAGAGGTATTAGACCCTCCCCATTCTAAATCAGTAGTCACACGAATGTGTCCAGAATCTAGGCTCCCTAAGTCAAGGACGTTAATGACTGTTCTGTGACATAACCTAAAATAAGAAGTTGACAAACACATGAAAGACAAAAATCCCCCAGTTCCTGCCATCAGATCTTGTTTGAGAGATGGCATCTCATAAAAAGGTACTGGGATAGAAAGTGGTTAAAATATCTGGGGGAAGAAATAACTCAAATTTAGAGGAAAAGGTTGAGCTTCTCCAGGACAATGAGGAAAGAAGGTACTAGACTTCCAGGGAGTAATGAAAAAAGAAAAAGAAAGAAAGTGAAAAGACAACTCACAGAATGGGAGAAAAATATTTGCAAATCATATATATGTTAAGGGACTTATATCAAAAATATATAAATTCTTACAACTTAATACTAAAACAAATAATCCAATTAAAAATTGACAAAGGAGCCTTCCAAATTTCTAGTCTGGCATATAAGGAGAAGTCACCACTCCATCTTAACAAGTAAAAGGCTGAACAAACTAAAAAAATCAACAACTCTTCTAGATCTGTCAGTGAGGTAACAAGGCAAACACTGCCCCTAAAATTGCAAAGACAAACAGGCAGATACAGAGAATCACAACTTGCCAGAACAGAAACCCATGAGCAGAAACCTCCACGGGAACCAGTACTGGGGTAGAAAATTCTGAACTATTGATGAAATGCTGGAGTATCAGAGTCGACAAGCCTGAGAGATTTAAAAAAAAAGCCAGGGAGACCCAGTCATGGGGAACCCCCAACTCTCAGGATTCCAGTAGGAGGAGGAGAAAGTAATCATTTTGAAATATGCTAGACCATTCTGTTCTACCCTTAAGAGAAACTATTTCACCAGAGCCTAATCTATTGGGGTCTCATCAGAGCCTAACCAGCTTAGAGGAAGGGAAATACCCAACTCTTGCCCCCTCTAAACACCCTGTACCACCTAAGTGGGGAGAAAAAAACTGAGAGACACATAAAGTTCACAGCCCAGGGACACAGGCTCACTAAAAGACTAAGACTTAATCAAAGATTATAAAACACTTCTCCTCCCACCATACCTTACCAGTACATTGCTACAGTCCTATTTACCAAAGTTCTTTTACCTCATACACCATGTCTGGCTTCCAGTGAAAAATTACAGGGCATGCCAAAAGGCAAAATACAGCTTGAAGTGAAAGAGCAAACATCAGAACCAGACTCAGACATACCAGATGCTAGAATTATCAGGCCATGAATTTAAAACAACTATGATAAATATGCTAGGGGCTGTAATGGAAAAAGCAGATAATGTGCAAGAACAGATGAGTAATTTAAGCAGAGAGATGAAAATTCTAAGAAAGAATCAAAAAGATTTTCTAGAGATCAAAAACACTGTAACAGAAATTAAGAATGTCTTTGACAGGCTCATTAGTAGACTGCACATGGCTGAGGAAAGGATCTCTGAACTTGAGGATATATCAATAGAATCCTCCAGAAATAAAAAGCAAAGTAAAAAAAAGACTTTAAAAAAAAAAAAGGAAAAGGGCTTCCCTGGTGGTGCAGTGGTTGGGAGTCCACCTGCCGATGCAGGGGACGTGAGTTCATGCCCCGGTCTGGGAGGATCCCGCATGCCGTGGAGCGGCTGGGCCCGTGGGCCGTGGTCACTGAGCCTGCACGTCTGGAGCCTGTGCTCCGCAACGGGAGAGGCCGCAGCGGTGAGAGGCCCGCGTACCGGAAAAAAAAAAAAAAAAAGGAAAAGACTATTTAAGAACTGTCGGTCAACAAAAATAAAAGTGTAATATATGCATAATGGGAATACCAGAAGGAGAATAAATAAAAAAAGGAACAGAAGAAATTTTTCTCATTCTAAATTGATCTTAAATACCAGTTTGCTCAAATAGCAACAGTGTATTCAATTATGTATGCTTGAGTGTGTGTGTGTTTATAATGAAGCAAAATGAGTGACAGCAATGATACAAAGAATGGGAGGGAGGAATTAGGATTATTTTGTTATTATAAGGCACTCATGCTACCTGTGAAGCAGTATACAGTCATCCCTAGGTATCCACAGGGGATCGTTTCCAGGAGCCCCCAATCTGTGGATGCTCAACTCCCTTATATAAAATGGCATAGTACAGTTGCCCCTCCATATCTGTGGGTTTCACATCTGTAGATTCAACCAACCGCAGGTGGAAATTTCAATATGCAGTTAGTTGAATCCACAGATGCAAAACCTGTGAATACAGAGGACTAACTGTATATTTATTGGAAAAAAATCTGCATATAAGTGGACCTGTGCATGTTGTTCAAAGGTCTACTGTAGTGTTATTTGAAAAGTAGACTTGGACTAGCTATAAATGTATATGGAAAACTCTAGGGCAACTACTAAAAAGGGGGAAAAAAGTATAACTAACATACTAAGAAAGGAGACAAAAAGGAACCATAAAAAATGTTCAGTTAAAACCACAGAAGACAGAAAAAGAATGGAAGATGAAAATGGGAACAAAGAACAAGGGCAGCAAATAGAAAACACTAATGAATATGATAAATACTATCACTTTGAATGTTATTGGTCTAAATGCACCAATTAAAAGACAGGTTGTTAGAGTGAATAAAAAATCAAGACCAGCTATATGCTGTCTACAAGAAGCCCATTCTAAATATAGACACACATAGATTAAAAGTAAATGGATGGAATAAAATACACTATGCAAACACTAACAAAAAAAAAGAAGTAGTAGCTATATTAATTTCATACAGAGTGGACTCTGAAGCAAGAAAGGTTATCTGGGATAAAGAAGAGCATTACATAATGATAAAAGGGTCACTTCTCCAGGAAGACATAACAATCCTTAATGTATATACAACCTAACAACAGAGCATCAAATTATGTGAGGCAAAAACTAATAGCACTGTAAAGAGAAATAGATAAATCCAATATCTTGGTTGGAGACTTCAACATCCCTCTGTCAGGAATGGACAGATCCAGCAGACACAAAATCAGTGAGGATGTAGTTGAACTCAACAATACCATCAATCAACCGGATATAACTGACATCTATAGACTACTTCATACAACAACAGCAGAATATACATTCTTCTCAAGCTCACATGGACCATGCACCAGGATAAAACACACCTTAACAATTTAAAGAACAGACTTTAAAAGAATAGAAATCAGACAATTTCTGCTGTCAGGCCACAGAAGAATGAAACCAGAAATCATAACAGAAAGATGACTGAAAAAAATCCCAAAATATATGGAGATTAAACAACACACTTCTAAATAACACATGGGTCAAAGGAGAAATCTCAAGAGAAATTTAAAAATATTTTGACTAGATGAAAATGAAAACATAACTTGGGGATTTCCCAGGTGGTCCAGGGGTAAAGAATCCACCTTACAATGCAGGGGACGAGGGTTCGATCCCTGGTCAGGGAACTAAGGTCCCACATGCCGCGTGGCAACTAAGCCCACATGCCACAACTACTGAGCTTGTGCGCCTCAACTAGAGAGGCCATGTGCTGCAAACTACAGAGCCCACACACTCTGGAACCTGCACGCCACAACTACAGAAACCATGCGCCCTGGAGCCTGCATGCCACGACTAGAGAAGAGAAAACCCACACTCCACAACTAGAGAGAAGCCCACGCGCCACAACGAAAGATCCTGCATGCCTCAATGAAGATCCTGTGTGCCGCAACTAAGACCCAACACAGCCAAAAATAAATAAATAAATAAAAAATCTTAAAAAAAAAAGAAAACATAACTTATCAAAATGTGTGGGATACCACAAAAGCAGTGCTTAGAGAGAAAGTCATAGCATCAAATCCATGAAAGAAGAACAATCTAAAATCAGTAATCTAAGTTTCCACCTTAGGAAACTGGAAAAAGAGGAGCAAATTAAATTCTAAGTAAGCAGAAGAAAAGAAATAATAAGAATGAGAGCAGAAATCAATGAAACTGAAAATAGAAATCAGTAGAGAAAAATCAATGAAACTAAAAGCTGGTTCTTTGAAAAGATCAATATACTAAATTATACATTGGATTGTACACTTTAAATGGGTGACTTCTGTGGTGTGTGAATTATACCTCAATAAAGCTATTTTTTAAAATTAGATCAAAACTATAGAAACAGTAAAAAGACCAGTGGTTGCCAGGGGTTAGGAGAGAGGGATAAATAGGAAGAACACAGAAAATTTTTAGGGTGGTGGAACTATTCTGTATGATACTATAATGGTGGCTATATGTCATCATACACATTTGTCAAAACCCACTGAATGTACAATACCAGGAATGAACCCTAATATAAACTATGGACTTTGGGTGATAATAATGTGTCATTGCAGGTTCATTGATTATAAGAAATGCACCACTCTGGTGCAGAATGTTGACTGTGGGGGAGGCTGTGCATGCATGGGGTCAAGAGGTACACAGGAACTCTCAGTACTTTTAGCTCAGTTTTGCTGTGAACATAAAACTGCTCTAAAAATAAAGGATATTTAAAAAGAAAAAAAAATTCTAAATCAGAGACTCTTCAAATAGAAGGTGAAATAACAACACAAAAAATCCTGTACCTTTATACTTTCTCTTGCATGGCTCCTTTTTAGGCCTAGCAAAACTAGGTCCATAAAAAGCACAGTCCATGTCCTCCTTTGCTATCTAGACTGAGAAGCCTAACTCCTCCTCCTTAACTTGAATAGGCTGGCCAGAGAGCCTCATTAGGACCTCTGTTTTAGACTCCCTGTGGCACTTCAACTCCAGGCATTCTGTTTCACTTTACCCAGACAAGTGACCTAATGAGTTCAATCCGAAAGGTGATCTGTACTAACTATGGAGAAATCTTTACCTTTTATACTCTTACCATCTTCTCTGTTTTCAACTAGCATGGTCTATCTACCTGACCTGTCCTTCATTTTGCCATCTTCCCCAAAATTCAAGATCTAAGTCAAACAAACAAAAATATTAAAAACACTAATGACAAATCTAACTAAAAATACTAATGTTAAAAGCACTGTTCTGGAAGGAAAGTGTAGAAGACCTAATTTGTTACAAACTCAGGAAACAAAGGAAGCTACCCTCCTTCAAACTGGCCTAATTAGCACCCACTAGCCTGATCTCCAAGATGTTCTGACCCTGAAACTTCTTGCTGCAAACTGTTCTGACAAGAAATACCTGATTGCATGCCTACCTGTGAAAAAATCATTTATCACAGTATTGAACTTCCATCTCATATACTCTCCCTTCCAATGCCTGATAATAGTGACTGTATATTGAGCTCTACGTATGTGCTAGGCATCATGTTTATGCTTTATATATTTTTTCATTTAATTCGTACAATAACCATGTAAGTATAAATAATCTATTTGATAGCTAAAGAAACTGAAGTTTGAGAAGGTTAACCAATTTTCCCATGATCACATAGCTAGTAAGTGAAAGAGCTGGGATTCATTCTCTTAACTATTAAATATTAAAGAAATCTTTAAAATGTGATTATCATCTATATAGAGCTGATGTTTCTTTAGAAAAAGATACTTCATAACTGAATCACTTTACTGTACACCTGAAACTAACACAACATTGTAAATCAACTACAGTCCAATATAAAATAAAAATTTAAAAAAACAAACAAAAAAATAAAATATTGGTATAAAAAGAAAGAAAGAAAAAGATACTTCATTAAAATTAAACTTCTATCCATCTTAACTTCAAAGCATACTTCCTTCCTATTTAACCTTGCCTTCATAGGTATTTTTATTGCAGTTCAATCTAAGTTTCTTCATTCTTGAAGTCAAGCCAGGTCTCAAAAGAGACGTAATTCTCCCAGCGTTTTTTCATGAATACCACTCTAGTGAACTTGTACATAACCCCCAGGGTCATCTCCACCTGTTTTGCTGCTTATGGCCCAAGGCTTAACTTCTACTCTAGGGCCTAAGATTCATATCTAGATTTTTCCATACTCCCCTCCTTTGCTTTTTTTCTTTCTTGTTCTTTTCAGAGAACAAGGTATTAGTCCATAGGGACTACTCACCTGGCTAGACCAGAATGACATAGATTGCCTCATGAACTGGAATTCTGACAGCCCAAGAGCTCAATATCCCAGGTCACAAATGATGAAGAGGACTGTACAGGCAATTGCTTTTTTGTGATCTCTTTTCTGATGGCTACTGGAATGACAAAAAAAGAGAAATAGTACATCTATAAGAGTAACCATTAAACTCTTTCATATTATTACAGAGTAAAATCAATATAACAAGTCCCCAGCATAATCATAAATAATTTTTCTGCTGTTATCAACCAATGCCAAATATACAGTATTAATATAAAAACAGCTATAAGGCTTCTTGCCAGCTAACCAACTCCCCTCCTCCATCCCATTGCCAGCAATTATGCACCTCAGTATCCAATTCTTTCAATGTTCTTTCAGTTCATAACAAACGATAGCTAGAACTGAAAATACACCAGATTACCATCACAGCAGTTAATCTTAAAGTTTTCATAGCTGGAGCTCTACATCTACAATTCAGTCTCATTTTTGCTTTACATTTTCTCTTCTCCCACGCTCCTATGTTTCTTATACATAGACACAATCACATCAAATAGAGTTATTCAGGGCAACTGAGATCAAAACTCTCACACTAAAGCAGATCCTACACAGTCTTCTATATATATAGTGAATTAACATATGGTTCTGGAAAAGAATAGATTATTCCAAAAAGTCAATACATTTTTTTACATCTTTATTAGAGTATAATTGCTTTACAATGGTGTGTTAGTTTCTGCTTTATAACAAAGTGAATCAGTTATACATATACATATATCCCCATATCTCTTCCCTCTTGCGTCTCCCTCCCTCCTACCCTCCCTATCCCACCTCCCTAGGTGGTCACAAAGCACCGAGCTGATCTTTCTGTGCTATGCGGCTGCTTCCCACTAGCTATCAGTTTTACATTTGGTAGTGTATATATGTCCATGCCACTCTCTCACTTTGTCCCAGCTTACCCTTCCCCTTCCCCCTGTCCTTAAGTCCATTCTCTAATAGGTCTGCATCTTTATTCCCGTCTTGCCCCTAGGTTCTTCATGACCAATTTTTTTTTTAGATTCCATATATATGTGTTAGCATACGGTATTCGGTTTTCTCTTTCTGACTTACTTCACTCTGTATGACAGACTCTAGGTCCATCCACCTCACTACAAATAACTCAATTTCGTTTCTTTGTATGGCTGAGTAATATTCCATTGTATATATATGCTACATCTTCTTTATCCATTCATCTGTTGATGGACACTTAGGTTGCTT
This sequence comes from Hyperoodon ampullatus, assembly GCF_949752795.1. Classification (NCBI taxonomy): domain Eukaryota; kingdom Metazoa; phylum Chordata; class Mammalia; order Artiodactyla; family Ziphiidae; genus Hyperoodon; species Hyperoodon ampullatus. The sequence goes on from NC_136913.1 coordinate 60,383,540, forward strand.
CCATGTCCTGGCTATTGTAAATAGAGCTGCAATGAACATTGTGGTACATGACTCTCAAAAAGTCCATACATTTTTAAAGCTCCAATTTTTTTTGATAGATGGCAAACTTTTTCAAAATTTATTTATTTTTGGCTGTGCTGAGTCTTTGTTGCTGTTCACGGGCTTTCTCTAGTTGCAGTGAGTGGGGCCTTCTCTTGATGCAGAGCACAGGCTCTCGGCTCGCAGGCTCAGTAGTTGTGGTGCATAGGCTTAGTGACTCCACGGTATGTGGGATCTTCCTGGACCAGGGCTGGAAACTGTGTCCCCTGCATTGGCAGGTGTATTCTTAACAACTGCACCACCAGGGAAGCCCTACAGCTTCAATATTCTAATTACAAAAGACCTAAACTCATCAGTCTACTGGACACATTCCTATCAAGATTATGATTTACAGTCACCTTCAATTCCAATGGTGGCATTAATAACTTATCAAACATACATCAGTTCACATTTGTCACAGTCAAAGTATTCCAAAGCTGTCAAACTGTTTCCAAGCTACCAATACCAGTTCCAGAATTTCCCTAAGATCTAAACAAAATAATTTCAAAGTTTCCTTAGTGTACCATCTAACTAATATTTTAAAAATAACCCTAGTTATATTCTAGATTCAAACTAACCACATAGATTCCAATATTATCTTCTAATATACTCCTAATTATACCTATGCTTAAGCAAAAAAAAGAACCATCCACCATTTCCTAAAACCTTCTTGCTTTTGGTCTTGTTCATCCATTCAATCTCCATCTCTTCTCCTTAACCCTGGGTATCCAAAGTTCTGTCTCCCTTGCAAAGTTCATAATTGGAAGCTACTCATTTTCCTTTATTCATCCCTCCACATAAGTCAAGACCAAGTTAGCAACTTCTCATGTCTTGTTCACTGGATCCCCAAAGTATTATTTTACCATCTTCTCTCAACAGCCCTTCTTTCTTCAAAATTATACTACTCAGTTTTATCATCCTGTTAATGTTAAATGTCAACTTCCAGATCTCTCCCTGACATTCACTGAGGACTTTGGTACCAACGGTTTTCTTTCCCCTTTTCATCCTGAAAGCCTTCACTATCCCCCCTTGATGATCTAACATCCAAACTTCGCAGCTCTATGACATATCCTATTTTAATTTCTTCAGCTCAACTCCATTTCAGTCATCCAATTCTGTAGTGACACCTGGAATGGCTCTACCTCCAAAACCAGAGTCCACACTCAGAACTACCTGTTTTTCTACCTGTCCTACACCTTACACTATTTGAATTTACCCTTCAACTTTCCCAAGGCCTTTGATTCATCAACCCTCTTACCTATTCTCCAAGGCCTCAATGTCCCTTTGGACTTCACTTCCTTCTCTACCTAGGAAAGATTCCATGGACAGTGGGACTTCAATGACAGTAACCAGCACTCTTAATTCTCCTATCCCCTTGATTTTCCACCATACCTATCCTGCTAATCCCCACCCACAAATCAACCCAACTAGCTCTATTTGCTATTTCTGTTTATAGATTACAAACTACTACTGAGTAAAATCCTCTACTCCTGACCACTAGTTTTCCCTCCACCCAAGTGATCTTCCATTGCTATCAGAATGATCTTATAAAACATAAATTATGCAGGACTTCAGGAATGGCAGAATGAGGGGTTCAGCTAATTGTCTCTCCCTAAAACAATGATACAACTGTACAAATTTGTCAAAAACAACCATTTCAGGATTCTGGAAATAGACCAAAACTAAATAATAAATTAAGAAGTATTTAAGAAAACCTACTGAACCTTGGGTAAGAACAGTGGGAATCTATGGTGTTTTAGCCTGAGGCTGTTCACATTCCCACCTCCCTCCCCAACTCTACTGGAGCTGATTTTACAAGGGTAGGCCAAGTCAAGCCATAAAAACCAACAACTTGGCTGCTGGAGGGGAATTACTTGTATAGGAATGAGCTCAAAAAAAGTTCTATGCCCAGGGGTGTTGAAAATAATAGCAAACTCCTTAGATGAGAGAAAATGAACATCACAGTTACCTGAGATTACAACATAGGTTGGGGCAAGCAACAGAACAGCAGGCCTGCTGAAAGTTTAGCAGAGAGATCCAGAGAACAAGACAGCCCTAGTAGGGCTTGATCAGCTCACTCATATCCCTGGGGTCTAGAAGGCTATACATATGTACATGGCTGCACTCAAGCTCAAGGTACTGGAGAGGGTCCTAGTTATTTACATTTCCCTGTCTGAATGTGAAGCCTTACACAGGTACAGAGGAGACATGAGAAGGCCTAGCAGAAAGTAGAAATCAGGGAAGATTTGTAAACTCCCTGAACTTCGACTATACTTCCCACCCTACACACAATTCCATCAACAAAGGGTGGAAGAAAATACTGGCCCAAGGTGTTTAGGGACAATCTCTAACAAATCACTGGCTTAACACTAAGCTATCCTGACCCAGGTATGACACCTAGGAAGCCAGGCTTATAAATTAAAATAGTAGAAACATTAATAGGTTACAAACTGAAGAGGAGACAGAATCTACAGAATTAGTCGAGGCAAGTCACCACAGCAACCTCAGAGAAGGGGTGGGTAGGGATCAGAGCCTGAAATTAACCTTTTGAGGAACTGCCAAGTGTTTTCCAAAGTGGCTACACCCACTAGGATGGCTATGATCAAAAAGATGGACAATAAACAAGTGTTGGCAAGGATGTGGAAAAAACTGGAACTCTCATACACTATTGCTGGGAATGTAAAATGGTGCAACTGCTTTGGAAAACAGTGTGACAGTTCCTCAAAAGGTTACACTTAGAGTTACCTACCATATGTCCCAAACAACCCAAAATATCCAACAACTGATAAATGGATAAACAAAATATGGTATATTCATACAGTGGAATACTATTCAGACATAAAAGGAATAAAGTAAGTTCTGATACATGTTATAACACGGATGAACCTTGAAAACACTGTGATAGGTGAAAGAAGACAGACCAAAAGGTCATATATTGTATGATTCCATTTATATGAAATGTTCAGAGTGGACAAATTCATAGAGACAGAAAGTAGATTGTTGGTTGCCAGGGCCTGGGGGGAGGGGGAAAAAGGGACTGACTGCTAACTGGTACAGAGTTTCTTTTTGGCATGATGAAAATGTTCTGGAATTAGATGGTAGTGATGTTTGCACAACCTTGTGAATACACTAAAAACCACTGAGTTATATAATTTGAAATGGTGAATTTTAGGGTATGTGACTTACATCTTAATTTAAAAAAAAAAAAAACTAATGCTAAGTGAAAGCAGCAAGATGTCAAAGGTTATATAGTATATGATTCCATTTATATGAATTCTACAGAAAAGGCAAATCTATAGAGACAGAAAGTAGATTAGTGGTTGGCTAGGGGTGAGAAAGGGAATTGATGGGAAAAGGGTACAAAAGATCTTGTAGTCTGATGGAAATGTTCTAAAGTCAGATTGTGGTCATAGTTGTACAATTACATAATGTACTAAAAATCACTGAATTGTATACTTCAGATAGGTGAATTTTATGGTATGTAAATTATACCTCAATAAAGCTATTGTTAAAAAAGAAAACATAAATAAACTAAGGATCCTTAGAGAAATGGCAGGTCTCAGGCAGGAAATATACATGATAATCTTTGTGCCAAAAATCAAGCAAGCTATAGAAACCTAATGAGTAGGGTGGAAAGGATACAGGAGGTAACATTTTGGCAAGATATGGGACAATTTGAGCACTAACAAGGATAATGAGTGCAATCAATTGAAACCCACTGAATGTATTTTTTTTAATTTATTTTTTTACTTTTACAGTACGCGGGCCTCTCACTGCTGTGGCCTCTCCCGTTGCGGAGCACAGGCTCCGGACGTGCAGGCTCAGTGGCCACGGCTTATGGGCCCAGCCACTCCGCGGCATGTGGGATCTTCCCGGACTGGGGCACGAACCCGTGTCCCCTGCATTGGCAGGCGGGCTCTCAACCACTGCGCCACCAGGGAAGCCCCACTGAATGTATTTTTTAAAACACCAGCTCATAATGATAAAGAGAGAACAGACACATACAACTCATTGGATATCATTGAAAGTAAGTAATCAGGGCACCAAGCCTTTATTCTAAAAATTGGCAATAAAGTCCAAGATGAAGAATTAAGCATCTTTCCTGTCCTCTCTGTACAGGTAACTCGATAGCCATAACTGATGAGGGAAAGTTTATTTTCCGAAGAATTCCAGCTAACTAATGTAGAAGATAAAATTAGGAAATCACCACTTGGAAATTCCTAGTGAAATAATTAATTCTGGCAATGATCATCAATGGATTAAACCATTAGATGAAAGGTTAATGGGAAACATCATAAAGAAGGAATCAGACTGTCACCTGCTCATTAAAGATGGAGCAGACATGAGCCTCCAGATGTGATTCAAAGTGCATTACACACCAACCCCCGTGAAATATTCTTGACAAAAAAAAAATAATTGAACCTGAATATCATCAAGCCTCTAAAGCTAACTTCCATTATAGAAAAATATGGGGTGTATAGAAGAATAAAGTGAATGACAGTGTAAGAAAGATAACAGACAAGTCCAAAATGCAGGATTTTCTAGGACAACTGACCCACTTTCTGCAACAAGTCGATGGCTTGAAAAAGAAAAAGTGAGATGCAGACTTCTCTAGATTAAGAGAGACTTAAGAAATAATAACCATCTTGCATAACTGAAACTTTGTACCTCTTTACCAACATTTCTCCCTTTAATACCTACCCTCCGTGGTCATGGTAAATATCTCCCAATGGATAACTATATCAAATCATCAAGTTATACACCTTAAATATATGCATTTTTTTTTTTGGCCGTGCTGAGCAGCTTGCAGGATCTTAGTGCTCCAACCAGGGATCAAACACGGGTCCCCTGCAGTGGAAGCACAGCATCCTAACAACTGGACCACCAGGGAATTCCCTAAATATACGCAATTTTTATTTGTCAATGACACCTTGTCTTAGTCTGTTCACCCAGGCTGCTATAACAAAATACCATATACTTGGCAGCTCATAAACAACAGAAATTTATTTCTCACAGTTCTAGGGGCAGGGAAATCCAAGATCAAAGAGCTGGCAGATTAAATGTCTGGTAAGAGCCCGCTTCTTGTTCATAGACAACCCACTTTTCGCTGTGTCCTCACATGGTGGAATGGGTGAGGGATCTCTCTGGAGTCTCTTTTATAAGGGCACTAATCCCATTCATGAGGGTTCTGTCCTCATGACCTAATCACCTCCCAAAGGCCCCACCTCCTAACACCATCACACTGGGGGTTAGGTTTCAACATATGAATTGTGGGGGGCGACACAAACATTTAATCTATAGCAATCTCAATAAGCTGATAAAAAAGATAATAACCAATTGTAATATAAGAACATTGTTTGGATCTTTATATGAACAAACCAACCGTTAGACAACATTTTGAGATAATCTGAGAAATTTTATAATGGACAGGGTATTAGATGCTATTAAGGAATTATTAATTTTGTAAGATAGCCTAACGACAGCATGGTTATATAAGAAAATGTTTGTACTTTTTAGACATGCCTACTGAATATGTACAGGTGAAATAACATGATGTCTGGGATTGGCTTTAAAATACTTCAGCAAATTTTAAGAAAGAAAGACAGAGAAAGAAAAAAAGAGATAGCTGAAACAAGATCAGCAAAAACTTGATAATTACTGAATGTAGTTAATTGGTACATGAAGGTCCATTATACAATTTTCTTTACTTATGAGTACATGTGAAAACATTTAATAATTTTTTAAAGTCACAAATCTGACCGTGTAACTTCCAAGTATAAAAACAACTTCAATAGTTCCCCAAGGTCCACAGAGATAAAGCTCAAATCTACAGCATGGTCTATAAGGCCCTCCATAATGTGGTCCCCAACCTCATCTCCTACTGCTCCCTAAATTCCAGCCACTAAAGCTATTTCATACCTCCATGCCTTTGCATCTACTGTTTCCTCTGTCCTTTGTTATCACACTTCTTCCCAAACCTTTCTGACCTGAGGAGAGCTTTCTGATTCCAACACAGGTCTCTGTGAAGCCTTTCTTGACCTCCAATATTCAGTATACTTTGGTTTTGAACCTTATTCTCCTATCACATAATGTCTGGGTTCTTATCTGTAGCCTTAGAGTCTTTGCTCAGGTTCGAACTCCTGTACCCAGGAACTCTTGCACCTAGTCCTTCCATGGCTCTAACTGGTCTGTTTCCCACTGACAGAGCTCAAAATCACTGTCTTACAGCACAACATTTAAGGAGGCACTCACTCTCAGGGTCAAGCAAGTGTAGCATCGGCACTACAGGCACCTCATTTGCTTCACCCTAGTTCTGGCCCTGGTCCCTCCCCACACCTAAGTCCAAGCATTAAAGTCCTTCCTCTTATATTTTACCACTCTGGTCTCAGGTGCACTCACTCACATTCACCTCTTTAACTCCCTTCTAATACTTGGCATACGGGAAAATGTGCCTCTCTCCATTTATAAGCTGAAAATTTCCCCTGATTGTGGGCCCTGGTTGCTGAGTATAACAGAAGTGTTGGTATTACACCAGTCACAGAAATGGAAATAGCTTAAATCCTTAGTGAAATTAAACATAAGAACCAGTGCCATCAAATTCTAAAAGCTCTTGAAAATACTCAGTGGACCCCTTCAAATCACCATAAGTATGCATCTACATCTTCTTCCTCTAAGTGAAACTGCCTTTCTCTCAAGTACTAGCACTCAAATTAAACTTCAAAAACTCATTCAATTTTCATTTGTTTAATAACTAATATTACAAAAATATTTTCTATTTTTCATTGCTTATGTGTAATGTTTAACCTACCCTGTGGATTAAGTAGGCTTTTATCTGCTATTCTGGAAACACAACCACTACTCATAAATAGTTTCTCTGATAAAATTGTCCCAAACTTCAAGTCACTAATTTAAATAAACGTTTAAAAATATAATCACAAAAGAATTAAACATTTACCTCACCAATCATGTACAAACCGTATTTCAGTATACCAAATAGACCTAGTTGGTAAGGGAAAATTCCTTATGAAAGAATTCCAGCTAACAGATGTAGAAAGAATGATAGAACTAGAAAAATCACCAGTTTGAAGCCCCTTATGAAATAACTGATTCAGATAATGATCACCACTGGATGCTAAAACTAACAGAAGACAAATAGGGAACTTTACAGTGGGAGGATCAAGTGGTCACCAATCTGCACTCACTGCTCAATCACAGCATCACTAAAAGTGGAACAACCAGACACTGGAATAGCATGTGTGAAGGTTTGGATTCGAGAGCAAGAGAGCATGGAGTTGTCCAAGAATGGAAGAAGGAGTTTAGAATGACTGAGATAAAAGAGTTTGAGATGGAAAGTTTTGATAAATGAAGTGGATGCAGGAGCAAGATGTAGGGCCTTGGAAGCTACTCAAAGAATTGTGGACTTTCTCTTATGGGGACTAGGAAGCCATGGAAGGGTTGCATTTTAGAAAGTGTTCTCTGGCTACAGTGTGGAGAATGATTTGGGGGTAGGAAAGAGTGGGAGCAGGGAGATGAATTAAGAGACAGCTGCAGTAGTTCAGGTGAGAGGTGATGGTGGCCTGGACCAGAATAGTGGCAGTAGGAGTAGAGAGAAGTATATGGATTCAACAGCTATTTAGCAAATAGAACTAAAAGGATTTAGTGGTAGAATAACTAGAGGGAGGATGGTATGAAGGTTTCAGGCCTAGGCGACTGAGTTGACAGTGGTGCCATTCTCTGAGATAAGGAACACAAGAGGAGGAACAGGTTTAGAAGGAGAAGGGAAGAACAAGCTCAATATGGGAAATGATGAATTTGAGATGCCTATCCACATAGGCAGATGGATACATGGGGTCTGAAACTCAGGAAAGAGGTCTGGGTTGGACATACACTTGTGTGAAGTGAGTGTATACTAAGCAGTTGAAGCCATGGGAATGGATAAGATAACCCTATTTAAAAAAAAAAAAAAGTGGGAGTTCCCTGGTGGACTAGCGGTTAGGATTCCAGGCTTTCACTGCTGTGGCCTGGGTTCAATCCCTGGTCAGGGAACTGAGATCCCACAAGCCGCACGGTACGGCCAAAAAACAAAACAAAACCGCAAAGCATAACACATTGCCTGTGGCCTCATATCTTTAACCACTAGCAATTCCAGGCCAATGGCAGAAGAGAAGCCAGATGAATTGAAGAGCAAGAGGTGAGGAAATAAAAGGTGACTGAAGGTGAAGAAGGAGAGAGGACAGGAACTGAAAGAGAATATGAATTTGTATAGCATTCATCCATGCTGCCCAATTAACCCTTTACTATATACTGTCCTATGTTATAAATATATAGTGTTATCTTCTTCAAGAAATGCCTTAAATGCATGTCTAGTCTTCCCAGTAAAACTATAAGCTCCTCATGGAGCTTTTTAAAATTTCTTTGCATCTCCCACTATACGTATAGAAGTCAAAGAGCTGTTTAAGGTCAGGAGGCTTGCTGCCAACTACAGAAGAATGACCTCCTAGGTAGGCAATATCTTTGTGGCATCTCAGTGGTCCAAGGTATGGTGCTTAGGAAGCCAAATTAGTCAATCCCACAATTAGCCAGATTATATGCCAAAGTGTTAATTTACAAAGGGAAGCAGAATTACTTTAAGAACCAGCACCAGGTCATCTGTAGAGGACAGTCCCTCCAGGGGGGCAGGCATATTCAGCAGTCCAGACTATATATTAAAAGGTGGATTTGTGAGCACAATTTTAAAACAAAAGGAGTTTATATCCACAAAGGATATATACCCATCAAATTATAAGAGCCTGATAAAATACCCTTCTCTACTCAAGATATTTCTATTAGAAGCCTACCTAGTATGCAGAAAACTATAAGACACTGATGAAAGAAATTAAAAATGATACAAAAAGATGGAGAGATATACCATGTTCTTGGATTGGACGAAGCAACATTGTGAAAATGACTATACTACCCAAAGCAATCTACAGATTCAGTGCAATCCCTATCAAACTACCAATGGCATTTTTCACAGAACTAGAACAAAAAATTTCACAATGTGTATGGAAACACAAAAGACCCCGAATAGCCAAAGCAATCTTGAGAAAGAAAAATGGAGCTGGAGGAATCAGGCCCCTGGACTTCAGACTATACTGCAAAGCTACAGTAATCAAGACAGTACGGCACTGGCACAAAAACAGAAATATAGATCAATGGAACAGGATAGAAAGCCCAGAGATAAACCCACACACATATGGTCAACTTATTTTTGATAAAGGAGGCAAGAATATACAATGGAGAAAAGACAGCCTGTTCAGTAAGGGGTGCTGGGAAAACTGGACAGCTACAGGTAAAAGAATGAAATTAGAACACTCCTTAACAACACCATACACACCATACACAAAAATAAGCTCAAAATGGATTAAAGACCTAAATGTAAGGCCAGACACTATCAAACTCTTAGAGGAAAACATAGGCAGAACACTCTATGACATAAATCACAGCAAGATCCTTTTTCACCCACCTCCTAGAGAAATGGGAATAAAAACCAAAAATAAACAAATGGGACCTAATGAAACTTAAAAGCTTTTGCACAGCAAAGGAAGCCATAAACAAGATGAAAAAGACAACCCTCAGAATGGGAGAAAATATTTGCAAATGAAGCAACTGACAAAGGATTAACCTCCAAAATTTACAAGCAGCTCATGGAACTCAATATCAAAAAAACAAACAACCCAATCCAAAAAGGGGCAGAAGACCTAAACAGACATTTCTCCAAAAATGATATACAGATTGCCAACAAACACATGAAAGCATGCTCAACATCACTAATCATTAGAGAAATGCAAATCAAAACTACAGTGAGGTATCACCTCACACCAGTCAGAATGGCTATCAATAAAAAATCTACAAACAGGGGCTTCCCTGGTGGCGCAGTGGTTGGGAGTCTGCCTGCCGATGCAGGGGACACGGGTTCGTGCCCCGGTCCGGGAAGATCCCACATGCCGTGGAGCGGCTCGGCCCGTGAGCCATGGCTGCTGAGCCTGCGCATTCGGAGCCTGTGCTCCACAACGGGAGAGGCTACAACAGCGAGAGGCCCGTGTACCGCAAAAAAAAAATCTACAAACAATAAATGCTGGAGAGGGTGTGGGAAAAAGGGAACCCTCTTGCACTGTTGGTGGGAATGTAAATTGATACAGCTACTATGGAGAACAGTATGGAGGTCCCTTAAAAAACTAAAAATAGGGCTTTCCTGGTGGCGCAGTGGTTGAGAGTCCACCTGCCGATGCAGGGGACGCGGGTTCGTGCCCTGGTCCAGGAAGATCCCACATGCCATGGAGCGGCTGGGCCCGTGAGTCATGGCCACTGAGCCTGCGCGTCCGGAGCCTGTGCTCCGCAAGGGGAGAGGCCACAACAGTGAGAAGCCCGCGTACTGCAAAAAAAAAAAAAAAAAAAAAAAACTAATAATAGAACTACCGTACAACCCAGCAATCCAACTACTGGGCATATACCCTGAGAAAACCATAATTCAAAAAGAGTCATGTACCACAAGGTTCATTGCAGTTCTATTTACTATAGCCAGGATATGGAAGCAACCTAAGTGTCCATCGACAGATGAATGGATAAAGAAGATATGGCACATATACATAATGGAATATTACTCAGCCATAAAAAGAAATGAAATTGAGTTATTTGTCATGAGGTGGATGGACCTAGAGTCTGTCATACAGAGTGAAGTAAGTCAGAAAGAGAAAAACAAATACTGTATGCTAACAAATATATATGGAATCTAAAAAAAAAAAGGGTTCTGAAGAACCTAGGGGTAGGACAGGAATAAAGACGCAGATGTAGAGAATGGACTCGAGGACATGGGGACAGGGAAGGGTAAGCTGGGACGAAGTGAGAGAGTGGCATGGACTTAAAAATACTACCAAATGTAAAATAGATAACTAGTGGGAAGCAGCCGCATAGCACAGGGAGATCAGCTCGGTGCTTTGTGACCATCTAGAGGGGTGGGATAGGGAGGGTGGGAGGGAGACGCAAGAGGAAGGAGATATGGGAACATATGTATACGTATAGCTGATTCACTTTGTTATAAAGCAGAAACTAACACACCATTGTAAAGCAATTATACTCCAATAAAGATGTTTAAAAAAAAAGCCTACCTAACCAGAACTAGGGTCAAGAGAATTGGTGAAAGGACACTTATTCTTACCTGTAATGTTTTAATATTATTACAGGAAGAAGTATTCACATATTATCGGTGTAGTTAAAAACAAATAACAGAAAGAACCCTCAGAAAAAGCTAAAGAAACAAAATATCACTCTTCTCCTTTCCAGGCTCCTTGCTGATAACCACCCTTCCCCTTCTATGCATGGATCACTATGTCAGATGGCCAAGTTATAACGCAGTTGAGTAAGTTGGGATTTCTTTGCATTATTACATTTCATTCTCTTCTTCCTAAGACTACACTCTGGTCTTTGATGGAAACTTGAAAGATACTGTAGTCTCATTAAAAGAAAACCTAGAAACGCTCTCTTAAGGTAGGTTAATTCTGTTAGATGTATGCTTTCAGATAGCTGCTTTTATCCTTCATATTTAATTTTAAGACAATGACCTTTCCCTATGCTTATTTGCAATTCTGAGAGCACCTTATAGAATAAGGCATATTTCCTCCTTTTTAATAAGATGTATAAGTACTTGTTGACTGATTTAGCAGATTAAAAGAGAAGGGTACATTAATAGGAGGTTTTGTCAGTCAAATTTTTGAAGCTTGAACTAGATGACCCTTAAAGTTCCTTAGATTCAATGAAGATTCTATGATTAAAGTAGAATAGTCTTGGTTCCCTGAAACATTTCTCTTTGCCTCTGTCACCAAGGAGGACAGAGAAGGAGCCAGACCAGGTCAATTTCCACTCAAGAATAAGTTTGGACTATGTGAAAGGCCTCCATTTTACAGGAAATAAGCCCTCCTATGACCTTGAAGCACTGATCCTATGAAAAAAACTTAGAAATTCGACCTATTTTGTGTACTGTGATAGGTCTGTTAGCTCAGATCCTATATACAACAGTAACTGAAGGTAGATGAACAGCAGTAACCCTTATTTGATGGATTGATTTCAACATGGGAGAAAGTCTCTAGTCAGGCTGAAAAGATTTGAGCTTCACCCTGCCCTTCTTGATACTTTTAAATAGTTACTTGTATGAACACACTAATGGCATACTAATCAAATTTGCAGATGATAGCTAGAAAGAAAGCTAGTACAACTGGATGACATTTGGGATTCAAAATAAGCTTGACAAGCAGGAATAATAGGCTAAATTTAACAAGGTGAAGAGAAAGAGATCAACTTAAAGACATGTACTGGGTCCTAAAACACAACTGTGCAAGTACCAAATGGATGAACACAGCAGCATAATTAGTCTTAGGGATTTCAACTAACTTCCTCAACATAAGTCAACGGAGTGATTGATGTGATTGTCAAGAAAGAAAAAAAAAAGAAAAGAAAAAAGCTAAATTAATCTTGGCCTGCATGAGTAGTAGCATAGGGTCTAGAACAAAAAAAGTCATTGAACCACTCCTCTGTAGTGATCAGAACATTACTTGAAATTGTACGTTTCATTCTGGATGCCAATCTTTAAAGAGAGATATTAATGAACTGAAATATGAAGAGAACAGAATAACCAGAATGATGAGCAAATCTTAAAATTCTGCCATGAGTAAAGGAATTGCAGATATTTAGCACAAAGAAGACAAGACTTAGTAGAGCAAACCAATGACCACTGTTTTCAAATGTAAAGGGTCGTCAAGTATCAGAGCTGACCAACAATGGAAGAGACTATCTCTGGAGCAGTATCCTCAAATAATAAAGTGTTCAAGCACAGACCTAGACAATCACTTGGTGGGAATATTGAGAGAGATTCAAAAGCCTAGGATAATTCCTAGGTCTCTCTGCTTTTAGCCAAAAGCCATGACACTTCAGTAGCAATGAATATACCTAGCACCCAGATCTTGGTTTCTAAATATCATTCCTCATTTAACAGAGCCAAAGCTCCTTGAAGAAATAGCTGATTCCAGGACTACAGCAGGGAAAATATAAGATAAGCCTGAAATATTCTTGTTGTCCCAGAAAGTAAGGAAGTGCTAAAGAATGGTGGGGACATGTAAATGGACACAGAAGTCAGCTTGAAAGGGGTCCTACTGGCCAAGTCTGGGCCAATTTAAGCATCAAACTGAATAATGACACTAAAAACATTATAACCCATGCAAAGAATAAGAATCCATGTGTCCATACTGATAATCAATCAATCAATACATGGGGGGCTTCCCTGGTGGCGCAGTGGTTGAGAGTCTGCCTGCCGATGCAGGGGACACAGGTTCGTGCCCCGGTCCGGGAAGATCCCACATGCCGCGGAGCGGCTGGGCCCGTGAGCCATGGCCGCTGAGCCTGCGCGTCCGGAGCCTGTGCTCCGCAACAGGAGAGGCCGCAACAGTGAGAGGCCCGCGTACCGCAAAAAAAAAAAAAAAAAATCAATACATGGGGTAAAGGGAAAGCTCTTCGTTACAGTAGAATGCCAACTAATAAATGTAGAAATAGAGATGTATTTAGAAAACCACCATTTTTCAAACAACACAGTAGTAACTGATTCAGGCAAGAATCATCAATGAATGTTAAAAACTATTGGGTGAAAGTCTGATGAGGAACAAGACATTTATACAGTCTCAAATTATACCTCCACAAATTGGATATTAATTACAAAGGGAAAATAGTAAATTTACAATGGAGAAACTTTGCAGACTACGCTTTAACCGAATAGCCAAACTTAACATCAGCGATCATGGGACAAACTGACATCATGTACCGCCTGTTGTCATGCATTAAGAACATACCAGTTCTGCTATATTCCTCTAAAAAATGCATAACCTGAAGCTAATCATAGATAATCCCAAACTAAGGGACATTCTACAAAATAACTGGCCTGAACTCTTCAAAAATGGCAACATAATGAAAGAAAAAAAGACAGAGGAACCATTTTAGATTAAAGGAGAATAGGGATTTCCCTGGTGGTCCAGTGGTTAGGACTCGGCGCTTCCACTGCAGGGGGGCATGGGTTCGATTATACATTTATTTATTGTACATAATAGTTTGTACCTCTTAATCCCATACCCCTCTCCTGCCTCTCCCCCTTCCCTCTCCCCACTGGTAACCACTAGTTTGTTCTTTATATCTGTGAGTCTGTTTCTGTTTCATTATATTCATTTATTTGTTTATTTTTTAAGGTCTCACATATAAGTGATAACATACAGTATATGTCTATCTCTGACTTATTTCACTAAGCATAATAGCCGCCAGGTCCATCCATATTGTTGTAATGGCAAAATTTCATTCTTTTTTATGCCTGAGTAATATTCCATTATATATATATGTATGTATACACACACACGTCTTCGTTATCCATTCATCTCTTGATGGACACATAGGTTGCTTACATATCTTGGCTATTGTAAATAATGTTGCTATGAACATTGGGGTGCACGTATCTTTTCAAATTTGTGTTTTCATTGTCTTTGGATATACACCCTGGAGTGGAATTGCTGGATCATATGGTAGTTCTATTTTTAGTTTTTTGAGGAACCTCCATACTGTTTTCCGTAGTGGCTGTACTGCATTCCCACCAACAGTGTACTACGGTTCCCTTTTCTCCACAGCCTTGCCAACATTTGTCATTTGTGGCCTTTTTGACAATAGTCATTCTAACAGGTGTGAGGTGATATCTCATTGTGGTTTTGATTTACCCTTCTCTGATGATTAGCAATGTTGAGCATCTTTTCATGTGCCTGTTGGCCAACTGCATTTCCTCCATGGAAAAATGTCTATTCAAGCCTTCTGCCCATTTTAAAATCAGGTTGTTTGTTTTTGATACTGAGTTATATGATCTGTTTATGTATTTTGGATTATTAACCCTTTATTGGTCATATCACTTGCAAATACTTTCTCCCACTCAGTTGTCTTTTCATTTTATCAATGGTTTCCTTTGCTGTGCAAAAGCTTTTAAGTTTAATTACATCCCATATTTTATTTTTGCTTCTGTTTCCTTTGCCTTAGAAGACAGATCCATAAAAATATTGCTACTATTTGTGTCAAAGAGTGTTCTGCCTGTGTTTTCTCCTAGGAGTTTTATGGTTCCCAGTTTTACATTTAGGCCTTTAATCCATTTTGAGTTTCTTTTTGTATGAGGTGTGAGAAAATGTTCTAATTTCATTCTTCTACATATAGCTGTCCAGTTTTCCCAGCACCACTTAATGAAGAGATTGCCTTTTCCCCCATTATATATTCTCGCCTACCTTGTCAGAGATTAACTGACCGTAAGTGTATGAGTTTATTTCTGTGCTCTCTATTCTATTCCATTGACCTGTGTCTATTTTTGTGCCAAGAAATCAGTGAGCATGATACCTCCAGCTTTGTTCTTTTCTCAAGGTTGCTTTGGCTACTGGGCAGGGGGGGGGGTGTCTTTTCTGATTTCCATATAAGTTTTAGGATTATTTGTTCTGGTTCTGTGCAAAATGTCATGGATATTTTAATAGGGATTGCATTAAATCTATAGATTGCTTTGGGTAGTATGGCCATTTTAACAACGTTAATACTTCCAATTCATGAATACGGGATATCTTTCCATTTCTTTGTATCATTTTCAATTCCCTTCACCGGTGTTTTATAGTTTTCAGGGTATAGGTCTTTCACCTCCTTGGTTAAGTTTACTCCTAGGTATTTTATTCTTTTTGATGTGATTTTAAGCAGGATTGTTTTCTTGCTTTCTCTTGCTGATAGTTCATTATAAGTGTATAGAAAAGCAACAGATTTCTGTATATTAATCTTGTATCCTGCAACTTTACTGAATTCATTTATTAGTTCTAGTAGTTTTCTGATGGAGACTTTAGGGTCTTCTATATATAGTACCATGTCATCTGTAAATAGTGAGAGTTTTACTTCTTCCCTCCCAATTTAAATGCCTTTTATTTCTTTGTCTTGTCTGATTGCTGTGGCTAGGACTTCCAATACTATGTTAAATACACGTGGTGAGAGTGGGCATCCTTGTCTTTTTCCCAATTTAAGAGGAAAAGCTTTCAGCATTTCACCATTGAGTGTGATGTTAGCTGTGGGTATTTCATATATGGCCTTTATTATGTTGAGATTTGTTCCCCCTATATCCACTTTGATGAGAGTTCTTATTATGAATGAGTGTTGAATTTTGTCAGATGCTTTTTCTGCATCTATTGAGATGATCATGTGATTTTTGTCCTTCCTTTTGTTAATGTGGTGTATCACGTTGATTGATTTGCGAATGTTGAACCATCCTTGCATCCCTGGAATAGATCCCACTTGTTCATGATGTATGATCCTTTTTATATATTGTTGAATTCAGTTTGCTTATATTTTGTTGAGGATTTTTGCATCTATATTCATCAGAGATACTGGTCTGTAATCTCTTCTTTTGTAGTGTCTTTGTCTGGTTTTGGTATCAGGGTAATGGTGGCCTCGTAGAATGAATTTGGGAGTGTTCCATCCTCTTCAGTTTTTCGGAAGAGTTTGAGGAGGATAGGATTCTTTACATGTTTGGTAGAACTCCCCTGTGAAGCCATCCAGTACTGGACTTTAGTTTTCTGGGATTCCTTTTTAATTACTAATTCAATTAGCACACTGTACACTCTCCTCAGCAACAGCAGCCCTTGCCCTAGTGGGGAGCTGTGCTGGAGCAAGAGAGGTCATAGTGGGTGCTTGGTGTGGGCCAGGGCACATATTGGGGAGTTCGTGGGATACTGGCCAGAGTCCCAGGCAGTTTTGATCTGCTTCCTCTGCCTTGTTTTGGGAGTAAGCAAGTGTGTGCATGCTCTTCAGGGGCACAGACTATGTTTCTTACAGCCCTCCTGTTAGTCCCACTAGCTTTCAAACCAGCTAAGAGGACTTGTCTTCCCAGTGTCAGACCCCAGGGCTGGGGTGCCCAATATGTGGTTTGCACTGCTCATTCCCCAGGGAGGATCTCCAAGTCCACATAATCCCTCTCCTCTTCTGTGTCCCCTCCAAGGTGCGCAGGTCCCGACCAGATCACTTCTCCTCCCTTTCTACGCAACTTCGTTTGGATCTTTCTTTACAGCCTTGGTTGCAGCAGAGTCTTTCTGCCTCTCTCCAGTTTGTTTTCAGTGAGAACTGCTCCACATGTAGATGTATTTTTGATGTGTTTATAGGGGTAGGTGAGCTCAGTGTCCTCATACTCCACCATTTTGATCTCTTCCCCAAAGAGACAATAATCTTTTTTTTTTTTTTTCGGTACCTGGGCCTCTCACTGTTGTGGCCTCTCCCGCTGCGGAGCACAGGCTCCGGACGCACAGGCTCAGGGGCCATGGCTCACGGGCCCAGCCGCTCCGCAGCATGTGGGATCTTCCCGGACCGGGGCACGAACCCGCGTCCCCTGCATCAGCAGGCAGACTCTCAACCACTGCGCCACCAGGGAAGCCCAAGAGACAATAATCTTAAAGAATTTTTACAAGTCTTTTTTTTATAAATTTATTTATTTAATTATTATTTTTTATTTTTGGCTGTGTTGGGTCATTGTTGCTGTGCATGCTTTCTCTAGTTGCGGCGAGTGGGGGCTACTCTTCATTGTGGTGTGTGGGCTTCTCATTGCGGTGGCTTCTCTTGTTGCAGAGCACGGGCTCTAGGCACACGGGCTTCAATAGTTGTGGCTCATGGGCCCTACAGCACAGGCTCAGTAGTTGTGGCGCACGGGCTTAGTTGCTCCGCAGCATGTGGGATCTTCCCGGACCAGGGCTCGAACCCGTGTCCCCTGCATTGGCAGATGGATTCTTAACCAGTGCACCACCAGGGAAGCCCTACAAGTCTTGAAAAAGTTATTAAGAGACTAAAAATAGTCTTTATGTAAAAGAAGGAACATGGTATTTTGTGTCACACAGGCCAGGATTCAAATCCTTGCTCTGCCACTTATTATTTGCATGACCTTGGGCTTAGATTTTCTCAGCCTCAATTTCTTCATGCTGTAAAGACAATACTATTTACTTCTCTAGTTACACTTACACACACAGACACACACACACACACAAACACACCCCTCCCTAACTTACAAAGAGCTTTCATAAATCATTACGAATCAACATGAAAATGATGAACTCCTCCCAAAAGAAAAATGGGCAAAGAATAAGAACAGGCAATTCATGAAAAATTATATACAGATAATCAATAAATACAGTTTGTGAAAAAATGTTTAACCTCACCATTAGTCAAAGACATGGCAATAAAAATGAAATATAATTTTTAACCTATGAGACTGGCAAGGAATAAAAACATTGATAAAATCCAGTATTGATGAAAGTATGAGAAAATGTACTACTGGTGATAATGCAAACTGGTACAACATTTCTATAAGGCATTTGATAACATCCATTAAAACCAATCTAGAAACTTCTACACTGAAAGCTGCAAAACATTCTAATGAGAAATTTTTAAAGGCCTAAATAAATGGATATACCATGTTCCTAGACTGAATGACTCAATATTGTTAAGGTGCTAAACCTCCCAAAATTCATCTATAGATTTAATAAAATTGTAATAATAATCCCACCAGGTTTTAAAAACAGAAATTGACAAGCTGATTTTTAAATGTCCATGGAAATGCAAAAGACCTAAAATATCCAAAGGAAGCTTGAAAAAGAATAACAAAAGTTGGAGGATCTATATTCCTGACTTTAAGACTTACTACAAAGCTACAATATTTGACAGACAAATAGGTCAATGGAACAGAATAGCGAGTCCTATACATATAAAGTAATTTGATTTTTGACAAAGCAATTTTGAACTGGGGAAAGGAAAAGTCTTTCAACAAATGGTGCTGGAATAACTGGATATCAATACAGAGAAAATAAACCTCAACCCCAACCCTACACCATTCACAAAAAACTAACTGAATGCCAGTTATACCTCAATAAAGCTGAAATTTTTAGAAAACTAATTGAAGATGGATCATGGAACTAGTCATAAAAGATAACTGTTAAAACTATAAAGTTTCTAGAAGAAAACTCAGGAAAGGATCTTTGAGACTTGGGGATAGACAAAGCTTTCTTAGAAAGGACACAGAAGGCAATAATCATAAAAGAAAAAAATTATAAATTAGATTTGACCAAATTAAGAGAACCTGTTCATCAAAAATCACCACACACAAAAAAAATCACCACTAAGAAAATGAATAGGTAAGTGACAGACTAGGAGAAAATATTTGCAAAACATATACCTGACAAAGAACTTGTAACCAGAGTATAGAAAGAACTCCTATCTTAGAAAATGATGTCAAAATATATGGAATGTGTTGAAAGTCACAATCTAGGAGAAAGATAAATGGCACCTCTGTTTACCAGATGGTCTGTGGTCATAGCAACCAGACCTGTAGGTACAACAGGAGGAAGCGCCTTTCGCACAGTCTTAACAGGAGCTAAAGGAACCACTTCCACAGGCACTGGATGAGTATACTCGTTTCCCTACCTCTCTGCCAGCAACAGGTATAAAAACTTCATTTGTATGCATAGGTACAGGAAATATATGGGAAATCTCTGCCCCCTCCCCTCAATTTTGTTGTGAACCTAAAAATTTCCCAAGAAATTAAAGTCTTAATTTAAAAATACAGAAAAAAGAACTCCTACAGTTTAATAATTGAAAAAGTCAAGCAATCCAATTTGAAAAATGGAGAAAATATTTGAATAGACACTTCACAAAGAAAGATGTATGAATAGTCAATAAGCAGGTGAAAAAGTGCTTGACATCACTAGTCATCAGAGAAACACATGTTAAAACTATAATGAGATACTACTACACACCAAAATGGCTAAAATTGAAAAGACTGACCATATCAAATGTTGGACAGGATGAAGAGCAAGTGGAATTCCTATACATTGTCAATATGAATATAAAATGGTACAACCACTTAAGAGAATTGTTCCAAAGTGTCTTATAAATTTAAATATACATCTACCCTACAGTCTAGAAATGCCACTTCTAGAGACTTACCAAAAACAAACAAACAAAAACAAAAAAAGCATATGTTTACAAAAAGACTTGTACTAGAATGTTCATTGCAGCTTTAGTCATAATAGCTAAAAAACGTAAACAATTCAAATGTCCATCAATAATAGAAAGGACAAACTGTGGCATATTCATACAATGGAATGTCACTCAATAATGAAAAGGAGAAAACTTGATATGCACGATTAACACGGGAAAATCTCAGAAACATTATGCTGAGCAAAAGAAGCATTACACAAAAACTGTTCCTTACAAGCTATAGATTTTGGAATAAATGTTGGTTAATAAATGCATTAATAAGTAATACATTTTACTTTAAGGAGAGAACCAGACAAGTACACAGAGATGCATGGGTAAGAATGTTCATCACAAGAGCTTATAATAGCAAGAAGACAATCTAAACGTCCAGGGGCTTCCCTGGTGGCACAGTGGTTGGGAGTCCACCTGCCGATGCAGGGGACATGGGTTCGTGCCCCGGTCTGGGAGGATCCCACATGCTGCGGAGCAGCTGGGCCCATGGGCCATGGCCGCTGGGCCTGCGCATCAGGAGCCTGTGCTCCACGGCGAGAGGGGCTGCAGCAGTGAGAGGCCTGCGTACCGCAAAAAAAAAAAAAAAAAAAAAAAAGTCCATTAAGAGAAAATTAAATAAAATTATGTTACATCCATACAATGCAATGCTACACAGCCACTTAAAACGATGATATAATCTATATTCATTGACACAGAAAGAAGTTCAAAACATAAAGAAGTTCAGAACATACTGCTGAGTGCAAACAAAATGAATTACAAACAACATGAAAGAAAGAACAAGAAATTTCTCATCTATCATATTGGTAAGGATGAAAAATGATTGATAATACCCAATATTGACAAATATGTGGGAAAAACATATCAATACTTTCATATCCTATTGGTAAAGAGTGTAAAATGGTAGACTCTAGAAGGCTACATGACTATAATTAAAATTCTAAATGTGCATACCATTTCACATAGCAATAATTTCTAAAACTTCATCCTACATAAATACTCACATAGGCACACAGATATGTGCACAAAGAATGTAGCAGTACTTGTAATAGTCAAACATTATAACAACCCAAATGTCTATCAGTGGATTTGGCTAAATAAAATGATGGTCCATATATACAATGGAACACTATGCAGGTATTAAAATTAATTAGTTGGCATTGAATCAGAAAGTGGAATGGTGGCTACCACAGGCTGGGGGTGGTGGGGAAAGAGAAGATAATTTTTTTTGTATCAAAGGGTACAAACTTTCAGTTATAAGATAAATAACTTCTGGAAACCTAATGTACAGCATGGTGACTGTAGTTAATAAAAATGTATTACATTGCTAACAGAGATCTCAAGTGTTCTCACCACACACACCAAAAAAAGATAACTATGAGAGGTATGTTAATTAGTTTGGTTGTGGTAGTCATATCATAATGTATACATTTATCAAAACATCACATTTTATACCTTAAATATATACAATTTTTTAAAATACATATGTATATACAATTTTTATTCATCTAAATAAATAAATAAAATATTTTTAAAATGAATGAGTTAACACTCCAAATAGGCAAAGCAATCTTGAGAAAGAAGAACATGGTATCACACTTCCCAATTTCAAACTATATCACAAAGCTAGAGCAGTCAAAAGAGTATGGTGCGGGCATAAAAACAGACACATAGATCAATGGAATAGAATAAATAGCCCAAAAATAAACCCACACACTTAAGGTCAATTAATCTATGACAAAGGAGACAAGAATATACAATGGAGAAAGGGCAGTCTCTTCAACAAATGGTGCTGGGGAAACTGGACAGCTACACGTAAAAGAATGAAATTAGAACATCCTCTAATACCATATACAAAAACAAACTCAAAATGGATTAAAGACCTAAATGTAAGATTGGATACTATAAAACTCCTAGAGGAAAACATAGGTGGTAAGTTCATTGACTTGGGTCTTGGTGATGATTTTTTGGATTTGACATCAAAAGCAAAGGCAACAAAAGCAAAAACAAACATGTAGGACTACATCAAACTAAAAAGCTTCTGCACAGTAAAGGAAACTATCAATAAAATGAAAAGACAACCTAATGAATGGGAGAACATATGTGCAACTCATATATCTGCTAAGGGGTAAATATTCAAAATATATAAAGAACTCATACACTCAATAGTAAAAAACAAACAAACAAACAAAACAGAAACCTGATTTAAAAATGAGCAGAGGGGGACTTCCCTGGTGGCGCAGTGGTTAAGAATCTGCCTGCCAATGCAGGGGACACAGGTTCAAGCCCTGGTCCAGGAAGATCCCACATGCCTTGGAGCAACTAAGCCCATGTGCCACAACTACTGAGCCTGTACTCTAGAGCCTGTGAGCCACAACTACTGAGCCTACATGCCACAACTACTGAAGCCCACAAGCCTAGAGCCCATGCTCTGCAACAAGAGAAGCCACTGCAAGGAGAAAAGTCCACACATTGCAATGAAGAGTAGCCCCCGCTCGCCGCAACTAGAGAAGGCCCGTGTGCAGCAATGAAGACCCAACACAGCCGAAAA
The DNA here is from genome assembly GCF_949752795.1 of Hyperoodon ampullatus. Taxonomy (NCBI): domain Eukaryota; kingdom Metazoa; phylum Chordata; class Mammalia; order Artiodactyla; family Ziphiidae; genus Hyperoodon; species Hyperoodon ampullatus. The sequence goes on from NC_136913.1 coordinate 60,406,266, forward strand.
TTAATTAATTAATTAATTAATTGTTAAAAAATGAGCAGAGGATCTGAATACACATTTTTTCAAAGAAGACATACAAATGGCCAAGAGGCACATGAAAAGATGCTCAACATCACTAATCATCAGGGAAATGCAAATCAAAACCACAATGAGATATCAACTCACAACTGTTAGAATGGCCATTATCAAAAAGACAGGAAATGGCAAGTGTTGGCAAGGATGTGGAGAAAAGGGAACACTTGTGCACCATTGGTGGGAATGTAAATTGGTGTAGCCATGAGGGAAAAGAGTTTGGAGGTTCCTCAAAAAATTAATAATAGAACTACCATATAATCCAGCAACTCCACTTTTTGGTATTTTTCTGAAGAAAATGAAAACGCTGGACTTCCCTGGTGGCACAGTGGTTAAGAATCTGCCTGTCAATGCAGGGAACACGGGTTCAAGCCCTGATCCAGGAAGATCCCACATGCCTCGGAGCAACTAAGCCCGTGCACCACAACTACTGAGCCTGCGCTCTAGAGCCCATGATCTGCAACAAAAGAAGCCACTGCAATGAGAAGCCTGCGCACCACAATGAAGAATAGCCCCCGCTTGCCACAACTAGAGAAAGCCCGCGTGCAGCAACAAAGACCCAACGCAGCCAAACATAAAATAAAGATATATAAATAAAAAAGAAAATGAAAACGCTAACTCAAAAAGGTATATGCACCCCTATATTCAGTGCAGCATTATTTACAATAGTCAAGATATGGAAACAACCTAAATGTCCATCAATGATGCAGAACGAGCCTGTCTGTATACCTGGTAGCTCTCTCTTGCTTTGCTTTTCCTTACCAGTATTCTGCCCCACGTTTGCTTCTGTGATGGTTATATTGCCTAGCAAGCACACCCATGGTTGTGAAAATAGTATAGCAAAAAAGAAAAAAACTTGGTTATTGATGTACTAGATTTGTGTATGTCTTTTAAACATACATAGTTTCCACCTTACATGGAATAATCAGGAAAAGTGCAAAAACTCAAAAGTGAAATAAAAAAATAAATGTCCATCAATGGATAAATGGATAAAGATGATGTGGGAAATATATACAGTGGAATATTATTCAGCCACAAAAAAGAATGAAATCTTGCCATCTGTGACAACATGGATGGACCTTGAAGGCATTATGCTAAGGGAAATAAGTCAGAAAAAAACAAATACCATATGATCTCACTTGTATGTGGAATCTAAAAACAAACAAAAAAAACCCAAAACAAACTAAGCTCATAGACATGAGAGAACAGATTAGTGGTCGCCAGAGGTGGGGGGCAATATGAGTGAAGGGAGTCAAAAGGTACAAACATCCAGTTATAAAATAAATAAATCATGGAGATGTAATGTAAAGCATGGTGACTGTAATTAATAATACTGTATTGCATATTTGAAAGCTGCTAAGAGAGTAAATCTTTCTTTTTTTTAATAATCAACAAGGATCTACTGTATAGCACAGGGAACTACACTCAATACTCTATAATAACCTATATGGGAAAAGAATCTGAAAAAGAATAGATATATGAATATGTATAACTAAATCACTTTGCTGTACACCTGAAACTAACACAATATTGTAAATCAACTATACTCCAATATAAAATAAATTTTTTTAAAAACGAGAAAAAGGGACTTCCCTGGTGGTGCAGTGGTTAAGAATCCGCCTGCCAGTGCAGTGGACAAGCGTTCGAGCCCTGGTCTGGGAAGATCCCACATGCCTCGGAGCAACGAAGCCCGTGTGCCACATTACTGAGCCTGAGCTCTAGAGCCCATGAGCTGCAACTACTGAGCCTGTGCAGCACAACTACTGAGCCCGTGTGCTGCAACTACTGAAGCCCATGCGCCTAGAGCCTGTGCTCCGCAACAAGAGAAGCCACGGCAATGAGAAGCCCGCGCACCACAACGAAGAGTAGCCCCAGCTCACTGCAACTAGAGAAAGCCTATGTGCAGCAACGAAGACCCAATGCAGGAAAACAAAAAGAGAGTAAATCTTAAAAAGTTCTCACCACAAGAAAAAAAAGTTTGTAGCTATGTATAGTGATGGGTGTTAACTAGACTTATTTTGGTGACCATTTCTCAATATACACAAATGTTGAATCATTATGTTGTACACCTGAAACTATTATAATGTTATATATCCATTTATACCTCAATAAAAAATTAAGTTTGAATTTAAAAAACATGAATGCATTGATGCTGTATGTATAAAAAGACAAAAATGTCCAAAATATGTTATGCAAAAAGGAAGTTGCAGAATGGTGTATAAAATATAGCATGCGGGGACTTCCCTGGTGGTCCAGCGGTTAAGAATCCACCTTCTAATTCAGGGGACACGGTTTCAATCCCTGGTGGGGGAACTAAGATCCTACATGCTGCGGGGCAACTAAGCCTGTGCGCTCTAGAGCCCTCGCGCCACAACTAGAGAGCCAGTGTGCCACAACTACTGAGTCTGTGTGCTCTGGAGCCTGCACACCATAACTAGAGAGCCTGCATGCCGCGCACTCTAGAGCCCATGAGCCACAACTAGAGAGAAGCCCGTGCACCACAGTGAAAAATCCCGCATGCCACAACGAAGATCCTGCGTGCTGCAACTAAGACCCGATGCAGCCAAATAAATAAATAAATATTAAAATAAAATAAAATATAGCGTGTACCCATTTATTATAAAAATTATCTAAAAGTATATGTGTAGATGAAACTCTGGAAGACTTACACTAAATTCTTAACAGGGGTTATCTCAGAGTGATAGAATTACCAGAGACTTATACTGCCTAGGTTGTAGGTTTATGTTATTAAGCAAATCTTTTATAATACATATTATGTTTAAAGTAATAATAACACGTTTGAAAAATAAAGTGGAGGGGTTATGGATTTGAAGGGCAATTACAAAAAGATTAAGGTAGTGAGAAAGCTGGAACAAACCAAAGTCAAGGACAAAGAATGAGATAATGGAATTTTACATTTTCAGTAGAGTAATTCTGGGAAATAACCAAATCCAGGAGCAGGAGGAGAGATTTTTGTCGCAGAGGTAGAGTGGAGAAGAACACTAGCTGTGGCCAGGGAACTGTGAAGCTAGGGTGTTGCTTGGCCAGTCCAATCTCAGAGCACTGTGATCGGCTAGCAGGTGAAGACCTAGAGTTTGGGAAGAGGGGAGAATAAGAACCAGGTGCCCGAGTTCTCAAAGAATATAAGGAAATATAAAAGAAGTTAACAAATGACTACATCAAGAATGAATATAGAATTCCCACCAGGAATTTCCTGGTAGTCCAGTGGTTGGGACTCCACGTTCTGACTGCCAGGGGCCCGGGTTCAATCCCTGCTCAGGGAACTAAGATACCACAAGGTGTGGGACGTGACCAAAAAAAAAAAAAAAAAGAAGGAATAAAAAGTAATACTACCAGAAGGCATGAGCCGCAAAGGAGAAACTTTTAATCTGAGGGTTGAAAGCAATGGTCTGAAAACAGTGAAGAATAAGAATGACAACTTCTCCTGTGAAACAAATAAAAATGACTAATGAGTAAAATGACTGAAAAAGATAAATAACTCTCCAGTAATGGTGAGGTGTAAGAATATGGGCACTCTCATGTATGGCTGGTAAGAATGTACATTAGAACAAACTTTCTGGATAAAATTAATTTGGCAGTATTTATCGAATTTTTAAATTCTCATGCCATCTAATTCAGCAGTTCCAATTCCAAAAATGTATCCTACAAATACATTCACATGTACTCAAACATAGATGTAAGGATGTTCAGTGTGGCATTGTAATAGCAAAAACAAAACAAAGCTGGAAACAACCTAAATATTCATCAGTAAGGACACTGGTTAAACAAATAACGTGAGGCTTTTACTCAAGAGCCATAGCAATAAGGGAGGTATACCCTTGGGGAGAAGCAAGGCTTCAGTTAAAGCAACTGAAAAGAGAATTGGGAGAGGAAATTTAGTGTACACTTGAGTTTGTTTACAATGAAATCAGTTTTGCAGAAAACACCGTGCAAAGAATTGGCAAGAGAGGCAACAGTGGGTGGATGAATGGGGTAAGGGAAGGTGTGGAAGGGTAGCTGGAAGCTCGAAAAAGAGTAAACAAAAAGGCAAATGATCAAGGAGGCTTGCAGGATAAACTGGCTTTCAGGTTAACTGGATCCTTCAGTGTAAGATGCCCTTACCCCACCCTTGAAAGTCCAGGAAACTCCTACTCATTCTTTAAGTCTCAGAGCAAAGATTATTTTTAAGGAGGCTTTCCCTGATACCCTGTGGTAATGAAATCCTTCCCTCAAATCCTATAGCAGTTTATACAACCACTATTATAGGATTTATCACTTTTGTTGAGGGATACTTAACATGAGGTTTATGGATGGCAGCAGGGAAAGTATCCATGTATCCCTTGAAACTTTATGCAAAATTCTATGTATTTTGTGTCTTTTTCTCCGGAAAAAGTCTATAGTTTTTAAATCAAATTTTGAACAATTACCGTAATGTAACTTGTTCATCAAACATTTATTGAGCAACCTACTATATGCCAGGCACTACAGAGATGAAACAAAAAGGTTCCTACACTCAAAAAGTTCACAGATAAGAAGTAAACAAAGGATTACAAAATATTATAAAATATAAATGAAGATCTAAATAAATGGAAAGATATACCATGTTCCTGGTTGGGAAAACTCGATAACGTAAAGATATCAGCTCCCCCTCAGTTAAGCTGAAAATTCAATGTAATCGCAACTAAAATCTCAGCAAGATATTTTGTGGAATTTATTGGCTGATTCTAAAAATTCTCATGGAAGGAAAAATGAGGTAGATTAGTCAAGAAATATTTTAAATACAACAGAGGAAAACTTGCCTTATCAGGTATCAAAATTTGTGATAGGGCTTCCCTGGTGGCGCAGTGGTTGAGAGCCCGCCTGCCGATGCAGGGGACACGGGTTCGTGCCCCAGTCCGGGAAGATCCCACATGCCGCGGAGCGGCTGGGCCCGTGAGCCATGGCCGTTGAGCCTGCGCGTCCAGAGCCTGTGCTCCGCAACGGGAGAGGCCACAACAGCGCAAGGCCCACATACCGCCAAAAAAAAAAAAAAAAATTGTGATAAAGCCTTAGCAGTAATTTTCATATTGATATTGATATTGACATTAATATTGGCATAAGAACAAACAAATACATCAGCAAAACAAAAAGATGGTCCAGAAACAGACTGATGTGTATAAGGGAATTTAGTTTATGATAAAGGTGGCATTTCAAATCATTGGAGAAAGTCAATAAGTAGTGCTGGGACAATTAGCTACCTGTTTGGAAAAAAATTAAGTTATAGCAATACCTCACACCACTCACAAAAATAAATTCTATACAGTTTAAAGAATAAAACCTAAAAAACAAACTCAGAAACAACCTATGTTGGACAAAGATTCCTTAGATATGAAACCAAAAACATGAGTCATAAAAGAAAAAATCGATACAAAATTATGAATTTCTGCTCTTCAGAAGATACTGCTAAGAGAATGAAAAGACAAGCTACAGACTGACAGGAAATGTTTGCAAATCACATATCTGATAAAGCACTTATACCCAAAAATATATAAGAACTCTCAAAACTCAATAATAAGAAAACAATCCAGTTTTTTTAAGTGGGCAAAAGATTTGAACAGACATTATACCAAAGATGCTCAATATCATTAAGTCATCAGGAATATACAAATTAAGACCACAATGAAAAACCATTACATAGGGCTTCCCTGGTGGTGCAGTGGTTGGGAGTCCGCCTGCCAATGCAGGGGACACGGGTTCGAGCCCTGGTCCGGGAAGATCCTGCATGCAGCGGAGCAGCTGGGCCCGTGCGCCACAACTACTGAGCCCACGTGCCACAACTACTGAAGCCTGTGCGCCTGGAACCCATGCTCCACAACAAGAGAGGCCACCACAGTGAGGGGCCCGTGCACTGCAACGAGGAGAAGCCCTGCTCGCTGCAACTGGAGAAGGCCCGTGCGCAGCAACAGGGACCCAATGCAGCCAAAAATAAAATAAATAAATTTATTAAAAAAAAATTACATACCTATTAGAACATCTTTAAAAAAAAAAAAAAACACTGACACTACCAAGTGCTGGGGAACTAGAAGTAACTGGAACTCTCATACATTACTGAAAGGAATACAAAATTGTATAACCAATTTGGAAAACAGTTTGGCAGTTTCTTACAAAGTTAAACATACACTGATTACACAACCTGGCAGTCCCACTCCTAGGCATTCACCCAAGTGAAATGAAAACTTGTGTTCACACAAAAACCTGATGCTAATGTTTACAGTGACTGCATTTGTAATCACCAAATGCTGGAAACAACCCAAATGTCCCTCAACTGGGGAATGGAAAAACAAACTGTGGTATATCCATACATTGGAATCTACTTAGCAATAAAAAGGAAAAAAAGTACTGATGATACAAGGAATGACATGGATACAATTTAAAGGCAGTGTGTGGATTGGAATAAGCCAGTTTCAAAAGGTTATATTCTGTATGATTTCATTTATATGACAGTTTTGAAAACGTAAAACTATAATGACAGAAAATAGGTAGTGAGTACTAGGAAGTAGGGAGAAGGAGTTGACCATAAAGGGGAACTGGGGAATTTTTTGAAGTGATGGATCTATTCCATATCTTGATTATGGTGGTTGTTACACAACTGTATGCACTTGTCAAAACATGCAGAAATGCACACTAAAAAGAGCGAATTTTACTATATGCAAATTATACCTTATTAAAAATGAAAAAAAAATAATCCTAGCACACACATGCATACACAAACATACACACTTAGAAATGTATGAGAACAAAGGAACAAGAGGATATTGGGGGGTGATGGACATGTTTGTTGTGGTGATAGTTTAATGGGCATGTACATATGTCAAAACTCATCAAATTATATCCTTTATGTACAGTTCATTGTACATCAATCATACCTCAGTAAAGCTGTTTAAAAAAGGAGGAAGATATGTATGAGAAGAAAATATAAGTGACTATGTTTAAAACCTTGGAGTAGGGACAACCTTCTTAAACAGACAAAAAAAGCAAAAGCCATAAAGGAAAAGAATGATATATATTTGACTACATCAAAATTTAAAGTTTCTATTCTAAAGATGTAAAAAATAAATACAAAAGAAGGGTAGATTGGGGGAAATGTTTGCAACATATATAGACAACAGATAACTAATATCCCCAAAATAAAGAACTCCTACAAATCAATAAGAAAAAACAACTCAATAGAAACATAAGCAAAAGATATAACAAGCAAATAATAAAAGAGGAAATACAAATATTAATAAACATATGAAAGGAAGATATATAATTTGGCTAATAATCAGAACTATGAATCAAAACATCAGGTTTGCCTTACAGATTTTTAAGTTTAAAAAGATTGATATCAATTGCTGGCAGGGGTATGGGGAAATAGGTGCTCTCATACACTGTTGTTGGAAACATTCAGCCTTTTGGTGAACAATTTTATACCATCTATTAAAATGTAAAACGTGCATACCCTCCAACACAGTAATTCTATTCTTCATTACCTACCCTAGAGAAACACTTGCATATGTCCACAAAAAGATAAATTAGGAGTTTGGGATTAACATATACACAATACAATATATAAAATAAACAACAAGGGCCTACTGTATAGCACAGGGAACTATACTCAATATCTTGCAATAACCTATAACAGAAAAGAATCTGAAAAATTATATACATATATATGTATGTATATACATATATATGTATAATACATATATGTATGTATATATATGTATGTATATACATATATATGTATAATATATGTATATACATATATGTATGTTTATACATATATATGTATATAGTATAACTGAATCACTTTACTGTGCACTTGAAACTAACACATTACAAATTAACTATACTTCAATAAAAAAATGTTTTTTAAAGCCTTAAAAATGCAATATGGGGCTTCCCTGGTGGCACAGTGGTTGAGAGTCCGCCTGCCAATGTAGGGGACACGGGTTCGTGCCCCGGTCTGGGAAGATCCCACATGCCGCGGAGCGGCTAGGCCCATGAGCCATGGCCGCTGAGCCTGCGCGTCCGGAGCCTGTGCTCCGCAACGGGAGAGGCCACAACAGTGAGAGGCCCGCGTACCACAAAAAAAAAAAAAAAAAAAAAATCAGAGATGCAAAAAAAAAAAAGGATCAACACACAGGGTGTTTATTACAGTATTGTTTATAATAACAAAAAATTCAAGTGTACATCAATAGGAGACCATGAGATAAATTTTAGACATGGATAGAAAAAAGATTGACATCTACATAATGACATGTTGTGTCGCTATTTCTTTTATTTGTATTTTCTTATTTTCTACAATAAAGATGTGTTACACTTCCATAAGAAAACAATATAAAAATTTTAATAGTAAAATTTTTTTTAAAAGAATTAATGGGAAAAAACCCAGAAAACTAGGAACTATCTCTCAGTGATTCTCAAACTGCATGTGGTAAAGGACCAGTAACACCTGTAACTTATGTAATATTGCACATCAACTATATTTCAATTTAAAAAATGAAAATAATTATTAAATGGTAAATGTTATGTTTATTTTACCACAATTAAAAAAAGGGAAGTGGGAAATGCTATATGCATACTATAGAATACTATGCAGCATGTCTTGTATCAGAACCACTGATTTACCTCATTCCCTTAGGTATACTGCCAAGTGGAAAAGCAAGCTGTGGAACAGTGTGGAGTATATCACTTATACAGGAAAAAATAATCAAAAAATATATTTCTAGTTTTAAATACACAGAAGATGATCTGGAAGAACAAACACCAACCTGGTAACATTGGTTTCCTCTGGGACAGGGACCTGCATTGCAGGGGCTGGAAAGAAGAACTATCTATAATGTTTGACTTAATAAAAATATATTCATGTATTACTCGAAGGATCAAAATGCTTTTTATAAAAATTAAAAGAATGGGTCAACTACAGAAAATATATAGTATGGTAAGGAAAAAAGGCACAGGTGCTGTGGGGATACAGAGAGACCTAAGTTCCCAGCCTTGGAAAACCAAGGAAGGCCTCCAAAAGGAAGTTGAAAGGAAAGCCTGAAATGAGCCTTGAAAGATGAGTAGAAACTAGCCAAGAAAAATGTGAATGGGAACAAAAAGATGGAGAAGGGGGCTTCCCTGGTGGCGCAGTGGTTGAGAGTCCGCCTGCCTATGCAGGGGACACGGGTTCGTGCCCCAGTCCGGGAAGATCCCACATGCCGCGGAGCGGCTGGGCCCGTGAGCCATGGCCGCTGAGCCTGCGCGTCCGGAGCCTGTGCTCCGCAATGGGAGAGGCCACAACAGTGAGAGGCCCGCGTACCGCAAAAAAAAAAAAAAAAAAAAAAAAAAGATGGAGAAGGTATTATAAGCAGAGGGAATTGTATGTGTGAAGGCATGGAGGCATGAAAGAACATAGCTTTCTCAGGGAACTGGAAATAGTTCATCAGGCTTGAAGCATAGAACCTATGTAGATGAATATAGGATTTGGCTTTTACACTGAAAACAATAGGGAATTTTTAAAGCTTACTGGAGTCACCTACCTGTTTTAGAAAGATCACTCTAGGTGCTGTGCAGAAAATAGATTGGACAGTAGTTGTAGACACAAAAAGGCCACTTTGAAAGCTACTTTAGCAATCCAGAAGAGAAATGATAAAAGGGAGTGGGAGTTGATGAAGGGGGGCAGGCAAGGAGCAAAAAAGTGTTATTTAATAATGGACATTTTAAGTTTGAGAAGGATTTCCAAGTGGACATGTTCAGTAGGGAGTTGGATTATACAGGTCCGGAACTTGAGAGAGAGGTCTGATTAGAACCACACATTTGGGAATCAGGTTACTGAAACCATGAGAATTCAGTCCCTTCTATATCATTAAACCTTACCCACTCAACTGGGTCCTTTCCATCATCATTTATAAGTAGACGCAAGTCACTCACCTTTAAGAGGGGAAAAAAATCCTTTCTCAACTCCATCCTGCCAATCTCTACTGCTTCATAAAAAAATTTTGAAAACTTTTTTATATATACTTTTTTAACTTTATTAATTTTAATGATTTTTTTTTCTTTTTTGGGGGGGGGCCACACTGCACAGCATTCAGGATCTTAGTTCCCTGACCAGGGATAGAACCCGTGCCCCCTGCAATGGAGGCACGGAGTCTTAACCACTGGACCACCGGGTGAGTCCCTGAAAACTCTTAAATGAGCTCTGTACTCAATGTTCTTCCCCCTTCCCATCACTCCACGGAAATAGCTATTGCAAAGGTCACTAAATCTAACAGATGCCTTTCAGTCCTCATCTTACTTTACTCTCTCAGCAGCATTTAATACAGTATTAAATGTAACCCCTTCCTTCCTTCCTTCCTTTCAGTAATACTCTATTCCCTTGGCTTTCATGACACCTCACCCTCCTGGTTTTCCTCCTACATCTCTTCCCATTCCTCAGCTTCCTTTGTGAGCTTCTCCCTTCTACCTCGTACTTCCTCTATAATCCAACCAAAGGCAGACAGAATATGACTGGGAAATTATTATGGAAGGGTTACAAATTCTGTTGCATATAATCCTGCAAGCCTAAAAGATGCTTCTCTACCCACTATGAATCAATATCAAATGAGTAAGCATAGCCTTCTGCTGAAGTAACCCACTGTGGTAGGCTAAATAGCCAAAGATGTCCATGTCCTAATCCCCAAAACCTGTGAATATTTTACCTGACATGGCAAAAGAGACTTTGCAGAAGAAAAAAGACTTTGATGATGTGATTAAGTTAAAGATTTCAGTGATTTAAGTTAAAGTTAGGGAAATTATCCTGGTGGCCTCTACATAATCACAAGGGTCCCTATAAGTGAAAGAAGGAGGCAGGAGAGTCAGAGAAGGAGATGAAAAGACAGAAGTAGAAGTTGAAGTGGAGATTGCTGGCTTTGAAGATGGAATGGAACCATGAGCCAAGGAATGAGGATATCCTCTAGAAGCTGGAAAAGACAAGGAACGGATTCTCCTGGAAAGCCTCCAAAAGGAACACAGCCCTGCCAACACGTTGATTTTAGCCCCGTAAGACCTATTTGGACTTCTGACATCTAGAGCTGTAAGACAATAAATCTGTGTTGTTTTAAGCCATTGAGTTTGTGGTAATTTGTAACAACAGCAATAGAAAGCTAATACACCCACTTTAAAAGGAAAAAAAAATAGAGGAACAAACAGAATCCTAAGGAAAAGATGGCTGACCCAAAGAAACCTCTTAGGACTTTCTATCATGACAAGAAAAAACTCAAGGAACCTCTTCTCCAGAGTAAGTCTAGAGAGACCACCTGGTGATTTTTCTTCTATCTGCCTTAAGGGCTGTTTGTCTGGATGGGCTAGGTACTCTCCCACTCCCACTCTCCAAAAGATACCTGGAACTAGGCTGTTTCTTCCCTTCCCTTCATCCCAGATGAGGATTTCTCTAGGAAGATGTTAGCTCACCTATAGACTACTTCTTTCCCAGCATGAGGGTGGAGGCCAGGAAAGAGCCACTGCCATACAGGAAGCTCCCACTGATTGGCAGATGACAGCTGGGTGTGGGGATGCTGGACTCTGAATGGGATCCTTCTTTACAGGAAATGGCCCCCTCATCAGGTGTCCCATTGAATGCAGCCAACTACTAAGGTCAGAAAACACCATGGACAAGACTTCAACTGAGGAACCCTGGAGATTCACAATCCTAAATTCCCTTTATTCTTTGCTGTATTCTCTGCTGTATTCTCGTCTATTTTCAAAGATGGTCCTTTGAAAACAAAGAACAAAAAAATATAAGTCACTCACACCATCCACAAAAATAAATCCTAGCTGTATCAAAGATGTAATCAAACACACGGAAACCCCTGTACAAGAAAACACAGAGGAATGTTTATGACCTTGGCATATGGAAGACTTTATTAAACAAAACACAAAACTCAAAAGCCAAAAAACAAAAGATATATCTGACCTTGAAATTTAAAACTTCTACTCAGTAAAATATACCATAAAGTTAAAAGGCAAGAGATTAACTGAGAGACAATATTTGCAATATATATAAAACAAAGGACTAATATTTTTCTTTATTTATCCTGGATAAGAAAAAGACAAACAATATAGAAAAACAGGTAAAGGATATGAGCAGGCACATCACAGAAAAAATACAAATTGCCAATAAACATATGAATGGATGTTCAACTTCCCTCTTAATCAGAGTACTACAAATAAGCAATGAGATTCTATTTTCTACCTATCATATTGGCAAAATTTAAAGTTTGATAATATTCAGTGTTGGGAAGAGTAAAAAGAATTGAGACCTCTTACACCCTGCTGGGGGGAGCACAGACTAGTACAGCCACGTTGAAGGGGCATTTGGTAATATCTACTAAGATTACAAATGCATATAGTTTACGATACCACTCCTAGGTATATGCCCTAGAGCAGATGTTCAGATGTTCTCAAAAGGTGGTCCACAGATACCTGGAAGCTCCCAAGATCCTTTCAGGTGGTCTATGAGATTCAAAACTATTTTCATAAAAGTATTAAGATGTATTTGCCTTTTTTACTGTGTTGACATTTGCACTGATGGTGCAAAAGCAAAGGTGGGAGAAAAAGAAAAAGCAAAGGTGGGTAAAAGGCAATGGCACCAAACTGTACTAGTAGTCACTGTATTTTTTCACCACTGCACACTTAAGAATGTCCTTGATGAAGCAGTAAAAATTATTAAGTCTCCATTGCCGATTTCATGGCTTTCTAATATTTTACCACGGCTATTCGGACTTGGGTTCTTGGCAGGCATTTTCTCAAAATGGACAAAGTGAGCCTGTCGCTTCAAGAAAAACAACTGACAATATCCAGTGCTGATAAAATCTGAGCTTTCAAGCAAAAATTAGAACTTTGGAAAACTTGCACCTCCACCATAGGTTTGGCAGCTTTCCAACACTTAAAGACTTCTGATGAGAGCAGTGGTGATATGAATGAATGTGATTTTTTGACACTGTGTCAACATTGGAAAGACCTGCATAACTCAGTGAAACCAACATTTTCTAAATTGCCAGTGCAGGGCTTCCCTGGTGGCACAGTGGTTAAGAATCCGCCTGCCAATGCAGTGGACAAGGGTTCGAGCCCTGGTCCGGGAAGATCCCACATGCCACGGAGCAACTAAGCCTGTGCGCCACAACTACTGAGCCTGCACTCTAGAGCCCATGAGCGACAACTACTGAGCCCACGTGCCTAGAGCCCATGCTCCGCAACAAGAGAAGCCACCACAGTGAGAAGCCCGCACACCACAATGAAGAGTAGCCCCCGCTCGCAGCAACCAGAGAAGGCCCGCGCACAGCAATGAAGACCCAATGCAGCCAAAAATAAATAAATTTATTTAATTTTTTAAAAAAGACTCTTCAGAAAAAATAAGTAAATAAATAAATTGCCAGTGCATGATGTTATAAAATCATGCACCCGATAAAAGATCTATTAAAGTACAGGGTAGACTAATGGATTTTAATGCAACAAAATATGAAAAGTTGACTGATATGGTTTCAAAATCCACATTAAAGTAATCTTTAAAAAAGTAATCTTTAAGAAACTACTATTGTTGAGGATTGATATAGTATTAAAGAATATCCACAATTATCTGAAAAGGCTATTAAAATACTGCTTGTTTTTCTAATTACATCTGTGTGATATACTTCAACCAAAACATCATAATAGATCAAATACAGAAGCAGATATGAGAATCCAGATGTTTCATATTAACCCTATTAAAGAGACTTGCAAAAAATGTAGCACAATTTTACTGTTCTCATTTTTTTTTTTGCTTTGGCAAAGTTATTTTTCATCTAAAAATATTTATGCTAACATGTAATGGGCTTATTGCTGTTATTTTTAATGAAAATCTTAAAACTTTCACTATTAATTTCTAATACATTGAATAGTGATAGATATAAACCCACATAAATTCTCTTAGGAGTGTAAAGGGGTCCTGACATCAAAAAGTTTGAGAACCACTTCCTGAGAGAAACTCTGACAAAAAAGTCATGTCAGGAATGTTCATAGCAGGACTGCTTGTAAAAGCAAAAAAATTGGAAAAATCTAGTAGTCTATCGATAAGGAATGGTTAAATAAACCATTTAGTAGCCATTCTATGGCGTATTATGCCACATTTTTTTAAAGTGAAGTAAATCTTGATGTAGTGAAATTAAAATGTTTCCAAAACATTTAATGAAAAACTTTCAGGATATGTACAGTATGGTATACTTTTTATAGAAATAAAGACACGACACCTTTTCTTAAAGAAAAAAAAAAAGCTGGAAGGCTACCAGGATACATACCAAACTGTTGACCTTTGGGAAGGGGAAGAGGACTAGGATTGTGGGTAATGGCCAACGTGTACTTTACCACTATCCTTGTATAATGTTTTGAGGGTTCCCCCCCCCAGGAAAATGTACTAGTGTAATTAAAAATAATTGGGTTAAAGGAATAAAGCAACGAGGTCAGGTCCATTGACACTGAGAAAGAAAGGGCACTGGCTCTGAATCCAGGCTGAGAGGGCCAGTATATTTGCTGCAGGGCTTCTGGAGATGATGAGTCTAGGAAGAAGCGACGAGGGGTGAAATCAAGCGACGGAGGGAATGGATGGCTCAAACGGTGGTGGCCGCCTGGATGGCGGAACTTTCTGAGTCAGGCACCTCCTGCTCCCTTCCTGGGATTAATTCAAAGGCCTTCACCGCCACACAGCCCAGTCTCTCCCGCTTCCAGCATCACAAACCTCTCCCTGTTGCCAGCAAATTCTTGCCCCATTCCGGATCCCCGACCCCCACTCCCTGGGCCGCATCAGAGGAAGAGCTCCGGGCTGGCGGTGGTGGAAGGAACCCTGCAGGGTAAGGCATGGCCCCGCTAAGTGCTAGAGTCGCGGTGGCACACCCGGAGACACTCTAAGACGCCGAAGCGTGACAGGGCCTGGGGTGATGGGGTGAGGGTGGGGGATTAGAGGGTAGCTAGGTTGCGGGTTGCAGGCAGTTACCAAACAAGCCGAAGGAGCTCCGAGGCAGCCCCGCCGACTCTTCCAGGTGCCAGGAGGAAAGCTTTGCTTTCGAAAGCAGCGCCGCAGGGTCCCCATTGGTCTTCCATTCCAGCCAACCAGCAGGTCTCCCTATGGCCCACCCCCTCGATTAAGAAGCCAATCAGAGGAGAGTATGTACTTCCCGTTGCGTAAGACCAACTAAAAGCTTGCTCATTTTTGACTGACGTGTGGGTAGCCAACCAGAAGAGCCGAGGCCTGATAAATCGGCTTCCTAGTTCAGTCGCCATCTCGATCTACGTCACTGTCCTTGTCCCGTCCCTACCTGTAATCTAAGGTAGGGATCTGGGAGAAATAACCGAAATAACCGAAAAGGAGATCCAAGCTGGAGGAATCGTGGCCCAAGAGGCAAAATGATATCTCCCCGAGTTTCCAAGGAGGTTGGCCCTGAGGTCAGATGAGCCTGTGGTTGAGCTGTCAGTGCTGCTCTGGGATTGGCCTCAACGAGTGCCAACCTGAGAAAGGTATTGGTCATGAGAGCGCCTCAGATATGTTGCTTTGCCACTAGGCTAGTTGTTTCATTTTCCCCCAAATTTAGGTGGGAAGAAGGCTAGGAACATCCTGGGCCTTTAATTGAGATTATTGGTTTTTCTATAGCGAGGAGTGTAGGGATACTCAATTAGCAGTAATAAATACTGCTTCTAGAACAACTAAAATGAAATGTGTGGAGAAATTTTTGAAAACCTGATAGTGGTATCATTACAACTAAATATGCCAGAAAATGCTAATTAAAACTAAGAAATACCACTTCCACCAACTAGTTTGGATAATTATGAATTGTTTAATATTTTTCCACTTTTGGCAAAAAAACTATTTGTAGGGAAACAGGAATTTCTCCACTTTTGGGAAGAAACAGAAATTCTCATTTGCTGTAAGTGGGAATCTAAACGGCATTTTTTTTTTTTTTTTTTTTGCGGTACGCGGGCCTCTCACTGCTGTGGCCTCTCCCATTGAGGAGCACAGGCTCCAGATGCGCAGGCTCAGCGGCCATGGCTCACGGGCCCAGCCGCTCCGCAGCATGTGGGATCTTCCCGGACCGGGGCACGAACCCGCGTCCCCTGCATCGGCAGGCGGACTCTCAACCACCGCGCCACCAGGGAAGCCCCTAAATGGCACTTTTTAAGACAGTATCTTAGCAGTACCTATCAAAATCTAAAATGCACACATCCTTTGACCCAGGAATTCCTTCTTTCAAACTCTATCCTACAGAAACACTTAAAACACACGAGCAAGGTTATATGCAGCGTTACTCATAATAGTGGCTGATGATACAACTACACTATGAAATATTATTTTTAAAATGAGGTAAATTTCCATGTACTAATGTGAGAGAAAGTCCACACTATATTACAAAGTGATAAAGTTGCAAAATACTACATAAAATATCCCATTTTGTTTTCAAAAAACTATATACAAGTGTGTGGGTATTCAATGATTGTATATGTGTGTATGAATATATGTATATATTCATATATATATATTTGTGCATAGAAAAAAGTCTAGGAAGACACATACCAAATTAAGTTATTCTTGAGGAAGGGGAATAGGGTTAGGGAATAAGGAGAAATCTCACTTTCTACATATTTATGTTTTGTTTCAATTTTGTCAATTAGCATTACTTTTGAACTTTATCACAATAAAACATTTTAACAAAATAGGCACTTTTATAATCATATCAAGTTATATATATATATATATATATATATATTTTTTTTTTTTTTTTTTTTGCGGTACGCGGGCCTCTCACTGTTGTGGCCTCTCCCCGTTGCGGAGCACAGGCTCCGGACGCGCAGGCTCAGCGGCCATGGCTCACGGGCCCAGCCGCTCCGCGGCATGTGGGATCTTCCCGGACCGGAGCACGAACCCGTGTCCCCTGCATCGGCAGGCGGACTCTCAACCACTGCGCCACCAGGAAAGCCCCAAGTTATAATTTATAATACTGTAATTTTTTGTAATCAGATAAGTTATAATCTTGTAATCAGATCAGGTTATAATTTATATATTTTAAATCAGATCAAGTTATAATTTATATATTTTGTAATCAGATCAAGTTATAATTTATATATTTTAAACAAGAATAATTACATATAGTTATGAGGTGACTATTTCATTTAAAAATTTCGGCTAGGGCCTTCCCTGGTGGTCCAGTGGTTAAGACTCCGCCCTTCTACTGCAGGGGGCGCAGGTTCGATCCCTGGTTGGGGAACTAAGATCCTGCATGCTGTGTGGCCAAAAAATATTTTTTTAATTTTAAAAAAAATAATAAATAAAAATTTCAGCTAGAAGACCTATGATAAAATTAGGGCAGCTGTAAATCAAATCACCACGGAGATTCAATGGGGGTACTCATGATTTGACACAACAGGATATAGGCAAACAAAATCTGATCAAGATAAGTGAAGAGTCATTCATTTCTGGGAGAGAAAACTAACTGCACTACAGCAAATTCCATCACACAGGGAAACTGTGCTTTCACCTTTTTGGTGGCATCACCTCCAGGGTTTCTCAACTCCTTGGCAAGGGTTAGAAATCATAAGCATTAGAGATTTAAGATACCTCAGGTATCATTTAGTCAAATCCCCTCACTTTAAAGCTGAGAAAACAGGCCCAGAGTGGTGAAGCAATTTGCCTAAGGTGCTATAGCCAGCTAATAGCATAGCCAGCTCCAGAACCCAGGTTTCTATTCCAGGCCAATTACTCTTTCTACTACTTTTCAGATTTTCCTGAGTCTTTATTCTGATGACATATTAGGGAATATTTTTTAAGTCTTATGAATATCAGACATCCCTATATTTAAATTTTAGAAAATGCATAATAAAAAAGTATATCCCTCTCCTAGCACAGATGATCAAAAGTTGACTGTAGGGCTTCCCTGGTGGCGCAGTGGTTGAGAGTCCGCCTGCCGATGCAGGGGACACGGGTTCGTGCCCCGGTCCGGGAAGATCCCACATGCCGCGGAGCGGCTGGGCCCATGAGCCATGGCCTCTGAGCCTGCGCGTCCGGAGCCTGTGCTCCGCAACGGGAGAGGCCACAACAGTGAGAGGTCCACGTACCGCAAAAAAAAAAAAAAAAAAAAAAAAAAGTTGACTGTATCTGGATGAAGGAAATTATTGGTATAATAAATAACATTTTCTTCAAAAGTAATGCATAAATTTCTGTGAATCTGTGTATTTTACTGTTCACTTAAGAGCTACTGTTTTATCCAATTTCTGATTGTTCTTCAATTGGCAGTGCCTCTTAATCGTTTACCTTCAGTTTCTCTATATTAAGTAGTTGTTGATCTATATACAAACACGTAAAACCACCATAGGAAGCACCTATTTAAAGGAACCCTGTCATGATTTAAAGAATCCTTTATTCTGTATAATGTGAATAATTACCCCCATTTTGTCTGTTTTGTAAGGAATGACTTTTCTGTTCTCAATAGCAGAGACAGACAGATAGACAGACAGACAGGAGGGAGAGAGAAAATAAAAGTAAAATAGGGAACAATTTTTTTTTGTACAAGGCAAAAAAACAGATAAGAAGAATGAGGGGTGGTGGGTGGTCGGGAAGGGAGTGGCAGAGAACCACAAGCTAAATTAGTCACAAAGTGTTTACATTTTAAAAGTAAACTTGAACACTGCGAAGTATAAATGGACTAACAACCACCTAAACTTCAGGCTATAATTAAAGTGGTGTCCGGTTTTAGACTCTATGACTTAGGGACATATGAGGACCTCGGAGAGATTTCAGAATAATAAAGATAAAAGGGTTAAAAATGAGTGAAGTGAGGAAAACTTAGAACTGTTATTGTGTCTAAGAAGAGAAGACCAGAGGTGACTCAACAGTCCTCAAGGATGGGAAGAAATATCCATTTCAGTGAGCAGCTGGTCTGCATTTCCAAAGCGAAAAAGTAATTTTACTTAAATTATTACAGCATGTATTTGAAGATGGAAGTGTCTTAAATAGGACACCTCATCCAACAGAAACTCCAGAGAAGCCTGAATGCTGTCCACCTCTCCCACCCTTTACTAGCTCAACTCATCTCAAAGAATGGTTCAAAGGGTGGATAAGGCATCTGTGGAAGGTGAAGATTTAGACTTCTTTTGGTTGTAGCTACTATGTTCAAAAATTTTTGTTAGCCTCTGTCCCCCAGGTCCCAGTGAAAGGTTGAGCTGCTTTCTGTGCTATGGATAAAGGGGATTAATTAGTAGTAAATACCTAGATGCATGCATAAACTTGAATTCCTTATAAAAGTATGCTTCTCCTTCTCAGTGTTGATGGGCTTGGATTTGGGGTTCTTTCAGGACCCAGTTACATTTGACTCCAAAGAGGGAATTTACCTGATATTAAAAAAGTTTGGACAACTAACTAGATGTGTCTGGACCTCTTATTTTGTCTCTAGCATTATTGTGTCTTGTTTAGATATCTCCTGAACTAAAGTATAAGAAGTATAAGGTCTTTGAAGAAAGAGAATGTAATCATTTTATTTTACCTCAAGCTCCCCGCCCCATCACAGCCCAGCTTAATATTTTATTTTACAGCTGCTTTTTCTAGTTATTCTCTATTCATTCTCCAACACTGCTGCCTGTGAAGGCTGCATTTCTCTTATTACTCTTCCTTTCTCTTATCTCACAGAAAGAGTTATTCTTCCCTATCCCCTCAGATATCTTTAGTCATCTAATTCCTGAACTACCAAAACCTCTTAACTTCTTCAATTCAGCCCCCACTCTTCTACTTGGACCCAAATACCACTGTTAAGTCATCTTAATTCATAATGTTTTGACCACATCACTTTCTATACCTTCTTTCCATGCTCAACTACATGATTAAAACTACCTTTGACTCCCCAAATGCCAAGATTCCTACCTAACCTCTCATCCCAAACCTTTCCCAAAACCCACTTTGTGTATGAAGCCATTTCAGAGCCCACTGGTCAGGTGAAAATATCCATCCATCAAAAATTCTCAGAGTTCACTCACCTTTCTGCCTGCATCAAATCTATGTGAAAGAAAAACATCTCAATTGAGGTAAAAAGCCTATGAAAGAAATAGTGTTTGTAAGGGGTGTGAGGGTGTGTCGGAGGATGAGCGTATGCACAAACGTGTTTATGTACACAGATAGCATATACATATACATATACACACACACAATAAATACATTTTGCCCAAATTAGCACACACCCACAAGCTTAAAAACCAAATCTGCTAAATGTGACCCAAACCACAGTTACTGAGACCTATGGCTACTTCCTGCAAGCAGATGCATTACCTCTGTGACAAAGTCAATTGCGTGTTGCAAGAAAGATAGGTAAATACTGCTACAGGCAGCTAGGATTCTGTTTTTTTTAAAATTTAAATGTAAAAATTACTTATCACTTCAGGACATTGACCATGTTGTATAATTTCTGCACAATACCCAGAATATCCTAGAAACTAAAAAGTACTAAATTTACAACTTAAGCAGGAAAACAGAGGCTTGCTTCACAGTGGTTTAATATGAACAGAGTTGAATATGACATTGTCTGACAGAAGAATGAACATTTTGCTGAATAAAAGCCCCGAGTCAGGATATATACACAGCAGAAATGGGGCCTCAGGCTCTCAGCACTTGTGCACAATGAAAGGAGGAATCTTTTTTTAAAAAAAATAACAGAGGATACAAATGAAAAAGGCAGCAACAACACCAACACTGGGAAGTTGGGAAAGGGAGCAGAGCCTCGCTCTAGGGGCTGCTCAGGCCCTGGCACAGGCCCGGCAGCTGAAGAGCTATCTGTGTCAGGGAACTTCAACATTTAGATGTACTCCAAACCCCATATCAAAATCCAATCCTAATCTCTCCGATCAGGGTCTTGTCAGAATCAGTAATCTTTTCCCTCAGGACCCTATATAAAGAATTCCAGTCCTTCCATGATAGGGTGTCTAAGCAAAGAGCCCCCACTTTTGACCTGACACCAGAGTTAACCTGCTCCCATCCCACCACTTGGGACAGATATCGGGCCCAGCAAACAAACCACTACATCCCAGACAGAAGCCCAGGAAAGTCGCCAGCCTCAAGAAGCTGCCTCAGACTCTAAGTTTTAAGAAATCTATACCCAGGTGCTAACCCTACCTCAGCTTCCGGGGAGAATGCTGGGGTTCCATGGGAAACAAGTGCAGGCAGTTCAATAACCCTGTGACCAAGCTGGGGAGGGCAGTGACAACTCTTGCCCCTAAGCCCCATCAATAGCTCAAAGTGCTTAGGAGAAGTCAGAGACTGTGTGGTTTGTTCATGTGTTTTCTGTCTTGTGGCAGCACTAAATGGGATGGGGGGAAGGGAGAATGGAAGGAAGAGAGTGGTGATGCCCTTCCCTACCACCGGGAGGTACCTAGAAAATTATCCACTCCCACCCTTCAGGGAGTTACCTGGCAGTGGTGAGTTTCCCATAGCCCTCAAGCCTCCAAATCTGCAAAGCTAACCCATAAAAGTAGCAAGGGCTTGGGGAGGGAGAACTGCCAGCCCAGCCCATTCTGACTCACCTGCTGGTGAGTGAGAACAGGCAGCCAGAGCGGGGAGCCACAAAGGAAAGGGGCTAGGCAACAGGAGCTCCCCAACTGCCCTATGGCTTTCTTCTGACTCTGAAGCAGCCATGATGATGGGTCTAGAAAACCCACACACCTTGCTCCACACAACAGACTGCTTAGACTCTAGAATTACTGCCATGAAAAGCAACAAGGGAGACAGAAAGTACAACAAAAGAAACTCTTGAGAAAACTGGGAACGGGCCTAGAGAAAATGAGAGCTTTTCGGTCTCTGCCACCTTCCCCACAAGGAAAAAAGTTCATGCAGGTAGGAAAGGCAGGGTCTTTCCCTGCTCAGTGTTCCTGGTTAAACCTAAGAGTAAGAAAAATCCCCTGGACTTGCAGCATCAGTATGTACCCAAGTGCCCCACCAGCACAAGACCCGCCCCCCCGCAAGGTTAGCCTTCTGGCATGGGTAAATGTCCAAGAAATTGCCTTCCAGTCCAATCCCCCCACCCACCCCCCAACCCCAAGCAAAGGGCATCTGCCTGTGGTTTCCCACCTCTCCTCAGAGGAGAGGATCCTAGCAGAGTGCCCACGGTATAGTCAGGTACCAAGGAACACAATGCCAGACAGTCTATCAAGCCAGGGGATGGAGAGCCAACTTCAGATCAAAGAGAGAGAGAGAGGCTTAGTGTAAAAACCAATGTCATTTCAGCAGGAAAGTAGAGGGCAAGTGGTGAGAGGGGCTCCTACTGGCGCACCTTCCCAGGGACGTAGTTCCTGTCAATTGCCTCCTCCTGCAGGAACATGTGTAGGCAGCGTTCGTTCTGAGCCAGTGGGTGCCCAGCAATTCTATAAAGAGACCAAGATGGTTATCAGTAGTATCTGGGATCAGAGAGAATTCGCAGAGGGATAGGGCTGTGGATGTGGACAGGGGAAGAAGGGCAAAGTCAGCCCTGAAGTTCAAGCAAGTAGAGCACAGCAGCAGGGTACCACTTCAACCCTAATATTGCAGAAGGGAAGGGGATACAGATGTAAGGTGGGGGAAATCCCTAGACACATCCAACATGCAGCGCTTTCTCAGGCCCTGAGGTACAGGATTGGAATTCTGCTCAAAGGAATGGAGTTTTACTGTCCAGTGAGCCCAGCACACAATTGGCACCACATCATACTACCCATTACAAAAGAGGAAAGAGACGAAACATATAGAAAGACCAAAATGGCAAAAGTAGCAAAAGGAATCCCCAGGAACTTGGCTTACTTGTTAATAAACTGTTCAAGGCCCTGCCTCCTTTCTTCAATAAAGGACTCCTCAAAGATCCCTTCATCTCCTCGAAAAGGGAGCTGCCGCTTCAAGGCTTTCCCAGGCAGTGGTGGTACTACAATCTGTAGGCAGACGCAAGATATCAGTCACACAGGAGAGGACAGAGACAGAATAAGGTGGTAAAGCACTGTACACTTCATTTCCTATTAGGCATAGGGTCCATCCTATGCCATAGTTCAGCAACTTTCAAGAACTGAGGTCATAAGAACAGTCAGGGAGTGGCTCAGGTCAAAAATTAATCCAGCTCTGTTTCTGTGGGAGGACAGGTTTACCATCTCAAAAGAAAGGAAGTAAACTCCAAATATTCTTCACTTTCTTTGACAGTCCACTACCATCCAAAAATTTAGCTACACTTTCCATTTTTAGCACCTAAAGGAATTAAGTTGTATGACTTTTCTAGCCACTAAGTCAACTAATAGTTTTTCTTTACAATTTCTCCTGAACTTACCACTTTCAAGTTTCAAAGGGTATCACCCAGATCCAATATATTGGGATTTGGTAGACAGAGGGTGTTCACCCTCTCTGTTGCCTTCAAGATTTTATAAAACTATGCAGATCGCCTCTCTCAAGGGTACCACACAGGAAACAGGGCCATACCTTACTATCTCGCTCCAGCTCATTTTTTAGCCACTCGAAGTCACTGTAGCGCCGTCGTACACAGGACTCCTTCAGCTTGAAGATAGGTAGGTTTGTCTACAGGGAAGAAAGAATGTGAGAGAAGAGAGATGGTAAGAAGTGTCAGCCTGTGATGGCCACCTATCACAACCACTTGGACAGGTCTTAAGAAAGAAACAGCTCCTATGGATCATGCTCCTAGAACCCTTTCAAAACACCACCGGGTGAATACCAATCCTTACCACATCCAGCCTTGTCACAGGTGGTGACTAGAAGTCCCTTGCTGCTTAGAATTTATCCTACAAATAGATTTGAAGTTGTACATAAATATGTATGTACAAAGGTTTTCACTGAATTTTCTCATTTGTAATAATAATAAACGTCCATCAACAGATAACTGGTTAAATAAATTATGGTACACTTGTACAGTGGAATACAACTATGAAAAGAATGCAAAAGATGTATGTGCCCCAGTATGGAAAGATATTAAGCATTAAAATCAAGGCACACAACAGTATATACAGCCTGCCTCTATTTGTTTTTAAAAGGGATATGTATACATGTATATATTTATATTTATGAATTAAATATTTATGAAAAGATACTGATAACAGTGATTGACTTTGGAGAATAAGACTAGACAACTGGAATGGGTAGGTCACATTTTTCATTGTGCAATTTGGATTTATCATATGCATGCATTACACTTTCAGTTGAAAAGTGAATTTAAGTTCCCTGGAAAGAACAAGAGATAAGCACCTCCAAATTATGCTTTCCTCTGTTTTTCCTGTCCAAATCCTCTCCATTCTACAAGCCCAGCTCAAGTCCCACTTCATCCAGGAAATCTGTCCCGACAACACCAGTTTAATTTATTGGTCTCCCTCTCCTCTGAACTCCTATGACACACAGACTTTAGTACTGCCTGACACACCACTGTTTCAAGCATTATGTTAGTCTTGCTACCTAACTAAATTATAATTTCATTGAAATCGGGAGCCATGACTACTGCTGGATCTCCCTAAATGCAGATTATGCAAGTTACTCAGTAAATACTCAATTGATTAATAGTGGCCCTATGTATCTGTTTACCCTCTCCTTATCCAGAAAGTGCAGCAGAAATAGCACTCACATTAAGTTGGCTTAACGTGGCTTGCTCCCTGATATAAATCGGCTTATTCCCACATCTTAATCACTGAGAATTTTCCCAAGGCTCCAATGGCAACAGGAACCTCCGACAAACAAAAAGCCCTGATCCTCACTCCTATCTACAAGTTCTAAGTAGAAATGGCCAACAAATGTATTAATACTGACCATATTTCCCACCAGTCAATTCAAATCAGTAGATGGAAAAAAAGGAGCTAGTTTCTCTCCTTTCTCCACGGCTAACTCAGAGCAGGTAAAGAGCATTGGAGCTACGCTAGAGCTTCACACATTCCTCACTATGTCATGCTTTGTAGTCCTCAAGTCTGGAAACTGTCTTTTCAGGATCTAGCTCTAGGTATAGGGTATCAAAAGCCAAATAACTGGCCAACTTACATTAGTTACAACTCTACTCAGGATCAAGGTCCCAGGAATGTCAATGGGTTGAAGTGGAGTGAGATATACGTAAAGTAATATTACCTAAACTATTTTTTAGAATAATAAATAAGAAAATGGAAACAGCAGTTTCTTCAGAAAGGGGAACCTCTGGAAGGCAGAGGGAGAGAGGGAGACTTCATTTTTACAGTACAGTTGACACCGGAACAACACGGGTTTGAACCGCATGGGTCCACTTATACACAGATTTTTTTCAATAACTATAGTATATCATTTTTTTTTTTTTTTTTTTTTTTGCGTTATGTGGGCCTCTCACTGCTGTGGCCTCTCCCGCTGCGGAGCACAGGCTCCGGACGCGCAGGCTCAGAGGCCATGGCTCACGGGCCCAGCCGCTCCGCGGCACGTGGGATCTTCCCGGACCGGGGCACGAACCCATGTCCCCTGCATTGGCAGGCGGACTCTCAACCACTGCGCCACCAGGGAAGCCCTAGTATATCATTTTTATACCTTTTGAATTTTGTACCATGTGCATGTATTACTTATTCACAATAAGCCATTATAGAGAACATTCTCAGAATCCTGCACAAAATATATATGTGTATCAAATAATCACATTCTATACCTCAAACCTACACAAAGTTATCTGTCAATTAAATCTCAATAAAGCTGAGAGTAAAAATAATCATTCAAGAAAAAAAGCCCTTCAGTATCATGAGATTCCAGGTTTCCACCAGAGTTCATTACAAATACTGTGATCCCCAAACAGTAGAACCTTAACCAGTAGGCCTTTACAGAAGCCAACAGAAGGATCTAAGAAAAGCAAAAAAGTGCTGAGTAGATTCTTCCAAGACACAGCGAAACCACCCACTGCCATTTTGTGAACTTCCTCCTTTGGCTTACAAAAATGCTATTCTTTCCCCACCCCCACAGGATGGTGACAGTAATGGCCTTTCATCTCAGCACCTAGCCATCTATGGAAGGGGATACTATGTACTAGGATACTCTCTCAGCTCCAACCTACAAATTATATGAGGGAGACACGACTGTGTAGTACAGCATATAGAGTCCTTTGGCTCTGATCAACACAAAATCAAGGGAAAGGAGAGAAAGAAGCAAAGTTCAAGTCCACAGGACAACTGACATTTGAAAAGTTCCATACATATCTTGTTAAGCCACCAGAATACCTCTCCAGACTCCTTATTTCTTGGGGTGAGTATTCCTTCCCTGAGCTGTTATACAAAGAAACAAGTCAGTGCCATCTGCTTCTACCATACACAATGCTTAATTCCCAAAGCCCATTCTCTTGAGTCTCATGCTCCCTATAATGCCTACCGTGATCAGTCACTTAAATTAGCAATTTCAAACCAAAGGATTTCACCAATTTTCCCCAAAACAGAGTTCAACAAAAATATTAAAAGCCTATATGGCCATACAAAATTAACATAAATACAAATTAACTCAAACCCACAGAATTAGGAACTGCCATCAACCCTATCATCAATCACTATACAATCAGTAACTGTGGAAAAGACTGATGAAAATCTTAGTGGGTAAAAAAAAAAAACTTGCACACTGAAGTTTTGCAACTAAGTATTGCCGAAGAGACTAAAGTGTAGTGGAAAGAGTATGGTGGGCTTTGGAGTCAGACGGACCTGGGTTCAAATCTCAACCCTGACACTTATTAGCTATGTGTACTTGGGGAAATTACTTAAACTGCGTTCCTCCTCAGTTTTCTATCTGTAAAATGGTGTTTTTGTAAGGATTTAGAAACTAAAGCCTAGTTCAGTGCCTGGCACACAGTAGGCACTAGATGAACAGTTTCTGTTTTATTAGAATGCCTGAAGTAGAGAACAATTCCATTCATAATCCCTACAGCTCTTGGGTAATACATCAAGACAATGTCTCCAAAACCCCACAGCAGAGAGTTCTTACACTGAACAAGTTATGCCCAGGATTCCTCAGGTAATTAAGTTCTCTGCCATTAACAGTTCCCAGCTTTTATCATATTTTGAGGGCTCTAACGTCCATTCTTCCCCAAAGAGATGATTTCAAACAGTTCTTATATAGACAAGTTTTTCTCATTTTTTTTTTTCTATTTGCACTTCTTTCTGCAGTTTGGACTTTGCCAAACTTGGAATTTGGAGATCATTGCTTCTTAATTAGGTTTCAAAGCCCAGGTGGGAGAGCACACTCTCTCATTCAATTCATTCATTCAAAAATAAAAGCACATACACTCTTTTAGGTCTTCAAATGCTGTTTGAGCAGCATGCTGTCCATAGAGAATATTCTGGCCCTCTAGTCTGAGAAGAAAACATAAGGAAAATTAGGAAATGGCTCTCAAACTTTTTTGCCTGTAACCACTTCAATGGGGCCAAAGAAACTGCAAACCATGTACTCTGCACATTCCATCCTTGCATCGTGGACTAAGAACTAGAGAATAAAGTCCTCTGTAATGCACACTGGAAGAAACCACTCCTGGGGCAGTCCTGAAATGTCATATATTAAAGTTAACTACAGACTAGGGACTAATATAATGAATCCAAAAGGTTAATCTAGGGCAGAAAGGGCAAATGGCCATTCATATACAGAAATGCCAAATGAGAGCCAGTAAATATTGAAATAAATATTCTGGATACTTCAGATCTAAAGGGTCAGCCCAGGATGAGGGCAGCGACTGACAATCCGCCAATCCGAGGGCAAGGTCAGGTTTTCCGGTGAGCATGTAGTACCTGAGAAAACTTAAGCGTTAAACACTTCTCTCCTTCAGATGTTAATTCTACACAAGTCTGGGAAGCACTCAGTCTCAAGGAGACTCCCCTTCTTATTTCTGCTCCACCAAGCCCACTGTCCTGTCTCCCATTCCTGGAATCTCTCTTCCCTTTAATCTAGGCTTTGCTCAACTCCATCATCCACGGAGACCTCATTAAGAAGAAGCTCCTCTGGGCCTTCCTGTCCCCCTTCTTCAGACTGACTTCCCACAACCTAGTTTAGTTATGGGACCCCGCAGCATGTCGCCTTGGCTCTCCATCCCCCGGCCCTCTTCCACTCCTCCTTCCCTCCTTCTGTCGCTACAGTCCTGATTCCTATTTCCTGGGATTCCTCACTCTAATCCTCTCCATCCTTCCCCACCGTCTCCAGCCATGCTTCACTTCTTGCTCATGGGTACTTGTTTTCCCTCACGCCGGTCCGATGTCCCCCCTCAGGAGTTTTCTGTATCCTTGGGCCACAACCGAGTGGGCAGACCTCTCTGCAAACCTATTAAGCCCCTAACCCCCAAATGACCCCTCCAGCGTCTTTTCCACCGTTGGCCGTCCCTATGGCAGCCTCACCCCCCGCCCACCCCCGCCCTCCCCGCCCAGCCGCCCGGTCCTCCCTCAGCTGTCTCCCTCACCCCGTGACTCACCCGCATGCGAACCTCATAGGTGGTGAAGCGCGCGCGGCCCACGCCCACCGTCTGTGGGTTAAAGATGTCGATCTCCAGGAAGTTACTTGGCGGCCCGTAAGCGTCGGTCAGGTCCTGCGGCTTCGAGTTAAGGCGCCGAGTGTCAGCTACTGCCGTGTCCGACATCTTTCCGAAGGAGAGACCGGGACCGGGGAAGGGGGGATGGGGGACAGAAGCCGAAGGCAGGAGCGCGCACGGCCCCTCCCGCTTGCAAAATAACCAGCCAACCCACAGACTGCGGCGCCGCGCACGCGCGCCCACGCACGCACGCACGCACGCGCCCGCCGCCGCGGCCCGGGGCCCGGCACCCTGAATAGCGGCGAAGCGGACGGCTGGAAGTCCTGTACCGAGGAGGCGTCATTCAGACTTCCGGGCAGTGTTTGTGGCCGCCCCGGAACCTGCGTCTCCAATACGCACCCCCAGTATCCTAGGAAGCACTACAGGGGAGATCCGCCAATCGCTGCTCTTCAAGCCAAGAAATTGTCTTATACTGTGCATCAATCAGCAGTGGGCACTGCCCCGCAAGCTAGGATCGTACAGTGATAGGCCGAAGCCCCGTGACCTGAATAAGTCCTGGTTTTGCGCGAAAATAGAAGGGTGGTTTCCCGACGGTGGGGTTTCAACAATGGTACTAAGAACCTAAAACGCAGCCCGGCCACTTGTGCCACTAGTAGTTTCAATTCGTTTCACACACAATTGAGCACTCAGTGAGCGCTACTTATGGTGCCAGGAAAGCAGCGAGGATGGGGTATACAAAGATGATTTCTCATTCTCACTTTTCAGGAAAATTGGGGCATATCTTCACCCTCCACTTGTTGCCACATAAAAGCTAATTTCAGGTGTACTCGGATATTACATTTCTCAGCAAACTGAGGGCATTTATTTCAACACCTGCTATCGCTACTCTGCGAAGTCCAAATTTGGCGCTGCTCTGAGGTTGCTTACAGCCCATGATGGAGATAGAATATGTGTCTACATGAGAATATCTATAGAAATACTAATATTTGTATGACTAATTTACACATGGCCCACAGGAAGAGGGTAGTGCCCACAGTAAAGGTGGTGATTTTAGGTCATCCTTTCTCCTCCTTGCACCAGCCCTCTTCTGCTCAAAAAAAAAAATTTCCCATATCATTGATACCTGAAATTCTTTCAACGGAGTACAAGGCCCTATAATTTCACAGTTAAGTTATTTAATTCAATTTAAGTGATATCTCCTAAGCAACTACTTACGCGTCAGGCACCATGCTAAACACTAAGACCTAGAGTTCAATAAGAGAGTCCCCGCCCTCAAGGAGTTAATGTTTTAGAAAAGGAGATGAGTAAATAAACTAATATAATGTGACAAATACAAAATAAGTGAATATTCCAAGCAGCACATAGGACATGAGTAACTGGAGGAATTAAGGAAGGCTTCCTGGAGGAGGAAACATCTGAGTTTGACAGACATGAAAAGACAAACAGGAATGGAAATGGGGAAAGGTAATTTCTTGCAGAGGGAATAGCATATTTAAAGTCATCCAGATAAGAAACAGCATGATATTTTTAGGCAATTATCACCAATTCAGGTTGTGTAGTGGAAGTGCTTAGAGAAGTAGCCTGGCTGGGGATGGGCAGATGAGGATGATCCTTCTATATTAAGCAAAGGATCTTTGGTTTTATAATGTAGACAATAAGAAGCCACTGAAGGATCTTCAACACACACACACACACACACACACACACACACACACACACAGAGGCATGATCAGATTTGTGTTTTAGAAGGATTATTTTGGAGGCAGCATGGAAGATGTATCTGAGTTGAGTGTGACCAATTATGAGTATCTATTGATACAGTAGTACTTGGAATCAGATGATGGTGGTGGGAATGGAGAAAAGGGAGGAGAGAAGGCTGAGACTGAGGAAATAAAATAGATAGGAGTTGTATCTGATAGATATGGTGGTAGTATAGTGTAGGGCTTAAATGTGTGAGCTATGGACTTAGGCTGCCTGGGTTTAGATCATTGCTTCCTAGATGTATAACCTTGAGCATGTTATCCAACAAGTTTTCCTCCTCTGTAAAATGGAAATAAGACTAAAAGCTACCCCTGGGGCTTTTGTGAGAATTCAATGAAATAAAATATGTGCAAATAGTAAGTCCTCAGTAACTATTAGCTATTATTACTATTTGATGGGAGAGAGAGAAAATAGATAAAATGACTCCTAGGTTTCTGAGGTAGGTAACTATGTGGATTGCTGGTATCACCAATCAAAATTGGAATTACAGAAAGAAGAGTGAGCTTGGGAGGGAAGACAGTGAGTTCAATTTAGATAAATCTGGGGTGTCTGTAGGACATCCAAATGTCCAGGAGGCAGCTGGAAATACAGGCCTGGAGCTCGAGGGTGTGACTAGAATTAGAGATTTGGGAATTATTAGCATAGAGTGTAGAAAGAAAAATGTGAAGAGGCAAGGACAGAATATTTAAAAATTGATGAAGGCATGCAATGTTGATGAGAGTGTAAATCTGTACAATCTTTCTGGGAGGCTAATTGGCAGTATGTATTTTTTAAAAAAAGAAACCTTTGACCTCAGGAAACTTGTAATACTGGTTGTCTCTGGAGAGCAGAACTGGAGAACTGGAGTCAGGGACAGCAGGGAGAGTTGTTTTTCATTTTCATTTAATTTATGTTTAAGTGCCTTTGTATTGTAAAAATATTTTAAATGGGAATTCCCTGGCGGTCCAGTGGTTAGGACTCAACTCTTTCACTGCTGGGGCCCGGGTTCAATCCCTGATGGGGGAACTGAGATCCTGCAATCCATGGGGTGCCGCCAAAAAAAAATTAATGTTATTTATCAAAACTTTTGGCTCAAAATTTTCACCTCGATCATAAAACTCAGTGTCTTGTGTAAATGGCCAAATTCAGGGTTCTCCTATGTATCCATGTAAAATAATGTTCTTATATTCGTTGATATGGAATGATGCCCACGAAAAAAGTGAAAAAAAGCTGATAAAAAAATACTGTAGACCATGGCGGTCAGCAAGAACAAGCGCCTTACAAAAGGCAGCAAAAAAGGAGCCAAGAAGAAAGTACCATGATTGAAGCTCACGTTGACGTCAAGACTACCGATGGTTATTTGCTTCATCTATTCTGTGTGGGTTTTACTAAAAAATGCAACAATCAGGTTCAGAAGACCTCTTATGCCCAGCACCAGCAGGTCCACCAAATTCGGAAGAAGATGATGGAATTCATGACCCAAGAGGTGCAGACAAGTGACTTGAAAGCGGTGGTCAATAAATTGATTCCAGACAGCATTGGAAAAGACATAGAAAACACTTGCCAATCTATTTATCCGCTCCATGGTGTCTTTGTTAGAAAAGTAAAAATGCTGAACAAGCCCACGTTTGAATTGGGAAAACTAATGGAGCAACATGGTGAAGGTAGTAGTTCTGGGACTTCCCTGGTGGCACAGTGGTTAAGAATCTGCCTGCCAATGCAGGGGACACGGGTTCGATCCCTGGTCCGGGAAGATCCCACATACTGTGGAGCAACTAAGCCCGTGCGCCACAACTACTGAGCCCACGTGCCTGGAACCCGTGCTCCACAACGAAGAGTAGCCCCCCACTCTCCGCAACTAGAGGAAAGTCCGCGCGCAGCAACAAAGACCCAACACAGCCAAAAATAAATTAACTAATTAATTAATTAATTAATTTTAAAAAGGGGAAAAAAGGTAGTAGTTCTGGAAATGCTACTGGGGATGAGACAGGTGCTAAAGTTGAATGAGTTGATGGATATTAGCTGCCAGTCCAAGAATCTGTTTAAAATTCAGACTTTTAATGGTGACAAGTAAAAGATCTTATTTGTGAAAAAAATATTGTAATATGATACCATTTGTATTACTGTATATGATATATATAATAATTTTTAAAAACTAGAAGCATATAAATTAAAATGTTAGTGGTAGTTACCTCTGTGTGGTGGTGGGCTTTCAGTTTTATGTTTTTATTTATAATTTTCTAAAGGACCTGATTTTTAACAATAAACATGTACCTTTTTTAATCAGAAAAAATAAAACTATTTCCATCTGGGAAAAAAATTAAAGGACAGGCACAGGAAGAGAAGCTTGTGAAGGAAACCCAGGAAGGAATTTTCGGAGAGGTAGAAAGAGAACCAGGAGACAATAGTGATCTGAAGGGGTGGGATAAAAAATGTTTCCAAAAGGAAAGTAGGTGGTTAACAGTGTTTAATACAGTAGAATGGTCAAATAAAACCTGGGAAATGTACACTCAATTTGACAATTACCTAAAGATGAGAGGTTTGGTAGAGCGCTGGGAGTAGAACCCCGATTGCAGCAGATTAAGAATTGAATCAGAGGTGAAGTGGAAACATTTAGTACAGACTATTCTTTAAAGAAGCTTGCCCAAGATTTGAGGAATGTGGTAGCTAGAGAGCAATGCATTGACAAAGAAGGATTTGTTTGTCTGTTTGTTTAAAGAGAAAGGAGGCTTGAATATGTATAACGACTGGGGTGTGGGGGGGAAGAATTTCATAGAAAGAGAGAAGTTGAATATACAGGTAAGTAATAGGAAAAGGCTTAAAATCAAATAGCCCTTGGAGAATTGCGAAAGTTAAATTCACAATGAGGTGTAAATACACGGTCTTTTTTTTTTTGAGAAAGATTTGATAAGGTGGAGAGGAGAGCAGCAGGGTACTGGGCTAATTAAATCTTTTGCAGTAATAATGCAATTGACAGCTGTTATCAGCTGGCTCCCATACACACACACACACACACACACACACACACACACACACACACACAGAATAGAATAGCCAAGGCAAATCTCTTGGCAAACAGGTGACATCAGAGCATGATGTGAGAGCAATGCGCGTTTTCCTCTCATTGGATTTCTTTGACTATGTTCATTCTTTGCCAAAAGGAGTCCAGTGTTGGGAGGGGAATGAGAGAGATTTAGGATCCTCAAAATGGAAGGAATCTCATTAGTTCATCCTCCTGCCCACAGGCAATACTGGACCTTAATCAAACATACATCTATCCATCTTTCTGCCTTTAAATTTTTCCCAAAGGAGATTGCACAATTTCCGAATCAGTCATACACAATCATACTGACAAGAACTTCTTTCTAGTCTCTATTCAGACTGTCCTGAGGAATTGGCAAATCAAGAGCCCCTACAATTTGGAGTGTTTGTGTTCTTGGGAGCAGGGGCCTGGAACTGCAGGGAGGGAGTAGGGGGAGGGTCTGAGTGTAAAAGAGGTAGTGCAGAGAGGAAATCCAGAGAGCAGGGCTCATGACATACGGTCTACTCCAGGGAATGTTGATCCAGAGTTTACCTGCCTTTCCATGGAGCCCCGCTCTCTTTCTGCACACATCCATCCAACTGCCTACTACTAGTAGTGACTTCTCCTCTTGAAGTTCCTTTAACCCTAATTTCACCTGGTGCCTCCCTAGGGATCGTCTCTACTTTAACTAGATCCCTTCTGAAAGTTGGATGAAATGTTAATGAAACATTTCCAATGTTGATGAAAAGTCCTTTAAATACTCAACTTGTCTACTTAAGTTGGTGACTGTATTTACTTTACTAAAGTATCTCTCAATCGCCTAGGGGTGAGGGCAATCTGAGGAAAAGTGGTGTGGCCTAAGTGTGTGAGTATCTATGCATGTTTATCAGGTGTTACTAAAGACCTAACCCTTTAGCTGACAAGAGTTTCCATACAGGTGTTTGTTAATTATATAATGAATCATCTAGCAACAATAAAACCTGGAAAGATGATAATGTTGCAATTAGCCAGCTTTCTTCCCTTAATAAAAGCTAACATTTATTGAACACTTACTATCTGCCAGGCACTCTTTTAATCACTTTATGTATTTTAACTCAGTTAATCCTCAGGACAATCCTATGACATAGGTGTTATTTTTATAGCTGCATTTTACTAATGAGGCACAGGCAGATTAAGCAATTTGCCCAAAATCACACAGCTAATAAGTGGTAAAGTCAGGATTTGAACCCAGCCAGTCTGGTTTTGGAGCCCAGGTTTTCAACCTGCCTCCCAGAGAAGATCCTTTTAGCCCATACAGGGCTAAAAAGGAGTCATCATAAAAGGAGTAAGATGGAAAAAGAATTAGGAGAGGAAAAAGGAGAGAAATAAAGACCAAAAGAAACTGTTTAGGGGGTAGAATGTCACTAACCACAGCTTAGTAACATTCTGGTGTAAGTTGCCTGCTCCTGCCTAGTTGTTCTTCATCTGGCCTTTAATCTGAAACTTTTTGTATTGAAGTCTATCTTCTTAATACCTATGATAACTTCAAGCCTATTTAATTTCTGCCCATCCTTCAAAGCCCAGTGCAGGTCCCACCTCCTCCATAAAGCCTCCATATTCATCTAGTCTACAGTAATCTGTACTTTTGAAATTTTTTACAGACTTCTTGTCTGTAGTGTTCATTGGCTCTGACTCGCATTTTTAATTAGTCTTGTGTACATTTATGTCTCATCTTACCAACCATACCGTAAACTCCCTAAGGGAAGAGACTATGACTTTTATTTCTCTTGCATCGTGTATCCCCCATAATGCCTAGCATGGTGTATCGCAAATAATAGGCACTCAGCAAATATTTGTTGGTTAACTAATTGATTGGGAAAGGTCAGAGACTACATCAAATCTTGGTTAACCCCTGAATCATTAGTGAAGAACTATGCACTCAATGTGTACTCAATAAACATTAATGATGATTACAAAATCATTCAAAGAGTTTTTATAGAGCTTCTACAGTGTGTAGAGAATGGTGTGTGGGGATAGAAATTAAATACAGGATACAGCTTCTACCTTTGAATACCTTAGCTTAGTCTTTTCT
Source organism: Hyperoodon ampullatus (assembly GCF_949752795.1). NCBI lineage: Eukaryota > Metazoa > Chordata > Mammalia > Artiodactyla > Ziphiidae > Hyperoodon > Hyperoodon ampullatus. The sequence goes on from NC_136913.1 coordinate 60,441,655, forward strand.
TACTACTTCAATGCACACTATCTCCTTTCTCTGAATTCCTGCTGCATTTGAAGTCAGGACTAGCTATCACTCAGTTGTTGTCTCCCCCAATTCGATTGCAAACTCCTTGAAGGAAATGGATAACACTGTGCTGGGACCATAATGGAATCACTGAATTAGAAAGGACTTTCGAGATTTCCCTATTGTCAAACTTCCCACCCAACGCAAAAATCCCTTTTGCAACAGCCCTGATTCAGCTCTTATTTAATTATATACTTCCAGTATCAAGAATTAATCAATATAGGAAGCATAGGAGGAAGAATAGGTTCAGGAGCTACATAATGAGTTGGATTCTGACTACGTGCAGTTTACTGTGATTGTTAGACAACCAAGTGGAGACAAACAGCTGAAATTCAAGTCTCAATCTCAGGAGAGATGTCAGGACTGAAGATAGAGACTTGGAGTCTTGGGTATGGAAGTAGTAGTTGAAACACTAAGATTAAGACTACTAAGGACAAGAGAACAAAGCAACCAAGGACAAAATCTCTGAGAATTCCTCTACTTGGAAAATGAGAGGAGAAATCAATGAGGTGAGAGAACTGGAAGATGAAGAAGAGAGTTTTAAGCAGAGACTGGTCACCAGAGTCAATGGAGGATGGATCAATGAAATTAGAAAGGATAAGACTGAGATAAGGTTATTTCATCTGGTGATTAAGAAGCCAGACGTTTGATGACCTTGAAGAGAGAGGTCTCAGTGAAGTAGGGTGTATTTTGACTTTACTCTTGTTACCTATAATGCCTAGTTCAATGCCTGGTTCAATACATATTTGTTGAATAACTGAATAAATGGTTGGAAGAACTGTAGTTCCTGCTAAAAACAGGAGCTAATGGGGAAAAGTAAACAAGTTAGCCTTTCTTTTTCTCTGAAGCAAGAGGAGAATATGGGTCATAATATAGAGAAATGTTAAGGTGAAAAAGAAAGGGGCAATGATTTTCCCCCCAAAGTGTGAAGTAAGCTCATCTGAGATTCTCTCACAGGTTTGATGGAATAAACTCTCAACCGGTAACAACTATAAACTCTGGACAAAATACACAAAATACACACACACACACACACACACACACACACACACACACACACACCTGAAAGCTCCAGAGAGGAAACAAAAGTAGGCAGATATTGGATGGAGGTTGGAACTTAGAAGAAGGGAACGGCAGGGGCCAGGAGTCCCATTTTTATGGATTTAGCCTGAGGGCATGCTGTAGTCATCAGCCACAACGCTAAAACTACTACAGGAAACCCTCATCTTTCTAGCCTAAAGAACCAGAGGACAGGATCTGGGGAAACGACAGTCTCTAGAAAATGAGGGGGTATATCAGAAAGACATCCTGAGGAGGAGCCCTAAATTATCTGTATAAATTCCTCCCAAGACTTATCCTAAACCATGCATGCACAGGGTGGACTGAAAACAACTTTCATCTAAGACTAAAAGAATGGAACTGAGATTTGAGCTGCCACCCACCACAGGCAAGGCAGGGTTTTTAGTTTGAATCTAACCAAGTTAATTGCCTGCTGAAACAAATTCATCCTCACTCTTCAGAGAAGTATAACAGTATCCAGAGACTCCACAAGATAGCATTCACAATGTCCAGTAAACCCTCTAAAATTGCTCACTATATGAAGAATCAGGGAAATGTGGCCCATTCTCAAGGGAAAGACAATTAATGGAGGCCAACCCTGAGATGATGATGCTCGATGAGGAGAGGAAAAATGCCCTGGTAATGAATGAAGAGATAGGAAACTTCAGCCGAGAAATAGAAAATATAAAAAGGAACTACATGGAAATTCTAAAACTGAAAAACACAATATCTGAAATTTAAAAAATTAACTAGATGCACTTAATAGCAGAATGAAACACCAGAGGAAAGAGTAAGTGAACTTGAAGGTACAGCAATAAAATCTATCCAATCTGAAGAAGAGAGTTGGTTGAAAAAAAATGAATAGAGCCTTATAGACCCATGAGAGAACATCAGTGGTCTAAAATATGTGTGATTAGCATCCCTGAAGGAGAGAAAAGACAGAATGGGGCCAGAAACACTATTGGAAGAAAAAATGGTTGAACACTTCCCAAATTTGGCGAAGGACATATATTTAAAGATTCAAGCTCAGCAAAGCCCAAACAGGATAAATATGGAGAAAATTGCCCCTATGTGTATCATAGTCAAACTGCTGAGAACCAAAGATCAAGAGAAAATCTCGAAAGCAGCCAGAGAAAAACAGCACATTACATATAATGATTCAAATAACAATGGACTTCTCCTCAGAATCTATGGATGCTAGAAGACAGTAGGAAAACATCTTTAAATTACTGGGGGAAAAAAATCACTGTCGACCCAGAATTCTATGTTCAGTAAAAATATTCTTCAATAACAAAGGCAAAATAAAGACTCTCTTCAGATAAAGAGAGTCTCTCTCATGCTTATAAGCCTTTATTCTTGCTGTTCCCTGTGTCTGGAACACACAGTCTCTCCTCTAGTCCCCTCCCTATCTTCAGCCTGCTAACTCCTACTCATCCTTCACAACTAAGCTTAAGCACCACTTCCTCCAGGAAGCCTTCCTGATACCCCAAGTCCAAGTTAGGTGTCCCTCACTAATACATCAATAGCCCCCCACATTTTTCCAATCTTAGCATTTATCATGCTGTATGTAATTACATGAGTTGATTGTCTGTGACCTTCACTAGACTATATGTTCCATTAGGGCATGCACCATGTTTTCCTTATTGGTGTATTTACAGTGCATGCAATAAGCACTCAATTAATATTATTGAATAAAGAAAAGAAAGTCTGATTCCAAAGTATTTTTTCCTTTCTACTATGCCAGGCTGTCATCATCGAGAGGGAGGTCCTGACACTACTATAAGACTGACTACTATTATACTGCCTTAAACTTTATGGAGAAATCTACTGTGCTTTGAAAAACTGAAGCTTTCATTGAACTATCATTTTCCTGTGATTTCATGGGCAATTACTGTTTGGAGGCTATCCATATGTGCTTAACATAGATCCTTGGTAATCAATGCTTGTGAAAATCCTCATTCAATACCACTTCAAGCTAAATGACGAGTAACGTGGAAATGATTAAACTATGGTGCATTCAACTTATAGAATATTATGTAGGCACTAAAATTATATTTATAAACCTGTGTAATCATTTGAAAACACACTTATATGTTAAGTGGGAAAAAGACAAAACCAAAAATACAAAATTGTATGTATAGTGTGATTACATTGTTTTTGTAAAAAAAAAAAAAATCTATGTGGAAGGGAAAAATAATGCTGGAAAGAAATATAGCCAAATTATTGGCTGTGGTTTTCACTGGGTGATGGAACTACAGTTAGTTTAAACAATTCTTTTCTGTATTTCACAATTTTTCTTTAATAAACACATTATTTAAGCAGCATTATTCCTATAGTGAGTGTGGGGAGACTTTCTTTTTTAAAAAGTTTAAAATAGAAAGTCTAAGGGTAGGTAGAGGTCCCCTGATATACCAGACGACAATCACAAGTAAAACAGGACTGTGTTTAAGCCTCCTTTCTCTTTAACTTGTACCTTAATGGCCTGATACCACTCATAGATTAACTAAGTGCATGACCTTGTTGAAGGATGCTATAAGACTGGCCTCAGGAAAAGAAGAAAGGGGATCAGCAGTGGAAACTGCCAGAGGCAGAAGGAGAAAGAGACTAAGCAAAGAGATCAGAGAAAGTAAACATAAAAGAACAGGAAACGGGAGGGGGGAGGGAAAGATAAGAGGATAGGTATATGTATATACATACTTTCATACATTGGCACCCGCATGAAGAAGAGGAGCTGGTCATGGATTTTTATTACAGGCATAGCTAGCATATTTTTCATGTTATTTTATTATTATCTGTATTAAGAGTATGTGTGTTTGTGCCTCGTGCCTCACTATTCCCCAGGGGCACACTATGTATTTCTTCAGCCCACATGTGCTGTCATATCTGCCTGATGTTGCCAGGGAAGATCAACTGGACACTAGGTCTGGACATTCTGGAGCCTACTCTGGGAGCAAATTGCATAACCACGTGCCTATCTACGTGAGCTATAGATTTAGCAGACTATGTGGGACAGTCGGGAACATTCTGGGTGATAAAGGAGATCTGGATGGGGATTCGGGAAGTCCCAGAGGCATTTATGGAAAACAAGAAAGTAGATTAGTTCTCTCCGGGTCTAAACCCATTTATGACAAACAACTCGACAGCTCATAGCCAAGATTGTTTTTGTTAAGATATTCATATTATTCTGTTGACTTTGTATATTGCTTCCGTCATCCTTGAGACTTTGACTGGGCTAGTGGGATGGCTGATGGGGGGGGGTTCGATTATTAAATGTCATGCGAGAGTGTTGGAATTAGAAGTTAATTTCTACATGGTTTGGTTTGAGTATAGTCATTTCCCAGAAAGGATTTCTAGCAACCTTGTCTTTTCTGTATGATAATCCATCTTTTAACCCACCTGGAAATCAGGAACAAGGAGACTTAAAAGTAGGACATGTAAAGGGACTAACACAAGATCTTACATCATTCATTGACCTTTAGAGGGTGGATGCAATTGTCTTAGAGCCCCTGATGATATAATTTGTAGGGTAAAAACTGTGGCTTCCATTACCGTACGCTAGAGTCTTGCACCATCCAATACAGTAGCCACTAACCACATGTGACCAAATTTAAATTAAATTAAAACTTCAGCTCCTTAGTTGCCTGGCCACATTTCAAATGCTGAATAAGCACATGTGGCTAATGGCTACTGTATTGAACAGAGCATATATAGAATATTTCCATCATCATAGAAGGTTCCATTGGACAGCACTGTGAATCTAGACTCACAGGATGGTGATCTGAGGATCAGGCATCTCTGCGTCTGCATGTAAAGTGACTTTTAAAAAAATTTTATTGGGGTATAGTTGATTTACAATGTTGTGCTAGTTTCAGGTGTACGGCAAAGTGAACCTGTTATACACATAATATATCCACTCTTTTTTAGATTCTTTTCCCGTATAGGCCATTACAGAGTACTGAGTAGAGTTCCCTGTGCTGTACAGTAGGTCCTTATTAGTTCTCTATTCTATATATAATAGTGTATATGTGTCAGTTCCAATCTTCCAATTTATCCTCCCCCCCCCTTACCCGCTGGTAACCATAAGTTTATTTTCTATATCTGTAACTCTACTTCTGTTTTGTAGATAAATTCATTTGTAGCCTTTCGTAAGATTCCACACATAAGTGATATCATATATTTGTCTTTCTCGGTCTGATTTACTTCACTCAGTATGACAATCTCTAGGTCCATCCATGTTGCTGCAAATGGCATTATTTCATTCTTTTTTTATGGCTGAGTAATATTCCATTGTACATATGTACCACATCTTCTTTATCCATTCCTCTGTTGATGGACATTTAGGTTGCTTCCATGTCCTGGCTATAGTAAATAGTGCTGCAATGAGCATTGGGGTGCATGTATCTTTTCGAATTATGGTTTTCTCTGGGTATATGCCCAGGATTGGGATTGCTGGATCATATCGTAGCTCTGTTTGCAGTTTTTAAAGGAACCTCCATACTGTTCTCCATAGTGGCTGTACCAGTTTACATTTCCACCAACAGTGTAGGAGGGTTCCTAAAGTGACTTATTTTTTTTCTTACTTCAGTTTGTCTCTTTGCATCAATGTGCTCCGAGTGACACCAGGGAAACTAAGGCAGTTTAGCAGACCTACTAACCCTCTTGCCACACACACACACACACACACACACACACACACAAACACACACACAGATAAGAATTCTCGCTTGGGGAATGGCTAAATAAAATGTGACATATTCGTTAAATGGAATACAATACAGCAGTTACAGGGAATGAGCTAGAGGTATCAATAAGGATAGATCTCAAAAACATTTTTGTGTGAAAAAAGTCAGTTGCTGAATGTAATCATTTATTGCACACAAAACAATACTACATTTTTACTATGTAAGAGTATTTTTTTAAAAGGTCTAGAAGAGTACATATCAAACTAATGACAGTGCTAACTTCAAGGAGGGAGGAAAGGTGAATGGGATAAGGGACCAAAGGGATTTTTTTTTAAAGGGATTTTTAGATTTTTCTGTAATGTTCTAAAATTTTAAAGAAAATCTATTTATGTATTACTTGTGTAACTATAATTATTAAAACAGGACACAAATTTATATACATAACGTGAATATAAATATGTAAAAATATGGTGGTGAAAAAAATAAGGGAAGTATACAAAAAATCCTAACGATAGTTGTGTTAAGATGGTGGGTTTGTGGGTAATTATTTTATTCTATTTCTCTATTTTTTAAAAGTTTTTTTTGTTTTATGGCTGTAATGTTAATACAATAAAAATTCTTAAATAAAAAATGAATCCAGGGACTTCCCTGGTGGCACAGTGGTTGGGAGTCTGCCTGCCAATGCTGGGGATACGGGTTCGAGCCCTGGTCCGGGAAGATCCCACATGCCATGGAGCAACTGAGCCTGTGTGCCACGGCTGCTGAGCCTGCTCTAGAGCCCGCGAGCCACAACTGCTGAGCCCGTGTGGCACGACTGCTGAGGCCCGCGTGCCTAGAGCCCATGCTCCGCAGTAAGAGAAGCCACCACAGTGAGAGGCCACGCATCGCAACGAGGAGTAGCCCCCCGCTCGCTGCAACTAGAAAAAGCCCCCGTGCATCAACTAAGACCCAACACAGCCATAAATAAATAAATTAATTAATTAATAAAAAAAAATGAATCCACCTTTATTTTGCTGACATAGTATTATCACACATTAGATGTAGTTCTTAAGAGGCAGTGGGCTCTGGTATACAATTAGTGCCAGAAATAACTGCTCAATCTCACTTATGTAAAAAATTTCAATTGTCCTTGGTGACAGTCTCCAAGATTCAATTGGTCAATATAAAACCCCATTCTGCAGCTAATTCATACTGGCAGACACACTGAGACCCTACAGTTCCTAAAAACAGAGGGTCCATTGGAATATTTACGAGAATTCCCTTCTTATGCCCAGGACACCTGACTGGTTATGGGCTTTGAAAATTGTTCAGATCAAAAATGCCTCCTCTGGGGGCTTCCCTGGTGGTCCAGTGGTTACGACTCCGCACTTCCAGTGCAGGGGGTTCGGGTTTGATCCCTCGTCAGGGAACTAAGATCCCACATGCCATGTGGCATGGCCAAGGGGGTAAAAAAAAAACCCTCCTATGTGGTGTGGAACTCAGTTCCAAAAGCTGTTTCCTAAGAAAAATCTGGCTTCACCTGCACCCTACCTCCATGGGGATGCAAGGTCAACTTCCATGCAGGCAACAACACTGGTCAAGCTTCTCAACTTTCAAGCCAGAATGTTAACCCTGTCACCCAACCACCTGTTCATCTGGCTTCCAAAACATATGGATCCTGCCTCAGTCAACAGCAGAGCATACCAACTCTTCTGGGCTTCATCAGAGAATAAATGTAGTCAGCCTCTGAGGTCCTGTCAAAACATGGCTGTGAGAAGAGATATTTATGGAATATATTATAAGGGACATTCTATCCATCCACTTCTTTAGGTGGCATTTTAAGTTGTGTCTTCAGATCAAGTTAGAGCACCAGAAGGTTACATGCCTGAACCATATTAGCTCGGCCCCTGCAGAAATGCTTTAATGTTATACCCTTGGCTTTTAGCCAGGGCAGTTACAAGAAAGTAATATGAAAATCTCTTCTGTGTGCATTATAAAACTGTTACTGAGGACATTGTCCCTTATGGTAAATCCCACATGAGAAATTTCTTATGGAATTTAGTGTCAGCGATGAACCATTATGTAGCTGTTAAAAATTGTAATTCTAGAAGACTGAATATGAAAACGTGTTTATGATATGTTCATTGAAAAAAAAAACACAGAATGGTACATAGAGTCTAATTGCAGCCATGCAAAATTATTTGTGTCTGTGAACAAGGACGGAAAGCTATAGGCAAAGATGAAAATTGCATGAGGGCAATGGGATTACAAATCTTTTATTTTTTTCAAAAAATTTTGTTTGCTGTAGCCCTGTCTTTTCAAGTGAGGGAAAAAAGAATTTAGTGACGAAAATCTCTATCTCTCTTGAGGAATTGCCACGTGTCTTTCTTTCTGATAAGAAGAATTGTGTAATTTACTGTGTTTTCCCCATTCCCCTGGGCGGCCCAGAAGATTAATTTAATGTTCAGTCATCGCACATTAGCTGCTTTTTCCTCTACATGCCTCTGATGTTCTACTTCTATAATCTGATGACATTTGTACTGTTTTTTTTTTTTTCTGGTAAAGTGCCTCAAATCCCTTATAGAAAGAGCAAAACATAAGGCATTTCCCACATTTTAAAAGTTATACACAAAGAAAATTGGAAAAATATAAGAAAGTAAAAAGAAAAAATAACCACTGTTAACACTTTTGGGCATTTCTTCCTATTTTTTTCTCAATGTATTTTAAACAAAACTATGAGCATATAGCATATAAAGCATCACATCTAGCTCTTTTCATGTACTTTTAAAATACAAGCATCTTTTTGTGTATTGGAAGCTCTTCTGGTAATAAGCCTAGTAAGTATCATGCCATTAGAAGGTTGAAACCATAGAGGCCTATAGGAATGGTTAATGAGAAAGCTCAAAGGTCGGTTGAAAGAGCCAGAAACCTGAGAGATGAAGCTTTGTGGACCTTATTCCTGCAGGGGGCCAGGACAGAATTTGTGTGGGTGTGAAGTGTAAGCTCAGGGCAGTCTAAAGCCAAAAGGGCAATCTGGAGTCTTGTACCCATATCAAACATCACAGAAAATAGGATTTTAGACCTAGGAGAGACTTCAGAGATCACCTAATACAGTATTCCCATTTTACAACGGAGAAAAACAAAGCCAAAGAGGTGAATTGATTTGTGTAGGCTCTGGAGTCGGATGGCCTGGATATGCACCTCTGCCCTACCACTTAGTAACTCTGGATCTTAAGTAGGTCCCTGTACCCTCTCTAAGTCTCATTTTCCTCTGTGAAATGAAAATAGCAATAGCATTTAATTTACATGCTTATTGTGTGGATTAAACCAGATAATCCATGTAAAGCACTTGACACGGTGCCTAATACATAATAAAAACTCAATAGATGTTACTTATTAACAGTAGTGTAATTATCATCATTATTCAACTAGTTTAGTGACAGAACAGCGACAAGGACTCAGATCTCCTGACTCAACCTAGTGCTCTTTTTACTACATCAGACTGACTTCCAGGGTTTGGAAAGGACTGAAAGCTGCCTTGATCTTAGTAGTGGTGCCAACTCAAATCTACTTGGGGCTAAATCTTAGGACTTTAGTCTGGGGTGTACTTTATGCAAAAGCACGTAGCCTGGTGTCTGGAAATGTAGGCTCTTACGAAATGTTTATTAACTAAAAAGATTTTTAAAAACAACGACAGGGTTGGGAGGGTGTTGTTGGCTTCTACAAGAAGAACAAGAAATCTTTCACGGAAACACATAAAAGAAGGATTTAGGGAAGAGGGCTACAAAAACATGGATGTTCCATACACGTCTGTGAAGACCAGGGACAAGCTGAGGTTCCTTGAGCTTTCTCATTGTTATTTTTGTTAACCCCTTCATCTTTCTCTGTAGTTACTAGCAAAAACCCTATGCAAACCCTAGATGGGGGGAGGGGTGTTTTCAAAGCTGGGCAGGGTAAGAAAAAAGTGGGGAAATGTCTATCTCAATTCAAATGAATAAAGCCGGTTTGGCAGCAGGCTTGGGGGGTGGCACCCAGGTAGAAGAGTGGGTGGTGGCAGTGAAAGAGGCAAGAGAGCCAAACACCTTTGACCTTCAAGAGGAAAAAAACACGTGGGAATGGGGAGCCAGTTGAGATCATAAACTCTGGGCTTGCAACCGGGAAAAAGGCCTGTGCCCCCCATATCCTACCATATTTCTGTTTGTAACTTATAACTATAGCAGTTTTCTGGGGGCCTGCTGTTGGTCCTCTTTTTTTTTTTTAGTTTTATCGGAGGATGGTTGGCTTACAATGTTGTGTTCAATTTCTGCAGTACAGCAAAGTGACTCAGTTATACATATATATATATATATATATATATATATATATATATATATATTCTTTTTCATATTCTTCTCCATTACGGTTTATCACAGGATACTGAACATAGTTCCCTGTGCTATACAGTAGGTCCTTGTTGTTTATCCATCCTATATATAATAGTTTGCATCTGTGTTGGTCCTCTTTCATGACCAATGTCTCTTCTATTTTCCAAGGCCACCTTGCTGACTCTCTCTCTTGACTAATATATATTCCAACACTGCCACAGTAATGAAGTGCATAATTCTGACCTCTCTGGATTCATGCTTTAAAGTCTTGGTGTTCTTACCATTCCATCGATCCTTCAGCTCACCCTCCTAAAGCATCTGGAGGTCCTGTGGTTTATGATCATTTTCATCTGTCCGGAGTTACAAGGTATACCTTCATCTTAACAGTAAAGGCTCAATAAGCATTTGTGGATTGACTGAAGAATTTATACTCTAGTTGGGGAGACAATATGCCCTCATGAAATGAAAAGCCATGTAACCCTAAGCACAAAATGAAAGAATACAAACTGAGTTCATAGAGGCTCAGGAGATGCAAAGTTGTTAAGTGATCTGTCGGGTTGGGCTAGTTGGGGAAAGTTTCCAAGAGCATGTGAGCTTTGAGCTTTGAATTGGAAATTTAAGGTGATGGACATGAGTTGGTAGAGAGGTGGACCTTTTCAAACAAATGCACAAGGGGAGGCAACACAAGATATAACTCAAGCCACGACAGGTGCCTGCCCCACCCTGCCATTTCCCTGTCTCAGCAGCTCTTCATGATCTGCCACCACACCTGTTTCAGTTAGAAGAGAGCTCCTTGTGACCTAGTGCCCACCAGCCTCCCTCTTCTACCAAATTCACCACTCGTGCAACACTTTCCAAGTACTCCAGGCTGTGCTGGAAGAGGCGTAGGCAGGAAATGTTCGCAGGCATTGTGAGCAACTATCTCCTGTCCCTCTAGTCTGGACCTCAGGTGGGAATACACAGTCTTCTGTTTACCCTCTATATGACAAATGCGTGTTGGAGTAGAAGAAGGCAGGAATACGTAGAACCAAGATGGTTATGTTACCATGAGCAGACTAATATCACTTTGAAGGTCTAATGTGCTGCGGCCTCTGAAAAACTCCAGGTGGTATGGCTTTACAACCGTGATGGGAGGAAGGCCTGGTCATCACAGGGCACGTATCAAGCAACACTGCCAATGGTATAATGCTAGGCACTATACAGATAAGTTAAATTACAGTCCCTACCCCTAGGAGCTTGCCGTCTAACAGGAAAAATGGGACATGGCCAGGCAGTAAATAAATATGATACGTTTATTAAAACGTTATCAAATGCACAAGTGCAATGGTCACTCAATTCCTGACCTCATTCATTCAACAAACATTTATTGAATGTCTGTTATGTGGGCTCACAGAGATACATAAAACTTGTCTCTGCCTTCAAGGAGTTCACAGTTTAGTGGAAGAGACATACATACACATAAGCAAATAATTACAGTATAATATAGTTTATGCTATATAACACAAGCCTGCACAAAATGCTTGGGAATGCATAAAACAGAGAACTAACTGTACCTGAGGGAGACCAGGAAGGCTGAGTAAGAGTTTTCCAGAAGAAGAGAATTGGGGAAGGGATGATGAGAGGGAGGACATCCCTCTGGAGGGAAAGGTATAAAAGGGTATGTATGGCATTTCCAGGAAATTGTGTGAAACTCAAACTGGTCAGAACTTAATGTGCCCAGTGAAAGAGGAAGCAGGAAAGGTGGCCTGAATCTGGAGAGACCTGTATGCCTTGCTAAGGAGTTTGAACTTTATCACATAGGCAATGGGGAAAATCAAAGGAAGTTTTAAGCAGGGAAATGCTATGATCACATATAGGTGATATTCCAGTTCTCCTGCCTCCTAGCTGTGTGACTTTGGGCAAGTCACTAAATCTCTGAGCATTAGTGTCTTCGTCTGGAAAATGGGGATGACAGGGGTACCTACCTCACAGGGTTGATTTGAGGAGTAAAGGAGCTAGTTTATATAAAGCAGTCAGCACAGCGCCTGGCACATAATAAGTGTTCCATAAATTTTAGTTATTACCAGGAGTGTTTCTTAGAAAGGTTACTTTGTTGACAGCACAGAACATAAACTGCAGTTGGGAAAAGATTCATGGTGGGAGGTCTGATTAAGACGATGCTGCAATTTAGTCCAGTGATAAATAAGATCCTGAACTGGGATTTGGATGTGGGAGGTTAGGGAGATGAAAAGATGAAGGGTAAATCTAGCTTAGGAGACTGGGTAGATTAGGACAACCATTAACCAAATTCAGAGATAAGAGTATCCAGAGGATAGGGGTGTGGGTGCAGGAACAGATAATGAGTTCTGTTTGGAACCTGTTGAATGAGAAGTGAAGCCGCCGAAGATGGGAACCTGGAGAATATCAATATTTGAGGAGAGGCCAGAAGAGCCAGTGGAGAAAACTGGTTAGCAACCGCACTATCAATGGGAACTGCGTATGGGGAGTCGAGAGCGGTGGGGGAGACACCATCATCAGCTAACCATTTGTTTATGTTCCCCAAGCCCTCCGCCCATCTCCTCAACACGAAAACAAGCCTATTCTTTAGTCAGTTCTTTGCTTCATGCTTCTCGGTTTTCTGCTTCTTGCAGGGACCGCATTTTTTCCTTTTGCCCTCTTCTGACGGAAAGACGGAACGGTCTAACATCTCTCGACACGCTCATCTAGGCGATCCCGAATCACAAGGGAGGAGGGGGGAAGGGGAGAAAAGGAAGAAAATGATTTTTAAAGAAAAGAAAAAGTCTGCGACGACCTCTAATAATTAATGTTCCCCCTCTCTATATCCTGCCACGCCGCTCTCCTGCCACCCAGATCGGGCTCCTGGCCGCGAAGTAGGACGGGAGATGTAGTCCCCAAGCCCGACCAGGCTGGCACGACTAGAGAACTCTGTTTCCCAACCCGCTCTCCAGGCGCGTGCGCAGATGGCTGCCCCGGCGAGTGGTAAACAGAGACGTCAGGCGGGGGCCGCAGCTTGGAGCAAAACAAAAGGGAAACCCGGGGGGCGGGGGGTGGGGGGGGTTGATAGGGGGATTGGTGCGGGAATTCAAGAGGCTGGGGCCGCGGGGACGTGGACCCGAGTAAGAGGTGGGGGGAGGGAAGAGGCGGGGGGAGGGGGAGTCAGGGGAGGGGCGAGTGACGCGGGGGAGGGCAGTGATCCGGGTGGAGGAAATTCGGGAGGAGTGTCCGGGGGGCAGCAACTTAAAAGGGGGAGGGAACTGCGGCTAAAGAGACGTTCGGTGATGGGAGCGCGATTTGTGAGGGGATACGGTGCCTCAGGTTTAAAAGAGCAGGAAGCTGAGTGAGAGGTTGGGGAAAAAGTGCCTTCGCTAGGCGAAGGTTACAGGTGGTGTCTCGGAAAGAGCTCCGAGGCTGCAGGCTGTTGTGGAGGAGAGGATCAGAGAACTAACTGTGTGCAAGGGACAGCTTAGGGGCTAGCGTCCAGGGGCGAGGGGGAAGTTCGAGACTTTCTGAGGACTGGCAGGAATGTGCCTCCTGGCCCTCGGTGCTTCCCCCCTGGGGGGAGGCATCGCGAGGGACTGTGGCAGGCTCCTCTGAACGCTGAGCGGCGGAGGTCCAACTCCACGTATGGATCCAGTGAATGAGAATTCAGCCAGAGAGGCTGCCGCGCTCGTAGACCTCGATCCCGACTTCGAACCCCAGAGCCGTCCCCGCTCCTGCACCTGGCCCCTTCCCCGACCAGAGCTCGCTCCCGAGCCGTCCGAGCCGGCCGAGGTGGAGTCAGGTCTGGGAGAGAAGGTACACACGGAGGGGCGCTCGGAGGGGCGCTCCCAGCCGACCCTGTTGCCCTCCCGGCTCCCTGACCCGGCAGGGGGCCCCCAGCCTGGGATCCTGGGGGCCGTAACAGGTCCTCGGAAGGGAGGCTCCCGCCGGAATGCCTGGGGAAATCAGTCATATGCAGAACTCATCAGCCAGGCCATTGAAAGCGCCCCCGAGAAGCGACTGACACTAGCCCAGATCTATGAGTGGATGGTCCGCACAGTGCCCTACTTCAAGGACAAGGGTGACAGCAACAGCTCAGCAGGATGGAAGGTAACTATGACCCCCTTACCTCCGTCCCAATACCCGTCTGCTCCTGGTCCCCCCAGTCTCCTTACCTTTACTCTGGGGCCCCTTTTACACCCCTAGCCCAGAGGTCCACCTTCCGTCGTCATTTAGACAAACATTTACTTAAGACATAGTATATGCCGCTGGGTGCTTGACGCTGGAGGATCACAGATGAATAAGACACTGTCCTTGCCCTGGAGAAAATTGAATTCTCTGCTCACTGCTCAACACTCCCAGCACTTTGGCTTGGGCTGCCCCAAACACTTATCCCCACAGAGAAGTCTTTATCCTATGTACAGCAGGAACTGTGTGGATTCCCCACAGGAACCTAGCCTTCCCTCCTCCCCCACCTCCCACCCCAACACCTTTTCTCCCATTCCTGTGGGATCACTTGGATTCCCTGCTTGCCTCCCAATACCTCAGGGTAGAAGTACTGTTCTAGGACTCTGCTACCCAAGAAGATGGAGTGAAGTGGCGAAAGGTAAAAAGAGTGATATCCATGTGGTAAGGTAGCAGATCTTATGCACTAAGAAAAAAGGGGGGGGCTGCCTCGGTTTACCCTATATAATGCCAAGAAACTCTCCTTAGTAAGGGGCTATCCAAGTTGTGGGGGGAAGTTTTCATTTACTGTTGAGGAATATTCACGGAAAAGATAGATAGGGCTCTGACTTCAGAGCACAAGGTTGGGAGTTCCCTTGGCCTTCCATGAGGAAACTGCGAGGAAAGATCTCGCTAGATGCTCTGAAAGCTTGTCCTGAGAAATTTGGGACTCTAATCACAAGATTTGGGAGCTTTAACTCCTTTTGACGCCTTGTGCCCCCATAGGTGGTGAGATCAGCATGCAAGGAAATACAGAGGGTTGAGTGAGCAGAGGAGGGTCTTCTCCTAGGTATAAGAGATCAAGGGATCGGATCCGCAGTATCCCTAGGGGTTGGGCAGAACAGAAAGCAGGACAGCTGACTGAGACCCTTGGCACTATTTCTGGGTAGACTGCCACGCCACAGTCTCAGCTCATACAGAGCTCCCCTCCTTGGACCCAGCCTACACAGCTGTTTTTCTTTTCCCTTAGGTTCATTTTCCAGGGTAGAAGAAATAACCATGAGTTGTTAGTTATGCTGTGGTAGTGTAGTCCCTCCTTAGAATTTACACGTATACGGGGTTTTTTAGTTTACAAAGTAATTAAAAATTTTAATTTCATTTATCTTCACAGCAATTCTGAGATTCCACATTTTACATATTAGGAAACTAAGGTGCAGAAAGGTTAGGAAACTCGCCAAAATCGATACAATGAGGACTTGAACTCAGGTCTAACTATAAATCATATGCTCTTTCTGCTAATTCATGCTGCCATGGAATGATGGCAAAGCCAAATCAGGCCAAATCTGGGGCCTCCAAGGCCCTCACCTGCCAGTCCCCACCCCCACCCCACTCCAAGGGGGAGACCTCAAGACTGAGCTGGCTTCCCTGGTGATGTGCCAAGGTTACTACCACTCCACCAGGGGGCGGCACTCACCTAGAACAAGAAGGCTTAATTTAGGTGGCTGGGGGAGCAATTAGCAGTCGCCCCCCTTCCAACAGGTTAGAACGGTAGACTTCTAGGGAGCCGACCTCTCCAGGTAGGAGGCTGTACAATGTACTAGTTCCAAGGCCTAAAGAAGAGGGGATGAACAAATGGCACTCGTGGGTACTGAGTAGTAGGGAAAGGAATGAACCTTCTCAGTAGACCCAGAGTTAGAGGATGGAAAGGCAGGGGGTGCGGGGGGGTGGGTGGGAAATCACAGTGCCAAAAGTCACTGTGGTTCTCAGTTACTAAGAGCCCAGGCTGGATGGACAAGTGTGATTCCTTGAAGGAACCAAAAACACTAACGCAGCCAGAGGAGTTGGAATGCCATTACTACAGACAATGACTTCTAAAGAGCCCTGGAGCAAGAGGCTGCTTAAGCATCTTTCCCCAGGCAAAGGGTCTCCTTATCTAGAGCATCAGTCTGAAGCACATGAAGTGATTTCTGACTGTCCATAGCCTCAGCCTGCTAGTTGCTCCAAGCCCTTCTGGCCTCCTCCCAAGTTTCTAAACACTAAAGACCTTTGTGTGGGAGGTCAAATGCCCCTAAGGTTGGAGATCCTATGCACAAATTCCTGAGGAGAAGTGGGGAAAAGGAGATAGGAAAGAGAAGGGAGGTTCCTGGAGGGTGGGGTGGGGCGGACACAAAAGGATGGTGTAACTAGCCTGGAGCAGCCAGTAGAAATAAGCTGCTCTGGGGGCTCAAGAAGCTGCCAATCTCAGCTCCCTGGGCCCCTGGAGAAAAAAACTTATCTCTAGCAGAATATCAGCAGCGAGGGAGGAAGGAAGAACACAGCTTCTAATACTCAAGGCACTCAAGAGCTGACGGAGCCTCAAGGGGAGATTCACCATCCGTCACCAGAGGGCCACCCACCAATCAGGCAACAAATATTGATTATGTACTGGGAGATTGGCATTCTGAGGGGGGCACTGCTGGGGGCTGCCGACTTGGACAACATGTCCTGGCATTTACACTTGATAAGACGAATTACTTGAAACCATCAACAGCATAATATAGATTAGGGAAATTTGCGGGGAACAGATGAAAAATGCTGTACAAGAAATTTGGCTGCAGAAGTCAAGCAACCACTTTAGAAAAGAGAGAGGACTTCAGCTTGATCTTGACAAGCTAGTAGAATTTAGAGAGGGGAGATCCTTCCCCGGGAGAAGGAGGGAGGGAGGGGAGGGATGGGCCTGGTGTATTTGAGGCACAGGGAGAAGCCTGGCCTGAGTGTACTTGAGGGTGTGTGTCCAGGAATTGGGAGAAATCAGAAAAAAGGAATCTGCCAATCCTATAGAGAGCCGGGGCCCAAATGCCCTGTACAGAGTGGAGCCAGTTCAGAGGACTGGCTCAGGACAGGGTGGGTCTGTCCTGGGCTGCTGTTGCACCACTGTCCTGTAAATTCCACCCAAGCCTGCACTCAAGGAAAGGGGTGGAGCTGTGGAACGCTCTTTCCCACTTGAGCCTAGTTCTTGCTGAACCAGGAGTGCGTCTTCCCAACGCCCACAAGCCCCAGACAGCCACCAGAGACTTGGGAGGGGTAGAGCGCTGTGAGCTCTTGGGGGGGGGGGCGGGGAGGGGGGCACGGTGCCCTCTGAGTAGCTCATTGCTCGGGTGGGAACTGTGTGTGGTCTCATCCCCTGCCACCATCCCCCACCCCTACCTTCGCCTCTTTTCCCCCTGGATTTGACTAGCTTTGCGTCTCCAGGAATGCCCCCGCTGCATCCCAGCGTCCTTTTAGACTGCACTGCCGGCCGCTGACCTCCCTTTCCTGTTGCCTCTGCCCCCTCCAGAACTCGATCCGCCACAACCTGTCCCTGCACAGCAAGTTCATCAAGGTTCACAACGAGGCTACCGGCAAGAGCTCTTGGTGGATGCTGAATCCAGAGGGAGGCAAGAGTGGCAAGGCGCCCCGCCGCCGGGCAGCCTCCATGGATAGCAGCAGCAGGCTGCTCCGGGGCCGCAGCAAGGCCCCCAAGAAGAAACCAGCTGTGCTGCCAGCTCCGCCCGAAGGTGCCACTCCGAGGAGCCCTGTTGGCCACTTTGCCAAGTGGTCAGGCAGCCCTCGCTCTCGAAACCGCGAGGAAGCTGATGTGTGGAGCACCTTCCGTCCGCGAAGCAGTTCGAATGCTAGCACTGTCAGCACCCGGCCCTCCCCCAGGAGGCCAGAGCCTGAGGTGCTGGCGGAAGAGGAAATGCCAGCCTCGGCCAGCAGCTATGCTGGGGGTGTCCCTCCCACCCTAAAAGAAGATCTGGAGCTGTTAGATGGGCTCAATCTCACATCTCCCCATTCCCTGCTGTCTCGGAGCAGCCTCACTGGCTTCTCTTTGCAGCATCCTGGGGTTTCAGGCCCTTTACACACCTACAGCACCTCCCTCTTCAGCCCAGCAGAGGGGCCCCTGTCAGCAGGAGAAGGGTGCTTCTCAAGCTCCCAGTCCCTGGAGGCCCTGCTCACCTCTGATACGCCACCACCTCCTGCTGATGTCCTCATGACCCAGGTAGATCCCATTCTGTCCCAGGCTCCGACACTTCTGTTGCTGGGGGGGATACCTTCCTCCAGTAAGCTAGGCACAGGGGGTGGCCTGTGTCCTAAGCCCCTAGAGGCTCCAGGCCCCAGCGGTCTGGTTCCCACCCTTCCGATGATAGCACCAGCACCGCCTCCAGTCATGGCGGGTGCTCCCGTCCCCAAGCCCCTGGGGGCTCCTGTGCTCACGCCTCCTACTGAAGCTCCAAGCCAAGACCGAATGCCTCAGGATCTCGATCTTGATATGTACATGGAGAATCTGGAGTGTGACATGGATAACATCATCAATGACCTCATGGATGGGGGCGAAGGACTGGACTTCAACTTTGAGCCAGGTACGGCACCTCCGAATCACGGTAGCATCTCACAACCTATACCTCCTCCTAGGTGTCCAGCTAGTCCTGTGATTGAGCAAAGGAGAGGTAGAACAAGGGGTAGCCGGAGGTCCCGGGGAATTGGAGGGACGATGTCATGTTAGAGTGGCATAGTTTCCAGATGGGACCTCCAGGCCCCTCAGCAGTGCTCACCCCTACAAGGTAGCATGGGAGAGGTGGGGAAGGGGCCGTCTCTGTTTTCCTTGGTGTGGACCTTGATGGTGGAAAGTTGTCATGCCCCAGAGGAGCCTCTTACGTTGTCCTCCGTCTTCTCTTCCCACAGATCCCTGAGCCATTGGCTGGCAGCTTTATTCCCTGCTTCAGAGACGGAGCCAGGCGTGCCCATATCCACTCTTTACCCTTGACCCCTCCCTGGGAATTTGGGACCCTGCTTTAGAGCTAGGGTAGGGTCTGCTCACCTGGGTGTTGAGGAAATTATAAAGCTGGGGGTGGGGAGGGAAAGGGGAGGGGAAAGGGAGAGGGTTTATTCTCACTGTGCCAATTAGGGGGTAAGGCCCCCCTCTCAGGAGCCATCCTCAGGCCGCCCCCCATTCCCACCCCATAGGTTTTGTAGCAGGGGCGGGCAGTACTGTTGGAAATGTGAAGTCACCAGTGGCCTTACCCCTGCCTTCGGGAGCAGGATTTTTTGTAGAGTCTTATCTGAGCTGGTCCAGGCTGGGTTGAGCCTGGGATTTTTATGCAGTGGCCCCTTGTGCCAGTGGTGTGGGATTGTGCGGGGGTGGTAATGGGGAGCTGGAAGGGCCAAGGTCTGAAGCCTGGAGTGGCTCAGCAGGCCAAATCGCCCTTGGAAGGCTACAGATAACAGAAAGGCTTTTTATAAACTTTTAAAGAAATATAAACACAAATATAGAGATTTTTAACAGTGGCAAGGTGCTAGTGATGGGGAGAATGCTTTTTTCTTTCTGAAGGCTTTGTCCTAGTGACCTGATGCAAACACTACAGACATTACTCCGGGGAACATGGGGGAAGTAGGGGAGAGAACCCCAGGTCAGCAGAGAGCAGGGGGCAAGGGGAAGAGCTCCCGTGAGGACCAGCTGTAAAACACGGCCTACACGGAACTAGCTTGGAGTTTCCCTAAGCCAGGTCCCCTCACTCTGTCACCTTGTGCCTGGGAGTGTGTGGCGTTGGGGCACAGTCACACTCTCGCGTGACCCCCTGTGGGTTCGCGCTGTGGTGGGAGAGTGCGTTGAGGGCCAGGAATGAGTTTGTGGCCTTGGAAGGGGGTGGGAGGGGGGAGAAGTGAAGGAGGGAAGGATTTAGGGCGATAAAGTTAGGCACAGAGACCTCCCTGTTCAAGGCCCCAGACAGCTGTCCCTGCCCTTCTTCCCCTTGCCTGACTGCAGGGGTTATGTGGAAGTGTGTGCAGTAGCAGGCAGGGGGAGGGGCGGAACAGGGAAAGGGGAGCTGGGGAGCTTGGCTGAGGGTCTGGGAAATGAGCAGGGATGGAGGGGAATGTGGATCAGGTTTACTAGCACCTGCTAGGAAAGGCCATCTGGGGCTCCTTCTCCACCCTAGCCCCCAAAGCAGCCCCTCCCCCAGTCCCCTCTGCATTGTCCCCTCCCCCGCCCCTGCTGTGGGTTCCCATCATTTCCTGTGTCAGCGCCTGGCCTACCCAGATTGTATCATGTGCTAGATTGGAGTGGGGAAGTGTGTCAAATCAATAAATGAATAAATTCAATAAATGCCTATAACCAGCTCTGGTTTCTGCTGCCTCGCTGTTCCCCGCGGATATCGGAGGGGGAGGTAGGGACTGCCCAGAGGCAGACTGGTGGGGGGGTGGGGGAATTTCAGACGGGGACTTGGTGGAGTGTGGTGGGGGGAGGGAAGATGCCCATCCGTCACCTAACCCCAGCAGGAGTAGGCGGGCTGTGATAGGCCTCCCAGGGGGAGGTAGTCTGGTTGGAGAAGACCCCACCCCCCACTCTGTCCCTCAAAGGCTCATTGTGCTGGACTTCGCTGTCTTTCCTCACCCCCCACCCATGTGCTCGCCCTCGCTGCTCCTACCCACCCTGAGCGCCTCCACAATGCCTGGCGCAGACTTAAGCCTTGGTGCAGATATTGGGAGAAGAAGTCTTTCTTGAAAAAAGGAACCTCACGTTAAATGCCAGTAATTTCATACCTAGTATCGCTGCTCTCACTTGGTCACTTTATTTTGTTAGCAATTTTTATCCCTACTACGGATAAAGTTCGCTCTGGCCTTAAAGAGTGGACCACTGCGAGTGGTCCCCTCTTCATCTGAGTGTCCTGATGACTTGGACTGGAAAAGGATAGGGTCAGTAAGTAGAGAAAGAGGCCCCTGCAGGGAAGCTGTTTACAAACTAGGGCCGAAGGCAGGACAAAAGAGGTGAGAGGCAGGTCTTGGGCATGGATGTTGGATTTGGAAAGGAAATTCATCCCAGAGGGCCAGGCTGGAGGAGCCTTCGGTAGACTGGCGGGGAAAGGAGGCTGCCGGGACAGACCACGTTTGGGAAGTGTTACTGGGAGGTTCACTGACTGGAGTGAACTGGAGCGACTTTCTTGGCTTCTTGTCTTCTATGCATTTTCATTTTACCCCTCTGCAGGAGGTCACATTGTGTATGCAAGGCATCTAGGAACCAGGAAGAGGCACCCTCACCTCTGAGGACTGGAGACCTTCCCTTCCCATCCTGTCCCTCCCATCATTCAAATGATCACTTGGAGTAACCGGGCCTAAAGCTAGGCTGAGGAGTGACCTGAAGGTGCCTAAGCTTTGCTCTTTTCAGTGGCAATCGGGACACCAAGACTCCAAGAGCGAAAGGTGAAGGGAAAGATGGGACTGATGTGGTGGGGATAGGGAGATGTACTGAGGAGATGGCTGAGAAACAGCGAGGAGGGATGAGTGACACAGGCACACTGCACCTGATTTGAGCTAAACCTCCCTTCTGAAGTGGCCCTAGACCCTATTCCCCTTTTCCTAGGATCTTGTGATCCTACCTGATGGACTACACCAGCCCCACCCTATATTCTCCATCACCCACCGTTATACGGTACCCTCCATGTGCCTTCTTCCTCCATCACGCTCCTTACCAATTAGCTTGGGTTCTGGGGTCTTCAGGAGGGGCACAAAAGCTCTGTAGACATTCTCAAGTCCAGTTCCTGTGAACACGGCAGTGCACGATCCCCAGCCCCCGTCACCCAGCCTCCACCCTTCCAAAGCCCAAGATTTCAGGACCCTAACACTCAACACTACCTTGAGCTGGTGTACCTTATTTTCTCCCCTCTGGTCCATCCCTAGGTCAGGTCAGGGGAGGGGGGGAGCGGTGCATAGAATGTGCTAACCTAACCAATGTCATAGAGGCAGTGCCCTTCCTTAGGCTGACTAGAGACGGTCAATTTGGATCTGGTTGAGGGGCCCTATTTGAAGGACCAAGTCCACAGTCCATCTTTGGGGCCTTACTCTATCTCTGGGGAATGCTCCCAAGCCGCTACCTGCTAACCCATGCTCCAGCCTACAAACGTAGTAGGTGTTTCGAGCTGTGAGGAATTTGTTGGCATAGTCTCCAAGGGTCTTCATCAGGAAAAACAGCTGCATCGTCCCCATTGCATCACACAAATCGATGGTGTCTGGAGGGAGACCACAGGGTAATTGGGGCAGCTAAGGAGGGAGAGAGGGAGCAAAAGAGGCCAGTGATCCTATTCAGAACGTGTTGGAGGAAGCTGTCGGGATTCAAGGAGCTCTCTTCTTGCCAGGAGGAGGACTCGAGGGCTAGAGATGACCCTGCTACTTCTGACCCTTGGCCATGAGTCCCCTCCCCACACTTCTCACCTGTTTTAGGCAACCCCACTTCATGATGGACATAATGCAGCAACAGGAGGACAGAACAATTAGTATTGGCCAGAAACTGTTGATTATCTGAGAAGAGATGGCACACGGGGCATGCGGTCCTTCCTCACTTATACCATCTCTGTGATCTCCACTGCCCTCCAACATCCCCAACCCTACACATGGACTCCAGCTCTGTGATACCCCTCACCTCCATGTTTGATAAAGATGAACATGCTCTGAAGATCTTCTCACTCTTCAGAGAGTCTTAGTAAGTCATGGCAGAAGGAGGGTGTTCTAGAGGCCTTGGGGGGGCCAAGTGGGCCCATAAGGTCGGGGAACTGGAGAGGAAGATGCATTAAATTGGCTGAGGAGGTCCAGACTGGGCAAACAGGAGAGAGCTATGGGCAGTTGTGGATAAGCAGCATCCCTAGGGGTGGGGCCTGAGGCTGCAGCTGAGGGATTATGAGGTCAGGAGTGGTATGTGTGACAGAAGGTGAGGTAAGGCTAAGGAGAGAAGAACCTGGGTGGGGTCTATAAAAGATTTGTTAAAATGGGGGCAACAACAGCAACAAAAGAAAATGGGGGCAGCATGGTAAATCTAACTCTAAACTGGCCCTTAGAAGGAGTGTAGGACACATAGAGAAAAGTCCGTTTCTGGAACAGCACTCTTTTCGAGTGAGTCTGTAGTGCCACTGCCGCCGCGGCATGAGTCAACCGCGCCTCTTTCCTCCCCTCGGCACCATGCCTCCCACTCGCATTGCACCCCACGTTTCCCTTGCTCCCCCCCCCACAACAGCAGACTTCCTTGATGATTATCAACAGAACTTTTATTTCTCATTCATTCCTGGAACAGTTGAAGGGTAGATGGAAAGGGGGAGGGAGGGAGGGACAGCAGAAGCAATGCTGTGAGGAGGAAGGGCTGGGCTGGGGGAGATGAGAAACATGGACAGGGCAAAGGGGCAATTCTCAAGTAGGAGATATTGAATGAGAAGGCAGTTATAGGGGGCACAAAATTCAAAATCAGCCACAGGGGGGCGAGGTGAGCACTGGACCCAGGTTGGTTGGATGAGGGCAAGTTAGTAAAATTTAGGGCTACAGGGCCCTGGGGTTCTGTCAGGGTGTCAGGGCTCAGGTTTCAGGGTGTAACATGGAGGAGCCCAGTAGGGGCTATGCTGGCTGCAGGGGGAGCCCCCAGGCCCTTCCCCTCCTTTTGGGGGGATCTCACTGACGTGGCAGAGCCGTTCACTGTAGTCTGGCTGCAGACTTTCTGCCAGTCCCTTAGACACACCACTCCAGGCCTAAAGACAGATATCTCCAGGTCAGGGCTCAATTAGAAGCAGGAAGCAAAAGACCCAGGCTCTGTGCCAGGGGAACTCTCCCAAGATCTGCAACCACTGTGATTACAGAAGGGACACACACACTCCTGGGCCCTCAATACCACTGTTTCCATCTGCCTCAACCAATCTAGGATCAGTTCTTCTGGGTGTCTCTCTGCGTCTAGCCCATCCCCCAACTGGTCGGCCACATCCTGTTAGCGCAGGCCTCCCTCCCCTCCCCTCCCCTCTGCCCCCCATGCTCTGTCTGTCTAGCTGGCAGGCGGTTGGCCATTGACAGACCGCAGTCTGCCTATGACAATGTTCTCACCGAAAAGTTCCCGTGGTATTCAGTAACCAGATCCTCTAGGTTCTTGAGGGTAGGAATTCGGGGCATCGTCCTGAGTGGGGAGAAAGAGGGAGCAGGAACACATCGGTTACGCTCCTTTATTACCCTTCTCGCAGTTCTCCCACATGGAATGAAGTGATTCTGTGTTGTCTGCGCCTGCATCTTCCTTCCATCACCTTGCCCACTTGGGTGATCCCTCATTCCTTGCTGTCCCGCCCTCTACTCCTGGAGACCCGGTAATAACCCTCTTCCCCTACTCCCAGCCCCCACCTCATTTTTCTGGGATTCCGAATTCTCACCGTTCCAGCCAGCAGTACAAACAGATGAGGATCACGATGAATGCCATGGAGACAAGGGGGATCAGCACAGTTTTCTGTGCAAACAACGAAGGAGTCTCAGGATTCTCAGGATTCTCTATGGAAAAGAGGAAAGGAAAGGAGACCGAACATTTGTAGTGCCCCTACTACGTGCCAACATTTAGAGCCCCAACTTGGTGCCAGACACTGTGCTAAACGCTATCTGTATACTTAATCCTCATAACTCCTGAGCGGGGCGGGGAGCAATTATTATCTCCATTTTACAGATGAGGAAACAGAATCAAAGAGGTGAGTGATGTGCCCAAGGTCAAAGACGTAGGAAGTGGCAGAGGCAGGTTTAAACCCTAGATTTGCCTGATTCCAAAGCCATCTTTACCATGCAGGCTTTCCGGGAATGCTGCAGGGAAATTTTATACATTCTGTATCCCCTTTGAGGACCCCCTCAGCCTCCTTCCCAATCCACACCCCTACTGTAACAACACACTGATCCAACCCTACACAGAAAAATCCTGCTTCCTGGGGGTTGGAGTTGAACAGGGAGGGGAGATGAGCCACCAAGTTTGGGGGCTTAGGGGTAGGGAGGTAGGGCAAAAGACAGTGGTGCTAGAAAGGTTCCTGGGCTCATGGGTCGGGGTGATGTATTAGGCCCATTTTACCCTTTGAAGTATTGCTGCCCCAGTGGATGGGGCAGCTCCAGTCACTCCAATGCTGAGCGCTTCCACAGAGTGGGTTATAGCGGCTTCGAACACGGAACATGTAGAATTTCTGTGCATCCACGCTAGGCAGAGAGAAGCTGTGTCTGTGACCCACGGCTTGTTCCTTGAGGAGAAAGAGGGTGAGGGAAAGATGGGTGTCTATAAAAGAAGGGAGAATGGAAACTGCTGCCCCCCACCCCCACCCCAGGTCATCTTCTGGTTCTTCCCAGTTTCTCCCTCCTCTCTTGACTACTCAAGCCACACTGCTCCCTTCACTGCCTAGAATTTAATGCCTCCTTAAAGGCTTGCTTTTGTTTACTTGTCTTTCTGGCTTTGGGAAGAGCATGGGTAGGGAAACCTTGAGGAAAACTCACCGGTGATGAGAGGGAAAGGAGTCAGAGGAGGGTGGAAGGTGGGCAGGGGAACTGGGAGGCACAGAACAGGAGCTGGGGATCAAACTTGCCTGTTGGCTAATTGAATCCTTCATCCCCACTTGCTCAGCCTGAGCTGCTATCCCCACGCACTCACAGTCCAGCTATGGTCCCGGTCACTCCGGTACTGCACCAGGTGCTCCAAACAATGGTCCAAGTGTCTGTTGCTCCAGCTCAGTTCTAGCTGGAATTCACTCAGGTTGCGAAGTGTCAGGTTCTCCGGAGCCCAGGGGATCACTGGAGATATGTGTGCGTGTGTGGTCATTCCCCTGGCCTAGACAAGTCAGGATCCTGAAGGTAGTGTGCCTGAGCCCTCCTCCCTTCCCCATTCTATTCCTCGCCTCTTTTCTGCCGAAGTACCCTCATGGTGAAAGAACACTAGTTTATATACCCCTTTCCTCAATACCCCACAATATACTCTGACCCTCCTTTCCAAATTACCCAGATCCTGCAGCTTTAGCAACTGTTCGGGCTGCCTCCTGTGTTCCCGTGGGTCCTGGAGCTGGACAACAAATGTTTGGTAGAGATGGATCTCCTTTTTTCCAAACCAACAGCCAGAAGTGATCCCTTCAGAGAATAGATAGAGGCCACACTCTTGGAGTTTATCATCATCATTAAAGTTCTTGTACCTAGAGAAAGATTTCAAGGAAGAAGAACAGTGGGGTAAACTTGGGTACTCCGGATTTCCACAGCCCAGCCTCAGCTCCTCTGAACTGACTTATGACTTACCCCTTATGAGAAAACAGGGGGGAGCCTGGGATACTCTTGGCCCCCACGCGGTCTCTCACACCTAGCCCACCTCCTCTTCCTCCCCCGTGCGATCCCCTCTCCCCTTCTCATACCCATAATGCAGAGTCAGGTTGGTGGGCTGGGGCTCAGAGCTGCTGTTCCAGGTGCAATTCATGTACTCGACATTGAACACAAAACACTGAACCTTTGGGAGGGGCAGAGTGGGAACACTGAGGGTCCCAGGGGGTGTAGAGGTCAGGAAGAAGTCTAGGTTGGGGAGAAAATGAAGTGGGGGAGGGGAAGAGAAGACACGATGGTCAGAAGCAGCAGCGTGAGGCAGGGAACCCTTCCCCTTGCCCTCCCCATGGTACACTTAAAACTCTGCCCGCATCCTTCTAATGTCCAGTGGCAGGTTCCAGAATTCAGTAGGACCCCTTCCCACAGCTCCCCTTCTCACCAACCTCCTCCAGTCCCAGGTTTCCCACCAGCTGTGATGTCTTCATTCCCATTGGGCGTGAGGACCTTTGGCTTCAGCCCCACCCCCAGCAGAGGCAGCTGCAGGAATAAGAGGGATCTGAGTGGCAATGGTGGCTTCAACATGGCGCTTACTCTTCGTTCCCTGGGTGTAGACTGTGTCAGGAACCTGGGCCCCTTACCCACTACCCCTCCCCACCCACACATTTCCTTCTGTCATAACTTCCGGTGGAAAGAACCTTAGAAGCCAGAGCTTTACGGAGGGTGTGGTGAATGTGTGCTATGACACAGGCTAAATCCTCTGGGAGATTAGGTGTTAATCTAATCTGTAGAAGTAACACCACCGCTGTAATGTGGTGTTTGTTAGGTAGAGACTCAAGCTGGGTATCCAATATTGTCACAGACCCAAGAAGCCTCAGACTACCTAGATCCTGGGAAGGATCTGCTCATCACCACCCCTGTTCCCGGCCACCTTCTCATCTAAATTATTTTATCCCATATAGTGGAGGGTCTGAACCTCCCTCCATCCTATGCTATGCTCCTTCCTTGGTTCAGTCACCCTGAAACCGCTATCAAAGCTCTACTGTCTTGGCTGGATGGAAATTGCAGTCTTGGCTCCCATGGGCACATCTATAGCTATCTTTCCTCTGACCTTATCCAAACCAGAATAGCCACCCTTAGCTGTTGCGAGAGCTGGGTCCCCACTGTGACTGGTGAGGGGGTCTGACTTAGAAGTAGATTCTGGAAATGAAGGAACAACAATACTGGCTTCAAACTCCTCATCTTCCCCTGAATCTGCTTCTCTTCCTGTGTTCTGTATCTCAGTTAATGGTATCATCACCCTCTCAGTCACCCAGACTTCAAACCTCAAAGTCATCTTCGATTCCTCCGTCTCTCTCACCCTGAGACTCCTATCAGCTCTACTTCTGTTGTGTTTCTCGCAGTCGTGTCCTCCTTTCCATGACCACAGCCACGGTGCTAAATCAGCCTTTCATTCCCTGTAGTCACGATTAGTACTAGAACCCACTAACTGGCCTCTCTTTCTAAAGGCCCCCTGCTCTCTAATCCACTCTTTATTCTGTTGCCAGATGTATCTTCCCCCAAACGCAGAGCTGATTGGAGACACTATTTACACAAATAGTTTATTTAGTAAACATTTATTGAGCCTTTAATATGTGCCAGGCACTGTGCTCATGTTCTAACCCACCCTAATTTTCCGTGGGTTTAAATTCCTCAGGGTTAGCGCAAATGTTACCTCCTCCAATGTCTTCCTCTTCCCAATCAGAATTAATTTGTCTTTCCATTGTGATTCAATAGCATTGTGTTATTGTTACTTTTATTTATGTGCTAGTTTTATTATTTTTTATTTATTGTTATTTGTTACTTTTATTACAGCACTCTATCTTTTCTCTAAAAGGCAATACCATCATAGAAAGAATATCAAGAGTCAAGAAAAGTATGATATCACTTATATGTGAAATCTAAAAAAATACAACAGGGAATTCCCTGGTGGTCCAGTGGTTAGGGCTCCCGCGCTTCCACTGCAGGGGGCACGGGTTCCATCCCTGGTGGGGGAACTGGGGAACTAAGATCGTGTGAGCCGCGCGGCCAAAAAAAAAAAAAAAAGATAAAAATACAATAAAGTAGTGAATATAACAAAAAAGAAACAGATTCACAGATACAGAGAACAAACTAGGGGTTACCAGTGGGGAGAGGGAAGGGGGGAGGGGCAATATGGGAGTAGGGGACTAAGGTACAAACTATTATGTATAAAATGAGCTACAAGGATATATTGTACAACACGGGGAATATAGCCAATATTTTATAATAATTATAAATGGAGTGTAAACTTTAAAAATTGTCAATCACTATGTTGTACACCTGTAACTGATATAATATTGTACATCAAATACACTGCAATTGAAATAGGCAGGAAAAAAAGAACAGCAATGAGATGATATACTACTTTAAAGAGAGAGAGTGAGAGACAAAAATCCTAGTCTCAGCTCTGTTACACAGTAGCCATATAATATAGAGCAAGCAAACTTCCACTCTTTGAAAATCAGCTTCCTTGTCCACAAAATGGACACAGTAATAATCCCTAACTCATAGGGTTTTTTTTGCGGATTAGAGGAGACAATGTCTGAAAAGCATCTGACACTCAGTAGGTGCCTCTTTCGATACAGCGAGGGTTAACCTGGAGTTCATGGACCCTTAGGGGATATGTGAGTGAACTTCAAGAGGGGGTCTAAGAATCTCCCTGCAAAGTATCTAGCATTTTGTATATCTCTACGTGCATTTTTCTGGGAAGAAGGGCCATAGCTTTCATCAGCATTTTAAAGGGACTGTGAAGCAGAAGAGGTTAAGAACCTCAGAGCCGACCTTTCAGGGTTTAATTGCTGCTTTCTTATGCATACATAGTTTCTAATTAAGATTAGAGCCGACCTTTCAGGGTTTAATAGGTGCTTTGTTATGCATACATAGTTTGTAATCTTTGGCAACAGTCCCTTGAAGGTGTTAGTACACCCATTTTTCAGATGCAGGAACTAAGGAACAAAGAAGCGGTTTGCAAAAGGCAGAGTTTCTAAGCAACGCGCAGATGATAGAGCACTTATTCTAGGCCGAGAACTGAGCGAGGCGCTGGGAATCCAGTTCCAGTCGGAGCTCAGCGCCGGGACCGCCTCCCGCCTCGCAGGTTCGTATCCCCAGCGCCTGGCTGGCGGACGTTGCAGGGATCTTGACTGAGTGAAATCGATTCTCCGGCGGCCGGGGCGGAAAAGATCCCGGCGCGCGGAGCTCCGCCCCACGCCGGGCTGGGCCCCGCCCCCGCTGCGGTAGGTATTGTCCGACGGTTCCCGGCGTCCCTCGGTTTCCCTCGGTAGTTTCCGTCAATGATCGAGAGTTGCTAATGTGCCCCCTTGTCTCTCGGCTGCCGTCCTCGCCACCGCCGCCCCCCTTTTCGGCTCCCTCTCCCCCTCCCCCGCGGCCGGGCCCGGCTGGCGCCTCTGGCGCTACGGGCTGGGCAAGATGGCGGCCTTCGGGATCTTGAGCTACGAACACCGGCCCCTGAAGCGGCCGCGGCTGGGGCCTCCCGATGTATACCCTCAAGATCCCAAACAGAAGGAGGTGCGTTCAGAAATCCGGGCTCCCACGGGGCCAGGGGCCAGCGATCGCCATAGGAGGAAGAACTGATGGCTCGGGGAAGGGGGGGGCGGGGCGGTTCGGTGGGAGCGCAAGTCCCGAAAGGGGGAAGAGTAAAGTGGGCTGGTGTAGAAGAGGAGGACCTAGTGGGGGTGGGGGTGGGGGTTGGTTCCTGGGCGCGAACCGGGAGTGATGTTGGGGCCACGCTGGAGGCGCCCCCATCTCCACACACACACACACACCTCAGAAAGTTGTCTGAGGCGGCTGGGTGAGCTACGGCTGCTTGCCAGCTCGCAGGGGCAGAGTGCTGTTGAGCGAGCTCTGGGGAATTGGGAATCTTAGTGAGGGTGGGGTCCAAATGAATATAAGGGCCTAGCTTTAAATCACAATCTGTTCTCCGAATCCTCCTCCTACCTTTTTCCCCCCCTTGTTCCTCCCTCTTCTGTCCTCCTCTCCCACCACCCCCACCCCCACTCCCACCCCCAAGGGAAAAAAAAAGCTAAAATGTTGTTTTCCTGCCTCAGGATGAACTAACGGCCTTGAATGTAAAACAAGGTTTCAATAACCAGCCAGCTGTCTCTGGGGATGAACATGGCAGTGCCAAGAACGTCAACTTCAATCCTGCCAAGGTGAGACAACCCTGCCAGGCTGAAGGAAAAGGCTGGAAGAATCTGAGAAGGAGCAAAGGCCCTGGGTTGGGAAGACTTAAAGGGATGACCTAAATGGCCGAGTTTTCCTTCATAACCTAATGCTACCACATTGGCATTTGCCTGTCAAAGGCACAACCACTTCTTTGCCCCTTCTTCCCACCCTGAGGTGTAGTTTTCTTCCCTCAGATCAGTTCCAACTTCAGCAGCATTATTGCAGAGAAGTTACGTTGTAACACCCTCCCTGACACCGGTAGAAGGAAGCCCCAAGTGAACCAGAAGGACAACTTCTGGCTGGTGACTGCACGATCCCAGAGTGCCATTAACACCTGGTTCACCGATCTGGCTGGCACCAAGCCACTCACACAACTAGCCAAAAAGGTGAGGTACTGTTTCTTGTTCTTCAGGCCAAGGAGGGGAGCGCGGGTACCAAGTACCTTCTGATTCCCAGATGAAGCTACACGGGTGCCAGCTCATGGGGGTGAGAGAGGTCTCAACTATTTGCGATGTCCATCCAGGTCCCCATTTTCAGTAAGAAGGAAGAAGTGTTTGGGTACTTGGCCAAGTACACAGTGCCTGTGATGCGGGCTGCCTGGCTCATTAAGATGACCTGTGCCTACTATGCGGCGATCACAGAGACCAAGGTTAAGAAGAGACATGTCATTGACCCTTTCATGGGTGAGTAACTCCTAATACCAGAGGTCCCGCCACTGATCGCTTTAAGGAGTGGTAGAGAGACCCTTGCAATTATTCTCCTTCCTCATCTGTATTCCTTGCTTCTGCTTGTATCTTGCATTCACTCAATTAGTAAGCATCAAGTATCTTGAGTATCTACTGTGTGCATGTACTGGGCTATAAAGATGACCACTATCTAATCCCTGCCCTTAGGATGCTTATAGTCTAGTAGGGATGCTAAGGCATATGTACGAATCCCATAATTAAATATAGAAGCAGGCTTCCCTGGTGGCGCAGTGGTTGAGAGTCTGCTGCCAATGCAGGACACACGGGTTCGTGCCCCGGTCTGGGGAGATCCCACATGCCGCGGAGCAACTAGGCCCGTGAGCCACAACTACTAAGCCTGCGCGTCTGGAGCTTGTGCTCTGCAACAAGAGAGGCCGCGATAGTGAGGGGCCAGCGCACCGCGATGAAGAGTGGTCCCCGCTTGCCACAACTAGGGGAAGCCCTCGCACAGAGAAACAAAGACCCAACACAGCAAAAATAAATAAATTAATTAATAAACTCCTACCCCCAACATCTTCTTTAAAAAATAAATAAATAAATAAATATAGAAGCATAGTGTCAAAAGTGGAGGCAGAAGGTTCTTTGAGGGCTTCCCTGGTGGCGCAGTGGTTGAGAGTCCGCCTGTCGATGCAGGGGACACGGGTTCGTGCCCCGGTCCGGGAAGATCCCACTTGCCGCGGAGTGGCTGGGCCCATGAGCCATGGCCGCTGAGCCTGTGCGTCCGGGGCCTGTGCTCCGCAGTGGGAGAGGCCACAGCAGTGAGAGGCCCGCATACCGCAAAAAAAAAAAGAAGGTTCTTTGAGAATTCAGTGAACAAAACTATTACTTTCTTTTGGGGACACCTGGGAAGGCTTTAGGAAGGTGGCATTTGTTTCTTTGTTTGTTTTTCGTTTTGTTTTAACTAATTTTTTTGAAGTATAGTTGATTTACAATGTCATGTTAGTTTCTGGTGTACAATGAAGTGATTCAGTTTTACATATATATACATATATATATATACACTCTTTTGCATATTCTTTTCCGTTATTGTTTATTATGGGATATTGAATATAGCTCCCTGTGCTATACAGTAGGACCTTGTTGTGGAAGGTGGCATTTGACTAGAGCCTAAGGGGATGAATAGGATTTAGAAGTATGGTGACTGGGGGTGGGGGACAGAAGGTGTTCTAAGCAAAGGGACAGTATAAAATAGCCCTTTTCCCATCTTTCCCCTAGAATGGACTCAGATCATCACCAAGTACTTATGGGAGCAGCTGCAAAAGATGGCTGAATACTACCGGCCAGGGCCTTCCGGAAGTGGGGGCTGTGGTTCTACTATAGGGCCCTTGCCCCATGATGTAGAGGTGGCAATCCGGCAGTGGGACTACAATGAGAAGCTGGCCATGTTCATGTTTCAGGTAGGAAGAAGGCATGTCGTGTGGGACGTGGCATTGAGCCTGACCTCACACTCTGCCAGCATAGAACAGAATCCGCCTGCCACCTTGCCCAACTCGTGGTTCTCTTCATTCTTTCATTTACTTTCTCTGCCTCATCTCTAATAGTCCCTCGGCAAAACTAATCCTATTCCCATCCCTTGTACCCATAGGACGGAATGCTGGACAGACATGAGTTCCTGACCTGGGTACTTGAGTGCTTTGAGAAAATCCGCCCTGGAGAGGATGAATTGCTTAAACTGCTGCTGCCCCTGCTGCTTCGAGTAAGGCCTAGGATTTGGGGGGTCTAGGGAGGATGTGAGGAGATATAAGACGTGAAAGCAATGTCCCTTGGAGAGAACTGTTTTTTGTTTGTTTGTTTGTTTTCCTAATATTTATTTATTTATTTGGTCGTGCCGGGTCTTAGTTGCGGCTCCAGGGTTCCTCAGTTGTGGCAGGCGAGCTCCTTAGTTGTGGCATGCAAACTCTTGGTTGCAGCATGCACGTGGGATCTAGTTTCCTGACCAGGGATCGAACCCAGGCCCCCTGCATTGGGAGTGCAGAGTCTTATCCACTGCGCCACCAGGGAAGTCCCCAACTGGGGGGTTTTGATCGTCGTGTCTTCACAGTACTCTGGGGAATTCGTTCAGTCTGCATACCTCTCCCGCCGCCTTGCCTACTTCTGTACGCGGAGACTGGCCCTGCAGCTGGATGGCGTGAGCAGTCACTCATCTCATGTGATCTCTGCTCAGTCAACAAGCACACTGCCCACAACCCCTGCTCCTCAGCCCCCAACTAGCAGCACACCCTCTACACCCTTTAGTGACCTGCTTATGTGCCCTCAACACCGGCCCCTAGTTTTTGGCCTCAGCTGTATCCTTCAGGTAGGTACTAGGTGGGCCCATGGAAGTAGTAAAAGGCATCTTGAGAAGACTCAGGTGCCTGTCCTGGAAAATGGAAGTGGTTCTAAATTGGAGGCGAGAGTAGGCACTGAGTACTTGCTTGGAAATTGTTGGCTTCTCATTTCTGGGGTGTTAGTTCCTTTTCAGTTAGTTCCCTTCCAGGTCTAGATAGTAGGCCCAAAGCCTTTTAGGAGAGTGGATGAGGGGAGAGGCTCAGAGATGGAGTGATGCCACCTCAGGGGCTCAGAATAACTTTGGATCAGAAACTGAAGGGTTGGGTCTTATAATGGGCTTCTAGACAGGTAGCCGTGATAACTGAGTTTGACTTAGCTGTTCCTGTCTGGCAGACCATCCTCCTGTGTTGTCCTAGTGCCCTGGTTTGGCACTACTCGCTGACTGATAGCCGAATCAAGACTGGCTCACCACTTGACCACCTGCCTATTGCCCCCTCCAACCTGCCCATGCCAGAGGGCAACAGTGCCTTCACTCAGCAGGTAAGTCTGACCAATAGCCTGGTGCTCCCAGGCAACTGGGATGTGAGAGGCTTAAGTTACTCTTTCAGAAATAGTGACTCGGAGTCTGCTACTGTTCTTTTAGCCTGGAGCCCTGGCCTTTTTCTGTATGCCTTGCTACATCCTTAAAGCCTTCCTCTTTGCAGGTCCGTGCAAAGTTGCGGGAGATTGAGCAGCAGATCAAGGAGCGAGGACAGGCCGTTGAGGTTCGCTGGTCTTTTGATAAGTGCCAAGAAGCTACTGCAGGTGGGTGCCAGAGGACAGACAGTAAGAAGGATGCTTGAGGAAAGGATGGGGAAGGTAAGGACTTATAGATCTGAAAGTTGGAGTACATCGGGCCTCTAGTTAAAGTCCCCTTTACCACGTTTCCTCCTCAGGCTTCACCATTGGACGGGTGCTCCATACTTTGGAAGTGCTGGACAGCCATAGTTTTGAGCGCTCTGACTTCA
The DNA here is from genome assembly GCF_949752795.1 of Hyperoodon ampullatus. Taxonomy (NCBI): domain Eukaryota; kingdom Metazoa; phylum Chordata; class Mammalia; order Artiodactyla; family Ziphiidae; genus Hyperoodon; species Hyperoodon ampullatus. The sequence goes on from NC_136913.1 coordinate 60,476,280, forward strand.
GCAACTCTCTTGATTCCCTCTGTAATCGAATCTTTGGATTGGGGCCTAGCAAGGATGGGCACGAGGTAATAAGCAAGAAGGGGAAGAGAATAAGTGAAAAACAGCAAGAGCAACAGTATATATGTGGGGAAGGCTTGGCAAGGCATTGAAACCAGAGGATGTCTGAAGAGACAGCCGGTCTTACTGGGCCTAGGATGTTTTAAGATGGGGCCTAGTCGCTGGGAGACTGGAACTCGGTTCTCTGTCCCCAGCTCTACCTTACTCACCCCTTTGGTCTTCCTTTGGTCTCCAGATCTCCTCAGATGATGATGCTGTGGTATCATTACTGTGTGAATGGGCTGTCAGCTGCAAGCGCTCTGGTCGTCATCGTGCGATGGTGGTAGCCAAGCTGCTGGAGAAGAGACAGGCAGAGATTGAGGCTGAGGTTAGGGGGCCCATGGGGCAGTGGCAGCTGGGGTCGGAGCCACACTGAGCTGGTAGTGGGACCAAAGTTGAAGTTGTGAGAGTGAAAAAGGGGTAGAGAATGTACAGGAAAGTTGAGGACATAAGGCAAAAGTAGAAAGGAGTGGATTGATGTCAGAGTTAGAGAAGTGACCAAGGCTGCAGCTGGGAGACGGTAAAGAAAATGGGAGTCAAGCGGGGGAGGGTAGAAGTGAAAAGCTTGGGATGGATCCAAAATAGGCAGTAGTTCAAGGATTGCACATGGGCGAGTGAAGAAACAGGTAAAACCCAATCCTACGGTTTGTTCTCTCATCTTACAGCGTTGTGGAGAATCGGAAGCCGCAGATGAGAAGGGTTCCATAGCCTCTGGCTCCCTTTCTGCTCCTAGTGCTCCCATTTTCCAGGATGTCCTCCTGCAGTTTCTGGATACACAGGCTCCCATGCTGAGTATGGACCCCTGCCACCCTCTGGTTACCTCTGCCTAGACTCACCCATCCCTGTCATCAGAAAGCATATGAAGGGCCTTCTGGATATATTTCTGTCTTGAGCTCTATGCAGAATGACTTTTGGACATAATCCTAGCCTTTGCTCATCTTACAGTTTAACAGAGTAGAGAAATAAAGAGAAGAATAAAAGCAGGAGCATACGATCGAAGCATTTTCACGTATAAATAGCAGAGATGCTGTATTCCTTTATGAGATGGTGTGTGGGGCAGGAGTTGGGGTAACCAACCACACTTTATCCCTCAACAGTTTTGGTTTTATTGTTGTTGTTGTTTTTGGTTTGGCTTTTGGTTTTTTGGGTTGTTTTTTTTTTGAGTCATTGCTATTCTTGCCTACTTCAGGAACCCTAGGAGCACCATGCCTTAGGTGTGTCCCTCTCTCTTTCTGCCCATCTCTTCCGTGCTCCCCTAACTCATCTTTTCTCATCCCCTCTCTCCAGCGGACCCCCGAAGTGAGAGTGAGCGAGTGGAGTTCTTTAACTTGGTACTGCTGTTCTGTGAACTGATTCGACATGATGTTTTCTCCCACAACATGTACACTTGCACCCTCATCTCCCGAGGGGACCTTGCCTTCGGAGCCCCTGGTCCCCGGCCTCCCTCTCCCTTTGATGACCCTGCCGATGACCCCGAGCGCAAGGAGGCTGAGGGCAGCAGCAGCAGCAAGCTGGAGGTGAGGGGGCTTTTCCTCGCCCTAGATCATTTCTTCTGACAGTCCCATCTTCCTGGCTCCTGGAATCCTCTGAGAATCCTTTACCTGGTGACAAGGGTAAGATTTGCTTAGTGCTTTGCAGGTTAGCAAGCACTCTCATGTCAGTTTTTGTCATTGGATCCTCACAGCAGCCCTGTGAGGTATTCTTTTTTTTTTTTTTTTTTTTTCTTTTCTGGCTGTGTTGTGCGGCTTGCGGATCTTAGTTTCCCCACCAGGTATCCAACCAGGGTCCATGGCAGTGAAAGTGCTGAGTCCTAACCACTGGACCGCCGGGAATTCCGCCCTGTGAGGTATTCTTATCCTCATTTTAAAGCTGAAGGAAACCAAGGCCTGTGGAGGTTAAGGGACCAGTCAAGGCTTGCATCTGGAACTGGTGCTTTTCCCAATATGGTCTCCTCTCTTTGACTCCCTGGTCAACTTTTCTAGATGGTGGGGAGCAGCTCCTCGGGGCTAAAGCAGCTTCGCTTCTGTTCTCTGCCCTCAGGATCCAGGCCTCTCGGAGTCTATGGACATCGACCCTAGCTCCAGTGTGCTCTTTGAGGACATGGAGAAGCCTGATTTCTCAGTAAGTTAGATCCTGGTGTGGGAGAATCCAGCTCCTGAGGTCCTCCCGTTATGCCACTTTGGGGAGTTTCTTTGTGCCCCCTCATCCCTTTGTCTTCCTCTAAATGTTCTGCCCTTTCGCCTTTCTCTTAGTTGTTCTCCCCCACTATGCCCTGTGAGGGGAAGGGCAGTCCATCCCCTGAGAAACCAGATGTTGAGAAGGAGGTGAAGCCCCCACCCAAGGAGAAGCTAGAAGGGACCCTTGGGGTCCTTTATGACCAGCCGCGGCACGTGCAGTATGCCACGCACTTTCCCATCCCCCAGGTACCGTTCCCCAACACCTTGCGACCATCTGTTCTGAGCCCAGGTTTCTGTCCAAGGACTGTGCTGAGGGGTTGGAGCTGTTCTTAAGGGTGTGGTATGCTGGGAAGGGCTTGAGCACTGGGGTGCTGAGAGGGGCATGGGGCATGCTTTTAAGAGGAGGGAGAGCGATCCGTGCTGGAGTCTGATGGTGCCGCTGGGATGCAGGAGGAGTCATGCAGCCATGAGTGCAACCAGCGGTTGGTCGTACTGTTTGGGGTGGGAAAGCAACGAGATGATGCCCGCCATGCCATCAAGAAAATTACCAAGGATATCCTGAAGGTTCTGAACCGCAAAGGGACGGCGGAAACTGGTGGGTTTGAGGCGCCTTAAATCGATATCCCCCCAAAAAGCGCCCTAGTCAGTCTTCCCTTCCCCAGTGTAGGGAACTCCCAGTCATGTCCCGATGTCCTGTCTCTTGGAGTCTCCTGAGAGCTCTAGTCCTTTTGAAACTTCCCCCCTCATTCCCCCCCTCTGCAGACCAGCTTGCTCCTATTGTGCCTCTGAATCCTGGAGACCTGACATTCTTAGGTACCTCACAGTAAGCCCCATACTGCCCGCCCTCCCTCTCCCTTCCCTCCCTCAACCTAGCACCTCCCTGTACATATTCCTCTAAGGTCCACATAGTCTGTGGTCCTCCAAACCTTTGCTTCACTGTCCCCTTCCCTTCATCCCTCCCCGCCCCTTCCTTGACCCTCCCTTCCCGTCTTCCCTCTTCCTTCCTTCCCTCTCTCCCTCCCTCCCTTCCTTCCCCTTGCCCCCCACCCCAATAGCCTTCTCTCCACACACCCCCTCCCCGCCCCCAGTCGCCTAGTTATCTTCCCTGTCCCGACTGGTCCCTTTCAACTGTCCCCTCAGGTGGGGAGGATGGGCAGAAGCGGCGGCGCAACCGGCCTGAAGCCTTCCCCACTGCCGAGGATATCTTTGCTAAGTTCCAGCACCTTTCGCATTATGACCAACACCAGGTCACAGCTCAGGTGTGGGCCTAAGTCTAGCCCCCTTCCCACATTCCGGCCTCCTTGTCCCGTTTTCCTTTCCTCCTTGTCTTTTTGCCCCCCTCAGGCAGGCTAAGCCTCCTGGTCTCAACCCCTTCCACTATCCTTTCCTGCTTCCCTGGTTCTTCCCACCTCTCTCCATTCCTGTCTCACTCCCACTGCCCTTATTAGGTCTCCCGGAATGTTCTGGAGCAGATCACGAGCTTTGCCCTTGGCATGTCGTACCACTTGCCTCTGGTGCAGCATGTGCAGTTCATCTTCGACCTCATGGAATATTCACTCAGCATCAGTGGCCTCATCGACTTTGCCATTCAGGTGGGGAAGCTGGGGAGATGAGGGTGGGGGAAGGAGCTTGTGCTGTACAGGGTCATCAGGACAGGAGGAGAGGCTCAAGCCAGTGTCCCAGGCTATTTGGAGGGACCGAAAGACTAGTGTGGGAGGAGTGGCCCATGAGCTAAGCCAGCAGGAGTAGAGACTCAGGTGCTCCCTGAGGAGACCCGAGAGACGGATTAGAGCACTGGGCACACACAGACTGTCCTCCCATCGTGAGGTTCATAGGATTGTATCCCGGAGACTGGTTAGATCACTGACATGGCTTGTCGTTACTAGAATAAGGGACAGTGGCATATGGTACCAGGGCCCTTCCAGGCTGAGGCAGCTCCAACAGGAAGGGGCTCCAGTTTTCTCCCAGGAAGGGGGGTTATGTGTAATACTCAAGGCCTCTTCTCATTTGTCCACCCCTGCTCACTCTGCTCTAGCTACTGAATGAACTGAGTGTAGTTGAGGCCGAGTTGCTTCTCAAATCCTCGGATCTGGTGGGCAGCTACACTACCAGCCTGTGCCTGTGCATCGTGGCTGTCCTGCGGCACTATCACGCCTGCCTCATCCTCAACCAGGACCAGATGGCACAGGTCTTTGAGGGGTAAGCAGGGCTTCAAAATGCAGGGCCCTGGTGAATGCTGGTGGAAGTGGCCTGCGAAGAACATGGGGGGCTCTCACTGTGCGGAAGTGCATGCCATTCAGGTGGGGAGGGGAGAGGGTATTGCCAAGGGACGGGAATCTTTGCGCCCCGGCCTGCCATTGCTTCAGGCACACCTCCCGACCTTGCCCCTTCGTGACAGGCTGTGTGGCGTAGTGAAGCATGGGATGAACCGGTCCGATGGCTCCTCCGCAGAGCGCTGTATCCTTGCTTATCTCTATGATCTGTACACCTCCTGTAGCCATTTAAAGAGCAAATTTGGGGAGCTCTTCAGGTAAGAGAGGTGGGAGGTAAGGGGTAGAGAGTGGGACCTCGTCCCGTCTCCTTCCCATTACTGCCCCACTCAGGAGCAAAGCACAGCCCAGGACCCTGCTGCCTCTGCGGGGTCATTTGGGGATGGTGTCCTCTGCGTGTTCTTGGTTCCTGAGAGTGGGCCTCCTTCCTCATCAGCCTTGCCTCCAGCCCATGTCTGCAGGGCCCACACTCCTCCTCCCTGCCTCCAGAGGCCCCTGTGCCTTCTTCTCACTGGGTTCCTTTCCTGCCCAGTGGGTCTGCTTTGTCCCATTTCCCCTTTTCTTGCCCTAAGGCCCCTTGTCCCTCACATTCTCCTTTTTTTTTCTCCCCTTTCCTGACCATCCCTCTAGCTCACTAGCCCTTCCTCAACGCTGCTCTCTCCTTTCACCCACCCCTGCAGCGACTTCTGCTCCAAGGTGAAGAACACCATCTACTGCAACGTGGAACCGTCAGAATCCAACATGCGCTGGGCACCCGAGTTCATGATTGACACTCTGGAGAACCCTGCCGCTCACACCTTCACCTACACAGGGCTAGGCAAGAGTCTTAGTGAGAACCCTGCTAACCGCTACAGCTTTGTCTGCAATGCCCTTATGCACGTCTGTGTGGGGCACCATGATCCCGATAGGTATGGGGCGTACTGAGTGAGGAATGGGCACCACGCTCCCGCCTGATATTGGGAGGGATGAGATGCCTGGGAGGTACTGCAACCTTGGTTATGGCCGGGGTGGAGATGAAAAGTTAATGAGTCTGAGGTTTTGCCGGGAACAAGGTTTTTCCTGAGGGCATTTGTACTTTTCCCCAGGGTGAATGACATCGCAATCCTGTGTGCAGAGCTGACCGGCTATTGCAAGTCACTGAGTGCAGAGTGGCTGGGAGTGCTTAAGGCCTTGTGCTGCTCCTCTAACAATGGCACTTGTGGTTTCAACGACCTCCTCTGCAATGTAGATGTGAGACTGGGGGTGGTGGAGTGCCGGACACCGGGCATTTCCCGGGGCAGGGGTCTGCTCCCACCAATCACAGGAGCGGAGGGACAGAGTTTTGCAGAGTGGAGGCCAAGCGCTCTGAGTAGCCGCCCTCTCTCCACACTGAGTCCTGGTGTCTGTCTGCTTTTCTCCTCCAGGTCAGTGACCTGTCTTTTCACGACTCCCTGGCCACTTTTGTTGCCATCCTCATTGCTCGGCAGTGTTTGCTCCTGGAGGATCTGATTCGCTGTGCAGCCATCCCTTCGCTCCTTAATGCTGGTGAACTACCAATCCATAAGCCCTAGAATGTCTAGACCCCCCAGTCTCAATACACACTGGACGGCCGCACTCTGGTTGTTCAGTGTGGGGCTCCTGGTGGCACCAGAGGCCAGTCCTGTGGCGTGCCTCAGGCTGGGAGGGGCGTCTTTCTAACCCTGCATTTGCAGCCCCGATCTTTCCGGTTCCCTTCCAGGTACTCCCCTTATACTGGAGAACAGTTTGCGAGCCCACTTCTCCTCCAGTGTTTTATCTCTTCTCGCCTGGCCTCAGCTTCCCTTTTAGCCCCTCACCACCTACAGACCCACATACAGTTCGCCTTCATCCTTTCCCCTCTGCTTTGTCTTCCTCTCTGTAGCTTGCAGTGAACAGGACTCTGAGCCGGGGGCCCGGCTTACCTGCCGCATCCTCCTCCACCTTTTCAAGACACCTCAACTCAATCCTTGCCAGTCGGACGGAAGTAAGTGACCTTGATCCGAGCCGGCCAGCCGTGGAAAGTGTGGCTACCCCACCCACACCGTTTCTACTTTTGCTTCCCCTGACTTCAGCTGTCTCCCCAGACAAGCCTACGGTAGGAATCCGCTCCTCCTGTGACCGCCACCTGCTGGCTGCCTCCCAGAACCGCATTGTGGATGGAGCTGTGTTTGCTGTTCTCAAGGCTGTGTTTGTACTTGGTATGGGGGTAGGAAGGGAGTGGTGCCAGAAGTGTGTATAGGGTGGAGCGCCAGCTAAACTACAAAGGACAGTCTTTCTCCCTCCTGAAGGTGGTCTCTCTGACCTTTGGGGAGGAGACGAGGGAGGGAAGTATATTTCTGTCCCATAGGGCAGGAGCTGGGGAGTTGCTGCTTCTGTGGGTCCGGGGTGGGTCTCCACACAGCATTCGGATCTCACTCTGCCCTCCCTATCTCCTGCCTCTGAACCACAGGGGATGCGGAACTGAAGGGTTCAGGCTTCACTGTGACAGGAGGAACAGAAGAACTTCCAGAGGAGGAGGGAGGAGGTGGCAGTGGCGGTCGGAGGCAGGGTGGCCGCAACATCTCTGTGGAGACAGCCAGTCTGGATGTCTATGCCAAGTACGTGCTACGCAGCATCTGCCAGCAGGTCAGTCTCACCTTCCCCCCACCCCTCCTAAACGCCGCTATATAATATAGTCCTGTTTCCTGCCATGATCGCACCACCTCCCTGCCATACATCATGTCCCTCACCAACCCCCCAGTCCATCCCCCTTATTCCTAACCTGCTTACTGGTTGCCCCAGTCCCCCGATTCTTGGCTTCCTCAGGAGTGGGTAGGAGAACGTTGCCTTAAATCGCTGTGTGAGGACAGCAATGACTTGCAAGACCCAGTGTTGAGTAGCGCCCAGGCCCAGCGCCTCATGCAGCTCATCTGCTACCCACATCGGCTGCTGGACAATGAGGATGGGGAAAACCCCCAGCGGCAGCGCATTAAGCGTATTCTCCAGGTAGGCCAAGGCGATGGGGGTCTTGGAGGAAGCAGTGGGGCCTGAGCCTGGGGTGAAACGATGGGAACCTTGAGAGAAAAAGAGAGAGGGAGTGAAGTAGGAAGGCGAATGAGGATGTGGGTGAAAGGTGGTGAGAGGAACAGCTCCAGCATGGGTTTCGAAGTTAAGCCAATATGGTCTAGACTGGAGAGTGAACTGTTGGGTGAGTGCACAGCTATCTGGAGTAGGACTCTAGCTTATCAGTGGGAGGCATAGCATCTGGGAGGCCTAGTTTTTGGCCTTGTGTGTTTGGCATGTTGGTCATGGCTCTGTCATGAGTAGTAATACTACCGAAGAGCTATTACTTATCGAGCGGCTGCTTCATGTGGGGTACCGTGCTCAGCACTCTACGTAGATGTTCTCATTTACTCTTTACAGCCCTGCGAAGTAGGTAAGAATATACCTATTTGACCAGTGAGGAAACTGAGGCTTGAAGAGGTTAAGTAACTTGCCCAAGGTTCAGGAACTCACACAGCTAGGGAGTTTAGAGTCAGTATATGAGCCCAGGTCTGCCTGTGCCCTTCCTGCCTCACCACGCTGCTGCAGACATTCATGTGACTGGAGGGTGGAAAAATAAAGCCGTTGAGGAAAAGCTAAAGGAATGAGGCCTCTTCAGCCTGGAGGAGATAATGCCAAAGAGAGATTAGCTGAGACTAGCCTTCGGGTCTGTAAAGGACTTTGAGCAGCTGGTTGGAAACAGGAGCGGCGAGCTTCAACTTCAACATCAAAGATTTAGGTTAAGCATTAAGCAGAACTTCCTGATGCTAAGGAATGTGAGGCTCTGGAACAGGAAACGGGGGAAAGATGTGAAATCTTTCCAGAACCGCTTTTAAAATAGGATAGACTTTTCAGTCATTTTGGACTATTTAGGTATGATCTTCCCTAAAGAGGGGACATAGAGGTCCCTTTCAGGCCTCCAGGCATATGTGATTCAAGGTTGTGAGAGATCAGGAGCTGGCATCGGGGTGCTGAGTGGCTGGGATGACACAATGATGACTAGCTTGTGGGTGGGGTCTCTGTCACAGAACTTGGACCAGTGGACCATGCGCCAGTCTTCCTTGGAGCTGCAGCTCATGATCAAGCAGACCCCTAACAATGTGAGTGGTGCCCGGGCCCTCTCTTTCCCATGCTTACTTCCAGCGACACATGTCAGGGAGGTGGGCCACCATAGAAGAACCTAGGTCCTACCTTTGGGTTCTGGAGATCAGAGAGGATGGGAAGATGGCGGACGTTTGGAGCCGATGATAAGGGACACGGGTTGGGAGTGTTGGGGCTCTGGGCCATGGGGAAGGTTGGTGGCGGTGGCCATAGAGGCTGTTCCTGTGGCCACAGCTGTAAGGAGGTATGTAAAGGAGAAGACAGTGGGGCATTGGAGAGGTACTACGAGGTGCTGGAGGACACGACACCCAGCAGAGTTGTGTCCGTTACCCTCCTATCAACCTCCATGGATGCCTTCCTATGTCCTCATCTCCCAGCTCTCCTACCATCTCTTTGCCTTTGCCGCCAGCTACCTATTGAGCACCCCTGTGCCTTTCATCCTCCTCAGGAGATGAACTCCCTCTTAGAGAACATCGCCAAGGCCACAATCGAGGTTTTCCAACAGTCTGCAGAGACAGGGTCGTCTTCTGGAAACACTGCAAGCAACATGCCCAGCAGCAGCAAGACCAAGCCCGTGCTCAGGTTGGGTAGAAACGTCTTAGGACCCATCCCCTTCTGAGTTTTCTCCTCTGGTAGTGTAAATGATTTCAGCCACCTGGAGATGCCAGGCATGTCCATCAGGAAAGGAGAGGATGGGTTGTTCCAGCCTTGCCCGGCTCCTCTGTAACCCTGTGCGCGCCATCTCTCCAGCTCCCTAGAGCGCTCTGGTGTATGGCTGGTGGCTCCTCTCATTGCCAAACTGCCCACCTCAGTCCAGGGGCATGTGTTAAAGGCTGCTGGGGAAGAATTGGAGAAGGGCCAGCACCTGGGTTCCTCTTCGCGCAAAGAACGCGATCGACAAAAGCAGAAGAGGTAAAGCGGCTACGAGGGGGCCGGGACTGAGGGGTAGAAAGGAGAGGAGGCATACCCAGGGAAGAAAAAAAGTTGGGGCAAAGAGGTGAGGATCAAAATCAGAAAAATGGACAGAGGATAAGAGTGATAGTTGAGCAAGAGGCTAGATCTTAAAAGAGAAGAGGCTGGGGCTCAGAGGAATGAGGCTGGAAGTTGCCTAACCTACAACCCACGGTCCTGTACTTTTGTTTTTCTTTTCCTCCCATCTCTAGCATGTCCCTGTTGAGCCAGCAGCCCTTCTTGTCCCTGGTGCTGACGTGTCTGAAGGGTCAGGACGAGCAGCGCGAGGGACTCCTTACCTCCCTCTACAGCCAGGTCCACCAGGTACAGGTCTCTGGGCCCTGGAGCCGGGCAGGAGGACAGAGAAGGATGCAGCCAAGAGGCCACTGAATCTTCGGTGTTTTCTGACAAGAACCCCCTGGGTGCTTTGGCATGGAAACGAGAAGATCCCTGAGCTGTGTGTTGTACTTGTTTTTATCTTAGATTGTGAATAATTGGAGAGATGACCAGTACTTAGATGATTGCAAGCCAAAGCAGCTAATGCATGAGGCGCTCAAACTGCGGCTCAACCTGGTGAGAGACGGAGCTGGGGAGAAGAAGGAAAGGGGTGGGGCTAGGACTGCAGACAACGAAGCCCCAGCCCAGGGAGGCGAGGGTGAGGATGCAGGGCCCAGGCTCTTCTGGGTCTTCACGTATTAGCCCAGCTCTCCTAAAGGACGCAGGACCTGAAAGTGGTTAAGGAGACTGGATCCTTGCAGGGACCTTGCCTCAGTATCCTAGATTCTGGCTGGGCCCGAGAGGCCCTAGACATCTATTGTGAAATGTTGAATGAGATCCTGGACATCCTTTGGTCCAACTTCATCATTTTATAAGTAAGGAAACCAAGGCCGAGAGTTGTCAAGAATTAAGTCGTTGGCCTGAGATCATGTAGCAAATCATAGGTACAACTGGAACATTGACCTCAGGTGTCCCGAGTCACATCCAGCCCAGGTTCTAATCTAAGCTTTCCTTAAATGCTGCACTCCGCCCCTGAGCCATCTGACTGACTTGTTGTGGCCCTGGCAGGTGGGGGGCATGTTTGACACGGTGCAGCGCAGCACCCAGCAGACCACAGAGTGGGCTGTGCTCCTCCTGGAGATCATCATCAGCGGCACTGTCGACATGCAGTCCAACAAGTAAAGCATCCCCATCCCCTCCCTCCAGTTTTGTACCCGAGAGGATCCCCTTCCCTGACACCAGGTGCACGACCCGCTGCAATCGGTGTGGCTCATACTGCGGACTCTGCGGTCCGGGGTTCCCCACACGGTTTTGGTGCCCGCTCCCTGCTCGTGTCCAACCCGGCTGTTTCCGTCTGTCTGAAACTCTTTCTCCTCTGGGTCCGCCGCCGCCGGCTTCCTGCCCCAGTGAGCTCTTCACCACCGTCTTGGACATGCTGAGCGTGCTCATCAATGGGACCCTAGCTGCGGACATGTCCAGCATCTCCCAGGGCAGCATGGAGGAAAACAAACGTGCTTACATGAACCTGGTGAAGAAGCTGCGGGTGAGAGGAGGGGGCGAGGGCGAGGCCTAGAGGCCTAGGGTCTCAGCTCCCGATTCCCTGACCTCGCGTTTGCGGTCCAGCCACAGTGGCATCGTCCTGCCCAGAGCCCGCTACCCTTCCCTTGCACGTCCGTGTTTTCTTTGTTATTCATATGGTAAGGATTTACCGAGTGTCTTCTTCGTGCCAGCTTCTGTGCTGTCCCCTGAGACTTCCCGTCCCTCTTTTCCTGTGTCCTTGAACTCTTGTCCTACCTTTCTGTGCCTGCAGAAGGAGTTGGGGGAGCGCCAGTCAGACAGCCTGGAAAAAGTTCGCCAGCTGCTGCCACTGCCCAAGCAGACCCGAGATGTCATCACATGTGAGCCGCAGGGCTCCCTTATCGACACCAAAGGCAACAAGATTGCCGGCTTCGACTCTATCTTCAAGAAGGAGGCATGTTCCATTATCTTCCCATCCCCTGCTCCCCGCTCCCCCCACCTTTGTTCCCCTTTGGGTCAGAGCCTCCCCTGCATTAACCTCTGTAGCTGCAACAGGCTTATCAGGCTCTGTGGGCTAGAGCCATCCCTGGGGTGTTGAGCTAATCACTTAATTTTCCTCACATTTCTTCTTCCCATCTTGGGAGTCTCCCTCTCTTTCCTTGGTCTCTCCCTTCACCCCTCTGCACCTCCCATCACCCCCATCCACCTTTATACGTGCCACCCATTTCTCAGCACACTACCCTTCTCTTTCCTCTGCCCCACCTGCCTCCCATACTGCTCCACCCCTTTTATCCCTGCATCTCTCTCCCCCCAACCCTGTCAACCCATCTCTGCACAGTTTTCTCTGTCCCCTCTCTTTGTCAGTTGCAGTATTTGTTGAGTAACCATAATCACTGTGTGAGTAGAGGGAGCGGAGAAAGAGAACCCGGAGTTACGCGGAGTTCAAAAGCCAAAGTCCGACCCGTTCATATAGCATTACTCTTCGTTCTTTTCCTGGCTCAGTGTGTCTCTGTCTGTCTTTCTGCCTGGCTCTGTCTCTCTCTCTCTCTCTCTGCCTGTCCCTCTCTTCCTGTTTTTCTCTCTCTCTCCCTGTCTCTGTCTCGCTCTCTGCCTGTTTTCAGTCTCTCACTGCCTTTTCTTTCTCGGCCTTCCTGTCTCTGTCTCTGTCTCCCTCTGTCAACGTCTGTCTCTGTCTCTGTCTCCCTCTGCTCCCCCCCATCTCCTCTTAACTCTCTCCCCTGTGTGTGTGTGTGTGTGTGTGTGTGTGTCCGTGTGTGTGTGTGTCCGTGTGCCTTCCTTTCACCATCTTCCCTGAATATACCCGTGACTTTCTTTCTTCTATTGCCAACAGATACTTTTCCCTCTCCTCCAAGCCCTCAAGTGTTCCAAGTCTTCTGTTTTCCAAGTCTCAACAGCTCACTGTTTCTCATTTTCCGGAGCAGGGTCTACAGGTTTCCACCAAACAAAAGATCTCCCCCTGGGATCTTTTTGAAGGCTTGAAGCCATCAGCGCCACTGTCTTGGGGCTGGTTTGGAACAGTCCGGGTGGACCGGCGCGTGGCCCGCGGAGAGGAGCAGCAGCGGCTGCTGCTGTACCACACGCACCTGAGGCCCCGGCCCCGCGCCTATTACCTGGAGCCGCTGCCGCTGCCGCCGGAAGATGAGGAGCCCCCAGCCCCCGCCCTGCTGGAGCCTGAAAAAAAGGCTCCAGAGCCCCCCAAAACTGACAAACCTGGGGCCGCTCCCCCCAGCACTGAGGAACGCAAGAAGAAGTCCACCAAGGGCAAGAAACGCAGCCAGCCGGCCGCCAAGACAGAGGTGAGCGCCGCTGCCACCTCGCCACAGCCCCGTCGCGCCCCTTCCCCGGCCCCTCTCTCTTCCTGATGCTGTCGAGCGACTGGTTTGTGGGAGGGCTGGGGGCATCTGGGGAAGGGGTACCTTTAGAATTAGAACAGGGAACCACATACATCCAGCTCCTGTTCCCCCCTCCTACCCCACCTGACCCCAGCCCTCTCCCCTTCCTCCTGTGCCGTTCACACAGGACTATGGAATGGGCCCAGGCCGGAGTGGCCCCTATGGAGTGACAGTGCCTCCGGACCTCCTGCACCATACCAACCCTGGCTCCATATCCCACCTTAGCTACAGGCAGGGCTCCATAGGCCTCTACACCCAGAACCAGCCACTGCCGGCAGGTGAGTGCCAGCTACTAGGCACGAGGGACTGACCCGAACATGCCTTCCGCCTGAGGGGCGATGCCACTCCTCCCAGGAGCTGTGGATGCCCGGGGCGCTGAGCAGGGCGCAGAGGGACGAAGAGCCTAAAGAGGTCAGCCTGCTCCCCTTTCCAGGTGGCCCCCGTGTGGACCCGTACCGCCCTGTGCGGTTACCGATGCAGAAGCTGCCGACCCGACCACCTTACCCTGGAGTGCTGCCCACCACCATGACTGGCGTCATGGGACTGGAACCATCCTCCTACAAGACGTCTGTGTACCGACAGCAGCAGCCTGCGGTGCCCCAGGGACAGCGCCTTCGCCAACAGCTCCAGGCAAAGATAGTGAGAGGGGCCGTAGGGAGGGCCGTCAGGGAGAGGGGCTTTTGAGGGTCCCAGGGACTGGGATCTTCACAAGGACACACAGAGTAGGAGATACAAGAAACGAGGTGGCAGAAAGCCCTTCCTGAGTTTGAGTTTGTCTCCTTTTTCCCTCTAGCAGAGTCAGGGGATGTTGGGACAGTCATCTGTCCATCAGATGACTCCCAGCTCTTCCTACGGTTTGCAGACCTCCCAGGTAAGGGCATGAGATGGTGAGAATCGGGGAGCTTGAGGCAGGCTGCACTGCACAGTCTTGACCCTGACTCCGTCTCTCTTCCTTCCCTCCAGGGCTATACTCCTTACGTTTCTCATGTGGGATTGCAGCAACACACAGGCCCCGCAGGTACCATGGTGCCCCCCAGCTACTCCAGCCAGCCTTATCAGAGCACCCACTCTTCTACCAATCCTACTCTTGTAGATCCTACCCGCCATCTGCAACAGCGGCCCAGTGGCTATGTGCACCAGCAGGCCCCAACCTACGGACACGGGCTGACCTCCACTCAAAGGTACCCAAGGAAGCCGGGGGTTGTGAAGACACACTGAGGCTTTTGATTGTGGAAAACCTGGGCCTGGAGGTGATGGGACTAGTCAGAACTTTTGGAGGCGTCAAGAACACTTACCTGGCCACCTGGCCTGTCACCACAAAATCCCAGAGCTGGAAGGGACCCTGGCGGCCAGTGTTCTCACACCTGCTTCCCAACATTTCTTCGAGGACCAAAGAGGGGAAATCATTTATATATGACTATGAGAAGGAAAGATCGGGGGCTCATAGATGCAGTGTGTGGTAAGGAGTCATCCAGCCACTATTAGAGCAGTTTAGTGCTGGAATGGACCAGAGAGCACATTCTCCCACCGTGCTGAATGTCAGTCAGGCCTTAGTTAAGACTTTGGAGTCATGGCTTGAGGCTCTGCAGCTTAGGGTTGAGAACACTGCGGGGTGGACCAGAAGAAAAGTCCCTTACTTAGACGTGCCTTAGGCCCACTGTGTGGCCAGCACTATGCTAGGACCAGGTGGGGTGAGGAAAGCTATTTGAAAAAAATACAAAGCCCCTCACCACAGAGAATTTCTACTATACCTGGGGAGAGGAGGCTTACTCAGAAGAACACTTAGGGAACACAGTGATGAAAGATATAATCAGCTGTGCAGTTGGGTGCTGTGAAGTAAATGGGAATTCAGGAAGAGTACGGGATGATATCATTGTGGGCCTGAGTCATCAGAGAAAGTTCTGTGAAGGAGGTCAGACTTGAGTTGGCCTTTGAAGCATGGCTGTGATTTGGATTTGTGGGGAGGAGGAGAAGGAAGGGGATCCCAGGTAGAGGACGTAGCATGAACAAAGACATGGGGACGCGAATGAGTAGGGTGGCTGGGAGGACAGGAAGGAGAAGAGCTTGGCTGGAATGTAAGACTTGTGCCAGGGAAGGAGTAGGGATAGGCTGGAGTGTGCAGGTTGAGAGAGAGCCTTGAACATTCGGTGAAGGACTGAGACACAATCCCAGAAAGCACTCTTTTTTTTTTAAACAAATTTATTTATACTTTATTTTTTTATCTATTTTTGGCTGCGTTGGGTCTTTGTTGCTGCGCGCGAGCTTTCTCTAGTTGCGACGAGCGGGGGCTACTCTTCGTTGCGGTGCGCGGGCTTCTCATTGCAGTGGCTTCTCTTGTTGTGGAGCACGGGCTCTAGGCATGTGGGCTTCAGGAGTTGTGGCGCACAGGCTCAGCAGTTGTGGCTCGTGGGCTCTGGAGCGCAGGCTCAGTAGTTGTGGCGCACGGGCTTAGTTGCTCTGCGGCATGTGGGACCTTCCCGGACCAGGGATCGAACCCGTGATCCCTGCGTTGGCGGGCGGATTCTTAACCACTGCACCACCAGCGAAGTCCCCAGAAAGCACTCTTTTGATCAGGAAAGTGATGTGATGATTTGGGCGTGTTGAGAGATTAACGTGGAATTCATGGAGAGGATGCGTACGGAAGGTGACAGAAGACTTGAGACGGGCCCAGCCAGTAGCCTGTTGCAGTGAAGTACAGATTGGGGTCAGGAAGGTGTAAGGAGCAATAGAACTCAACAGTCTTCAAGACCCTGATGTGTTACTGGGGACCAACAACAGTGATAAGCAGGACAACCTCAGTGGTGTCTATGGAATGCCTAGCCTGTGCTGAGACTGTGTTTCATTTTCATGAGAGAAAACCAGCTACAACAGAATTGAAAAATTCCTAACCGCGAAGGTTAGGAGACACTAAAATGGGGTGTTGTCTTTGCTCCTTATTCCCCCAACCTAGAAATCTGTCAGAAGCCAAAAAGGCTCTTCTGGTTGGTGACAGGAGGAGTGAATGAAATGGCCTGTTGATGTTTCTTTGGGGTCAGGGACCTGGGGCTCATCTGCCCCCACCTCCCCGCAGCCCAAGCCTTGATCTCTGCGCCTCCTTGTCTTTGTAGGTTTTCCCACCAGACACTGCAGCAGACACCCATGATAGGCACTATGACCCCACTGGGCGCCCAGGGTGTCCAGGCTGGCGTCCGGTCGGCTTCCATCCTGCCTGAGCAGCAGCAGCAGCAGCAGCAGCAGCAACAGCAGCAGCAGCAACAGCAGCAACAACAGCAGCAGCAGCAACAACAGCAACAGTACCACATCCGGCAGCAGCAGCAGCAGCAGCAGATCCTGCGGGTAAGGCCCTAGATTTTCGTCTGGGACCTGGGAGCCCGAGGAGGAGGAGGAGGAGGAGGAGGAGGAGGAGGAGGAGGAGGAGGAGGAAGGGGACTGGGAGCGGGGGAGGAGGAGGCGGAGGAGAGGCACAGGCTCTTCCAGGTGGTTTTCGACACTGAATGAGGCAGTGTAAGGGCATACCCCAGCAGGGCAGCTGGCACGTAGTGGGGGCTTAAGAAGCCAGTTCCTTCCCTCCCCCTTTTTCCAGGGGTCCTGGTGGGAGAGAGTTGGGGGTTATCTGTTTGGTGCTCCAGATTTGATTTTCTCTGCAGCTCTCTGAGCGGGGAGGGCAGCGGACCCAGAGTTCCCACCCTGGGCTTCTTCCCCCATCCCCATCCCTCCACCACTGAGGTTCAGCCCCTTGCTCTCCTTAGACAGATCTCTTCTGTCTTCACAGCAGCAGCAGCAGCAACAGCAACAGCAGCAGCAACAGCAGCAGCAGCAGCAACAGCAGCAGCAGCAGCAACAGCAGCAGCAGCAGCAGCAGCAAGCACACCAGCAGCAGCAGCAGCAGGCAGCTCCTCCCCAGCCCCAGCCCCAGTCCCAGCCCCAGGTAGCTGCTGGACTCCAGCCCCGGGCTCTGGGACAGCGGCCCAGGCTGGGGACAGTGTGCAGCCATGTCGAGGCGGGAGGCAAGGCAGGGCCCTCCGCCGAGGGCTGGGGACATGAGGACAGGGAAGGAAGGGGAAGGTTCGAGTTCAGTCTTCCACTTCCCGTTTTCACCTCAGTTCCAGCGGCAGGGGCTTCAGCAGACCCAGCAACAACAGCAGACAGCAGCTTTGGTCCGGCAGCTCCAACAACAGCTCTCCAGTAAGCCCGCCTTTCTTCCCAAGGAGAGCCCCACGGAATAACTGGGGGGCTGGCGGGGCGGGGGAGGCCAAAGTAGCTGAGGTGATTGCTTCAGGCCCCGGTTGTGAGGGGAAGCGTTGCCTTCCATCCCTTCCCTCGGTGCCTGAATGGCTCTCCTCAATGCAGACCGCCACCCCTGCTCGGCCTCCCAACCCTGATAATCTCTGGTTTTTCACAGATACCCAGCCACAGCCCAGTACCAACATATTTGGACGCTACTGAGCCACCTGGAGGAACTGCTTGTGCACTGGATGGGGCCCCACCCTTTCCTCTTAATTCCCAGTCCCCTTCCTGGGCTAGCACCAGTAGTGGTTGGGGCTCTTCCCTCAGGCTCCATTTTTAATGAGTTTTTAGTATTTTTGTTAATGTGAGGCATTGAGCTGTTGGGTTTTGTATATTATTTATATAGAGACCCCAGAGCTGTTGCACCCAATACACAGAGCTTCTTTGCAAAGGGACTGTGTGAGTCTGCATATCCGGGAAGGGCGGGCTCTCGGAAGGGTGCGGGCCGGACCAGCAAGTCAGCACCTTCATTCTGTTCAGATCACCTCCCCTGTTTATCTTCCACCCCCTAAATTTCTGAATCCTAATTGGCTTACTACCCTCTCTTTTCTCCAACCTGGCAACGTGTTAAGGGTTGGGGCCTTAGTCTCTCAGTAAGGGCGGCTCGCCTTCTCAGCTAGATGGTGCGGCTCCTGTATAATTTGTCTCCATGGGAGGATACACCTCTGGGATTCGTGGGGGGCCGCTGGGCCAGAGGAAAAGTCACTGGAACCTGATTCTCCTTCCACCCATCCCACATGCTGGGTTTTGAACAAGCTTCGGGGTGGGGGGTGGCAGACACTGCTTACCCTTTTTGCCACCTTCTGTGGTCCCCATAAGGTTCCAAGTGATATCCTAGATAGAGAACTTCCCTGAGTCACATTTCTGGGATGAAACATTGCCTTCCATTGGCAAGTGTCGCCACCACATAGGTGGTGGAAGGACAGTATGGTTCTAGGAGGAAGAGAAACCAGCAAAAGGAAGCACCCTTTTCTCTCTCTGCTCTGTTGCTGGAACTGCTTGTTTTCACACGACCCGCCTTGGCAGTTACCCAGGGTGACCTGCTCACTCCCATTTTACAGTAGAGAAAACTCAAAACTGTTGCTCCAGGGTCACGTTTGGAACTGTGGCGGGGCCATTCTCGGCCCCCTTGCCTTCAGGTTTGGGGCCCTAGATCTAAGGCTATCCAGTAGAGCCAACTGGTTTACTACCATGGAGTCTTCTGGTATGCCCAGGCTGGAGGTGGAAGAGGGCCAGCCCCAGCCTCGTGGGTGGGTGGTATCAGGTGATTTGACAACTTCAGGATACCGTCCAGGCCATAGTTGCACTCTATTACTGGGAAGTGTCAAGTGTGCTGGTAAAACCAGGAGCACCAGTCAATACCCGAGTTACAAAAAAAAAAAAAAAAATTCCCTCTTTGAGGTCCATGAAGTCCTTGCTCAGATGGGACTTACCAAGTTTAAGAGTTGTGTACACAAGGAGTGGAACTCCCCGACAGGGTAAAGTCGAACATGATTGAAGCTCTCTTCTGCCCTGTCCTATCCTGACAGAAACATTCTGAGGAGCTATAGGGGTAGAGGCTTGCCTGGGATAAGGGACACTCAGGGGGGCTTGGGGTGGGGGTCTACTGAAACTGGACAGGTGCACTACACACAGAAACACAGGACACAAAGACAGCCAGATCTGGAGGGGGGAGACTGAAATGGTCCGACAACTGGCACACTGACAGCCGGAGTGTGACTTACCCCAGCAGAAAGGAACAGCACTGACCTTTGGGAAAGTGACAGGGTGAGGGCAAAGTGCCCCTCCCCCCCCACACCTCCTGGGTGCTGCTTGAGTGGTGCTGGTGCTGAGGAGAGGTGAGGGATGCCAAGTGAGGTGGAGGTGGGTCTTCATGGAGTGTGACTGGGGACTCCTGCAGGCAGTGCCTCAGTTTCTCCCTTTGTTTCAAGGTCTCAAGCTTTGCAGGTAAAGTTTGGACTAGCTGCCCCGGAAGATCACCTGACTGTGACTTGAGGGGTGTGAGAGAGAGAGGGTAGGGAGAGAGCTTGAAGAGCGTGCTTGAGCCTGGGAGGAATTGGGCCATGCCCCAGGACTTGAGCCATCTCTGGCACAAAAGGAGTTAATGGCAGGGACCGCGCCCCCCCGTGTCCGGGCACGCGCAGCGCGCCCCCTCGGTGCGCGGGCACAGCAGCCAGGCTGCCGGAGAGCAGATCTCGGGGATTCGGGTGCGGAGCCCTTGGCCTGGAGGCGATATGGGTGGTCCGTGGCCCGGTTCAGTCGCTCGCAACAGCCCGGGGAACAGGTGAGGCCGCCTGCCCCGGTCTCTCATCCTCTAGCTGCCCATACCTTGCCCCGATCCTCTCCCCCCCAATCCTGGGGTGCTCCACTTCCCATCCAGTGCTCCCCATCCGTCTCAACCCCACGTTCTCCATCAGCACCCCTGACCCCCCAATCCTCCCCTGCTTTTCTCCTCCACCTCCTCCCTGAATCCCGCACCCTTATCATCCTCCCGCCCATGGTCCCTCTATTTCCACAGCCTGGCCCGCATGCTCATCAAAATACCCCTCCTGAAGGCCCCCAGCCCCATTCCTGTATAGTACATTGCCAGTCCCCCCTCCCCCGCAGTGCAGCCCCATCTCTCTTCCATCATAGCATCTCACAGCCAGGCTCCCTCCCCCACTCTCTGCAGCCCCCCCCCCAATGGAGGCCTTTATCCTATCCTCCCCCATTCCAATGCAGCTCCGTCCCCCAATACCATTCCGAACCCGCATAGCCCCCAATACTGCAGTTCTTGACACCAGTCCATTCCCGCACAATGCCCCTAGCCCAATACTGCTCCAGCCCAGAAAGTACCCCCAGATGCCATTCTAAGCCCCGGCATTGCCGCCTCCCCTTGTCTTCTCCCAAACTGCAAGTTGGACCAGGATGGAGATCTTGGCCTTGAAGACTCACAGTGGGTCCTAGGGTACAGAGGGCGTTTGGGGGTCGGTCGATTTGTCTAGGTGTTCACGGGGGGAGGGGCTGCAGGAAATTGACTCAGAGGAGAATGGCATTTGGTGCTGAAGGGTTACTGGAGAGGGAGGCATCCCGAAAGGGTTAATGGAATTTGAGGGGAGGGGCGGCACCGAGGGGGTTAATGGTGTGTGTGTGGGGCGGGGGTTGCTGGCGGGGAAGCCGTGTGAATGAGCGGTCTGTGCCCCAGAGTTGCCATGGAGACGGTGAATGGGGGGATTGTGTGAATTCAGCTGCGGACTATCCCCCCCCCAAAACACACACACACACACACACACACACACACACACACACACACACACATACACACTCCCTCCTGCCCCACCTCCCTACTCTTACCCCTTCCTTCCCCGTCCCCTCCTCCCCTCCACCCGGGTGCATTCTGGGCAGCGTCTGGGATCTAACCACCCATACTTTGCTCCCCTTTTCCTCTGAGCCCCCACCCCTTTAGTCGCTTTGCCCGCCCGCCCTCCTCCTCCTCCTTCTTTTTCTCTTTCCCTCTCTCCCTCTCCCTCTCCCTCTCTCTCTCCCTCTGTCTGTCTCTCTCTCTCTCTCTCTCTCTCTCACACACACACACACACACACACACACACACACGAGACACACACACATTCTCATTCCCCTCTCTCGGTGGCCGATTGCCGGGCGTTCCCAATCTCCCTCCCCCCACCCCTTCAGCCAGTTCTTAAAGGAGCAGGCCCACAATCTTGGAAGGCGGGAGAAATAGGGGGAAACTAAATTGTGTGTGTGTGTGTGTCCATGCGGAAGTGTCTGTGTGTGCCTGTGTATATATGTTGACTGTACAACTGTTTTGTCAGAAGGCCTATGTGCCTCGAGTGTGTTGCTGTTTCTGTTTCTGTCTCCACCTATGTGTCACCATTATGCTGCATGTGTCTCTGGATATTTACCTATGCGATGTGTGTGTGATTATGTTTCAGTAAGTCTCTGCGAGTGTCTCTGAAGGTATCTCTCTGTGAGTCTCTGGCTCTGTGAAGCTCTCTGTCTCAGAATGTGAGACTATATGAGGCTATCTCTGTGGGTTTGGAATGTATGTCTCTGTGAGTGAACATCACGGTGTCTGTGGTCCCGGCTTGCTCTCTCACTCCCTCTTTGAGTGTTTGTGAGTTTATTTCTATGAGTCTCTGAGTGTGTGTCCCCCGCACTCTGCTGTTTATTTTACACTGGCTGAACATCAACAATGCCTAGGGTGCTAGGCAGAACGCTTTCTGCCTCAGTCTCTGGCACCCCATGTGAATTAGGGATAGCTGACAGAAAGGACCGAGGCTTAAGGATGTGGGAGCAGTGAGGGCTTTGAGAAATGTACAGGAGGGTCTGGGGACTCTGGTGAATGGCTGTCCTGCCCCCTGCCCTGCCAGAGGGAGACGGGGTCTCTCTGGGGGCCCCTTTGCCTATCTATCTGCTGTGTTCCCTTCTTCTGCCTTAGTCCCAGAGTGAGGTTCACGATCCTACCGTCTCCTGACGTTGAGGTCCCTGTGTGGGGTCATGCATCTTGGGGGGCTAGGAGCTCAGTGTCCACGCAGCGTGCCCAGGAGCCTGAGCTCCATTTCCTGTTCTCCCATCGCCTGCTACCATATGCTACTCTGGCTCCAGCTGACCCCGATGAGCTCCATTGGTTGAAGAGTTGAAGTCGGGGACTGGCAACTTGCAGTGGCAACAGCTGTCAATCTGTCGACCCCCTTGGCTTTTCCAACCATGGCCCGGACACAGCGAATGGCTCTGACTGGCAGTGGAGATCGTTTGAGGGTCCCTGGAACCCCGAGCATAGGAAACCTCTCCTAACTGTAGGAGAGTAGCCCAAGCGCAGCAGGGCCCCAAAGACCCACTCCATAGCCCTCTGCGACCATCTTGGATGACGCATACTTCCCTCTTTCCACAGGCCTGTCTGGCCCTGAGGGAGTCCCCTTTCTGAAGCTGTGGTGCTTGGAAGACCTGCTCTCTACGTTGCCGGGCACCTGTAGGTGTCCCTCGAGAGCTCAGTTTTGAGGTTCAAGTCAGTGTGGCCATGAAGGGGCTGCCTATTGGGCTGATGCTGTGACCCCGGAGTCTGCCTTTCCTGCCAGTCCCCCGGCCCGGAACATGTGGCGGCGGCTTGGCCTGCCCTCGCTGTCCCTGAGCCCCAAGCCCACAGTTGGCCGGAGCCTGTGCCTCACCCTGTGGTTCCTGAGCTTGGTGCTGAGGGCCAGTACCCAGGCCCCAGCACCCACAGTCAATACTCACTTTGGGAAGTTAAGGGGTGCCCGGGTACCATTGCCCAGTGAGATCCTGGGGCCTGTGGACCAATACCTTGGGGTGCCCTACGCAGCCCCCCCCATCGGCGAGAAACGTTTCCTGCCCCCTGAACCACCCCCATCCTGGTCGGGCATCCGGAACGCCACACACTTTCCCCCAGTGTGCCCCCAGAACATCCACACAGCTGTGCCCGAAGTCATGCTCCCTGTCTGGTTCACGGCCAACTTGGATATCGTCGCTACTTACATTCAGGAGCCCAACGAAGACTGCCTCTACCTGAACGTCTATGTGCCCACGGAGGATGGTGAGTGCGGCCAGGCACTGTGCCCTCCTTGCCTCCCACCCGCCCCGCTGTGTTTGTGGCTGGCATGTGGTGGTGTGCCCTGCTGCATGCATCTGTCTGTCCGTGAAAATGCTTCTAACCATCACTCTGCTTGGCCTCCCCCTTCCTCCTCCCTGTTCTTTCCTCTCCCAGCATTGTCTGAGCTCCCATGTGTGAGTGACACTGTTACCAGGAGGGGCCTGGCCAGGCCTGAGAGCTTTGACAGGTCTAGGGCCAGGTGCTGGATGGGGGTTCCCTGGGGGAGTATGGGTCACTGCTGGCAGCTGCCCGCGGGAGGATGCTGGCGCCACCGGGCCCCCCTGTTGCCATTCCACCTGCTCGGAGAGGTGGTAGGTGTGTGTGGCCAAGGGAGCTGGGTGTGTCTGGGGGGCAGGGGGCAAGCCTGGTGGGCAGTGCTTAGGTGCCTCCTCTTTCACTAGCTGACGCCTCCTCCCGCGGGGGTCACACTAAGGTAAGTGACAGAAGCAAGGAGATGGTGGGACAGGCTCTCTGCCACGTGCCGCCTGCAGAGCAGCTCTTGGGGCCTGGGAGGGTGCGGGTGCATGCCCCTGGGCAGAGGCCTCCTGTTATTTTTTAGTTTTTTATTCATTTTACAGTAAAGCGGATTTCCAAGGAATGCGCCCGAAAGCCCAACAAGAAAATTTGTAGGAAAGGAGGTAGGTAGCGAGCCGGCGGGGAGGGAGAGAGAGAGAGAGGGAGGGCTGCCTGCCCACCTGCCCTTGCCCCCGAGGACCCAGCCTTCCTTCAAGTAGCCCAGGCTCAGGGGGCGGTCGGTGAGCAAGCATAAGCTCCATCTCGTCCGAGGGCCCCGGCTGCTCTTCAGGGAGGCTCTGGTGGCCTAAGGCAGTTTCAGAGCAGAAGCAGCAACCCCATTTCTTCCAAAACTTCCCAGCCCCAAAGTCCACCCTAAAGTGTGTGCCAAAGACAGAGCCAGTGGTTCCCTCTGGGACACCTCAGGAGAAACTCTAAGCCGCCAAGATGGAGCCAGAGGCTCTGACCTTTGCCTGGTGAGGGAGCCACCAGCTCATCCTTCCGTGCTCTTTCCCGGATTGAAAGTCGAGAGTCAACTCTCCAGCGGTGGAGCTTAGACCAAACTGTAGCCAGGTGTAGCAACCCTGCCCCCGCCTCACCACCTCTGGCCAGGGCCTAGCTGAGTGACCCGAGCTAGCCTGGTGGCAGACCTTGGGGGTCTCCAGGAACTGTGCACTCTGAAGGAGGCGCGAGATCCCGAATTGCAAATTGACCCTCTTTCCGGGAGGAATTTGTCGCCCTCCACCAGTGTAATAACTCTTCCTGTTCAAATACCACTTTATGTTTTCTGCAAAGCGCTTGCATACTTACCTCAGAAAATCCGCCCCCCCCCACTTCTGTGGAAGCTTATGAGGCAGGAATTGGTATCCCAATTTTACAGATGAGGAAACAGGCCCAGGGGAGTGACTTGCTGCTGCTCAAGGCCCCGTCGCTGGTCTGTGGCAGGGCCTGGACCATAACCTGGGTCTCTTGACCCTCAGGGCCGTGTTCTTTCCACTGTAGCATGCGAGGCAACTCCCATCTGGTCATTCCCACCTCCCCTACTCTGAAACAAATGGTGAAATGTGGATGGGTTGAACCGAATTGGAAACAGTAACACTAAGGAACAAGTGGAAAAGCACAGCCTGGTCCCTACCCTTTGGCAAGCTTGGAGTTTGTTTTCCTTTGAAAATCATAGGGCGGGGTTCCCCCAAGTGGGGCCGTCAAGATTCCTGGGGCTGAGTGCCCTCTACTAAGTAAGAATCTCTGCGGGCAGAGCCCGGCGATCTGCCTGTTGCACTTTTGATGCTCACTGAAGCTTTGAGTGAGGTCTGCTGCCCTGGGGATAAGCGTTACACCACCTCTCCACACCCAGCCCAGGACCTCACACTCAGAAGGCAATCAGTAAACATGTTTTTGCACGAATGAAGACGCATTGCAGTGCCACAGAAAGAGTATGGGTCTGGGAGCCACAAGCCTGACCGAGTCCCAGCTCTGCTGCTAACTCACAGTGAAACCTTAGACAAGTCTTTTCCTTTGAGAACCTCTGTTTCTGCATCTGAAGGTGGTAGGGGACTATTCTGGTCTTAACATTCCATTCACGTATAAAAGATTTCAGGAAGAGAGTCTCTTAAACCTGCTGCTACTAGTTACTTGCTTACTTGGGTGCAGGGTGGCGGAGGGGGAGGCGATGACATTAACCATTTCCTAGGAGCAGTGATCCCCCAGGGCACCATTAAGAGCCTAGGGCAGTCCAGTCCAGTCCAGTCCTGAGAGTTTGGCTAGAGAGCCAACTGGACGCTCTAGTCAAGTTCAAACACTTACCAGTCGTGATTGTTGACTATGGGCAAGGCCACGTGCTAGGTGCTGTTGGGATGTGGAGGGATACGAGGTGGAGGAAAGATTTAGAAATAACTGAAGACCTGATCGCTACTCTGAGGAAACTCCTAGCCTAGCGTTGAAACTCAGCTGGTTTAGCTAAGTTCCACAGGCCGAGCTGGGAAGTGGGTTCCAGACAGCGTGGGAGAGGGCATCTGGTCATTTAGCTGCTCAAATGAGTTCCCTATCCAGGGCCTGTTGGCCATTTGGAACAGACTTTAAAAGTCTGCCTCTCGGGGGAGACCCGTCCCCAGAGGTGGTTAGAGTTGTGATGTGTGCAGGGCAGGCAGGGCTGGCCCGGTTGGGCTCCTGCCGCAGCACAGTGTTGGGCTGGGGGACGGTGGTCGACCTGGCCTGGGGGTGGGGGACAGGCGTGGCAGCAAGGAGTTGCTCAGCGAGTGCTAAGCTGAGGGAGCAAATGCTTCTGTACGGAGGAGGCTGGGACAAGGCAGCAACCCAGGGACATTCCCAGAGGGGGGCAAACGGGACGCATCTTCTAAGTCGGGGTCCAGGGGAAGCAAAGGATTTCCTGGGGAAGATAGGCCCTGTCCCCCAACCTCCACCCCCATCAAGTTGGAGGGAATTCATGTTTAGGGATGGATGATTCCTTGCCGTTCGGGGGGCTGTCTGCTGTGTGGGTGATGACGCCCCATGTCCCACAGGGTTTCTGAGGGCAGCACCGTCGTCATCAGGTGTTAAGACGGTAGGCGCCACGGGAGGTTCGGGAAGCCGGAGGCAGTTTCTGCCCCTCAGGCTGGGCTCTTGCCCAGGTTACAAAGCCATTTTGTAATTGGAGGGCGGCTCCTGTTTTGATTAATAGCTGTAAGGGAACCCAGACCAGCTGAGAAAGAGGGCTATTTGCTGCCTCCAGGCCGAGAGTATCTGACGTCTTAGACAAGAGGATAAGCCCTGGGGTGCCAGCAGAATGACCTCCGTTTCCACACACTGACTAGCACCCAGGCAGTGGGTCCTCTTTCTCAAAGCCGTTCTCAAGATGAACTTCTCATCTCCTTAGAATGAGAAGAATTGGGGCTAGCTCACCCAGGCCCTAAACGTCTCTCTTCTCTCCTCGGGTCTCTTCTTTTCTCTCCTTCCCTCCCCTCCCCTCCCCTCCCCCCCCCCATGCTCCACCTCTTTCCTGACTTATTTTTTCCCTTCCCTCTCCCCCATCCCAGAAAGGTGGCATGGTGCAGTGGAAAGACCATGGGCTTTGGAATCGAGCAGACCTGGGTTTGGATCTCACCTCTAGCACTTCCTAGCTGTGCAATCTTAAGCAAGTCACTTTGTCTCTCTGAACCTCAGTTTCCCCATCAGTGAAACAGGAATAAAGATAGTCCCTCCCTCATTGGGGTGTAAGGATCAGACAGGATGGCAGAAGTAGAGTGTCTGGCACATGGTAACCATTCGGTACATGGTAGGAGCTGCTACCATTATTCCTATCTCTGTTTTTTTTCTCTCTCTCTCCCCCTCTCTCTCTTTTTCTCTCTCTCTCATGTCCCTTTTCTCCTTTTCCCCTTCCTTCTCTCCCTCCCTCCCTCTCTGGCTCTCTTTCGATCTCAGAGCAATGCTTGCTGCTCTCAGGCCTGGTTCCTGTGGGCAGGAACCCCATTTGCCATTACCCAGAGCAGGCCCCAGTGAGGAAGACCGGAGGGAAAGCTGCATCTCCCATTTTCTCCTGTGGGAATCAGGGTCAGCTGAGGCCCAGCTGGAGCCTGCCCACTGGGCCCGAATAGCTCAGGGCTGGGATCCCTGGCTCTGCCCTAACAGCTCATATCCGTATCTACACGTGCTGGCGATGCCGCCTCTCACCTTTGGTGCCTGTCCCTGCTCTCCAGCTCAGCCTGCCTGTGTACACACGTGCAGCCCCTTCCACCCGGGAGAAGTCCTTCCCCTGAGTGGGTCTCTGGCTCTGTGCCCTGACCCACCTGCTGCTACCTCCTTCCTAGCTGGGAAGGTGGTTGGTTGAGACAGGCTGTTGGGGACAGAGAGGCACAGGGAGGCCAGCCCAGCAGGGGCCTGCAACACTATCATCCTGATGAAGGTCTGGGCCTCAGCCCACCCATTCCCTCAGTTCTTGCCATCCCTCCTGCCTGTCCTGGGCCCAGGCCCAGAGCTGGCTTGCTGGGCCACACTGCAGTCATGCTGTTTTTGAATTCTCTCTCTGTTTTGTTCTCTGTTCTGTGCTGTTGTGTCTCCCCGTGTCTGGTCCCCAGGATCCGGCGCTAAGAAACAGGGCGAGGACTTAGCGGATAATGACGGGGATGAAGATGAAGGTATTTGGGGGCTGCAGGGCGTGGCGGCTGGTGCATGGCACAGAGCCCCTCCCCCTCTCGATGGGGAGAAGCCCCGTCTGTCTGTCTGTCCGTCCGTTGGTGTGTTTCTGTTCCTGTATGAGGCCGTTGGGCTGTTCATCCATCTTTGGCCTGGTCGGCCACTGGGAGTTCCAGGGTGATGGACACGGCTGGCGGGAGCAGGGGACCACGAGCAGAGCCATGGGGAGGGCATCCTCCTCGCCCCGGTCCCCACTGCCCAGAGACAGCTTCCTCCCCCATCTTCTGTGGTTCACGGGCACCTGCCCCTACTGAGCAGCAGTGAGAGTGGAGAGAAAGCAGGACCGAGGGGGGCGGGGGCGAGGAGAGGCACAGAGGAAATGGAGTGGCGAGGAGCCCCTGTGTTTCTGCGGGGAGGCTGGCTCCTGGAAGAGGGGCCCAGCAGGATGCTGAACTGAGGAGTGAGGCAGTGACAATCACAGGGGCTGGGGAACGGCGCCACCTAGAACCTCCTTGGCCTTCGCCCAGAAAGAGAGAGATGGCCTCAGGGCCAGGGGCTGCGTTAGATTCAGGACAGGGCCACAAGGACTGGGCCAAATCAGCAGGCTGAGGCCAGGACACCACAGCCCAGTCAGTGGATGGCATAAGATCCTTGGGTGACGGTTGAACCAGTCTTCCTTCCTCCTCAGGAAAACAGGTTGTGTTTGCTCGGCAGCAGAGAGCATTCCCTTCTACCTCCACGCCCCAGGCCTGGCCTGGGGGCCACACAGCTCAGGGGCGCCCACTGGTGGCTGGTAGGGCTGTGCCGGTGTGGCAGAGTGTGGTCCAGCTCACAGGCCGAGAGGCTTCAGGTCGAGGTGATCAGGCTGGGAGCCTTCTCGTGGCCGCCCAGCCCTGTCGCCGCACTGCTCGGGGCTTGGGAGCAGCCGCTTGAAGGTCTCTCGTTGAGTGGCCTCTGCGGAGGCTCCATCTTCATCTTAAAGCTGCCTGGGGGCAGGCTCTCTCATCCTCAGTTCTGCCCCCACCTCTTCCCCATCCCCAGTGTTTCCAGATAAGTCTGCCCGATGCCCGGGGAGAATGGGGTAAACGAGCACATGGCTGAGAAACCATGTCAGTGAGGTTCTCCCCCCCACAACACACACACCCCATCTCTGCCATTCACTCCCCCGTCCCCACATTCTCCCTTGTTCTCTTCCTGTGCCACCCCCTATTCCCGCCCCTCTTGTCTCTGTCTGCACTGGGGGGCCAGCTGCTGCCAATGGCCGTATTTCCATGTAACTGGTCTAGTCCTGGGGGTTTCAGGGCTCCCCAGCCCCTGCTCTCTAAAGCCATGTCAGGTCCCAGGACTCCTGGGTGCCCGGGGCAGGGACTCACTGATCCATCTAAGGGACCTGCCCTTTCTCTTCCTCCCTCCCCCTGTCCCCCAGGGCCCAGCCACGGCCTCTGTAGACCTAGCTGTATCAGGAACGCCTGGCTGCCTTCTACTGGGAGGCACCTGAAACCAGAGTCTTTAAAAACATCACCGACGTCCAACTTTCTCTGGCTGATGCTCAAGCTCCGGGCTGAACAGCCCCATGAGTCCTGCCCTCAGAGATGGCGGTGGTGTCCTGGCACCTGGGATAGCTTTGCTGCCCACACCCCCCCACCCAGGGCTGGCGGGGGTGGGGGAGGAAGGGCAGCCTACCCAGCCTGTGTCTCACCCCTTCTCCTTGCAGACATCCGGGACAGTGGCGCTAAGCCTGTCATGGTCTACATCCATGGAGGCTCTTACATGGAAGGGACAGGCAACATGATTGACGGCAGCGTCCTGGCCAGTTATGGCAACGTCATCGTCATCACCCTCAACTATCGGGTTGGAGTGCTAGGTATGGTTCCCTGCTGGGTGCCTAGAAGGAAGCCTGGGTTCTCAAGGAGGGAGGAAAGAAAGCTGAGGAGCTGAAAACAGGCCGCCTTGGTTCTCTAGCTGGTGCTAACGACCATGGCCACAACGTTGTTATCCCATAGCCCCTACCCAACTGCCCGGGGCTTCCCCACGGCATCCCTAGGCCCGTTCCTGGAATGTTGAGATGCCACTGGAAATTCAATTCAAACTTCACACCTTCTCTTAGGTCTCCAGCCAGGTCTCTGGTTCCAGACTTTTGCCTGGCTGAGTTTTGTAGAGTCAATTCATTTTCTGGTGTCCTATCCTCATCCCTACCCACCCACCCCACATCCCTAAACACCCCACACATGCACAGATACTCCTTCTAGCCAATCACATATCCATACACCCACGTACCCTCACATGTCCACCGTCCACGCTGCCCACATCCACCAGCATGCATCTATTTCTCGCTCACCCCCCCAAGCACACATACATACCCACACACATACAGACCCCTACTTCTACATCTACAGACCCCCTCACATATATGCACATTCCCCCACCACTCCATACACACTGCACACGTATAGTCTCCCTGATGCACATATCCACATACCCAGATGCCTCTCTACACTCCACATCCACACCGCACACCTACACAGATCTCTCTCACCTTCCATGGACGCGTACACACACACACGTTCCCATGTATCTCTCCCTCCGCATCACTGTATCCACATCTGTGCCCACATACACCACACGTGCCCCCACGCTCACGCTTTCCTCTACCCCCATAATACACTCTACACAAAGACCCACACCCTGCACGTCCACATCCGCGCCCAAACCCCACATATATATACCTTGAATGTACACAGATATTCCTTCCACACATACACGGACAGACCCACGTCCCCCTACACACCCCACATCCACCTCTCCTCCAACAGCCACACACATACCTATGTCCCTCACCTTCCGTGCACAAACACGAACCAGCGTTCCCCTCCCTACACATGCGGGAGCCATGCCTGCACGTCCACACCTCCCCAGCCCACAGTACACAGATACTACGCACATACCCCTCATATCCCTGCTTCCACATCTACATACACATCCCATGCACTATGCTTACACGTCCCCCCTTATACACACACCCACAGGCCCCGATACACGTACCCATATCACATACACACACACACACACACACACACACACACTCACACACTCTTCCTATACACATCTGGCATATATATGTCCAATACATACATATTACATATTCCTACCCCACGAATATACACGCATCCATATCCCCACACCTGGTCATCCATATCCATACACGTATACACACTCATGCACACCCCACACTTACGTATCCCACATACATACATTGCACATTTATTCTACTCTCTCCACACATACATCCCCATACACTCCCACCCATTACACCATCTCCCTCCCACACACACACACTTACTTCCCAAATACCTCCTGATACACACCCATATGCCCTTCCCCACACATACTCTGTCACCCACACGCTTATTTTGGTGATTTAGGCTGCCCCTCTACCCTGTGCCTTCCTTGGTAACTGTTAATGCCTAACTGTGGCCAAGGTCTTGAGGCAAACGAGTGCCTCAGAAAGGGCGACCAAGCACACACGGCCTTGCTCCCTTTCGGATGCTCACCCAGGCCTCTGAGGGCACACGCGGCCCCATAGCCCTGGAGTGGCACAAAGAAGCCAACTTCCTGCCCGGAGGGCTGGGGTCCTGAGCCCCAGTGGGTGTCTGGGCTGTTTCTCAGGTCTGCAGGCCTGGGTGCTGAACGAGCAATTAGGCACGGCTTACTCCAGGGCTTGTTGGCTGACAGGACCCTATTTTAATTTGCTTTTGAGTATGTGGCTTTGGTAGTTGGCATCCCAGAGGCCCCAGAGCTGCGTTTCACTTCTGGGTGCATCTACGTACACGGAAAGGCAATCTTGTCTTGACTTCCCCTTAATACTATGTGGGATAGCAAGACACCTTTTGGGGGTTCAGACGAGAGAAATGATATTCCCGGAAAAAAGTGGAGCCTGCGTTCCCTTCAGCGGCATCTGGATGCTGGGTGTGACATATGCAGGGCGTCTCCCTGGCCTCTCCACAGTCTAGTGGGCTTTGGGTTTCATGGTTCTGCCACTGCTCCTCTGTCTCTCTGAGTTGCCACAGACATCATGGCAAGGCCCTGTTCTGTAAGCTTTTCTGGCCTGTTGAGAAAGGGGATCTGAGTCTCTGATAGTAAAAATGGTACCATGAAGGTGGCTGCAAACCCACATGCTTGGGCTGCATAGTTCCTGAAGAGTAATGCGTATACAGACGTAATCACACACAGAGACACAGGCACAAGTGCATGGTAGTTGAAGGCCAGAAGTAACTGTGTTACTTTATTTTCTAAATGAGAGTGACAGGAAATATTCAACTCAGTTGCTTTTAAAAATTATCAAGACAAAGCTCCAGTCTCTAAGGATCAATGGAAAGCACGGAGAATACTAAGAATATGCTTCAGTTCCAGATGATCGGACCAGGTAGGAATGAAACAAAAGAGAGAGTGGAGCATCGGGGGAAAAGAGAGGAGAAAATAAGGAAGAGAAGGAAAGGACGGGAAAGAGAAAAGAGGATAAGAGTGACACACAGAAAGGAGGCAGAAAGGAGACAGAGGAGAGACTCAGGATTTGGAGTGTCAGTTGGGAGCTGTGGGCTGCACGGAAGGCTATTATTGCTGGCGAGCGCTCCCTATGATATCCTGGTTTGCTGATTACTTCACAACCCTTCAATTGCTCTAATCCTTAAGCTTGTATATCAGAAGTTCTTAACCTTTTGGGGAGTCTTGGACCCCTTTGAAATTCTGATGAAAACTATGGACTCTTCCCCCCAAAGATGCATGTGTGCGCGTGCGCGCACACACACACACACACACACACACACACACACACACACTTACAGAACTTATTTAATGGATCCCACTGAAACTTATCCACGAAATTCAGGTTAAAAGACCCCACCACCACCACCACCTTATAACCTCCTCTCGTTTGGATAACCAGAACAGCACATCTCGGGGTAGGAGTTTTATTCTTTGGGCTTAAATAGTTAATGATCAAACTAATATTACCCAAACCTCAGAAGGAGCCATAAACTGAGATTTGGCCAGAAGTTCCCCACCACTTCCTGTGTACCCTTTAGTGCCTGCTCTGGAACACAAATGTAATCAATAAGCCGCTGATTGGATTCTGGGTACATTCAAGATGTTTTTGTCTCTTGGCGCCAGATTTAGAACACGGGTTTGTCCCTGAATCTTGGGGATTTTGCTGTAGAGCTGAGGCTTTGTTGTTTTGTTTCCCAAAACATCCCAGAACAGGTGGCCAGTTTTGGACCTCAATTATATGCATTCATTCACCCTCCCTCCCATCAGCTTCGCTGAGCCCTGAGCCCAAACAGACGGTTTCCTCCAAGGTGCTTCTTTAGACATCTTGGTGATTCATGTATTTGGAGAATGTCACAGGCTATTCCATGGATTCCCATCCAAGGCAGAGGGGTAGCTATAATTGGAGAAGCCCCCACTGGGCTTGAGACCAACAAAAGAAAGGGACCCCAGCAGGATACAGGATGTGGGTATCCCTGGGGCTGAGGAAGTAGGGGCTTGCCGAGTTTTATTCTGGGTTTCAGAATTTAATCCTACATTCTTGCTCAGGTACCCTTCAGGCAAGCTGAAAACCTGGTAAATGTCAAGCCTTGGGTGACACAGATACCTGGTTTTGATACAATGTGCCAGATTCCCCTGTCTTCTGTTGACAAGCAGCTTACCATGCACTGCAGTATAAACTTGGGCCCAGGGAGACTGGCTCAGATTTGCTCTAACAGTTTATGGGGTTTGGTGTTTCAGCCCTCATTCTCACATGGTTTCTGTGGGTGACTGAGTTACTGGGGAGGTAGTAGCGAGTGATCGCTCTCCCAGACTGACAGGTTTTTGTGTGCTTGTGGTCGGCGACGTTTGCTGTATCATCTGCCTGAGACTGTTGCATAGAGCACTTCAAGCAGGACGCTTGTAGTAGGATGGTTGGCATGACATCATCCACAGGCTTCAGTGCCTCTTATCCTGAGGTTTGTGGGATCTGAGGGAGCAGAGAGTGATGGTCAACTCCTCCACCCAGCCCTTTCAGACCTTTGTTTCTAACCCAGGAGATTGGTACATGTTGGAGAAATCTACTGCATCCAAATGCAGGCTCTTCCTGCTGGTTAGGACAGACGTATTTGACACATTTCACTGAACGATACCTTGGCAAAGACTGAAGCCAAGTCTGCTATTGCGAAAATAAGAGAAAAGGAAGAGAGAAAACGGGGGAAGGAGAGAGGAGGGAGAGAGGACAGGCAGGCTAAGAGAAACACATAGTGATTTTTGCTGGAGGGTCGCAAGGCTTGGACAGCTGGGATGGATCTTGGTCAGCATACTTTAAGACTTGCAGGAGCAACTTCAGCTTGTGAATGAGCCAGGCAAAGGAGAAGCTGGTTCTCTTGCCTAGAGGAACAAGAGCTCCTCCGTTCATCCTCATTCAGGCTTTCTCTAATTCCTTCTCATTTCCTCATCGGGAACCTGGGGCTAAAGAGGGCTTGTGACTAGGTCCTGGGAGGAATAACTAAGTACTTTACATACTTAATTGCACCAAAGGTAAATTAATAACACACTTGAAGAGGGTGAAATGAGCTCTTTTACAGAAACTAGAAACAAAAGGACTCAAGAAAGACAGTGATGGGGTCTTGTGCCTGCTTGAGTCTGTTTAAGGTCAGCTTCTGCCCGTGGACTACCAGGACCGTCAGAGAACTCTCTGTGAGCTGAGGGAGCCTCCTCAAACATGGCCTCCCACAAAGTTGATCCCAGGGGCTACGAATGAGCTTTTAACTGTGGGGTCAAAAAATACTCACCCAGGTATAGGTTTCCAATGTGTAGGAGCACCACAGCTACCCACTTGGAAAGAACCTTTCTAACAGCCTAGGACAGGAGAAGATAGAGCCTTCCAAGGAGCCTAAGGATCAAGGAAAAGAGAAGAAATGAAGCAGCAAGATCAGACTAAAATGGAAGCAGGGTGGGGGGGGAATATAGGACATCTCTGTGGGATAGCCAGCAGGTGGGCGGGAAGGTAGTTGCCATGGCAACAAGTCTCCACAGCAGCAAATCCCAGCAGGTGGGTGGGAAGGTAGTCTCCATGGTGACATGTCTCCTCAGCAGCAAATCCCAGTGGGTGGGCAGGAAGACCTGTTTCTGTGGTAACCGCTCTGCACTGACTTCCCCATTTCTCCACTAGACGAAAAAGATGGTCTAACCCAGTGGTTTTCCAACTTTAGCAGGCCTCAGAATTACCTGGAGAGCTTGTTAAACACACGGATTGCTGGGCCCCATCCCCAGAGTTTCCGATTCATTAGGTCTTGGAGGAGGGGAAAGTGAGGACCTGCCGTGGGAATGAAGAGAAGGGGGCATCCGAGACCCTGGAAGGAAGTGGAAATGGACGAACTTGGACAGGAGGGGCAAGGAGGGCTTAGGAATTGTAGCCTCTTGGGATCTTCACTTCCTCCAGAGACAGAAGGATGGGGAAAGAGAAGTAACTATAGATGTGTAATGTGCTGAGCATATTCGAGATGCTTATGTTCCTTTTATCCTTGTTACAACCCTTTGAGGTATTTTATCCCCATTTTACAGAAGAGGAAACTAGAGCCCAGAGATTCTCAATAACTTGCCTAAAGCTACATGGCCAGTAAGTGGTAGAGCCAAGACTCAAACCAAACTGACTCCAGGGTCCCTGCTCTTTCCACTCTATCTTGCCACGTGCTAGGGTAATGTCCCGGCTGGTACATCAGGGCAGAGGATGCTGGGTCCTGGTCATTTGCAGTTCCTGCAGTTTAAGTCTCCCAGCTGGAGACATCCCTTTTGAACGGTTTGGAGACCTCGCCTTCCAAACTGGAGAATGGGTGGGAGGTAGGAAGCCGATCCTTCCTATAGTGATGGCACTGGTCCTTGCAGAAAGGAGCAATGGTTAATGCTAGCTGGGTGGAAAGAGCTGCGCTGCATGCTCATCCTCCGTCCTCATGCCCCCTACTGTCACCGTCATCCAAATCCTCCATCCCTCCACCTTCACTGTCCTCGTGCCCTTTGTTGAATCCAGGTTTCCTGAGCACTGGCGATCAGGCTGCCAAGGGCAACTATGGGCTCCTCGACCAAATCCAGGCCCTCCGCTGGGTGAGCGAGAATATCGCCTTCTTCGGTGGCGATCC
The DNA here is from genome assembly GCF_949752795.1 of Hyperoodon ampullatus. Taxonomy (NCBI): domain Eukaryota; kingdom Metazoa; phylum Chordata; class Mammalia; order Artiodactyla; family Ziphiidae; genus Hyperoodon; species Hyperoodon ampullatus. The sequence continues at coordinate 60,512,016 of NC_136913.1, forward strand.
CCGCCGTATCACCGTCTTTGGCTCGGGCATTGGCGCGTCCTGTGTCAGCCTCCTCACGCTGTCGCATCACTCTGAGGGTGAGTAGCTCTTGGAACGAAACAGGAACTAGACAAGTGCTGGCCACTGACCCTGAGCCCCAGTCCCTCCAGGGTGCCCAATTCCATGTCCCAGGAGCATCCAGGGGGGTCAGCAGCCCTCACCTGCCAGCTCGGTGTCCCTTTGGGGAGAAGTGGAAGGGAAATGTTTCTCGAGGGGAGGATGTAATTCTCCCACTGTGAGAGAGGGAAGGAGAGAATCCCATTTACATCTTGAGAAAGGAATGTTCTCCTGATGTGGGAGTCTTATTGAGGAACGTGGGAGTAGAATGTCTCTCTCTGAAGGACAGCGGCTCTTTTTGGGTGGGGGGAAGTCTTTCCGTGTGGGAAAGACACATGACTTCGGGTAGAGCTCTAGAGAGGAAATTAGATTTTAGGTGTAAGAAACATTCTCTGCCTTTCGCGCTGAAGAACAAGTCTGTGCAAGATGGGAACTGCCCTTGACGGGGTGGGGGGTGGGGAGGGCGATGGGACCGAAGTGAGGATTACAAACCTGCGGGTGGGCTTTGCCTGAGGGATGGCGAGCTCTTATCAGACTCCAGACCAGACCTCTCCCGCCCCCGGGCTATACAACCCCCTCTAAGGGAGACTTTCATTTTTAGCCCGAAGGGAAACCTCTCTCCTTGCTGTGGGTCCCCCTGCCAGTGACCTTTCCAAGGGGGCCAAATAGGGCCTTTTTTTTTGCTCAGCAGGAAGCGTTCTCTTCATTCTCTTCACCTCTGGACTATAAGAGCCCTTTCTACCTCTGAGAGGCAAAGATGAGCTTCTCACAAAGAAGAGATTTTCCCAAAATAAGTGTCCTTCGCCAAGATAAGGAAGGCCGTAAGAGAGGACACGGATTTTTACTGAAATCAACCTTATGAGTTAGTGATATTCTAACAGAAAGACTTGCAGTCTCTCTTTGAAGAAGGCCTGTCTTTCTGAAGGAGAAAAATCACCTTCTCTGACCTAGAAATTCTGTCTCTATCCCTCCAGGGACTCCGTGAGGGAAGACTAAGGTGGGATGTAGGGAATGTCGGATGTACATCCCTCCTTTAGAATATGTTTCTAGGTGACAGTACAGGAACAGGAATTCCTTTTTTCCACCAAGGAGGGTGAAGTGACTAGTTGTGAGGGTGCCCCTGTTTGGAAAGAGGAACGGTGCCTCCTCTGATTAGGGACTATTTCCCTGGGAGGAGAAGGCCTTTCTTGGTGTGCTGCTATTCGCTGTCTCATAGGGGGCTTGTGTCCCTGGAGACCTGGCTGCTTTAAAGATTTATTCTCTTGGGACTTCCTCGGTGTTCCAGAGGTTAAGACTTTGCCTTCCAGTGTAGGGGGTGCGGGTTCGATCCCTGGTCCAGGAGCTAAGATCCCACATGACTCGTGGCCAAAAAACCAAAATAGAAAACAGAAGCAATATTGTAACAAATTCAATAAAGACATTTTTTTTAAATCTAAAAAAAAAAAAGATTTATTCTCTCTGTTTTTCTGTAACTGATTAATGGAGAATACTCTTTCAAAAAGTGAGATTCACTTAAGTACTCATCTATATTTCTCTCCCTCTCTTTTTCACCCGTGCAAACTCCCTTTCTCTCTCTCTCTCTCTCTCTCTCTCTCTCTCTCTCTCTCTCTCTTTTGGCCACACCATGCGGCATGCAGGATCTTAGTTCCCTGACCAGGGATCGAACCCGTGGCCCCTGCATTGGGAGCATGGAGTCTTAACCACTGGACCACCAGGGAAGTCCCGTAAATTCCCTTTCTCTTAGAGGAACAGAACTGTGCACCTGAGAGCCAGGTTCTCCCTTACTTGGGAACGTTGGGGCCAGAGAGAGAATGATACCTTTTTTCCCTAGGGGGGAAGAATCATCTACTTTTTGAGTTTGGGGGACTGGTTCCCTCTCACCTAGGGGGAAATCTGGATCTGAGGCATCAGTAGCTTCAGGAAAAGGAAAGTGTCTGTGGAGGTTACAGCCTGGGAGGGCACGTTCCCTGGAGACTTTCAGACCATAGGGCCTTTGCCCTCGGGAATCTTTCCCTAAACTCTCAGAATGTGAGGCTCTCTCCTGCCTGCATTTCTCATCTCTCATGAAAAAGACCCCTTTGTGGTGGAAGCGCCAGCTCCCTGGTGGTGTGCTGGCACAGAGCTGGGCCCAGCTGGGCAGGAAGCAAGAGGGGAAGACAAGGAGAGATAAAGAGAGGGAGCATAAGGAAGCTGATGTCTGGGACCCAAGGGGTTAATTCTTCCTGGCGTTTCCTTAACCCCCAAGTTACCAACCATCACCCAGAACAAGGAAGCAAGAAGCAGGCAGGGGACCAGTCAGGAAAGGAGCCCAACAATCCCTCCTCTCGTCCTAACCCATCATTCTAGCCGAAAGGGTTACTCGTCCTTTGCAGTCCATTCAACCCAGAGGGCAGCCTCAGTAACAAAGGAATGAGGAGGTGTTCAATCTGTCCCCCAGGGACAAGCAAGGGAGGCTTAGGCTGTGAGAGACATGACAGATCTGACCTGGTGCTGCTTATTTTCTATAGGGCTTTTCCAGAGGGCCATCATCCAAAGTGGTTCTGCTCTGTCCAGCTGGGCTGTGAACTACCAACCAGTGAAGTACACCAGCCTGCTGGCAGACAAGGTAGGCTGTAACGTGCTAGACACCGTCGACATGGTGGACTGTCTTCGGCAAAAGAGTGCCAAGGAGCTGGTAGAGCAGGACATCCAGCCTGCCCGCTACCATGTGGCCTTTGGCCCCGTGATTGACGGTGATGTCATTCCTGATGACCCGGAGATTCTCATGGAACAGGGCGAGTTCCTCAACTATGACATCATGCTAGGTGTCAACCAGGGTGAGGGGCTCAAGTTTGTGGAAGGGGTGGTGGACCCTGAGGATGGTGTCTCTGGCACTGACTTTGACTACTCAGTCTCCAACTTTGTGGACAATCTGTATGGCTATCCTGAGGGTAAGGACACCCTGCGGGAGACCATCAAGTTCATGTACACAGACTGGGCAGACCGTGACAATCCTGAGACCCGCCGTAAAACACTGGTGGCGCTCTTCACTGACCACCAGTGGGTGGAGCCCTCAGTGGTGACAGCTGACCTGCACGCCCGCTATGGCTCGCCTACCTACTTCTACGCCTTCTACCATCACTGCCAGAGCCTCATGAAGCCTGCTTGGTCAGACGCAGCTCATGGGGATGAAGTACCCTACGTTTTCGGCGTCCCTATGGTAGGCCCCACTGACCTTTTCCCCTGCAACTTCTCCAAGAATGACGTTATGCTCAGTGCTGTCGTCATGACCTACTGGACCAACTTTGCCAAGACCGGGTAAGGAGAAATTGGGGGGTTCTTCTTTGGGACCCCAGCATGCCCTCCCCTCTGCTCCTCTACCCAAACCTCTTCCATCATCTCCCTTCCTAAGACAGTCCCCAAATCTTGATTTGTAACCCCTTCATCCCTCTTCCTACGTCCCCCTTTCTAGTCTTTCATGCCATTTCCTTCCCTTAAAAATTTTTCTTGAGGCTCAGAACTCAGCATTAAGATTGAGCAGGAGTGAGAGTTACTGGCAGCACTATGGGATTCAAGGTTAGATGGTCGGAGGCCATGTGAAGTGGGAATAAAGTACATTCAGAAAGAGCTTTTAAAGGGCTCTCAGAAAAATTAGGCAGCTGAAAAGATTGATGGGTGCCCTGTAGCTTGTGAGAAGAAGCAGCGTCCTATAGGTTGATCTCACAGGATGGGCGTAGGGAAGGATGAAATGGTTTCCATGATGCCACGGGCAATAGGAGTTCAAGGCCTGGGGACAAACAGGGGTATGGACAGAGGGAAGGACCCTGAAAAAGATGGAAATGGTGGGACATTTTGGACTGGGAAAGGGGTTTAGGGCTGGGTGTGAGAGGAAGAATCCTGGACCCTTTCCTCGTCTAGGTAGAGTGGTGACCCCAGATTTCCATGTGGTATTTCAGGGATCCCAACAAGCCGGTCCCCCAGGACACCAAGTTCATTCACACCAAGGCCAACCGCTTTGAGGAAGTGGCCTGGTCCAAATACAATCCCCGAGACCAGCTCTACCTTCACATCGGCCTGAAGCCAAGGGTCCGCGATCATTACCGTGCCACTAAGGTGGCATTTTGGAAGCACCTGGTGCCCCACCTATACAACCTGCATGACATGTTCCACTACACGTCCACGACCACCAAAGTGCCGCCCCCGGATACCACCCACAGCTCCCACATCACCCGCAGGCCCAATGGCAAGACCTGGAGCACCAAACGGCCAGCCATCTCCCCCGCCTACAGCAACGAGAACGCCCAAGGGTCCTGGAACGGGGACCAGGATGCAGGGCCGCTCCTGGTGGAGAACCCTCGTGACTACTCCACTGAATTAAGCGTCACCATCGCCGTGGGGGCCTCCCTCCTCTTCCTTAATGTCCTGGCCTTCGCCGCCCTCTACTATCGGAAGGACAAGCGGCGTCAGGAGCCCCTGCGGCAGCCCAGCCCTCAGAGGGGAGCCGGGGCTCCTGAATTGGGAGCTGCTCCCGAGGAGGAGCTGGCAGCACTGCAGCTGGGCCCCACCCACCACGAGTGTGAGGCGGGTCCCCCCCATGACACCCTGCGCCTCACTGCACTGCCCGACTACACGCTGACCCTGCGGCGCTCCCCTGATGACATCCCACTCATGACCCCCAACACTATCACTATGATCCCCAACTCCCTGGTGGGGCTGCAGACATTGCACCCCTATAACACCTTTGCCGCAGGGTTCAACAGTACCGGGCTGCCCCACTCACACTCCACCACCCGGGTATAGCTGCAGCCCAGAGCACAGCATATATCCCGGCTCTGTCCCTCCCGGATCCACGAACACACACACACACACACACACACACACACACACACACACACAGAGACATATATGTATACGCACGCACCCACACCCGACAGCAGACCCACCTGCACAAACATAGACAGATGTGGGCATGCACCCGCATGTGCAACAACACAAATAAGGAAGTAAACCTGAACAAACCCTTCAAATGGGGACGCAAACGAGTCCTTGGGGAACCGAGGACCCGTGGAACAGCAGCTGAAGCCGGCTCCCCGAGCCTGACCACAGACACTACTGGGGAGCCTGAAGCACCAGCTGGACACCCCCTTGGTGCTCGCCTTCCACCTCTCTTGGAACTGCACCACCGACCAACTCCAGACTTGGGAGCTTTAAAGAGCAGAGTAGCTCTTTCTCCCCCAGACTTGGTCTTTTTTCTGGGTCTTGTTTTTGTTGATTTTTAAAAAAAATTTTGGAACAAATGCTTCTCCAACCGATGGGTGCAAAGAAGCTCCGGAAGGGAGGGCTTCAGGCCCAGGTCTCTCTGGCTCTGGAACTCCCAGTGCTCACACAATCCGACCAAGGAACATGGCCCCCAAGAAAGAAACAGTTTCCAGCAAAACCATGGGGAGAAGGAGGAAGGGGCTCTCATTGGATGGGGTTGGAGGGCCTTAGGGGGCAACTTGCCAGCCACCTCTGTATCTCTGTGGAGGGCTGCAGAGACCACAGGGTGACCTGCGTCCCCCAGAGGCCAGGAGCATCGGCCTAGATATACCAGGCAGGGGACTGCAGATTTGGTGAAGGAGGTTTTGTGGAGGCCATGTGATTATCGGTGCCCCGGGTACAATCTGGGTTCTGCCTCTGCCCTTGGGGTAATGCTATCAGAAATTCGCCCCATTTTCTTTACAGAGTCTCTTTTGTGTCTGTCATTTCTCTTTCAAAAAGGTGGTGTTTTTTGTTGTTGTTGGCTTTTTTTTTTTTTTAAAGAAAAGTTCTTAAAACACTAACGGAAACCCACGGAGTTTGTCCTTTGTAAAAATTTTAAACACAGTGTCTTGATATAAAAATAAAACATCCAGTTAGCACTCCCAACCTGCCTCCCTTGCACAGGCCTTGCCCAACAGACCTCCCGGCAGGGCGCCTCCCTCTGCATCCCGTGCCTTTAAGCTGATACAAGTCTGGGCAGCACACTACCGGCCCCCTGCATGAAGGCCTCTCCAATCTTAATCAGGTTGCAGTCCCCACCCCCCTGCCCCTCCCCCCCCACCAACGCTCTGGGTTCCTGCAGCTGAAGCCTTCTCTCAGCACCTCGGGCCTCCTAATGAAACATCAAAAGAAACACTTCCTTCTTCACTGCACCACTCTGCTGCCGCCGCCACCACCCGCTGCTGCCTCTGTCACTGCCACCATTGCCACCACCCTGCCCTCGTCCTGGACTGGGGGCTGGGAGGAGGTCTGCCCTCTAACGTGCTGAAATTCTTTTTCGTGTCTGAATCCAGTGCAGCATCAGATATGTGGACTCCCTGGCCTTGGGTGACTGACAGAGCAGGGGCCCTCTCCTCCCCAGAGATACTGGTTTCCTGGTCTATGAATTAGAATTGGAGAAGTCACTGGGGCTCTGGGAGCATTCCTCTCCAGGATGGTGATCAGTGGCTCCCTGTCAACCCTGGGGGACAGATTCAATGGGCTCCACAGAGTTAGCATTATGGTATCGTATTATTCTCAGTGACTTGAAGGACTGAACCAGGAGTCTGCTCATCAAGTGTGACAGTTGGGTGGGGTTGCTGACACCTCAGAAACCAGGAATAGAATTCTTCAAAGTGACCCTGACAAAATGAGGGAGATGAACCAACACAACAGGATGATGTTCAGAGGGCACAAACACAAGGCAGTACAAAGACCAAAATCGAGGACTAATATACTAATATGGTACGTGGGGACAAGAGAGATGGGCAATGATTGACTTGACCCAGCTTAGTTAAAAAAGAAAAAAGAACTGGGGGGAGGCTGGCAGGGTGGGTCATGAGTTGAATGAGTCTGAGTCCGTAGTGTAGAACTGGTTTTCTCTTCCCTCCCTGCTCCCTCCCACCCTCTTCTTTCTCTTCCTCCCTCCCTCCCTCCCTTCCTTCCTTCTTTCCAAAACTAACTCAAATACTAGCATATCATAACAAAAATTTAGGATGGAGTCACTGGGAAGTAATCAGAGTCCGAATTTTTAGAATTAGAAGTAACCTCAGAGTCATGTAGTCCAACCCACTTATTTTATAATTGGGTAAATGGGCTCAGAAAAGCACAATGTCACAGTGTTAGAAACAGATCTGGAATGCAGTCCAGTAACATATGACCTTTCTCATGGTCCTCAACTTTCTCCACTCTACCTAGTATTTGTTAGGCCTTTGAAGACAGTCGTGGGTCTGCCCTTGGTCAACACATTTTCAGTATATGTGGAAAAGCTGCAGAGGGTCTGGAGAAGAGCAAAAACAATGTGCCAAAGGACTAGGGTTTGTCTGTTTTTTTAATTTAGAAAGGAAGAAGCTGATGAAGTAACATTCAATAATTGTAGAGCACCTACTATATGACAAGTGTGCTATACCATCTTCAAAAATGTACCTCCTAAATCAGGACAGAGCTGGTGATCTCTTCTCCATTTCTTCTGAGACAGATAGAGGGGAAAAGATTGTTAGACACAAGGCAAAACTTTGCTGTAGATAGGAGCTGATCACGGCACGTAGTAAGTCCTCAATAATAGTTGCCAAATTGAGTGAATGACTAAGGGAAGCAATGGTGCTCACTTTCCTGAAGGCAGAGAGGGCTGGGTTACGTGACCATTTTAGATCAATTCAGAGTCTTTGTTGTCATGATCCTTTCATTGCTCCATGTCGGATATTACCAAATTGGGCCTCCTCTTCTGGGGTGTGTGTGTGTACCTCCAAATTAGGAGGCTTTCTAGTTGGGAAGATTTAGACATTGCTTCTCCTCTAAGAACTCAAGGTGCCATAGCAAACCCAGCTCCAATCCTATTTGGGACCCATCAGTGAGAGATTACAGGTGGTCTTCACACCTTCAAAAGGTCTGAGTGACCTCCAAGGCAGGCAGGGTTTCAGTCTAATTGACAGTCAGTGCTGTCCCGGGGTGCCTTGAGTGTTCTTGGCCCCCTTGTTGACCGCCAGCCCTGAGCCCAGCTAAAAAAAGTCCAGGTTCTTGTTTAAAGGGCCGAAGGTATAGTTGTATTTGATTTCACACTGCAAAAATCATTAGTGCCTAGACCAGGTCCAGCCTGCATCCCTAGATTTATCTAGTTTCTATATTAGTCATTTGAGGAGCTGGACATAGCTATCTTGGGATCTGAACTTGTGGTGTGTGTGTGAAGGGCCAGAGGTTGGTCACTGTGGAAAATCTCTGTTGGAAGTGAGGATGGTTATCAGGACTGTAGGCCAGGCCCTGTGCTGGTTTATATACCATGAGGGATAAAACATACCCCTTTTGGTGTGCATACTGTCAGGAAGACAAAACTGAACTATGATCATATGAGTGACATGCATAATCTCTGTGACTTCAATTGTATGATAAAGGTTACAGGAGTTACAGAAATTGCAAGAAAGGCTATGATGAGATCTGGGTGGATGGGTGGAATAGTGGGCATTCCAAATTGGGAGAAAGTCCTCAGCCAGAGCATGGAGATAAGGTCTAGATGTGCTTGAGGAGCAGTGAGGGAACTGACTTGACCGAAGTAGAGGGTTCAAGTTAAATGGTGGGAAATCAGATTGGAAAGGCAGGTTGTGGAGGTCTTCATAACAGCTGAGGAGTTTGGATGTTACCAGATGAGTGATGTGGCGCCCTTTTTCATTTGCTAATAGTTTTACAGAGAGGAATCAAAACCTCCTAGGCAACCCTTGTGTTCCTTCTCTTCTGCAAAGAGAAGGATTTTCAAAGTCAAAGGGACAAAGTGAGCCCCAGAGAGAGGCTCCTCAAGGCAGTCTAGTCCCAGAGAGCCTTTAGCTGCTCTGAGCAACTCCATCTCATAGTTTAGGTCAATAACAGCCCAGGGCATTATGATGACCTGCAGCTCAAGTTGCAGGACAACTGGTGATGTCTTTGAAAACCCCATGGAGGGTGAAAGGGATGCACACTGCCGTGTCACTGAGATCAACGAGTTAAATATTGATTGAAGGCAAGATTCGAGAACCAATTATTAAAAGGAGGATCGGTGAGCACTTACAAACGGAAGAGAAGATCACTCAGCCCCTGCATGGATTCAGGGAAAACAAATCATTCCCCACTCAAGCTCATTTCCTTTGATAGGGTGACTCGATGGGCAGATGAGGAGAATGCTACCCCTACAATGTATTTGGAGTTCAATAAAACGTTCTCTCACCATACTCTTGAGACAATATAAAGAAATGTGGGGATTCTAAGCGATTCTTAACCAGTTGAACGACCACACACAAAAGGGTTCTTTCTGTTTTAATGTCACTAGATCAAATTTGAAAATTACGCATAGCTGGGAGAGAGAGGGCCAAAATGTGAGATGACAGAATAAGAATTCGTAGAGCTGTCAAGAGGCTGGTATGATATATACCAGTCATGAGGCTGGACTCGCTATAGCAAAATCAAAGTTTACAGGGACAAATATGAAGTCACCTATTTGAATTCCAAAATGTAACAGGACAACCGTAGGAAGTGAGAGATGTTGCTTAGAGGGTTTTAGAATAAATGAAAACTCATCATGATCCATGAGTCAAAAGCACGGTTTGGTTGTTACAAAAAGTATTGTGACCTTGGGCTGTATTAATAAGAGTATAACATCCAGAATAAAGGAGGTGATCATCTTGTGCTACTCTGCGCTGGTCAGACCACACCTGAGGTCCTCCGTTCAATGCAGGCATCACACTTCAAAGGAAATGTCAACAAAAGTATAGCCAGAGAAAGAGTGGTGAGAATAGTGAGGGGACTAGCAAATCCCCAGAGAAATTTGTCTACTGTCAGCAAATCATTACTGGGCTCATGGTGAAGAGGAAGCTGTAGATTTATTCTGTGTATGACTCCAAGGGCTCTGAGATCTAATGGGTGGAAGTTACAGGAAAGCAGATTTTGGTTCAACAGAGGGAAGAGGCTTTTTTCTTTCCTTTTTATAATGAAAAAAATGATAATAAAAGTTTTGGCTCATGATTCCAGCCTCTTGAAGTCCTTTAAAAATTTATTACCAACAGTTTCAAAAACAGAAAATAAAAAATTTCCTAATCTCAACAGCCTGATATAAGCATTTCGCTGTGTTTAGGAAGAACTTTCTAATGATTAGTAATAGTCTCTGAAATTAGAATAGACTACCCCAAATGGTAGGCAGCTCGCCATCACCAGAGATATTCAAACAGTGACTGGACAATCACTCCATGTGGGTGATTCAAAGGCAAAAAAGCATCTGATAAAGGACTGTGCCGGATGACCTCTAGAGTTACTGGGATTCTATGATACGTGAGCTGGAGAGTCTCATGATAAAGTATTCAGAAAAATATTACTGGAGTCTCTGTGCAGGGCAGGCTGGAAGCAGAGATAGTAAATGGTTGGGAGGTACCTACTTTGAGGGCCACAACGATTTTCACCTCTGGCCCCCACCCCTACCCCTGACTTGAATCCCCAAATTACAGTGTCAGAAGCTGACTTAATGATTGCCTAATTCCTCACCCTTATGATCTGATGCTTGATCCCCTCTGCAACCTCTTTGCCAATAGTTATCTTGCCTCTCTCTGTTTAAATACCTCCAGTGATGGGAATATCTTGTCCTTTCAAAGCCGACCATTGCATAACATTTGGTCATCTTGAACCATCATAAAGCTCTTCCTTAGGTTGAGTCAAAATATGTTTACCCAGAGCACATGCCTTTTGTCCCTCTTATCGAGCAAAACAAGATGACTCTTTCTTATATATGATGAAGCATCCAATATTTGAAAACTTGATCCGGATCCACCACATCCCCTCTTGGATCCCTTCTCCAGGTTCATAGACGATGATTCTAAAATCCCCTCACACTCCTGGTCTCCGTCTTTTGTGCATGCTCCAGGTTGCTAATGCCCCTGTTCTTGTGTGGTGTCCAAGGCTAAAGACGGTCCTCCACTGTGGTCTAATGAGCAGAGAAGAAAGCACAACTGTAATCTCCCACATCCTAGCCCTGAATTCATTAGCATTGCAGGCAGCTAATGTCAAAAATAATGAGCCTACAGGCACCTCAATCACCTGAAACCTTTTCACACAGAGTCACGTCTCTCCTCCCTTGCACTGAAGCATTTGGTTTTGATGAACTAGACTATGAAACTTTACATTTCATTTTCCTCGTTCATTATGGCCTCTTGGGATCTTCCTGAAACCAGCGTCATTTACAAATTTGACCAGCATGCCATCAATGTCCTGATCCAAGTCGTTAATTAAACTACTGGACAGGCCAGGGACCTCCCTTCAGGCCTCCAAAGATCCACTAGTCACCGGCTGTGAATACACCTTTACTGTCCCATCTTCACCCCACATTTTTTCTTCTTATCCACAAGGACATCTCACACCAGGACATTCTTAAATAAAGTAAGATTGCATTCTGAAATCCTCTTTGGAAACAAGGGAAGGGGGAGAGAATGGAGCAGAGATGAAAGGAGTTTGACCTTTAGATCTTCCCCTCCCTTTTCCCCAGTCCCATGATGAGTTCCATGACCTCAGTCTCCAGGAAGGAATTTCCAGCCACCAGCTCAGGTAGAGAAAGTTGAAAGAACTGAATTTAGGGTCAGAAAAACTGCATTCAGACCCTTCTCCGCCTCTTCCCAGCTGTATGACCATGGGCAAGTTCTTTAACTTCTCTGAGTCTGTTTGCTCACCTGTAAAACAGGGATGATAACACCTACCTCACAGGGTTGTTGTGAGGATTAAATGGGAAAATGGATGTGAATGTGCTTTGTAAACTGTAAGCACCATACAAATGTAAGATATTGTTATCATTATTTATTGAGTGCCTACTCTGTTCATCAGTACAGGGTATAAAAAAGATACATAAAATATGGTCGTTGCCCTTGGGGAGCTCATAATTTTGTAGGGGAGACATGTTCACAAACAACTATAACATAAAGTAGAAGAATAGGGCAAATGGCACAAGTTGTTATGGTAACTTAGAAAAGTGGAGGTCCCTTCAGACTGGGGGAAATGAAGGAAGGCTTCATGGAGCTCTATCTGCACCTCAACAAGTGGCTTGGATCTGACAGATAGAAACAGCTGAGAGTGGACAGAATTCCAGGTGGAGGAGCCTGGGAATGGGGATTTATGGAGCGTGTCCGAGGGGCTGGAAGCAGTCCTGTTTGACTGTAAGAGGCCATGAGGCTGGTTGGCCACATCACAGCTTGTTTAGACATGGTCATTCCTAGCATGCCCATGACAGAGCACTGAGCCCTTCAGAAGGGGGCCCAGGATTTGAGCAGAGCCGCCGAGGTTTGATGTCTGCTACTCCTCAGCTGACCACCTTGAAGAAAAACAACTCTTCTGGAGGGTGGAGGCATCTGAAATGATTCCAGGAAAGTCCCATTTTCCTTATCTGCCGCTGAGAAATAGGTCTCCGGGAAGGGTGAGGACTGAGGCTGCATTTAAATCCTTGGAATCTTCAGCTGGAAGATTAAAGATTCAAGCGTTTTTATTGAATGAGAGTTATCCACCATATCTGAAAGGCTTCTTATTTTTCAATTCCACGTGGGGAGCGGGGAGGGAGAGGAAAATAGTTCAAGGACTCTCAAGGTCCATTTCCTGCCGGTTTCTTTGGATTTATGGTTATACTTTGGTGCCACCTGGTGTCCGAGATGGAATATAGCAGCCTCCTTCCTAAGTTGAGAGCACTGGACCGCCGCCCAGCATCTAGGATGAGGCAAGCTTCCTTCCAGTAGGGTAGAGTCACTCTGGGGTCTGGGTAACAGAAAAGAAGAGGGAGAAAGGGAAAATGCTGCTCCAGGCAGGCCTCATGGCCATCCTTTCCTCTATCATAAAAGCTCCAGTTTCCCCCAGAGTACCCCTGGAGATGTGTGCTTACCCAAGTACTACAGGACTATGTTTGCTGTGTCCCCCTTCCTCCACCCACCCCCCACTCACACACACTTTCTCACAATGGCTTGAATATCCGTAACAGATGCTACAAGATCTCTCTTTCAGATCTGACCAAGAGACATTGTTGTCAGCCTCTAGGGCGGCCAAGGGAGGAACAGTAAAGAGGTCTGGTTCCCCCATGAGTTCACCTCTGTTTCCTCCCGTGTGAGTTATACTGTTCTAGAATAACTGAGCCCAAACTCTTCCAAGAGAAATCTGTTCCCGGAGGCTATACTTAGGCTTCCTACAGCCCTTCTAAAAGGTTAGGGGAGGGAGAATGGGGGTGCCTCAGAGAGTAGAACACATGGTAGCCCCTTTTGCCCTCAAACCCCATTCCTGAATAGATTCAAAGCGATCGATAAAACTAAAACCGAATTGGTCTGATGATGCCTCACAATGGGGTAATCGTAGAGGGTAGATTGAGGGGTTCGCTTGAATTGGGATGGCCGGAGCTGAGTAAGGACAAGACCGAGCTAGTGAAGAGGTGAATCCCTCTGCCACTGCCTGCATCCTCAGGTACCCCTGAAGGCTGCTTTTCTGTTGTGCCCTCATCTTCTCAGGCACAGCTTTTGCAGGCTCCTCTGAGTGCTGGGAATCCTGGGAAGCTCTCAGTTTGGATTATGGATTGTGGCTGGGAGACTGAAAATGGCTGAAGTGCAAATGGAAGGAATCAGCTAGATTAGAATGCTTCCATTCTCAGATCACTACTTTTATATGTCCCAGCTCTTCCCTGGTCCCTGCAATACAGGGCGGCATGAGTGGAGGCCCCCTAACGGGACTGGCCAATAAGTTTAAAAATCCCTTTTTATCCTGTAGTTTAGCTACAACTGGGTTGCCAGTTTTTTTTTAAGTAACATCTGCTAGGAAACAGATAAGAAGACTAATAAAAGAACATACAAACAAATGGGTTTAGGGGTTAACTAACATTCCTTATCCTATCCTGGATCAGCTAAAGTCTAACTGTAGGTGAACTTACCTGGTGCAAAGTACAGGGAACCCAACAAAGTCCTTTTGTGTCAGGGCAACCTTGCAAAACAGGTGAGAAGCCAGAAGTTAGATCAAGCTGCCTAGACTTTAGCCTAACATAGATCTGGTGAGATTGGCAGTCCCAGGCAGAATCGGCCTCCCACCTTGCCTTCTGGAAGGCACCCAGCTGCCTTCTGGTTGTGCAGTCACCCTGACCCCTGGGATCTCCCACACTTTCCTGCTCCCTGAGAGAGAAGAGCCCCGGTGAAGCTCCACCCCTTCCCATATCGTTTTTATGTTTTTTAGGACCTATGTTCTGACAAACCTAAGTGTGCTTATGAGTTTAACTGGCAAAAAAATATTTGGATTCGAGACTGCTTCTGAAAATCTGAATCCTTAGTTGGCTGTTCCTACCATTCTCACTAGTATTTCGCTTAGTCCCCTAAAGTGGCCACGCGACCTTGATGGCAAACGCCATCTTCCCAAGCAGCCTGCCTGCGGTGTATCAGACTCCTCCGACTGCCGCTCGCGCTCTGTCTTTTCCGATTTCAAAGCCTTACGACCGCCCACTGAGACCCTTTTTCCGGTCTGAGAAGCCTGGGAGGCTCTCAGGTCATTTGTGGAGCAGACGTGATTGACACGGTCTGTGCCTAATGAATGCTCGCCTCCTTCCCAGCTTAGATTACTTGTTCCGCTCTCTTTCCCAGCTTCTTTTTGATGACTCATCCCTTAAATTCTTCGCTGGCGCTCCTTCTCTATACCCGCCCCGCCCGTCTTATCTCTCTTGGCTCCTAGGTGTCCCCCACCTTCGGGGGAATGGTTTTTGTGAATCCTATCAAGTGTGGTTTTTACAGTGTACTTGAAACATACAGAAGCAAAAAACGATTTCCGCGCAGGAACGGGAAGGTTCGTTTCCTTATAAGGAGCTTAACCCGTCACTGTTCTTTGAGCTTTCTTTTTCTCGTGAGAAATGATGATGGGGTGATGGGGGCTGGCTTCTGCCTCTGTTTCCAGTTCAATTCCAAACCCCAGGCAGCTCTGAGTTCCTAGCAAAGGTCAAGCAGCCCCGCTTCAGCGGCTGGCCTCGCAGAGGGAGGACTCCAGGGGAGGCGCGATTAGGGTTGGAAGTTTTCAAACATTTCTGTGGGTCTCTTGGGCATCTGCATCAGACACATATGACAGCTGTGCTGGGGACTACGGCCCTAAAGGGGAAACAGACTTGGAGTCGTTAATGGTGTGGAGAGGGAAGTGGGCGGTTGGGGGTGGGGGGGCTGTGAGCAAAACAAGTAGGGGGCTGAAACTGAACTTAGAGACTGTCCTCGACCCAGTCCATTTAAATAAGTGAATGAATGGAGTTTCACCTGGGCAAGTGTCCTCACAGCATGCTTTCCCGGGTAGGGTGAAGTGACGCCAGCAGATCTATAGTAGGAAGTTGGCAAGGAACTGGCTGAATTTGTCCCCTTTGGGCACGTGTAGGCTCAGTTGCTCTTTCATGCTCACACGCTCATCACCACTTCTGTCTCTTATGCCACAGCTAAAGCCTGTTTTTGAAAGCTTCAGTTTGCCTAGGTTTAACACTGCCTGTATAGGGCTTTGTGCAGAGTGGGTGCACAACAAATTCCCTGGAGTCTGAGTATCATACCAAAGGCTAGAGACTCAGGGACCACTCAGTCCGCAAAGTGCTCTCAGACTCGGGCATCTACTCAGAGGGAGCTTATGCACTTTGGTATTGTGTCTCTGGGAGAAGAGAGTAGTTTGTTGCTTGGGGAAAAGAAGATGCTGAGAAATATGTAAGGCACCTTCCTTTACTGTTCCCTCCTCGGCAGCCCCGCCGCTCTCCCTTTGGAGGCCCCTTGGCTAAGTCCCATCCACACAGCTCATTTGCATTGTCCAGGCTTGCCCCTCTGGCCTCTGAGAGGAATGTAGCCAATGAACAAGAAAGAGGCAGCATGCTTTCTGCCCCTGCTGAGGTGAAGAGTAAGTGGGGACACAAATACTGTCCCTTTCTCAGCTTCTGCTTCCACCTTCTCTCCTTCATCTTCATCAAAAAACAATTCGGAAGCGTTCCTTTGTCCAAAGCTCTGTCTATCCTCATTAGTTTGCACACAGTCCTTGCCCTGACCATCGAAGGCAACAAGGAGTGAATGACACCGAAAATGCAGAAAACACTAACACATGGAGACGGAAGGGGAGAAGTGGGCTAATGTGGTAAAATGTGGAGTCCAGAGATGTTCATGCCAGTGACACATCTGGGGATCAGTGCCGTTTGTGGCTAAGGAATCAGGATAAATGCATGTAATGGTGATGAAAGTGGGGGTGGGCAGTTGTGAGAGTTTTAGATCTAGGTAGATTGGGACAAGCAAAGCTATTGGCTCTTAATTGTAAGGGATTCCTAGAGGAGGTGCGATTTCAGAAATAGCTGAGTGACAGAACCAAATGGCCACAAGGTATTTACATCCTGAGGTGGGAGTGGAATTTGCAGATGGAGCAGACTTTGATCAGGAAAGCTTGAATAACCACTGATTGTTACTCCTTTTCCTCCTCCCTTCTCAACACACACTTGTTGAATGCCAACTCTGTCCTAGATACTGGGAACATAAAAATAAGAATGACAGCAGGGGCTTCCCTGGTGGCGCAGTGGTTGAGAGTCTGCCTGCCAATGCAGGGGACACGGGTTCGTGCCCCGGTCCGGGAAGATTCCACATGCCACGGAGCGGCTAGGCCTGTGAGCCATGGCCCCTGAGCCTGCGCGTCCGGAGCCTGTGCTCCGCAGCGGGAGAGGCCACAACAGTGAGAGGCCCGCGTACAGGAAAAAAAAAAAAAAAAGAATGATAGCAAATAGTTATTGAGTACGTGCTATGTGCCAGGTACTGTGTTAAGCACATTATCTTATTTACATCTCACATTGGCCTTATGATGTAGGTATCATTATTATGTCCATGTTGTAGATGAGAAAACTGTGGTTCAAAGAGATGAAGTGACTTGCCTCAAGATCACACAGCTGGCTGTAAGTGGAAGAGGTGAGATTTGAATCTAGGCAGTTAGAGTCTAGAGCCCATGAATTTAATCAGTACTCTTTACCTAATCTTCTAGTTGGACAGTGATAGAAATGGAACTCCTTTGATGGCAGGGGAAGCAAAACAGGGAGGGCCAGGACTCTGAAAGTAGACCAGGTAAAGCAGAAGATCTCAGAAGCGGCAGCAGAGTCCCCAGTCAGCTATTTAAACAGGCAGGTAGAGCAAGCATCAGGGTAACCAGGATACAGCAGACACTAGGACGAAGCCCAGATAGGCAGGTGGTTGGCAGCCAGAGTTTCTGGCAGCCAGTGACAGAGGCTCTGCCATGGGGCTTGGGCTTCCAGAGCAGGATGCCAGATGTCAAAAGGTCTGGCAAGAGCCAGATGAAGCACTATTCTAGCAAAGACTAAGGTGCCAGACAGGGCACCAAGGTAGGACTAAGGAGCTGGGAGCACCTGAATGGGGCTTAAAGGTATGGGCTTCTATACAACAAACCAGGAAACAGCCCAATAATTAGAGCTAGGAATCAACTCCATTCATTCATCCTCCCATCTCTTCTTTCAACAACATTTTTTGAGCTCTCACTAGGTTGTAAGTGCTGTGCTAGGCTCTGGGGTAAGACACAGTCTAGTGGGGGGAACCAGACCTATAAAACGGATAGCTACAAAACGGTGATTAGTTCTATATTAGAGGAACAAACAGACTCTGTGTGTGGAGGAGGGAGGAGACTAACTTTCCTTGGGGAGTTCACAGAGAATATTAACTCTGAGCTGGGTCTTCAAAGAAGAGGGGAAATTTCCCAGGCTCTGAGTGGTAGAGAGGATTTCAGGCAGAAGGAATACCATGGGCCAAGGCTTAAAGTTTTGAAAGAATAGGCCACATTTGGGGAACAAGAAGCAATTCATACCAGATCATGGGGTATACAGTAGGGAGGGGTGGGGAATATGAAGCTGAAGAAGACCTGAGGCCAGATTATGAAGGCTTTTGTGGGTGCTGCTGACAATCTTGGACGTTCTCCCACAGGTAAAGGAGACCCAGCTGCAGTCTTTATGTTGACAAGTGATGGGATTGCACTGAGGTATTTCAGGAAGACTGCATGGGAAATAGTGCCCAGATGTACTGGAGGCAGGCAGATCACTCAGGAGGTTATTGCAATTGTGCAGGCAAAAAATGATAGGAGCTTGAATTAAGATAGTGACAGAGAGGATTAGTTCAGGAAAATATTTCTGAGGGAGAGCTGACAAGTCTCAGTGACTAATGTGGTGAGTGATGGGGAAAAAATGAGTCATGGACGATGCCAAAGATTTCTTGCTTGACAACTGGATCTGTGGTGACATCATTCACATAAAGATTGGGAATATAGGGTAAGGAGTGGGTTTTATGGGAGGAGATAAGGAGTTCGGTTTGGGATATGCTGAGTTGGAGGTGCCCGGTGTTGTGCTGGTAAATGTTTAACTACCAGCTCTGGAAGGGGGGGATCCTTAATTTACTGATTTCTATGGTGTAAATACACCCACCGTAGCCAATTTCAAGCTACCAATGTGACGTCAACCCACTCACAAAATTCCTGAAAATTTAACAGTCTCAGCGCCCCAGAAAGGACTGTGCCAGGTAATCTGGGGCACAGGCTTCTGATGGCATTACTTCAATAATTTTGAGACCATACCAGTGGACTTAGGATTTTCAGAACTCCAGTGGAGAAACTAATGGGTTCATTAAACTGCTAACCCAAGATCAAGAAGAACGAGAATGAATTATATGGCACTGAATGAACTGATGAAGGATGATTATAGCTTTTGTTTGGAATATTGCTGCTGGGTTCAAGGAACCCCTTTCTCTTTTCTCTTTAGTTAGCTATACTCATGACAACTAGTATATTGTACTTTTGTAAACAGAAATGAAACTTATATTTTCTCCCTAACTGATCTCTCCAGAATTTTTTTTAATTTATATTATTTATTTTTGGCTGCACTGGGTCTTCGTTGCTGTGCGCAGGCTTTCTCTGGTTGCGGCGAGCGGGGGCTACTCTTCATTGCGGTGCATGGGCTTCTCATTGCAGTGGCTTCTCTTGTTGCGGAGCATGGGCTCTAGGTGCATGGGCTTCAGTAGTTGTGGCTCACAGGCTCTAGAGCACAGGCTCAGTAGTTGTGGTGCATGGGCTTGGTTGCTCCATGGCATGAGGGATCTTCCCAGACCAGGGCTCGAACCCTGTCCCCTGCATTGGCGGGCAGATTCTTAACCACTCTGCCATCAGGGAAGTCCTCTCTCCAGAATTTGAAAACTCTTATTGAGTATTCTTATTTCCATGGCAATATAATCATTTGCATAAGTCCAATAGGAATCTGTCCTCCTTGTAACAGGACATAATTAGAAACATTGCATATATAACCAAGACATTGATTGGAATGTCATAACTGAAAATGATATGCACAGAATCAGATATGACCAGACAGCTTTAAGGAACTAAGGTTGACTTTATGGAGCCAATACTTACAAAGTCCTCTTGAGAAAACTGGCCTGGTACCCGGCTTACAGGTTTCCCAGACTTACAGGTGAGTAAAGAAGGTCACTTCTTGCAAAGAAGGCCCAGGAATCTTGGGCTATTTTGGAGACCTCAAGAAAAGAAGAATTCACCCACATCTATGGGTATTGCAAATGAAATCTGATGGCAAGTTCTCAGCTTGACTTCCAGAAGGCTTTTGAAAGTCTAACATGAAATTCTTCATGAACAGTTCCAGCAAAGAAAACTTTAAAAGGCCTATGTGTTCAATTACCATTTCTTTGCTGCATTTATGTAAATAATCAGGCCAAATCTAATGAGATGAGATGTATTTTTTAAACAAGAATCAAAAAGGTGGGGTGGCTGTAGAGAGAAATGTCTGCTCTCAGGCCACAGTGGAATTAAAATAGAAAACAATAATAGAAAGCTAACTGGAAAATCCCAAAATACGTGGAGACTAAACAACACACTTCTAAATAACACAAAAGTCAAAGAAGAAATCTCAAGACAAATTTTTAAAAGATTTGGAGCTAAACGAAAATGAATACACAACTTATCAAAATGTGCGGAATGCAGCAAAAGCAGTGCTTAGAGGGAAATTTATAGCACTGAATCCTTGTATTCAAAAAGAATAAAGATCTAAAATCAATAATCTAAGTTTCCACCATAGGAAACAGGAAAAAAAAAAGAGCAAATTAAATCCAAAATAAGCAGAAGAAAAAAAAAAGAAGTAGAGCAGAAATCAGTGAAATTGAAAACAGGAAATCAATAGACAAAAATCAACAAAAACAAGCTGAGTCTTTGAAAAAAATCAGAAAAATTGATAAGCCTCTGGCCAGGCTAACTAAGAAAAAAGAGGGAGAACACAAATTACTAACATCAGAAATGAAAGAGGGGTCATTATTACAGATCCATGAACAATAAAAGGATAATAAAGGAATACCACAAACAAATCTATGCCCACAAATTTGGCTACCTAGCTGAAATGGACCAATTCCTTGAAAGACACAAGCAGCCAAAACTCACACAAGGAGAAATAGACAATCTGAATAGGCCTAATTATTAATGAAATTAAATCAATAACCCTCTAAAAACAGAAAACACCAGATCCAGATGAGTTCACTGGTGAATTCACCCACACATTTAAGGAAGAAATTATACCAATTCTTTACAATCTCTTTTAGAGGCTAGAATGAAAAGGAGCACTTCCTAACTCATTCTATGAAGCCAGCATTACCCTAATATTAAAACCAGAAAAAGATATTACAAGAAAAGAAAACTACAGACAAATAGCTCTCATGAACACAGATGCAAAAATCCTCAATGAAATATTAGCAAACCAACTTCAACAATGTATAAAAAGAATTATACACCATGATCAATTAGGATTTATCCCAGGTATGCAAGACTGGTACAACATTCTAAAATCAATTAAGGTAGCCTATCACATCAATAAGTTAAAGAAGAAAAATCACATGACCATATCAGTAGATGCAGAAAAAGCATTTGATAAAATCCAACACTGATTCATGATAAAAAAAAATCTCAGTAAACTAGGAATAGAGACAAACTTCCTCCACTTGATAAATGATATCTACCAAAAACCCTACAGCTAACATCATACTTAATGGTAAGAAACTTGAAGCTTTCCCACCAAGATTAGGAACAAGGCAAGGATGTCCCCTCTCACCACTCCTTTCCAACATTGGACTGGCATTTCTAGCTAATGCAATAAGACAAGAAAAGAGAAGAAAATTCATACAGATTAGGAAGAAAGAAATAAAATATATTTGTCTGCAAATGGCATGATATGTAGAAAATACAAAAGAATCAACAATGACAAAAAACTCCTGGAACGAATAAGCAATTATAGCAAGGTTAATATACAAAAGTCAGTCACTTTCCTAAATACCAGTAATGAACACATGAAATTTGAAACTGAAGACACAATACCATTTACATTAGCACCCTCCAAAATCAAATACTTAGATATAAATCTAACAAAATATGAACAATATATGAGGAAAACTACAAAACTCTTATGAACAAAAGTGAAAAAGAACTATATAAATGGAGAGATCCTCCATGTTCATGGACCGGAAGACTCAATATTGTCAAGATGTCAGTTCTTCCCAACTTGATGTATATATTCAAAGAAACCACAATCAAAATCCCAGCAAGTTATTTTGTGGATATCAGCAAATTTATTCTGGGCAATAGACCCAGAATAGCCAACACAATACTGAAGGAGAAGAACAAAATTGGAGGACTGACACTACCCAACGTCAAGACTTACTATAAAGCTACAGTAATCCAGACATTGTGGTATCGGTGCAATAATAGACAAAAAGATCAATGGAAAAGGATATAAAGCCCAGAAATAGATCCACATAAATATAGCCAACTGATCTTTGACAAAGGAGCAAAGGCAATACAATGGAGCAAAGACAGCCTTTACAACAAGGGCTGGAACAACTGGACATCTACATCCAAAAAATGGATCTAGGGACTTCCCTCGTGGTCCAGTGGTTAAGACTCCACACTTCCATTGCAGAGGGCACGGGTTTGATCCCTGACCAGAGAACTAAGATCCCACATGCCGCGTGGTGTGGCCAAAAAATAAAAAATAGGGCCTCCCTGGTGGCGCAGTGGTTGAGAGTCCGCCTGCCAATGCAGGGGATACGGGTTCGTGCCCCGGTCTGGGAGGATCCCATATGCCGCGGAGCGGCTGGGCCCGTGAGCCATGGCCGCTGAGCCTGCGCGTCCGGAGCCTGTGCTCCGCAACGGGAGAGGCCACAGCAGTGAGAGGCCCGCGTACCACAAAAAAAAAAAAAAATAAAAATAAAAATAAAAATAAAAAATAAAAAATAAAAAATAAAAGTAAATAAAAATAAAACTCCTAGGAGATAGCATAGGCAAAAACCTAGATGACTTTGGGTATGGCAATGACTTTTTAGATACAACACCAAAGGCACAGTCCATGAAAGAAAGAATTAATAAGCTTAAAATTAAAATGAAAAACTTGTGCTCTGTGAAGAATGTCAAGAGAATGAGAATACAAGCTACAGACTAAGAGAAAATGTTTGCCAATGACACATCTGATAAAAGACTG
This sequence comes from Hyperoodon ampullatus, assembly GCF_949752795.1. Classification (NCBI taxonomy): domain Eukaryota; kingdom Metazoa; phylum Chordata; class Mammalia; order Artiodactyla; family Ziphiidae; genus Hyperoodon; species Hyperoodon ampullatus. The sequence goes on from NC_136913.1 coordinate 60,534,604, forward strand.
TTATTCAAAATATACAAAGAACTCTTAAAACTCAATGATGAGAAAACAACCCAATTTAAAAATGGGCCAAAGACCTTAACAGACACCTCATCAAAGAAGATAACCAAGTGGCAAATAAGCATACAAAAATATGCTCTACATTGTATGCCATCAGGGAAATGCAAATTAAAACAACAATGAGATACCACTACACACTTATTAGAATCCTCCAAATCCAGAACACTGACAATACCAAATGCTGGTGAGGATATGGAGCAGCAGGAACTCTCATTCATTGCTGGCGGGCATGCAAAATGGAAGACAGTTTGGTGGTTTCTTACAAAACTAAACATACTCTTACCATACAACCCAGCAATCACACTCCTTGGTATTTACCCAAAGGAGTTGAAAACTTATGTCCACTCAAAAACCTGCACTGAGATGTTTATTACAGCTTTATTCATAATTGCCACAACTTGGAAGCAACCAAGATGTCCTTCATTAGGTGAATGGATAAATAAAATGTGGTACACCCAAACAATGGAGTATTTTTCATAAAAAGGGATGAGTGATCAAGCCATAAAAAGACAAGGAAGAACCTCAAATGCACCTTACTAAGTGAAAGAAGCCAATTGGAAAGGGCTACATAATTATGATTTCAATATATAACATCCTGGGAAAGACAAAACTTTGGAGACAGTGAAAAAAATTAGTGCTTGCCAGGGGCTGGAGTTGGGGGAGGAATGAATAGGCAGAGCACAGAGGATTTTTACAGCAGTGAAACTACTCTGTATGATACTGTAATGGTGGATATATGTCATTATACATTTGCCCAAACGCATACAATGTACAACAACAAGAGAGAGCCATAAGGTAAACTATGGACTTTGAAAGTACCACTCTAGTGGGAGATGTTGATAATGAAGTAGGCTATCACGTGTCAGGGCAGGGAGTATACGGGAAATCACTGTACCTTCTTCTCAGTTTTGCTATGAAACTAAAACTGCTCTAAAAAAAATTGTCTTTTTAAAAAATTAACAACCGACTGCCAGTACAGGCTGACTCCAGCATACCAATAGAGGTGCCTGAGGAACATCTAGGAGATATTTAGAAGGCCGTTGGAAACACAGGTCTAGAGCTAGCAAGGTCAGGGCTTCTCTACCCTTGCCTCGGTCCTTGCCCTGGCCCAGCTCTTCCTGAAGGGCCTGCCCATACACTTGCATTCTTGGAATAGCCTCCCTTAGCCCTCTCCTAGATACCAGCAAGTCAGGATCAGGAATCCGTCCTCCACAAACCCTTTGGATTGTAATTTAATCTTTTTTTGCAACTCAATGCAAGAGTGTCTTGCTAGACTCTCCCAGGACAGTTTAGCCCAGTTCTCACCTGAGCACTCTGGCAATATTTCCCAAGCTTTAGTCATTCAAGAATAACCTTCACAATTTTTGACAGATCCATGTGACCACTTGTACTATTATTTACTTAACATGTTTCTTTCAGTTGCCTTTAAATCAACTCCTCCTCCCTTTTTCTTCTTCCCGAGCAACAGTAGTTAAACCCACCCTTTAAAAACCCACGAGGAAGATATCACGCTGGAGACCAACATGCTTTATCTCAAAAAATTCAACAGAGCTTGCGACAGATTGCTGTTTCTTTCTTTTCTTTCTTTTTTTTTTTTTTTTTGCGGTGCGCGGGCCTCTCACTGTTGTGGCCTCTCCCGTTGCGGAGCACAGGCTCCAGACGCACAGGCTCAGGGGCCATGGCTCACGGGCCCAGCCGCTCCGCGGCATGTGGGATCTTCCCGGACCGGGGCACGAACCCGCGTCCCCTGCATCGGCAGGCGGACTCTCAACCACTGCGGCACCAGGGAAGCCCAGATTGCTGTTTCTTGAGCTGAGCCATTGATGAAGTTGTACACACGCAGTTAGGAGCCATATTGTTGGGAAATCTGTAAATTCAACCCCCACTTGGTGTCATGAGATTCCTATGGGGCTGGAGAGCAATTTGGAGAAAACGTTAGATCCACGTTTCCTATAGTACCTCACTACAGGGTGGATTGGGAATAGTGGCGGGCGGGAGGTGGCAAAGGTGGGATCTGGACTATTTAAATATTTTTCTCTCTCCCTCTCTAAATCGTTAGGTGAATTCATTCATTTCAGTTTAATGTGCTTATAATGGACACCACTATATCCACAAATAATCACTGTCTGATACACTCACAGGAGTGCCCAGCAACTTTGCCCTTCACCATAGCATATAAATGGATCAAAAACCTTCCCAGGGACTTCCCTGGTGGCACAGTGGTTAAGAATCCACCTGCCAATGCAGGGGGCACGGGTTCGATCCCTGGTCCGGGAAGATCCCACATGCCGCTGAGCAACTAAGCCCGGGTGCCACAACTACTGAGCCTACGCTCTAGAACCTGCGAGCGACAACTATTGAGCCCACGTGCCACAACTACTGAAGCCCACTCGCCTGGATCCCATGCTCCGCAACAAGAGAAGCCACTACAGTGAGAAGCCCGCACACTGCAAAAAAGAGTAGCCCCCGCTCTCCGCAACTAGAGAAAGCCCCTGTGCAACAAGAAAGACCCAGCTCAGCCAAAAGAAAGAAAGAAAGGAAGAAAAAAAACCTTCCCAGATGTGAGGTGAAGACTATATATGGAGATATATTCATCTATTGACCTTGCAATAGATTCCAGAAGAGGAGTATGCGAGTTTGCAGAGAAATGGATGTTCACTCTGGGAATAGCTGGAATGAGCTGGAGGGGTGGAGGAGGAAAGGAAACATCAAAACCTGAAATAGAGCTCTAGGAGTCATCAACAAACAGATGGTACTTGAAAGCAAGAGAGTCAAGTAAATCACTCAGCAAGAGACTTGGAGTAAGAAGACACTGAGGCTAGAATTCTGGGCAACATCTACAGAGATGGAGAAGCCGGAGGAGGACAGTGCAGAGTAAAATCATGAGCATGATATTACAGAAGTCAAAGGAGGAGTAACTTTCTAGAAATGAGATTTGTTCTTAGTATCAAATACTAGTGAGAAGTTCCCTCTGAAGTATGTCTGTGGCTTTTCCAATATGGAAGCCACTTACGAGCATAATGAAAGCTGGTGGTTGGGGCAGAGACCAGAATGCAGGGATTGAATTATGGTGGGAAGTAAGGAAGTGAGGATAGTGAGTGTGAACTATTTTTTCTGAAAATCGGAATCTGGGCATTTCTTTTCGCAGTAGCAATACCAGTTACCATATGTTAAATAACAAATATACAGAAGGTGAGTATTACAATTTCTTTCAACTCCAGCAAACATTTATTGGGTGCCTTCCTTGGTCGTTAGGGATATGAAGAAGATCAAGGTGAGGTCACTGTCCCCAACGTGCTCATAGTGTAGTAGAAGACAGACATAGAGGTCTGGGAGCACAGAGGAGGCAACATAATTTCTGTTGGAAGAAGGGGTTGGGAATCTGAGAAGTCTTGACGGAGGAAATGACATTAGAGCTGGGATTTGAAAGATGAGTGGAAGTTCTCCTGGTGACAGGCAGGGAGGGTATTCTAGGTAGAGGGACACATAGGCAAAGGCTTATAGACAGCAATATCTCTGCCATGTTTGGGGATGACTAGTGGCTCAGTACAGATAAGTGGCATGTTGGTGAGTTTGGACTTTAATGGAGGTAATGGGAAGCTTCCAGAGTTTTTTAAAGCTAGATTAGTCACATGTCCAGAATTGGAAGGGTCAAACTGCAAGTGGACTTGAGAGACTTTCATAACTGTCTGATCACGAGGGGCTGAGAACCTGTTCTGAAAGAGTGGCAAGATGTTGAAGGAGAATTAAACAAATAGCAAAGTAACGCAGTTGAGCTGATTTAGAAAATAAAGATGATGACTTTGTGATTGATTGATCATAGTGAATTATTAAGCTCTCGAGCTCTGGAATCAGGAAGAATCCTGGTTCTGCAACATTCCATTTGTGTGATCTTAGACACGTTATTTAACATCTCTGAGTCTGTTTCCTCATTGCATAGTGGGGATAATAAAATGCCTACCATATAGGACAGAATAGAGTAAGTACTCAATAAATGTTAGCTATTATGTTTAATATTATTACTTTTACTGCCAGCTAAATTTCAGTGACTGATGGAAATGCCTAACAGGCAGTTAGAAATGTGAACTGAAGTGCAAAAGGAAGGTATGGACCAGAGATTTGGTTTTAATAAATTTATTTATTTATTTATTTTTGGCTGTGTTGGGTCTTTGTTGCTGCGCATGGGCTTTCTCTAGTTGTGGCGAGTGGGGGCTGCTCTTCATTGCGGTGTGTGGGCTTCTCATTGCGGTGGCTTCCCTTGTTGTGGAGCACGGGCTCTAGGCACGCGGGCTTCAGTAGTTGCGGCACGTAAGCTCAGTAGTTGTGGCTTGCGGGCTCTAGAGCACAGGCTCAGTAGTTGTGGCGCATGGGCTTAGTTGCTCCGAGGCATGTGGGATCTTCCCGGACCAGGGCTCGAACCGTGTCCCCTGCATTGGCAGGCGGATTCTTAACCACTGCGCCACCAGGGAAGTCCCTGGACCAAAGATTTTTGATTCACACCAGAGATTTTTTTTTTAATTTCTGTATTTATTTTTGGCCACGTCGGGTCTTAGTTGCAGCACGTGGGATTTTTCTTTGTGGTGCATGGGCTCTTCGTTGCGTCGTGCGGGGGCTTCTCTCTAGTTGTGGCGCATGGACTCCAGAGAGCATGGGCTCTGTAGTTGCAGCATGTGGGATCTTAGTTCCCCAATCAGCAATCAAACCAGCATCCCCTACATTGGAAGGCGGACGCTTAACCACTGAACCACCAGGGAAGTCCCACACACCAGAGATTTTTGAGTCACCTTATAATCTCGGAGACTGGCTGAGCCACTGTGAAGAGCAGAGAATGGAATTTTGCGGAATATTGTATAGGAAATTAGTGGTGTGAGAGAGAGGGAGAAGTCCTTACCTTGGAGAAGATCTTTTTATTTATTTATTTATTTTTAAAACTTTTGGCCACACCGCATGGCATGTGGGATCTTAGTTCCCCAACCAGGGATCGAACCCGCGCCCCCCGTGTTAGGGGCATGGAGTCTTAACCACTGGACCACCAGGGAAGTCCATGGAGAGGATCTCCTTAAACTGCTAAATGCAGTGGCTTCATCTAAGTCCTCAATTCCTGACACCTCTGCACCACTGGATGCAAGGGACCTCTTCAAACCTTCTTTTAGAAACTCTCTTCTTCAGTTTCCATGGCATTCTCTTCTCTTCTATTTTCTCTGATTATGCATAGGATGTCTCAGCCTTATCGCTTACATGCGCCAACCCCCTCATTTTACAAATGCGGAGACGGAAGAGCCAGAAAATGGAAGTAGCTGGTTCAAGGTTCACAGTCTGTTGCTCCTTCCTTGCCTTTTTTTTCCGTTTTCTCACTTCCCATAGTTCTTTGCTCTTTCCTCTCCTATGCTCACTTCCTTTTTCTATAAACTCATCGGTTTGCACAGCTTCTAGGATTGCCTTTAGGTTTTTTGATCACCAACTTGAAATCTCCCACCCTTGCCTCTCTCCAGAGCTGCTCTCCCACCCTTTCAACAGTTAGTCAGATGTTCCACCAACACCTCATACTCAGCATGCCTGAAACATCATCCTTCCTCACAAGGCTAGCTTCCTTCTTTGACTCCATCATCATATCAATGGCACCTTCATTCTCCAAGACAGCTAATCCCTTACCAAATCTGGTCAATTAGTCGTATAGGAGTTAAGCACACTGCCCCTAGACACAAGACTGCCTGGGAGCAAATCCTGGCTCTGTGATATTGGACAAGTGACTTAGTCTGAACCACAGGACATTAGAGCTGGAAGAGAACTTGAAGATAATTATTTCTCTAAGCTTCATCTTTTCCAGAAAAGAAACCTGAATCTGTGAAAGGTAAATCCCCATGGCCTGTAAATAGGAGTCAGGACTGGAACCCAGGGCTATTGGAGCCCCCAGTCCACAGGCTTTGTCCTGCGCCATATTGCCTCTCGCAATCTTATTGGATCTGTCACCACTGCCACCTCCCAAGGCTGAATATTTCTAACTTCATGCCTGGATTATTGAAACAGCCTTCTACCTACTCTTGCAACCTCTCTTTTACCCATCCCCAGTTCATTCTGCCACATTAATCTCCCTAAAGCTTCATTTCCATCTTGTCATTCCCCTCATTGAAAAGCTTTTAGTGGTTCCTCATTGCCTCCAAAATAAAATTCAAATGGCCAAGCTAGGCATCAAAACTCCTCCAAAGTCGGCTGCCAGCCCACCTTTCCATGCTTCATTACCCACACTACCCTTTTATACTTCATGACCCAGCCATGCCCAAAACTCTGTGTTCTTTGAACAACTCATGCACTTTCATGCCCTGTTGCCTTTTTGCATAATGTTCTTTCAACTTTGAGTGTCTTACTTTGATTTCCTCTTGTCAAATTCTTATTCATTTTTCAAGGCCCAACTAAATGTCCTAGTGCATGAATACTTTTCAGATTTCCCCAGTCAGAATTGATCTCTATGATAACATATGTGATAGTAGTTGACAACATAGGTAAGTGTTCAGAGAGTTCCTGTCCCCCTTTTTTCACCTGTGTTCCCACAACATATTGCTTATACTTCTGTTTAACACATTTCACTCATTCACACTGGTTATTTAAACAACTAATGAGACTTGTCTCATTCATCTTTGCATCCTCCACGGCCCCTAACAGAGTTCCTGGCACACAATAGGTACTTAACGAATATTTATTGAAAGGAATGAAAAGGAGAGGAAAACTTTGGAGCCAAGTCTTGAGACATCACATCATTAGTAATTCAGCAAGACCAACTCCTGTTGCTGAACATGGAGTGACATGTTGAGAGAAGAAAACTCTGGGAAACCTCGTTGGAAAACCTTCAACAGTGTGCTTCGGAGAAGCCTTGGTTCAACCTGACAGTTTGCTTGAGGGTGATAAGGTAGGAGACGTGACACAACTCAGATAAAGTTCTTATCCACACATTCTTTAAAATAAGCTGAGGTCAATGCAGGTCCATTGTCCCCGGCCAGTGGGTTTACAAATAGCTGGAGAGAGCAGAGACTGGTGCTGAAGAGGGGAGGAGGTGGAAGCAGAACCTCTTTGGAGCCTTTAGCAAAGGGAGGCTATCATGATCCAGAAATTAATCTTTCCCTGAAAAAGGATTCTTTTTTTTCAAATTGAAGTGTAGTTGATTTACAGTGTTGTCTTAATTACTGCTATACAGCAAAGTAATTCAGTTATACATACATACATACATATATATACATTATATATATATACATTTTCTTTTTTTTATATTCTTTTCCATTATGGTTTGTCATAGGATATTGAATATAGTTCCCTGTGCCATACAGTAGGACATTGTTGTGTATCCATTCTAAATATAAAAGCTCACATCTGCTAACCCCAGCCTCCCACTCCACGCCTCCCCTAACTTCCACCCCCTTGGCAACTCTCAGTCTGTTCTCTAGGTCCGTGATTCTGTTTCTTTTTCATAGATAGGTCCATTTATGTCATATTTTAGATTCCACATATAAGTAATATCATATGGTATTTATCTTTCTGTTTCTGACTAACTTCACTTAGTATGATAATCTCTGCTTGCAGCCTTGTTGCATTATTTTGTACTTTTTTATGGGTGACTAGTATGGAAAAGGATTCTTGATTGAGCTCCCTGGATCACTTCCCTTGGAAGAGTGGGTAACTGTGATGGGTGATGCAGACCAAGTAGGTTGGCATGTGTGACACTTCTTTATGGTCTCTCAGTAGCAGGATCTGTTCCACGACATACTGGACGCAGCTTTTAGCTAAGGCCACTCTGCAGATCATCCCAATTCTGGAAGTGATGCCTGGAGTAATGCCTAGATAAAAGACGATTTGCATTCTCATGTTTTTGGCCGCACCACGCGGCTTGTGGGATCTTAGTTCCCAGACCAGGGACTGAACCCGGGCCCTGGGCAGTGAGAGCGCAGAGTCCTAACCACTGCACTGCCAGGGAATTCCCTGCATTCTCACGTTGACAGTTTAAGGACAGGTTGAAAACCTCAACTTCATTTTTTGTTGGCCACCTCCATCATTAATTCAATTGTCACTCATTAAAATTTTTCTAAATACCTACTACGTGCCAGGTACCTAGTACTGATACATAGATGAATGGTCTCTGCCCTTAAAAAGTATTAGTCTAGGGACTTACCTGGTGGTGCAGTGCTGGAGAGTCTGCCTTCCAATGCAGGGGACACGGGTTCGAGCGCTGGTCCAGGAAGATCCCACATGCCGCGGAGCAACGAAGCCCGTGCACCACAACTACTGAGTCTGTGCTCTAGAGCTCAAGAGCCACAACTACTGAGCCCGCACGCCTGGAGCCTGTGCTCTACAGCAAGAGAACCACTGCAATGAGGGGCACGCGCACCACAACAGAGGGTGGCCCCCGCTCGCTGAAGCTAGAGAAAAGCCCACGCACAACAACAAAGACCCCACGCAGCCAAAAATAAATAAATTAATTAATTAATTAAATTTTTAAAAAAAGTATTGTTCTAGGGGCTTCCCCGGTGGCGCAGTGGTTAAGAAGCCACCTGACAATGCAGGGGACACGGGCTCGAGCCCTGGTCCGGGAAGATCCCACATGCCACGGAGCAGCTAAACCGGTGTGCCACAACTACTGATCCTGTGCCCTAGAGCCTGCGAGCCACAACTACTGAACCCACGTGCTGCAACTACTGAAGCCCACGCACCTAGAGCCTGTGCTCCGCAACAAGAGAAGCCACCGCAATGAGAAGCCCGTGCACCACAACGAAGAGTGGCTCCCTGTCACTGCAGCTAGGGAGAAGCCCGTGCGCAGCAACGAAGACCCAACGCATCCAAAAATAAATAAATAAAATATATAAATTTATATATAAAAAAGTGTTATTCTAGGGACTTCCCTGGTGGCACAGTGGTTAAGAATCTGCCTGCCAATGCAGGGGACACGGGTTCAAGCCCTGGTCAGGGAAGATCCCACATGCCACGGAGCAACTAAGCCCGTGTGCCACAGCTACTGAACCCACGTCCCTAGAGCCCGTGCTCCGCAACAAGAGAAGCCACTGCAATGAGAAGCCCGCGCACCAGAACGGAGAGTAACCCCTGCCCGCCACAACTAGAGAAAGCCCACGTGTAGCAGCGAAGACCCAACGCAGCCAAAAATAAATAATAAAATAAATTAATTAATTAAAAGAAAAGTATTATTCTAATAGAGGAGAAACACAAGTAAACAGACAATATGGTGGACTATGATAAGTGCTATCACAGAGATATACAGCAAAGAGGAGGAACTGAGGGATAGAGAAAGTGGACGGAGCCAAACCTAAACTCCCGAATTTAGCATAAAAGACCACTGGCTACCTCTCACCTCTCCTCAACCTTTGTATGTGAAGGACAGACCATCTGAACTGAGTTTCAAAGAATGAAGAGTTGGCAAAGAAATGGGGAAGAGGTGTTATAGGCAGATTTTATCCTAAAGGCAGTGAGGAGCCAATGGGGCATTTGAAGCAGGGGAAGGATATGATCAGATATATATTTTAGAAAGATCACTCTGAATAAAGTTTAGAGAATGGATTGGAAGAGGCCATGAATGGAGGTAGGGAGACAATAAGGGAACTGGTTTGCTAATCCAATCGTAAAACTATCAGAGTCTATACTAGGGCAGTGGAAGCGGAATAGAAAGAAAAAGAGCTGAAAGATACAAGGAAGCAAAACCTACAGGGTTTAGTTATGTATCGAATATGGAGTGATAGGAGGGTGAACAAGGGGAGGAAGCTAGTGCTAACTCCCCAGATTCCTGGCTTGGGCAATTGGGTGGATATGAGACCATTCAATGGGATAAGGGAACACTAGAGGGGCGGCAGGTTTGGGAGCAGAAGAGGTGAGATGGACATCATATATATATTTGGAGACCAGGAGTGAGGTCTGGCCTGAAGATACAGATTTAGATCTATCTGAGGTTGAAGCTATGGGTTAGATGAGCCTACTCAGGGAGAGTCTGAAAAGTGACAGGAACAGAGAGAGTGGAACTCTGAGGAGCATCAACATTTTGAGTGGCAGAGTAAAAGGAAAGCATGGAGCGATCAGAGAGACAAGAGAGAGACCAGTAGAGAAAAGTGTAACAAAGTTCAAGGGAGGGGCTTCCCTGGTGGCGCAGTGGTTAAGAATCCACCTGACAATGCAGGGGACACAGGTTCGAGCCCTGGTCCGGGAAGATCCCACATGCCGCAGAGCAACTAAGCCCATGCACCACAACTACTGAGCCCTTGTGCCACAACTACTGAAGCCCACACACCTAGAGTCTGTGCTTTGCAACAAGAGAAGCCACCACAATGAGAAGCCAGCTCACCACAACAGAGTAGCCCCTGCTCACCAAAAGCCCGCACGCAGCAATGAAGACCAAACGCAGCCGTAAAAAAAAAAAAAAAAAAATTCAAGGGAGACTTTGTAGGTGTTAAAAAATATGTTTTAGAAAAATATTTAATGACATTTTTTAAATGGTCATGATATAATGGCAAGTGAAAGAGGATATAAAATAATACATATTGCAGAGAGCAGATTGGTGATTGCCAGAGGTGGGGGGTGGAAGGTGGGCAAAAGCATGAAGGGAGTCAAAAGGAACACACTTGCACTTACAAAATAAGTCATGGGGATGTAATGAACAGCATGGTAACTGTAGTAAATAATACTGTATTGCATATTTGAAAGTTGTTCAGAGAGTAGATGTTAAAAGTTCTCATCACACACAAAAAATTCTGTACCTATGTGTGATAACTAGAGTTACTGTGGTGATCATTTCACAGTGCATACAAATATTGAATCATTATGTTGTACACCTAAAATTAATATAATGTTACATGTCAATTATACCTCATAAAAATAATATGCACTCTATAATGACAATTTTATTTTAAAAGTATATGTATATATTTTCATTGAAAAACAACTAAGGTTTCACACCTTGCAGTAATGGTTATCTCTGGGTGGTGATGTTACAGACTATTTTTTTTTCTTTTTTCTTTATTTATTGGTCGCGTTGGGTCTTCGTTGCTGCGTGCGGGCTTTCTCTAGTTGTGGCGAGCAGGGGCTACTCTTCGTTGCGGTGTGTGGGCTTCTCATTGCAGTGGCTTCTCTTGTTGCAGAGCATGGGCTCTAGGGATGTGGGTTCAGTAGCTGTGGCGCACGGGCTTAGTTGTTCCGTGGCATGTGGGATCTTCCCGGACCAGGGCTCGAACCTGTGTCCCCTGCATTGGCAGGCAGATTCTTAACCACTGCGCCACCAGGGAAGTCCCTAGAATAACACTTTTTAAAAATATAAATTTATTTATTTTATTTATTTATTTTTGGATGCATTGGGTCTTTGTTGCTGCGTGCAGGCTTCTCCCTAGTTGCGGTGAGCGGGGGCTACTCTTTGTTGTGGTGCACGGGCTTCTCATTGCGGTGGCTTCTCTTATTGCGGAGCACAGGCTCTAGGCGCGTGGGCTTCAGTAGTTGTGGCTCGCAGGCTCCTGTTACAGACTATTTTAAATTTTATCCTTATGATTTGTTTTGGTATTTTCCAGTTTTCCATAAGGAACGTGCATTATTTGTGTAACAGCAAACATAAAAAAAATAATATAGGGCTTCCCTGGTGGCGCAGTGGTTGAGAGTCCTCCTGCCGATGCAGGGGACACGGGTTCGTGCCCCGGTCCAGGAAGATCCCACATGCCGTGGAGCGGCTGGGCCCGTGAGCCATGGCCGCTGAACCTGCGCGTCCGGAGCCTGTGCTCCGCAACGGGAGAGGTCACAACAGTGAGAGGCCCGCGTACCGCAAAATAATAATAATAATAATAATAATAATAATAATAATAATATAAAAGGGAAAAAAATCAAAGAAGGAACTTTAGAGAAGGTGGGAGTGGTCATCTGGATCCAACACCTCAGAGTCAGTAAGACTAGTTCTGAGGGATGTCCATTGGATTTAGCAACAAAGTGACCCTGGTGAAAACTATTTCAATGGAGTAGGGAGCAGGGGCAGAAGCCGGACTGGAGAGGAATGGAAGAGTGAATGGGAGATGAAGAAGTGTAGAAGACAAGTATAGACATGTCATTCAAAAAATGTGGTTAAGGGCTTCCCTGGTGGCACAGTGGTTAAGAATCTGTCTGCCAATGCAGGAGACACGGGTTCGAGCCCTGGTCTGGGAAGATCCCACATGCCACGGAGCAACTAAGCTTGTGCGCCACAACAACTGAGCCTGTGCTCTAGAGCCTGTGAGCCACAACTACTGTGCCCATGTGCTACAGCTACTGAAGTCTGTGTGCCTAGAGCCTGTGCTCTGCAACAAGAGAAGTCACCGCAGTGAGAAGCCTGCGGCACCGCAGCGAAGAATAGCCCCCGCTCGCCGCAACTAGAGAAAGCCTGTGTGCAGCAAAGAAGACCCAACACAGCCAAAACTAAAAATAAGTTAATAAATTAATTTTTAAAATGTGGTTAAGAAGGAAAAGACATAGAGCAGAAGCCCACTTTCAGATATCATCCAGTTTAAGACTCCCACACTATGTGTGGTGGCTTTAAGCACCCTGAAGAGGGGTAGGTTATGAAGGTCTTCTGACACTCAGATTTTCAGTGTAAGGGGTACAGCATAGTGTGGAATTGGAAGCAACAGCCAGCTCAAGGAATCAACATCAGAAATTGCTCTTCTGGGCTCAGAGACAAACTTACCATCGTTAGAACTGAGTGAAAGACTCCAGTGCTACGTATGTGGCTACCTAATTTAAAGTGTGGGTTAATACTTGGAAAAGAGCCTTCCCCCAAAGCTTGCAATAAGTGTGAAATCATTGTGGAAGTTCTTGTGACTCATGTGATAACAGTCAGGGCTTCTTTATCAAGGTGTGTAACTCAGTTTTGTAGACAATGTTGTTCTCCAGGAATAATGCCAAACCTCAGTGCATGCTACAGCTCAACCCATCCCCAGCACTGTGAGGTGAAATGTCAACAGTGAGAAAGAGCAGTTTATGTTTATTAAAGCACCAACACAGATTCAGCAATCAATAACCGCTTGACATTCTGAAAAGCGCCCTCATGCTGGCAAATCCAATGCCACTGAACACCCATTGCCTAGGAGACAATGAAGTGGCTCAATCACCCTTGTCTTTTGTAGGAGGAAAAATCAACCAAAATGGAGGCCTCTTCAGAGAATCTGAAGCTCTTACTTTTTTATCTGAGGCAGAGGCCCCATAGATTATGGAATCCTGATTCAGGATGTGTCTGCTTCTGGGGCGAGCAGAGGGAGAAGGATCCTAGGGGCATCCAAATAGAAGAGGTTTTCACATGAGGAGACCCAGAGCAGCAAAGCCATAGAGGAGAACCATAATCTTTAGACAAAAGGCAAGATGAGGATGGACACAGAAGGGAGACAAAATCTTTGTCTGAGAGGCTTGGGAGCAGGGTTGTCCTATTCAGGTGCAAGGAACAAATTAAGGAAAGTAGGCAAGTTAGAATGAAGGCTGTAAAGGATGAAGAGGTATGAGAGCTCCCTCTTTTATACAGTGCTCAGAGCCTGTTGCAGGGACTGATTTGGCAGTTTAAAGAAGGTATATAGGAGTAGATCCTATTTTCTCCTTGTGACATGCGCGCGCGCGCGCGCGCACACACACACACCCACACACACCCACACACACACACACACCCACTGTATTGGCTGGGGCTGGAGGTGAGTTGGCTCAAAGCATTATGGATGAGAGTTAAGGTTGGACTCAAGCTCCTAGGGGTACCCCTCTGACCCACAGTTCTCTCCCTGGAATCCACGTTGGTGGGGCTATCCAGGAATCCCTGTAACACACATGCTGGCTCCCTATCCCTGGTAGGGTGGATGGATGTACATGAACAGGAACAGGGGCAGCTTTAGGCAGAAGCAATGGGGTTCATGATTTCAGGGGTCTGAATGGGCCTAGGAATCAGTCCTTTAATTGGCAGCAGAGTTGACTGGGGCAGGTGGAATTGGGGGGAAAGTGCCTGGGTTTCCTACCTAGACAGCCTACCATCCCTCCTATGAGCAATGCTTGTCAACAGAAGCCTTGGCCTTCAGGGTGTCATCAGCAGCCTGGCACTCCCCTAGGTATTGACCTAAGAGCATTGGGTGGTTCAGAGAAATAAGAGAGGCAGTGGCTCTGATTGCTGAGGCAGAGGGATTCTGGATGAGGCATTCATGGTGTTATTGTTGACAAACTTGGGTGACAGAGGGAAGAGCAGAGAAGTCCAAAGATTAGACAGAAATGATGAGCCTCGGGGCTTCTATTTAGGGCCTGATTTACATGTTTTATTGGATTATCAGTTTGAGGGGGTGGGTGATGAACCAATACATTTCTACTTGGAAGTCCTGGAAAAGGATCCTATGAAAAAGAAATCCCCTTTATATACAGTATGATTTCAGTGATCAGTGTACATGTAAAGAAAGGAAACTGGTGGGAATTCCCTGGTGGGCCAGTGCTTAGGACTCCACAGTTTTCACTGCTGAGGGCCCGAGTTCTATCCCTGGTCGGGGAACTAGGATCCCACAAGCTGTGGAGCGCAGTCAAAAAAAAAAAAGAAAAAGAAAAAGAAAGGAAAATGAAAAGAAAGTACTAAACTATTAACAGCTTAATGGGCAGGGCGTCAGCTCATCAGGTTGGACAATTGGCAAACTTGGACAATTAATTCGCAGAACAAGCTAAATTCTCCTGTGTCCTTTTTGCTTCACCCTTCAAACTTGACTCTTGGCCCCATTTTTCTGGCTGTAACCTGGACTCCTCTCTGATTCCTCACTGCTATCATGCTACGTCTAGACACCTTGGGATTGGATGCAACCTAGGAATTTTCTTCCCCTGCACCGCTCCCTGGGTCCTACAGTGCACTGTACCCCAAAGCAGAAAGATCAGGAAATGGACATCAAGCTGTAGCATTAAGATGGGAGCCCCAAAGTTCCAATTTCCCATTACCCTTGTTTCACTTGGCTACCTGAAATGACGTGGAATTTTCTGAAATCTTTTGCAAGCATACCCTCTGTTGGTGCAGTGCTCAGACGCCAGTGAAATACAGTACCATTCCTCAAACCCCAGGAATTCGGGTCTTGATAAAATACAAAAATGGAGGCAAAGTGAATTTCAAACCGCAGGGAGCGGATGTGGTGCTGCCTAATGATCTTACTCCCAAGAAATCAATAAGCTTTACTGTTGGTAGAATGAGTGCACTATCCTGATCGTGTGGGGCTGGTTTCAGGATATTTTACACTCTTAGGTTTTTTGAGGGGGAGGGCTGGAGCAACTTTGCTTTGTTCCCTGCTCCAAACAGTCCTGAGAGCAAAAGGTATATGCTTAATGTCAAGTGAATTGGTGCACTATGTGTGTCCAGTTGTTCAGAAACTCTCTTGAAAAAATATTGATAACTCCCCCTTCTTGACCTCTTCTAAGAATATGAATTCCTGAGGCACAAACTCATTCATATAATTATGTGTCCTTTAAAAAGGATTTGTGACAACCAAAACCAATTATGAATACAGGACAACTTCCATTTTTCCCTAGCAGCCCTTATGGAAACAGTTTGCATAACCTTCCACAGCCTGAGCTGGGGTGGGGACTTTTGAAATATTCTGCAGATTTTCAGGGTTAGCCATTTCCTTAATCTTATGGACCCATTTGGGAAGATCTTTTTGGCCTGTGTGTCTTAAGCAACATTTATATGGGAAGCTGTCCCCTTTGATTGCTGAGCCATACAGCAATGCTGTCTCATTGATCAAAGCCATACAAAATGCCACATTTTGTTCGGTAATGAGGCCCAGGGACGGACTGGATGATGGACTCCACATGCAAGTCAGTACTGCTGCAGGCCATCCCGGGAAGCCTCAAGATCGCTGTGCTGAGGCAGCCGGCACTGCTCTGGGGTGTAATGAGCAGAGCTCCCACTGGCCTGCTGATTCTGTTGATGTGTTCAGAACCTCTGAACTATGACCATGTTGCTGGTGAAATGTGCTCTGAAATAAAGTGATCAGTTTTTTCCAGCAACTGTCCTGGTCCTGGGTGGAACAGAACGGGGAAAGCCCTTGTTTGGGCTAATGTCTGAGCCACGCCGGAGACAGCAGGCTTAAGTTTAGGGCCTCTTATCTTGTATGTTTCCAGATCTAATGAAGATCTCCCTGAGTGAATCTGAGGAAATAAACAGTCTGATGTAAAAAAATTTTAATATTCCCCCAAAACGTCCACTGTAAGAAGGAGGTCTGCTTAGGATTCAAGGCAGACGCTGTTTTCAGCTGCTTACCAGAAGCAAATGGATTTGCACTGCTCCCTGCAGTACAGTTTTCCTCCTCTCCTCTCCGTTTTCCTCCCCTTTCCCTCTCCCTTGCTCTCCCTTCCCTCCCCTCGCCTTTCCTCTCTCTTGCAGCAGCACCCCATCCAGAAGATGTATTCAAGCAGCAATAAACAGGCAGAGGACAAGTGGCTTCTAACAACAGTATTTTTTATACAAATACAAACTACTCTAAAAGACTTCCTGTAGCCTAGAACTGCAAGCACCCTAGAGAAACCATGCCCGAACTCTAAGAAACAATGAGTACACACTGATATTGACCTGTATTTTCCCTTCCTAGGAGCTCTGTTATAGGAGCTTTCTCTTCTGGTCAAACAGGTCTGCCCAACATTCCCTAAACATCTCACAGCTTCCTGTCACCTGGAATGCCTGGCCTCTCTATCTCTTTTATGACCCATGTCCCACTCTGCCTCTTCCAATAAAACCTACCTTAATACTCCGACATCTGAACGCCTTCTGGCCCCTCATATCTACGTATGTCATTTAGGACATACTCCCTTGTTGTAGGTACTCGGGTATACCTCTCATCTCTCCTGCTAGCTTAGACCCTTCTAGAGTCAAGGACCAGTTTTCACTCAGATACTCCATGGGACCTATAGAGCTCATCAGCTGTGATGTCATGGTTAAACTAACAAGCTCTGGTGCCAGACTCCCTGGGTTCAAATCTTGCTTTGTCACTTGCTAGCTGGGTGACCTCAGTTATGTCACTTATCCTCTGTGTGCCTTAATTCCCCTGTAACATGGGAATATTAATAACATATACGGCAGAGGGCTATTTTTTTAATTAATTAATTTATTTTTTATTTTATTTACTTTTAGCTGCGTTGGGTCTTTGCTACTGTGCATGGGCTTTCTCTAGTTGCAGCAAGGTGGGGGGCTCTTCGTTGAAGTCCGCGGGCTTCTCATTGTGTTGGCTTCTCTTGTTGCAGAGCACGGGCTCTAGGCGCATGTGCTTCAGTAGTTGTGGCACACGGGCTTAGTTGCTCCACGGCATGTGGGATCTTCCCAGACCAGGGCTTGGACCCGTGTCTCCTGCATTGGCAGGCAGATTCTTAACCACTGCGCCACCAGGGAAACCCACAGAGGGCTATTTTGAGAATCAAAGTGATACTTGCAAAGCACTTTGAACATTGCCTTTCACCCATTAAGTACTCAAGGAAAGCTAGTCCTCTTTATCTACTCCAACCTGTACTCTCAGCAGGAACTGCCAAGCGCCAAAAAATGGCATTCAGCCTGTCCCCCATGGTGTCTAGCTCAGTTTTGCCTTATACCAAGTTTACCAGACACTCACTGAAGGAATTCCCTACCTGACTTTAAATATCCTTCCTGCTCTGAGCCCCTTAGCTGACTGATGGTATTGTCCACAGCCACCCAACACAGTCTTGCCTCCTTTCTGTCTCCCAGACATACCCTACTCATTCCTACCTTTGTGCCTTTACTCACAGTGTTCCTCCCCGGAATGCTAGCCCTACCCTTCACCTTTCCAACTCCCACTCATACTTTACTCTTTTTATGTATATTTACACACACACACACACACACACACACGCACACAACTTATTTATTTATTTTTGGCTGCTTTGGGTCTTTGTTGCTGCCCACGGGCTTTCTCTAGTTGTGGCGAGCGGGAGATACTCTTCGTTGGGGTGCGAGGGCTTCTCATAGCGGTGGCTTCTCTTGTTGCAGAGCACGGGCTCTAGGCACGTGGGCTTCAGTCGTTGTGGCATGTAGGCTCAGTAGTTGTGGTGCATGGGCTTAGTTGCTCTGTGGCACGTGGGATCTTCCTGGACCAGGGCTCGAACCCATGTCTCCTGCCTTGGCAGGCGGATTCTTAACCACTGCGCCCCCAGGGAAGCCCCCCATCCTTTACTTTTCCACTCAAGCCTCACCTCCTCTAGGAAGTCTTCCCTGGTTACCTCAATTTACCCTCATCTTCCCCTTCTTCAAACTCTCTCAGCAGTCCAAGTCAGAACCACATAACTGAACATACACTAATATTTTTCACGGCAACTTTTTTTTTTTTTTTGGCTGAGTTGGGTCTTCATTGCTGCAGGGGGGCTTTTCTCTAGCTTTGGTGAGCGGGGGCTACTCTTCGTTGTGGTGCGCAGGCTTCTCATTGCCGTGGCCTCTCTTGTTGTAGAGCATAGGCTTTAGGCACGTGGGCTTCAGTAGTTGTGGCTCACGGGCTCCAGAGCGCAGGCTCAGTAGTTGTGGCACACGGGTTTAGTTGCTATGTGGCATGTGGGATCTTCCCAGACAAGGGTTCGAACCCATGTCCCCTTCATTGGCAGGCAGATTCCCAACCACTGCGCCACGAGGGAAATCTGTCATGGCAACTTTTGAGTCTTGGTCTTGTCTCCTCCGGAAGTTGATAAATTCCTTAAGAACAGTTAGGATGTTTGCCCCCCTCCTGCCATCTGCCCCTGGCATGTAACCAGTACTGGGTACCCAACAGGTGTCCAGTAAAGACTTATCAGTTGATGTACCCATATGCCCGGGTTTGGCCAAGGGAAGCCGGAGCTCTGGCTCTCTTTCTGGCAGTGAGCTTGGGCTGGGGTGAAGAGAAGTCAGGGGACCAGTTTCTGCTGACTTCACTTATTTCTTCACTGCCACTCAGGTCACAGAGTTAGCAGGATCTTCAGGTAAACCTTCCTTCAAACTGGACTGATCCCTCAGTTAATGGTTGACATTCTCTGTTTACCTTAATGATTGCCAAGATCTGTCGCTGCACACGATACATTTTGTGGTTCAACTGCCTTGGCCCCGAGGGTAGAAGGCAATTCTGAAGAGGTTTTGGGGTTCTGGGATGGGATTGGAAATACTTTGGTCCATCCCTAGCCACCCAGGGCATGGGCAGTAAACAGACGGCCACAGAGCACCCTGGTACTGCCATGTGGGGGAAGCACTGCTGTCTCTCACCTCAGCCTCAAGGGTCCAGTGAGCATTGCCCATGGCTTTTTTTTTTTTTCTCCCCATAGTCATATCATTTTAAAGACTGGGAGCTGGAAGGGATGGAAGGGATGGCACACATTGGATCTACCTATGGCCAGGGGTGGGGGAAGGCTGAGGGCTGAGCCCAGGTCCAGTTCAGCCTCCCAGACTGGGCTAAATATGCATACATGGGTGACGATGATGCCTCTCTTCCTCTGGGACAGGGCAGTAACTTCAGGCTATGTGATTTGTGTCTCCAAAGCCACTGGGAGCTCAGGGGATCAATCTTATTTAATGATTTTGTGTGGGAGGAAGTAGGGCTGGTTAATGTTTGTCTGGTTCCTCTTGGGCTGTGGGCCATATCTGGCTCCAGCCCTGGGCTCTTTGTCCCTCCCCTGGACTGGGCTGACAGTACCTAGTGACATAGTGCAGACACGCTTGCAGACATTCCCTGGGAAAGGGCAGCAGCAGCCAGGTGAGGAAGCTGGGGGCTGAGGGAGGTGGGCCCCGGGGGCTGGTGTGGCCCAGGAGGGCAGAAGCGGGGGCTGGGGAGAGGCCCGGGTTTTGCCTTCTCTTGGGCTCAGGATTCAGCCACTTAGATCCCTTCTCTGCTTCCTTCTGAGCTGGGCTGAGGCCCCTCCTGCCAGGCTTGCTTAGTTTCTCTCTGTAACCCCCAACTCATCCTCTTTCCAGGCTCCGTGTTGCTTCTGCTCTCACTCTTTTTTTCCCCGACAAGAATCCCCCTCATCTCCACAGGGTCAAATCCCTGGAAAGACTTGAGGGGCCCCCACCAAGCTCAGGGTGGCCAAATTTATCTCTTTAAGACATTTCCTGCCACACAGGGTTAGGGTTCAGTGGGGCCTCTGGGCACTGCCCGGTGCTGTCTTCCTTCCCTGATTGGAAGGTAAACCAGGCGTGCAACCAACATGGGGGCTGTCAGCGGATGAATACAGTGCACTCAGCAGGCCCAGAGGACCAGCCAATGGGGCCAAGATTTGGGAGCATGCGTTTCCATCTTCTTGAGGGAGACAGGGAGACTCAAGCTGAGCTTGGTGTAACTGATGATTGGGAGATCTAAAAGACGGGTGGCTCCCCCCCCAGCTGTTTAAAAGTTGTTCCAGCTGTTGGGAATGGCACTTCAGAATGCATGGACTTTTAGAAAATGAGATGGGGAGAGGAGAATAGAGACAAGAGGGGTTTGAATGGAGAGAAGTATATATGAGGATGCAGCAGAGCAATGGGGAAGGGACCCAGGCTTTGGTGAGGGGCCAACATGAATCCTAATCTGAGCTCCAGCACTGGCTTACCAGCTGTGTGATAAGTTACTCAGCTTCTTTGAGCCTCCATCTCCTCCTCTGTGAATTGCAGACAATAACCCACAGCTCACAGGGTTGTAGTGAGGATAAGAGTTAAGGAACAGACCACTTCTAGCACACAGTAGGTATTTCATAAATGGTGGCTGCTATAATAAGCCCAAGTAGAGAGCAACAGGAAGTCAAATAGCTGATGGAGGCATAAGAGGGCATAGTCCGAACAGTGACGAAGGGAGCTGATATTAGCAGCAGTTCCGTGGAAAGACCATGGCAGAGTGAGAGAAGAAGAAAACTGGAATGAGCTAGATTGGCCCTGACCCAAGCCCGGCCACAGAATACGTATGGCAGCGTGGAGGGAACAGTGCAGCGACTGAGGTGCTGTGGAACCACAGGGGGTAGGCGGTGAAGAGAAGCAGGTGAAGAGGCAGAGGGCCGGAGGAGTTTGGTCTTAGCCAAACTGATGAAGGCAGCCCAGAATTCAGAAGAAAATCTCAAAGAAAGTTCCCTGTCCTTTCCTGGCCAGAGGCTGCCTGTGAAACAGGGGAGGGAGTGTGGAGTCTGAAGCTGAGTGTAACCTCAGCCAGCCCAGCCGGGCCTCTCTTCCCCAAACCAGAAAGGCACAAGGAGTTGGAAGGAGGCACGGGGAAGAGGTGGGAGCAGAAAGAGAGAGACAGACTTGATGAAAGTGTGTGTGTGTGCACGCATACCCACGCATGCTGGCACACGTGGAAAGGAGTATACGTTTTTGAGTTATGGGCCTGGTCTCAGAATGCAGTGTCCTTTAAGGAAGGGAGACTGCCAGTGTACAAAGGCTTTAGGGTCAGAGGAGAACAAATTTGAAATTTGACTCTACCATTTAGCAGCAGTGCAGTTGTCATTGAGGTAAGTTATTTAACCTCTCTGAGCCTCGACTGCCTTGTCTGAGAAGCGGGTATAATATTAGTTGGAGACACTGAGGACGATCTCCTGATTTGGAACTGTGCTTGAGTGCTTGGGCAAATTTGAATATGAGGGCAAGGCCAGAGCCTGACATGGTCAGAGAAGTCTTGCCCAATTAAACATGAGAGCAAAACACTCCTGGAGCAACACAGAGCATATCAATACACGGACTTTAACCCAAAGTCACAAAAACAGTTTGGATTTCAAAATCAGGTAAGTCCCCTGGATGTTTTTGAAATGAAACCCTTGAGGTATTGATGTTGACATAGGGATCAGCTCTCCTTCCAAAGGGAGAGCAAAAACTGAGATCCCAGTGCCTGCACAAGGGTCCTTAGGGGCCCCAAAGGGAGCTCCTGGCTATGTCCCAGAGGGCTCAAGAAGATGGGAGGCGGAGAGCTATAAGAACCTAGAAACTCAGGGGTGGCCAGGCTGTCTGTGGGGCACCGCTGAGGGACAGAGAGAAGAGAACATATGAAGTTTGCTTTGAGGTTTGAGGAAGCAGCTGGAGAAAGGTAAGGAAGGGGAAACAGAACAAATCAGGAGGCCGCCGAAAGCCCTGGGAAGGGAGGAGAGGAAAACAGCTGTCAGTTATAGGAAAGGGGAGAAGGGCTAGAGAAGAATAAAAGCCAGACCAGTCTTCGATCTCTCTGTTTCTAAAACACACTCATAGAAAGAAAAATGATCATTGTAGCTGAGGCAGTAAAGCCTTATGGGAAAGAGTATGGGCTCTGGAGTCAGCTTGACCTGGCTCAAATCCCAGCTCTGGCACGTACTCACTGCATGACCCTTGTGACACTGGGGTAAGTCCCTTCACCTTCCTTTGCCTCAGTTTCCTCGTCTGTGACATGAGGATTACAAATAACACCTCCGTCACGGGGTTGTTCTGAGATTCACGTGAGATCGTGTGCATGCAAGGGCCTGGCCCATAACAGGGGCTCAGGAAATGGTTATTCTTTTTTTTTTTTTTTAAAGAAGATGTTGGGGGTAGGAGTTTATTAATTAATTAATTTATTTTTGCTGTGTTGGGTCTTCGTTTCTGTGCAAGGGCTTTCTCTAGTTGCGGCAAGCGGGGGCCACTCTTCATTGCGGTGCGCAGGCCTCTCACTATCGCGGCCTCTCTTGCTGTGGAGCACAAGCTCCAGACGCGCAGGCTCAGTAGTTGTGGCTCACGGGCCTAATTGCTCCGCGGCATGTGGGATCCTCCCAGACCAGGGCTCGAACCCGTGTCCCCTGCGTCGGCAGGCAGATTCTCAACCACTGCGCCACCAGGGAAGCCCCGGAAATGGTTATTCTTAATAATGCTCCTCGACCACCTGTTTTTGACTCTAACGTGTCTCACTGGATGAAGCATTTCTTCCCGGGGTACCTCCTGTAGCAGCTCTGCCTTCAGAATCCCAGGCTTGGGAGAAAGGGCACCTGCATCCCTGCTTTTCCCACACTGGTTTAGGCCCACAGCATAAACTGGCTGAGGCTTTTTTGTTAAGCTAAATGAAGAAACCTTGTTCAGGGAAGTAATCTATCTCCCATGGACCGTCCCTTCGTCCCCTAGTTCCTGTCATTCCATTCCGTTCCCCACAGCTTTTCCAGCTGCTAATACCCTACCCTTTCCCCTACAACAACCACTGCCCCTGCGTCCAGGCCTGTGTGCTCTCACAGCCAGTTCCCGGCTTCCAGCATGATCTCCTTGCAACTTAATGGCAGAAGTGGTGGGGAGGCCTTCTTTGCCTGCCTAAGGGACAGAGGGGAATTTCTTCCCTAGAGCAACCGGCAAGCTCAGGAAACCAGGAGTTACCATGTATGCTTGACTTGGGGACAGGGCAGCAATGGAACAGTCTGTTCTGTCTCAGAGAGACACTATAGGTCAACAACAGCATTGGGAAGGAAAAAAGAGGGATATTGGGTTTGGCAGATCACTTAGTTCCTCCGAAGCCACATTGTTTTCTCTTCCTGATAAGGTTTTTCCTTCCCTTGATCACCAACTATGAAATTGGAGCTGGGCTAAGAACTTTTGCAGGTTGCTTCTTTGAACCTCACCATAACCCTGGGTATTAACCCCATTTATAGATGAACACGGCAGACTCAGAGGTTCGGTAACTCAGCCCAAAGTCGTAGCCAGTGAAGAACCAGTATTCAGACCCAAAGCTAGGTGACTCTTACCTATTCCATCTTCTAACTTTCTGTTTGCTTGCTTAACGTTTGCTTTCTCCTCCTGGCTTGTCCTCACCTGGCCACCCTCGATATGGGCTCAAGGAGGGATGGTCAGGGTTTGCTCCATGACACTGGAGTTGGACTGTACTCACTGGTCAGCAGCTTCCTTGTTTCTTGTGCTTTTATGGGTAGCATTAGCTTTTGCTTCTGTTGCTGCTGCTGCTGCTGTTGTTGTCATTAACGGCTAGGCTTCGCTTTTGTGGACACCATCAGCAAAAGCACAAGGATTATACCATGGAAAGAGCCTAGACTTCTGCTGCGGATACCTTTGTGTTTCATCTTACTCAAACACTTCAGCTGTGTGATCGTGAGTGAGTTACTTAACTTATCTGAGCTTCAGCTTCCTCAGCTGGAAAGACTGGGGTAACAGTCCTTAGACGCTTGCTAAATGGGTCAAAAGAAAGAATGTATGGGAAAACGCTTAGCACAGTTCCTAGCTTGATAAATGTGAGCTCCCTTTCCTAACCTCAAGCTCACCCGTTCCCTGGAGGGGATCTAAGCCTAGGAAAAATCCTGCTGAATCTAAGTTTCTAGTAGAGTCACCGGAGAGGGCCTCAGCCCAGAGCCTCCTGTTCCCCCGGGTCCCCTCTTACATGCACCTGTCTTCGTTCCATCTTCCCCCTGCCCGCCCCGCTGTGGCCATTCTTCTGGTGGGGCTATGGGGCGGGTGCGGCGATGGACCGGGCGGGCACAGAACAGGTGGGTGCAGGCTGGGTGTCCGGCGCTGGGACACAAGTGCTCTGTGTGTAGGGTGGGCGGAAGTCAGGGCGTTTGATCTGAATTCTAAAGGGCGTTGTTCAGAGCCCCACAAAGGTCCCATTGTGCAGACACTGGGTATAAAGCAGCATATGACTCCCCAGCACCGGGCGGTGATGAATTGGGACGCAGGCGCGGACCCAGGGACCACTCCCCCTGCACAGACATGAGACCATAGGGGACCTGTCTGGGTGGCCTCAGGGATAGGCGCTCCCCAAGGTAATGAGGCTTTGTTGGGTTTGCCCCAGGTCCAGACTTAAGGAGCTGGGGGAGGGGGAGCTAAAGAGGATGGGCCGACGACGGCAGAACAAGATGGGCCTGGCAACAAAGGGCAGGAGAGGAAAGAATGTTGGATAAAGGCGAAGAAGGGAGATGGGGCTCAGGGAGGTCAAGTCATCAAGTGAATGAGGGAGGAGGAGGAGAAGTAGGAGGAAGAGAAAGAGAAGGAGAGGCTAGCACGGGAGAGGGGGTGGTGAGGAAAGCTATGACTCTCCTTCTTCCTTTCTTGTCACTGGCTCTCGGAAGGGGTAAGGGGGTGTCAGGCAGTGTTATGGTGCCTGGCTCTCGGCCCCAGGTTCCTGACAGCTTGCTCTGTGGCTCATGTTTTGCAGGTGTGAATGAGGCAGGATGAATTGGACGGGTTTGTACACCTTGCTCAGTGGTGTGAACCGGCATTCTACTGCCATTGGCCGAGTGTGGCTCTCGGTCATCTTTATCTTCAGAATCATGGTGCTGGTGGTGGCTGCCGAGAGCGTGTGGGGTGACGAGAAGTCTTCCTTCATCTGCAACACCCTCCAGCCTGGCTGCAACAGCGTCTGCTACGACCACTTTTTCCCCATTTCCCATGTGCGTCTGTGGTCTCTGCAGCTCATCTTGGTTTCCACCCCAGCTCTCCTCGTGGCCATGCACGTGGCTCACCAGCAGCACATAGAAAAGAAAATGCTGCGACTTGAGGGCCACGGGGACCCCCTACACCTGGAGGAGGTGAAGAGGCACAAGGTCCACATCTCAGGGACACTGTGGTGGACCTATGTCATCAGCGTGGTCTTCCGGCTGCTGTTCGAAGCCGCCTTCATGTACGTCTTTTATCTGCTCTACCCTGGCTACGCCATGGTGCGGCTGGTCAAATGTGAGGCCTACCCCTGCCCCAACACAGTGGACTGCTTCGTGTCCCGCCCCACGGAGAAAACCGTCTTCACCGTCTTCATGCTGGCCGCCTCCGGCATCTGTATCATCCTCAACGTGGCCGAGGTGGTGTACCTCATCTTCCGGGCCTGCGCCCGCCGAGCCCAGCGCCGCTCCAATCCGCCCTCCCGCAAGGGCTCCGGGGGCTTCGGCCACCGCCTCTCACCTGAGTACAAGCAGAACGAGATCAACAAGCTGCTCAGCGAGCAGGACGGCTCCCTGAAAGACATACTGCGCCGCAGCCCCGGCACCGGGGCCGGGCTGGCCGAGAAGAGCGACCGCTGCTCAGCCTGCTGATGCCACAGACCAGGCAACCTCCCATCCCGTCCCCCACCCTGCACCGGCCTGCCCCTCCTTCTCCCCTGCCGGTGCACAGGCCTCAGACTGCTAGGGATTGCTCCATCAAAACCTCCCTTCTCTCCCAACTTCCCTTCCTCCCAGGGCCTTCTGCCTCAGGGGCTGAAGGGGTGGGGAACTGGAGGCCACCCACGCCAGCACTCAAGGCTACTGGGCGTGTGGGCCGCGCTCGTTGCCTGCACCCCTTCCACTTCCCTCTCCCTCTCCCTGGGACCACTGGGGACCAGAGGTAGGATGCTCTGACAACATCTCCAATTATGAAACTAATCTTAACCCCGTGCTGTCAGATACCCTATTTCTGGAGTCACATCAGTAGGGAGGGATGTGGGCAAGTGGAGTGGAGGGAGGGTGCTGTGGACGTGTGGGTGGAGAAGGGAGGGTAGCAAACGCAAGAAAAGGAGGAACAGTGCTTGCCGGCCCAAGGAAAAGGAGGACATGTCTGGGGTGGAGGAGGTAGGGAGGGAGAAACAGGCAGATAAGCTGGAGCGGGGGTTGGTCAGGGCTGCCTTTGCCTCTAGTCCCTAAGGCCTCTCTCTGCCTGAAATGTTACACATTAAACAGGATTTTACAGTAAACGAAGAGGTGGCTTGTGCGTTTGTGAAGTTCTTTCTCCTGCAACATCTGACCTCCCCCTGGATGAGCTGGCCTTGGCTTTTTGCTGATCAAGAAAGGAATGGGCAAAAGAGATAGTGACTTGAGTAGCTGAAACTGCCAAGGAGGGATCGCCACCCCCCAGGCCGGGCAAAACCAGGCCTGGGGCCATTCTCTCCTGTTTTTTGGTTTGGGGATCCCCCCCTCCCATTTTTTCATAACAGCTTTATTGGGCTCTAATTCACTTACCCCTTCCTCTGATGTGATTTTTTTCATCCATTTTAAGTATACAGTTTATTGAGTTTTGGTGATTGTGGGCGGTTTCGTAAACATGACCACGATCTATTATAAAACATCTACATTCCCTCAGAAAGTTTCCTTGGGCCCCTTCCTCTGATTTTAAAAAGATTAAAATGACAACTCCTCCTGGAAAGACAGGAAATGATAGAGAAAGTTCGCAAGTCGGAGAGGGTAGCCGGCATCCCCATGGCTCCACCCACATGTCCCCTGCACTCCTGGGAGAAATATGCCCTGCTCTTCCTCGAAACTCAGCGTTCACGGCTGACTGATGCCCCCAAGCCACCCATTGGATTGCACAGTGACTTGAACCCCTTTCCTCTGACATAGCCCCAGATTCTACCCTCCTCCCCAGTTTCTTTCCCTCAGGAATCAATGCCTCCCACCCCAGAGATGCCTCTAACACAGGTCAAACATTTCACAGCAGCGGCAGCAGTTTCCTTGCCAGCATCACTCGCCCAAGAAGCAGGTAGCCCCTCTCCCTCGGTCAGCTGTGGTAGGAAGAGCTCCAGGCTGGCACGTGATAAAGCTGGGTTCAACTCCTGGTTCTGTCACTTAGTAGCAAGGCATTCCCTTCCCCAAGCTTCAGCTTCCTTGTGAGCAGACAAGGGCTGGCCTAGCACATCTCTAAGCTCCCGTTAACGCTCTGGGCTCCTCGGATTCCCAAAGGACTCCCCCAGTTTCATGAGGGTTCCCCATCACAGAGTCACTGCCCTCACCAATGGCCCCTCGGAGTAAAAGTTTTCCCCACAGTCAGTTTCTCCCCTCAGCTTCCCTACCTCTTAATAGAAAAAATTATTTGCCACTCCCTCTCAGAGAATGCTGACTCCCTGTGGGCAATAGATCAGAAAGGAAGAGAAAATCGGGCATAATCTTATCAGAATTGTTCTCCAGAAACAGTCTTTTCCCTTCAGACAGAAAGCCTGGGAGGGCTCCTCATTCAAGGAGGTTTCTCCTTTAGAAAAGAAAGGAGAGAGTAAGTATTCCTTTCCCACACACTCAGCAATCCTGAGAGAGAGCTTCCCCCTCTCTTAAAAGAGAGACATTCCTTTCCTGCAAGAAATTTCCTTCCTCCTTAGAAACAGACGGCATACTCTGTCAGAGGAGAGGTCCCCACCCCCTCATGGTAGGGAGATTTCTTTTCTTATTGAAATCCACCCACCCACAACACAAACAACAGCATCTCCTCTCTGTCCAAAAGGCCATCGAGAGAAAGCTTTTCTTTTTAAAAATCCATCCTGGTTCAACAAAGGAACTTCATGCCCTTCTCACATTGAGAAATGTTAAATCCCTCACCTCAGACATCTAGTTTCTCTTCAGAAGATTCTACGAATCCCCCTTGGAAAGAGGTTCCATCTCCAGATCCAGGCTTTCCTCTCCAGGGGGCAGTGGTGGGACAATAAAGCTACCGGGCTGGGTGTTCCAGCCAAAAGGAGGACTCTCACTCTTGTTTGCTGTGAAGCAGGTGGGAGCAGGCCAAAGGAAGCTTGAGGGGAGCTGGTGTACACAAGATAGCAAGGAGGGTGTGGCAGGCTAACCCCAGGACTGACGTTTGTATTTGAGGCTCTGTCACAGTCGTGTAAGGGAGAAACAGGAGGCAAGCGGTGCTTAGTACTTGCCACACAGTAGACACTTGGAAGAGTGAGCGGGGTAGTGAAGGCGGCGATGGAATTCAGAAACCTGGCTCTCCATTCATTAGCTCTAGCCCCTTGGACACATCATACTTACCCTTTCTGAGTCTCAGCTTCCTCATCTGCAGTATAGGATTGATGATAACCTCTCTACCTCTTTCACAGAGCTTTTGTGAGAATCAAACAAGGTGTGTTCCAAAGCCGGTTACACACTGTAAAGTAAGGAATGATAGTATCACACGCACTGACGCCACAGCCTTAGGGCATGCTAGAACTCACAAAGAGCCAGAAAGGAGTGAGGCCGGTTCAGCTAGGCTGGAGATAGTGGAAGGAACTTGGCAACAGTAGGGTTGGCTCCCCGAGGGAATGGACAGCAGTCCAAACAGCAAAGTCCAGGAGATGTCGCAAACTTCTCTTGAGCATGATCCATTTAAGGGTCAATATTCAAGAGGTCTGATCTGGAGGTAGAAAAGGCCTGATAATAGGAGCTTCTTGCACTCTTTCTCATGGCACTGGTGCTTCTAGGGACATTTATGGTCTTTTAAAGGCATCTGTGCGCAGAGATACCAGGAGCTGGGGACAAAGGAACGGAGTCAGCTCCTGGATGAAGGGACTGGCCGAACTAGGAGAGTAGTCAAGGCCCCAGCCAACTGAGTTGGGATTTCAAAGCAGGCTGCAGTCTCCATAGAGAATTGGCATGGCAACCATGAACTGATTCAGATGCCCAATCAGACAGCCTGGGTGCACACAGTGGTGGCTAGAAGGGACTGCTTGCTCCATTTACTGATTCCACAGTACTTAAATGCCAGACCTGACCTGTGGGAGACAAGGGGCTATAAAAGCCCACCAAGCTGGGCTCTCTTTGATCCCTGGACTAGGCCAGTCTGAACCTGGCAGGTGGGGAAAGGACTGGGGCACTCTAGGGAGGGGGAATAAAGCAGGCAGAAACCACACAGATGTCTGAAAGTGTATGGTATTGTCTTCAGACTTAGACAAATAATCTGCTGCGCGGGACTTGAGGAGGGGAATGGCTAGAGGGGAGGTAGGACAGATAAACTATGACCATCGTATGATGGGCCTTGTACGTCACTATAAGGGGTTAAGACTGTCCTATGGCTGGTGGAAACCATTAAGGGTTTTGAGTAGGGGAGTGCCACCTTCAGAGTTGCGGTTGGGGAGATCACTCTGGCAGCTACAGACAGTGGATTGGGGGTTGGAAAAATAAGAGGCAGAATGGCCAGCTATGCAACTGGGGCAATAGCCCAAGTAGGGCCTGTGAGACTCATACAGTGGCAGGAGGAATAAGAGGAGACCAACGTAAGAGACACTTCGGATGTAGAATCGACACCAGGACTTGATGTCTGAGTGTGGGGAGATGGAGGAGCCAAAGATAACTCACCGGTTTCCTTCCCCTTCCTTGACTGGCAGACTCCTAATCATTCTAAGGCTCAGCTCAAAAGTCATTTCCTACGTGAAGCCCTCAACTCTCTTTTCCTCGCCCCCTCCCCCCACGTCCCTCAGGGAGAAGGAGTCCTCCCCCCATTCTGAATCCCCACAGGACGTTGTAGTAGTGTGGTTGAGTAGAGTGCTTGTCAAGCTGTGTGGTAATTACTTTAACAGCCCTAGCACACAATAGGTGCTTAGTCTGTTGAATTAAGGGCAGCAGGGAAGAGGATAGAGGCATATGCAAAGGCTCAGAGTCTTGAAGGAGTAGAGTGTGTTCTAGAGCAAAGAATGCCGGGCATGTGGGGTGGGGGGCGTCATAGGAGGTGAGACTGGCAAAGTAGGTTGGGGCCAGGTCATGAAGGGTCTCATATGCTGTGTGGAGAAACTTACACAGGAAATTGAACTCTCAGCTGTCGCAGGCAGGACCCTTCCTTTTTAAAAGTTAGGCCCCTACTAGACTTGTAGGCAATTCTGTACTCATCATGGTAGGCAGACTGTGGAGATCTTGAGGAGATCCAAGATCGATGCATTAAGGTTGACGGTGAACTGTGGAAGAAATGGCAGAGCGACTTGACAGTGGACTTCAATGGACTTCATAGAGAAAGGGTAATTTACTCAGGACGGTGACCGGATGACTTCCACGTCAGCTGAAGCCCCTGTGAAAAGTCGGTACGCCATAGTGACCTTCGCCAAGTCGCTTGGCCACTCTATGCCTCAGTTTCCTCTTCTGTAAAATAGAGATAATAATAGTACATATGTCAAAGGTCTGTAGTGAGGATCAAATGCATTCATTACATAAAAAGCACTTAGAATAGTGCCTAGTTGATAGTAAGCTCTATACAGGTGTGTATTTCTATTATTTCCTCTCACCATCTTTGCCACCCTCCAACGATTCACCAGCTCTTTGAAACACTGAACTAAACCCTTTGTCTCACCTAACGGTGCTTTCTTGACCGTCTAGTTGTCAATTGCCGTGTGTGTGCTGAAGTACGCAAGTCTGCATGTTTGCACACACGTAGTGGTACATATGGCCACATTCAGATATAAGTGGAAGGATGGCTGTCGGGGGGTGGTGGTCTTAATTCTTAATGTAGTTTTAACGAAAAGCATGTGTCTCAATCATAATAAAGTCTGAAACTTTATTCCCAGACTTACAAACAACTTAGGCGGATGAAAGGAAAGGAGGCTGCTTATGGAGCACCCAGTATGGACCAGATTTGGTGCCAAATTAAGCACTTACATACATCATCTCAGTAATGGCAACGTAGCTATTACTATACCTCATTGTAGATGAGGAAACGGAGGGTCAGAGAGGTTAAGTAATATGTCCAGCTGAAAACTGCAGCGCTAGAATGAACACTTAGGCCTATTCTAATCCAAAATCTGTGCTATCTCCTCTACACCAAAGTAACCACTCTAGGCTGCCTCAGGAAGGGTTTCATGATGGAGGGGTGAGGTGGGGGAAGCTCAGTACGATATGAAAATATTAAACTGCTGGAAAACAAGATGTGCTTTGTGGGGGCCCTAAGGTTAAGAGAGAGAAACGGTGAAAGCTGAGGAAGGGGCTGTCCTGTGTTCAGACGGGGAAGGGCAGTCTGGAGGGAGAGGGCGTCTTCTGAGATCTCTGCCTGGAGCAGGATGCAGAAACTGTCCATCCCTGGGAAGCAAGGCAATGTGGGGAGTGCAGCCAAGATGGGGCGAGAGAGTTATTCAGAACCCCTACCTTTCAACCCCCTAAATCAAGATAAGCTTTTGAAAATTCCACCATTTCTTTCCCTTAACCTTAGGGATCTCAAACACATGCTTGGTTTTCCAGCAGTTCCCTTGCCCCTTTCTCTTTCCCCTCCGCCTTCCCTTCAAGGTGACAAAGCCTTTCATTCCACAATTAGAGATAAAAGTCTTGAAAAGCAGATACTTTGGGGCATTAACGCCAACAAAAAAATCATTCATGCTAAAATATAATCAATCCACCAACGAAGAAAGTCTGGTAAGTCAGCTTCCCAAATCCTTCTCAAGTCCCTTTCCTCCTCAGCAGTCCCATCGTGCTGCTGCCTTCCTTCAGGCCTTGAAATGATCTCCTAACTGATAATGTGGACAATAAAAACTAATGTTTAGGGGGCTTCCCTAGTGGCGCAGTGGTTAAGAATCCGCCTGCCAATGCAGGGGACACGGGTTCGAGCCCTGGTCCGGGAAGATCCCACATGCCACGGAGCAACTAAGCCCATGCACCACAACTACTGAGCCTGCGCTCTAGAGCCCGGGAGCCACAACTACTGAGCCCGCGTGCCACAACTACTGAAGCCCGTGTGCCTAGAGTCTGTGCTCCGCAACAAGAGAAGCCACCACAATGAGAAGCCCGCGCTCCACAATGAAGAGTAGCCCCCACTCGCCGCAACTAGAGACAGCCCGTGGGCAGCAACGAAGACCCAACGCAGCCAAAATCAATCAATCAATAAATTAATTAATTTTTAAAAAAAGCTAACGTTTATTAAGTGCTTGCTGTGTGCTGGGCACTGTGCTAAACCGTATCTCCCTTAATCCTCACTATTCATGGAGGTAAGCACCATTATTGCCCCAATTTACAGATGAGGAAACAGGCCACGTAGTAACTTGGTCAGACCAAACATCTAGGAAAGAAAGGGCTGAGCCGGGGATCTGGAACTCATGTCTGCCAGAGGCCACAGGCAAAGCACGTACCCATTTCTGTGCAACTGGCTCCCTGTAACTGGCCTCCCAGGTTTCTTCAGCACCCAGTTCTCCTCCGCCCACCCAGACATGTTAGAGTCACCTTAAAACATGAAGCCTACCCTGCCAGTTCTTTGTGAAAATCCTTTAATGGCTTTCCACTGTTTTGAGGATAAGGTACGACTGTTTCAGTTTGCCAGGACAGGGTGGGGAGTTCCCGGGTTGCTGGGCTTTCATGGCTAAAACTGGGAAGGTCCTGGGCAAACTGAGATGGTTGGTCACCCTAGCAGGGCGTGGCATTGGATGCCTTTCACAACCCGATCCCTTCTTTCCCAGCAACAGCTCCCACCATTCCTCACCCCTTTTACTGTGCCCTCTCCACGTCCTCTGCAGCCCAACCACTCTTCCCTGAAGACACTCCGAGATCTTTTTTACCTCCATGCCTTTGTGCACACTGCACCTCTATGCTGCCTGATAAACTATCCACTCTTCATGAGAACCCAGCTCCCATAGCACCTCTGTGGTCTTTCTTGATTCCCTGCGACGGAATGAATAACAATTACCTTCTACCTTGACCATTTTATTGACATGTGAGTCTTCCCCAGGGTCAGACTAGGGTGAGGCAATCAAGGCACCTGGGGTGCAAGATTTAAGGAGGCATTCGCTCTCTGGGTTGCTCAAATGCCAACCCTATACTTGCCTGACCCCAGCAGTCAGTGCCTCCCTAAACTTTGCACCCTAAGTACCTTAATTGCCTCACCTTAGTCCCAGCCTTGGTCCTATCAGGCTGGGGAGTTCTCAAGAACAGACTCCAAGTTCTTACTCATCTTCATATCCCTAGTGATTAGCACAAGGGTGGGCACAGAGCGGAAATCTAGCTGCACAAATGACATCAAACCCTTCTCCGTTCCAGTAGGGGAAGGAGGTAGGAGAGCCAGATGGCTTTGGGCCCTGCTGAGGATGGAAGAAGGTGAAAGCAAATTAACAGACTTCATCCTGGCCTGGGGTATGAGGATAGCTTTTCATCAGGTGGTTTTACCCTTGGCACCTGGGAAATCTGGGGCTCTTCCTACTTCTCTGGTCTCTCCGTCTCAGTTCCTTCCGCCGGTTAACCGGAGATATTCTCCAAGGTACCATTTTTTTG
Organism: Hyperoodon ampullatus; assembly: GCF_949752795.1. Classification (NCBI taxonomy): domain Eukaryota; kingdom Metazoa; phylum Chordata; class Mammalia; order Artiodactyla; family Ziphiidae; genus Hyperoodon; species Hyperoodon ampullatus. The sequence goes on from NC_136913.1 coordinate 60,568,444, forward strand.
TCCTTTTCTCTTCTCATTTTCCCCTGAATGATCCTGTCCACTCCCAGAGCTTCAGCTAGGAGCCCTTTGTAGATGACTTCTAAGTTGACACCTCATGCATTATGCTGAGTGAAACAAGTCGAGATAGAGAAAGACAAATACTGTGTGATATCGCTTATATGTGGAATCCAAAAAGCCAAACTCATAGAAACAGAGAGTAAAACGGTGGTTTGCAGGGGCCAGGGGGTGGAGGGGGGAGATGTTAGTCAAAGGGTATACACTTCCAGTTCTAATATGAGTAAGTTCTGGGGATCTAAGGTACGGCATGGTGACTATAGTTAACAACACTGTATCATATACTTGAAAGTTGCTATGAGAGACCTTAAAAGTTCTTACCACAAAAAAGAAACGGTAACTACATGACAGGATGGAGGTGTTGGCTAACACTATGGTGGTAATCATTTTGCAATATATAAGTGCATCAAATCAACACACTGTACACTTCAAACTTATACAATGAAATGTTATATGCCAACAACATCTCAATAAAGCTGGAAAAAAACAGACAACTCATCTCTCTTTTAAGCCTCAGACCCACATTTCCAACTGCCTAGTTTATATGGTAATATCTAGCATCAATATTGCTTTCATATCCATTTTCTCACCCGACCCTTGCAACAATTCTGTGAGAAAGTCAGGGCAGAATATGAACGTATTTTTTAGGGGAGACACAGAAATGTAGGTTTGCTCAAGTTTTAGTGGCAGAGCTATGATTAAAAACTCAAGTTTGGGTGTTCTTTCTGTTATGCCATGTTGCAGAGCCCACCACATGGATGTTTCAATGGAGTCTCAAACCCAACGTGATCAAAACCTCAACTTGGGGCTTCCCTGGTGGTGCAGTGGTTGAGAGTCCGCCTGCCGATGCAGGGGACACGGGTTTGTGCCCCGGTCCGGGAAGATCCCACATGCCGCGGAGCGGCTGGGCCCGTGAGCCATGGCCGCTGAGCCTGCGCGTCCGGAGCCTGTGCCCCGCAATGGGAGAGGCCACAGCGGTGAGAGGCCCGCGTACCGGAATAAAAAAAAAAAAAAATCTCAACTTGTTACCAACCTCCTCCTACCCCTACTCCCCTGAAAAAACAAACAAACCCAAAAAACAAAACAACGAAACCCTGCCTCTAATGTTTCCCAACTTGGTTAAAGGTGTCTCACCTTCGCTGTTTCAGGCATCTTGGAGCCTGTGGAGGCCTGCTGGGAACAGGACTTCTAAAACGACAAATATGTCTCGAAGGTTGTGGCCCAAGGCCACTTTTGCTGGCCATAAGCGGTGTCTCCAAAACCAGAGGGAGCCTACAGCTCTTCTTAAAATTGAAGGTGTTTATGCTCGAGATGAAACTGAATTCTATCTAGGCAAGAGATGTGCTTAGGTGTACAAAGCAAAGAACAACACAGCAACTCCTGGTGGAAAACCTAACAAAACCAGAGTAATCTGGGGAAACGTAACTCGCACTCATGGAAACAGTGGCACGGTTCGTGCCAAATTCCGAAGGAACCTTCATGCTAAGGCCATCGGACACAGAATCCGTGTGACGCCGTACCCTTCAAGGATTTAAACTTACTGAAAAGTAAATAAAGTGTGGATTTGTTTTCTTGTTTTTTAAAAAAAGTATCTCACTTTCCCAATCATCAAGGCTAGAAACCTTGGTTTCATGCTCGATTCCTCCCTCTCCTCCATAGCCTGCAGACTTGACCTTCACAATGTCTGAAACTCATTTTGAATTCATCCTCTCTTTTGCTTCTCTATCCCCATCGAGGCTCACAGAATCTCTTAGCCACACACCTTTCACTGCTGTCCTGGCCTTCAGCTCTACCCCACCCCCGATCCTTCATATTGTCCTAGGGATCTCCTCCCTAAAGCAACAGATCTGATCCTGTCCCTCCCGGGTTAGAAAATCGCAGCCTTTGATGGTGCTGGTCCCCCAACCCCTCCTACCTACTCTTGGAGGCCCGGGTCAAATGCCACCTCCCTTCGTGAACTTGCACACAACCCCCCTGTAAACTTGAAATGAGTTCCTTATTCCTCTGCTTTCCCATAGCACTAGGTATTTATTTCATTCTGCCCGTCTTGCAACTAACTGTGCACCGTTCTGTCTCCCCTCTAGCCCGAGAGCCTGCTGGGGATAGGATCCGGGTCTAGTTAATCTCTGTCTTCGCCGAAACATGGAATCTAGGTCCTTAAACATAGTAGGTTCTTAATAGACAGCGGCTGAATAAATTTTTCCCTTAAGTGTTTGGAAACTTGTTATAACGAGGCCCATACTCCTAGTGGGTCCATTCAGTGAGCTGGGTAAAAATGATTCTCAACCTGTGGTGGGACACCTCACTTCTTTATACCTTGAGAGATCTGAAGTGGTCCAGCATTGCTCCTCTATATCCCTCACCTCTCCATACACTGCTCTCCCTCCCCCAGTGAAGGCAAAAGACAATTTTAACTCTTTATTTGAAACAAACAATTCCAGAGACAGAAGGTTAGTCGTGACAACAGCTTCTCACTACAACACAAGGGCGGGCATGGCTCACTGAAGGGACAGGCCAGGCGCCTCAGAACAATATATACAATTTAAACAGTGGCTAAACTGGTGACAGTTATAAAAACACAAAAAGGAGGCGGGGGAACAGCAAAGCCAACAGGGAAAGAACTGGGTACCCCCTTTGCCAGATGCTAAGAGTTTTCTGGAACTACAGAGGCAAGATGGGGAAGAGAGGAGATGGAGGCAGTGGGGGCAGGACCCACGCCCACAGCTCCTCACCTATCCTTTGACTACAGATCCCATCCTGCATGACCCAGGGCCCACACAGGCTTGGCCTGGCTCTCACGATGGGGGAAGAACAAGAGTGGGGAACCCAGCCCCAACCCAAGTCACAAGGTAGTTTTTGCCTTGGGAACTCTGTCCACTGAACTAAAGGGAAGCAGTTACAGAAGGGGGCTAAGCATGTTGACACCATGGCTCATGCCAACCTAAGATGGCAGAGAGAGACAAAGACATAAACCAAGGGGACAGGAGTCTGCTCCCCGTACTTAAGAGTCATTCTCTGCCTTTGAGGGAAAGCATTTGGAAGAATTTTTTTTTTTTTTTTTTTTTTTTTGCGGTACGCGGGCCTCTCACTGTTGTGGCCTCTCCCGTTGCGGAGCACAGGCTCCGGACGCACAGGCTCAGCAGCCATGGCTCACGGGCCCAGCCGCTCCGCAGCATGTGGGATCTTCCCGGACTGGGGCACGAACCTGTGTCCCCTGCATCAGCAGGCGGACTCTCAACCACTGCGTCACCAGGGAAGCCCTGGAAGATTTTTTTTTAATTGCAGCACCAAGGGTTGATGCTTGCAGGGGTGGAGAGGGGGAACAAGGTGGCGAGGAGGTTCCAACCACCAGTTACCTCATGGGAGGGGAAGAGTGCCTAAGCTCTGTGTTTTAGGTAAATGGTCCCCTCGTTACTTTCATGGTTTCTCTCGTATCTTTCATACAAGACCCTTTAGCTTGGTACCGGGGAAGAGTAGAGAAGGGAGTGGGCGCAGGGCAGAGAAGGCAGCTGGGTTCTTCCCTTGGCCAAACCTAGGAACAAGGGCCTTTACCTTTGTGGGATGGGTCAGGAAACCCAAAGCCAACAGGATCACCAGAGCCATTAATACTCCACCCAGAGTCTGGCCCCAGGAGAAGGGGTTTACTCTGAAACATAAAGAAAATGGCCTAGCTGGTTTTTGCCCATCACTGGGAGACCAGTCCCTCAGTACAGAGAACTGGGGCCCTGTGGTTGTCAAGTGGTTTGGGAGAAGACAAAAGCCAGGGATTCCTAGGGAAGGCAGGGAATGGATGAGTAGAAAAGGGCAGTCAGGGCCCTTCAGAATGAGTAGCATTGGTTCCTGGGCCAATCGCCCTGTGGGACGTGGCCACGGGACAGACATTGGTGTGAAAGATGGATCCGGGCAGCACGTGGGCTTAGTCCAGGTCTTCCTCCCCGGGACGACCCAGCTCCTCATAAATCTCACGCACAGCCAGAATGCGATTGAGCATGCTCTCCAACATGCTGCGGTCCATGGGGATCACAGAATACCAGAGAGGTGACTCGGCGATGCAGGACCGCTCGGGTTGCAGGTAGAACACATCGTTGCGAGTCCGGAGGCTTTCAGGACTGCAATGGTGGGGGTGGGGGTGGGGGTGGGGCGGGAGGACAGAGATCAGTTCCTGGGCGAAGTAGAGCCTGTGGGTCCCCCCCACAACGCCATTCCTGCGAACCTGCCAACTCACCATTTTGAGAGATAGAATTCATAGAACTTGACAGGGCAGCGGAGGGGATTCATGCGGTTCTCACGCTGCTCTAAGATGGGGGCTTCGTCTTCTCTCTTCCGTTTCCCAGGACCAGTGTCTGTGGAGGAGACGAATGAACCAGACTCCTTAAAAGTGCAGTCCCAACGAGGCACTTCCAAGAGCACAGTCCAGGGCACGGGGGGGAAGGCCTCAGGACACAAAACAGTCTCGTGGAGAAATAAAGGCAGAAGAAGAGTCTGTCAGTCTCTCTGTACCAACCCAACGCTCTGCAGGGTGTTGCTCTGCAGTGTACCCTGGTTCTCACTGCTAAAGTCTCCATCATCTTCCCCAAGTTGATTTCCTGAAGAGGTGATCTCAGAAGTTACATGGAAAAACTGACAAAACAGACCCTACTGCAAGATTGGGGTTGCCTTCTGGGATAAACGGCGATGGCCCCAGCCCCTGGCACATTAGTCCTGCTAGAGGCTCAGGTTCAGAAGGGACCTTGGGAACTGATTCCAGGGCCAGAATGGAAACCAAGGTGCTGTGGCAGTTATGCTCACTAGCAAAGAGCGATGGAGAGGCTGTCATTCACTCCTGTCAACTCTTCCCCTCAGCCAAACACACCCAACAGTTTCCCAACTGTCCAACCGCCCCCCCAGCCCCAAAAGTAAACTGCCCTGAAATGAGGAAAAGTGGGAAACAGGCAGCTGGGTGACCTCCTATTTATGCAATAGCCACTGCCCATCAGATTGTTTTCATCTTTTCTGCAAACCCAGGAACGGAAGGATAGAGAAGCTGGGGGCAATGGAGAGGGCCAACCTGGTGGCACGGTGGGGCACGGAAGGGGAAAGCAGAGAGGGGGGAAAAGCAAAGGAGGGGGCAGCTTCGTACCTCGCCCTTTCCTCTGGCGGACAGGGGCGTAGTAGCGGATGCTCACCACCTTGGTGGTGCCCCGAGGGGTGGTACACTTGCGGGACTGCCGCACCACGTTGGTGAAGGAGAGCTGCATGTGTTCCTCAGCCGTCTGCAGCCCAAAAAACTTAGTGTTGAAGAACATGAGGGTGTTGAGAAGGACAAAGGGTGAGTAGACCCCCAGCTGCTTACACTCCCAGAGGTGCTCTTCCTCCACTCGGGAGAATACCGTATCTGCAACGGGCAAGGGGGAGAGGCTGGTCAGGAGGGACTGACTACACAAACCCAACCGCTTCTGCTCCCACATGTCCGGCTCACAAGCACTGGGCACGCCAGACTCATTCGGTGAGGGACCATTGCACGTAAAACCCTGATGCCTCGCTATACTGCACAGGAGGGCTGGATTTTGCGGTTTGTTTTGGTTCGGTTTTGGGTGGGGTTTTTTGGGGGGGGATATTTTTTTTAACAGTTTCCACCTGCATTCAGAGCTTCGCTCACCATCCTCAAGTTACAGGCAGGTCGACGTAAACCTTGAGGAGTCCCACAACTTCTTCCTTTTTTTCCCTTCACTTACCACTCAAACCCTGGTCACCATTTTGGGTCCCAGAGATAGCTCTTCAGACCTAAGTCCTGATCCCCTCCTTATGTTCAAGGACAGGGGCTCTGGCTCCTCTAGCTCTTAACCCTGAGGCACCCCACTACACACGTCTATGCTCAGTCCCTTCTGTGAAGAGTGGCAGACCCAAGAGCCCTGGGCTCGGAATGGTGCACTGGAAGAAAGGAGGAAAGGGCGGAGGGGTTGCTAAGTCCCTGTCCCTTACTGTTGGGGAGGAGTGTGGGCTGCCAGGTACTCAGAGACTTGTTGAGTTCTTGAACAAAAGTCAGGTAGTAAAGGTCCGTGAAAATGTTCACCATTCGGTTATTTTCCAACAAGTACTGGAAAAAGAAAAACAGACACACATAGAGCTAGACTCTGGGCCCTAGAGGAAAGACGATGAGGCCAAAGGCCCCACGCATGGCGACCTTGATGGTTAGGAGCCCGTGGGAAACAGTTGCTGGATTTAGTGATCCAGAGTGGTTTTCCCCAGGTATACCTACAGCTCTGAGGAGCTGAGGCCTTGCTGGAAGAGGAGGAAGCCTGGAAGAGATGTGTCACAGCCGCTTCTTCACAAGCCCAGACCCCCTTGTCAGCTGAGGCACGGCTGACGTCTCCCAGTGGGAACCAAACATTACCCCACCACTCAGGGAACCCAGCTCTGCCCATCCCTCCCCTCCTAAAGTGGGTTTCAGGATGACAAAGGGGCCCGCAGAGCAATGAAGACTGCTCCTTGGTCAAAAGTCCTGGAACACAGCTTTGATTTTAGAAGAGTATTCTCATTTCTTGTCGTGTCTAGAGTAGGAGATGAAAGGCAGGCTGCCTGCTCAAGGCAGGAAACAAGGTGAGGAACAGGGAGTGGGACAGGATCACTTCTGGTGGGACCCTGCCTGCTGTGTTAAGTGACGGCAAGTGAGGCAGGGTGCAAGGGGTACCTGTTGGATGCCAAGACACAGATAGTAGATACTGTCAGGTTCGTATCGTTCACCGTTGGGTCGAGTGATTTCTCTCACAAACTGGGCCAGACCGTAGTTGAGCTCAGCAGCTGAGCAGGCCAGAATATCCTCTTTGATACGCATAGGTTTGGCTGCAGTGATACACAGTGGAGGTGGCTGGCATTAAGACAACTGCACATTAAGAATTTCCTTTAGCTCCACCGTTAACCCCTCCACCCCTTAGTCACGTCCAGCTCCAGAACAAACCCACCAATTACACAAAGAGCCCTCAGCCTTGAAACCTAGATGGCATCTCCCCTTACTCTGCAACTCCTCCTCATCTTCACAGGATACCCTTAAGTGATCACAGCCTTATCACTTGTAGACATCTACAGCTGAATCACAGCCCTGCCCCTGCTCCCGCTCCCCTCCTCCTCCCCTGGGTACTTACGGCCAAAGCGCAGCTCATCACCCTTGCTGGTTTCTCCATTGGCGTATTTTGACTGCACCCAGCACTTCCAAGCATTGACACCATATGAATAGTTGAGTCCAGTACAGCTAGGCTGGCTGCTCATGGAGTCCCGGGAACAGCTCTCTGAAAGCACCAGCCGCTTTTGACCCTGGAGGGGAAGAGAAAGGAGGGAGTGGTGGAGGTAAGGCCAGGGCACCATGGAAGCTAGTCAGGACAGTGTTCACCACCAAGGGAGGTGGGGATTGATGAAAGAACACAGCAAGCTTCCACAGCGCAGAACCCCAGGAACAGCTCTTATAACCTCTGATGAACTGGGGAGAGAGCAGAGTTTGGCTGTACCTTAGCACTCACAGTGGTGGAGAAAGGAGGCTAGGGAAGGTGAAACTAAGGCTGCTGACTTGGCTACGAAAAGCCACCCCCCACCTCGCCCTTTGAGCCTCCATCCCTCTTCTGTGGATACAGCAGCCCCAGCCCTCACCTTCCTCATGGTTCGGGGAAGGTCTTGTTCAGTAGACACGTCCTCAGGCCCTACCAGGCCACAGTCAAACAGGAAATCTACGCTGGGGTTAATATCCAAAGGATCTAGAGGGGAAAGGAAGAAGAAATCAATTTTCTAAGACCTCAACCCTGTAGTCCTCACACCCCACCCTTGCTACTTGTTCACCTGACTCGAGATGAGCCTCCCAGGCAGCTTCATCGTAGTCACCAGGACAAAGCTATCTACTGAGGACGTGCTCAGAGGCACATACACACAAAAACTCACAACAATGGGAACGTTCCTAGCACTACTGAACCGTAAACTTTTAAACATGGTTAAGATGGTAAATTTTATGTTATGTGTTTCACCACAATTCAAAAACAACAACAGGGCTTCCCTGGTGGCGCAGTGGTCGAGAGTCCGCCTGCCGATGCAGGGGACGCGGGTTCGTGCCCCGGTCTGAGCCTGCGCGTCCGGAGCCCGGTCCGGGAAGATCCCACATGCCGCAGAGCGGCTGGGCCCGTGAGCCATGGCCGCTAAGCCTGCGCGTCCGGAGCCTGTGCTCCGCAACGGGAGAGGCCACAACAGTGAGAGGCCCGCGTACCGCAAAAAACAAACAAACAAACAAACAAAAACAACAACAAGATTCAAGCATAGAATAGTCTGCCTGTCCCGGTATCTCTGGTACCGCTCGTTGTGACGGTCTCCTGTTTAGGGTCATGCTTCGGGTAACAAGGAACACTCCTTTCCTGATGGCTCAAATGCTACTGTACACAGCGGGCACGCCCTGAATCCTACTCACTCTTGGGGAAGTCCGCCTCCAAGTCTTGCCCAGGCTCATCCAACACATTGGCCATCTTGACGGCCATGGCCAGGACATCATCCCGAGCTGGCCCAAACAGGTCGCAGTCTTCCAGAAGTCCCTCTGCACTCTGGTTGCTCACGAGATCTGGGAGGCAGAGAGGTTGGCTTAGTCCCTGCAGCTCCTACTTGGCGCCCTCAACTGGCTTTCAGGGGCTGATCCCAACTATTCCCCCAACCCGCCAGGCACCGAGATCACCACTCTCCGCCCCCTTAGGCAGAGACAGACTGGCAGCACCCTGTCTCCCTCACCGCCGCTGTCCATGGCATACCACAAAGGTCAGATGAGGCCTTGTCTAACTCCTCGGCCTCTGCAATCATTTCTGCCATAGCCAGGATGTCGGCCTCCAAGGGGTTAGAAGGGATCTTCACCTTCAGCTCCTCGATGGTCTCCACAATCTTGTCTGTGCTCTCCAAGGTAGTGGGCAGGAACATGGGCACAGGCACCTGGAGGCACGAATCCCAACTAAACGCCAAGAACCACACCAGCAGATGAGAGGAACGGCTGGTGAGAGGGAGGGGGCAGGGTGGGTCTCAAGCCTGGGAGGGTAAAGGAGGCCCCCACCAGGAAGGGCAGGAAAACTTACCGGGATAGGCATTGAGAAAGGCACCGGGACTTTCTGGCAGTACAGATGCATAGGCACTGGCACAAAGATGGGCACTGGGATGGGCAGCACGATCACCTGTGGCTTCCACTCTTCTGCTGACAAAAAAGGGGTCTTCTCAGAGCGCCTGCCAGATGGGTCACATCTGACCCAGGACCTGGTGCTTGTCACCCCCCCAAAGCTCTAACATGCGCTCAGTGTCACAAAACTGCCCTTGAACCAAATGTTGAGAGACAACTCTGGGATTCTAGGACGACAATATGCAGGACGCTTCGGCCACCTAAGAAACCCCGTTGTCCAGTTCCCAGGCACAGGGCTGGAGGCTCAAGACCATGGAGTACAGCCTGTGGCATCTCAGCACCCTCACTCACCTGTCTGACTCCCTTTGGACTTCATTTCCACCTTGCAGGAGACCCCCCGATTCTGCATCAGTGGTTTACACATGGCAGCTTTGTTTTTGCGGGGTGTTGCTGGGGGCGGTGGGGGTGGGGGAGGGGTGGGAGCAGCGGGGGCTGTTCGGATCTTCACAGGGATCTGCAGAGACAAAGGAATTTTAGTGCTGCTGACTACGGTGCCCTCCTCTGAGACCATCCTACCCCCTGGCTTTTGCCCTGACCTTGCCCAGATTCCCATTTTCCTCTGAGGTCTTTACAGTGTTGCTGTTCTCCACTTTGGTTTGAGAGGGTGTCTGGGGCTTCGCCTCAGAAGACTGACCTGTAGATCAAAGCAAACGAAAGCTCTCATCTCATCATAGAGCACTAGCTCTCCGTTTTCCTCACCCCTGCTCCAGGAGAGCTTCATTAAGAGAACACCAAATACGAATGGGAAGTCTCAAATTTTCCCTCCACCCCCACCCCCAGGTCTAGTCTTCTCTAGGTCCCAGCAATAGTGGCCAAAAAGATTCTTTGCTCATGGCTGCCAAGGATGAAAAACAGTGTGCCCCCAATGACCCATAATTTAAGGCCTTCCATTTAGATGGCCCTCAGGAGTTTAGTGCCCCTGGAGTGCGGAGGGGCCGGGGTAACATTCTAGAAACAACAGCCTTCACTCTCACTAAAGGCAGAGCTTATGCCAACACTTCCTTCTCTCTTAAAACTAACCACAGCCCCCATATGCCCCACCCTACCTGGGCAGGTACCCATTCCCTACAGTAAATCCCTTATAGAAAATCAGTGGGATCTAACTCTCAGAACCTTTAAACGAGACTCCTCTAGTACCTCTACAGTCCAAAAGCTGAAAGAGAATGCAGTACCAGGACATCTGGCCAGGGATGAGGTGAAAGCGGGAGAGGAAGAAGAAAGGGGCCAGGCCCAGGATCAGAAGAGTCCAGGCCAGTTCTAACAGACTGTGCCCCCTGCCCGGGACTCACTGTTCAGGAGGCTCTCGGGCCCACTCTGGGTATCCAGGTTGGGTTGGTTCTGCTGGCTGTAGAAACGCAGCAGACACTGTTGGTTGCAGAAATGACGGATCTGCCCACGCCAGTGGATGGTCTCCAGCAGCTTCCCCTGGCGCTTACAGGCATGGCACCGGGCAGCCTGCGGGTGTCAACAGGATGGTCAGACCTGCCTCCTTAAAATGTGCTGGGCCCTTTGCCCTGGGACAAGCCGTGCTGCTCCCCTCGGGGGCTGGGTAAGCCGGAGCCCCCTCCCTGGAGATCGGCCCACACCCTGATGGCAGCACAAGAGCCCGTGCTCCCTGCCACCTTTTCCCTCCTTTGTAACGTGCTGCCCCCCCTTACCTTGCAGTACCACAGCAGGTACTTGCTCTTACAGTCCTCGCTGCAGAAGTCCCAGGTGCTGCCATCCAGCTGCTCGGTGACTCCGCGCTGGCAGGTCTGGGAGCAGTAAGTACAAGTGATGCAACACAATCCCAGCTTCTTAGTGAAGTCCTGTTTGTACAGCAGCACACAGCCTGGAAAGGGGGTGAGAGGGAAGAGTCCAGAGACGCAGAAATCTCCATGGCCGTGAGACCCAACCTTTGCAAGGCGGTGCACCTGAAACCTCTAACCACCTCCCGTGCCCAAAGCCCGGGGACAGACGGGGTAGAGCGTCCTGAGCAGAAGGCCCCGGCCCCGCGGGCCACGCTGCGAGCTCTCCTCGCTTCATCTGCGCTTCTGCCCAGCCGTGAGGTCCAGAGCCCTCTGCCCCTTCCCCGTCTCCTTACCTTCGCTGCAGAAGCTCTTCTCCACCCCACTGAATCGGAGCTTCTCGTGCAGGAGTTTCTCCTGCCGGCAGTGCTCACACTGGGACACCACACCCCGAAGGCGCTTGAAGTCCTCACAGCAATCACGGCAGCAGAACTGGAACACCTGGTCCTGGGACGGGGGCACAGGGTGGGGAGGACAGGGCTGTGACATCTGGACCTGGCGAGAGCCAAGTGGAAGGACCCCTTCGGACAGACGTCTCTGTGTAGCAAGATGTGGGTGGGGGTGGGGATCTTACCTGCCAGTCCAAGACCTCAGGCTTGCCACTGAAGAGGCTGTGGCAGTAGTGACAGCTCAGGTGAATGCCCCCCTCAGGGCTTGTGCGCTGGAGGGAAGGAAGACAAGTAAGGGAGGGGCAAGATGTGTGTGGTGGGCGGGTAGGGGTAGGGGAAGTCAGGCTTTTTCTTTGCTCTGCCCAGGCCTACCTACCCCAAATCTCATACCCTCTCTACGTCGCCACACCCTTTATCCCTGGTCCAGGGTTTGGAGTACCTGGAACTTGGTCCAGCAGCTGGGGCTGCAGAACTGGTAGACTGTGCGATCAACCTTGTTGTAGTAACAGGGGTCAGAGAGGCTGCGGCGGCAGAAGCTGCAGGGTCGGGGAGGGCCTGGGGCATAGAGAGAAAAGGAGAGAGAGAAAGAGAGAGAGAGAGAAAGAGAGAGAGAGAGAGAAAGAAAGAGAGAGAGCACACACAGAAGGTGTAAGGCAGTGCAGAGATGGAACAGGAAACCCACGGGAAGATGTGGTTGGGGCTGAAGTCGGGCAGCAGGGGTTACTTTAGAAGAAGGGAGTATGGGAGGTGGAAGGAAGGCCAGCAGGGGTCTCAGAGAAGAGGGCTTTGCACCTACCAGTGAGCCCTGCCTGCTTCACTTTGTAAGAGGTGGTACAGCACAGGGAACAGAACAAGCTGGTCTTGCCATTACGGTCCACATGGGATAGCATCTCAAAGTTCTTACACAGGGTCTTGCACCAGACACATGGGTACACCCGTGTGTTTTTCTGTGAGGATGGGGAAGGAGAGGCTGAGGCTGGATTTGTCCCTTCACTTTTATTTTTTAAAATTTTTAAAACATGAAATATTTCAGGCATACAAAAAAAGTATAGATGATGAGATAACAAAGACCTGTGTATCCACCAGCCAGCTTCAAAAATAAAACATAACAGATACAATGGAAACCCCCTTTATTTGTTTTATTTCTCCCAGCCCTCGACCCGTCAGGCACCTTTATTTCTCACCCAAGGACCGCACCCCCTTCCACAGCCCTCTAATGCACTACTCCCTCGGCCCCACCTTCTTGTACGCCCCCAAGCAGGTTGTGTTGCAGAACCGCTTTTGTTGGCCCTCGTGGAAGAGGAGCTCGGGGCCAGGGCTCCCGGTCTTGGCGTAGATGTAAGCCCCACACTGGTCACAACAGTTGGTTTTCAGTCCCTTGTTGGCCCGGAATTTGGAGAAGCAAGAGTCGCTGCAGAGCCGGTGCACCACGCTGCCATTGCTGACCTCGTGCAGGACCTGCCACATACACACACACACACACCCTGAGCTGGGGCCTGGCCACCACCACCCACCCTAGTGCAAGGATGGCCCGCCCCGCCTCACCCTAGACCTTCACAGCAGACAGTGGGCCCAGGGACCCCCCAACCTGCACATCGGGCTGCCGACTTGATGGTGAGGTCCTGGGAGGCAAGGAAGGCCAGCTGCACACATCCTGGAGAAGCTCTATCCTTGAATACGCTCCCTCACGATGGCTGCTTCCCCTCCCCACTCCCCTCTTCCACAGGGCCTGGCCCCTGCAGCCCCAGGATTGCAGGGGCAGCTCAGGGCTGGCCAGGCTCTGTAAATTAGCCCCCATCGAGCTTCCTCACCTCTCCAGTCTTCTGGCATATACTGCAGCGAGTGGCATCGGCGGGATCCCCAGACTGGGGGATAGGGCGCTGCTGCTGGGCCTCATACAGAGAGAGACAGACAGACGTGCAGAACTCATGGAAGGAGCCTCCTGAACCAGTCTGCGCCACAACTGAGTCCTTGGTGTTCCAGATCTCCCTGGAGGTGGGGACAGGTTTGCACATCCACTCAGTACCACCCTCTCATTTCCTCAGCCTCCACCCCGCCTCCTCTGGGATCAAGGACAACAGAACCAAAATACTCTCGGACGCCCTCCCTAAATCACCTCTCTCCCAGTTCCACTTCGCTAGGTCCTTGCCAACAGAGTCTCTGTCTCACCCTTTACTCCAAGCCCGATCCCTGCCCTCCCCACAGCCCGGGACCCTCACGTACTTCTTGCAGAAGGTACACGTCTTTTTGCCGGAGGGCTTCTTGGAGAAGGTGGTGAGACAGGATGAAGAGCAGAAGAGCTGTGGCAGCCCCTTGCGCTGGTAGGCTGTCTGGCCCTTCTGCAGTGGTGTCCGGCAGTGGGCACAAGTCATCTTGGTGCCTACCGCTGAGCGCCCAGCCCTCTGTGCCACGCTCGAGCGTAGGGACATGCGAGGAGAGCGCCGGGGCCGGAACGGCACAAAGTCCTCATCGTTGGGGTCATCTACCATGGCATCAGAATCCTCATCTGACACTGGAACTGAGGAAGGGGGGGAGGGGCGGGGAGAAAAGGCTGAGGGACCAGGCCGCCAGCCATCACCTGACCAACAGGTAGCTCAGCTGATCCTGGGATCCCCAATCCCTGTAGTTCTTGGCTTTATACCCCGCCCCTATTACATTGGAATCTCAAGCCACCCGGTGTCACTCTCCCTTAGTTACTCTGTAACCTCCCAGGGAGGGGAAGGAAGGGATCCAAGTGAGAATATTCAGGGACAGGGATGGCAGAGCTGAAACAGGAAACTCCATTCTCACTGCTCTTGCTTTCAATTTCCCCCACTGCCCCTGGTTCCCATGCCAACCCAGAGCAGAGACAGGCGCTTTGCACTCTGCAGAGTGCAGCGCTCCGGGAGCCCTGAGATCCCTGGCCCGCCACATCCCACTGGGTCACACTTCCTCAAGGCCTACTCACTGCTCTCGGTGGAATCCACAACCTCAGGTTTTGGAGGCTCTACTCTTCTAACGCGCTCGCTTCTCTTCTGCACCTTGGAAACATGGGGAGGGGAGGAAAGCTGACACCAGGGGCAGGCTAAAGGGCCAGCTGCACTAGTACAGGGTTTGGGGGGGGCACAGAAATAGGAGGGGGAAGGGAGAGTAGGGACCCTTGGCCCTGCGCTTAGGAGGAGGGGAGAAAAGGAGGCTGGACTTTCTCCTTAAGAAGCAATAGACACAAGCGCTCCCTCCCTCCTCCTAACTCTCCTCACACACACCCTCCACAGAGCAACATCTGGGAGGGAAAATGAAGGGTCTGTCCTTCCCAGAGCTCCAGGGGGAACCAGACTCCTTCCAATCCCCTCCCCCCCTCACCCTCTCAGGCGGCTTCTCACTCGCCTTCCCAGTCAGGCCATCTCCTGCAAAGGAAGCAGAAAGCAACCTAAATCTTGAGCCTGCCTTCACCACCCCCTCCCTGGCCCAACCTCCGCCTCCATTCCTGGGGAAGAACTTACTCAAAACTGAAAGGGAAAACTCGAGTGCCTGTGGCTTCTTGGGGCCCCTCTCAGGGTTACCTTGAGCTCTGCACTAAGCGGGGGGGGGTGGGGGTGGGGGTGGGGGTGGGCGGCACGCAGCTATTCTCCATGAAAAAAATCCTACCTTCCCACCAGCTTTCTGTCCCAATCATTGGGAGTTAAGGCAATACAAGTAACACACCTTTCATCAAGCATTTATAGTTTATCAACAAAAACAAATGCAACCACCCAAAGGCAGCAAGGGAAAAAGGAAGCATTAATGTATGGGGAGGTTCCCCTGATCTCAGGTGGTTATATAAGCCCTAAGACCCTGGTCACAGCCTGGGAGAGGCACAACACTAGGCAGAATTGGGGAGAAATGCGAGCCTCTCAAGTCTAGGCTGGCCCTCCCCTATCAGAGACACAATCCTAGGCCCTGCATGTCTACCATTCCTCTGAAATCACTATGCACTTGGTGGCTCCAGAGCCTAGTTATCATTCATCAAACCCAGAAACCCCAGTCTCATCTAGAACAAAACAGCTAGAAAGATCTTAGAACCAAGAAGCCTGGGGTCCTCCCCAAATCCCGAAGGAAGGAGGACCCTGGTACCAAAAGCCCACTGGGGGAAGAAAAAGGGAACCTCTGCCACCGAACCCAGTCTTCTCAACCCACCCCCTGAAACCTCACCCCTATTTCTCCTCCACAGCCACTGAGCTCCCCCTACCCCTACTTTCCTTAACCTTCCTCACCACACCCCCACTCCTCCTTCCAAACTCCCAACTCCTCCATACATATCCCTACTCCTATCTCTCCACCCTCCTCCCACAACTTCTTCCCCAAACACACAGCCACCCTCCTTACCCCCACCCTCTCCCCATCCTTGATCTTCCAGCTGATCAGGCAACCTACCTGGCAAGGAAGGGTGTGCAGGGGGGCTAGGGCCCCCAGGTTTAGTCTGAGAACTGTTGATTCCATCCCCCAGAGTCTCTCCCACTGAAGGGCTGGGGGGGCCATTTGGGCTCTGTGGCTGCCCTTGGGGAAGCTCCTCCTCCTGCCCAGGGGAGCCCCTTCGCCCTGTAGCTATGGAGGTGGTCTCCTCCTCTTCAATATGTGGGGACTGCAAGGTTATTGGAGAATCTGGAGCCAAAGGCTCTAGTAGCCCCTCAGGTGAAGAGGGGTTTGCCCCAGCCCCTGGGTCAGGTGGCACCACCTCAGGGGTCTGGCCCCCTGGTCCAGGCTCTAGGGTCTGATCTCCTGCATCCCATGCAAGGGTCCCCTCAGGACCATGGTCCACCTCTGGGGGGGAGGGGGCTTTATAGAGCAGCCCCCCCAGCCCCAGCAGCTCAGTGGCTCCATCCAGGACTCCAGGGTCTTTTTCCAGGCCAGCAGGGGTATCAAGCAGGTCCAGGGCTCCTGAGGATGGAGAAGGGCCAGGGGGGGCCCATCCTCGAGTTGGGGCAGTCTGGGATTCCAGTAGATCCTCTCCAAATTCCATGTCTACTGGAAGGTCTCCAGCCAGGGGCTTCTCTGGCAGGGTCAATGGGTCAAACGGACTGGGGAAATCACTGGGGTCCATGAGGATGACTGGATATGGGCTGTAGGTTAGGGGTAGAAAAGAGGACAGAAGAGGTGGTCTTCGCCAGAATTCCTTCTTATATAGGCTCTGGGACACACCCCATCATCCACTTGGATTTCTCCTGAATCGCCCCCACCACAACCGACAAGCATTTCCACAGGCTTTACTGCAAATGACCACTCCCCCCACCAACATACAGCGCCCCCTGTGGGGAGAGGCGTTCCCCGCCCTGGCCCTGTGCCCCACTCGCCAGGCAGTCCGTCGTTCCACCCGCCCGCCTAGCCCCCGCCACCCCACTGCAACTCCCAGTTCCCCTCCCCCCTCACCTTTCACTCCCCCCCACAACTCGGGCTGAACGCCCCCTTAGAGTCTCCCAGGGCCGCTGCCAACAGAAGCCTTTCCCGCCCCCGCGATCTCAGTTTCTATCCCCTCCCCTCTCTCCTAGAGCCCCCCAGTTCCCCAGTCTTTACCCACCCTGTCTGGCCCCACCCCCCCTCCCCGCGTTGCATGGTCCTCCCTCAGCCCTTCCCTCGCCCCCACAAACTGCCCTTCCTAACCCCTCCCCCCCAGTTACCTTTCAGGGTCGCCCACTTCCTCAGCCCAGTCCCCCTTTCCTATTGCTCCCCCAGTCCTCCTTCTCCTGTTGCCCACCCCCCACCTCAGGCATTTACAGGAAGACATTTTGGAGCTACGATCTCTCCTTAGACCCCCCTCCCGGCTACTGCGAGAACCCGCCTGCAGGTTCGGTTCGGCTCGATCAGGCTCGACCCCTACCTGCGGCAGGGTTAGTGTAACGGCTACAAGCCTAGAACTGCAGACAGCGACGGCCCCGCGCTCCTTCTCCACCTCCCTCCCTAGCAGCCGGGACAGGGGTCGCGGCCCCTTTAAATGGCAGCGCCGCTCACAGCGCCCAGCGCTCTGCACCAGGCGGGCGGGCGGCGCCAGCAACCAACCCCATTGGCTGGCTCGAGGAGGGGGCTCGCGAGACAGCGCCGGCCCCCGGCGCGAGACTCCCAGCCCAGTGGACGCCTGGAAATTGTGGAGTGGAACGTCGGCACTGGAGATGGAGCTTGAGCCCCCGCCCGGGGCCCCGTTAGTTGAGGAGGAAAAGCTAGCCTCCGGAGCTTGGAAGCCCGCCCCCGGGGAAGGCGGCACCCCCTCTCCACCAAAGGGCCGAGTACACTGACCCACAAAAACCAGATCTACGCACCTGCTTCCCTTACCTGGCTTGAGAGTCTGGCCCCCGTCAACACCCGTGCCCGCCCTACCTCCTGGAGCCCACTCTACCCGTGATCCCCTCCTCTCATTCAAATGGTTCCCGGTCCCCTCCCCCTCCCCGTGTCTCTCTCCGCTTCCCACTCGTGTTCAACCCCCCGGCGTCCGCCCCCCTCAACAGTCCCTACCTACGCCATGCCGCAGGCGCCTGCCAAGATTACCCTCCCCCCCCAACCCCACCTCTTCGGGGCCCGCCCCCTGGGCGACTGTTGGGGTAATGAGTGACAGCGAAGGGTGGGGGGAGGCAGTGACCCAACCCTCACGTGCCCCTCCTCCCCTTGTCTGCAGCCTCGGGCCCCCCTAACCATTCTGAGACTCAGAGTTGTGGGGTGTCTTAAGCCTGGTCTCCAGCCACCCAGGGCGAGTTAAATGGCTCTGGCTCAGTGACAACGCCTATGCAGTAACCGTTACTGCCTGATGACCCCAAAACCAGGTCCTGCAAAGACACTCCCCCACTCCTTCCACGGTCTTAGGGTAAGTTCTGAGATCTTCTCCCTGAGTCTTCGCGCAGGAGCCCCCCAGCGTTATCTCCTCAGTAGTTTTCCTCACCGAGGCCGACAGCTCTCCTTCCTCCTTTCTCTGTCTCTCTGTCTCTGTCTCCCTCCCTCCCTCTTTCTGTCCTTGTCCCTCTCTCTCTCTTCCCCCCCGCACTCTGGCGCGCACTCTCTCTCTCCCGGTCTCTTTTTGTCTCGTCTGTCTCTCAGGCTC
Source organism: Hyperoodon ampullatus (assembly GCF_949752795.1). Classification (NCBI taxonomy): domain Eukaryota; kingdom Metazoa; phylum Chordata; class Mammalia; order Artiodactyla; family Ziphiidae; genus Hyperoodon; species Hyperoodon ampullatus. The sequence continues at coordinate 60,586,882 of NC_136913.1, forward strand.
TCTTAGGCACGAGCACGCACGCGCGCGCGCACACACACACTCCCCCTCCTGGATGGTCCTTAGCGTGTGGGTGTGGCTGGGGTTGAAGCTAGGGAAGTGGGGTAGGGGGAGGGGGCCATTAGCATTAGGCCTACTGGCTTTAAAAAATGTGTGCCAGGATCCATTCTCAGTCCCCATTAGAGTTAGAGCACTTTACAATCCCCGCTCTCTTCACTTTCCCCCTCCGACCCCTAAGTGCTGGAGAGTATTTAGTATCTGAGATACTAGAGGAGGCTCAGGCTGGAAGGGAGTCCCATCACATTTTTAGGTTTGGTGTCCAGTGCCTGCTCTGGCCTGCCTCTTTGCCCTGGGCCTTTCTTCCTTCCCACACTAAGCCTCTCCTAGCCTTGTAGTCCTCCGGAGTTTTATCCTCCCTTGTCTCATTCACTTTCTCAGAAACCTTATCCTTCCTGGCTCCCCCCCCACCCGTGGCCTTGAGGTTATCTTTGCTCTCTCCCATATACAGAGATAAAAGCAAGAGTTTTCCCCTTTAGGTTTCCCAAACGCAGCTTTCTCTTTATCTTGACCAGTATACTGTGTACCCATCTCACAACTTCTGCTTATTTCTGTGTCCCTGTACCTCCTTTTGCATTTTCAATTTGTTCCATCTCAGTTGGGTCACGTCGTTCTTTTGTATTGCCTGCCCTTCTCGACACATGCTTGGATCCTTGACTGCTCTGGTTGTGGAGAATGCCTGGTTTCAAACTGAGGGGAGACAATCTAAAGGGGGCTGATGGTGTATTCAGAGGCAATGTGTGTGAGTTCTGGAGACAGATAGACCAGAATTCTAATCTCAACTCTGCCTGCTTTTTAACCAGTTGACTTTGTCTCTTGTCAAGTCACCAGGTCTTATTTTTCTCATCTTTAAAACAGAAGATAAGAAAACTATCTAAATGTACAATAGAAAATTGGTCAAATCAATTTTGGTTATATTCATACAATGGATGTAGTAATTAACAACCATTACTACAAATTACTATTTTGCTGCAAACCTAAAACTACTCTAAAAAATAAAGTCTATTAAAAAAGCAAATGAGACATGAAAACGCTCCAGATATAATGTTACATTTTTTTTACAGGAGTTAAAATATGATACCAACTTTGTAGAGCAATTCTATATACATGTATACTTAGAAAAAGACTGGAAAGAAATACTGGGGATAATGATACCGCATAGCAATACTACTAAGATTGAGGTGTGCACTTGCCTGACATATAGCAGGTGTTCAGTAGATACTTGTTACTATTATAAGAGAAATAGAGCTGACTTATGAAAGGTTTGGGACTTCACACCCTGGAACCTTCATGTCCTTAAAATAAATATCTACTTTTTCTCTTTGAGTAAGCCAAGAGTGCCCATAGTTGATAGATTTGAGTATGTATCAGCCACAGATGAAAAGCTCTAACAGAAATGGGCTGATGGGGGACGACAGGGAAGGTGTTGAGTAAGAGTGTGGCCTGCAATTCAACACTCTCATTTTCAATTCTGTTACTTGTTATTCACCATTTATAAAGCACTCCTAAAGCTCTGTAAATACTATAAGACAGGTAAAAACTCAGTCCCTGTCTTCATGAGAGTTCTTTCATTTTAATTATATATAGACTTTTCTGATTACAAAAATATAAATGTTCACTGTAAAATTTTTGGAAAGCATAGAAGGTCTGAAGAAGAAAGCAATGATCACTTTTATCCTATCCATCATGCCTGGAGATAACCACTACTCTTTCTGATGTATATCCTTCCAGTCCTTTGTTTTCTTTTTGCATACTTTTTTTTTTTTTTACAAAATTGGAATTATCTTGTACAATATGTTCTACAACATAATTGTAATGGCTGTATATTATTCCATCATTTGCATGTGCCATGCTTTACTTAACTACGCTGGGTGTCAAACTTTTATTATTTTTTATGACAGGCAAGGCTGCGTGTAACTTGATCAAACAATTGGAGATACTATTTGGCAGCCATTTGATTAGAGTGAAGTTCACCCTTTAGAACCAACTCTGGAAACATATGGATTCTTATTTAATGTCTTATACCATTCTAAAGTACCATGGAATGAAGAAAAGGAAATATGCATTTAGAGAGACTTTGGGGAAATGCTAGACTGTGAGCTCCTCAACAATAGGGACCAGTTCTTACTCATCTCTATCTCCAGCATCTAGCATAGTCCCTGATACGTTTGTTGGATGAATTGGTGGACGAATGAATAAGGGAGAGAGAGGGGAAAAAAGCCTCAATGAACTCAAATTGTAGTAATATTTCTATAATATAAGGAAAGAGGTAAGAGTGAAGCAAGAGGGGAGCAAAGGCAGGCAGGCAAAGATAAGGAATCTTCATCTTTATCTTTAAAAAGAATACTACTCAGCCATAAAAAAGAATGAAATAATGCCATTTGCAGCAACATGGGTGGACCTAGAGATGGTAATACTAAGTGAAGTAAGTCAGAAAGAGAAAGACAAATGCCACACGGTATCACTTATATGTGGAATCTAAAATATGATGCAAACAAACCTATCTATGAAACAGAAACAGACTCACAGACATAAAGAACAGACTTGTGGTTGCCAAGGGGGAGGGGGTTGGGGGAGGAAAGGAGTGGGAGTTTGGGGTTAGCGGATGCAAACTATTATATATAGAATAGATAAACAAGAAGGTCCTACTTACTGTACAGCACAGGGAATTGTATTCAATATCTTGTGATAAACCATCATGGAAAAGAATATAGGGACTTCCCTGGTGGCACAGTGGTTAAGAATCCACCTGCCAATGCTGGGGACATGGGTTCCATCCCTGGTCTGGGAAGATCCCACATGCCTCGGAGCAACTACGCCCGCGAGCCACAGCTACTGAAGCCCTCGTGCTCTAGGGCCTGCGTGCCACAACTACTGAGCCCGTGTGCTGCAATTACTGAAGCCCGCGTGCCTAGAGCCCATGCTCCACAACAAGAAAAGCCACCGCAATGAGAAGCCCGCGCACCGCAACGAAGAGTAGCCCCCTCTCACCGCAACTAGAGAAAGCCCGCGCACAGCAACAAAGACCCAACGCAGCCAAAAATAAATAAAAATAATTTTAAAAAGAATGTAAAAAAGTGTGTATATATGTATAACTGCATCACTTTGCTGTACAGCAGAAATCAATACAACATTGTAAATCAACTATACTTCAATAAAAAAATTAAACAGAGAGTCAATAACACTGCTTCAGTGAAAATTATCAAACGAATATTCTATTGAGAGCAAAATTCTTTTTGTATTGCTAAGAAATTTTTAAAACACAATATTATTTGAAACTTAAAAAAAAGGAAGAAAAATGAGTGAAATGTAGCGAAAGCGCGCCTATTCCTCCTTATCAGCAAGTCCAATGGTGGCAGTCTGATTTAGTGTGATTCTGACTACACGCCACTCTTTAACATTCACTCTCTCCTGTCCAAACATCTCTCCCAATTTGGGAGGCAACATATCCTAATTTACTCCACAGGAGGTCAACTGACTTTATGAGACACACACCCTAGGGTCTATATGGGTTCCAGGATCTCTACAGGACTTTCTGCTATGGTGCTGTCCCTTGGGAAATCAACTTAGGTTATTGTTACTTCTTTAGGTCCCACTTATACTTTCTTTTTTTTTTAAATAAGAGCTTTATTGAGATAGAATTCATATACTATACAATTTGCCCATTTAAAGTGTACAACTTAATGGATTTTAGTATATTCACGGATATGTGCAACCATTAATGACCACAGTCGATTTTACATTTTCATCATTTTAAAAAGAAACCTTGTACCCTTTAGCTATCTTCCCCCATCTCTCCATCTCCCAAAGCCTTATGCAAGCACTGTTCTACTGCTTTTCTCCATAGATTCCCCTATTCTGAACATTTCATATACATAGAATCATATAATATGTGGTCTTTTGTGACTGGCTTTTTCCACTTAGCATGTTTTCAAGATTCATCCATGTTGTAGCATGTATCAGAACTTCATTACTTTTTTATGACTGAATAATATCCCATTGTACGGATATACCGTATTTGCTTAACCATTCATCAGTTGATGTACCTTTTGGCTATTATGAATAACGCTGCTGTAAACATTCACTTTTACAAGCTTTTATGTGAACACGTTTTCAGTTCTCTTGGGTAGGTAACTGGGAATTGGGACTTCCCTGGTGGTTCAGTGGTTAAGAATCTGCCTGCCAATGCAGGGGACACGGGTTTGAGCCCTGGTCCGGGAAGATCCTACGTGCCGTGGCGCAACTAAGCCCGTGCACCCTAGAGCCCTGCGTGCTGCAACTATGGAGCCCATGCGCCTAGAGCCCATGCTCCGCAACAAGAGAAGCCACTGCAGTGAGAAGCCCACGCACCTCAACGAAGAGTAGCCCCCACTCGTCGCAACTAGAGAAGACCCACGTGCAGCAACGAATGCAGCCAAAAAAAAAAAAAAAAAGATAACTGGGAGTGGCATTTCTGGATCATATGGTAACTTTATGTTTAATTGTTTGAGGAACTGCCAAATTGTCTTCCAAAGTAGCTGTACTATTTTATATTCCCACCAGCAGAGTTCCAGTTTCTCCACATCCTTGCTAACACTTATTTGATTAAAGTCCATTTATTTAGATCTTCTTTAATTTCTTCCAACAATGTTTTATAGTTTTCAGAGTGTATTTTTGCATTCTTTTGTTAAATTTGTCCCTAAGCATTTTATTCTTTTTCATGTTATTGTAAATAGAATTGTTTCTTAATTTCATTTTCAAATTGTTCGTTGCAAGTAAATAGGAATTCAATTGACATTTGTATATTGATCTTGTATCCTGCAACCCTGCTGAACTCATTTATTAGTTCTAATCTTTTTTTAGTGGATTCCTTAGGATTTTCTGTATACAAGATCATGTCATCTACAAGTACAGATAGTTTTACTTCTTCCTTTCCATTTTGGATACCTTTTATTGCTTTTTCTTGCCAATTACCCTGGCTAGAACCTCTAGTACAATGTTGAATACAGGTGGCATCCACTTATAGTTCTTGTACACTAGGCCATTCCGTTTTTCTTTTTTTTTTTTTGATTGATGTTACCTGTTTATCTAGTTACTTGGTAATTTATTGAGGACAGAAGTCCTCCTTAGTACTGAAAAACCCCATATTATTATGTTCAGTATCTTGAAAATATTCAATAAGTATTATGTGATTGATAATGATAATTAGAAAAAAAATGACCTCTCAGAGCCTTGATTTGAACCTTTTCATCTGTTGCTTGGCTGGCTCCTCTCACCTTAAACCAAAATGCACTGATTGACTTACCCTCTGCCTCTATTTCCTACCCTGGTTATAACCAGACAACCAGGCACCCAAACCAGAAACCTTCAAATCATTCTAGTCTTCTACTCCTTACCTCCTACGTTTAATTGATTAAGTCCCCTTAATCCTACCTTCTAATTATTTAGATTTGGTTTCCTCTTCTGTATCCCTACAACCACTGTCTTAGTTCAGGCCTTCCCCACCTTTCACCTGAAATTATTATTATTATTATTTATTTATTTATTTATTTATTATAAATTTATTTAGTTTTTAGTTTTTGTTGCTTTGGGTCTTCATTGCTGCGTGCGGGCTTTCTCTACCTGTGGCGAGTGGGGGCTACTCTTTGTTGTGGTGCACGAGCTTCTCATTGTGGTGGCTTCTCTGGTTGCAGAGCATGGGCTCTAGGCGCGTGGGCTTCAGTAGTTGTGGCGCGTGGGCTCAGTAGTTGTGGCTCGCTGGCTCTAGAGCACAGGCTCAGTAGTTGTGGCACACGGGCTTAGTTGCTCCGTGGCATGTGGGATCTTCCCGGACCAGGGCTCAAACCCATGTCCCCTGCATTGGCAGGCTGATTCTTAACCACTGCGCCACCAGGGAAGTCCCTCACCTCAAATTATGATTGTATTCTAGCCAGTGCCCTTATCTTCTAGCTTATCTCCTCCAATCTTTTCTATATACTGTTGCCAGGGTGATCGTGGTAAGCTGAGTAATGCTCACCCCCCCCCAAAAAAGAAAAGATATCCATGTCCTAATTCCTAGAGCCTGTGAATGTTACCTTATACGGCAAAAAAGTAGGACTTTGCAGATGTGATTAGGTTAAGGATCTTTTTTTAAAAAATATTTATCTTTTGGCCGCACCGGGTCTTAGTTGTGGCATGTGGGCTCTTCATTGCCACATGCGGGATCTTTAGTTGTGGCATGCAGGATCTAGTTCCCTGACCAGGGATTGAACTCAGGTCCCCTGCACTGAGCACGGAGTCTTAACTGCTGGACCACCAGGGTGGTCCCAGGTTGAGGATCTTAAGATGGGGAGATTTTCCAGGTGGTCCCTAAATGTAATGACAAGTGTTGTTATAAGAGAGAGGCAGGACTTCCCTGGTGGCACAGTGGTTAAGAATCCGCCTGCCAATGCAGGGGACACGGATTCAATCCCTGGTCCGGGAAGATCCCACATGCCATGGAGCGACTAAGTCCGTGCGCCACAACTACAGAGCCTGTGCTCTAGAGCCCGCGAGCCACAGCTACTGAGCCCACGTGCCACAACACTGAAGCCCATGTGCCTAGAGCCCGTTCTCCGCAGCAAGAGAAGCCACCGCAATGAGAAGCCCACTCACTGCAACGAAGAGTAGCCCCCGCTCACCACAACTAGAGAAAGCCCAGGCACAGCAACAAAGACCCAATGCAGCCAAAAATAAATAAATACACTTATTTAAAAAAGAGAGAGGCAGAGGAAGATTTGACATACAGAGAGGAAAAGGCCGTGTGACTACAGAGGGAGAAATTGTAGTGATGCAGCCACAAGCCAGGGCATGCCAGCAGCTACCGAAGCTGGAAGAGTCAAGAAACACACTTCCCTAGAGCTTCCTGAGGGATCATGGCCCTGCGGACACCTTGATTTCATCCCAGTGATATTGATTTCAGACTTCCGGCTTCCAGAACTGTGAGAGGATAAATTTCTGCTGGGTTTTTTTTGTTTGTTTGTTTTTTGTTTTTTTGCGGTACACGGACGTCTCATTGCTGTGGCCTCCCCCGTTGCGGAGCACAGGCTCCGGATGCGCAGGCTCAGCGGCCATGGCTCACAGGCCCAGCCGCTCCCCGGCATGTGGGATCCTCCCGGACCAGGGCACGAACCCGTGTCCCCTGCATCGGCAGGCGGACTGTCAACCACTGCGCCACCAGGTAAGCCCTAAATTGTAACTTATTGTGTGGTGATTGATGTAAATGAAACGTATTATGGTAATCATTTTGCAATATATATTTATATCAAATCATTAAGTTGTACACCTAAAAGGAATACAATGTTATGTCAATTATAGCTCAAATAAAAAATAAAACTTAGGGGCTTCTCTGGTGGCACAGTGGTTAAGAATTCGCCTGCCAATGCCGGGGATACAGGTTCAAGCCCTGGGCCGGTAAGATCCCACATGCCGCGGAGCAACTAAGCCCGTGCACCACGACTACTGAGCCTGCGCTCTAGAGCCCGCGAGCCACAACTACTGAGCCCATGTGCCACAACTACTGAAGCCCGCGTGCCTAGAGCCCGTGCTCCACAACAAGAGAAGCCACCACAATGAGAAGCCCCCGCACCGCAATGAAGAGTAGCCTCCGCTCGCCACAACTAGAGAAAATTGACAGGCAGCAACGAAGACCCAAGGCAGCCAAAAATAAATAAATAAATAAATAAATTTATTTTAAAAAATAAAAATAAAACTTAAAAAAAGGAGACGAAAGGGCTTCCCTGCTGGCGCAGTGGTTGAGAGTCCGCCTGCCGATGCAGGGGACACGGGTTCGTGCCCCGGTCCGGGAAGATCCCACATGCCGCGGAGCGGCTGGGCCTGTGAGCCATGGCCGCTGAGACTGCACGTCCGGAGCCTGTGCTCCGCAACGGGAGAGGCCACAGCAGTGAGAGGCCCGCGTACCGCAAAAAAAAAAAAAAAAAAAAAAAAAGGAGACAAAAAAGCAATCTGTTTCATGAAATCATATGATTTTTTTTAACATCTCTGTTGGAGTATAATTGCTTTACAGTGGTATGTTGGTTTCTGCTGTATAACAAAGTGAATCAGCTATACATATACATGTATCCCCATATCTCCTCCCTCTTGCGTCTCCCTCCCACCCTCCCTATCCCACCCCTCAAGGTGGCCACAAAGCATATGATTTTAAACAGAGGTAATTTACCAGTGATAAAATATGAGACCTATAAATGTCTTTTAATTCATTCCCTTTACCAATCTATTCATCCTCAACATGAACAATATGCTTCAGTATACTGAGTAGTAATGAAAAGAAAAACCGTAAGTATGAGTATATTATTCTCAGCTGACTTCCTCAATGCATTTTCCAGTGGTATCTTTTTTTTTCCTAGCATAGATTAGCAATGAATCCACGCCAGGCAAAGGATCTTCTTGTGCATAACATAAAGTGTGCTTTTGGTGGGGGGACACACAGCATCAGTGAAAGCCTCATAAAATAAGGGCTTGCTATTCTTTGGGATTTCAGTCAGTGCACATTAAAAAAGTATCTGTAGTTGCTAGCACTTTTATAGCCTCTCAGTGGAAGTTAACAGTGGCCAGAAGGGACTAACTTTATTTTGCTTTTAAAAGAAGGCATGAAAACACGTCCACCAAAACTCATGGACCACATCTATAGAGCTGATAAGGGACTAGTTTAAAAAAAAATTCAACACCTTGTTGACAAGGCTCTCAGGGAATTTAACCAGGAAGTTATTCTCTTTTTCTTAACCACTGTGCCACCAGGGAAGCCCAATATACTTCTGTGTATTTTTGAATGTTTCCTTCAATAAGTATATATTACTTTTAAAATCAGAAAAAAACGCATTATTTTTACAAAACCCTCCATCATCTACAGATTAAAGTAAAAAATTTTAAGCATGGCACAGGCCCTTAATTGTTTGGCCTATGTCTATCTCTCTAGCCTAATTTCCTGTCACTCAGCCTCCCCACTTCTCTTCAGCCATGACAAATTACATAAAACATAGGTCATTCTGTCTCTGACCCTTTCCACACTGATCTCTCTGACTTCAACCTCTTAGTTAAGACCCAATTCAAAGGTGCTCTTTTCTATGAAGGCATTCGTGATCCACTCAAGCAGAGCTACCTTTACCTCTAATATGATACTATTATTTTATTTGCCTACAGTATTGAAGTTATTTGTTTACATTAACATTTCTCTGCTTATGTTGTTATTGCCTTGAGGAGCTAATACAACAATTTTTCTTTTCATTTGTTATTTTAGTTTTTCAATGGTGTAAACAGCTGTCGTGATTAGCAAAGTATAAGTTCATTAAAATGGTATTGAATCCATAGTAGCTTTATTTATTTATTTATTTATTTATTTATTTATTTATTTATTTATGGCTGCATTCGGTCTCCGTTGCTGCACACAGGCTTTCTCCAGTTGCGGCGAGCAGGGTCTACTCTTTGTTGCGGTGCGCAGGCTTCTCATTGCAGTGGCTTCTCTTGTTGCTGAGCATGGGCTCTGTGCATGCAGGCTTCAGTAGTTGTGGCGTGTGGGCTTCAGTAGTTGTGGCATGCAGGCTCAGTAGTTGTGGCTCATGGGCTCTAGAGCGAAGGCTCAGTAGTTGTGGCACACAGGCTTAGTTGCTCCACGGCATGTGGGATCTTCCCGGACCAGGGCACAAACCCGTGTCCCCTGCATTGGCAGGCAGATTCTTAACCACTGTGCCACCAGGGAAGTCCCATAGTATCTTTTTTGTAGCTATGTATTTTTTCACTTAACAGATACTAGAAACCATCATGTTGGAGTCTCTAAAATATTAGATATGAAAAGTCCTCATAGATCTTTATGCATTTATATGGAAAGATAGCTAAAGTGTTTTAAGTGAGAAAGTCATGGCTCAGAAAAGTATGTATAGCTTAATCCTACATGTATAAAAAGGTATGGTTTTCCCTTTCACCAGGACAGTACAAACATAGAAAATAGAAATGCAATAATGTCATAATTGTAATCACTGGGATGAATAGAAGGAGAGACTTTTCTCTTTTTACTCTTGGATATTGTTTGATTTTTTTTTCTGTAAGCAAGAAAAAATGGCTTTTTCAGAATAGAGGAATTCTTTTTTCATAATAGAGGTGTTATTTATTCTCAAAAATAACAATTCCATTGGTCTAGATATGTCCAGTATGGTAGACACTAGCCATATGTGACTACTTAATTTTAGCTAATTAAAATGAAATGGAATTAACAATTCAGTTCCTCACTTGCACTCGTCATATTTCAAGCCCTCAATGGCCACATATGGCCAGTAGCTACTGTATTGAACAGAGCAGATATAGAACATTTCTGTCATTGCAGAAGGTTCTAGACAGACTCTAGATCACTGTGTCCCCACATAAGGTGGCACCAGTCGGAACATCCTGAAACCTTGAGTGTGAATTAGTTAATTAGTGGGAATTAACTACAAACACCTATCACTTGAGTGTCGTAGCCCTTGATTAACCACAGGGCTAGTTAGGCGTTACTGAAAAATGAAGGTGATTACCTAATTGGCATCCTTTGGAATATAGGATCAGTCTGATCTGGAGGCCTACAATGTATCCATGGCAATGATGACACCTGTTGAGTCTCTCTGTAAATCATGGGAATAGTGATGTTTGGACTGCTGGGTTCCCTGGTTACCATGGAAATGAGGGTACTGGTTACAGTTCTTTGTAATCACACAGAGACTAAAGTATCGATCCCCCCTCCCCCATCCCTTTCTATAACCATAGCCATAGTGATGACTATTTCAGCTGGGCTTTAGGAGTAAACCTGGCAGCAGGAAAAGCAACTAGAAAATCAGATTAAGTAAGGAGTGTCAGAGTGCAAGCCCTAATGAGGAAGTGTGAAAAAAGAAACATGGCGGGGCATTTTTGCAGTAGGAAAAGTCTAGATATACTACACTGAATACAATGACATTGTTACTCTAGCTGCTTATACAGGCGCAGTGCAGGAATTCTCAGAGCACGCCTACGCGCACATTTTCTCCCCTTCTGTTTCACTCTCTTTCCACTTTCCTCTCTCTCCCTTTTTTCCCCTCTCCTTTCCCCCTCCCATCACTTGGTCTTTCGGTCTTTCAGTCAGTCCGTTGATGTCTCTCCTTCCAACCCTTTATCCCCCTCCCCCCTTCCTTTTCCGCCTCTAGCGGACGCAACTTGCGCATGCGCACTCGGTACAAAGCCTCGCTCTTTGTCCCCATCTGTCGTTCACACGAACTCAAGTCTTTCGCATTCGGCAGCCAATAAGATCGAAGAAATCGTGGAAAACCGATTCCGCCTCTGGAGATAAACGTTGATTGGCAGGTCAGATAACCAATAGAGAACGCCACTTTGTAGCCCTTGGGAGCCACCGAGCTCCGTCGTCTGGTTTCCGGCGGTCGCGCGCTCTTTTCTCGGGACGGTAGAGGCCGTGTAGCGTCGCCTTTACTCTGAGGAGAAAACTGTCGGTAGAGGGTGAGTTTGGGGACGACTTAGTTCTTGTTCGAGAGGGGAGTAGGATTTTTCGCGACAGTGGTGAAGACAGAGGCGAGAGCGAGGCTGGGTTTGGAGGGAGTTGGGCCGTTCGTTCCGAGGCCTCTTGAGGCCTTGTCCCCGCCGCCACACGGCCTCCTCAGCCCACCCGCGGGGGCCCATCGCTCTCCCCTCGCCTCACCTTCGGCTTTAACCTGGTTCCCGTTTCCCTTCCCGCCTCTTTTCTTTGTGCGACACATCTTGGAATCTGAGCCCTGTCAGTAAGTTCCCCGGCCCTTGAGCCGACCTGGGCCTGAGGGTGTGGGGTCTATTATCCGAGAGCCCTGAAGTCGCGGCTGCAGGAGGAGGCGCTTTGTCGGGTGCTCCTCCTCTCGACCTCTTGAGGCCATTAATTCCGGAGGAGAAAGCGCCCCCCCTCCCAGCGATGTTTTTTTTGGCGAAACTCTTAGCTGGGAAGTTCATCTGCTAGTCCAAACCTCGCCGCTTTCCTAGGCAGGTTCCTGGAGGCTTTTTTTTTTTTTTTTTTGGTCTTGTTGCCTGGCTACTCGACCCATCTATGGCATCACTTTTGAAAATGAAAATGAATGTTATGGATTTTCTATCGGGTATTTTACATTTGGAAAAATTATTGTCGTAAGTTGATGCTTTTCTTTGTGTTCTTAACAGAGAAGTCGAGGTTAGAGAGGACTGGGAGGCACTTTGCTATCTTCAGTGGAAGTTGAGGTAGGTGTAGGGGGTAGAGTTGCCAGATGAAATATAGGACACCCCGTTAGATTTGAATTTCACGTAGGCAACAGATTATTTTTTAGTATACGTTGCATGGGACTTATACTAAAAATCATTCATTTTTTAACATCTGAAATTCAAATTTAACTGTAGCGTGTTTTTATTTGATACGTCTGGCAACTCTAATGGGAGAGTACTGGTTGCACTTACATTGCTTCTTTGTCTGACTTCCTTATTACTAAAGGTCCTAAGAGACTCTTAGGAAAGGACCTTACCATGCCAGTGCCTCCTACAGCTTTCAGGCTGGTCCACATCCAGGCAGCCATCTCCGTCTGGTAGATTTTTACTAGATTTACCCCCACAGTTTCCACTTAAAAAGTTGATCCTTTTCCTGAAAATTAAGGGGACATTTATTTAGATTTCAGCTATATGTGATGTAATGTATGGTCCTGTACCTGAACAACATTTGTGCAGTTGTGTTGCAAATAGCACCAGTTTTTCTAACATAGATATGTGTTTTCTCTCAAGAAAGTCCATCAGGGTTAGACTTAAGGGCAGATAAGTAGACAGAAATCCTTACTGCTGACCTTTATGCTTTGTTCTTTTCTCAGAGGCCCAGTGGTTAGGGGGCAGTGAATTTATTACCAAGATACCTGCACATACTTTCAAATTATATTGGTGGTCATCATCAGAAGTACATTATAGGGACAACACTTACTGAGTACTTGCTACTTTGTGGGCACTGTTTTAGGTGATTTATACAATATTTAGTGTTCACCGTTGAATGCCTGCTTGGGAAATAAAAAACTGAAGGGAAAGATTATAAAGATTGGCATTATGGAGACATTTATTCAACACAGAGGTAGGCAGTTTGGTTGTAAAAATAATTTTTGCTAGAATGCAGAAGAGCAGGGGAAGAATGTAATTGATGACATTTGTCTAACTGGAGCACCCACCATATGTAGAAATAGGGGTAGTGGTTGCCAGCAGGAACAAGTGACTGCTGTGTTACGTGACCTCATTTAGTCAAAATAACCAGCCCTGTGAGATAGATGTTACAGGTGAGGAAACTGAGGCTCAGAGGTTAAGTGATATTTTAGTAAGTTTTTTGGATTCTGAACTCTAAAATCAAGGTGAGCTTGATTACACAGTTTGTAGCATAGGGATGAGTATGAGCTTTAGAGGTCAACAGACCTGAGTTCTACTCCATGCTCCATCACATTTTTGTGTGACCTTGGATGTGCATCAGTTTTCTTATTCAGAAGAATGATAGTTAGGAGCATTAAATGAGATAATACGGACTTAGCACAGTGCCTGACATATAGTGGTCAATAAATATCTGGTATTATCATCTTAACTACCAGGCTACACTTCCTAAAACCAAAAATAACCTCCCTTAGAGTAATTCTAAATGGTTTAGGACATCCCAGTGCTCAAGATCATTTCTACTAAGTTGTAAAATGGCCTTTTTTGAAATGGAGTGGTGAGGTGTGGTTAGGATGTAAATATAGAGTTTTTAATATTTCAGTTTTGAGTGGCTCTCTATAAGGATTTCTGTTAACATATACATTGTGGGTTCCTGAATGGGATGCAGGGTATTGAGGCTGGGGCCACTGACTCTTAAATTAAAGGCTGGAGGGAAAAAAAAGAGCCTCCTTGGATTCTAGCCAGAGGTAAGAAGAACTAGTTGGAGAAATGGCTGTGGATAATTCAGGTTTCTGCTGTAGGCCACTTTGGGGTCAGGGGAAGGGAGGTGTTTGATTCATGGGACTCAAATAGGAAAAGATCTGATTCTAATGCCCACTTACCTGTCCTCACCTGTAGCTGGGGTAGACTTTAAATTTTGTGTTTTAATTTCCTACTTTTATATCTTGTTTTTAAAAAGCATTTTTTAAGGTATCCCATTTGCTGTGGAACTGGTACACTTATTCATGGTGTTTAAAGTTGTTACACTATGTGGCAAGAGTCACAAAGGCATTTAATTACTCTGTTTTTAAGAATTTATCCTAAGGAAATAAACAAAGCTATAAGCAAGAAGGTATTTATTTCAGCATTGTAATAGGAAAAAGCTGAAAACAGCCTAAATGTCTCATAGGGAGTAGTTTAGTAAATTAGTGTACATCCAATTGGACTTTATGTAGCCATTAACAAGTATAATTAAGTTGACACTATAGAAATGGGGAAACGGTGAATATACAACAATGCATTTATGATTGCAGTTTTGAAATGACAGTGTATGTTTTGAAGGTAAATAAGCAAAAATGGAAATTGTGGGAGGAATATATAGTCATGGAGGTGCCCCAAGATTTAGCTGTGAGCATTGTTTATAATGGTGAAAAGTTAGAAACAGCCCAAGTGTCCCAACACAATAGGGGCTTGGTTGACAGCTGAATACTTTGTCCGCTAACAGTAAATGTAGAAGATTTAGTGACATGCAATATACCATTTAGAATACATACAAATGTATAAATCAGTGACTGAAAGGGTATACCAAAATGTTAACAGTGACTTTTGTAGTGGTGGGTCTTTGGGGTTTTCTTTATTTTTGTTTTTATTTCTACGTTTTCTATGTTCAAGATGTATTTTGGACCTTATTAATGAGAAACAAAAGATTGATGAAATGATACAAATGAGAATTCAAGTCTTGGCTTAAATGTCAGGTTTCTAGTGAGGCTAACCTCACAGGTCTATTTAAAATTGCAATCTTCCCCCTTCCACTCCCTGTCCATTTTTCCCCCCTCCGCCCCCTTTTCTTTATTTTCCCCTACACTTAACCTCTTCTTAAGTACTGTGTAATTTAATTATGTATATTGTTTTCTCTCACTGGAAGGTTATCACTGCTGAAGGCAAGAATCTGCTTTTGTTCATTGAGGCATCCCAAGCACCTAGAATAGTGCCTAGCAAATAATAAGCATTCAATGAATATTTGTTGAATGAATTAGTTTAAAAATTAGTAAAAAAATTATCAACTTACAACCAGGACAGATTTCATTTTTGCCCACCTTCTGTTTCTTATCTACAGTCATGCATTTATAAAAACACTTCCCCTCTTAAAGCATCAAACATTTTTTCATGTTTACATGGTCTTTATAATTTTTAATGCTGTGTAACATTCCATTGTATAGATGTAGCACAATTTATTAAAAACACTGCCCCTAATTTTGGGTACCTAAGTCATTTTTATCACTTTTGTTACCAGAAAGCCCATTACAGTGAGTATTTCGTGGATGTAGTTTTAAACTTTAAAATGATATTCTTAGGATAAATTACTGGAAGTAGAATTCCTGAGTTAAAAGGATAGGAACATCTTGATAGCTCTTGTTACCTATTGTCTTATGAAACAACTTTTGGATACAGAACTTAATTGCAGATAGTGGGAAGCAGCGGCATAGCACAGGGAGATCAGCTCTGTGCTTTGTGACCGCCTGGAGGGGTGGGATAGGGAGGGTGGGAGGGAGGGAGACGCAAGAGGGAAGGGATATGGGAACAGATGTATATGTATAACTGATTCACTTTGTTATAAAGCAGAAACTAATTTAAAAAAAAGGAACTTAATTGCACTGATGTTTTCAGTTTTGGTGGGATATGATATGTATTAGAAAGTTTTTATACACATAGAAGTATTCTTATATACCCATAATCCAAAATCAACAGTTATTAAGCCTTTGTCACATTTTTTTTGTCTGAGGAATATAATTTATTTTAAAGGAATCGTGATGTTAATAATGGAGTATTCAGGGAAAAGGTCCTTTTCTGCATCTTTCCTTCAGTTAAATTTGACTGGAGGGTCCTGTGTTGAGGGGAAAAGATTCAGGATTGATTTTGCCCTTTAATTTACTGAAGAACTGCCTTTGGATGAGGAAGATGGTCCTCACTTTGTTAACCTGATCCATTAGGAAATTTCCATTTTAAAACCATCAACTTTTGTATTCAGTCTGGATTTTACCAGGAGTTTTCATTTAATGTTATGCTGATTTGATTTTTTTTTTTTTTTTTTTGGCCACACGGTGTGGCTTATGGGATCTCAGTTCTCCAACCAGGGATTTAACTCAGGACACAGTAGTGAAAGCCCAGAATCCTAACCACTAGGCCACCAGGGAACTCCCTTATGTTGATTTTTAAATGACAGAATTCAAGATTTTATGATTGTATAATTTTGTATTTGCTGCTTTTATTGCTTTGGTAGTCGTTAATTTTTCCATTGTGATTAATAGCAGTATTTACCAAGTGTTTACTATACGCCAGTACAGAACTAGTGTTTTCACATACTCATTAATCTTTATAGCTACTTTGAGAGGTAGGTATTTTTATTATTCCTTTTATAACAGCTTAAGAAACTGGTGCAGAAGTAATTTACTAGGTAGTACATGGCTAGTAAGTAAGTATTAGGACCATGCTTCAAATCTAAGTATATCTAACTCCACAGCCCATACTTTGCCTGCTGTTCATTCCACAGTATCTACTGTAGGCTAGGACTGCAAGGTACCAGAGAAGAACAAGACTTATAATTAGTCCTTGTGATAACTAGAATCTGTTTCAGTCATTGTGTTTTAAAGTGTGCTTTAATATTATGATAAGGCCAATTTTTAGGGAGTAGATTCTTTTGGGAAAGTAGTTTCCTATTAATGCATATAGTTATTGAACTGTAAGTTTCCTCAAGTCATTCTAGTGCAAGCTGTTCTTATCTAGTACTTGTCTAGTTTCTATGTACAACATAACTGCTAGTGCTGGTGGTTTTTAGATCTTTGAATTGTAGTCCTTTGCCATACTTGTTAAAAATAATACCAAAGGTGATTAATGACATACAAGTCATCAGGAAGATGGCTGATTGTGTTCTTAGCACTGAATGTATTTGACCTTCTACCGTTTCTTTTTAGGGTGCAAAAATGCAGAGCAATAAAACTTTTAACTTGGAGAAACAAAACCACACTCCAAGGAAACATCATCAGCATCACCATCAGCAGCACCACCAGCAGCAACAGCAGCAGCCACCACCTCCACCAATACCTGCAAATGGGCAGCAAGCCAGCAGCCAAAGTGAGTACATGCTAAGTAATGGGGTAGAAATAGGTCCCTTCTTGGGAATAGTTTCTTGATTTTTAGATTAGATTCTTGGGATTATAAAGTAATGGGCCTTTGTAGCACACCTTTGTTGTTCTTTTCTCTATTTATCTCTTAATACTTAGGATAGAAAAAGGCTGATTCTCTGAAATAAGGAGCAGACATGTAGGATAGCAGTTGAGTACAGGTTGCTTTGCTGCATTGGCACATTCTGTTGCTAAACAGATGGCTGCATATTTTACCTCAGAGCTTGGTTCTTAGAGGTAATCATCAGATGACTAGTACATAGAGAAGATATAGAAAAGGTCTTTAAGACTTAATGGAGAAGAAGTCTGGTGTTAAGTATTATACTTTTATCTTAGGGTCTGTGCCACCACATTTGTAAAAAAAATATTTATTTATCTGTTTGGTTGCACCGGGTCTTAGTTGCGGCAGGCAGGCTTCCCAGTTGTGGCATGCGAACTCCCAGCCTCAGCATGCATGTGGGATCTAGTTCCCTGACCAGGGGTCAAACCCGAGCCCCCTGCATTGGGAGCCCGGAGTCCCATACACTGCGCCACCTGGGAAGTCCCTGTGCCACCCCATTTTTAATCAGAGTAAAAGGTCTTTAAAGGTATGTTTCCATCCATTCAGCAAATTTTGAGCACCTGTTGTGTGCCTCTAAGACTACAACCAACCTCAACCCTCTTTATTTCCAGAGATTCCTACAAAGAATACTCTTCCCTAACTCATTCTTTTCATTCCATTACCCCAAGCCTGAAAGAATGGGAACTGTTAAGGTTATGAAGATTAGTGAGGGATTGGGAAATGGAACAATTATGTTTTAAATGTAAAAATCTGATCCCTTCTGACCTAGGGCTCCTTGACTTGCTTAATTTTCTCTTTCTGTCTCTGAGTTAGTCCAGGGTGGCTCCTGGCCCATAGTAGAGTTGTTGAGAAGTCTCCCCAGATCTCTGCCTACTGCTTTCACATTCTAAGGTGCAATTTACTGATAAGTGGTTAGTGGATAGATTCCATTATTGGGAAATGGTGTTTGACTTCTCTACAGCAATTATATTGCCCATCTAGCAGCAGTTGTAACTCTTTGAGAATGTGACTGTGTGTCTTCTCTCAGATGAAGGCTTGACTATTGACCTGAAGAATTTTAGGAAACCAGGAGAGAAGACCTTCACCCAGCGTAGCCGGCTCTTTGTGGGCAATCTTCCTCCTGACATCACTGAGGAGGAAATGAGGAAACTATTTGAGAAATATGGGAAGGCAGGCGAAGTCTTCATTCATAAGGACAAGGGCTTTGGCTTTATCCGCTTGGTGAGCAACTGTGGGCTTTTAGAGTATGTGCTCTAAAAGGTGGGGAAGCTGGGGAATGATGGATATGGAAAGTTAGGCAGTAGAAATAATCCT
Source organism: Hyperoodon ampullatus (assembly GCF_949752795.1). Taxonomy (NCBI): domain Eukaryota; kingdom Metazoa; phylum Chordata; class Mammalia; order Artiodactyla; family Ziphiidae; genus Hyperoodon; species Hyperoodon ampullatus. Next base: position 60,605,611 of record NC_136913.1, read on the forward strand.
CAGATGACATTAAAAGCTTATAGTTACAGTTGGCGGAACAGGACAAAAATGCAGATTTTATTTTTTCCTCATAGGTTTTTGTTTTGTTTCAAGGACAACATAGGTTTATTTGCCTAGGACTCTGGGGCTAAAGTATGCCCTTTGGAACTTCTTTTGTTTTAACTTGGAAATTTCAAACATATAGAAGTGGAGAGAATAGTATAATGAACCTGCACTTACTTGTTACCCAGCTTCAGTAACTATCAACTCATAGTTAATTTTGTTTTATCTCTACCCTTCTATTTACTGCCCCCCACAAATATTTTAATAAATTAGATTTTTTTCCAAAAAATGAAAAAAGGTTTTTATTTTAGTAATGATCAAGGTTTATATAATTTATTTCCAAAGCCCTTACACGTTATCTCACTTAAGATTCGTCAAAACCTTGAGGGAACAGTTTTATTTGTATGTATTTTTAAAAAAAAATTTAAGTGTAGATCTTTTTTTTAAAAAATCTGACTTGATTTAGGAAATGTGTTTAAGTGCATGGGGGAAACGTTTCTGGGCATTATCTATCTCCATAAATGAGGGACATAATGTGCTAGCAAGATCACTGGATGTTATGGTCAGAACTAGTCTTCATTCCAGATCTACCACTAACTATATAGGCAAGTCGTTTTTTCTAGGGCTCAGCTTCCTCTTCAGTAATGTGGAGGGTCCCATCAAGGTCTGTGGTTCTAAAGAGGCCTCTTGTAGGGCATAGTGATTCTGGTTAAACTTGTATGTAGCTAGCAAAAATTAAAATAATTCTGGCTGCTCTACTGTAAGGGTAGGCTTTATGATGGTCATTCTTGTCCAGATGATCTGTTAACACTTCAGAGAATAGCCTATGATACCAGTGACCATGTAAGTGGTATTAACTCTAGAATTTCCAGTTGATATATTGCAAGGCCATCAGAGCAATTAGGCTAACCAAAGAGTTATCTGAAACACCTGACTCCATTCTTCCAGTTCTATCCATGTTTCTTTGTATGCTTGTTGCCAAGGGGTTTTTTTTGGGTTTTTTGGAGACATTGAGCTATTCTTCTTGAGCCTCTTGATGGCTGTGTAGGTGATCTTTGTCCAACTGAGTTATTCTGACTTTCCTCTGCTTCCTAGGAAACAAGAACCCTAGCAGAGATTGCCAAAGTGGAACTGGACAACATGCCGCTCCGTGGAAAGCAGCTGCGTGTGCGCTTTGCCTGCCATAGTGCATCCCTTACAGTCCGAAACCTTCCTCAGTATGTGTCCAATGAACTGCTGGAGGAAGCCTTTTCTGTGTTCGGCCAGGTGGAGAGGGCTGTAGTCATTGTGGATGATCGAGGAAGGCCCTCAGGAAAAGGCATTGTTGAATTCTCAGGGAAGCCAGCTGCTCGGAAGGCTCTGGACAGATGCAGTGAAGGCTCCTTCCTGCTAACCACGTGAGTGAGGGGTCATTTTCAGAAACATACCTTAAATGCTACTTCCTTCTGTGGCCTGGGGAGTTGGCCTCTAAGAACCATGTTCCTGTGTTCATTTAAAGACTTTTGATATAATTCAGCTCTAGTAGAGTTTTCAGTGTACTCTTAAATTAATGGAAATGGAATGAGGATTAAAAAATAAACCTTTGCAGTCTTTCAGTAGGTTGTCATTTAATCAGTGTTAAGTCTCCCCTTATGGTGAAGTTTTAGAACTCTAAAAAGTTGTTTTGTGCATGTAACATCTCTCTTAGTATTTACCCCAAGTCGTTACCTTGAGTTCTGTAGATACCATATATAAAGGCTGCACTTGGAACGTCCCTGGTGGCCCAGTGGTTAAGAATCTGCCTGGCAATGCAGGGGACATGGGTTTGATCCCTGGTCCGGGAAGATCCCACGTGCCGCGGAGCAACTAAGCCCATGCGCCACAATACTGAGCCCACACACCACAACGACTGAAGCCCGCGTGCCTAGAGCCGGTGCTCTGCAACAAGAGAAGGCACCATGATGAGAAGCCCCCGCACCGCAATTAGAGAAAGCCTATGCACAGCAACAAAGACCCAATGCAGCCAAAAAATAAATAAATAAATAAATAAAGGCAGGCTGCACTTAAGTCCTCCACCTACTTAAAGACTGTATTCAGAGAAATGAAACCTGACTCTATCCTGTCAACCCCAGATTCCACATAATGCCATTAAAAGGGCGTGGTTACTTAGGACTGCATATAGAAACCCCTTCAGAAGTATGTTTAATTGTCCAATCCTGACCCCTAACTAGTTCCCTGTGCCGGTATAATTTGATTAACACTGAGCATCTCTCGCCCAGATTTCCTCGACCTGTGACTGTGGAGCCCATGGACCAGTTAGATGATGAAGAGGGACTCCCAGAGAAGCTGGTTATAAAGAACCAGCAGTTTCACAAGTATGTGGTCCTGACAGATTCCCTGTTAGGTATTGCCTGTTCTTAAGGAAGCTTGTAAAGAGATGTGTAAAAGAGGCACATCTTTGCTGTATGTGTTCACTGGCAGCCATTGTCTTGGCCCTCGGGAGGAATGTAGTGTTTCGTTGGGAAAATCTTGGACAAAAGTTTTAGTAACCTAGGAACCTTGTGTATAGGGAGCGAGAGCAGCCACCCAGATTTGCACAGCCTGGCTCCTTTGAGTATGAGTATGCCATGCGCTGGAAGGCACTTATTGAGATGGAGAAGCAGCAACAGGACCAAGTGGACCGAAACATTAAGGAAGCTCGTGAGAAGCTGGAGATGGAGATGGAGGCTGCTCGCCATGAGCACCAGGTCATGCTAATGAGGCAGGGTGAGTATCGGCCTGTAAGTCTTAAAACTAGAAGAAGGACAGAGTAACTTTTTTCAGGAGTTTCTTTGTATCAATCAGTAGAGAAAGGCCTAAACTTCAACTTTTATTCTCTGAAATATTTTGTTGATCTTGGTAGGCAAATGAGCTTGGAGATGTGGCAGAGGATACTGGATTCTGTGGAGAAGGAAATAATAGGTTTGACTTCATTTTTGGAATCTGGATACCTCGGATGGCCACTCAGGGATTAAATATCCCCTTTGCTTTCTGGATCTATCTTTATGGAAAATTACTGGGCCTATGTACTCTCAATCAGTCTGTTGTTTTCATAGATTTGATGAGGCGTCAAGAAGAACTTAGGAGGATGGAAGAGCTGCACAACCAAGAAGTGCAAAAACGAAAGCAGCTGGAGCTCAGGTAGCTCTTTTCTCCAACCCTTTTTATCTGACAACTTTAAAATGTAATGTCTCTCTCCTGTTTCCTACCACCATGCTACCTCATGCATTTGTAAATATGTCGGCAAATATTTCCTGGCTGCTTCTCAAGTTCTCCCTTTAGATTGGAGATGTTTCAGGTACCCATGGTTCTAGGAATTCCTGGGACTGTGCTAAAGAGGAAAGCAGCTGAGTGCTGGTCTTATGAGACTGGCTCCTTTGGGAAAGAACTTTTTTCCCTGAAGGACACATCTGGGTTGTTTTAGGGCTGGGCACATTTAACAGTGAGTTTCCTGGAGAGCTATGATAGTTTTCAGTAGGCTCTTGATCTCCTTGGCTGAGTCCCCTGTTAAGATAATCTGTTCGAGTTTTGGAATGCCTCTGCTTAAATATCTTGGTGACTTCTCTGTAGGCAGGAAGAGGAGCGCAGGCGCCGTGAGGAAGAGATGCGGCGGCAACAAGAAGAAATGATGCGACGACAGCAGGAAGGATTCAAGGGAACATTCCCTGATGCGGTATTATCTCCCATGTGCCCATGATATGAAAAACTCATCATGAATTGTCCATTAGGACTATTAAAACACACTAGGCTATGACCAATTTTTCCATTCTATGACACTCCTTATAGAAAGAAGCATTCATAGGAAGGAAAGGTAAGGTTTGAAGAGGAGCTCTTCTTGCCTCACAGGCAATGTAGGATGAAAAGCTGGGGGGCCAGTGTATGCTGTTTAAACTCAGTGACTGCAGGATCAGATAGACCCCCAGTCCTGTAGCAGCCTTGACTGGTCTTCTGATGTCCTTGGCAGTTGTACAGGTTGGAGCCCTAGAAGAAATCAGCTATGTCTTTCCTTTTCTTTCATCTTTCCTTCTGTTCCTAATAGGAAACTCTGACTTGTGTCCTAGTAGCTCTAATCTTGAATTCATTGTACAGCTGTAATGAGTTCAAGGAGCTGTTGTTGATGTTCTTCCTCAGCTTGGTCTCGGTGCACTTAGGATGTGTTTTCACTGTCTACTTCCCTTCGTATGTGGGCCTCAGTGGATTGTGGTAGAATGAATGCAGTGCTGTCGTGGACTGTCTTGAGTGTTTTTTGTTTTTCAGAGAGAGCAGGAGATACGGATGGGCCAGATGGCTATGGGAGGTAAGGACTTAAGGGGTTAATGGCTCTGATTTCCTTTTTTGTCTTGTCTCTGGTAAACTAGGTAGCTTCTCCTACCTAGTCCAAATTTAAGAGGCTTGACATTTCTGGGAGCATCATTTTGGTGAGAGGGTAACATGTCTTAGGCCAGAGATCTTGAATTATTTCCTTTGGCATAGAAAAAGACTGACAGTCTCTGTCTCCTATACTGATCACACTGCTCTGCTTTAGGTGCTATGGGCATAAACAACAGAGGTGCTATGCCCCCTGCTCCTGTGCCAGCTGGTACCCCAGCTCCTCCAGGACCTGCCACTATGATGCCAGATGGAACCTTGGGATTGGTAATAAACTGCAGGGCCTTATAGTAACTCTAAATGGTAATAGGAGGAGGAAGGACTTTGCCTTCGTGGTCCCTGGGTCTGCCACAATTTTGCTACAGATAACAGTTTTTAGGATCACTGTTATCCATAAAATATTACCTCAAGATCTTTGTTTGGAGTCTTGTGCAAGCCCAGTCTCAAACTATATTTTACCCAGGAGTTAAGCAAATAACTGTCTGACTGGGTAGTCTTGATTGACTGTTTAGTTGCTACCCTGGGTGAACAGGATCTTCTTTGGAGGGAAAAGGCTAGGCATTATCACATAAAATAGATGTGAGTCCAAAAGCTTTATGGCTCATACAGTCCTGAGGTGGTTTTAGTTCTACTGTCAAAATGTTTAAATTAGATAGGCTTAAGGTTGCTGAGGAGTGATGGCCTGCCCTCGTCCATGTACCTGGTTCAGGAAAAAGGACTTGGCTAGCACTTAACCAGCCTAGGAGTTGAGTATGTAATATTGCTTAGCATGTAGAAATACGGATAAAAAGTTACAGGTAGGATGGTTGGGTAGGACTGTATTTCAGGCTACTTTCCTTTTAGGGATAGCCACTAGAGTTCTAAACAGGCTTGGTCAACCCTACCATCAGGAGCCTTGAATAGTTGGGTGGAAATGGCCTCCGGGGAGGGACTACAGATGGGTGGGAAGCTAGGGCATAGGTTCTCTTATAACATTGCTCTCTTTCTCTTTAAGACCCCACCAACAACTGAACGCTTTGGCCAAGCTGCTACAATGGAAGGAATTGGGGCAATTGGTGGAACCCCTCCTGCATTCAACCGTGCAGCTCCTGGAGCTGAATTTGCTCCAAACAAACGTCGCCGATACTAATAAAATTGCAGTGTCTAGTTTCCCAAAACCCTTAAAAGAAGGACCCTTTTTGGACTAGCCGAATTCTACCCTGGAAAAGTGTTAGGGATTCCTCCCAATAGTTAGGTCTTCCCTGCCTGTAGTACTCTAGGGAGTATGCTGGAGGCAGAGGGTAAGGGAGGGGCGATATTTAACAAATCAGTTCTGTGTGGTATATCCTTTAACTAACCAGTTCTGTGTGGTGCATTCCTAAAGTTTCATGTGATTGTTGAGAGCCTGAGGGGCGGGGAGCCATGGTAAAATGGATCCAGTTAGGGCCATTAATCTTAATCATTCCACTCTTTGTCCACCCTGTTCTATTTGCTTTCTTGTCCTTACACCCCCATCCCAGAGACACTGCCACATATACCACAAAAACCAAACATCCCCCAATGACCTTGGCCCCATTGCTCCATTCGCTCCCAGGTGGGAATTCAGGCAGATGTCCACAGAGGTCACAGACAACATACATACGGTTCTGTTATATCCCATATATTACCCCTTTGTGTCCTAAGGAAGACATTTTCTCTTAGAGATTTTCATTTAGTATATCTTTAAAAAAAACTCTTGTGTTAAACTTGCCTCCATCTTTTTCTTGGGTAAGGACAACTCAGAAATGGCCCTTTTGTGTCTATGATATTGCTGTTCACAGCTTTTCTTGATAGGCCTAGTACAATCTTGAGAATAGGGTTGCTGTATGCTGAAGGTCAGACAGTAGCTCTTAGCTTTGCCTATCTTAGGTAGTTATGCTGTGCATTTTTTATTGGTGTACCATGATTGATTTGTCCCTGATACCTTTGGAGTTTTTCTGAGAAATGAAGTAATGCAATGTCAACTTATTAAAATACATTTTAAGCCTTTTAATTTTCTGTGCTGTTTTTGAAGGGGCAGGGAGGGAGGGGAGTTCTGTCTCAGATGAGCACAAGGCTATAAGAATAATCCTTTATGACCTTTTGCTTAAAGTATTAATCATCCATCTAGGCAAACATGGGGAGGTTGGATGCATACTATGACCGAAGTGGTTGACAAAGATTGGGGGCTATTGGTGGTACACAGAAGTAATGAGGATGGGAGGAAAGCTGCTCTGAAAGGGAGAAAATGGGCTGGAGGAATTGGGGTACCTTCACCAAGCTGGGAGGGGGCTCAAAATTGGTATTCATTTCTGAGCAGCTGCTGGTATGTCAGAGGCTTGGAATTAGCATGGTAAATCTAAAACCGTCTCAGCAGTGGTTAGCTGACCTCACCCAAGTTCCAAGCCCTACTCGATCCTTTTTTCTTGAGCCTCAGAGCTAAAATGTTCCTGAGCTCTTTCCTATTGGCTGGGAAGACCAATTGAAGTTCCCTTGCCCATGTTAGGAGGTGTACGCCTCCTGAACTAAAGATAGAAACAGCTGGCCCTTCCAGGCAGCTAAAAGCCTCCAGACTAAGAGGTGTTCCCCACTCGACAGCCAGACTCCTTGAAACACCCTTTCAGTAATTCTACCAACGCCTCCATGTCTCTACTCTGCTATAACAAAGGCTGTGGGCAGCACTTTGACCCCCAAACCAACCCTCCTGGTGAGTAATCCTGACCTTGCCAGGAGCTCTGTGAGTGCTGGGGGAGTTGTCAGCTGTGGGCAGTCTGTTAAAGGAAGAAAGAAAAGAAAAATTTAGTGTACCTGCCATAGTTCTGAGTGATTTTCAGTCTTTACTGATTTTTTTAATATCATACGGAAAGACTAAGCATATACACCTGGAAAAAAGGTAAGAAGTGATGTTTTGGTATAGTATCTTTCCTTCCTTGATCCTTCTACCGGTATCCACAGATTCCTGTTGCCATCACCCTGGGGTCCCAATCTTCCATGATGCACTTAAGGTGAGGAATAGGCAAGGGGGGATAGCAAGAGCATTTCGCAGAAGAAATACAGCCAGGAATCTAAGCTGAGCTGGATCTCTTGTTATCAGGGTTGGTCCTGCTGCCGGAAGCGAACTGTAGATTTCTCTGAGTTCTTAAACATCAAGGTAAATTCTTTACTTCCTGGGATTCTGCCCCTAATAGAAGGATTCTATCCCTAATCCTCTCTCCTTATCTGTACTAGGGCTGTACTGTGGGACCACACTGTGCTGAGAAGCTCCCTGAGACCCCTCAACCTGAGGGCCCTGCCACAAGCAGTTCACTTCAGGAGCAAAAACCTCCGAATATGATTCCAAAGTCAGCAGAGACTTTGCGCCGGGAGAGGCCCAAGTAAAGAGGAGGAGGTCCCTGGGTTTTTCCTACATTAACGGAGCTTACTAGGAGTGATTAATGGGTCATTGAGGTTTGGGGACTAGTGACTAGAGATGTGAGGAGACCCAAGGATCAGGACTTGGTGTAACTTTGGTGCCTTAGGGGAAATTTGTGTCCAGAAATAATGTCCTTTGTGCTAAAGTGGTACGGAGTGATGGGAGAGGTATTCTGTGGGGCTTTTTCGTTTTGTTTTTTTTGGGGGTTTTTTTTGGCTGCTCTGTCTGGCATGTGGGATCTTAGTTCCCTGACCAGGGATTGAACCCGTGCCCCTGCAGTGGAAGCACAGTTAACCACTGGACCGCCAGGGAAGTCCTGGGATAGGTATTTTGAATCAATAGAGTAGATAGCCTCTCATGAATATATACTTAGTTATAATACAAGGGGGATTGTTGAGAATGACTTTTTTTTTTCTTTTTGGAAAAGAGCTTTAAAATAAGTTTTGCATCGGGCTTCCCTGGTGGCGCAGTGGTTGAGAGTCCGCCTGCCGATGCAGGGGACACGGGTTCGTGCCCCAGTCCGGGAAGATCCCACATGCCGCGGAGCGGCTGGGCCCGTGAGCCATGGCCGCTGAGCCTGCGCGTCCGGAGCCCGTGCTCCGCAACGGGAGAGGCCACAACAGTGAGAGGCCCGCGTACCGCAAAAAAAAAAATAATAATAATAAGTTTTGCATCAAGAACAGGATGTAGTAGTATTGGCAGCCAGGAGACTGCAGAGAAGAATAAGTTAATTTTGTGGAAATAGTATGAGCAACAGAAGAAAGTCATATTAGGTCTACGACTAATTAGATGAAGAAGAAGAGGGAATGATGCGGTTCTGCAGAGAAATATGGTTGGATTTAGAGCAACTGAATAGATGGGCAAGAGGAGCCCTGGGGAATTCCCCAGGGTTCAAGGATTTGGCATGTCCACAGAGAAGAAAATTGGCAATGGGATTGCTACCCATCTTCTCTAACCCTGCTCCCCTTTCACCAGACTTCTTCGATTCCATTACCACTGTTGGGAAGGTTGGCGCTGTTGATCACGTTTAGTGGGTCAGGACTAAATCACCCCACCCATACTCCCTAGGTCAGAGTTGCCTCCAAAGCTGCTTCCGCTAAATATATCCCAAGCCCTGGGAATGGCACTGGAACAGAAGGAATTAGACCAAGAACCTGGAGCAGGTAAGTGGGTCTTTAGTAGGACAGGCTTCACAGGCAGGAATTTAGTGAAAGTGGCAGTTGGGTGGGGGAAATGAATAGGGTTCCTGACTCTGTTTCCTTTGCCCAGGACTTGACAGTAGTCTGATCCAGACTGGTGCCAGCTGCCAGAACCCAGGATGTGATGCTGTGAGTGAGAGTTTGTGGAGGACTCAAGCATGTGGTTGAGAGATGCCACGCCTGAGGGATGACTGGGTATAGATATGAGGCTGCATAGGGTACATTTTTAAATGACCCAATTCTTTTCCTGATTCTCCTTTATCTGTCTTAGGTTTACCAAGGCCCGGAGAGTGATGCTACTCCATGTACCTACCACCCAGGAGCACCTCGATTCCATGAGGGGTGATGGAGGGGACTGGGTGGGCTGTGAGACAGGTTTCTCCCAATGTTGACCTTAAGATGGAAGTGGGGGCTTGTGGGGAGGGGAAAGGAGAGTCAGTTGAATTCTGTTCCTACCTCAGGATGAAATCTTGGAGTTGTTGTGGTATCCAGACCCTGGATTTTGGGGCATTCCTGGCACAGCCAGGGTGCAGAGTTGGTAGACATGACTGGGGGAAGCAGGTAAGCCCCGACTTTCCTGAACTCTTGATTAGAACCCAATTCCAAAATAATTTCTTCTCCCTATACCTCATGGCCAAGCTCTGTATCTTCTCCCTTTTGCATGGATCAAATAAGATTCTGCTCCTTATCCTTTACCAGCCCAGTGGTTTTGCAATATGAGGTAGTGTTAATCTTTCTGACACTCTCTGTCTCTTCTCCACATATACCATGAGAACGCCCCTTGGGTTAAGAGTTCATCCTTACCACCCACTTTTCACGTCTTCTTTTTAGCTGCCAGCGTCTTGCCGTCATGATTGGCACCAGACAGATTCCTTAGTAGTGGTGACTGTATACGGCCAGATTCCACTTCCTGCATTCAACTGGGTGAAAGCCAGTCAAACTGAGGTGAGGAACGTCTGATGCTGGATGGGAAGCCAATGAATTGGGTGATATTATAATCTTACAGGCAGAGTCATCGTAGGCAGTAAACATGTAGGCTCCATAGTCCTCTGAGAGGAAGGTAGACCTGTTAGGTCAGGGTTATCTGGCTGACCCGTGGATGTAGGGATTACACCACTGGCCGGCTTCTCTGTCGTAATGACTTGTTCTGACCTTCTGGGATTGTTACTACCCCTGTAATTCTTTTCTCTCAGCTTCATGTCCACATTGTCTTTGATGGTAACCGTGTGTTCCAAGCACAGATGAAGCTCTGGGGGGTAAGTGAAGATAAGGGGGCACAGGAGGGGGAGGCAGATGGGGTAAAAAGAAGGGCCAGACTGGAATGAATAGAGGGTGTCTTGAGGGAAGGAGTTGTAGTGGGAAAGTGGAGGTTTTCTCTTCATTTGCTTTGATATTCTCTCTCTCTCTCCCTCTTCCTCCCTCTTTTTCTCCCTCTCCCCTCCAACTCCCCTTTCTTTCCTCTTTCTCTCTCTCCCTTACTTATTCCTTCCGTATATTTTTCCCCACCTTGCATTTTTTATTTTTCTCCCTGTCATTCATCACCATCCTACCCTGACCCCAATCCCTTTGATTTCCTCATTTTCTCTTCTGTGTTCCACTATCTTTCCCTCCTCCTCAGGTCATAAACGTGGAGCAGAGCTCTGTCTCCTTGATGCCATCTCGGGTTGAAATCTCCCTGGTCAAGGCTGACCCAGGATCCTGGGCCCAGCTGGAGCACCCCGATGCACTGGCTGAGAAGGCTAAGGCAGGGGTTGGGTTAGAGATGGATGAGGAAGAATCTGAGGATTCAGATGATGACCTGAGCTGGACAGAGGAGGAGGAAGAGGAGGAAGTGATGGGGGAATAGTGACACCAGACAGTCAAGTGTCTAGATAGGACCTCAGTGACTCCCTTAGGATCTCAGAGACCAGGATATGGTTGGCCATGTGGTGTCATTGAGCAGCAGGAGGCAGAAGGAGGGGAGAACAAAAGTGTCCCAACCATTCTGTTTTTTTCCCTTAAATAAATCTTGTATTCTGCAGTTTCACATAGTGTCGTTCTCTCACCTCACTATCTAAGATTGTATTCATTCCCTCCAACTTCCGTGTGTGTGCAACACACGTGTGTGAAAAAAGCACATGTAATCAATTCTTCACAACCACCAAGTATTTACTGAGTACTTACTATGTGCCCAGTTATATGTTAGGTGGTTTAGAGGTATCTGAGAAACAGAAGACTCATTCATTCCTCTCAGGAAAATTGTAGTCAGGCTGACAAGTCAAGGCTCTACATGAGATAATAATAAATATTATCAGGTAGTTTAACTGAGTGCTAAATTGTGCAGTACAGTTTTGAAAAGCTGTAGGAGTTGAGAGAATGGAGTGATTAATGTGGACTGTAGTAGAAGGGGAAAGCTCCATGGAAGAAGTACATTTTTTACAGCTTTAATTAGGTACAATACACATCCCATACAATTTGCCCGTTCAAAGTGTAAAATTCAGGGGTTTTTTTTAGTGTGCTCAGAGTTATACAACCACAATCAATTTTACAATGTTTTCATCACTCCAAAAATAAACTCTGTACCCATTAGCAGTCATTCCCAGTGTCCCCCCAAACTCATAGCCCTAGGCAACCACTTATCTACTTTCTGCCTCTGTGGATTTACCTATGCTGGATATTTCATATGAATGGAATCATACAATATGTGGTTGTTTGTGACAGGCTTCTTTCACTTAGGATAATGTTTTCAAGGTTCATCCATGTTATAACATGTATCAGTACTGCGTTCCTTTTAATGGCCAAATAATATTTCACTGTGTGGATATACCACTTGTGTTTATCTCTTCATCAGTTGAGGTATATTTGGGTTGTTCCCACTTTTTGGCTATTATGAATAACGCTCCTGTAATAATGCTCCCATGCACTCATGTTCAAGTTTTTATGTGGACATATGTTTTCATTTCTCTTGGATATATACCAAGTGTAATTGGAATGTAATTTCTGGGTCAAATGGTAACTTTTAACCTTTTGAGGAACTGCCAGACTGTTTTCCAAAGAGGCTGCACCATTTTACATTCCCACCAGCAGTGTATGAGGGTTCCAATTTCTCCACATCCTCAATAACACTCTTGTTACTTGTCTTTTTTTATTACGACCATCCTAGTGGGTGTGAAGTGGAATCTCATTGTGGTTTTACTTTGACTTTCCCTGATGGCTAATGATGCTGAGCATCTTTACATGTACTTATTGGCCATTTTTGTATCTTATTTGGAGAAATGTCTATACAAATCCTTTGCCCATTTGTTACTAGGGTTGCTTGTCTTTTTATTGAGTTGTATTTTAAAAATATATTCTGGAGACAAGTCTCTTGTCAGATATATGATTTATAAATATTTTCTCCCATTCTCTGTGTTGTCTTTACACTTCCTTGATGGTGTCCTTTGATACACAAAAGTTTTTAATTTTTATGAAGTCTAATTTATCCATTTTTCCTTTGGTTGCTTGTGCTTTTGATGTCATATCCTAGAAACCATTGCCTAATCCAAGGTCATGAAAATTTACTCCTATGTTTTCTGAGAGTTTTATAGTTTTAGCTCTTACATTTAGGTCTTTGATCCATCGAGTTAGTTTTTGTATGTGGTACGAGGTAGGGGTCCAACTTTACATTTTTGCATATGGATATCCAGTTGTCCCAGCACCATTTGTGGAAGAGACTATTCTGTCCCCATTGAATTGTCCTAGCACCCTAGTTGAAAACCAATTAACCATAAATGTGAGGATTAAGAAATATATTTTGAATGGAAATTTGAAGAATGAGAAATTTGGATAGATATGGAAGAGTAGGGAGAGCCAGGCTTGGGTAGGAAGTTGTTCTATTTTACTTTTTGTGTTTTATTATAAATTCCAAAGCAATACATATTGTCACTGTAAGAGACTCAATGCAGAAGCATATGGAGTAAGAATCCTCTTCAGATTCTCTCCAAGCTTAGTCCTTTTGCTGTTTGTAACCACTGCTAACATATCAAAGGGTATTGGTTCCCAGACCAGGGATTGAACCCATACCCCCTGCAGTGGAAGCACAGAGCCCTAACCACTGGACCACCAGGGAATTCCCTCAGAAGGGTATGTTTAAGCAAGGGAACAAAAAAGTCAAGTGAAGTGTCGCTAGATTGGCAAGAGCCTAAAATGCTAGATCAAGGACGTTGAACATGATTTAAAAGAGAGTTAAAAAGGCATTATAGGCCTTTTTTTTTCTTTTAATTGATTTTTGGCTGCGTTGGGTCTTTATTGCTGTGCATGGGCTTTCTCTAGTTGCGGCGAGTGGCGGCTACTCTTTGTTGCGGTGCAGGCTTCTCACTGCGGTGGCTTCTCTTGTTGCGGAGCACGGGCTCTAGGCGTGCGGGCTCAGTAGTTGTGGCTCGCGGGCTCTAGAGCACAGGCTCAGTAGTTGTGGCGCACGGGCTTAGTTGCTCCATGGCATGTGGGATCTTCCCGGATCAGGGCTCTAACCCATGTCCCCTGCGTTGGCAGGCGGATTCTTAACCACTGCACGACCAGGGAAGCCCGGCCTTTTCTTTTTAAACGTAGATTTTTTTCTTTTTGGCTGCACCATGTGGCTTGCAGGATCTTAGATCCCCAACCAGGGATTGAACCCAGGCCCGTGGTAGTGAAAGTGCCGAGTTCTAATCACTGGACCACCAGGGAATTCTCTTAAATGTAGATTCTTAATTAGAGGAGTGATATCTCTTTTTTGAGTCTCTCTTGAGTCAGATTTACTCCCTCAGCTGCCTCGTGGCTTGTAGGATCTTAATTTCCCGATTAGGGATCGAAGCCGGGTCCCAGCAGAGAGCACCAAGTCCTAACCATTGGATCACGAGGGAATTCCCTGAAAATAGGATTTTTCTTGACAGCCAGGTTTTGCTAGTCTATAAAGTGATAACATATTTACCATACCATTGCATCAACTTTAGGATTAAGGAAGATTGTATTCACCTGCTGAGGGAGTAAAGTATCATGTATAGAATGCCACTGTGTGGGGCACTTCTACTCACATTATTTTATTTAATCCTCACATCTGCTCTGTGAGGTAGGTATTATTATCCCCAATTTTTTTTGTGTGTGTGTTATGCGGGCCTCTCACTGTTGTGGCCTCTCCCGTTGCGGAGCACAGGCTCCGGACGTGCAGGCCCAGCGGCCATGGCTCACGGGCCCAGCCACTCCGCGGCATGTGGGATCTTCCCGGACCGGGGCACGAACCCGTGTCCCCTGCATCGGCAGGCGGACTCTCAACCACTGCGCCACCAGGGAAGCCCTATCCCCAGTTTTTACGGATGAGGAAACCAAAGCTCAGAGAAGGACATAGCTAGCCTGAGGTCACATGGCTACTGATTAAAACCTCAGTCATTGTTCTAGAGCCATCTGAGAATATCCAAAACCTAAGGACCCAATGGGGATCTTAGAAGAGGAGCTTGATATCGCATCCCTGTAGCCTAGCAGAGTCCCTTCGACAAGCCTATCTGGGAACCAGCGAGGCCCTTAGTTGATCAGTGATATCTCACACTGATATAACGCTTTCCCAACCACTTTTTGTCTCTAATCACCTCGTTCCTAACCTAAGTGGGACCCCTGGGTACTTTACCTGTCACTTCATCCAGATCAGTAATTATCTCCCAGTTACACCAGATTTAGTGTTACTGACTCTGGGACCCCTGCCTCCACTGTCCTCTTTCTCCCTTTCTGAGTCCCAGAACACTGCTAGAGGGAGAACCAAGCAGACCAGTATGAATTCACGCTGTTCAATTTCAACTTGGCCCTTGCAGCTGCTCAGCAACCCTTTTATTTGTCTCATACATTCCCTGGCACTCTCCCCACAGAGGCTGTTCCAGAACTTCTTCTTTCTCCTCAAACTACAAATTCCAATCTCCCTGCTTCTACTTACACAGATTTCATATTAGACACTTTCATCTGATTAACTGTCCCTCCTGCAGCAAATCAGTAATATCTTTCTCCCTTCCAGCCCTGTCCTCTAGCCATCCAGTTTCCTTCCCGGGAAAGCAATCAACGTTCTTGATCTCTTATTTATCCTTTCAGAGATACTTTATGACTCTACAAGCAAAAATACGGAAAGGAGGGAACTTGCACTGGTCGTTAAAGATAAGTAGGATTTGGATAGGTGGAGAGACAGGAGATGATATTCCAAGCAGCGGAAACATCCGGGGCAAAGGCACAGAGGTGGAAATGAGTACGATATATTTAGAAAACAGGGTATAGCAAGTAGAGTAATCCCCTGAGAAATAATCCCACCTGCTGCCTCAAGTGCTACCTCTCCTTTTCTAGTTCTGACTTCAGCGTGATCTGCTTCCCTGACTGTCCTGCTCTACATACCAGCAGAGTAGAAATCTGACACTACATGGCCCCTCACCCATCCTATCTTGCCTGGACCTCCGTTACTATTTATCGAGCCATCTGTTTCAGTCCTGCTAAAGAGGTCCTAGCTCCTTCCTGAGTAAGTCTCCGGGCCAGACACCTTCCATTTCTTTGGTCACATGGACAATTTCCTCACACCATTGAAAGCAGGACAATGAATATAGAACATGCATGGTACAGACATTATTGATCTTACCAATATACACAACAAACGGAGGTCAAGGAAACATGTTAATCTATACAACAGAGATGGAATTGGCAAAACCCAGACTGAAACTACTGAAAAACAGTCCAACTTCCTCAACAAAAATATTGCAAGGAAAAAAAGAGATGAAGGGGAACCTTCAGTTTAAAAGTGACATATAATACATATCCACCAATCACAATGTGTGGACTTTATATGGATACTAATTGAAACCAAAAAAGCTGTAAAAAATTCTTTTGACATTTATGAAACTATTGGAAATTTAAATGCTGACTTGGTATTTGATGATATTAAGGAAATATTGCTTGTTTATTTTATGTGTGCTAATGATATTACCATTATGATTTTTTAAAAAGGATCCTTAACTTTTAAAGATACATACTGAAATATTTAGGTATGGAATGATGTCATGTCTGGGATCTGCTCCAAAATATTACAGGACGGAGGAAATAGATGAAACAAGAGTGCCCAAGAGTTGATACTAGTTGAAGCTGAGTGTTTGGTAAATGGGGATTCATTATACTATCCAGTCTACCTTTGTACATGTTTTAAATTCTCCATTAAACAGCTTTTAAAAATGTTACTGAATTGTCAAACATCTGATGAAAGTTTGTGTACTAGTCTGAAGGAGTGGAACAGGAGGAGCTGGAATATGAGAAGAGGAAGGTCTGGAACAGCCTCTGTGGGGGGAGTGCCAGGGAATGTATGAGACAAATAAAAGGGTTGCTGAGCAGCTGCAAGGGCCAAGTTGAAATTGGACAGCATGAATTCATATTGGTCTGCTTGGTTCTCCCTCTAGCAGTGTTCTGGGACTTTGGGAGCAGAAAGGGAGAAGGAGGACAGTGGAGGCAGGGGTCCCAGAGTCAGTAACACTAAATCTGGTGTAACTGGGAGATAATTACTGATCTGGATGAAGTGAGAGGTAAAGTACCCAGGGGTCCCACTCAGGTTAGGGATGAGGTGATCAGAGACAAAAAGTGGTTGGGAAAGCGTTGTATCAGTGTGAGATATCACTGATCAACTAAGGGCCTCGCTGGTTCCCAGATAGGCTTGTCGAAGGGACTCTGCTAGGCTACAGGGATGCGATATCAAGCTCCTCTTCTAAGATCCCCATTGGGTCCTTAGGTTTTGGATATTCTCAGATGGCTGTCAGACAGCTCTTAGCAATGACTGAAGTTTAAACAGGTGGGATTCATCACTAAAACTGGAAATTCTGCAAGACACATGCTGGGAGGAGTAATTACAAAAAAAAATACTCTTTACTATGATCTAAGCACTGTAATAAAATATGTATATATATATATACATTTTTCCTGTTATCTCTATATTATATATATCAAATGAGATTTTATATTCTCATTTAATTCTCACAAAAATGTATTAAAAGCATTATTATTTTTTTAATAGATGAGGAAACTGAGCTTCAGGGAGGTTATGTAATTTTCTCTAGGTCACATAGCTATCAAGTGTCAGAGCTGGGACACAGATCCAGGTTTGAGTAGAAAGCCTGTGCTCTTTGGTGTCCAGCATACTTTCCAGCAAACACCTCCTTCCATTAAATCACTGTTATTTTGCCGGTGACATCCGTTAATAAAATTATAGATGTGTTCTCACCAAAAGAATTATACACTGAATTGAAAGCTTTTGGTAGGTAAGAAGTTAATTGACTAGGGTGGAAGAGATAGATACTTGGAGGCAGTGAAACCAGTTGAAGATAATCACAGTGGTGCAGGGGAGAAAGAGGAGACCTCAGACTAAGTGGGTGCGGTAGTAAGAATGGAGGAGAGAATAATGGATTTAAGAGATATGTCTTAGTTCAGGCTGCTGTAACAAAGTACCATAGACTTGGTGGCTTATAAACAGCATAAATTTATTCATCACAGTTCTGGAGGCTGGAAGCCTGAGATTAGGGTGCCAGTATGGTCAAGTTCTGGTGAGGGACATCTACCAGGTGGAGAGCAAAGACACGAAGCAAGCTCTCTCATGACTCTTACAAAGGCACTAATCCCATTCATGACCTCATCTAATCCTAATTACCTCCCCAAAGCCCCATCTCCTAATACCATCACAATGGGGGGTAGGATTTCAATGTATGAATTTTAGAGGGACACAAACATTCAGTCCATAACACAGGTAGGAGTGAAAGTAATGTGGCCATTGCTGGTCTTCTGTGTTCCTTGAACTTATGCAACTCACTCCTTCCTCAGTGCCCCTGTACTGTCTGTTCCCCCTATCTGGAATATTCTTCCTCCAGGTCTTTGAATAGCTGGCTCTTTCTTGTCACTCACAAGTCTCAGCTCAAATATCACCACTCATGATAGAGAAACAATTCATTATTTCAAAATTTAATCAATAAAGAGAGAGAATCAAGCATTTATCCATCCTTTCCTAGATGAACTGGGTAACAAAATAGTAGATGAAAGGACATGTTTTCCAAAACGATTCCAATTAATAAAAAGAAATGAAATTAGAATATCACCATTTTGCAATCCTTGATAAATAGAGATAGTGAGCATCAGCAGCTTCTAAGGTTATAAAAAGACATCAGACATTATGTCTATCCTGTAGTCATACAAAAGGAATGGAACCTCAGTTTGATCTAGTCTTTGGATCCAGCTGCCAATTTGCAGGAAATACAGACATAGTAACTGCATGATGCCTATGCAATTGGCAAACTGCTGAGTGAGAAGTTTCACAGGTCAAACTTGAGCTCTTCCATAAAAAAAGGTCAAGCCTTTCTTGACCATCTTCTCTAAATTAGCACCCACTCTCCAAGTTACTATCACATTACCCTATTTTATTTCCCCCATATCCCTTATCATCAGCTGAGGTTTCCTTACATGAGAAGCAATATAGCATAACAGTTAAGAGGACAAACTATAACATCAGGCTGCCTGGGTTCAAATCTTGACTACTTACTGGGCATGTGACCTTAAACTACTTAAGAGCTATGGACCTCAGTTTCCCCAATTATAAAATGGGATTAATAACAGTGCCTATATCATAGGGTCATTAGGAATATTAAATGAGATAACATATCTATCTCATAGCTTATCACAGTGCCTAGTACAGGATAAGCATTATAAATGCTAACAATATTATTGCATAATTATTTTTTGCTTATATATTATTTCTCTCTTTAACTAGCATATAAGTCTTTCTTCACTATACCCAGCACCTAAAACTGCCTAGCACATATATAATATGTGTTTAATAAATGTTTGTTGAATGAAGGGCCTGAATTAGGGTGGCAAATAAAGATATGAAGGAGACATGTAAGGTATTATTTTTTTAAATAGATCTTTATTGGAGTATAATTGCTTCACAATACTGTGTTAGTTTCTGTTGTACACTAAAGTGAATCAGCCATATGCATACATATGTCCCCATATCCCCTCCCTCTTGAGCCTCCCTCCCATCCTCCCTATCCCACCCCTCTGGGTCATCACAAAGCACCGAGCTGATCTCCCTGTGCTATGCTGCTGCTTCCCACTAGCTAACTATTTTACATTCGGTAGTGTATATATGTCGATGCTACTCTCACTTCGCCCCCGCTTCCCCCTCCCACCCCGTGTCCTCAAGTCCATTCTCTATGTCTACATCTTTAGTCCTGCCCTGCCACTAGGTTCATCAGTGCCGTTTTTTTAGATTCCATATATATGCATTAGCATTTGGTATTTGTTTTTCTGAGTAACTTCACTCTGTATGACAGACTCTAGGTCCATCCACCTCACTACAAATAACTCAGTTTCATTTCTTTTTATGGCTGAGTAATATTCCATTGTATATATGTGCCACATCTTCTTTATCCATTCATCTGTCGATGGACATTTAGGTTGGTTCCATGTCCTGGCTATTGTAAATAGTGCTACAATGAACATTGTGGTACATGTCTCTTTTGGAATTATGGTTTTCTCAGGGTATATGCCCAGGAGTGGGATTGCTGGTGGCACAGTGGTTGAGAATCTGCCTGCTAATGCAGGGTACACGGGTTCGAGCCCTGGTCTGGGAGGATCCCACATGCCGCGGAGCAATTAGGCCCGTGAGCCACAACTACTGAGCCTGCGCGTCTGGAGCCTGTGCTCCACAACAAGAGAGGCTGCAATAGTGAGAGGCCCGCGCACCGCGATGAAGAGTGGCCCCCGCTTGCCACAACTAGAGAAAGCCCTCGCACAGAAACGAAGACGCAACACAGCAAAAATAAATTAATTAATTAATAAACTCCTACCCCCAACATCTTAAAAAAAAAAAAGCAGCCAGCTGAAATGTCCGGACCAAGAAAGACATCATTTAAAAAAAAAAAAAGTAGTTCTATTCTATTTTTAGTTTTTTAAGGAACCTCCATACTGTTTTCCAGAGTGGTTGTATCAATTTACATTCCCACCAACAGTGCAGGAGGGTTCCCTTTTCACCACACCCTTTCCAGCATTTATTGTTTCTAGATTTTTTTTTTTTCTTTTTTTTCTTTTTTTGCGGTACGCGGGCCTCTCACTGTTGTGGCCTCTCCCGTTGCGGAGCACAGGCTCCGGACGCGCAGGCTCAGCTGCCATGGCTCACGGGCCCAGCCGCTCCGCGGCATATGGAATCCTCCCAGACCGGGGCACAAACCCGTATCCCCTGCATCAGCAGGCGGACTCTCAACCACTGCGCCACCAGGGAGGCCCTAGATTTTTTGATAATGGCCATTCTGACCTGCGTGAGGTGATACCTCATTGTCGTTTTGATTTGCATTTCTCTAATAATTTGTGATGTTGAGCATCTTTTCATGTGCCTCTTAGCCATCTGTATGTCTTCCTTGGGGAAATGTTTATTTAGGTCTTCTGCCCATTTTTTAATTGGATTATTTGTTTTTTTGATATTGAGCTCCATGAGCTGTTTGTATATTTTGGAGATTAATCCTTTGTCTGTTGTTTCATTTGCAAATATTTTCTCCCATTCTGAGGGTTGCCTTTTTGTCTTGTTTATGGTTTCCTTTGCTGTGCATAAGCTTTTAAGTTTAATTAAGTCCCATTTGTTTTTTTGGTTTTTTTAAATAAATTTATTTATTTTATGTGTTTATTTTTGGCTGCATTGGGTCTTCGTTGCTGCGCACGGGCTTTCTCTAGTTGTGGCAAGCGGGGGATACTCTTCGTTGTGGTGCTCAGGCTTCTTATTGCAGTGGCTTCTCTTGTTGTGGAGCACGGACTCTAGGCATGCAGGCTCCATAGTTGTGGCTCACAGGCTCTAGAGCACAGGCTCAGTAGTTGTGGTGCACGGGCTTAGTTGCTCCGTGGCATGTGGGATCTTCCCAGACCAGTGCTCGAACCCATGTCCCCTGCACTGGCAGGTGGATTCTTAACCACTGTGCCACCAGGGAAGTCCCCCCATTTGTTTATTTTTGTTTTTATTTCCATTACTCTAGATGGTGGGTCAAAAAAGGTTCTTGCTGTGGTTTATGTCAAAGAGTGTTTTCCCTATGTTTTCCTCTAAGAGTTTTATAGTGTCTGGACATTTAGGTCTTTAATCCATTTTGAGTTTATTTTTGTGTATGGTATTAGGCAGTGTTCTAATTTCATTCTTTTACATGCAGCTGTCCAGTTTTCCCAGCACCACTTATTGAAGAAGCTGTCTTTTCTCCATTGTATGTTCTTGCCTCCTTTGTCATAAATTAGGTGACCATATGTGTGTGGGTTTATCTCTGGGCATTCTATCCTGTACCATTGGTCTATATTTCTGTTTTTGTGCCAGTACCATACTGTCTTGATTACTGTAGCTTTGTGGTATAGTTTGAAGTCAGGGAGCCTGATTCCTCCAACTCCATTTTTCTTTCTCAAGATTGCTTTGGCTATTCGGGGTCTTTTGTTTTTCCACAAAAGTTATTATTTAAAAGGAAGAAAAAAAAACTTGGACTTGATTTGTTTTTCTGTTAGGGGAGGGAAGGGTATAAGATAATTACTCCAAGGCTTCAAACTTAAGTAACGGTAGAAGGCTAGTACTTTTAACAGAAACAGGAAAACCGGGAACTAGAACTAATATTATTTGAATAATCTGCTAATGAATTTTATCTTAGGTATGAGTTTGAAATGATGGCAAAGCATAAGAGTGGAAATGCTAGCAGGCAGTTAATTGTAAATGCAAAATTAGAGTTCTGAGAAAAGTCAGTGCTGAAGATAGATTTGAATATCATCTGCCTCAGTGTGACACTTAAACATTCAACTTACTTTGTATGAATTCCCTTCATCTTTAAAAAAACAAAAAACTCGCAGATGTGAAAAAAAATGGAAAATACAATATTTGAACCCTTAAATTGTTCTCAGGGGAAGTCACTGTTAGCAGTTTGGTGTGTATCATTACAAATATTTTCTATACATTTACAAACAGATATTGGCATACAACATGTAGAGACAGTAAAAATCTGAGCAGATACCTGCATTTATATGGAGAAATTTGTTTTTACTTTTTGGCCAATTTGGAATCATTCTATAATATTTTTCTGTAACTTACTTAATCATTAAGCATATCACTTTACTGTCCTTTAAGATATTTCCATGTCAATATATATAGATCTCTGACATGCTTTTTTGTGTTACATAGTACTTTATTGTATGGATATGCCATGATTTATTTAACTATTCCCCTATTGGTGAACACAAGTTGTTTATAATTTTTTATTGTTACAAATTATGCAGCAATGAAAATCGTTATACATGTATCTTTGAACATTTATGCTACTATTTTTTTTTTTTTTTTTTTTTTTTGCGGTACGCGGGCCTCTCACTGTTGTGGCCTCTCCCGTTGCGGAGCACAGGCTCCGGATGCGTAGGCTCAGCGGCCATGGCTCACAGGCCCAGCCGCTCTGCGTGTGCTACTATTTTTTGAGGATAGATTCCTAGAAGTGGGATTGCTGGAAGGAAGGTATATACATCTTTACACATCTAAAGTGTTAATAGATACTGCTCAATTTCCCTCCACAAAGGCTGTTTCAATTTATATGGTCACCCAACAGTGTATGAGGTACCATTTTCCCTAATACCCTCATCAATACTTTATGTTATCATTAAAAAATATTTTTACCAACCAGATATGCAAATAATGGTATCTCATTTTTATTTTGCACTTCCTCTGGTTACAGGAAAGGGTAAGCATTTTTTACTGAATACAGTAGTCCCCCTTATCCATGGTTTCACTTTCCACGATTTCAGTTACGCTCAGTCAAATGTTGTCTGAAAATATTAAATGGACAATTCCAGAAATAAGCAATTCATAAGTTAAAAAATATTTTATTGATGTATAGTTGATTTACAATGTTGTGTTTAATTTCTGCTGTATAGCAAAGTGACTCAGTTATACATATATATATATATATTCTTTTCCATTATGGTTTATCACAGGATATTGAAAACAGTTCTCTGTGCTATACAGTAGGACCTTGTTGTTTATCCATCCTATATATAATAGTGTGCATCCGCTAATCCCAAACTCCCAGTTCTTCCCTCCTCCACCCTCCTCCCCCTTGGCAACCACAAGTCTGTTCTCAATATCTGTAAGTCTGTTTTTATTTTGTAGATAGATTCATTTGTGTCGTATTTTAGATTCCACATATAAGTGATATCATATGGTATTTGTCTTTCTCTTTCTGACTTACTTTGCTTAGTATGATAATCTCTAGGTCCATCCATGTTACTTCTTTATCCATTCATCTGTCGATGGACATTTAGGTCGTTTCCATGCCTTGGCTATTATAAATAGTGCTGCTATGAACATAAAGGTGCATGTATCTTTTCAAATTATAGTTTTGTCTGGGTATATGCCCAGGAGTGGGATTGCAGGGCCATATGGTAGGTCTATTTTTAGACCTATTTTAAGGAACCTCCATACTGTTCTCCATAGTGGCTGTACCAATTTTCATTCCCACCAACAGTGTAGGAGGGTTCCCTTTTCTCCACACCCTCCAGCATTCATAGTTTGTAGAACTTTTAATGATGGCCATTCTGACTGGTGTGAGGTGGTACCTCACTGTAGTTTTGATTTGCATATCTCTAATAATTAGCGATGATGAGCATCTTTTCATGTGCCTGTTGGCCATCTGTATGTCTTCTTTGGAGAAATGTCTGTTTAGGTCTTCTGCCCATTTTCTGATTGGGTTATAAGTTTTAAATTGAACACAGTTCTGAATAGCAAGATGAAATCTTGTGACATCCCACTCCAGATGTAAATCATCCCTTTGTCCAGCATATCCATGCTCTATATACTACCCTCTTATCAGTCACTTAGTAACCTCCTGGAGGTTATCAGAGGTCTCAGTATCGCAGTGCTTGTATTCAAGAAACCCTTATTTTACTTAGTAATGGCCCCAAAGTGCAAGAGTGGATGCTGGCAATTCGGATATTCTCTTACTGTACCTAATTTGTAAATTAAACTTTATCATAGGTATGTATAGGGGGAAAAACATAGTATATATAGGTTTTGGTACTATCTGTGGTCATTTCAGGCATCAACTGGGGGTCTTGGAAAGTATCCCCTGCAAATAAGGGGGGGTTTACTGTATTAATGTACAGAATTTCAATTAAACTCTGTTTTCAGCCCCATATGTCATGTCCATCCTCTGCTGTACCTGGTGTCTTGTATCTTTCCATAGTTTTACTGGTAAAATGGCCCCTTCTTATCTGTATCCTTTGTACTAGACCAAAATTTCTTCCCAGCTACTATTTCAGCTACCATTTCTCTTGCATCTAGAAAACCCCAAGACCTTTTTGTCCTTTTGGGTTTGTACATATTTTATATATTATTTTGGTACACTTTTAGTGGTGCCTCAGACAGGATTTGGAATGCTATATTTGTTATATACTAAATTCTCACACATAACCGCCTCTCTATTCAGTTGCATTGATATATTTGTCTATTCTTGAACCATATCACAGCTTTATATAATAATTTGATATCTAGTAGGTAAGTCTTCCCTCATTTCTATCTTTTAAAATTTCTTGGCTCTTTTTATGTGTTCTTCCAGATGAACTTCAGAACCAACTTGTTCAGTACTCCCACCCTATCCCCTCAAATCCCAAAGAGATTCTTATAGGAGTTTATACTTCTTTGAAAAAAATTTTAAATTATGAAACTTCTCATTCAGGAATATTGTACATCTATCCATTTGTCAAATATTCATACTTATAACCTTCGGTAATATTTTGTAATTTTATTCATGTCATTATTTTGTACGTTTCTTGTTAGGTTTATTCCTATCATTTTTTTTTTACTGCTGTGAATAGGATCTTTCCCCCCCATTATATTTTCTAATTGGATATTGTTTTTATAGAGAAAAGTTATTGATTTAAAACTTAAACTCTATTTCTGTTTAATTTTAATAGTATATCAGGGCTTCCCTGGTGGCGCAGTGGTTGAGAGTCCGCCTGCCGATGCAGGGGACACGGGTTCGTGCCCCAGTCCGGGAAGATCCCACATGCCGCGGAGCAGCTGGGCCCGTGAGCCATGGCCGCTGAGCCTGCGCGTCCGGAGCCTGTGCCACAACAGTGAGAGGTCCGTGTACAGCAAAAAAAAAAAAAAAAAAAAAAAAAAATAGTATATCAGTTCATTCCCTTAGATTATCGATGTATCATATATAAACAAGGACATTTTATGACGCTTCCTTTACAATATTTTTTAATTAATTAATTAATTAATTTATTTATTTATGACTGCGTTGTGTCTTCGTTGCTGTGTGCAGGCTTTCTTTAGTTGTGGCGGGCAGGGACTACTCTTTGTTGCGGTGCGTGGGCTTCTCATTGCAGTGGCTTCTCTTTTTGCGGAGCACAGGCTCTAGGTGCACAGGCTTCAGTAGTTGTGGCACGCGAGCTCAGTAGTTATGGCTTGCAGGCTCTAGAGCGCAGGCTCAGTAGTTGTGGCACACAGGCTTAGTTACTCCAGAGCATGTGGGATCTTCCCAGACCAGGGATCAAACCCATGTCCCCTGCATTGGCAGGCGGATTCTTTTCTTTTCTGTTTTTTTTTTAAGAGAAACAGGAACTCTCATTTATTGCTGGTAGGAATACAAAATAACACAGCCAGCTTGGAAGACAGTTTGGTGGTTTTCTTACAACGTTAAACATATTCTTACCATACAATCCAGCAGTCATACCCTTTGGTATTTACCCAAATGAATTGAAAACTTACAGCGACACAAAAACCTCCATGCAAATGTTTATAGCAACTTTATTCATAATTGACAAAGTTTGGAAGCAACTATGATGTCCCTCAGTAGGTGAATGGATAAACTGTGATATATTTAGACAGTGGAATATTATTCAGTAGGCAGGCGGATTCTTAACCACTGTGCCACCAGGGAAGTCCCGTTTACAACATTTATAACTTTTATCTTCTCTTGTCTTAATGCTTTGACCAGAACCTGCAGAGCAACGTTCAGTAATAGTTGTGAAAGCAGGTGAATATTCTTGGTTTTGTTCTGACTTTAAGGTGAATGCCACTAGTATTTCACTATTAAGTATGATGATTGCAGTTGTTTTCTGTATTCTTTATCAAGTTATAAAATTCTCCTGTCCCTAGCCTACTGAGAAAATATTGTTAAGGTACTACAAGCATAAGGTAAAAAATTCAAATGGTACAAAATGGTATGTGAAGAGTTGCTCATTTGTATTCCCTAGTTTCCCAGTTCCCTTACCGAGAAGCAATTCTTATTAACAATTTTTAGGTGAAACTACCAGAGATAAATTGATGCAAATATAAGCATATATGTGAATATGTTATTTTTTACACAAATAGTGGCATACTATAAACACTATTCTAAACCCCGATTTTTTTTGTTGATAAATCAGCTGTCAGTCATTTCTTTGTAGGTAATCAATCTGTCTTTTCTTTTTGGCTCTTTTTCCCTACTTTCATTATAGAAAATTTCAAACATACAAAAGTAAAGAAAATACTATACTGAATTCCCATGTACCTGTCACCTAGCTTCAGTAATTATTAACTCATGGCCAACCTTGTTTCATCTATATTTCACTAACCCCTGCTCCTCCACCCACACAAGATTATTCTGAAGCAAATATCACACATCATATTATTTCATCTCATCCATGAATATTTTGGTATGTATCTCTAAAATATAAGGACTTTTCTTAAACATTACAACAAAACCACCACCTCTAAAAAATTAATAATTCTTTAATGACATCAAATGTACAGTCATTGTTCAAATTTTCCTGATTGTCTCATAAATGTTTGTGTGTTTATTTTTAGTTTGTTTGAATCAGGATCCAAATACAGGCTATACACTGCAATTGGTTGATATGTTTCTCAAATCTCTTAATCTATAGGTGCCCCTTCCTTCTCCCCCCGTTTTTTTTTCTCCCGTGGGATTTATTAGTTCAAGAAACTGGGTGGTTTGTCCTATAGCATTTTGCATAAAATGGATTTTAGTAATTGCATCCCTGTGGTAATGTTTCCCTGTTCCTTATATTTCCTGAATATTGATTAGAACTAGAGGCTTGATTAGATTTAGATTTAGGTTCTATTTTTTCCTCTATTGAGGGGCAAGAATATGTCATAGGTAGTATTGTATGCTTCTATAAGTAGTATACTTCTAAAAGTCTCTTGTTGCTTTTAAGATTTCTTTGATGTTCTTAAGTCTCATTAAAATGTGTCTGGGTGGGGATTTCTTTCTTTGTTTTCTTTTTCCTGTTTGGGATTCCTGAGTTTTAAGATTGGCATTTTTCATCAATTCTCAGCTATTTCTTTTCAAATACTGCTGCTCCACTGTTTTCTCTTTCTTTGCCTGAACTCCAATTAGATATCACCTGGAAGTATGGGGCTTTTAAAATTAAGGCCGTAGGCCACGAGGGATCAGATGACTTCAGAGCAAAAGCCTGCTCTAGCAATTACCCAGTAGAGTTATAGTTATTCATTGTTTCCTCTGCTTTACTGCCAGTGCACCATATATGTGTATATATCTCCATACACACTTAAAGTATGTCTTGAAATTCATTCCATATCAGTATATAATTTACCTCATTTCTTTCTTTCTTTTTTAAATTATTTTTTAAAGATTTTTTTTATGTGGACCATTTTTAAAACCTTTATTGAATTTGTTACAATATTGCTTCTGTTTTAGTTTTTTGGCCATGAGGCATGTGAGATCTTAGCTCCCCGATCAGGGACTGAACCCACACCCCCTGTATTGGAAGGTGAAGTCTTAACCACTAGACCACCAGGGAAGTACCCTCATTTCTTTCTTTTTATTGATTGAAGTATAACTTGCATATAGAAAAATGTACAAATCTGAAGTATATGTTTTTGTATTGAGCTGTATGAGGTATTTATATATTGGGGATATTAACACCTAATCAGTCATATCATTTGCAAATATTTTTTCCCATTCAGTTGGCTACCTTTTTGTTTTCTCGATGGTTTCTTTGTTGTGCAAAAGCTTTTAAGTCTAATGAGGTGCCATTTGTTTATTTTTGCTTTTGTTTCCTTTGCCTTAATTGACAGATCCAAAGAAATATTGCTACAATTTATGTCAAAGAGAGTTCTGCCTATGTTCTCTTCCAGGAGTTTTATGGTTTCTGGTCTTACATTTAAGTCTTTAATCCATTTTGAGTTTATTTTTGTATATGGTATTAGAGAATGTTCTACTTTCATTTTTTTACATGTAGCTGTCCAATTTTCCCAGCACCACTTATTGAAGAGACTGTCTTTTCTCCATTGTATATTCTTGCCTCCTTTGTCATAGATTAATTGACCATAGGTGTGTGGGTTTATTTATGGGCTCTCTATTCTGTTCCATTGATTTATTTGTCTGTTTTCATGCCATTACCATGCTGTTTTGATTATTATAGCTTTGTAGTATAGTCTGAAGTCAGGGAGCATGATTCTTCCAGTTCTGTTCTTCTTTCTCAAAATTGTTTTGGCTATTTGAGATGTTTTGTTTTTCCATAAAATTTTAAAATTATGTGTTCTAGTTCTGTGAAAAATGCCATGGGTATTTTGTTAGGGATTGCACTGAATCTGTACATAATCTTGGGTAGTATGGTCATTTTAACTATTAATTCTTCTGATTCATTGACACAGTATGTCTTTCCATCTGTTTATGTCATCTTCAATTTATTTCATCAGTGTCTTATAGTTTTCTGAGTGCAGGTCTTTTACCTCCTTAGTTAGATTTATTCCTAGGTATTTTCTTCTTTTTCATGCAATTGTAAATGGTATTGTTTCCTTAATTTCTCTTTCTGATAGTTTGTTGTTAGTGTACAGAAATGCAACAGATTTCTGCATATTAATTTGGTATCCTGCAACTTTACCAAATTGATTTATGAGCTCTAGTAGTGTTCTGGTGGTGTCTTTAGGATTTTCTATGTATAGTATCATGCGATCTGTAAAAAATGACAATTTTCCTTCCTTTCCAATTTGGATGCCTTTTGTTTCTTTTTCTTGTCTGATTGCTGTGGATAGGACTTCTAATACTGTGCTGATAAAAGTGGCAAGAGTGGGAATCCTTGTCTTATTCCTGATTTTAGAGGAAATGCTTTCTGCATTTCACCATTCAGTATGATGTTAGCTGTGGGTTTATGGCCTTTATTATGTTGAGGTACATTCCCTCTATACCTACTTTTTTGATTTTTGGCTGTGCTGCATGGCTCGTGGGATCTTAGTTCCCCAACCAGGGATTGAACCTGGGCCCTCGGCAGTGAAAGTGCAGAGTCCTGACCACTGGATCGCCATGGAATTCCCCCCCCCCTTTTTTATATACCCACTTATTGTGGAGAGTTTATTTTTATCATAAATGGATGTGGAATTTTATCAAAAGCTTTTTCTGCATCTTTTGAGATGATCATAAGATTTTTATTCTTCAGTTTGTTAATGTGGTGTATCACACTGATTGATTTGTGGATATTGAACCATCCTTGCACACCTGGGATAAATCCCACTTGATCATGATGTATGATCCTCTAATGTATTGTTGGATTTGTTTGGCTAGTACTTTGTTGAGGATATTTACATCTAAGTTCATCAATGATATTGGCCTATAATTCGCTTTTTTTGTGATATCCTTGTCTGGTTTTTGTATCAGGGTGATGCTGGCCTCGTAGAATGAATTCAGAAGTGTTCCTTCCACTGCAATTTTTTGGAATAGTTTGAGAAGGATAGGTATTAACTCTTCTTTAAATATTTGGTAGAATTCACCTGTGAAGCCATCTGGTCCTGAACTTTTGCTTTTTGGGAGATTTTTTATTATTATTACTGATTCAGTTTCATTACTGGCAATTGGTCTGTTCATATTTTCTATTTCTTCCTGCTTCAGTCTTGGGAGAGTGTACATTTCTAGGAATGTATCCATTTCTTCTAGGTTGTCCATTTTATTGGCATATAGTTGTTTGTAGTCATCTCTTATGGTCCTTTTTGTTCCTGTGTTGTTGGTTTTTTTTTTTTTTTTGGCTATGTTGGGTTATCGTTGCTGTGCATGGGCTTTCTCTAGTTGCGGTGAGCGGGGGCTACTCTTCATTGTGATACGTGGGCTTCTCATTGCGGTGGCTTCTCTTGTTGTGAAGAACAGGCTCTAGGCATGTAGGCTTCAGTAGTTGTTGCACGTGGGCTCAGTCATTGTGGCTTGCGGGCTCTTGAGCACAGGCTCAGTAGTTGTGGTGCACGGGCTTAGCTGCTCCGCGGCATGTGGGATCTTCCTGAGCCATGGCTCGAACCAGTGTCCCTTGCATTGGCAGGCAGATTCTTAATGAATGCACCACGAGGGAAGCCCAGAACCCTTTTTTTTCTTGATGAGTGTGGCTAAAGGTTTATCAACTTCATTTATCTTTTCAAAGAAAAGATAACTCTTTTTTTATGGCAAGTTTGTAGGGTACAATTTTATTTTTTTAATTAAAATTTTTTTTTATTCAATTGTATTTATTTTTGTATACAGCAGTTTCTTATTAGTTATCTAGTTTATACATATTAGTGTATATATGTCAATCCCAATCTCCCAATTCATGCCACCCCACCCCCACTTTCCTCCCTTTGTGTCCATACGTTTGTTCTCTACATCTGTGTCTCTATTTCTGCCTTGCAAACTGGTTCATCTGTACCATTTTGCAAGGTTCCATATATATGCATTAATATATGATATTTGTTTTTCTCTTTCTGACTTACTTCACTCTGTATGACAGTCTCTAGGTCCATCCACATCTCTACAAATTACCCAATTTCGTTCTTTTTTATGGCTGAGTAATATTCCATTGTATATATGTACCACATCTTCTTTATCCATTCATCTGTTGATGGGCATTTAGGTTGCTTCCATGACCTGGCTATTGTAAATAGTGCTGCAATGAATATTGAAGTGCATGTGTCTTTTTGAATTATGGTTTTCTCTGAGTATATGCCCAGGAGTGGGATTGCTGGGTCATATGGTAATTCTATTTTTAGTTTTTTAAGGAACCTCCATACTGTTTTCCATAGTGGCTGTATCAACTTACATTCCCACCAACAGTGCAAGAGGGTTCCCTTTTCTCCGCACCCTCTCCAGCATCTGTTGTTTGTAGATTTTCTGATGATGCCCATTCTAACCGGTGTGAGGTGATACCTCATTGTAGTTTTTTATTTATTTATTTATTATCTGGTGCACCAACTCTTTAGTTGCGGCACGTGTGCTCCTTTAGTTGTGGCATGCAAACTCATAGTTGCAGCATGCATGTGGGATCTAGTTCCCTGACCAGGGATCGAAGCCAGGCCCCCTGCATTGTGAGTGTGGAGTCTTAACCACTGCACCACCAGGGAAGTCCCTCATTGTAGTTTTGATTTGCATTTCTCGAATAATTAGCGATGTTGAGCATCTTTTCATGTGCCTCTTGGCCATCTGTGTGTCTTCTTTGGAGAGATGTCTATTTAGGTCTTCTGCCCATTGTTTGATTGGGTTTTTTGTTTTTTTAATATTGAGCTGCATGAGCTGTTTATATATTTTGGAGATTAATCCTTTGTCCATTGATTCATTTGCAAATATTTTCTCCCATTCTGAGGGTTGTCTTTTTGTCTTGTTTATAGTTTCCTTTGCTGTGCAAAAGCTTTTAAGTTTCATTAGGTCCCATCTGTTTATTTTTGTTTTTATTCAAAGAATTAACTCTTAGTTTCATTGATCTTTTCCATTGTTTTTTTTAGTCACTATTTCATGTATTTCTGTCTGATCTTTATGATTTCTTTCCTTCTACTAAATTTGGGTTTTGTTTGTTCTTATTTTTCTAGTTCATTTAGGTGTAAGATTTGCTTGTTTATTTGAGATTTTTCTCATTTCCTGAGGTAAGCTTGTATCACTATAAACTTCCCTCTTAGAACTACTTTTGCTGTGTCCCATAGATTTTGGATCATTGTGTTTTCATTTTCATTTGTCTCCAGGTATTGATATTTTTAAAATTTCTTCCTTGATTTTTTCAGTGATCCATTGGTTTGTTTAGTAGCATATTGTTTAGTTTCCATGTGTTTGTGTTTTTTTGCAATTTTTTTTCTTGTAGTTGATTTCTAGACTCATAGTGCTGCAGTTGGAAAAGATACTTGATATGATTTCAGTTTTCTTAAATGTATTGAAACTTGTTTTGTGGCCTAGCATATGATCTCTTCTGGAGAACGTTCCATGTGCACTAAAAAGAATGTATATTCCACTGTTTTTGGATGGAATGTACTATATATATCTATTAAGTCCATTTAGACTAATATTTCATTTAAGACCAGAATTTCCTTACAGATTTTCTGTCTAGATGATCTGTCCATTGATGTAAGTGGGGTGTTAAAATCACCTAGTACTGTGTTGCTGTCAGTCTCTCCCTTTATGTCTGTTAATATTTGCTTTATGTATTTAGGTTCTCCTATGTTTGGTGCATATATATTTACAATTGTTGTATCTTCTTGGAATGATCCCTTAATCATGATGTAACATCCTTCTTTGTCTCTTGTAAAGTCTTTGTTTTAAAGTCTATTTTGTCTGATATAAGTATTGCTACCCCAGCTTTCTTTTGATTTCCATTTGCATGAATACCTTTTCCCATCCCCTCACTTTCAGTCTGTGTGTGTCTTTAGGTCTGAAGTGTGTCTCTTATAGGCAGTGTATATATGGGTCTTGTCTTTGTATCCATTCAGCCATGCTATGTCATTTTTTAAAAATATTTGTTTATTTGGCTGTTCTGGGTCTTACTTGTGGCACGTGGGATCTAGTTCCCTGACCAGGGATCAAACCCAGCCCCTTGCATTGGGAGTGTGCAGAGTCTTAACCACTGGATTACCAGGGAAGTCCCCACTCTGTGTCTTTTGATTGGAGCATTTAGTCCATTCCCATTTAAAGTAATTATTGATAGGTATGTACCTATTTCCATTTTGTTAATTATTTGGGCATTGTTTTCGTAATTTTTTTATCCTTTCTTCTTCTCTGGTTCTCTTCCCTTGTAATTTGATGACTATCTTTAGTGTTAGTTTGCATGATTCCTTTCTCTTTTTGTGTGTGTCTCTATTACAGATTTTCAGTTTGTGGTTACTATCAGGTATATATATATATGTGTATATATATATATATATACACATATATATATGTATCAATGTACATACACATATATGTGATTACTTTAAGCTGCTTATCTCTTAATTTCAAATGCATTTTAACAGCCCTGCATTTTTACTCCCTTCTCCCTATTATTGCTTTTTTGACATTGTATTTTACATCTTTTTGTCTTGTGTAGTCTTTAATGACTTACTGTGGATATAGATTACTTTAGTACTTTTATTTTAAAACTTTCCTACAGGTTTGTACATGGATGATTTACTACCTTTACTATATTTGTCTTTATCAGTGAGTTTTTCCCTTTAGTAATTTTTATGTTTCTAGCTGTGGCCTTTTCTTTTTCACTTAGAGAAGTCCCTTTAACATTTCTTGTAAAGCTGGCTTGGTAGTGCTGAATTCATTTAGCTTTTGCCTATCTGTAAAACTTTTGCTCTCTCCATCAAATCTGAATGAAAGCCTTGCTGGGTAGAGTAGTCTTGGTGGTAGGTTTTTCCTTTTCTTCACTTTAAATGTATTGTGCCACTCCCTTCTCTCCTGAAAGGTCTCTGCTGAAAAGTTAGCTGATAGATTTATGGAACTTCCTTTGTATGGTATTTGTTACTTTTCCCTTGCTGCTTTTAATATTCTATCTTTATCTTTAATTTTTGCCATCTTAATTACAATGTGTCTTGGTGTGGTCCTCCTTGGGTTGATCCTGTTTAGGACCCTGTGCTTCCTGGACCTGGCTCTCTGTTTCCTTTCCCTGGATAGGGAAGTTTTCAGGTATTTTGTCTTCTAGATATGTTCTCTGTCCCTTTCTCTCTCTCTTCTCCTCCTGGGACCCCTGTAATGTGAATGTTAGTATGCCTGATGTTGTTTCAGAGGTCTCTTAAACCGTCCTCATTTCTTTTTATTCTTTTTTCTGTTCTGCTTCAGTGATTTCCCCTACTCTATCTTCCAGCTTGCTGATCCATTCATCTATATCATTTAGTCTACTGTTAATTCCTTTTAGTGTATTTTTCATTTCACTTATTGTATTCTTCATCTGTTTGGTTCTTCTTTATATTTTCTAACTCTTTGTTAAAAACTTCTAACTTCTCACTCTCTTCATCTATTCTTATCCCGAGTTCTTTGATCATCTTTACGATCAATACCTTGAACTCTTTATTGGGTAGATTGCCTATCTCCATTTCACTTAGTTTTTCTTCTGGGGTTTTATATTGTTCCTTCATCTGGAACATGTTCCTCTGTCACCTCGTTCTGCCTAACTTGCTGTTTTTA
This sequence comes from Hyperoodon ampullatus, assembly GCF_949752795.1. Taxonomy (NCBI): domain Eukaryota; kingdom Metazoa; phylum Chordata; class Mammalia; order Artiodactyla; family Ziphiidae; genus Hyperoodon; species Hyperoodon ampullatus. The sequence goes on from NC_136913.1 coordinate 60,640,041, forward strand.
TTTCTATGTATCTGATAGGTTGGTTATGTTTCCTAACCCTGGAGAAGTGGCCTTTTGTAGGAGACATCCTATGTGTCCCAGCAGCACACCTCCCTGTTATCACCAGAGCTATATGCTCTAGGAGTGCCCCCTATGTTGGCTGGGTGGGTCCTTCTGTTATGGTGGGCTGACTACTGTGGGTGGTCTCATAGGCATGGTTTGGTTGGTTGTCAGGCCCTGCGTTGCATGGAGGCTACCAGCTGCTGGTTGGCAGAGCCGGGTCATGAAATCCTGGCTGAGGGACCCTGGGGGGTCCCAGGCTAGTGCTTGCTCACTGGTGGGCAGAACCTTGCTCTAGGGTGGGTGGTTGTGGGGCTGGAGTTCCTGGATCTAGTGTTGGCCTCCTGGTGAGTGGGGCTGGTTCCTGACATTGCTGGCTGCAGGTTCCCAGGTGTCCCAATGCTGGTACTGGCCCATTGGTGAATAGGGCTAGATCCTGGGGTGGCTGGCTGAGGAGTCCAAGGCATCTCAGAGCTGGTGTTGGCCTGCTAGTAGGCGTGGCTAGGGCCCAGGGGGTCCCAGGGCTAGTGCCAGCTCACTGGTATGTGGAGCCAGGTCTTGGTGTCTCCGACTTTAGGGTCCTGTGTGTCCTGAAGCTGGTGTCGGCCCACTGGCATGGATTCCAGGGCCACTGGCTGAGGAGCCCAAGGTATCCCAGAGCTGGAGTTGGCCTGCTGGTGGGAAGGGTCATGGTCTGTGGGGTTCCCAGGGCTACTCTCTGCCCGCTGGTGTTTCAGCTGGGTACTGACAAGGCAGGCTGTGGGGCTGTGGTGATCCTGGAGCTGGTGTCCACCCATTGGTTGGTGAGGTTTGAGTACAGGAGATCTCGCCACTGGTGCCCACTTGCCAGTGGGTGAAGCTGGGTCCTGGGGCTAGTGCCAGCCCACTGGTGGGTAGAACCAGGTCCTGGGGTCTCTGGCTGAAGGGCCCAGGGGTCCCAGAGCTGGGGTTGACCACTGCTGGGTGAGGCCAGTTCTTGACATGGCTGCAGGGTCTGGGGTGTCCTGAAGCTTGTGTCAGCCCACTGGTGATTGAGGATGGATCCTAGAGCAGCTGGCTGAGGGCCTCAAGATGTCTCAGAGCTGGTGTTGGCCTGCTGGTGGGTGGTCTGAGTCCTGCCATGGCAGGCTGTGGGGCTGCAGTTGTCCTTGGGCAGGTGTCTGCCCACTGGTGGGTGAGGCTGGTTCCAAGGCTAGAGATTGCTCACTGGTGGGTGGGTCCAGATCCCAACGTGTCGTAAGGCTGGTGCCTGCCCACTGGTGGGCAGAGCTGGGTCCTGCGGTCTCTAGCTGCAGGACCCTGGGGGTCCTGGGTCTAGTGCCTGTGCTCTGGTGTATGGGGCTGGGTTCTGGGCCCTCTGTTGATAGGGCTGTGTCCAGGGGAAGCTGTGGGCTCAGGGGGTCTTAAGGCAGCTTGCCTGATGGTGGGTGGGGCTGTCCCTGCCTGGCTAGTTGCTTGGCCTGAAGCATCCCAGTATGGGTGCCTATAGACTGGTGGGCAGGGGCAGGGCTGGGTCCCCAGGCTAATAAACTAGAGGGATTATTCCAAAATGGCGCTTGCCAGCACCAGTGTCTGTGTCCCCAGGGTGACCTCCAGTTGCCTCCTGCCTCTCTGGGAGACTCTCCAAGATCAGCAGGTGGGTCGGACCCAGGCTCCTTTCAAATTACTGCTGCAGCCCTGGGTCCTGGAGTGTGTGAGATTTTGTGTGCACCCTTTAAGAAAGGGATCTCTCTGGGCTTCCCTGGTGGCACAGTGGTTGAGAGTCTGCCTGCCGATACAGGGGACACGGGTTCGTGGCCCGGTCCGGGAAGATCCCACATGCTGCGGAGCAGCTGGGCCTGTGAGCCATGACCACTGAGCCTGCGCGTCTGGAGCCTGTGCTCCGCAACGGGAGAGGCCACAACAGTGAGAGGCCCGCGTACCGCAAAAAAAAAAAAAAAAAAAAAAAAAAGAAGAATGGAATCTCTGTCTCCCACAGCCTTCTGGCTCCCCTGAAAGTAAGCCCCACTGGCCTTCAAAGCCAAACTTTCTGGGGGATCATCTTCCTGATGCTGGACATTTGGGCTGGGGAGCCTGATGTGGGGCTCAGTCCCCCTTCTCCATGGGGAGAACCCCTGCAATTGTAATTATTCTCCCATCTGTGGGTTGCCCACCCTGGGGTGTGGTGCAGAGCACAGGCTCCGGACGCGCAGGCTCAGCGGCCATGGCTCACGGGCCCAGCCACTCCGCGGCATGTGAGATCCTCCCGGACTGGGGCACGAACCTGTGTCCCCTGCATCGGCAGGTGGACTCTCAACCACTGCGCCACCAGGGAAGCCCCATTGTGGTTCCTTTTTTATGTCTTTAGTTGTAGAAGATCTTTTCTGCTAGATTCTGGTCTTTCTCATCAATAGTTGCCCTGTAAATAGCTGTAATTTTGGTGTGGCTGTGAGAGGAAGTGAGCTCAGAGTCTTCCTACTATGCCACCTTGACCAATAAAGCTATTAAAAATATTTTTTATCTTTGACAATCTGACAGGTAAAAAATAGAAACCGATAACTAATAAATATTTTTGTTTTTTAACTAAAAATACATGCACATGGTAAAAAACAACTCAAGCAATATAAAAGGATATACAATTAAAGTTATATATTACCCCTATTCCTTAGTTCCCTTGGTTCCCTTTCCAGAGAACCCCACTGTCAGTTTCTTGCTTATCCTCCAGATATATTCTATGCAAACCATGGATATACAAGTATAAATGGGTATATATGTGTGTGTGCACATGCGTTTGGATATCTATCTGTCTGGTTATTGATGAAAATGGGAGTTTATCATACTTTTTTCACTTAAAATATATCATATCCATATATCCATTTCTTCTCTCCTTTTGTCACAAATGGTAGCAGGCTATTCACTCTGCTTTTTTCACTTAATATATTTTTGAGATTGTGTCATATCAATACATTTACATCTGCCTTATTCTTTTGTATGGCTACATCATAATTTATTTAACCAGTCCCAGGCATTTTGGGTGTTTCCAATATCCTGTTATTACAAATGATCTCCCTGAGCATACTTATTTGTACACATGAGTCAGCATATTTTTAGGATAAATTCCTAGAAGTATGGTTGCTGTATCAAAGTATATAGTGGTTGATGTTATTCCCTGCCCAACATCCATTCCATATCTTCCCCATTGTTTAGCAGTCAAAGTTTGAAGGGGGTTCACTCCCAGCTTCTGGAGAGGGTACACCACACATGTAACCCAATCAGGGTAAGTCCATCCCCCATGCCTCAGTTGTTGGTTCAAGCAACCCAGGCCTTAGCCAATCAATGCATACTATTGTCCTGTCAAGGGAAAATTTCAGGAATGGGCCAATGAGGCAAGTCAGTGAAATGTTAGAGGATATTTTTTTGAAGTATTTGGGGGAAGAAAGGTTTTTTTGTTTTTGTTTTTCTTTGCTCTTCTGAGAGAGAACAAAAGCCAGCTTTGTCTCTTCTTTTGGACAGTATGGTGTAGCTGATGTGAAGACTTCAAGTGCTGCAGCCCTTTTGCTACCAAGAAGGGAGTCAGATTTACAGTGGAGCTCGCACTTTGGACGACTGAACTGACAGACAGAAGGAAATTAGGTCCTTGGTGATATTGTTGATCCACAAAATCAAACCAATTTCAAAGCTCACTCATCCCCTGGAATTTGCAGTTATTTGAACTGATAAATCCTCTTTATTTATTTATTTATTTATTTATTTATTTGCGGTACACGGGCCTCTCACTGTTGTGGCCTCTCCCATTGGGGAGCACAGGCTCTGGACGCGCAGGCTCAGCGGCCATGGCTCACGGGCCCAGCCACTCCGCGGCATGTGGGATCTTCCCGGACCAGGGCACGAACCCGTGTCCCCTGCATCGGCAGGCGGACTCTCAACCACTGCGCCACCAGGGAAGCCCTAAATCCTCTTTATTGTTTAAGCCTATTGGAGTTGGGTTTTCTGTTACTTACCAATAAAAAGACATATGTACTTAAAATTTCTTTTCTTTTTTAAAAAATTTTTATTGGAGTATAGTTGATTTACAATGTTGTGTTAGTTTCAGGTGTACAGCAAAGTGATTCAGTTATACATGCATTCAAAAATATGGAACGCTTCACGAATTTGCATATCACCCTTGCGCAGGGGCCATGCTAATCTTTTGTATCGTTCCAATTTTAGTATGAGTGCTGCCAAAGTGAGCACACTTTAAAATTTTTTTGATAAGTTGCCTTACAAAAAATATACCAATTTACAGTCCAACAACAGAATATGAGAGTGTTTCTCCACAGCCTCGCCAAAACAATATATTATCAAACTTTCTGATATTGCCATCTTTATAGGAAAAGAGTGATATCTTAACACAATCTTTTTATCATGAGTAGGGTTAAGCTTTTTTTGGTTTGTTTATTTTTGTTTTGGCTGCGCCGTGTGGCATGAGGATCTTACTTCCCCAACCAGGGATTGAATACGTGCCCCCTGCAGTGGAAGTGCAGAGTCCTAACCGCTGGACCACCAGGGAATTCCCTAAGCTTTCTAATATACTTAGAAGTCACATATATTTCTTTCCATGTGTGTGTGTGTGTGTGTGTGTGTGTATTGCTCATGTCCTTTGCCTAGTTTTCTATTTCTATTTCTCTTTTTTATTGCTTTGTAAAAGATGTTTGTATCCTAGGTAAATCAGGCCCCTGTTACGTGGGTTGAAATATATTTTCTGAATTTCTCCTTTGGCCTTTGATTTTCTTTTTGCGTTTTTTTATGGCAAAAAATATATAACACAAAATTTACCATTTTAAAGTGTACAATTCATCGGCATTAAGTACATTCACAATGTTGTATAATCTTCACCACTATTTATTTCTAGAACTTTTTCATCATCCCAAAGAGAAACTCTGTACCTATTAAACAGTAATTCTCCATTGTCCCTTCCCAACAGGCCTGGTAAACTCTCTTCTACTTTTTGTCTTTTTTTAAATATAAATTTATTTATCTTTATTTTTGGCTGTGTTGGGTCTTCGTTGCTGCGTGTGGGCTTTCTCTAGTTGAGGCGAGCGGGGTCTACTCTTGGTTGCAGTGCGCGGGCTTCTCATTGCAGTGGCTTCTCTTGTTGTGGAGCACAGGCTCTAGGCGTGCAGGCTTCAGTAGTTGTGGCACGTGGGCTCAGTAGTTGTGGCTTGCAGGCTCTAGAGTGCAGGCTCGGTAGTTGTGGTGCATGGGCTTAGTTGTTGCACGGCCTGTGGGATCTTCCTGGACCAGGGCTTGAACCCGTGTCCCCTGCATTGGCAGGTGGATTCCTAACCACTGCGCCACCAGGGAAGCCCCCTTTTTGTCTTTATGAATTTTCCTATTGTACGTACCTTATATGAGTGTAATTGTACAATATTTGAACTTTTCTGTCTTATTTCATTTAGCATAATGTTTTCAAGATTCATATTTATTGTAGCATATATCAGAATGTTATTCCTTTTTATGGCTGAATAATATTCCATTGCATGTATGTACCAAATTTTATTTATCCATTCATCTGTTGATGGACACTTGGGTCGTTTCTACCTTTTGGCTATTGTGAATAATGCTGCTGTGAACATTGGTGTACAAGTATCTGTTTGCGTCCCTGCTTTCAATTTCTTTGGGAGTGGAGTTTTTGTATCGTATGGTAATTCTATGTTTAACTTTCTGAGAAACCACCAAACTATTTCCCACAGTAGCTGCAAACATTTTTTTTTTTTTTTTTTTTTTTTTTTTGCGGTATGCGGGCCTCTCACCGTTGTGGCCTCTCCTGTTGCGGAGCACAGACTCCGGACGCGCAGGCCCAGCAGCCATGGCTCACGGGCCCAGCCGCTCCACGGCACGTGGGATCCTCCCAGACTGGGGCACGAACCCGCGTCCCCTGCATTGGCAGGCGGACTCTCAACCACTGTGCCACCAGGGAAGCCCAGCTGCAAACATTTTTACCTTTCCACCAGCAATGTACAAAAGTTCCAATTTCCTTTTTTAAAAAAAATTATTTAAACTAAAAACAAAACAAACAGTTCACGCATTTCTCCCACCCCTACTCCCCACCTCTTGAAACCCCTCTTTGCCTCTTGCAACCACCAGTCTGTTCTCTGTATCTGTAAGCTTGGAGATTGTTGTTGTTGTTATTGTCTTCAGATTCCACATATGAGAGAGATCATACGTTATTTGTCTTTCTCTGTATGACTTATTTCACTTAGCATAATGCCCTCGAGATCTATCCATGTTGTTGCAAATTGCAAGATTTCATTCTTTTTAATGACTGAATAATATATATTTCTTTATCCATTCATCCATTGATGGCCAGTTACATTGTTTCCATATCTGAGCTATTGTAAATAATGCTCCAATGAACATGGGGGTGCATATATCTTTTCAAATTAGTATTTTTGGGTTTTTTGGATAAATACCCAGAAGTGGAACTGCTGGATCATATGGTAGTCCTATTTTTAATTTTTTGAGGAAGCTCCATACTGTTTTACATAGTGGTTGCATCAATTTACATTCCTACCAACAGTGCACAAGTGTTCCCTTTTCTCCACATCTTTGCCAACAATTGTTATTTCTTGGGTTTTTTGTGTGTGTTTGTTTTTTTTATTTGTAATAGTCATTTTAACAAGTGTGAGGTGATTTCTCATTGTGGTTTTGATTTGCATTTCCGTGATGATTAATGATGTTGATCATCTTTTCATGTACCTGTTGGTCATCTGTATGTCTTCTCTGGAGAAATGTCTTGTTCAGATCTTCTGCCCAGATTGTTCTTTGGTTTTTTTTTTGTTTGTTTGTTTTGTTTTTTTGCTATTGAGTTGTATGAGTTCTTTGTATTTTTCAGATGTATGATTTGTAATTATTTTCTCCATTCAATAAGATGCCTTTTCATTTTGTTGATAATTTCCTTTGCTGTGCACAAGCTTTTTAGCTTGATGTAGTCCCGCTTGTTGATTTTTGCCTTTGTTGCTTTTGCTTTTGCTGTCAGATTCAAAAAATCATCACCAAGACCAATGTCAAGGAGCTTACCATGCATATTTTCTTCTAGATGTTTTATGGTTTCAGGCCTTACGTTTAAGTCTTAACCATTTTGAGTTAATTTTTGTGTATGGTGTAAGATAGTGGTTTAGTTTCATTCTTTTGCATGTGGCTGTCCAGTTTTCCCAACACCATTTATTGAAGAGACTGTCCTTTCTTCACTGTATATTCTTGTCTCCTTTTGTCATAAATTGACTAGAGTTCCAGTTTCTTCACATCCTCAACAACACTTGTTATTTTCCATTTTTTATCATAGCCATCCTAATAAGTATGAAGTTGTATCACATTGTGATTTTGATTTGCATTTCCCTAATGACTAATGATGTGTTGAGCATATTTTCATGTGTTTATTGGCCATTTGTATATATCCTCTTTGAAGAAATATCTATTCAAGCTCTTTGCCCATCTTTTTTTTTTTTTTTTTTTTTTTTTTTGTGGTACGCGGGCCTCTCACCGCTGCGGCCTCTCCCGCCGCGGAGCACAGGCTCCGGACGCGCAGGCCCAGCGGCCATGGCTCACGGGCCCAGCCGCTCCGCGGCACGTGGGATTTTCCCCGACCGGGGCATGAACCCGCCTCCCCTGCATCGGCAGGCGGACTCCCAACCACTGCGCCACCAGGGAAGCCCCCATCTTTTTTTTTTAAATATTTATTTATTTGGCTGTGCCGGGTCTTAGTTGCAGCATGCGGGATCTTTGTTGCCACGTGCGAGATCTTTGTTGCAGCATACGAGATCTTTAGTTGCGACACGTGGGATCTTTAGTTGTGGCATGAGGGATCTAGTTCCCTGACCGGGGATTGAATCCGGGCCCCCTGCATTGGGAGCCTGGAGTCTTAAGCACTGGACCACCTGGGAGGTCCCTTTGCCCATCTTTGAATTGGGCTGTTTGTTTTTTTGTTCTGAGTTGTGGGAGTTCTTTTTCTATTCTGGATATTATTCCCTTATCAGATATATGATTTGAAAATATTTTCTCACATTCCATACATTATCTTTTCACTTTCTCGATAGTATCCTTTGATGCACAAAAGATTTTAATTTTGATACATTCCAATTATCTATTTTTTGTCGTTGTTGCCTGTGCTTTTGTTGAAAAGCCTGTCAATTTCCTATTGAATCTTCTGGCACCTTGTTGATAATCAATTAATTATATATGTGAAAGTTTATTTCTGGGCTGTATGTTCTATTCCTTTGATCTATATTTCTTTCCTTATGCCAGTACCACATGTCTTGACTACTGTAGCTTTGTAGTTGTTGGTAGTTTTGAAATATGGAAGTGTGAGTCCTCCAACTTTGTTATTTTTTCAAGACCGTTGTGGCCATTCAGGGTCCCTTCAGATTCCAAATGAATTTTAGAATGGATTTTTCTATTTCTGCAAAAAATTCCATTGGAATTTTGATCAGGATTGTACTGAACCTGTAGATCACTTTTTTCCCTACAACTGTGTGTGTGTATACATACATATATATATAATTTATTGAGATGATCATGTGATTTTTTTTTTTTTTTTTTTTTTTTGCGGTACGCAGGCCTCTCACTGTTGTGGCCTCTCCCGTTGCGGAGCACAGGCTCTGGACACGCAAGCTCAGCGGCCATGGCTCACGGGCCCAGCCACTCCGCGGCATATGGGATCCTCCCGGACCGGGGCACAAACCCGTGTCGCCTGCATCGGCAGGCGGACTCTCAACCACTGCACCACCAGGGAAGCCTGATCATGTGATTTTTAAACCCTTTATTATGTTAATATCATATATCACGTTGATTGATTTGCATATGTTGAACCATCCTTGCATCCCAGGGATAAATCCCACTTGGCCATTGTATATGATCCCTTTAATGTGCTATCGAAATAAGTTTGCTAGTATTTTGTTGGGGATTTTTGCATCCATGTTCATCAGGGATGTTGGCCTGTAGTTTTCTTTTCTTGTGGTGTCTTTGTCTTGCTTTGGTATCAGGGTGATGCTGGCCTCATAGAGTGAGTTATGAAGTATTTCCTCCTCTTCAATTTTTTAGAAGAGAATGAGAAGTACTCGTATTAATTCTTCTTTAAATGTTTGATTGAATTCACCAGTGAAGCCATCTAATCCTGAGTGTTTCTTTGTTGGGAAGTCTTCAATTACTGACTAAATCTCCTTACTAGTTATAGGTCTTTTCAGATTTTCTATTTCTTTATGGGCCATTTTTGGTAGATTGTCTGTGAAAGGGACATACTCATTTACTCTACTCATAGAATACTTCTGTATTCCAAATGTGTGAGTGTTTTTCCTACACCAAGAAATTCTCCAGATCTCAGCGGACACCAACTGGGTGTTCTATAGTTTAACTCAATTCTGACACTATCTAACTGGAGATAGCATCAGATCCCACAATTTAAGTGCTCAGTCCCACAAGTGTGCCCCCACTTCAGATGCCAATTGCAAGTCCAGGTTGTCATTTGTGTTTCTGACTAAGCAGCTACATATCGGAGGTTCCCACAACCCCCTTTTTGAGCTTGATAACTTGCTAGAATGGCTCACCGAACTCAGGAAAACAGTTTACTTACTAGATTACTGGTTTGTTATAAAAGGATAAAAATCAGGAATAGCCAGGTGGAAGGGATACATAAAGTTATGAGGGAAGGAGTGCAGAGCTTCCATGACTTCTCTGGGTGCGATACCCTCTCAGTACCTCCACATGTTCACCAATCTGGAAGCTCTCCAAACTCCTTTGGTTAGGATATTTCTGGGAGTGCATGTTTGATATGCATGTTTGATTCAATCATTGGCCATTGGTGATTACATCAATCTCCAGCCCCTCTCCCTTGGAGGTCAGGGGATGGGGCCGAAAGTTCCAATCCTCTAATCACATGGTTGGTTCCCCTGGCTATCACCTCCCATCCTGAGGCTATCCAGAAGCCCCAAGCCAACAGTCATCCGGTTTATAGTCTTGTTTAAGTCTTCTGTTTCTGCATTGATCTATCTGATTGCTTGGCTGATCAAGTTGTCCTTGTTCCTTTTTTCCCTCTAATTCTAGTTCTTATTTCTAGTCAATGAGTAATAACCCCTGTATTAAAAACATATTTAAACTTACACTTTTTCTGTACATAGCAATAATTATTTAGTACCTATAGTTCTCCCCTCATATTTCTTTCCCACCTCTAATGTTTTTGTAAAATTAGTTGACATTTTGGTTTCAGGCTTATTAAAATTCTTGGCTACATTACACCTTTTATTTTAGGAATGCTTTTTTTTCCTTTAAAAAAATTTTTTAGCAATCCTTTCTTAACAATTGTACAACAGTCAAAACCATATTATCAGAAATTATTTATTTTTAGTGTTATTTACTTTTTTGAATATTTACATAGTTTCAAAATTTCAAACGTTTTAAGAGGATATACAATTTAAAAATCTCCTTCTCACTCTTGTTCCCAAGCCATACAGGTTCTCCTTCTAGGAAGCAACTAAAGTTATCAGTTTCTTGAGAATCTTTTCAGAGATATTCTATGCATATACAAGCAAACATTCATGGTCTTTCTTTTAATTTTTTTCTTATCCAAATGATAGCATACGATCCACATGTTCTGAATCTTGCTTTTGTCTTAACAATATATCTTGGAGGTCATACCAAATTATGCATTTTTAAACCTTTCATTGTGGAAATTTTCAAACATATACAAAGAAGAGAGAATAGAATAATGAGCCCCTATGAACCCATCACCCATTTCAATAATAACGAACACTCTGTTACTATTGTCTTATTTATCCCTCACGTTTATTATTATTAATATTATTATTATTAAAACTTTGCTGGAGTATTTTAAAGCATATCCTAGACATCATATTATTTCACTTTTAAATATTTTGGTTCATATCTTTAAAAGATAAAGACTTAAATACAACCACAATAACATTATCACACTCAATAAAATGTATAATTTCTCAATATCATCTAATACCTAGTCTGTATTTAGTTTTCCTTTAGTAGCTCAAAAATGTTTTACTTTGCAGCTGTCAACCTTCAGATTTTTAAAATAATTAATTAATTAATTAATTAATTAATTAGGCTGCCGTTGGGTCTTCGTTGCTGCGCGCGGGCTTTCTCTAGTTGCAGCAAGCAGGGGCTACTCTTTGTTGCGGTGCTCAGGCTTCTCATTGTGGTGGCTTCTCTTGTTGTGGAGCACAGGCTCTAGACGCGTGGGCTTCATTAGTTGCAGCACGCAGGCTCAGTAGTTGTGGCGCATGGGCTTAGTTGTTCCATGGCATGTGGGATCTTCCCAGACCAGGGCTCGAACCTGTGTCCCCTGCATTGGCAGGCGGATTCTTAACCACTGTGCCACCAGGGAAGCCCCATCCTTCAGATATTTTTATTGACAATTTCGGAAGCTCTGCCACTCCCACTCCTTGTTTCCCTTAAGCTCTTTTTCCTATTTGACACTGTTGGCTATTCCTCATAACTTTTAAAGCTATTCTGCATGTTCTTCTGTTCTAAATCCTTCTTTTTTATTTTTTCTTGGCTCCTCTACTTCCTCCTACCTGTACCCTTGAGGCCCAGTGTTGAACTCTTCTCTTTTTCTCTAACTTTCCTTTTCAGGTAACTAATCTACATTACTGTTTCAACTATCACCTTTGCTTGAAACTAATATAATGCTGTCAATCAACTATACATCAATTAAAAAATAAACATCACCTTTGTTAATGACTAAAAATCTTCATCTCTAGCCCAGGCCTCTCATCCAAACACCAGTTCTCTATTTCTAACTGCCTACAGGACACTTCTGCATGAAAGCCCTATTGTAAACTCAAACTGAAAATATCTGAAATTGAGCTTACTATTTCCCCCATGCCAAGTAATTCTCTTCGTTTCCTCATTTCTGATAATGGATATTTCATTCTCCCTGTTCCTAAGCTTAACATCCTAATTATTTCTAACCTGTGTTTCTCTTTCATTCCCCTTATTCAGTTAGTTACCAAGTTCTGTTGATTCTTTCCTTGTAGTGACTCTAGCTTCTCTCCAGTCTCACTGTTATTCTCCAGAATCTAATCTCGGACCTTCATAGGTAACTTAGCTACCATTTAGCATTATGCTGGATGTCTTGACCAATGCCATGAAATGAGAAATCAAAATAAGAGGTATAAATACTGGTAAGGCAAAGACAAAACTGTCAGGACTTCCCTGGTGGTGCAGTGGTTAAGACTCCACGCTCCCAATGCAGGGGGCCTGGGTTGATCCTTGGTCAGGGAACTAGATCCCACATGTCACAACTAAGAAGCCTGCATGCTGCAACTAAGGAGCCGGCGAGCTGCAACTAGGAGCCCACCTGGTGCAACCGAATAAATAAATAAATACATATTTAGAAAAAGACAAAACTGTCATTATTTCCAGTTGATATGAAAATCCAAGAGAGTCAACTTACAAGTTATTAAACAAAAAAGAAATATTTACATGCAAGATGGCCACTTTTAAAATATATCTAAATCAATAACTTTCTATATAAGCAATAACTAAGTAGAAAATGAAATTTCATTCACAACAGTAAAAAAAGCTGTAAAATATATAAGAATATAGGCAATGTTCTCTTATATAGAAGAGGATGAAAAAAAAGCACTAAGCAAAAAAGAAAAATTTGATTGGACATCATCAAAATTAACTTCTGCTATTTCATTTAAGAAAATGAAAGGCAAGCCACAGAGTGGGAGAAAATATTCACAATACCTATATCTGATAAAGGATTTGTATCCAGAATATATAAAGAGCTTTTACAACTCCAAATAAGAAAACAACCTAATAACAGAATAGGCAAAATATTTGAACAGACACTACACCAGGAAAGATGTATCAATAGCAATTAAGTAAATGAAAAGCTGCTCAAGTCATTGGGCATCAGGGAAATGCATGTGAAATACCACTAGATATACCCACTAGAATTGCTAAATTAAAAAGACAATACTAGGTGATGGTGAAGATGTGGAGCACCGGGACTCTCATACATTAGAATTTTAAATGGTACACCCACTTTGCTGTACTATTTGATAGTTTCTAAAAATGTTAAACGTACAAAGTTAAACATACACCTACCCAATGACCCAACAATTCCACTCTTAGGTATCCCTCAAGAGAAATGAAAACATATGTCCACAAAAAGACTGATTGATGAAAGAAATTTTCAAATATTGAGGTATGGGGAAGTCACTGTGGCTTGAGTTAACTTGAATTTTATTCACACAGCCTGTTTGTGGCCTAACAAACATAGATTGTAACTCTGCTTTAGTTATTAAAGAAAAGGACGCATTGACCAGAAGTAAACAATGTCCATGTTAAAAATAAAGATTAAATGCCTCCCTTCCTGAGATGCCAATACTGATACTCCTTCCATGATAAGACTCCCTTCCCAGGTGCCAAGGCCAGTACTGACTCGCTGTGCACATGCTGATTTGGTTTTTGGTTTGTTTTTGGAAACCTTGAAAGAATGTATCCATGACTTGTTTGATGTTCTTTGCTCTGACCAGATATAAAATTGTGATGAAAACCATGCTTACCTGGAGCGGTTCCTCAGGGTTATCTGAGAGGCTGTCTTCTGGGCTACAGTCCTCAGTTTGGCTCAAATAAAACTCTTCTCTCTTCCTATTATAGATTATTTATTATTTTCATCAACAAGCCTTATATACAATATTCATAGCAACTTTATCCATAATGGCCCCAAACTAGAAACAAATTGCTATATATCCTTGTGATTGAATGCTACTAAGCAATAAAAGGGAATGAACTACTGTTATGCCCCACAACACGAATAAATCTCAGAAATATTATGCTGAGAAAATGATTAGCAGCTCATGGTTTTTGAAAAATCAAAATACTTATACAAGTTAAGAAGGTAGCTCTCAAGCTATCATATACAATGTGATGAAAGAAATTTTCACATATTGAAGTATGAGGGAAGTCATTCTGGCTTATACATGATTTAACTTGAATTTTATGCTAGCTAAAACAACCTGCTCGTGGCCTATCAAACATACATTGTACACCTGCTGTAATTATTAAAGAAAAGGGTACACTGACCAGAAATAATGTCCATATTAAAAATAAAGATTAAATGCCTCCCTTTTGGGATACCAGTGCTAGTACTCCTTCGATGATAAGACTCCCTTCCCAGGTGCCAGGGCCATAGAGACTCACTGTGTATGTACTGATCTGCTTTTTTTTTTTTGAAACTCTGAAGGAATGTATCCCTGACTTGTTTGATGTTCTTTGTTCTGACAAGATATAAAACTGTGCTGAAAACCATGCTTCTCTGGAGCAGTTGCTCAGTTATCTGAGATATCCTATTCCAAAAAAAAGGACACAAAAGAGTAAATGCTCTGATTCCATTTATATGAAGTTCTAGAAAGGTATAATTAATCTTCAGTGACAGCAAGCAGAACAGTGGTCTTCTGGGGCTAGGGGTGGTAAGGATTGACTGCAAAGGGGTACAAGGGAACTATTTGGGGGTGATGGAAATGTATGTCTTGATTGTGGTAGTAATTACGTGGTGCATACATTTGTCAGAAGTCATCAAGCTATAAACTTAAAATGAGCTTATTTAGTGGTATATAAATTATACGTCTATATATTTGATTTAAAAAGAAAATATATAATTTGGCAATAGAAAGGGATGAAATACTGATACATGCTACATTGTGGATGAAACTCAAGAACATTATGCTAAGTGGAAGAAACCAAATACAAAAAGATGATATACTGTGTGGTCCCATTCATGTCAAATCGTCAGGAAAGACAAAGAGACAAGTAGATTAGTGGTTGTTGCCTGGGGGTTGGGAACAGGGAGTGACTGTAACTGGGCATGAAGGATCATTTTTGGGGTGACGGAAATGTTTTAAAACCAGACATGAAAAAAAATTAAAAATTAAATATTGGGCTTCCCTGGTGGCGCAGTGGTTGAGAGTCTGCCTGCCGATGCAGGGGACACGGGTTCGTGCCCTGGTCCGGGAAGATCCCACATGCCGCGGAGCGGCTGGGCCTGTGAGCCACGGCCGCTGAGCCTGCACGTCCGGAGCCTGTGCTCCACAACGGGAGAGGCCACAACAGTGAGAGGCCCGTGTACCACAAAAAAAAAAAATAAATAAAAAAAAATAAAAATTAAATATTAAAATCAGATTGTGATGATAGTAGCACAATGTTGTAAATTTACTAAAAATCATTTAACTGTACACTTAAAGTGAATGAATGAATTTATGGTATGTAAATTATATTTCAATAAAGCTGTTTTAAAAAGATAATTGACCATATGGTCCAGCAATCATGCTCCTTGGTGTCTATCCAAATGAGTTGAAAACTTATGTTTGCACAAAAAACCTGCACTTAGATGTTTATAGTGCTTTATTCATAATTGCCAAACCTTGGAAGCAACCAAGATGTCCTTCAGTGGGTAGATGGATAAACTGTGGTACATCCAGACAATGAAATATTATTCAGCCCTAAAAAGAAATGAGCTATCAAGCCAGGAAAAGACATGGAGGAACCTCAAATGCACATTACTAAGTGAAAGAAGCCAATCTGAAAAGGCTACATATGGTATGATTCCAACTAAGGCAAAGCTATGGAGACAATAAAAAGGTCAGTAGTTGTCAGATATTGGGGGGAGAGGGGAATGAATAGGTGGACCACAGAGGATTTTTAGGGCAGTGAAACTATTCTGTATGATACTATAATGGTGAATACATGTCATCATACAGTTGTCAAAACTCATAGAATGTACACCACCAAGAGTGAACTCTAATGCAAACTATGGACTTTGGGTAGTAATAATGTATCAGTGTAGGTTTATCAATTGTAAAAACTGTACCACTCTAGTGTAGGATGTTGATCATGGTGGAGGTTGTACATGTGAGAGGGCAGGGAATATATGGGAACTCTCTATTTTCAGCTCAATTTTGATTTGAATTTAAAACTACTCTGAAAAATAAACTCTATGTTTAAAAAAGAATAAATGAGCTATAAAGCCATGAAAAGCCACGGATGAAATTCAAATGCATATTACTAAGTGAAAGAAGCCAATCTGAAAAGGCTAAAGATTGATTACAACTATATAACATTCTAGAAAAGGCAAAACTAAGGGACAGTAAAAAGATCAGTGGCTGCCAGGGGTTAGGAGGGAGGGAGGGATGCATAGGCAGGCCACAGAGGATTTTTAGGGCAGTGAAACTATTCTGTATAATACTATAATGGTGAATACGTTTGTTAAAACTCGTAGAATGCACAACTCCAAGAATAAATCCTAAGGTAAACTGTGGACTTTGGATGATAATGATGTGCCAATGTAGGTTTGTTGATTGTAACAGACATATCATGGGAACTCTCTACCTTCTGCTCAATTTTTCTGTGACCCTGAAACTGCTCTAAATAATGCAGTATTAAAAAGTAACTATTTAGGGCTTCCCTGGTGGCACAGTGGTTAAGAATCCGCCTGCCAATGCAGGGGACACGGGTTCAAGCCCTGGTCGGGGAAGATCCCACATGCTGCGGAGCAACGAAGCCTGTGCACCACAACTACTGAGCCTGCTCTCTAGAGTCCGCGAGTCACAACTACTGAGCCTGCGTGCCACAACTACTGAAGCCAGGGCGCCTAGAGCCTGTGCTCCACAACAAGAGAAGCCACCACAATGAGAAGCCCATGCACCGCAATGAAGAGTAGCACTGGCTTGCTGCAACTAGAGAAAGCCCGAGCACAGCAATGAAGACCCAATGCAGCCAAAAAAAATAAAATTAAAAAAAGTAACTGTTTAAACAAAAATAATAACAATGTATCATGAGATAAAAGTAGAATGCATGGGGCTTCCCTGGTGGCGCAGTGGTTAAGAATCCGCCTGCCAACGCAGGGGACACGGGTTCGAGCCCTGGCCCGGGCAGATCCCACATGCCGCGGAGCAACTAAGCCCGTGCGCCACAACTACTGAAGCCCGCGCGCCGTGCTCCGCCATAAGAGAAGCCACTGCAATGAGAGGCCCGCGCGCCGCAATGAAGACCCAACGCAGCCAAAAATAAAATGTATAAAAAAAAAAAAAAAAAAAAAAAAGTAGAATGCATGACGAGTGGTCCAGGAAGAGAGAATGGAAGTGTAATAATGTAAGGTTCTTATACTCTTTGTGAAGTTGTATAATAAACACTTAAAGGTAGACTGATAACTTATAGATGTACACTATCAACCTTTAAGCAACCACTAAAATAAAAAAACAAAGAGGTATAGCTAGGGACTTCCCCGGTGGTCCAGTGGTTAAGACTCCATGCTTCCAATGCAGGGGGCGTGAGCTTGATCCCTGGTTGGGGAACTAAGATCCCACATGCCGCTTGATGTGGTCAAAAAAAAAAAAGGGGGGGTTATAGCCAATAAGCCAACAAAGGAGATAAAATGGAATAAAAATAATATTGATTAATCCAAAAGAAGGAGGAAAAAGGAACAAAGAAGAGATGGGGCAAATAGAAAACAAATAGCAAGATGACAGACTCAAACCTAACAATCACAAATCAACGATCACGTTAAATGTAGATGGTCTAAACACCCCAGTTACAGGGTAAAGATGATCAGATTGGGTAAAAAAAGCAGGACCCAACCGTATGCTGCCTACAAAAAATACTCCTTAAATACAAAGACACAAATAGGTTAAAAGTAAAAGTATGTAAAAAAAATGTACCATGATAACACTAGTCAAAAGAAAGCTGGAGGGGCTATATTAATATTGGACAAAGTAGATTTCAGAGCAAAGATACCATGAATAAAGAAGGTAATTTCATAATGATAGAGGGGTCAATTAATGAAGAGGACATAACAATTCTAAACGCTTGTGCATCTAGTATAAGACCTACAAAATACGTGAATCATGGACTTCCCTGGTGGTCCAGTGGTTATGACTCTGCACTTCCACTGCAGGGGATGCGGGTTCAGTCCCTGGTCTGGGAACTAAGATCCCACATGCTGCGTGGCACGGCCAAAAAAAAAAAAAAAAAAATCCATGAATCAAAAACTGATAAACTTGCAAAGAGAAATAAACAAATCCACAATTCAAGTCAGAGATTTCAATACTCTTAATAACTGATAGAACGAGTAGGCATAAAATGAGCAAGGATATAGTAGAAGTAAATAACACTATCAACCAAATTGACCTGGTTGACATTTATAGAACAGTCCACCCAATAGCAGCAAAATACACATTCTTTTCAAGTGTGCATGGAGTATTTACCAGGATAGGCTATATTCTAGGCCACAAAACAAGTCTCAATGAATTTGAAAGGATTCAAGTCACACAAAATATGAATAATGGAATTTAAATTACCTGTCAATAACAGAAACATCTCTGGAAAATCCTCAAATATTTGAAAACTAAATAATCCACTTCTAGACAACACATGGGACAAAGAAGAAATCAAAAAAGAAATTAGAACATATTTTGAACTGAATGAAAATGAAACCACACTATATAATTCATGACATTCTGCTGAAACAATAGTTACAGGGTAATTTTTAAGCACTAAACACCTATATCAGAACAGAAGGAAGTCTCAAAACAATAACTTGAGCTTTCACTTCAGTAAAAAGAAGAGCAAGTAAAACTCAAAGAACAAAAATAATGAAGATCAAAGTGGAAATCAGTGAGATAGAAAACAAAAAATAGAGAAAAATCAACAAAACCATATTCTTGTACACCAGTGTTCATTGCAGCATTATTCACAATAGTCAAAAGTTGAAAACAACCCAAATGTCCAGCAATAGATGAATAGTAGCTAGAAAAGTCGAATTCATGGAGACAGAAAGTAGATTAGAGGTTGGTTTTCAGGGGTGGTGGGAAGAGGGGAATGAGCAGCTATTGCCTAGTGGGTACAAAGTTTCTATTTGGGGTGATGAAAAAGTTTCAGAAATAGACAAGGGTGATGGTTCCACAACATTGCGAATGTACTTAACACCACTGGATTGTACAGTTAAAAATGGTTGAAATGGCAAATTTTGTTATATATATTTACCACTATTTTAAAAAATTAATAATGTAATATATAAAAAACTATTTAATTGTACAATTTAAGTGAGTGAATTGTATGGTATGTGAATTTATATCTCAATAAAGCTGTTAAAAAAAAGAGTGCATACTGTATGATTTCATTTATATAAAACTCTAGAAAATGCAAACTAATATATGGTGACAGCTACCTTAACTCACTACCACATTTTCTTTTATCGCCTCCGTTTTTACTAACACTTTTTCAGTTCCCTGACTGCCTCTTTATGTTAATATTTGTCTTGAGGAGAAAACAGCGGTCTGGGGAGGAGGAGGCGGCCTCACTTTGTCACGGGAAATGTGAAGCTCGGGGACCTCCGAACCGAGGAACTGGGACCCCGGAGATCCTTGATTACCCAAAGGTGTAGTTTAGAAGCCAGTGACTTGCAGAGCACGCGGCGGGGGCTAGAACTCCATTTCCCAGGAGGTCGCGGGGCACCGGGTGGAGACTGCGTCCGACGACGGGGGCGGGACTCGGTAGCTGCCCGGATGTGGCGCCGAGCCCGCCGAGCCTGCCCAGCCCAGCGAGGGACGCCTGGGAGGCTCTGCCAGCTGCGGTACAACAGCGCGGGAGGACGACTACTTTGCTGGGTAATCCTTATGGAGAACCCCCCCCCCCCCACCAGGCGGCCCCCTGATCCGCTCTTTTCTCCTCGAGTCTCCCCATCCCCGGGACGGTTACCTTAGTATATGAGCCACTCCTTGGATGGAAGGGATTTGAGAGTGGGATGAGTTGTATGTATAGCGGGGGAGATCGAGCCAGCTCTTCCTATTTGTGAATCCGACGTGAGGCACCTCTCTGTCCCAGGCTCACGAGTCCATCTGAAGTCCCAGAACCAAGGACCCTCGGTGGAAAGGATGTGAGGGAAGGGCCGAGCGGGCTTGCGGTGGCTATCGATGGGTCACTAGAATTGCCTCTCGGGTTAAGTTTCCAAGCGCAGGATAGTCTCCCCTGGCTCCGGGTTGGGGAGTGTTCACATGGCTTCCTTTGCCCTGGGGTGTCTTTGACTGGACTTGAACCAAAAAGTCAGTCTTCAATGTGAAAAAGCTTCCCAGATTTAGTAGATAACTAAGTTGCAGAAAGTAGTAAGTAAAAATGAGGGTCTTCTGCTGAATTGTTTTAGTTTCAGAAAGTTGGAGTGATTTCAAGTGGGTTTGACTTTTGGAAAGGGTGAGACTCGGGGGGAGAATGTGCTAGAAATAGTAATACTCTGAGCTGCATTCTTGTCTTTACTGCTACTGGGTCTTTTTAAAAAATTTATTTATTTTTGGCTGCGTTGGGTCTTCGTTGCTGCGCACGGTCTTTCTCTAGTTGCGGGAGCGGGGGCTGCTCTTAGTTGGGGTGCGCGGGCTTCTCATTGCAGTGGCTTCTCTTGTTGCGGAGCACGGGCTCTAGGCGCTCCGGCTTCAGCAGTTGTGGCACACCGGCTTAGTTGCTCCGCGGCACGTGGGATCTTCCCGGACCAGCGAACCCGTGCCCCTGCATTGGCAGGCGGATTCTTAACCACTGCGCCACCAGGGAAGTCCAGTTATGGGTTCTTTTATGTTGTGCCTCTAACCTAGGAGAAAAGTGACTGCTGGGAAACGTACATGTGAAGAAGGATGCTTTGTCAGATGAGAATGGAAGATTTAGAAGAAACTGTAATTCCAAGGTTAAAAGTGAATGCCTTCTGAGGTGTTGGTCTCTGCAGCTCCAGGCCTCTTCCAATTTCCAATCCTAGAGGCATATTTAATGATCTCTGAGCTGAGGTGATGTCTACTTTACAGTGCTACTATGAAGCTTAAATAAGATATGTGAGAGTATTTTACACAATGCCTGTAACAGGCTCTCAGTTTTTAATTTCCCCTTGTTTCCTCATAGCAACTTATTTTTCTCTGGACCATGCTTTACTGTGTATTATTGTTTACCTTTTTATAGAAGTCCTGCGTTTACCCTAAGACTATAAACTTCTATCATCGTTCTTTTTTTTTTAACCCCTTTTTTGAGTCTCTCCTAGCAGTGCATTGTGCATAGTAGTGCCTGGGAGAGTGTGTGGATAGTGGTGGTGATAAGGGAAAAGCTGTGGGTGATCTGTAACCGGACAGCATTGTGCTGGATGATGGAGCTGAACGAAACAAGCTTTTCTCATATTGGTGATAAACAGAATATTTGCCTCTCTCTTGTAACTCCTAGCCTTCTCTCAGAGTTCCCAGCCCTTTAAAAAGTATTATTTTTATTTTTAGTATTTTTAACCATTTTAATGTGTACAGTACAGTAACAGTAACTATATGCACATTTTTGTGCGATAGATCTTTAGAATTTTTTTATCTTGAAAAACTGAAAGTCTATACCCCTTAAACAACTACCCATTTCCCCCTCCCCCTGCCCCTGGCAACTACCATTCTACTTTCTGTTTCTATGAATTTGACTATTCTAGATACCTCATATACCTCATATAAGTGGAATCATGCAATATTTGGCTTTTTGTGACTGGCTTATTTCCCTTAGCATAATGTCTTCAAGGTTCATCCATGTTGTAGTGTATGAAAAGATTTCCTTTTACTTTTTAAGGCTGAATTTTATATATATATATATATATATATATATATATATATTTTTTTTTTTTCTTCTTCTTTATCCATTATCCATCGATGGACATTTAGGCTGCTTCCACCTCTTGGCTATTGTGAATAATGATGCAATGAACATGGGTGGGCGATTATCTCTTTGAGATCCTGTCTTCAATTCTTTTGGATTATATTTGTTAGTCTTATTTTTAAACTTGTTAAATATGGAGAGTTTCAAATATACACACAAGCAGAGAAAATCGTATAATGAATATGTGTGCTGAATGAATGAGTCAACTGTACAAAGCAGCCCCCCCCCACCCCGCTTCTGCTGAACCTTCCCTTTCTTTGAGAGTTTGCTATAGGTGAGGATGTTTTGGTTTTGTTCAGACCTGGCATGTTCTAGGTGCATTTCATCATGTAGGTCTGGTATTTATTATATATACCAGGAGTACTGGTAGACGTAAACAAGTAGAAAAGAGTGTAGATGGCTCTTCCTAGTTATAGAGGTGAGGAGCTGAACTTGGGATGCAAAATGGTCTTTGTGCCCAAGAGTTTTGCTCTGGTTCAGCAACTCCCTCAGATGCACTATTGTCACTTTGAGCAGAGACACCGGATGATACCTAGAGGCAGCTGGGAAGATGAGTTGTACAGGCAGTGATTGCTATCAAAGGCAAAAGAAATTAATCCAAACTGGGAAAATCAAGGAAGGCTATTCTCAAGGAGTGTGGTGGTGACTTTGCCCTGTTTCCATTGACCTTGTGTGTTTGATCCTCATGCGTATTCCTAGATGGAAAAAGACAGCTATGGTCAGTGAGTCTTCTGGGATGATTGCCTACTAGAGCTGAATCAGGCTCTGGACTTTTAGCTGTGGGACCTGTGCCAAAGAAAGGAAGGCTTCTAGGTGGAACGCCTCACTGGGCAGAGCTGGCTGTGTGAGGAGAGAGCTACCCCTAGTGGGCCTGTGCGAAGCATGCTGAGAAGGCCAACTTTTTTTTACCTTGACCCAAAGTGAGCTGTTTTGTTTTGTCTGGTTTTTGTCTACGATATGGACCTAATGTAGACCTTAGCTAATAAAACAGCAGGGTGGGGGAATGTGTCTATTCCCCCACACTCCCAAGGTGAGAAACTAATTGATTCTCAAATTTTTTTCCCATAATCAAATACATATGATAATGTGTCCCCTTTCCTCCATGTTTGGACACTTGAAGTTAATGCTGTGAGGATCGGGTCTGAAACTAGGGTACTAGTTAAGAAGCTAAAGAAAATGGAGTGCTGTGGAGGCACTGACACAGTAGGGCATTGACAGAATATTAATAAGGGGATACAGACATGGGAGCTCATAGTAAACATGCTCCTTGGGGATCATCTGTGTTGTACCATTAACTCGCAAATACTTGATTCATGAAGAAATTGACGAGAATATAGTGGTGTTATGACCTGTAGTTTTACTCAGATAAGGTCGGAAGGGGTGAGACCCCCTGGTTTGTCTAGCATTGTACTCACATTATAGAACTTTTGCCTTCCCCGGCACATTAGTAATTTCTGTGAAGTCATAGTAGCTTCTAACACTTAATGAGTACTTCCTATGTGGCAGGCACTAATAAGTACAGCACATGCATTCTTTCATGTAAGCTTCAGGTTAAAAACTTGCCCGAGTTTCACAAAGCTTAGGAAAAGAGAGGACTAGTTTTCGACTCCAGGAGGTCTGACTTCAGAGTCTGGACTCAGCCACTTCTCTATATGGCTGAGTCTGACTGGCCTACCTTTCTCTCCAATATTATGATGTCACTGTTTTTCAGGAAGAGAAAACAGTGCTGAGTTTTATAGACTTTGCTGAGTCTATAGCCACAGACCCAAAGTAAAAGACGTGTTTCCTTTCGTTTCAACCTTGGGAACCTTCTTTCTATACCATTTTTTTTTTGTTTTTTAATTAGTTAACATTTATTTAGCATCTGCTATATTTTAGAACCTTTGATATTGTATATGCAGACCTTATGACGATACTGCAACATAAATACCTATCTTGTTGGGCTCACAGTCCTTTTTGAGAGTCTGATGACAGCTTTGGATCTTCTTTCCAGAAAAATTTCCTTATGCACATAATATTGCACACAACTGCAGAGGTGGCTTCTAGAATCTACTGAAGCTTATCCTCTAGCAGTCCATGGACTCCATGGTAAGAATTCTTGCCCTCTGCAACCTTTCGCAGCTGACTCTTCCATAGTGTTAAGAGGCCAGGCAAGTGGCGGTGGCGGTGTGGGGGGGTCTCACCTCCTTTCTTTCTCCTCAGAGAGAAATGTTTATATGGCTTAGGCTCCCTAAATTAACCAGACGTCTGTGAACATTCTTTCTTTCTCTCTTGTCCGTAGGACTCCAAGGGAAGAATGCAGACAATTAAATGTGTGGTTGTGGGAGATGGGGCTGTAGGTAAGACCTGCCTCCTCATCAGTTACACAACAAACGCCTTTCCCGAGGAGTATATCCCTACTGTCTTTGACAACTATAGTGCCCAGACATCTGTGGACGGCCAGATCGTCAGCCTGAACCTGTGGGACACAGCTGGCCAAGAGGAGTATGACCGACTGCGAACACTCTCCTACCCCCAGACCAATATCTTCGTCATTTGTTTTTCCATTGGCAACCCATCTTCTTATGCCAATGTGAGGCATAAGTGGTACCCAGAGGTCTCCCATCATTGCCCCAATGTACCTGTTTTGCTGGTAGGCACCAAGAGGGACCTGCGAAGTGACATTGAGACAGTGAAGAAGCTGAAGGAACAGAGCCTAGTGCCCACAACTCCTCAGCAAGGCACTTCCCTGGCTAAACAGGTGGGGGCTGTGAAGTATCTGGAATGTTCAGCCCTGATGCAGGATGGGGTCCATGAGGTATTTTCAGAAGCTGTCCGGGCTGTGCTTTACCCTGCCACAAAGAAGAACAGCAAGAAGTGTGTCCTCTTATAGCTTTTGGGGTGCTGCTTGGAGACTGCACCTAAGGAGAATAAGGGGGAATTCCTTTGACAGCATTTAACAGTGCCAGCGTGAGCCACTTATCTCTTCCCCTGGAAACCCTAGACTCCAGGTTATTCAGCTTTTGGAGGAACAAGGAGAGGCTAGTTTGCACTTGGCTGCTTTGAAGTTTGGTCTGAACCTTTTGGAGGACGTTTGAGAGAGTGAGAGTGTGTGTGTCTCTCCTGTCGAAGTGGTAAGAGGAGATGCCACCAAGTGCCGTTCTTTTCTGTCCTGGCCAGGCCACGACTAAGCAGAGCAGCCTAGCACTGTTGTTTGTAGGCTTTTGCTTGGCTGTTTGAAATCTAATTTCAGCGTTCCTGGCTGTATTTACCGTTGAGCAAGTGCCTCACAGAAGGACAAGGTTCTACAAGTTTTCAAATCATTGCCTTAAGCTTTCTGATACACTAATATTTGGAAACCATCTTATGTGTGATTCCTAGGTGTTCCCAATGTTGACATGCTCTTTCCATTCTTGAGAGGAGATATTTTTGCAATAATGGTTAAGCAGCATTTCTGGAGTTCTGTGAGATGGTAATAGATGTTTCTTAAAAGGGTTCTCTGGTCAAATAAGGCAGGGACCAGTGATTTAAATAATGCCGGATAGTTTCCTCTTCTACTGCAGGAAGTTATAACTTAATAAGTATGCAATATTTCCCAAACTTATTTCACTGAACTTTTGTTTTTTGGCCCCATGCAACACCTATTAACATCTCTGGGAACACAGTTTCAGAGATGCTGGATTACAAGGGACTGGGAATGCTCATGGTAGAGACTGAAAAAAGCATAATGTGGTCCTGTTCTTTGTGCTGTTTCCCTCTTCATGCCTTTGACAGGAATGTTTACCAGCCATGGCCTTGTTATTGGTTCCTCTTCCATCCTCAGGAGGTGGGTTTGGCACTTAGTCACGATAGTGTATTGGCTGTGGGATCTGATGTTCAGATCTGCTCTTGGATTCTGCTAGCACAGTAGGCATGGTGATGTGTAATGAACAGTCCCTCTGAAGAGCTGTGTCTCTGAGGCTTCTGTGTGGCTCTTTTTTCTCTCATCATCCTTCCGCTTGAAGGAAAGACCACTGAAGATTAACCCCCTAAATAAAACCAATGAAACGACCAACGAAATAAAATGTCCTGCCAGTCACTGTCAGGGGGTTCTGTGATTCCCTCTGATACTTCTCTTCTGCTGTCATTCCTCTGAGTCACTATAAAGACTACCTTGCTCTCTTCCTGTTCCTCCCGCCTCTGTGTATCTCCCTGTGTGTGTGTTCAGCCCTGTGTGCCTTTTGAGGTTGCTCCAAGAGAGCTGGGGTACGTTGGGTTTCCAGGCCGCAGGGCTGTCGTCGCCCTTGTCACCGGTGGTGTTGCTGGAGTTGCTCAGCCTTCTCTTGGGGTGGAAGGATTCAGATTCCATATCCTAGAGGGCCTGCTGCTCCTTCTCCCTAGCTGTATTTTTGACCTTCTTCATTTGATATGGAAGGAAACCTTAACTTCTCTACCTGGCAAATAGTGGTTGACAACTCCACCGTGCACATATCCTCACCCTGCCAGAATAGCATGGGATTTTTGAGAGTTTGGGAAATGGAGCTGAAAGGAACACATACCTCCCCATGGGGTGGGTGGAATGCCTGAGCTTCACTCTGTGATCATCTTGCTGTTGCTCTTTGACGGGATATGATCAGAGTAACCTCAGGCTAACTGAACCTCCTGGATAGGGTTGCCAGATAAAATACCATAATTGTTTAGTATAAGTGTGTTCCATGCAATATTTGGGACACGCTTACACTAAAAAATTATTTGCTGTTTATCTGAAATTCAAATATAATGGGGCATCCTGTATTTTTATTTGCTAAATCTGGCAGCCCTACTCTCGGAGAACCTGGAACCTGGAGGTCAAATATCAAGTATTGATAGAAGATAAAAGGTTATGTAGGGGGGCTTCCCTGGTGGTCCAGTGGGTAAGACTCTGCGCTGCCGATGCAGGGGGCCCAGGTTTGGTCCCTGGTCGGGGAACTAGATCCCGCCTGCCACAACTAAGAAGCCTGCCTGCCTCAACTAAGACCCGGTGCAGCCAAAATAAATAAATAAATATTTTCTAAAAATGATTATGTAAATTCTCTATTCTTCCTCCTTTTCTTCTGGTCGCCCTTTCCCTCACGTTGGACTAGTGTTTTGTTTTCTTTTTCCTTCATGACTGTACCCTCCACTTCACATAGTACTTCATTGGTGTATATTTCTACACTGCTGATTGTCTAAAGCTGTGGAGGATCCAGGATGAATACTGTTGTCCAGCGCTTGCCTTCTATCTCAGGTCCAATGTACTGTATCTATTTTCCAGTGTGTGACTCAGGGCCTCCTGGGGGTGGCAGGGATTCTATATGAGAAGTGAGTCAACTGGAAGAGGGTGAGGGTGGATCTCCTCAACTAAGGCCCAGTAGCACTTTGGAAAGTGGGGCTGCTGTTACAGTAACGTGGCCACCGTAGAAGTCAACTGGCTTCTGGGCACTGTGCCCACTGCCCTTGGGTAGAGTCACTGGGTTTTCCCAAAGGCAGCCAAATGAAAGTGTATTCCAGTCTCAGGATGTTCTGATTGATGCCACCTTGGGTGCTCACAGGACTTCATGGTTCAAAGGGGTTAGAAACATGGCTGTCACCTGGGTCTCTGGGAACTTTCTATTTAGCTACTGAAATCTTTTAAGTTGGCTTTTAATTTAATAGTGCCTCCTGCTCTCCCTTTGCCTTGGCAAATTCCCAAATGTAAGCCTGGGTTTGGTTTGGGCAAATTTGTGTCCTCTAATAAATGGAGGTGTGATCCACAAGTCTGAGAGAGTGGTTTTGTATTGGTCTGATTTAATAGTCTTAAGCATACACTGACATCTTGGTTTTTATACTTGAAAGGAATTTGTATGAAGACTAACATGCTAATATCACTTTTAAATTATTCATAAGGAATGGTAATAAACTTTTCTGATTTTACTGGGTCCATTGCTTTCTAAAAAAGCAATTCCTCACCACCACCCCTTTGCTTTGAGTGGTTTCTAAATGCTTTTCAGCTTGCAAAGGATGAAATAACTATAATTGTCATATTGCACATGGCACCTATGTGTAGCTGTGCTTATTTCTCTACATCAGATAATCAGGGTAAGGAACTGTCTGCCCTGCGAACATTGATTGTCTAGTTCCTGCCCACCCCCTACCTATTCATCCCCAGGATTTAGCTTCATTTCCTGGTTTTCAATAATGACAGACCAGTTAGTGCCCTGTTGGTGATTTTCCTCACTTATTACACTACATTCAGTAAACAATTATCAAGCTCCTACTGTGTTACAGGCTTGACTGCTAGGGGCTGGGTTGTGAAGATAAGATATATCATTTAATATTTTTTGCCTCTTCCAGTTATATCAGAAAAATCTCCTTCCCGTTTGTTATAAAAATGAACTAGGGAATTCCCTGGTGGGTGGTCCAGTGGCTAGGACTCTGTGCCTTCACTGCTGAGAGAGTGGGTTCGATCTCCTCCCACCCCCAAAAAACCACAAAGAACCCCACCCCACATCCTGGCTGGCAACTGTAAATAGCGCTGGTACACTAGTAAGTGCACGAGTAAAGAAGTGCAAAACCATGTTTTTTGTTTTTTTAAAAACAGCTTTATTGAGGTATAATTTACATACTGTACAATTCAACTGTTTCAAGTGTACAATTTAATGATTTTTAGTAAATTTACTGAGTCATGCAACCATCACCAAAATTAAGTTTGAGAACACTTCCATCACCCCAGAGATCCCTCATGCGTTAATCCCCGTTCCCACCCCCAGCCCTAGGCAACCACTAATCTTTGTCTTTTCTGAACATTTCATATAAACGGAATCAAACAATACATGGGTATATAATGAAAAAGAAGAGATAAGAACATACTCATTTGCATATATTTGCAAAAAGAAACAGGAAATACAAATAGTGAATCATGCTGTACATCTGAAACTAATATGTTAATGTCAATTACGCCTCAATTGAAAAAGATAATAAACACAGGAAGGATAAACCAGAAATTAATGAAAATGGTTACAGGGAGTGGGTGACAATGGGGCAGAGAGCATAGGCATGGGAACAAGACTTCTCTGGAAATAGCTTTTTATATAGTTTTGACTTTGAACCATGTAAAAGTTTACATTTTTTAAAAATAAAAATTTTAGGGCTTCCCTGGTGGCGCAGTGGTTGAGAGTCTGCCTGCCGATGCAGGGGACACGGGTTCGTGCCCCGGTCTGGGAAGATCCCACATGCCGCGGGGCGGCTGGGCCCGTGAGCCATGGCCGCTGAGCCTGCGCGTCCGGAGCCTGTGCTCCGCTACGGGAGAGGCCACAACAGTGAGAGGCCCGCGTACCGCAAAAAAAAAAAATAAATAAAAATAAAAATTTTATAAAATTTTTATCCTTTTTATTAAAAAGGACAATAAAAGCAAATCCTAAAGTTGAATACAAACGGAAACAACTCCACAGAGGAAAAAAAGATTCACGTAATTTTTAATAGGATATAGTCTAAGGACAGAAAACTGCAAAGAACTTCTGAACTTAGGTTAATTGTTGGTAGTGGTATTGGTTTGTAATTCTGAAAAGAGTAATATATTGGTGTTAGGAACCAGAGTTTTCATTGTAAGAGAAGCAAGATACAAATATGAAATGGGGAACGGCGAGGGAGAACCCTGTGGTATTAGATTTGAATCGAAGGTATTAGTATAAACTCATTCATTTAAAATTTTTTCTCTCTCTCCACTGAAAGGGCCTACAAGCAATGATGCCCCAGTTTTGTTTTTTTAAAAAAATATTTATTTATTTATTTGGCTGTGGCGGGTCTCAGTTGCGGCGTGCGGGATCTTTAGCTGCAGCACGCGAACTCTTAGTTGCCGCATGTGGATTGAACCTGGGCCCTCTGCATTGGGAGGGCGGAGGCTTAGCCGCTGGACCACCAGGGAAGCCCCGATGCCCCAGTTTCTAAACACCATTCCCCACTAAAAGGAACCAGGGCTCCTTGGAGAAATGGCTTATATCAGATCCAGGACAGGGAATGCACAGAGTGAGCCTGGAACATCTTGTGCCAAAAAGCAAGGAAGTGCTCAAAGACTAATTGGGGTCATGGGTCATGTCAAAAGGACACAGGAGCCAGAGTGAAGTGGTAACCATTGGACAAATTTGTAACAGTTTGAGGATCAAAAAGGATAATGATGGTGTTAGATTGTAACACATTAAAATAAAAATACAAGAAAGGAGATAAGAAAAGGGAAAGTTCTTTACTGAATAAGTCCAGTTAATAAATGTAGAAGGAAATAAGAATTAGAAAAATCACCCTTTTGCACTCTTCCAATATGATTCAGGCAAGGATCATCGACGGATGCTAAAACCTTTGGGTGCAAGGGCGATAGGGAACAGAATATTCACAGAATTTCAAAGTACCACCCCATAGGTTATTTACTAATACAAAAGGAAAAATGTGCCATTGCGATGGAGAGATCTGGTGGACACCACTTTTTTGAAGTGATCAAATTTAGCATCACCAACATTGGGACAACCTGACATTGTGCCTTCTGATGACCGGTAAGATATTTAACCGGAATCACTTTGAAGAAAAGATTAGACGAATTCAGCATATAGAATATTGTCAAGACAACTTCCCTGGATTCTTCCAAATACGTAGTGTCATGCAACACAAAGAAAAATGCTGGTGGATTCTGGATTGAGAGACTAAAGGGAGATAAACAAATACAGTGCATGAACCTCGAGTGGATCCCGGATTGAAATGTAAAATGCTCCAATTAGGACAATTGAGGAAATTTAAATACGGACTGTATGTTAAATGATATTGAATTAATGTTAAGTTTTAAATATGTGCAAATGGTATTGTGGTTGTGTAGAAAAAAGTATTTTTGGGGGTGAAGAATCACGATATCTGTAACCCACTTTTAAATGGTTCAGGAAAAAAAACCTAGCAAAATGTTAAAACTGTGAATCTAGGTGAAGGGTCGCCTGTTCGTTTTACTTATCTTTTACTTTCACATTTCCCGAAAAAAAAAGGGGGGGAAGAAATCCATTTCTAAGGGTAAATGTCAATTCAAAACAACTAACTGCAAAGGTACCTTTGGCACACTGCCAGTTTCTCTTTGGAACGAAACAGTACAGGAGGAGACAACACAGACAAGAAAAACCGGTCCTAATCTTTACTTCCGTGTCCTGTGGCGTGGTTACGTAGGACGTAGATCACGTGACCTAGGAAGCACGCTCTCCCCCCCCCGTGCACTGAGACAGCTCCTGCTTAGATAAGCGGAAGGGGGCGGGACCGGATAACCTCTTTTCACAGATCCAGCCTCCTCGTCACGTGTTCCAATCAAAAGCCTCCTGGAGTTAGTTATACAATTCTCCTTTCTCGTAGGACTGGCGGC
The DNA here is from genome assembly GCF_949752795.1 of Hyperoodon ampullatus. NCBI lineage: Eukaryota > Metazoa > Chordata > Mammalia > Artiodactyla > Ziphiidae > Hyperoodon > Hyperoodon ampullatus. Next base: position 60,671,122 of record NC_136913.1, read on the forward strand.
CTTTCCGGTTCTCTTTTTCTTTATTCCGCATCCGGTAGGGGCTGGTAGAGTCACTGAACTATGAGAATCACTTCTGGGCGACGTTGTTTCCGGCACATGGGGCCAGACTGGGATTTGTTCTCCAAAGCGGCTGCCAGCAGGGCTGCCGCCATCATGTCAGACACGGACAGCGATGAAGATTCCGCTGGAGGCGGCCCATTTTCTTTAACCGGTTTCCTTTTCGGCAACATCAATGGAGCCGGGCAGCTGGAGGGGGAAAGCGTCTTGGATGATGTGAGGGGGTGGGCGTGGGGATAGGGCTGGGGGTGGATCGGCTAAGGAAAAGGTGGAGTGAGGAGAGTTGAGTGGTCTTAGGAACCGGAAAAAGAGGGCGATGCGGCCCTCCCCCAGTGAGAGGGCGCACTTAATGTACGCGAAGGGGACCAGAGAAGCGGTTGCCATGCTAGTAGATTGTGCAGTAACGGAGAGCGAGGGGCCTCAGTTTGGGCGATGGTGGAGACGAGAGAAGAGTAGGCAAGCTCTGGGACGTCAGCGGCGCTGATATGGGTGGCTTTGGAGCTAGATAGATGGAAAAATAGCAGCTTAACCTAGTGAGAGTGCTTTCAAACCTTTGCTACGAGAACCTTGGAGATTCTTGAAACTGCGTTTGTGCCATCGCTGACTAGAGGTGGCTCTAGAGCGAGAGGACAGGACCTGCACCAAATCACGTGGTTCAGGTCCCAGTTCTTAGAACAGCCAGTGTTCAAACCATCCAGGGCAGACCCCTTCTGGTCCCAGTGCACTTCTTACATAGTTTTCCCACCGTTCACTGACATTCATGAAATAGTTTCTTGTGCCTGACACTCACCTATCTTCATTTAAGTTCGTCTCCTCACGGAGAAAATACTGACCAATATTCCTCATTCTCTGCAACACACAGTAATGACAGCAGTAAAGTTCTTGCCTTGCTTTCTCTGATCAGAATGACCTCAGTTTCCTTAGCCTTTATTCAGGCAACTGCTGTTCCATTTATTTAGTCTTGGTGGGGGGGGGGTTCCTTGAATAATCTTTCCTTACATTAGTTTAAAGGATGGTGATGAAATTGGACATGATGTGTTGATCAATGTGGAGTTTAGTGGAAGATGTACTTGACAGTTCTCGGATGTGACGCTGCTTTTAGCACGCTGCCGAGTCGTTTTTCAGATGGATTTATAGCTTTGTCGTGGATCTGGGAAATAAGCCTTGTGGTGTGGGAAACTTAGGTTTAGGTATTGTCTTTGATTCTGGTGCTGTCTCTTTTTCAGGAGTGTAAGAAGCACCTGGCAGGCCTGGGGGCTTTGGGTCTGGGCACCCTGATCACTGAACTCACAGCAAATGAAGAATTGATTGGGATTGATGGTGCCCTGGTAAATGATGAAGGTGAAGTCTGGGTCATGGGGAGTAAGGTGGGGGAGGAGGCTAGCCACTTACTGTACATGTACTTTTCAATGGGAATTATCTAAGGGAGTGAAAGTTTCTTGCTCTTTGTTTAGATCTACCCCCCCCCCCCCTTTTATTTATAGGATGGATCAGGAGTACAGAAGATGCTGTGGACTATTCAGACATTAATGAAGTAGCAGAAGATGAAAGCCGAAGATACCAGCAAACAAAGGGGACCTTGCAGCCCCTTTGCCATGCAGGTGATTCTTTGGTGCCATCAGTAAGAGCACTCCAGTACATTTTCTTGCTGTGTAGTCCAGTTTGTTTCTATCCAAGCTTTCTGTCATTGTTTCTGCTCTTTATGTCTTTGCTTCTCTCCCTTTGTCAGCTCAGTTCCAAGTAGCTGCTGTCCTCTTTTGTGTTCTGGGGCAGCGTTACTATACTCAGGCTTTTATTCCTCATACTGGTTAGTCCCAAATTCTTGGTGAATGCCAGATAAGGATGATAATTCTTTTCTCCTTATCATCTGGTATTTGAGTACCTATGGGGTTCACAGTACTGTTTTAGATGCTATTAAAACTCAGTCTTTGCCCTCAAGGAATTGGTAGTTCAAGAAAGATTAAGTATGCTGTGTTGTATATAAACGAGCACATGTATTTATCGGCTCAGCTTCCGTTAATCACTCACTACCTGTATGCCGACACAGTGCGCTTAATGCTTGCTCACAACATAGGTTTTCCTCCTGGTATAAGGTGCTACATTACAGAATCAAAATGTCAGAGTTTGAGGGTTTTAGTGATTATTTATTCTTAAGCTCATCATAGATATGGAAACCTGGAACTTCAGAAAACTTTAATAAAATGTGGAACTTTATCAAAAGTTCTGTAGTTACTAGTGGCAGACCTTGACTAATTCAGCATTTCAGTTTATTAGGCATTGAGCACCCGTTATGTGTTATAAACTGTGATAGTAAAGTACAAAGATAATAAAATCCATTTTCTGATTTTTGAGGAGCTCGGCTTTGTGGTCTGGAACCTAGACTTACTGATCCTAGTTCATTCTTTCCACTGCCCTATACTACCTTTCACTGTTTGGGACTTTTGTATGAAGTTGTTCACTGTTTATTCATTATCCACCTCTTTGAATTAGATTTCAGGCTGCTGAGAAGTATAGATAAAACCTTAGTAAAGAGCTGAACTTAGTTTCTTCAGAGCCAGTTAATATATTTGGGTGCTTCTTTTTTTTTTTTTTTTTTTTGTTACGCGGGCCTCTCACTGCTGTGGCCTCTCCCCCTGCGGGGCACAGGCTCAACGGCCATGGCTCACGGGCCCAGCCGCTCCGCGGCATGTGGGATCCTCCCAGACCGGGGCACGAACCCGTGTCCCCTGCATCGGCAGGCGGACTCCCAACCACTGCGCCACCAGGGAAGCCCTGGGTGCTTCTTATATAAAGAGAATTAACTGCACCACATGCACAAGAAGTAACCTAGAAAAATAGAAGATACAGACCTTACTTTCAGGGATATTGTTATCATTTGGGGAAGGTGAGATAAATGAATGCAAAACATAATTATTCATAATAAGAAGACATAAACCAGTTGCCACCTCATATTTCTGTATAGAGTGTTATACTTAATTTTGAAGGGCTGCCAGACTAGCTAAGTCAAGTAGCATAACTATTTGTTTGAGCACCCTGACTTAGGCTGAGGGGGAGGTGGTAGCAGATCTGATTTTTCAGGGCTTGTTGTAGTTTTCAGTTTTGGATTTGTTGTCTTGGCTAGGGATGGTAAGCAAGAGGATAGGTGGGGGTTCTTAGTTGGGTTGTGTGAGCTGGCCTCCTGGAAAAGGAGGATGCTGTATTTGATAGAGTCTCAGTACTGTGGGAAGCTCATTTCCAAGTTCTCTTGTCCTCTGAGGGTACCTTCATCTATACCCTTAGCTTCCTCCTTCCCTGGCATTGGCCCCTTCACACGGCTTGACTGATAAGGGTGTTTCTTTGGAATAATTAGAAGTAGATGGAGGTCATTGGAAGAGGCTTCATGGAGGTGAATTTTGAGCAAAATTTTGAAAGATAAGGTTTGATGAAGAGGACGCAGCAGGGTATTGTGGTTTGTAAACATGGCTTGCATAAAGGTTTGGAGATAGAAATAAGCAAGTAGTGTGGGGGGAATTGGCCAGCAGGTTTTCTTGGAAGGAGTGGAAAACATACACCAAATAGTAAGAACCAACCATAGAGCAACTTGACAGCACCTTTATGTACGCATTACTTGGGGTTTGCTGCCATAAAGAATTGTAAACTGATATAGATTGTTGAGTAAGAAGCAGGATGGTATAATGAAAAGAAGATGGACTTTGGAGTCAGAATGTCATAGGTTCAAGTCCCACCTCCATATTTAGTTTGACCCCGGGAAAGTTGCTCAGTCTCTGAGGCTTGGATTTCTCATTTGTAATAATCTGTCAGTTTTCTTTCTGCAATAAGTGTATTAATACCTACCTCATTAATAGGACTTTGGTGGGAATTCAAGTTCATTATCACATGGTATGAAAACACCTACATAGAACAGTGTCATGGTGGATGCTCCATAAATGTTAGTTGTCTTTCCTTCCTAAGTGAAAATGAAAAGTGATGCTTGTTGCTTTGGGGCTTTGATTAGAAAAAGGGTGAAGGGGCAGACTAACTTGGAGACAGTTCTTGTGGGCTAGATGTAAAGTTATCAAAAGTTATCAAGGTCTGGAGTAGGGTGACAATTGTGGAAAATTATAGGCAGGGTCAGACTTGAGAGTTGCTGATAAAACATCGGTAGGACTTGGTGAGTGAGGAAGCGTGTTGGAAAGACACTTTGTTGTTAAACCAGGCTTGAATTCTGACCTTGTCACTTAAAACTGTATGACCCTAAGTCACTTCGCTTCTGTATCTCAGAATAATTCCTACTCTGTAGCATTATTGGGAGGATTATAGATAAAATAGCTAAATGTACATGGCACATAATGGGAGCTCAGTGAATAGAAGTTGCTGTAATGACTACTATTAATGATTGATTGGAAAAGGTGTGTTGGGGGTAAGAGATTGATGAAGGAGACAGGAGGCTAAAATCATAAGCTGGGAAAATGAGGATGGAGGAGGTATTGATAGTAACAAAAGGGAATTTAAAAGAGTTGAAGGATATTTCAGTGTGATACGGAACGCGGTTGTTGAATATATGAATGGAAAAGCTCTTCAGGCAGCAGAACATGCAATGCAATTGTAGAGGGGCTAAGTCAGGGCAAGACTTAACAAACAGATTTGAGTTTAGTCTGGATAAAGGTGATTCTTTAGAAAGGGAATGGAGAGTGTATAGAGGAATAAAAGCAGAGTGTTCAGGACTAAGTATTCAGTGATGCCACTGGTTAAAGGGTAGTGAAAAGAATAACAGACTACAGAAGGTAGACAGAAAAAAATGTGTCAGAGACTTGGGAGGTGAGAAAAAAGTCCAGTCTTAAGCTGACAGAGGAAAGAAGAATGTTAAATTCAGTTATGAGATTGAGTAGCATGAAAATAAAGGAACAGGGTTTGACCAGGAGAAGGAGCGAAGGTTTTAAACAGTTCTTGGGAGCTTCCTAAATTCCTGTGTGAGATATACATGGTGTTAACAGCACTTGGCGATATGGTGTCATCTCTTTCTGAAGGCAGAAGCTGCATCTCTTGTGTGTTCTCAAGGCATCTGCCTAGTTCTTCATGTGGTGCTTTAAATTCTTGAACGACAAGGGAGCTCAAGGCTGTTGTGTGACATTCTGGATATTGAGGAGATCACTTTCTTGGTTTTATTAGATTATGATGAGGATGACTATGATGCTGATTGTGAAGACATTGATTGCAAGTTGATGCCTCCTCCACCTCCACCCCCAGGACCAATGAAGAAGGATAAGGACCAGGATGCTATTACTGGTGGTAAGTAGAGACTGTCTATTTTTGTCTAAGGAGCAAGTTCCATTCCTGGTCCAAATTTTTGGCATGCTCATAGTGAGCTATTAAAATTAAGCTGCTAGGAAAGGACGCAACTTCTAGAAGTGATTCATACAATTTTCAAATTTCAGTATTAAAGGGAAATTTTATTTTTAAAACATTTGACAACAGTATTTTAACAAGCGCTCAAGAAAAAGTAGGTCAGTGTGGTTCTCAAATCTGGCTGCCCATCAGAATCACCTCGAGTCTTTTAAAAATCTGAGAATCTGATTCAGAAGATCTGAGGTAGAGCTCAGGGATTTCAGAGAATTCCCCCAAGTAATTTCTGATGCAACTGATCTGTACTGGTATTTGGAAACTACCTGTTTAGATGACTCTCTTTAAAAGAAATGATTAAATAGGAAGGCATCTAGAATGTGTATAAATCATTTAGAGCCAGCTGTCAGAATCAGAGATTTCAAAGGCAGGGTCTTTAATGATCATCTCACCTATTCCTATGTCTGCAACAGCAGTAAGTAACCCTGTTCTAGGCTAGAAGATTGGGGAAGAGCAGTGTCTTTTGATCTCCTGTATTTTGAGGCTTATGTCAACCTAAGTGTCTCCTATTAGAGTTTTAAGCCATTTCCTTTTTAGTCTGCAGGCTAAGTAGCATTTGGTAACTTTGTGGCATACATCTTATTTTATGCTAAATAATTTCATTGTTATCCTGTGGACTTAAAAAATCTCTCCAGTTTATGGGTCCCTGAATCAGACATAAGGCCTGACTGGTATAAAAGTGTTATGTAATTTTTCTATTGGTCACATTTCTTTAACCTAATATACTTACAGAAAGTAGTAAATGTAGTAATAGTGTTTGTTTTCTCTCATCACAACCCCAGGGTACCAGGTACAAGGTGAGTTGGGGATGGTGGGAGATAATGAGTTGGAATGAGTTTTCTGGGTTGCCTACTAGTAATCTGGGTGCTTGGAACTGTATCCCCTGCCATTGAGCCATGCTTAAGCCTAGAGTGGGTGTTGGCTGAATTTGAGGAAATACGCTCACAGTTACATGCCAAAGGGGTTTCTCTTCCTTGTTGCAGTGTCTGAGGATGGAGAAGGCATCATCTTGCCCTCCATCATTGCCCCTTCCTCTTTGGCCTCAGAGAAAGTGGACTTCAGTAGTTCCTCTGACTCAGAATCTGAGATGGGACCTCAGGAAGCAACACAGGCAGAATCAGAGGATGGAAAGCTGACCCTACCATTGGCTGGGATTATGCAGCATGATGCCACCAAGCTGTTGCCGAGTGTCACAGAACTTTTCCCAGAATTTCGTCCTGGGAAGGTACTTTTTTTTTTTAGATGTTTGGGGTAGGAGTTTATTAATTAATTAATTTATTTTTGCTGTGTTGGATCTTCGTTTCTGCGCGAGGGCTTTCTCTAGTCGTGGCAAGCGGGGGCCACCCTTCATCGTGGTGCGCGGGCCTCTCACTGTCGCGGCCTCTCTTGTTGCAGAGCACAGGCTCCAGACGCGCAGGCTCAGTAGTTGTGGCCCACGGGCCTAATTGCTCTGCGGCATGTGGGATCTTCCCAGACCAGGGCTCAAACTCGTGTCCCCTGCATTAGCAGGCAGATTCTCAACCACTGCGCCACCAGGGAAGCCCGGGAATGTACTTTCTATGGAGAATGTCCACATTGCAAACCACTGCCCTCTTGCAGATACTGAGTTGTGTTGTTAAGATACTGAATATGGAATGGGTAGAATCTAAAGGTTTCCTTTTTTTAAGTTTTGTGCATTGATAGTACAGTGATTTATATAGTTCTCATTAGAAATTGTCCTTTCTGTTTTAAAAGAACTAATCCAAATTATTAAGGAACACTTTACTTTCTTGGCAGATGTTATAAGTCCGAGTTCAGCATTTCTTGATCCCTCCCTCACAGTTGAGTAGAATCCCCAAGGGAGTTTCCAGACTCAGAGCTACTGGTTTTCCTATCTGACATTGAGTCTCTGACATAGAAGCATGTTTTGTGTTCTAGGTGTTACGCTTCCTACGTCTTTTTGGACCAGGGAAGAATGTCCCATCTGTTTGGCGGAGTGCTCGGAGAAAGAGGAAGAAGAAGCACCGTGAACTAATACAGGAAGAGCAGATCCAGGAGATGGAGTGCTCAGTAGAATCAGAAGTCAACCAGAAATCTTTGTGGAACTATGACTACGCTCCACCACCACCTCCAGAGCAGTGTCTCTCTGATGATGAAGTAGGCAAAGTAGAGATCTGGAATTAAGACCTAAGAGGGGAACAAATGAGTTCTCCCTAGCTTATGTCTAAATTGAAAATAATACCTTAACAGGCAGTGTCCTGTGCTGATTATTATTAAGTAATCATAATTTCAATCCCAGTGGCTGTCCCTTCCCTGTTGTAATAGAAAAGTATTGGGGGCAGGCAGATGGTGATACACTGATGAGTAGGAAAGTTGAATGATAGAGTATGCCATGATATACCTGCATTGTTTACATTCGAACTCCAGTCCTGTTCAAGATTCATTGTTATGGCTCCTCTAAGTTCCCCTCCTGCCTGTTAACTCCCTGTAGCCTTAGGGCATCTGGGATCAGGATATCTTCCTCCCCTTCTACTTTATTCTGTTACAGATCACAATGATGGCTCCTGTGGAGTCCAAGTTTTCCCAGTCAACTGGAGATACAGATAAAGTGACAGACACCAAACCAAGAGTGGCTGAGTGGCGTTATGGTCCTGCTAGACTGTGGTATGATATGCTAGGTGTTCCTGAAGATGGCAGTGGGTTTGACTATGGCTTCAAACTGAGAAAGATGGAACTTGAACCTGTGATGAAATGTAGAATGATGGAGGTAAGTAACACTGGTGTGTAAGAAAGGAATCACTGTGCCCAGAGCCCTATCAGTTTTACTTCACTTTTCAACTGGGGAGACACTGGGTAGGGTTTCCTTGGTGGGAGATTGAGGTGTCCAAGCCTTTTGTTTGGTGTGGTATATCACCCTGGCAACTTGGCCCCACTGCAAGGGTTCTGTTTGTGAGATGAGTGCTGCGCCAGACTAGGAGGGGGAGGAGGCAGATACCCCTTTGTTATCAGGTTCTTCTCTCAAGTCAGGGACCACATTTGATGTATCGGTTGTGGCATTTGGAGTGGGAACTCTGATGAGTGACCATTCAGGGATTTGTTGTTCCTCTTCTACTTGTGTAGGACTTCAGGAAACTTGAGGAAAGCAGTGGCACTGATCTTCTGGCTGATGAAAACTTCCTGATGGTGACACAGCTGCATTGGGAGGATGATATCATCTGGGATGGAGAGGATGTCAAACACAAAGGGACAAAACCACAGCGTGCAAGCTTGGCCGGCTGGCTTCCTTCCAGCATGACTAGGAATGCCATGGCTTACAATGTTCAACAAGGTGTGCATCTATGCCCACAGTGTCCAGCACAAACTGTCCTTCATCTCAGTCATCTTAAGTAGGCTTAGCTGTGATCTTGGCTGCTGAGGGACAGTGAAGTGTTTTGAATCTGAGCCCTGATTCTAGTCTTTAATGTTTTTTTTTTACACTGTTAATGAGCTAGGTTGGACTCTGATTTCTCATTAGAAAAATGTGAAAACTACTTTGAAATTAAAGATCTTTCTGGGGTGCTTCCTGGTTCTCATTAGAAAAATGTGAAAACTACTTTGAAATTAAAGATCTTTCTGGGGGGCTTCCCGGGTGGTGCAGTGGTTGAGAATCTGCCTGCCAATGCAGGGGACATGGGTTCGAGCCCTGGTCTGGGAAGATCCCACATGCCGCGGAGCAGCTAGCCCCGTGAGCCACAATTACTGAGCCTGCATGTCTGGAGCCTGTGCTCCGCAACAAGAGAGGCCGCGATAGTGAGAGGCCCGGGCACCGCGATGAGGAGCGGCGCCCACTTGCCGCAACTAGAGAAAGCCCTCGCACAGAAACGAACACCCAACACAGCCATAAATAAATAAATAAAATTAAAAAAAAAAAAGATCTTTCTGAACTGTAACAATGCTTTTTTCTTTACAGTCTACTTTTGTTTTCAAAGGCTGTTTATCTTTATCATTCTAGAATTTGCTTTTTTCCTCCTTAAATAGACGTGGACACTCAAAAAAAGGTATGCTATGCTTAATGTAGAAAACTTTGAAGGTACACTACAGTGCCAAAGATCACTGGTAATCCTACCATCTAGAGATTATCAATGTTTAATGACATGGGAAACTCATTTTAAAAGGAAAAAAAAACCCAGATATGATGTGGCATACTTGATGCCCTGTTTGCATAAGTGAAAAAGAAAAAAACACTATACAAACAGAAAGTTTACTAAAAGGGAATATACTGTGGGATTCCCAGTGGTTCCTTCTAGTTTGTAAGATCACAAACAGCTTTGCAGTTTTCTTTATACCTTTCCTGTATTTTCCAAATTTTATTGAGTTAACCTGGATTTCTTTTATAATTCAGAGGAAAACCAAAAATGTCTTTTAAATCTAAGAAATAGTTTTTTTTCTTTTTCGTTCCCATCTATCTAAACACTTTATTAGTTACATAGCAGTCATACATGGATGTTTTCATAACTTACCAATAATTACTGTATTTTAAATATAATATATTTTACTACATTTATTGTTAGCATATTTTACCATATCATTTATTACCATAATTTATTTAATCACTCCATTATTAAACACTTAGCTGTTTAAATTTTGACTATCATAAAAAAACATTGCAGTGAACATTTTTGTCTGCAACATTTTTTAAAATATACTGTATCCACTAGGTTCCTTTTCAGTAGCCACATGAGTAACTACTAGGATTTGCTCCTTTTCCCTTTGCTAGAATTGAAGGGGGCATAAATGTTTTGTTTGTTATTGTTTCCTCGTGTTTTGACTAGGTTTTGCAGCAACCCTGGATGATGACAAACCTTGGTACTCCATTTTTCCCATTGACAATGAGGAGTTAGTGTATGGACGCTGGGAGGACAATATCATTTGGGACGCCCAGGCCATGCCCCGGCTCTTGGAGCCTCCTGTTTTGACACTTGATCCCAATGATGAGAACCTCATTTTGGGTATGGTACTGGCTGGGTCAGTGTTTATCCTGCATAATTGACAGCCTGCTCTGCTAATGTCAGGGGCAAGAGCAAATCGGAAGGGTTGGGAAGGTCAAGACTAGAAGCTTCTTGATAGCAGTTTGAGACAGCAAAGTTGTGGCTGTCAGTTTCTAGTATTTGTGTATTGTTCAGGGGCAACTCATAAGGTAGGAATGTTGGAAAGTAGTACCTTGGAGATGTCAGGAGTGTAGTTCGGTTGGAGTTGATTATGGACTGGAAGTGGTCTGGAGAAGGATGAGAAATCTGGTTAGGAATTGCAAAGGTGTCATTAGGAAAGGTGAATCTTCAAGGATAACTCCACGGTGATTTTTGTTTCCTTAGAAATTCCAGATGAAAAGGAAGAGGCTACTTCTAACTCCCCCTCCAAGGAGAGTAAGAAGGAATCATCTCTGAAGAAGAGTCGAATTCTGTTAGGGAAAACAGGAGTCATCAAGGAGGAACCACAGCAGGTCTGTGAAGGGAAAAGGGGTTTGGTGTTTAGAAGAACGAAGAAAGGTAATGGAGAAGGATAGTCTGACTAAGGTTTGATCTATCATTAGAACATGTCTCAGCCAGAAGTGAAAGATCCATGGAATCTCTCCAATGATGAATATTACTACCCTAAGCAACAGGGTCTTCGAGGCACCTTTGGAGGAAATATTATCCAGGTAAAAGTAGCATTTTTTTCTGTGGTGAATGGGAACCACTGCTTTCTTCTGATGGAGGATATGGGTAAATCTTGCCTAGGCTGGAGTTTAATTTGAACCCTTATATTTCTGTCTTAGCACTCAATTCCTGCTGTGGAATTACGGCAGCCCTTCTTTCCCACCCACATGGGGCCCATTAAACTACGGCAGTTCCATCGCCCACCTCTGAAGAAGTACTCTTTTGGGGCACTATCTCAGCCAGGTCCCCACTCAGTCCAGCCCTTGCTAAAGCACATCAAAAAGAAGGCTAAGGTATGATTGAATCTTGGTTAGAAAAAAAACAGCTATAAAAGACATTGGAGGGGCTTCCCTTGTGGCGCAGTGGTTGAGAGTCTGCCTGCCGATGCAGGGGACACGGGTTCGTGCCCCGGTCTGGGAAGATCCCACATGCCGCGGAGCGGCTGGGCCTGTGAGCCATGACCACTGAGCCTGCGCGTGCGGAGCCTGTGCTCCGCGGAGAGGCCACAACAGTGAGAAGCCCGCATACCGCAAAAAAAAAAAGACATTGGAGTACAAACGGGGGAGATGGACTGGATATTAGATGATACTAGGAAATTATTTATTTTTTTAGATGTGATAGAATGTTATTGTGGTTATTTAGGAGAATGTCCTTATTCTTGGGATATGCATGTGAAAATGCAGTAAAGTGCCATGATAACTGCAACTTTGAAAAATGGTTCAGCAAAATCTATTGAGAGATAGTTACAGATAAAACAAATATGGCAAAATATAAAGTTACATCTAAGCGGTGGGATAATAGGTGTTCATAGTTTTGACTTTATGTTTGAAAATTTTTGCAATGAAATTGGAAAAAAAAGGCAAGTAAAAGTTTTTGATGTCTCAATGAATAACATCACTCTGTAATTATTGTCCTGTCAGTAGCTGTACTGTATTGTCTGTTCTCGGCAGATGAGAGAACAAGAGAGGCAAGCTTCAGGTGGTGGAGAGATGTTTTTCATGCGCACACCTCAGGACCTCACAGGCAAAGATGGAGATCTTATTCTTGCAGAATATAGTGAGGAAAATGGACCATTAATGATGCAGGTTGGCATGGCAACCAAGATTAAAAACTACTATAAGCGGGTGAGTTTGCTCAGAAAATCTTTGTTGGTAGCATAGCTGTAGTTAAATATCAGTGATCATATGTGAACGTGTATTTTGTTATTTTATACTAGAAATTTATTGGGAGAAAGGAATGATATCCATTTTGCAGGTAGTACTATTAGAAGAATGCTATGCTCATGGAATATTTTGTGTAGGCTTATTGATTATATTCTGGGATAGTAACTGGGTCTGCTGCATTCCTTATAGAAACCCGGAAAAGATCCTGGAGCCCCAGATTGTAAATATGGAGAAACTGTTTACTGCCATACATCTCCTTTTCTAGGCTCACTCCATCCTGGACAGTTACTGCAGGTAAGGAATTATTTCCTGTTGTAACTCTTCCCTAAGGAAATTGATAGATGAGGAGCTAGTCAGCCCAGAAAGGACCAATTCTAGTTGATTGAGATACTATTTATACATCAAGTATGGGAAAGAGCAATATAAACTAAAAATGATTATAATCCAAAATTTTTTGCATCTTTTTATTGAAACTGGCTCCTTATTATGTTATTCAGTAAGTTAAATTTGAAATAGTTTTTTGAAAATACATAGTGGTAAGAAGTCCAGAAACATCTGGGTGGCATAGGGAAGTCAACCTGGGATTAATAATTTACTATAGGGACTTCCCTGGTGGTCCAGTGGTTAAGACTTCACCTTCCAATGCAGGGGGTGCAGGTTCAATCCCTGGTTGGGGAGCTAAGATCCCACATGCCTCGGGGCCAAAAAACCAAAACATAAAACAGAAGCAATATTGTAACAAATTCAATAAAGGCTTTAAAAATGGTCCACATTAAAAAAAATCTTTAAAAAATTTACTATAGTTAATTTATGAATGTTTAATTTGTATGTGTAAGATGGGTATGTTTTAATTATATTAGTCGTGGTCATTTTGAGTATTGAACCACCCTGAACTGTGCTACTTACAGTCCCCAGCTGTAGTGAAATGGTTTTTTCCCCTCTTTGTTCTGATGGGTATAGAGATGCCCTCTGGTAACCTAGCTTTTACATATTTTGTTAAGGGAACGTCCAGAGGTCCACAAATGATGTGAGGAAATCTTTAGCACTCTTCTACCTTGTTTCCCCCCCACTCCCGCCCCACTTCATTTCTCTTGGCAATCTTAACCATTTTACCTGCTCTTGTACCTACTTTATTCCATTGCTTCTATTGCTTATTCTCTTAAAGCATCTACCAAGCACACTGTTTTTTTATCCTTTACATCTGTAATCCATTTCCCACCAGATTTTGAGTATCACCTTCATATTGTTCCTGGAGTTCCTATCCCTGTAACTTTCTATTGAGATTTTCTACCAGTCCATCCCCTTCTTTTGTGGCTACTTTTGTAGTCTCTCAGAGAGATCCTTTTTTACCTTCCCCTGTAACTCTTTTTCACATTTAGAATTTTCTTTCCACACCTATCGAAGATCCTCCCTCTTTCTACTTTTCTGATTTTTTTGAGAAGTCTTTCCTTAGAATCACAGGTTCTCGTGATAGTTGATCCTCATCTGGCTGCTACTTAAACAAGCTCAAATGTTTCTGTCCTGCATGTTTAGTCTGTCTTTTCTAGCACACTTTCTAATTCATTAGTTGTTTTTGTTGTTTTATTTTTTTATTAATTTACTTAACAAATGTTTTGATCTCACATATTATGTCAAGGGCTATGCTAGGTCTAGGGTAATAGTATGGTACTTGTTAGTTTATAAAGTGATTTTCATATGTAATCTTTATAGCAATCGTGTGAGGTATAGGTGTTACAAATATCTCCATTTTGTAGATGAGGAAAATTAAGCTCATAGATATTAAGTAATTTATCTGACATCGTACAGTGAGTAGCAGAGCCAGTGTCATCTGAATCCAAATCCTGTAGTTTCCCTACTACTGACTCTTAAAGGTAGCCAGTGGGTAAAAAATTATCTGTCTAATCTCATTTGATATTCCATGTTATAATTTGTTTACGTTATTCGATAGACCTTAGATGGCATAATGGGGATAGAGAGCAAACAAGCTTGATTTTCCTTTCTCATTAGTTTACTAAATTTCCAGGGTTTTTCTGTATATAACTTTTGTGTTTTTATTTTTGTTAGGCATTTGAGAACAATCTTTTTCGTGCTCCAATTTATCTTCATAAGATGCCAGAAACTGACTTCCTTATCATTCGCACAAGACAAGGTTACTATATTCGGGAATTAGTGGATATTTTTGTGGTTGGACAGCAGTGCCCCTTGTCTGAAGTTCCTGGGCCCAACTCCAAAAGGGCCAATACACATATTCGAGACTTTCTCCAGGTAAGGATGAGAGGATAGGGAGGGGGTCTGGGTGTACATAAAAGGATATGTGGATTTGGGGGCATACCAGGAAAGATCAAAACACATAGGGGATAACAGGGGAAGGGGCCCTGGGGAGGACTTTTATCCTTACTTTGCCAAATAAAAAAAATTCGGTTTGTTGGGCAGGTTTTTATTTACCGCCTGTTCTGGAAGAGTAAAGATCGGCCACGGCGGATCCGAATGGAAGATATAAAAAAAGCCTTTCCTTCCCATTCAGAAAGCAGCATCCGGAAGAGGCTAAAGCTCTGCGCTGACTTCAAACGCACAGGTCATCAGTTGTGACTGATTATATGTCCTCTCTGCCTCTCTCCAAGAAAGGAATTAGGGCTTCCAGTTAAAAGGATAAACATACAGTTAATAAAGTAGAAAAAAAAATAAAGTCATCAAAAGGAGGTAGCCAATCTTCTAATTATGGAGGCTCTGATTACTATTTAATTTTTTTTTTTTTTTTTTGCTATTTAATCTTGCCTGTCAGGAAATTCAGTGTGATTGTTGGATGTCTTACATGAGATGTAGGAAACCTAGCAGCAGGGCTTTTCTTTGCCGGACAGTCAGGCTAACTGTGGCTAGGCCTGATACCTTCTAGGACATTGCCTAGTTCAGTCTTGTTTTGCTATCCCTGTTGCTGTCAATGAAAGGGCCTTTGGAATTCAGAATGGTCTCATTTTCTCTATCTTTTCTAGGCATGGACTCAAACTGGTGGGTGCTGAAGTCTGATTTTCGTTTGCCGACTGAGGAGGAGATCAGGGCTATGGTGTCTCCAGAGCAGTGCTGCGCTTATTATAGCATGATAGCGGCAGAGCAGCGGCTGAAGGTGAATACCTTCCTCTTAGGCACTACTTATGCCTATGGGTTTTTTTCAGAGAGATGAGGATGAAGACTTTTCTCACTGGCTTACGAATGATGGTTACTAGATTATTACCAACTGTTTATAAAGTCAAACTGTATGATGTACTCTGTGTACATCAGTTCTGGGGTAAACTGCACTGTAGTTAAATACCAGTGGGAAGGCTTAGTGAGGGACTTAGGCCATATTGTTTTGCTTTGAAAATGGTCGCTCATTCATTTGGGTGGTGGTTTTAATCTCTGTTCTTTGTAAGACAGGTGTGTTAGCAGGGAAAGTACTTCTTAGTTGTTTTCCATAGCCTTCCAGGTGGGCAGAGATGATGATGGTGCTGGACATGTGGTTTAGAGAAGCATAATGTCCTTATCAGGCCAAAATAGGAAAGATCTAGCTGGGGTGAGATAGCACAACTCTGTCCCACTGAGTTAATGAGCATCTCTATTCCGCTTCCTTATGGGCCTTATCTATCCACATGTATTAGCCTAAGGATGTAGAATGGTGATAGGTACGCCTAAGACTTTACAGAATCCATTCTGTATGCAAAATGGGCTTTGGTGTTCTGTACTTGGTATTCAGTGAAACTTGTGCTTTGTCTTACGCATGGATGTGTCCTTTCCCAGGATGCTGGCTATGGTGAGAAGTCCTTTTTTGCTCCAGAAGAGGAAAATGAGGAAGATTTCCAGATGAAGATTGATGATGAGGTACGGCTTTAATCTTTATTAGTACATCCCATTTATCCTTTTTTTAAAAAAAACAGCTTTATTGAGACGATCGACATACAATAAACGGCACATATCTAAAGTGTGCTATTTGGTACGTTTTGTTGTATGTTTATACCTGTGAAATTGTCGTGACAAGATAATGAGTGTATCTGTCACCCCCACAAGTTTCTTCGTGCCTCTTTGAAATCCCTTTCCACTCTCCTCCCTTCTCTCTACCCTCCCTGTCCCTTGACAACCACTGATGTGCTTCCTGTCACTATAGATGAGTTTGCACTTTTTAGAATTTTAGATAAATGGAATCATACAGTTAGATGTACTCTTTTTTTTTAATTGTGGTAAAATACATGTAACACAAAATTTACCATCTTAACCTTTAAGTGTGCATTCAGTAGTGTTAAGTACATTCACATTGTTATACAACCAATCTCCAGAACTCTTTTCATCTCGCAAAACTGAAACTCTATTACCCATTAAACAGTAATTCCCCGTTTTTCCCTACCCCAGCCCCTGGCAACCACCATTTTACTTTCTGTCCCTATGAATTCCCTATGAATTTTACTACTTTAGGTACTTCACCTAAGTGAATCATACAGTATTTGTTTTTATATCACTGATTTATTTCATCTGGGATGATATTCTTACGGTTCATTCAGGTTGTAGCATGTGTCAGAATTTCCTTCCTTTTTTTTTTTTTTAGAGAGTTTTTGTTTTGTTTTTTATTATCTTTGGCTGTGTTGGGTCTTTGTTGCCGCACGCGGGCTTTCTCTAGTTGTGGCGAGCGGGGGCTACTCTTCGTTGCGGAGCGCGGGCTTCTCATTGCGGTGGCTTCTCTTGTGGCTCTAGGCACGCAGGCTTCAGTAGTTGTGGCGCATGGGCTCTAGAGCGCAGGCTCAGTAGTTGTGGCGCACGGGCTTAGTTGCTCCACGGCATGTGGGATCTTCCCGGACCAGGGCTCGAACCCATGTCCCCTGCATTGGCAGGCAGATTCTTAACCACTGCACCACCAGGGAAGCCCTTCCTTCCTTTTTAAGGCTGAATAATATTCTGTGATATATATGCACACACACACGTATATCATGGAGTATTATTTTGGTTATCCATTCATCCATTTATGGACATTTGCATTGTTTCCACCTCTTGGCTGTAGTGAATAGTGCTGCTATGAATATGGGTGTGCAGCTATCTCTTCAAGACCTTACTTCCAATTCTTTTCCATATATACCCAGAAATGGAATTACTGGATCATACGGTAATTCTATTTTTATCAGTAGTTTTTTGAGGAACCTCCATAATGTTTTTCAAAGCATCTGCACTGTTTTACATTCCTCTCAATGGTGTATAAGAGTTCCAGCATCCCCACACTTTTGTCAGCATTTGTTATTTATTGTTTTTTTGATAAATAGCTATCTCAATGGATGTGAGGTGGTATCTTAGTGTGGTTTTGATTTGCATTTCCCTGATGATTAGTGTCTTTACATGTGCTTGTTGGCCGTTTGTATGCCTTATTTTGAGAAATGTCTGTTCAAGCCCTTTGCCCATTTTTGAATTGTGTTGTTTGCTTTTTGTGGTTGAGTTGCAGGAGTTTATATATTCTGGGTGTTAACCTCTTTTCAGATATATGTTATGCAAATATTTTCTCCCATTCCATAGGTTGCCTTTCACTCGGTTGTGTCCTTTGTTGCTGAGAAATTTTAAATTTTGATGTAGTCCAGTTTACCTAATTTTACTTTTGTCGCTTGTGCTTTTGGTTCCATATCCAGGAGATCATTGCCAAATCCAGTGTCGGGAAGCTTTTCCCCTATTTTTTCTTCTAAGAGTTTTACATCGTTAGTTCTTACATTTTGGTGTTTGTCCCATTTTGAGTTAATTTTTGTATATGGTGTAAAGTAAAGGTCCACCTTTGTTATTTTGTACGTGGGTATTCTATTTTCCCAGCACCATTTGTTGAAAGTATAAATTTTTTCTTGTCTGTGTTCTTCACTCTAATTATGTTGAGATTCATCCAGGTGGTTGTGTGTATTAATAGTTTGTTCCTTTTATTGCTGTGTAGTATACTACAGTATGGATGTACCACAGTTTGTTTAATCACCTGTCAAAGGGCATTTTGGTTGTTCCCAGTTTTTGGCTATTATGAATAAAGGTGCTTTAAATATCCATGTATAAATCTTTATATGGACATACATTTTGTGGGGTGGGTAAATACCTAGAAGTGAAATTGCTGGGTTGTATGGTAACTCTGTTTTACCTTTGGAGGAACTGCCAGACTTTTCCACAGTGGCTGCACCATCTACATTCCTACTAGCAGTGTATGAGGGTTCCAGTTTTCCAACATCCTTATCAACACTTGTTATTTTCTATTTATTATTATTACTATTATTATTATTGCCCGCCTATAGTGGGTGTGAAGTGGTCTGTCATTGCAGTTTTAATTTGCATTTCCCTGATAGCTAAAGATGTTGAGCATCTTTCTATGTGCTTATTTATCATCCAGTTATCTTCTTTGGTTGAGGGTCTGTATCTCTTTTGCCCATTTTTATTTTTAATTCGTTGTTTGTTTTCTTCTAAAGTTTTGAGAGTTCTTTATGTATTCTAGGTCCGAGTTCCTTATCCAGGTATGTGATTTACAAAGATTTTTCTCCCAATCTGAGGCTTGTGTTTTAATTGTCTTAGCAGTGTCTTATGAAGAGCTGAAGTCTAACTTGTAAATCTTCTCCTTTGTTGCTTGTGGTTTTGGTGTTATATGTAAGATATTTTAATCTAACTCAGGGTTGCAAAGTTTTTTTCTTATATTTTCTTCTAAAGGTTTTATTGTTTTAGATCTTATGGTTAGATCCATTTTGAGTTAATTTTTGTTTAGGGTGCAAGGTGTAGATTAAGGTTCTTTTTTTTGTGTGTGTGGTACACGGGCCTCTCACTGTTGTGGCCTCTCCCATTGCGGAGCACAGGCTCCGGGCGCGCAGGCCCAGAGGCCATGGCTCACGGGCCTAGCCGCCCCGCGGCATGTGGGATCTTCCCGGACCGGGGCACGAACCAGTGTCCCCTGCATCGGCAGGCAGACTCTCAACCACTGCGCCAGCAGGGAAGCCCTAAGGTTCATTTTTTTGCATATGGACGTCCAGTTATTCTAGTACCATTTGTCAAAAAATTAAATGATCTTTTAAAACAAAAATTTGGTCATATCACTCTCTTGCCCAAAGACTTCCTTTGGGTCCTCATTTCTTGTAGGAAGAAATCCTTAACATGATTCATAAGGCTCTGCATGATTTTGGTCTTGTATTGTAATACAACTATCACCTCCTCTCATCTGTCACTGCCCATCTTATACTGTAAGCTCCAAACATACTGAAGTTCATTCAGTTCCCTTAATTTCTTTCTGCTCTCTTCTGGGATTTTGCAACTGCTATTCCTTCTGCCTAGAATGTTTTCTCTCCACTCCTCTGTCATCTGACCTTCATCTACAAGTTATATTCTCCTGGAAGCTTTCCCCAACTCTTGCCCTCACTCCCACCCTTCATTCAGATTGGATCACCATCCTTTCCTTCTTTGTGTACATACAGCACTTTTTACTTTGCTATCATGGCACTGATGATGCAGTATTGAATTTGTTGGTTTATTTGTCTCTCTCTCACTAATATGAGGTCCTTGAGAAAGTAGTGCTTGACATGTGGTAGATATTCCATAAATATTTGTTAAATGAGTGAATGATTGTCAGTGAGGTCAGGCAGAGTGACTAAAGAAGCATTGTTGTACTATTCTTTTGAGGTTGGAGTTAACAATGAGTGGATGTCTTAAGAATTTCCAAAATTAAAGATTCTGTTGAATGGCCTTCAAGATTGAATCTCGAGTAGAGAATTGGCCTCATTCTAGCTAATAATTTATACTCTTGACTGGTCTGTTTGGACAAGCACATTCCCCTTGTCTTAACTGCCTGATTATTTAATGGGGTCGATGAACACTATTCAGGGTCCCAGGAGAGGACAGGCCTTTTTGACCAAACCAGTGGCAGAGGTAGAATACACTTTAATTTATTGCTACTGGGATTGGGGCCAGTGCTTTTGTAAAGCATGCTTATCATCTAATTGTGAGAGTCATTCTCAAGAAGGCGTTTGAGCAATCGGACAGTCAAATGTGGTCATCAATCTAACTTAGCTCTTTGAGCATCGTGAGAGTGGGGGCAACACTGTCTTTGAGAACTCTCAGTCAAACCCAAGGGATATGGGGCTGAAGGTACCACTTTTCCACATATTCCTACTTACACTGACTGAGGTCTTGGCCTCTATTTATTATCATGATTTAAGTACCATAGGAAAGAACAGCAGGCTGAGTACTGGGCAGCTTTATGTAACTATTGATCTCTGTAGGCAGTTTAAGAAAGCATCAAATTGTACATTATTGTAATTATCCCCACCTTCTAAGTATGGCTAGACATAGAGCAAATGTTTCCCACCACCCTTTGAATATTTTTCTCTACCTCAGGTTCGCACTGCTCCTTGGAACACCACAAGGGCCTTCATTGCTGCCATGAAGGGCAAGTGTCTCCTGGAGGTGACGGGGGTGGCAGATCCCACAGGGTGTGGTGAAGGATTCTCCTATGTGAAGATTCCAAACAAACCAACACAGCAGAAGGTGAGACTGTCTGAATTTCTAGAGGTTAAAAATCAAGGGAGGAAGAAATAGAGGTTAAGGAATGCAGATGAATGGGTGGGGATCTGGAAAGCCATTAAAATGTTGACAGGATGACTTAAATGCCTACTATAAAGAATTCAACTTACTAGTGTTCTCTCTTGTTTTGTTTCTGAGGTAGGATGATAAGGAGCCTCAGCCAGTGAAGAAGACAGTGACAGGAACAGATGCAGACCTCCGTCGCCTTTCACTGAAAAATGCCAAGCAACTTCTACGTAAATTTGGCGTGCCTGAGGAAGAGGTGGGTGTGGAAGAGGAAGACTTACAGGCTCCTAGGGGCTTTGTATAGAGAGGGAAAAGCTTGGAGGCGGATGTTAGGAACTAATCTGGAGAATTTTGTAGGGTAGGTTGTGGTAAACTGGATCTTAGATAGTTTTTCAGGAGTTAGCTTTCCCAAAGCTTTCTGTTTAACCTGCTTTGGGTGATTTCATTGTTGTTGTTGTTTTTTATTTTATTTTTTATTTTTGGTCTAACTCTAACCATGTATCCTGGTTTGTCCTTTGAAATCCCTGAATGATTTGTGTGTGTGTGTGTCTCTTATAGATAAAAAAGTTATCCCGCTGGGAAGTGATCGATGTAGTACGCACAATGTCAACAGAACAGGCCCGCTCTGGAGAGGGGCCCATGAGTAAATTTGCCCGTGGATCAAGGTTTTCTGTGGCTGAGCATCAAGAGCGTTACAAAGAGGAATGTCAGCGCATCTTTGACCTGCAGAACAAGTGTGTTGTTTTAGTGCTGTAGAAAATCCAGGCTGGAAAGCTGGGGGTCCCAGACATTATTTTATAGTGAAGAGAAGGTCACCTAATAAAGTGACTGGTGGTCAGGTATCTGAGATTTCAGGGTGGTGTCTATTCATAATACTGCTAGAGGACCTACTCCCTTCAAAGCAGCTTGGCAAAGGTTTTGAATGGCAAGAAGTGCTAGGTTCCATGGCAACTTTTGTGGCCTACTTGGGCCTGGCAGCCATTATAGTGGTGATAGGCAACAGTAGGCTTAGTGGTTAGAGGATGGTTATGCCCTATTAAAAATGACCAGTGTACTGATTTGTTTCTCAGGCTTTTTCCAGGAATTGGGAAAGAGTTGTAGTACTATTTCATATTTTGAACTTGCCTTGTGACTAAATTTCTGGGAAAACTTTGTAGAGCTTCTCTGTTCAGGGTCCCATGTCTTAGTGGATTTTGAATATTTCTTTTTTAAGGTTGATTTCTCAATTTCCTACTTTTGCCTAAACTAAAACTGTATTTCTTCAGTTGTTTCTACACGTTTATGATTCCCTCTTCTTAACGTTTTTTCTTTTTAGGGTTTTGTCATCAACTGAAATCTTATCAACTGACACAGATAGCAGCTCAGCTGAAGACAGTGACTTTGAGGAGATGGGAAAGAACATCGAGAACATGTTGCAGAATAAGAAAACAAGCTCTCAGCTGTCACGTGAGCGGGAGGAGCAGGAGCGGAAGGAACTGCAGCGGATGCTACTGGGTGAGGGTAGTGACTTCACAGACAGATAAGAAAAAGAAAGATCAAGAAAGTGTAAATGGGCTTCCCTGGTGGCGCAGTGGTTGAGAGTCTGCCTGCCGATGCAGGGGACACGGGTTCGTGCCCTGGCCCGAGAAGATCCCACATGCCGCGGAGCGGCTGGGCCCGTGAGCCATGGCCGCTGAGCCTGCGCGTGCGGAGCCTGTGCTCCGCAACGGGAGAGGCCACAACAGTGAGAGGCCTGCGTACTGCAAAAAAAAAAAAAAAAAAAAAAAAAAAGAAAAAGTAAATAACCACGCTAATAACTGAGGTAAAGCTGGAGGCAGAAGAAGTAGGGGATGAGTGTAGAAAAGCCTGTTGATGAGGTAGAGAGATTCTGCAAACTGGACTCTAGGTTTGTCTGTGGGGCACAAATTGAAGAGATGTTGCCAGTCCACTACTGCCTCTGTCTGTATTTGGCCTGGCCAAGCCAGGGCTATCAGTGCTATACATCAATTGAGTTTTCTGTGCATTCATCCTAGAGGGTAAGAGTTTTTAATACAGAATCTGTGGATGAATTGGGGGGTTGTTAATGAACCCTCTGAAATCACATGTACAATTCTGTGCAAATGTGCCTTTTCTAAGAAAATCCATGGCTTTCAGAAGATTCTTAAAGGAGTCATAGACCCTAAAAAGTTTAAAATCACCAACCCAAAATTGCATAAGTTGACGGTGAGGATGAGAAAGGCCTAAACTAGTTTGGGATTTGGTCACTGGGAATGAAAAGAGAAAAATCAAAGGGACCTTAAGATTTCACTCTTGCTTGCTAGAAAGATGGTGGTACCATTGATTAAAGTAGTAAATTTCAGAAAAAGAAGCAGGTTTAAGAAGGAAAGGTGTAATACGTGGTGTTTGAGGTCCCCATGATACTCCCAGTATAGATGTCAAGTAGGCAATTGAAAACTTGGGTGTAGATACTGAGAGAGAGGATAAAGGCTGAAGATGAAGGTTTAAATGACTATTTTCACTCACAGTAGTCTTTCCTTTGTTTCCTCTCTCTAAAAGCTTTGTGTAATTCTGTTGTTCTGGCTACTTTGTAAAGATGTGATAAAGCCTTTCCTCGAGTGTGGTCCTGGACCAGCAGTATCTACATCACATGGGAGCTTGTTAGAAATGCAGCATCTCAGGTCTCACCCCAAACCTACTGAATTAGAATCTGTATTTTAACAAGATCCTCAGATGATTCCTATTCGTTCATATTAATAGTCTGAGAAGCATACTCTAGACCTTGAGACTCTGGATTTTTTTCTGTGGTGCCATCTTTTTCCCCTGGGTGCTTGGGTGCTTTTCTATAATGTGACCATCAACTGCTTCCTGCTTGGACTTTCTTCTTGTGCTTTTGTTCAGAGGAATCAGAATACAGCTACTGTTCTTCTGTCCCCTATATAACAAACGTGTTTCTTTGAGATCCTTTCAGAACTTTTTGTACTTACAAAAATGAGAACTTGACAATGGTAAAATGAAGTCAGGAAAGGACAACTCAGTGTATCCTTGGGGCTGGTGGTGACTGATGCTTTCTGTAGAAACATAGTTCTGTGGCATGTTGAGCTTCAGGGTCTCCACTCAACCCCAAGAAAATGGCCATTTGGGTGGTAGGGGGAATTTGTGGAAACCTTTTTCTGCCTTGCAGCAGCAGGCTCAGCAGCATCAGGAAACAATCACAGAGATGATGACACAGCTTCTGTGACTAGCCTAAACTCTTCTGCCACTGGCCGTTGTCTCAAGATTGGTCGCACATTTCGCGATGAAGAGGGGAAAGAATATGTTCGCTGTGAGACCGTCCGAAAGCCAGCTGTCATTGATGCCTATGTGCGTATACGGACCACAAAAGATGAGGAATTCATGTGAGTTTGACTCCCTCCCCACTTTCCAGTGCGATAAGGAGAATGATAATGATGGGGAAGGGAGTGAGGGTGGATGCTTGAGTTTTTTATGTTTTTTATTCTTAAATTTTTAAAGATTTTTTATTTTTTGAATATTCTTTATTTACACACACACACACACACACACACACACACACACTGTATTTTATTTTTACAAGAGATAAATAAACTGACACCAAGCATTGTAAATGGATGACCACAACAAAAGCAACAATGATTGCAATTACCGAACACGAAACACACTCATACTATGTCATAGTATTGACATTCAGTCCAGTAATCCTCCACTGTAACAGCTCCTTTACTTTGCAGTGAAAATTGATTTGTATATTTTTTTGCCTCTCAGTCCTTGTGGGATTTTTTTTGGGGGGGGGGGTGTGTGGATTTTTTTTTTATTCAAATAAAGTCACAAAAATTATAATCATCCTCATCAGTTCACTCAGTCCCATGTAATTAATTTTTTTCATCTTGATTTTTTTTCAATATTTATTTGTTTGCTTATTTATTTATGGCTGCATTGGGTTTTTGTTGCTGCACGCAGGCTTTCTCTAGTTGCCGCGAGCGGGGGCTACTCTTCATCGCGGTGCATGGGCTTCTCATTGTTGTGGCTTCTCTTGTTGCGGAGCACGGGCTCTAGGCGCGCGGGCTTCAGTAGTTGTAGCACGTGGGCTCAGTAGTTGTGGCTCGTGGGCTCTAGAACTCAGGCTCAGTAGTTGTGGCACACAGGCTTAGTTGCTCCGTGGCATGTGGGATCTTCCCAGGCCAGGGCTTGAACCCATGTCCCTTGCATTGGCAGGCAGATTCTTAACCACTGCGCCACCAGGGAAGCCCCATCTTGATCTTTTGGTAGCACTTTTATGAATTCATCAGTTTTCCATTAGAGTTCTGAAAATGCTTATTCATTCAGTTCAGCAGTATAGTCAGTTACCAGAAACCTGTACTTGTCAGAGTCTTTTCCATGAATTCCTTGAAGATGAAAAACTTTTATAGGAACATTTTTGCAAAAGCATCAGAGTACGTCCAGAACTGTCTGTAAATGACAAAAGACTTAAAAATGACCACGGTTAAAGATTTGATGGAAGTTCATAATAACGCAATTGACAAGGAAATTTCGTTGTTTCTGAGATACACATTTTAAAATAATAACTAGAACTATGACTTATAACATTATACCGGAACATATAAGATTTTTAGAAATTTCATGTAATGTCTGAAACATTTATATTAACGTATGTCCATACAAATAACCCAAAGAAAGTTTAGTATTAGTTGTTTTTTTGGTTAATTTGTTTGTCTGTGTCTTAACTTCTGCCCTGCAAACCGGTTCATCTGTACCATTTTTCTAGGTTCCACATACATGTGTTAATATACGATATTTGTCTTTCTCACTTACTTCACTCTGTATGACAGTCTCTAGATCCATCCACGTCTCAACAAATGACTCAATTTCGTTCCTTTTTATGGCTGAGTAACATTCCATTGTATATATGTAACAAAACTTCTTTATCCATTCGTCTGTCGATGGGCATTTAGGTTGCTTCCATGACCTGGCTATTGTAAATAGTGCTGCAATGAACATTGGGGTGCATGTGTCTTTTTGAATTATGGTTTTCTCTGGGTATATTCCCAGTAGTGGGATTGCTAGATCATATGGTAATTCTAGTTTTCGTTTTTTAAGGAACCTCCATACTGTTCTCCATAGTGGCTGTATCAATTTACATTCCCACCAACAGTGCAAGAGGGTTCCCTTTTCTCCACACCCTCTCCAGCATTTGTTGTTTGTAGATTTTCTGATGATGCCCATTGTAACTGGTGTGAGGTGATACCTCGTTGTAGTTTTGATTTGCATTTCTCTAATAACTAGCGATGTTGAGCAGCTTTTCATGTGCTTCTTGGCCCTCTGTATGTCTTCTTTGGAGAAATGTCTATTTAGGTCTTCTGCCCACTTTGGGATTGGGTTGTTTGTTTCTTTAATATTGAGCTGCATGAGCTGTTTATATATTTTGGAGATTAATCCTTTGCCTGTTGATTCATTTGCAAATATTTTCTCCCATTCTGAGGGTTGTCTTTTTGTCTTGTTTATGGTTTCCTTTGCTGTGCAAAAGCTTGGAAGTTTCTTTAGGTCCTATTTGTTTATTTTTGTTTTTATTTCCATTAGGAGGTGGATGAAAAAAGATCTTTCTGTGATTTATGTCAAAGAGTGTTTCTTCCCATGTTTTCCTCTAAGGGATTTATAGTGTCTGGTCTTAGATTTAGGTCTCGAATCCATTTGGAGTTTATTTTTGTGTATGGTGTTAGGGAGTGTTCTAATTTCATTCTTTTACATGTAGTTGTCCAGTTTTCCCGGCACCACTTATTGAAGAGACTGTCTTTTCTCCATTGTATATCTTTGCCTCCTTTGTCATAGATGAGTTGACCATAGGTGCGTGGGTTTATCTCTGGGCTTTCTGTCTTGTTCCGTTGATCTTTGTTTCTGTTTTTGTGCCAGTACCATATTGTCTTGATTACTGTAGCTTTGTAGTATAGTCTGAAGTCAGGATGTCTGATTCCTCCAGCTCTGTTTTTTTCCCTCAAGATTGCTTTGGCTATTCGGTGTCTTTTGTATCTCCATACAAATTTTAAGATGATTTGTTCTAGTTCCGTAAAAAATGCCATTGGTAATTTGATAGGGATTGCATTGAATCTGTAGGTTGCTTTGGGTAGTATAGTCATTTTCACAATATTGATTCTGCCAACCCAAGAACATGGTATATCTCTCCATCTGTTGGTATCATCTTTAATTTCTTTCATCAGTGTCTTATAGTTTTCTGCATACAGGTCTTTTGTCTCCCTAGGTAGGTTTATTCCTAGGTATTTTATTCTTTTTGTTGCAGTGGTAAATGGGAGTGTTTCCATAATTTCTCTTTCAGATTTTTCATCATTAGTGTATAGGAATGCAAAAGATTTCTGTGCATTAATTTTGTATCCTGCAACTTTACCAGATTCGTTGATTAGCTCTAGTAGTTTTCTGGTGGCATCTTTAGGATTCTTGTATATGTATAGTATCATGTATAGTATAGTATCATGTATAGTAGGTATAGTATCATGTCATCTGCAAACAGTGACAGTTTTACTTCTTCTTTTCCAGTTTGTATTCCTTTTATTTCTTTTTCTTCTGTGATTGCCATAGCTAGGACTTCCAAAACTATGTTGAATAATAGTGGTGAGAGTGGGCATGCTTGTCTCGTTCCTGATCTTACAGGAAATGCTTTCAGTTTTTCACCACTGAGAATGTTTGCTGTGGGTTTGTCGTATGTGGGCTTTATTATGTCAAGGTAGGTTCCCTCTATGCCCACTTTCTGGAGAGTTTTTATCATAAATGGGTGTTGACTTTTGTCAAAAGCTTTTTCTGCATCTATTGAGATGATCATATGGTTTTTATTCTTCAGTTTGTTAATACGATGTATCACATTGATTGAAGAATCCTTGCATCCCTGGGATAAATCCCACTTGATCATGGTGTATGATCCTTTTAATGTCTTGTTGGATTCTGTTTGCTAGTCTTTTGTTGAGGATTTTTGCATCTATATTCATCAGCGATATTGGTCTGTAATTTTCTTTTTTTGTAGTATCTTTGTCTGGTTTTGGTATCAGGTTGATGGTGACCTCATAGAATGAGTTTGGGAGTGTTCCTTCCTCTGCAATTTTTTGGAAGAGTTTGAGAAGGATAGGTGTTAGCTCTTCTCTAAATGTTTGATAGAAGTCACCTGTGAAGCCATCTGGTCCTGGACTTTTGTTTCTTGGAAGATTTTTTTTTTTTTTTTTTTTTTTTCTTTGCGGTATGCGGGCCTCTCACTGTTGTGGCCTCTCCCGTTGCGGAGCACAGGCTCCCGACACGCAGGCCCAGCGGCCATGGCTCACGGGCCCAGCCGCTCCGCGGCATATGGGATCCTCCCAGACCGGGGCACGAACCTGTATCCCCTGCATCGGCAGGCGGACTCTCAACCACTGCGCCACCAGGGAGGCCCTCTTGGAAGATTTTTAATCACAGTTTCAATTGCATTACTTGTGATTGGTCTGTTCATATTTTCTATTTCTTCCTGGTTCAGTCTTGGAAGCTTATACCTTTCTAAGAATTTGTCCATTTCTTCCAGGTTGTCCATTTTATTGGCATAGAGTTGCTTGTAGTAGTCTCTCAGGATGCTTTGTATTTCTGCAGTGTCTGTTGTAACTTCTCCTTTTTCATTTCTAATTTTATTGATTTGAGTCCTCTCCCTCTTTTTCTTGATGAGTCTGGCTAATAGTTTATCAATTTTGTTTATCTTCTCAAAGAACCAGCTTTTAGTTTTATTGATCTTTGCTATCGTTTCCTTCATTTCTTTTTCATTTATTTCTGCTCTGCTCTTTATGATTTCTTTCCTTCTGCTTATTTTGGGTTTTGTTTGTTCTTCTTTCTCTAGTTCCTTTAGGTGTAAGGTTAGATTGTTTACTTGAGATTTTTCTTGTTTCTGGAGGTGGGCTTGTATAGCTATAAACTTCCCCCTTAGAACTGCTTTTGCTGCATCCCATAGGTTTTGGATCGTCATGTTTTCACTGTCATTTGTGTCTAGGTATTTTTTGATTTCCTCTTTGATTTCTTCAGTGATCTCTTGGTTATTTAGTAATGTATTGTTTAGCCTCCGTGTGTTTGTGTTTTTTACGTTTTTTTCCCTGTAATTCATTTCTAATCTCATAGTGTTGTGGTCAGTAAAGATGCCTGATATGATTTCAATTTTCTTAAATTTACTGAGGCTTGATTTGTGACCCAAGATGTGATCTATCCTGGAGAATGTTCTGTGCACACTTGAGAAGAAAGTGTAGTCTGCTGTTTTTGGATGGAATGTCCTCTAAATATCAATTAAATCTATCTAGTCTGTTGTGTTATTTAAAGCTTCTGTTTCTTTGTTTATTTTCATTTTGGATGATCTGTCCATTGGTGTAAGTGAGGTGTTAAAGTCCCCCACTATTATTGTGTTACTGTTGATTTCCTCTTTTATAGCTGTTAGCAGTTGCCTTATGTATTGAGGTGCTCCTATGTTGGGCGCATATATATTTATAATTGTTATATCTTCTTCTTGGATTGATCCCTTGATCATTATGTAGTGTCCTTCCTTGTCTCTGGTAACATTCTTTATTTTAAAGTCTATTTTTTCTGGTATGAGTTAGCTACTCCAGCTTTCTTTTGATTTCCATTTGCATGGAATATCTTTTGCCATCCCCTCACTTTCAGTCTGTATGTGTCCCTAGGTCTGAAGTGGGTCTCTTCTAGACAGTATGTATATATGGGTCTTGTTTTTGTATCCATTCAGCAAGCCTGTGTCTTTTAGTTCGAGCATTTAATCCATTCACGTTTAAGGTAATTATCCATATGTATGTTCCTATGACCATTTTCTTAATTGTTTTGGGTTTGTTTTTGTAGGTCCTTTTCTTCTCTTGTGTTTCCCACTTGGAGAAGTTCCTTTAGCATTTGTTGTAGAGCTGGTTTGGTGGTGCTGAATTCTCTTAGCTTTTGCTTGTCTATAAAGCTTTTGATTTCTCCATCGAATCTGAATGAGATCCTTGCTGGGTAGAGTAATCTTGGCTGTAGGTTCTTCCCTTTCATCACTTTAAGTATAGCATGCCACTCCCTTCTGGCTTGTAGAGTTTCTGCTAAGAAATCAGCTGTTAACCTTATGGGAATTCCCTTGTATGTTATTTGTCGTTTTTCCCTTGCTGCTTTCAATAATTTTTCTTTGTCTTTAATTTTTGCCAGTTTGATTACTGTGTATCTCGGTGTGTGTCCTCTTGGGTTTATCCTGTATGGGACTCTCTGTGCTTCCTGGACTTGGGTGGCTATTTCCTTTCACATATTAGGGAAGTTTTCCACTATAATCTCTTCAGATATTTTCTCGGGTCCTTTCTCTCTCTCTTCTCCTTCTGGGACCCCTATAATGTGAATGTTGTTGCGTTTAATGTTGTCCCAGATGTCTCTTAGGCTGTCGTCATTTCTTTTCATTCTTTTTTCTTTAGTCTGTTCCGCAGCAGTTAATTCCACCATTCTGTTTTCCAGATCACTTATACGTTATTCTGCTATTGATTCCTTCTAGTGTAGTTTTCATTTCAGTTATTGTATTGTTCATCTCTGTTTGTTTGTTCTTTAATTCTTCTAGGTCTTTGTTAAACATTTCTTGCATCTTCTCGATCTTTGCCTCCATTCTTTCTTCGAGGTCCTGGATCATCTTCACTATCATTATTCTGAATTCTTTTTCTGGAAGGTTACCTATCTCCACTTCATTTAGTTGTTTTTCTGGGGTTTTATCTTGTTCCTTCATCTGGTATATAGCCGTCTGCCCTTTCATCTTGTCTATCTTTCTCTGAATGTGGTTTTTGTTCCACAGGCTGCAGGATTGTAGTTCTTCCTTCTTCTGCTGTCTGCCTTCTGGTGGATGAGGCTATCTAAGAGGCTTGATGGGAGGGACTGTTGGTGGGTAGAGCTGACTGTTGCTCTGGTGGGCAGAGCTCAGTAAAACTTTAATCCACTTGACTGTTGATGGGTGGGGCTGGGTTCACTCCCTGTTGGTTGTTTGGCCTGAGGCAACCCAACACTGGAACCTACCTGGGCTCTTTGGTGGGGCTAATGACAGACTCTGGGGGGAAGGCTCACACTAAGGAGTACTTCCCAGAACTTCTTCTGCCAGTGTCCTTGTCCCCACGGTGAGCCACGCCCGCCCCCCCCCCCCCCCCCCCCCGCCTCTGCAGGAGACTCTCCAACACTAGCAGGTAGGTCTGGTTCGGTTTCCCCTGGGGTCACTTCTCCTTCCCCGGGTCCCGATGCGCACACTACTTTGTGTGTGCCGTCCAAGAGTGGAGTCTCTGTTTTCCCCAGTCCTGTCGAAGTCCTGCAGTCAATTCCCACTAGGCTTCAAAGTCTGATTCTCTAGGAATTCCTCCTCCCATTGCTGGACCCCCAGGTTGGGAAGCCTGACATGGGGCTCAGAACCTTCACTCCAGTGGGTGGACTTCTGTGGTATAAGTGTTTGCCAGTCTGTGAGTCACCCACCCACCAGTTATGGGATTTGATTTTACTGTGATTGTGCCCCTCCTGCCATCTCATTGTGGCTTCTTCTTTGTCTTTGGATGTGGGGTATATTTTTTGGTGAGTTCCAGTGTCTTCCTGTCGATGATTGTCCAACAGCAGCTAGTTGTGATTCTGGTGTTCTCACAAGAAGGAGTGAGAGCACATCCTTCTACTCCGCCATCTTGGTTCCTCCTGTTGCTTGAGTTTTAGTGACAGGATTCTGCACAGTTGTCCCTGGAAGTCTGTGTTAATTGGCAACCATTTTGCCTTTAGAACTTTGGGTTTGAACAAAGCCAAATCACAGGGAGAATTCCAAATTTGCTGCAAAATAAAGGCATGTTTTTAGTTCCACTGGGTCCTTTGTGTTTTCATTGGTTGGTTGGCAAAAATCTTAGGGACTCCTCAGGGCTTCTCATTCTGAGAGAGGTGCCTCTCTGCACGTGGAAGAATGATGAGCAGGATAGATGGGGATGCCAGGTAGCCCCTTTTGTTTCATTCTTGATGGATTACTTTAGTTCTGAGATGTTTGCTATCAGGACAGTCTTCTTGGTTTAAGTTTGCTTATGGATCTGTGATTTTTTTCCCCATTATTTAGTCGTAAATTTGCCCTTTTTGATGAGCAGCATCGAGAAGAGATGCGAAAAGAACGGCGGAGAATTCAAGAGCAACTGAGGCGGCTTAAGCGAAACCAGGAAAAGGAGAAGCTTAAGGGTCCTCCTGAGAAGAAGCCCAAAAAAATGAAGGAGCGTCCTGACCTAAAAGTAAGTATATGTGGTGTGATCATAACTAGGAAAGCATACCTTTTCCCTTAGCTTTTGGCATCCTCCCTTATTGGGAATGAGGGCAGTATTGTGGAAAACTAGTTTGAATTGATGTGGCCACTTGGGTGTTATTAGTACTATTGTGACTGGTACTGACAACACCAGACTTGATCTGGTGTCATTGGGTGTCATTTATACTTCATCCATTGGAAATATTCTCTGTGAGTTGAGATAGGTGTGGTGGATTTTTTTTAACATGTACATGTATGTACATATGTGAACACATCTTGTTTTTAAATTGCATGTATTAAAAGAAGCAACAGAAAAAAACATACAATACAGGTTGCTTTGCATAATTTAGGTGGGATTCCAGATATTACTGTGCAGTGTAACTGTAACGTGCATCACAAAATGAGGCAACTGTGGTACAGTGGAAAGAGCCATGGACTTGGAAACAGAAGATCTGGGTTCAGGTTCTCGTTCTGCCATTTAGTAGCTTTGTGACCGTAACCTCTCCAAACCTGTTTTCTCTTCTATAAAATGATACCTATCTCACACTGGTGTTGTATTAAAGTATATAATGCATGAGAAGCACTTTATAAACTGTAAAATTCTCAACAAATGTGAACTGCTATTAACATGTACTGAGGTCATTACGTATTTTAATGTTTCTTCTGTGTGATATTATATAAGTGTTGTATGATGCAGTATTGATCCATTTTACAGATGAAACTGAGGGCAGTTGCAAAAGTAAGATGGAGATTGGTTTTTTTGTTTTTTGGGTTTTGTGCCACACTGCATGGCTTGTGGGATCTTAGTTCCCTGACCAGGGGTTGAACCCAGGCCCTCTGCAATGAGAGCACAGAGTCCTAACCACTGGACCACCAGGGAATTCCCGGAGACTTGGTATTATTAAGCCTTTTCCTTGAGGCTGGGAATACACCCATGCTGGCTGCCTCTGAGGCTGCATGCAGCCTTGGGCTTCCAATAGCCTTTCTTATGCATATTTAATATTTTCATAGTTTACAACTTGAATTGGGGATAGAAATCCTCTCCGTTTTCTCCCTCACTTGGTTTTTAAAGTAATGTTCGGTCTCTGGATTTCATTTTGTTTTTAATGTGTCATTTCCATACATGCACTTTTGTCTAGTGCCTTCTGGTTGAAAGGCGTATAACGATTCTGTTAGAATAAAAGTTCTGGGCCTGCCTTTGTTTCTTGTCTGCCTTCTATATATTTCTTAAAGCTCACATGAAGAAGCCTGCTTACCTCTGACATGTTGATACTTTTCCTTTTGCAGCTGAAATGTGGGGCTTGTGGTGCCATTGGGCACATGAGAACAAACAAATTTTGCCCCCTTTATTATCAAACAAATGCTCCACCTTCCAACCCTGTTGCCATGACAGAGGAGCAGGAGGAAGAGTTGGAAAAGACAGTCATTCATAATGATAATGAAGAACTTATCAAGGTTGAAGGGACCAAGATTGTCTTAGGGAAACAGCTAATTGAGAGGTAAGAGATAGCAGGTGGGAGAGATCTGTTGGAGGTTGGTGGTATCGATGGGTGGCAGGGGTGGATGTGATGTGTTCTCTGAAGTGGGACTGAGGACATAGAAACTTTGATGGATTTTCCTCACTAATTGTTGCCAGTAATGAAAATTAGTCTTGTGAAGCACTCATTAAGCTCCACCACTTGCCCTTGGGCATGCTACCTAACTTTTCTGAGTCTTCGTTTCCTTATTTACAAAATAAAATCACCCTTACGACGGTAGCTATGAAGGTAAAATGAGGGAGACTGTATAAAAAATGTAGTATAGTGCCTGGCATATAGTAGATGCTCTTCCTATTCTACTTTCAGGCACTTGTAATATTTGTAAGGTCCCTGATCTCAGATGTTCTGATAATGGACCATCCAAAAAGATTAAGGAGACAAACTGTGCTTATACTTATCTGTCTCTTGCCCTCAGAGAATTTGATAAGCAAGTAGAAAAGTTTTTAAATAAAAAAAAATTCTTCCCTAAATTTTTAGTTTGAAAATTGCAAACCTACAGAAAAGCTGAAGGAATAATTAAGTTTGTTGTTCCTCTTAATTCACCAGCTGTTAACGTTTGTCACATTTGTTTCATCTTTATATATCTAAAACATTTTCTTTCTGATGAAACATTTGGAAGTTTTAGGCATCATGGCATTTCACTCAGATTCTTTAGCACACATCTCCTAAGAATAAAGATGTGGCAAACATGATACTATTACTACACGTAAGAAAATTAACATTAATTCAGTAGGATCTAATATTCAGTCCTTATTTAAATTTCCCCAGTTGTCTCAATGTCCTTTATTGCCTGCCCCTCACCCCCCTTCAGGATCCAATTCCAGTTCAGACATTTAAGTATTTTGAGTCTCTCTTAATCTAGAACTGTCCTCCCCACTTTTTTGGTTTTCATGACTTTGAATGTTTTGAAGAGCCCAGGCCAGTGGTCTCATAAAATATTCCACATTCTGGATTTGTCTGTTTTCGCATTGATTATATTCAGAGTAAATGTCTTTGGCAAGATTACAACATAGGTGGTATTATGTACTTACTGCACCACATCAGGAAGCAGATAACGTCAGGTTTTCTTAGTATTTTGATTATCTTATTAAAGTGTTAATCCCCAGATTCCTCTATAATAAAGATATGTTTTTCCCATTGTAATTAATATGTGGGTGAATATCCTGGGTTTTTTTAAAATTTTTTTTTTTTGGCTGTGTTGTGTCTCCATTGCTGCACGTGGGCTTTCTCTAGTTGTGGCAAGTGGGGGCTACTCTTCATTGCGGTGTGTGGGCTTCTTGTTGCAGTGGCTTCTCTTATTGCGGAGCACGGGCTCTAGGCATGCAGGCTTCAGTAGTTGCAGCATGTGGGCTCAGTACTTGTGACACGTGGGCTCTAGGGTGCGTGGGCTTCAATAGTTGTGGCGTGCAGGCTCAGTAGTAGTTGTGGCTCGTGGGCTTAGTTGCTCTGCAGCATGTGGGATCTTCCCGGACCAGGGATCAAACCCGTGTCCCCTGCATTGACAGACGGATTCTTAACCACTGCACCACCAGGGAAGCCCCTTTTTTTTTCCCAGTAGCTTGAAACAACATATATTTATTATCTCACAGTTTCTGTGGGTCAGGAGTCTGGGCACAGCTCAGCTGGGTCCTCTGCTCAGAGGCTGCCTTCAAGGTGTCGCTAGGGACTGCGGTCTATCCTGCTAACAATCTTTCTCTCAATAGTTTTAACATCCATTGATGATCATTACCTGATAACTCAGTTATTACACTGGGGGTTGCTTAATGGTGGTTTTTCTAATTCTTTTCATTCTTTCTGCGTTAACTGGCATTCTGTAAAGAGCTTCCCCCTCCCTTTTTTGTTTGGGTATTACTATAGATTCTGAAATTCTTTCTTTTGGAAACTTTAATATATTAAAATCTATTAACATCATTATTAATTTTGATGGCCAGATTGTCCCAAATTTGATCCCTTCAAGCCTGACCTGTGTCCTTTTGAAATGACCCTATAAATTTTGAAAACTTCTTTGCTTTTTGGCACGAGATGTTCCAGGCTGTCCTTGAAATTTCCCTGTCCCAGACCCAGAATCAGCCATTTCTCAGAGAGTCCTGGTTCCTTTTATTGGGGAATGGTATTTAGAAACCAATATCTAGGTGTTAGGTATGCTCATTGCCACTGAGATGTCATTGCTTCTAGGCTCTTAGTAGACAGAACTAGGAAATATACATATATTGTAAATCACAACTTCATATCAATACCTCCAATTCAAATTGTATCTACAGCTTCCTTATCTTCCTCCGTTTCATATTTGTATCCTTTCTTTGGTTCCCAACATCTTGCTCTATCCTATGATATGTACAAAATAGTTTGAGAATTACAATACCAATACTACTACCAACAACAAATCTGTACAGTAGGTTCAAGGTGTTTTCTGTAATTAGTTGTCCTTGGATTATGTGCCACTGAAGTTGTACAGTCAGGGTATTCCATTCAAAATATATTTGAATTCTTTTTTGAGTATATGATTTTTAATTAATTTGATATGCAGTTATATTCATCTGTTTCTGTTTAGATTTGAGGGTTGTTTTCCATCCTCGTTAATTTAATTTATCAATATCTATAGTAGGCATGTTTTGAAGCACATTAGAAAAGGAAAATGTAGTATCTTGATCCCATATGATGGAAAGGAAAAAGGTGGATGGGCTTTTAATGATTGAGGGAGACTCAAATTAGTTTTTCTTTTCAAACCTGCTTTAATTTCTTCCTTGTTTCTATTCTGAGTGAGTTAAATTTCCTAGCCCTTTAACCCAAAGATAGAATGTTGGAGCTGGGAGGATTCTTGAAATTCCTTTAGCCTAGTTGCCTTATCTTCCAAATAGGAAACTGAGGTGAAGTTGTGGCTTGCCTAGTTCTTTATTAATTTGGAGATCCTATGAGGCCTTGCCTGATCTGAGCCTTAGAATGTGGATGTCTGGCCTTTGGTTTGGCTTTTTCCTCCCCAGGCTCATGCTCAGGTACCTCGGACTTCTTCATTGTAGTTGCTTTTTTTTCTGGGGACTAGAAATAGGGACTGCACACTATGAAAGTGTTATTTATTGCAGTGCAGATGAGGTTCGCAGAAAATCTCTGGTTCTCAAGTTCCCTAAGCAGCAACTTCCTCCCAAGAAGAAACGGCGAGTTGGAACCACTGTTCACTGTGACTATTTGAATGTGAGTATTGGCATTGCTGCTTTCTGACCACATAGGGTTCTCATTCATTCCCCAGCCCTCTAAGCCATGGCCCTGATATAGCCTTAGATTCTCCCTTTGGCCTTGCCCTGAGAATTACATGTACTGTTCATTACAGGGTTTCCAAAATATATATGTATTGTGTTTATTATTTTTTTAATCTAAAGAAGCATTCTGATTTCTTGTTTTTCCTTAGAGACCTCATAAGTCCATTCACCGGCGCCGGACAGACCCCATGGTGACATTGTCATCCATTTTGGAGTCTATCATCAATGACATGAGAGATCTTCCAAATGTGAGTTCATTGCATTCAGACCTACAGTATGGATGGCAAGGCTGTTCTGTGTGATTTCAGATAGATGGCAGTAGAGTATAGTCCTAGGGACCTGGAACTCCTAATTCTTTGGGATATAGTTTTTCATTTATTTTTTAACAGTTTAGTAGAGGAAACAGACCTGCTCCATCTAGAGAGATTTCCTTTGAGAGTTGATGGCCAGGTAGAGACAGGTAAGGTGTGAGAAAGTCTTCAGGAATTGGTCTGGCAATTGTTCTTTGCTCATGGATGGTGCTGGCTCTTGTTTGCACAGACGTACCCTTTCCACACTCCAGTCAATGCAAAGGTTGTAAAGGACTACTACAAAATTATCACCCGACCAATGGACTTACAAACGCTCCGTGAAAATGTGCGTAAACGCCTTTACCCATCTCGGGAAGAGTTCAGAGAGCATTTGGAGCTAATTGTGAAAAATAGTGCAACCTACAATGGTAAGAATCACCTGTTCTTTGACTGCAAAGGTCACCTTTCAGATCCTTATTTATCCCTTACTAGTCCTAAATTTAGACTAGATTGGGCTGACTGAAGGGA
Source organism: Hyperoodon ampullatus (assembly GCF_949752795.1). Taxonomy (NCBI): domain Eukaryota; kingdom Metazoa; phylum Chordata; class Mammalia; order Artiodactyla; family Ziphiidae; genus Hyperoodon; species Hyperoodon ampullatus. The sequence goes on from NC_136913.1 coordinate 60,708,786, forward strand.
CCTACAATGTATTAGTGCATTTGGGGGTTATGAAAATCAGGTAATGTACATTTTAATCATTTAATAAGTGTTGCTTCTTTTTATTCCCACTTTTTTATGTATCCTCTAGAGAATTTAGAAAATCTGTTGAAACAATTGCATGAGAAGCAGTGGGAGATAGGAGTGAGCCTAAATAAGTAGAAGGGTGAGGCATTCAGTGTGGATGGAACCCCCGCAGAGTATATGCTTGTTGACTATATTTGTCTTTGATTTGGTCTACAAATCTGTTAGAGGGGCTGTTATATGTCTACTTTGCTCAAAAGCTGGAAAGGCAAGGAGGAAGAAATCTGTTTTCTGAGTCTTAAAGAGTTCAAGAAACAGTATAGCTTCTGCATGTAGAGGATAAAGTTTTCTAGTTTCCAGTTCTATCCTTAGTGTAGGGATTAAGGTTACAGATAGAGTATGAACTATGGCTCTGCCACTTACTAATTGAGTTACCTTAGACAACTTATTTAACCTCTCATAGCCTCTTCAGTTTTCTTACCTGTACACATGGGACAATAGTAGTACCTAGATTTTAATATGTTTCACAGGCAGGCCTGACCCATTTATCTAGTCTCATCTCCAGAGACTGGCTCCCAGACCTAATATAGATAGAGACTCCGGCTATGCTCAGTGTTGTATTTAACTAAATATCCTATACCATGTCTTCATGTCTTTGTACAGTCTTTGTCCGCAGAGTGCCCTTTATTCCATTTCCATTCATATTTCCAGACCAACTCATATCATCTCTTCATGAAGACTTATTCAGATTGCCCAAAGTTACCCATTTTTTTCAATCCTCTGTGCCCCCCCTAGCACAATTAAATCAAGTTTTATGGCTCTTATGTGTTACATATAATTGTTTATATATCCGATTTTCCCATCACTTTGTGACCTAGAGAAACTATTCATCTTTGTATTCCGAGGGCCTAGCAGAGTACTAGACACATACAGAGGAAGAAGAAATTTATTAGTCCCAACTGTCATTCAAGGTGACAAGGATAAATGCATAAACAAAAATCAGCTTGGAAGGGGAATGGGAAGGTAAGAGTTGACTTTGAAAATACAGAGCTTGAGGTACTTGTGGGTCATTTAGGTGGCAGTGTTCGTAAAAATTTGGAAACTTAAGTTATGACTTTCTCCACATCCCCCTCTAACTCAGTCTTCCTTCTTCCTCATACCCAAATGCTGATAATGGTGATAATAGTAGTAGTGCCACCATTGCTAGTATTGCTGTCCATCTAGTTGTACAACCTAGAAATGTTGGCCATTGTTATTCCACTCTCCCTGCCCTATACTCATAGATCACTAAGTTGCATAAATTGTACCTTCTAAATTTTGCTGAAATACATCACCTTCCTTTTGGTCTCCATTGCTACTATCTTAGTTGAAGCCCTTGTCGTCTCTTGTTTGACCTCTTGCAATAGCTTCCAGACTTTCTCTCTGCTGCTTGCCTTAATTCTTCACACTGTTGACAGGGTATTTTTTTCTGATACACAAATTTGAAAAATTACTCTCTAGCTTAAAATCTCCAGTGCCTTTGTATCTCCTGTGAGACCATTGTAATATGTCCCTTCTTGCCTTTCCAAGTTCCATTTCCTATTTCTCCTCCACACATACCTACCTGTATTCCAGTTGTACCAAACTACTTGGGATTCCTGTTGTGAAATGTATTGTTTCATGTTTCCATGAATTTGCTTACTTAACATGTTTTTGCATACTTTTTCCTCCCTCTGGAATGTTTTTCAGCCCTACTGTCTACCAGATAGACTTCTCTTGTTTAATAACACTGCTCGATTGTCATTCACAACAAGCCTTCCCTACTCCTCCCTGGTACTCAGATTTAATTGTTGTAAAACAACTTAAAACACGTTGCAACCCCTCCATAGTTCATAGTAATCAGTGTATTCCTCTATTTGCACTTACCCTCACTTTTCTTTTCTTTTTTTTTTTTTTGGTACGCGGCCTCTCACTGTTGTGGCCTCTCCCGTTGCGGAGCACAGGCTCCGGACGCGCAGGCTCAGCGGCCATGGCTCACGGGCCTAGCTGCTCCGCGGCATGTGGGATCTTCCTGGACTGGGGCACGAACCTGTGTCCCCTGCATCGGCAGGCAGACTCTCAACCACTGCACCACCAGGGGAGCCCTACACTCACTTTTTAAAAACTTTATTATGGAAATTGTTAGGCATATACAGAAGTAGAGAGAAAGTAAATAAACTTCAGTGCACCTATTCACCCATTTCCACAATCACCAGCATATATGGCCAGTCTTGTTCATTGTTTAGCCTGTATTTCCAGACGTCATATCATTTCATCTGTAGATACTTCAAGCACTTACACCCTGTCGTGCAATGCTTTATTTTCATATCATTTTCTTTGACTAAACCAAGAACTCTCTAAGGTAGGGACTGTGTCTCATGTTCCCTTTATTCTCAACATTGAATACATCACAGACAGTCATTAAACAGTTGTTGAATAAACAAATCGCTGCTAATTAATTAATAAGTAGTTGAGAAAAGAGCTGAGTTTTAGGCTCTGGGGAGCACTTACACGAAAGAATTGACAGAGGAAGATAAGAAAGTATACTGAAAGGAAGTAGCCAGAATTACTGTTTTTTTACATGAAAATGTTTTCACTATCCTTATGATGAGCTTAAATTAGGGTAGCCATAAGCAGGGAATGTAGGAGATAGTTGGAGGATTCTGTGAAGCTCTTGTTACGGATTTCAGGGAAACTAAAGTAATAGTCTGAGGTGGGGTGGAGATTCTTTTCTGACAAAGGCTTTGGATTAGCCGTATGTTGGGTGGACATCACAAACCATGAGTTCTGCAAACAAAAATTGCAGTCACAAATTTTGTATGCTGAGTATGGAAAGATTATAAATCATTCATTGGTCTCCTTAGACATCCTTAAACAAATTGTCATTCCCCATCCATAGTTTTATTTTCAAGGTATTAAAGGCAGCAGTATCAACAGTAGTACCGCTATGTATGGATATACACAAATAAGGGAGAGAGTTAAAATTAGTTAGTATTCATCCATATTGTGCATCTGCTATGTGTTAGGCACTGAAAAATGGAGATAAGACTGATACATCTGTCTAACCCAGCAGCTAGGCTGGTGCCTGGCACATATTAGGTGATTAACTAAATGAGTTAAAAGTCTGGAGATGTGTTGGTAGCTCTTTGCCTCCCATTTTTAGTGGCCCCATCTCTTATTGTTCCTCTGTAATCTAGGGCCGAAGCACTCATTGACCCAGATCTCTCAATCCATGCTGGATCTCTGTGATGAAAAACTTAAAGAGGTAAGACATTTAAAATGAGGGAAAAGCAGTAGAATGAAGCTGGCAGGTACCAGTATTGAGGAAGTAGGGAATGTAACAGAAGGAAGAGTAGAGAAATGAGAGAGTAGCAGGTCTTTTGTATGTTAGAGTATGGAGGGGACCTTAGAAATCATGTAGTCTAATCCCTCCCTTTTGTAGATGGAAAAACCGAGGTCCATAGAAGAAACTAATTTGTCTTGGGCATCATGGCTATTAAACAGTAGGGCTACGACTAAAATATAAAATCCACATAACTCTTAGGAAATTGACTTCCCAGGAAGTCAGCTGAAGCTAAGAGACTGTTTTGGCAGGGAGAAATTTTAATTTTTAAAAGATAATCTATCTGTATTTCATCTTCTTAACAACAAAAAAAATGGCACCTTAATAGGCTTAAAAAATATAAGTATGGTGATGTTAATATTGAAGTAGAAATTTCATAAAAGAGGATAACCGAATGGCCAGTAAACATGAAAAGATTCTCAATTTGATTGATCATTGGGGAGATACAAATTTAAGCCATGATTAGTTAACACTGCATACCTCCCTTAGAAGGCTAAAATTTAAAAAGACTTAAAAAAACAAAAGACTGAGTTTTATTGGATGAGGATATGGAGCAGTTGACACACAAATTTTTTCCTAGTACAGTCTAAAATCAATTTATTGGGTTAGATTCCCTTACACAAAAGTCACTACTCAACAATAATGTGTTCAGTGTTTTCAGCAACAGTTTTACGACAAAAGCAGTCTGATATTAAAACTTAATTTGGTGAAGATGTTTTTGTTGTGGGAGCTAAGCTGTTGATGCCCAATGATGTGTATTTTTGATGATCTACAAGAATAGAAGATAGAATACCTAAAGGAATTGGTCAGTACATCTCTTTTTACTTTTTTTTTTTGTTTTTTTTTTTGTGGTACGTGGGCCTCTCACTGTTGTGGCCTCTCCTGTTGTGGAGCACAGGCTCCGGACGCACAGGCTCAGCGGCCATGCCTCACGGGCCCAGCCGCTCCACGGCACGTGGGATCTTCCCGGACCAGGGCACGAACCTGTGTCCCCTACATCGGCAGGTGGACTCTGAACCACTGCGCCACCAGGGAAGCCCAGTACATCTCTTTTGATCCTTTTACTGGAATATTATTTCTCTTATCTGGACTTTTTGTCTGGAACTGAATAGGCCACAATTCAAAGTTAGACTTTTTGGGACAAGGGAAATAGACAACTGAACCTTAAATTATCCTTAATACTCTATGGTGATTATACCTCAGGGAAACCTCTGCCTTTCCTTTGCTTTGTTTCATGTCAGAAAGAAGACAAATTGGCTCGTTTAGAGAAAGCTATCAACCCCTTGCTGGATGATGATGACCAAGTGGCATTTTCTTTTATTCTGGACAACATTGTCACCCAGAAAATGATGGCAGTTCCAGATGTAAGTGGTCTGTGTGTTAAATATTGTGAAGATAGGACAGGGGAGAGGAAAGGGTGAAAGGATGTGTGCATGTGTATGTATGTTTGGGAGTCTGGAGTGTGGTGTTTGTCAGTTCAGACTGGTATATAATTTTAAAAAGAAACCTTTTTGCTCTATGAGTGCATTATCATTGAAATCAAAGAGGCCAGGAATCTGTGATATAGAGAGGTTCTTTATACCTGTTGTTGACATTCAGTATTTTAATGCTCCTGAATAGCCCTGGAGAGAAATTAGGATGCCAGGTAATGGGAGGTTTTGGATTTAGAGGTGCTTCTTAACAAATGAGAGTTTGATAATTACCCAGCATTCGTTGTCTTTTCTTTTCTTTTTTTTAATGTATTTATTTTTGGCTGCGTTGGGTCTTTGTTGCTGTGCGCGGGCTTTCTCTAGTTGCGGTGAGCGGGGGCTGCTCTTCGTTGCAGTGTGCAGGCTTCTCATTGCGGTGGCTTCTCTTGTGGAGCACAGGCTCTAGGCGTGCGGGCTTCAGTAGTTGCGGCACATGGGCTCAGTAGTTGTGGCACGCAGGCCCTAGAGTGCATGCTCAGTACTTGTGGGTCACGAGCTTAGTTGCTCCAAGGCATGTGGGATCTTCCCAGACCAGGGCTCGAACCCATGTCCCCTGCATTGGCAGGCGGATTCTTAACCACTGTGCCACCAGGGAAGTCCCGCGTTTGTTGTTTTTTGTTTCATTTTTTGTCTTGCAACTTTATGGCAGGAGTACCATGTTGATTCTATGTATCATTTTGTTGTAATGATCCTCCCTAGGGAATTCTGAACTGAGTTTCCTTTTGTGTTGTAGGCATATGTTGTGGATGCAGTTACGCTATAAACCAGCGGTCCCCAATCTTTTTGGCACCAGGGACCGGTTTCGTGGAAGACAATTTTTCCACGGATGGTGGGTGGGGGATGGTTTCAGGATGATTCAAGCACATTACGTTTATTGTGCACTTTATTTCTATTATTATTACATTGTAATGTATAATGAAATAATTACACAACTCACCATGATGCAGAATCAGTGGGAGGCCTGAGCTTGTTTTCACTTGCCATTCACTGATAGGGTTTTGATATGCGTCTGCAAGCAATTGATTTATTATGGTCTCTGTGCAGTCAAACCTCTCTGCTAATTATCATTAATTATCATCTGCTAATCTGTATTTGCAGCCACTCCCCAGCACTAGCATCATCACCTCAGCTCCACCTCAGATCATCAGGCATTAGGTTCTTATAAGGAGCACGCAACCTAGATTCCACGCATGCGCAGTTCACAGTAGGGTTCACGCTCCTGTGAGAATCTAATGCCACTGCTGATCTGACAGGAGTCGAGCTCGGGCGATAATGTGAGCGATGGGGAGTGGCTGTAAATACAGATGAAGCTTCACTCGCTCACTCGCCTGCCCGCCGCTCACCTCTTGCTGTGCGGCCCGGTTTCTGACAGGCCACGGGCCGGTACCGGTCCATGGCCCAGGGGTTGGGGACCCCTGCTATAAATCTTCTGCATGGGACAAGGGAATGAGAGATTTTAATTGTGAATATAGAGCAGGGGTCCTTACCCTACCAGGGCACATGAATCCATAAAGGAATCCCCTTAAATCATATGCATAGTTTTGTATGATTATGTGTCTTTCTGGGAAAAGGGTCCATAGCTTTTGTCGGAGTCTTAAGAATTTGTGACCCAGTGAAGTTTGAGAATCTCTGGTATAAAGAATGGTTTCCATTTAATTTCTCATGCTTTCTTTTTGCTAGTCTTGGCCATTTCATCACCCAGTTAATAAGAAGTTTGTTCCAGATTATTACAAAGTGATTGTCAGTCCAATGGATTTAGAGACCATACGTAAGGTGAGTGATTTGGTCTAAAATGTCTTTTGGGAATCAAGTAACTTTGTGTATCTGAATCCCCGATTCTTTTAATCACAGAATATCTCCAAGCACAAGTATCAGAGTCGGGAGAGCTTTCTAGACGATGTCAACCTTATTCTGGCCAACAGTGTTAAATACAATGGTGGGTATTTCTCCTTTTTTTCTCTTTCCATCAATATATCCATCCAACATTAGTTAGCATTATTAAAATTTAAGTGCATAAAGCAGCCTTGAGCCATGATAGTCAGTAGAATCAGTCATGTGACTTACTCTCCATTTTTTTAAAAACAGGCACGTACTTTAGTGTGTTCTGTAAAGTTTGCTAATAACGTTTAATGATGAAAAAACAACGTATATTTAATTTCTAAACTTTGGAAAGCACCGAAAAATGAGATGAGAATGAAAATCAACTGGATATTACTTTGGCCCATCACTGCTTTCCATGAGATGTAAAAACTCACCTATGCCCCAGGCCCTTAGATGGAGCTTAGGGAAATGTGTTAAATATAGACCATGGTGTGCTTCCTCAGAGCATGGAGTTTTTGCTCAATATATGAAATGATTGCATAATGTATCTCAGGTGCTGTGCTAGCTACTTAATCTACCAGTGGGAAAGACATCATTGTCCTCAAGTCAACGAAGAGAAACAGTTAAAATGCAGCTTGGCAAGGGCTATATTAGAAGGATGTACAAAGTGCCCTAGAGGAGAGGAAGGACACCTTCACCTAAGGGTTAGGGAAGGCTTCATAAACAAGTTAATACAGTTCAGTTTTGAATGGCTCACTTAAGTAAGCATCAGTTGAGCACCTAATACGTGCTGGCACTGATAGATGTTACAAATATAAAGTCAAATTAGATATGTTTTCTGCCTCCAAATTGGTTATAGTTTAGTTGGGAAAACAGAAAAAAAAATTACAGAACTTAAGTATTACGCTAGATGCATTCACAGAGTGCCAAAGGAAAACAGAAACAGGGTATCTAAATCAGAGTGGGAAGAGAGTTTTCTTAAGCTGAGTTCTAAAGGATATGGAGTTTGCTAACCAAAAAATGAGGAGAAAGCGCTCTAGGCAGGGAGAACAGCAATATATGAAGGCACAGAGACCTGAAATTACATCTTGGGTTTAAGAAACAAGTTACTGGGGTTGCAGTTAAGTGTACATGTTGATGGAGACTGGTTACATATAGAGAAGTAGACAGGTGTCAGATCATAAGAGGGCCTAGTGTATGCCATATGTCATACTTAAGAGCTTTTACATTATCCTAAATGGAAAAACGTTGAAAGAATTAGGCAGCAAAATGACAATCCCAAATAACTCCTGAAGCAAAACAGAAGAGGGAGCTAAGGGCATTTGAGAGAATTGCCTAGCATGCTGAGGTCTCAGCTAAAAATCCACCTGATTGTATGACTTTTCTCCACAATATTCAGGAACCCAAGTAGTGTGGCTGCTAAGTTTGCCAGATAGAAGGGACAGAGAATTAGAAAGAGGAGGTGACGGAGGGGACAACCAGAACGACAGATGAGGAAATGGGTATTCTGGGTATAGAGAATAGAATATCATGGAGGAATGAAAGAACAGGGTAAGTTCAAGGAACTGTACTTGACTAGAACCTATATATTTCATTAAGAGAAGTGGTAGGAGGGCTTCCCTGGTGGCGCAGTGGTTGAGAATCTGCCTGCCGACGCAGGGAACACGGGTTTGATCCCTGGTCCGGGAAGATCCCACATGCCGCGGAGCAACTAAGCCCGTGCGCCACAACTACTGAGCCTGTGCTCTAGAGTCCGTGAGCCACAGCTACTGAAGCCCACACGCCTAGAGCCCGTGCTCTGCAACAAGAGAAGCCACTGCAATGAGAAGCCCGCACACCGCAATGAAGAGTAGCCCCCGCTCGCCGCAACTAGAGAAAAGCCCGCACGCAGCAGCGAAGACCCAACACAGCCAAAAATAAATAAATAAAATAAATAAATTTAAAAAAGAGAGAGAAGTTGTAGGAGATGAGCCTTCCATTTTTGTTCCGTCTGGGTTGCGTTAAAAGAATCTGCGTTGTCCCTTGTGCCCTTCTTATTGCTGATTGGAAAGTGGAAATGACCTCTGTCAGGTCATTTATTTCTCCATTATTGTCTCCTGAAAACACCTAAAGCTAATCAGCCAAAATTCTGGTAATAGAAGTTGGCAGGCTCACAGGTGTCTAAAAATGAGTATAACAAGTAATAAGCAAGCTGGAGTGTTACAGAGAGGATGCTTGGCCTGGTAATGGCTGCCTGAAGATAGAGGGCAGATTTATGAGGAGCTTATGTAAGGCAACAAGAAAAACCCAGAAGATGCTAATTGAAATGAGAAGAGGGCAGATGGACAAATCACAGAAGACAAAAATACCAAATGAAAATGAAAATTCACTTGTACCTAGTAATCAAAGAAATGCAAATTGAAACAGACCATTTTTTTGCCTATTAGATGAGCTCAATTTCTCTTTTTTTTAAATTTCTTTTTTAATGGAAGTATTCAATATGCTAGTGAGACAGTTACTCTCACATATGCTGTTGGCAGTGTAACATTGTTAGACATTTTTAGAAAGCTCTTTGACAGCATTGAGACTTAAAAATCGTTAAGTGAACAGACTTTATAGTCAGGTAGACTTGAATTTGAATTTTGGCCCCACCACTTCATAGCACTGTGACTTTGGACAAGTAACTTAGACTCTGCTTTCTTTTCTGTAAAATGGGGAAAATAATAATACCCTCCTCAGAGGGCTATCGTGAGGATTAAATAAAATAATGCATGTAAGTGCTTAGCACGTGGTAGGATAATCTATCCTAATCAGAGATACAGACAAAGCTGTTCATGATAATGTCATTTATATTAATTAGAAATAACCTGAACGGTTAATGTAAAGGGAATGACTAGTTATTGTGCCACCTGTATGATGGATTGCTGTGTAAAGACTGAAAGCTTATTTTAAAAACTAATGACAGTGCTCACTTCGGCAGCACATATACTAAAATTGGAACGATACAGTGAAGATTAGCATGGCCCGTGTGCAAGGATGACACACAAATTCATGAAGCGTTCCATATTTTTCTGTTATAAAACAGAAACTAACACACCATTGTAAAGCAATTATACTCCAATGAAGGTGTTAAAAAAAAAACAAGCTAGGGCTTCCCTGGTGGCGCAGTGGTTGGGAGTCCGCCTGCCGATGCAGGGGACACGGGTTCGTGCCCCGGTCCGGGAGGATCCCGCATGCCGCGGAGCGGCTGGGCCTGTGGGCCATGGCCTCGGAGCCTGCACGTCCGGAGCCTGTGCTCTGCAACGGGAGAGGCCACGACAGTGAGAGGCCCGTGTACCGCAAAAGGAAAAAAAAAAAAAACAAGCTAATGACAAAAGTGCTTAGAATGTTAAGTGAGAAAAGCAGAACATAACTTTATGTCATCTCAGTTATGCTTTTAAGAAAAGATACATAGAAAAAAGACGTGCTGGTGATAAGTGATTATTTCTGAGATGTAAGGTTACAGTTGTCTTCATTTTCATCTTTTGTATGTTTTCCAAGTTTTCTACTGGTATGGAAGGCAGGAAACTCTTTCATGAGGAGGTGATTTTTGAGCTAAATTTTGAAGAATGACGATTATTGTAGCTAATTCTTTAGTGAGCACCTGCTGTGCCAAGCAAATAGTCAAGTGGAGAAGGGTGGGGAAGAAGTTCCAGGTAGATAGTGCAAATGCTAAAAAGATGAGAGTGCCTTGGATAGGGCAGTGCAAATAGTTGAGTTTGGCTAGGGTGCAAAGTGGGAGCTAGTTTTGGTGTTAAGAGATTAGTTTTTAAAGTTAGATGGGGCCAAGTCATGAAAGGCCTAGTATGCCTTTAAAAGGACAGACCACCATAACAGGTATTTTAGTAAGATCATTCTGGAAGCTACCTGAAGAATAGATAGGAGGGGACATGAAATATGGAGACCAGTAAAGAAACTATTGACAACAGTCCAAGTTAAAAGTACTGAGAGCTTGAACTAAGTTAAGTAGCAATAAGAATGGAAAGATGGGGACAGATGGTAGAGATACTGAGGAAGTAGGATTGATACCTTCATAAATGGTTGGAAGTTGAGAGTATGGGTAAAAGACAGGGAGAATTCAAAATGATGCCAAGTACTCTTATGCTCTTGGTGAGAACATAAATCAGTACAGACTTTTTAGAGGACTATAAATGTGTATTCCCTTTGACTAAGCAAGTTCATCTCAAAGGAATACTCCACACAGGTTTGCAAAGGCATACGTACAAATGTACATATGTTTGTAATTGCAACATTGTTTGTAATTGCAAAAATATAGGAGCATTCTAAATATCCAACAGTAGGAAATTAGTTAAATTATGGTACATCTATATGATGGAATACTGTTTAGCCATCAGAATGGTAGATTAGCTAACAAATAAAGCTGTACCTTACATATGCTGATATCAAAATATATCCAGGATATGTACTGTTGAAAACTAGATCACTCAACAGTATTTACAGGAGTTGCAAATTCAGATCCTATGGAGGCCAGACAGGTAACATAAATGAGTAAACAGGCTCAGTAGGACTGGATGAACTGGAGAGCACATCCCCCATCTAAAGGGCTCAGTCACTATTTTGTTCAATTGTTGTCACAGAGTAGAATTACTAAAGGGAGAGGTGGAGGATAATCTTCACTTTATACTTTTTTGTACTTAGGTGTTTGAATTTTTTTAATTGAGCATGAAATACTTTTGTAATTAAAAATAAAGAAATTTCCATTTTTTGGAAGGATGGCTAAGTCAGATGACATTCAGAATTCTGACTTGGGCAAACTGGCGGCGCCATTGACTAATACAGCTGTCCCTCGATATCTGCAGGGGATTGGTTCCGTGACTCCCATGGATACCAAAGTCTGCAGATGCTCAAGTCACTTATATAAAATGGCATAGTATTTGCATATAACCTACATACATCCTCCCATATACTTTAATAAATCATCTCTAGATTACCTACAATACCCAATACAATGTAAATGCTGTGTAAGTAGTTATAAATACAATGTAGATAGTTGCCAGTGTGCAGAAAAACCAAGTTTTGCTCTTTGGAACTTTCTGGAATTTTTTTTTGCAAATATTTTCGACCTACAGTTGGTTGATTTCCATGGTTGCAGAACCTGTGGATACAGAGGGATGACTATAATAGGAAATATAGGAGGAGTGGTTTTGGAGAAATGTGGTAGAGTTCAATTTGGGCTATATTGTATTAAGGTAGGACATCCAAGTGAAGACTTTCAGTAGGTAGTTAGCTATATAGGGGTCCAAAGCTCAGAAGAGAAGTCTGTACTATTTGTACATATGGATATTTTTTTCAAATCATCAGCATATAAAAATATAAGTAGATGAGCTCAAATAGGGAGTAGGGTGCATTCCTTGAACCCCCTGATGCTGTAGGTGAAATATGGTTGTATGTTTTTCAGACCATAGCTTTATCATATTACCAAAGTTGTATGTGACCCAAAAAAGTTAAGAACCACTGTTAAGAGAGAATGTAGGATGAGAATATACTCAACAAATACCAAATCAACATTTAAGGGATCAGGTGGAGAATACTGAGGGGTGACCAGAATGAAAGAAGGAAAACCAGAAGAGAGTGATGTCCTGGAAACCAAGAGAAGAGGAAAATGGCCAACAGGTCAAGTGCTACGGAGAAGACCAAAGAGAACGGTCATTAGAAGAGCTATTTCAATGCAGTGGTAGAATCAAAAGCCAGACTACAGAGGATATAAATGAGTGAGAATTAAGTGGAGACTGAAATTTGCCCGTGAAGGGAAGACGGAAGACTGTAATCAATGTTTCGGAGGGGACGAAGGCAGTTGGACAGAGGGGATGTTTGTATAGGTGAAAGAGAAGAAAATTAAGAATATAAGATAGGATCCCTATGAGAATGGGAATATAAACATTGAGAAAGTTCCTGCCCAGTAGCCTCTCATTTTCTCTGCAAAGTAGCAAATGGGATCTTTTGCTAAGAGTGGGTGAGGTGGTGGGAGAGAGAATTTGAAGAGAAATGTAGATAAGGGTTTGAATTATCTGTTGTAGGAAATTTGAAAAGGAGCTGACTTAGAGACATTTCAGAAATGTTGAGCAGCCTTTGAGGGTCCAGCTGAAGTTGGAGATCATTCATTTTTATAACAGCATCAATTGGCACAGTTGGGTAACTTGTCAGTGCTCATCAAACCACATGAGGAAACAAGGCAGATGGTAGAATTGATTCAGGATTGGGATTTTGTTTCTGGATGTGTTGCAAAGATCGGGAATTGACAGTGTTAGCAAGAAAAAAAAAGTTGATCGTTGAGCTTCTCAGACTTTGTCACCAAAGGTCCCTTTATAGCAGAGGATTATGACTACATAGCCTCTAGTTTGGGGGGAGTATCCCAAAGCAGCTCTACAAAAGCTTGAAATTTCTTCGGCAATTCATGTTTTATCTTTTAAATTTATACTGATTTTGTATTAGGCGAAATCTCTTTGTACTTTAACATGTTGCAAATTTCTTACCAAATTATTTTATATCCTCCCCCACCCTCACCTCCATCTTCAAGTAAAACTGCTGATGAAGAAAGATAAATGACAGTGATCCTATAGCTTTCTTCAGTATACTGCTACACATTGCCTTAGTTTTTGAACTAAAGCCAGGAGAGGCTTGATAGAGACAGGAGTTAATGGGGATGCAAGTTTCCTTGAGATCAGAGAGAGAGAATGAAAAAACTGGACAGATACAAGGCTGTGATAAGGAAGTGTAGGATATTGACATTGAAACTTTCAGAGGTGAAGCAGTTTTTAGTAAAGAACATTCTGGATATAGTCGTGTATATGTTTGGCTGGAGTGGAGGTGCGAACCATTGGCATGAGGATTTGCAAGGATTTTGGATGGGTGGTACACGTGAACGTTAGAGTAACCCACCATGATGGGGAGGGATTTGGAGCCAAGAAGATTGTGCCAGGTGTGCAAGTCCTTGGTGAATGTGAGTAGGTTAATGATGGTGAGTAAAGGTGAAGAGCAAAGATCTCAGACTCAAGTGGCCTATAGGGGCCAGGCAAGTAATGTAAATGAGTGAGGTCGGCCAGGTGTGGGTTGTGGTAAACTGGAAGAGTACATATTCCATCTAAAGAGGCTTGTACTTTACTACATCTGATTGTTTTCCTAAGGAGATGAGTATACAGTGTCACTAGGTATCTTAATTTTTCAAGAGAAGCTGAAAATCTGGATTTGTGTGTGTATAACATTTCCCAATTTTTACATATTTGCAAATAGTTAAAAAAAATTTTTTTAATTGTGCAAGCCAAATAAAAACATCTATCTGCAGGCCAAATCTGGCTCCAAGGCAGCTGGTTTTCAACCTCTGGCATAGTAGAGAACAAGCCTCAAAGTAGGAGGGATTTTTTTTCTTTTCCCCAAGGGGAAATAAATAATAATTTGGTAGCAGCAGTGGACAGCCTAGAAGGCTGTCTTCCCCCCATCCTTAATCAGTGGGTGAGAGTGTAAGTAACCTCTGAATAGGGCTGTAAGGGTAAATGGTGTCATGAGATAAGAAATGTCACATTTTTTTTTGAAATGTCACATTTTTTATACTAAAAGGACACCCATCATGGAGTTGAAGGCACATATGAGATGTTTCCTACCATCAGGTACTATGCACAAAATAATACTTTTGTTTAAAACTGTGTTGGTTTGGCCAGATACGAACCTGCCTCTGTTTCTGATTAACAGTAGCAGGGGCTTCCCTGGTGGCGCAGTGGTTGGCAGTCCGCCTGCCAATGCAGGGGACACGGGTTTGTGCCCCGGTCCGGGAGGATCCCACGTGCCGCAGAGCAGCTGGGCCCATGGGCCCGTGGGCCATGGCTGCTGAGCCTGCGCGTCCGGAGCCTGTGCTCCGCAGCGGGAGAGGCTGCAGCGGTGAGAGGCCCGCGTACTGCAAAAAAAAAAATATATATATATATATATATATATATATATATAATTAACAAAATCCATGTGGAATCTATTCCCTGCTTTAAAATTTTTATTTCAAAAAAATTTACTAACCAAAATTAGTAGAATGGTATCTCTAGTTAACATTATTTTGACTCTTTCCATTCAGATCCTTCACACATAATAAATATCACACTGCACAGTGGCGCATTTCCATAGCATTTTATATACTTTCATTGACTTATCCTGTATAATCATGTATATGACACATGAGCTATATTGTACATAGCTAGAATGCTTAACACTAAGGTTATCATCGGGCAACAAGTGGAAGATAAGTAGTACTCCAGATGAAACTGCATCTGGAAGTATGCAGTACACATTGGAGGACACAGTCTTGTACTTGAGGTAGTGGTGATGGACTGCACACTGATATTGGAGTTTAGGCCTTTAGGCCTTCCAGATACCACATAGGTACTGAATCAATCTCAGCCTCTGTTCATGTTCAACTTACATTTGAAGGAACGTTAATAATCAAGGAAACCTAAAACTTGGGATTGGAACTATTTGCACTAGTCTTAAAAGGCACACAACATTCCATGTCAGTGAGAGAGTCATACAGATAAAGAAATCCTGTCTGAAAAACACAGCCCACATTTTTTACTGGTCTTAACAAAGCCACAAAGTCTTAAATCGTTGGCAGAGGCCTTAATACTTAATGTTTGATGTAAATTTAAGGTAAACTGCATAGTCTGTACCAATAGATGATGCCGAGCTATTCATGACGAAAGCCCTTTTCCCAAAGAATTTCCTAGCAAGTTCCTCCTCCGGTGTTCTTCAAACCAAAAAGTCAACCCCAAGAAGAAGCCATCTTACCTACGATAAGTAGATGATATATCATAAACTCTGAGCTCCTGACATTTTAGAATGCTCAGTGGGACCCTACAATCTAGATTAGATAAAAAATAAATTTACCCAAAAAATCTCTAGAGTAGTTTTTTCCTACACTTTTGTTTGAGTAATTCCCAACCCTGTGTGAGCTCTAATAGTTGTTCTGCTTATAGGACTCTTTCCGGAGTTTCGTCATGTACATGTGCAGCTTAGTATTCAGCTGAAGACTCAAGAGAGCCTTTCTGAAGATCTTAGGTTATTTTTCTGTGGAGTTCTCTTCTCTCCAGATCTGTCCTGCAGTTTACAGCTGTTTTAGCCTCCTCAGACTCCACTGTCTGGCTCTATGGCTTAGCGAGACTGCTGTGCTTTTCTTGGGTTCGGCAGAAAGCCAAGGACAATTATAGGGCTCACTTCCTTTATTTCCTTTCTCTCAAGAATCACAGTCCTATACTTCCTGGTTGGAAACAGTTGTTTCATGTGTTTTTTCCAGTTTTCTGGTTACAGTGGGAAGACTAGTCCAATAGCAGTTACTCTATCATGCCCAGAGGTCTTTTAGGTTTATGGTATTTTTGACATATAGAAACTTCATTTTTATGTAGTTACATTTATCAGTCTTTGCCTTTATGATTTCTATCTTTGGTATAATTGTTTAAGAGACCTTCCCTACCCCCAAGATACCCAACTGTATTTTTTTCTAATACATATAACATTTTAAACGTTTGAATGTTTATTGATTTTTAAAAATAGGATCTAAGGTATAAAGTAAATATCTAACTTATTTTCTCTTCCAAAGGATTAGCCAAAGTGTTCAAGTTGTATTTATGGAATAGTCTATCCTTTTCTACATTAGTACAAAATACCACCTTTATCATATACTAAGTTCTTATATATATTCTTGAACCTATTTTGGAGCTTTCTATTTTGTTTTATGTGTTTGTTTATCCAGTCTGCACTGTTACCACCAGATAGTATCACTGTGATCATCATTCAGACTTTATCATTTTAAATTCCTCTGCTAGACTGTCTTCACCCAAGTATCCTAAATACACTCTAGGATCGTTTTTATTAGATTCTATCTTGTCCATAAATAGATAGATAGATAGGTAGGTAGATAATATTGACATTTTAATTTGTGGGTTAATTTGAAGAGAGTGTATATCTTTATAATAATACGTTTCTTCATCTAGGGTCTCATGTTTCTTCATTTATTCAAATTTTCTTTTACTCCCCGCAACAAAGACTTCTAGGTTTTTTGTATAATTTCTAGGCATCTTTTGATGATTTCTATATGTTTTATAGTTTTTGTTGCTGTTGAGCATCTACATTTTTCTTGTTGAGTTTTTCCCTAGTTAATTAATTAATTAATTAATTAATTTAAATTTTGGCTGCATTGGGTCTTCGTTGCTGCACGTGGGCTTTCTCTAGTTGCAGCGAGCAGGGGCTACTCTTCATTGCGGTGCGCGGACTTCTCATTGCAGTGGCTTCTCTCGTTGCAGAGCACGGGCTCTAGGCGCGTGGGCTTCAGTAGTTGCGGTGCGTGGGCTCAGTAGTCGTGGCGCACGGGCTTAGTTGCTCCACGGCATGTGGAATCTTCCTGGACCAGGGATCGAACCCCTTTCCCCTGCATTGGCAGGCGGATTCTTAAGCACTGCACCACCAGGGAAGTCCCTATTCCTAGTTGATTTAAAAGTTTTGCTACTGTTGTACATGTGCTCCCCGCCCCCAAAGTGATTATTAAATCTAAAGGTTTCAATCAGTTTGAAGCATAGTATTGTTCATAGGTTAATATAATGCTTAAAGTATTTCTGTATACTAGTTTCTAAGTCTGTCCTTGAGACTACTCTGTAAGTTTGGCCATTAATAAATATTAAGGTTTTCTTTTTTTCTGTCAATGACTCTCCTTAGATTGGGGCCAAGGTATAAGTATTCCTACATACAGGTTAAGTCTCTCACATCATTGAGGAGAATAAAATCTCTTTTGATCGTAAAAATGGTAAAATCTACACAACATAAAAATTTACCTTTTTAAACCATTTTTAAGTTTACAATTCAGTGGCATTAAGTACACTCACAGTGTTGTGCAACCATCACCACTATCCATTTCCAGAACCTTTTCATCATCCCAGACAGAAACTCAGTACCCATTAAACAGTAACCACATTCTCCCATTCCCCCGGTTCTTGGTAACCGCTATTCTACTTTCTGTCTGTGAATTTGCCTCTTCTAGGTACCTCATATGAATGGAATCATACAGTACATAGAATATTTGTCCTTTTGTGTCTGGCTTGTATTTCACTTTGCATAATGTTTCCAAGGTTCAACCATCCATGTTGTAGCATGGATGAGGATTTCTTTTTTTTTCTTTTCTTTTTTTTTTTTTAAACGAATATGTAACGTCTCTCTCCTGTTCCTTACCTGCCATTCATGCCTCACTTAGCTTTAATCTGGTTCTACCCTGCCCGGCATACCAAGTGAACAGTATTACATAATTGCCTGGTATAGTGGGCACTTTTCAAGTCCTTATCTTGACTTCACCCCAGTATTTGACATTACTGACCATTTCTTCCTTGAAACTGTAGTATGATTGGCTTCATAACAACTTTCAGCTCTTACTTTCCTCCTACCTCTTTGACCATTCCTTTTTAATCTCCTTTACTCAATGTTCTTCTGCCTGTTCCTACAACTTTAATTACTACCTCTTCCCTGATGACTCTCAACTCTATTCTGGGGAAAGATCTATATATATCCCAACCACCTGCTGAACATTTCCTGTTGGATGTCCCAGTGGAACTTGAAACATGCTTCAAACTGAGTGTTCTTCCAATCTTTCTCTATTCCAGTTTTCTCCCTCTGTCCTTTACTTGACTCACTCCTTTACTGTTTCCAATCTGGGTTGAATGGGGTACTAGCGTCACTGAGTAGCTACATCTGGAAACCTCAGAGTTATTTTTGATTCTTTCCCTTGAATAAATCCCCAACTTCCAGCATATCACTAAAACCCTCATTATATTTTGCCTAGATTATTAAAATAAGTAGTCACCTGGCCAGTGTCCCAGCCTTTAGACTTATCTCTTTCTAACCTATCATTCACATTCCTGTCAGATAGACCTCTTTATTAATTCATACTTACAAAAAGGTCAAACAATACAGAAATAGATAGAATTAAATATTAAAGCTTCTTCCGGAGACACTGCTTTGGGAAAGATCCTCAGTGTTCTCCTTACTTGCTGCAAGTGGTAAATCCATCCTTCTCCTGAAAAAAAAAAAGCTTGTTCCTGCCCTCCCACTCCTATCTCCCATAGTTTTATTCCCTAGAGGTAACAGTTTGGTGTATATCCGTCTACATATATATATATATATATATTTTTTTTTTGGCCGTACGCGGGCCTCTCACTGTTGTGGCCTCTCGCGTTGCGGAGCACAGGCTCCGGATGCGCAGGCTCAGTGGCCATGGCTCACGGGCCCAGCCACTCCGCGGCATGTGGGATTCTCCCGGACCGGGGCACAAACCCGTGTCCCCTGCATCGGCAGGTGGACTCTCAACCACTGCGCCACCAGGGAAGCCCCGTCTGTACTTTTTTCTGTACTTATACAAAACATGTTAAGTAATTACACATAAATAGTTTGTAACTTTTGGGTTTTTTTTTTTACAAAAATTGTCATTTTTATAGATAATTATTCTGTAATTTGCTCTCTTTGCTCATGAATATATCCTGATCCTCTTTTTTAAGCTTCCATTTTGAAATAATTTTAGACTCAAGAAATTACAAAATTAGTGTAGAGTCCTATATACCCTTCACCCACCTTCCTCCAATGGTGACATCTTACATAGCTGTGGTTCAATATCAAAATCAGGAAATTGATATTGATGCATTACCATTAACTAGATTACAGACCTTATTCAGATTGCACCTTTAAAAAAATCTATATTCATTTGTGCATGTGTATAGTTCTATGCAGTTTTATGCCATCACACCACCACCACCATCAAGGTTTAGAACTGGTCTGTCATCACAAAAGAACTCCCTGACGCTACCCCTTTGCATCCATGTCCCTCCACATGCACCCACCGTTCTCCTTGTTCCCTGGCAACCTCTTTGCTCTTCTCCATCTCTATAGTTTTGAAACTTGAGCATGTTATATAAAGAATAATATAATATTTTTGAGATTGATTTTTTTCACTAAATATAATTCTCTTGAGATCCATCAAAATTATTGTATGTGTCAGTAGTTTTTGTTTTTGTTTTTGTTTTTGTTTTTGTTTTTTGCAGTACACGGGCCTCTCACTGTTGTGGCCTCTCCCGCTGCGGAGCACAGGCTCCGGACACGCAGGCCCAGCGGCCGTGGCTCGCAGGCCCAGCCGCTCCGCGGCATGTGGGATCTTCCCGGACCGGGGCATGAACCCATGTCCCCTGCATCAGCAGGCGGACGGACTCTCAACCACTGCGCCACTAGGGAAGCCCAGTAGTTCATTTTTTGAATTGTTGAGTAGTGTTCCATCTCAGTAGAGTTTGTTCCACCATTCAGTCATTGAAAAACATTCAGTTTTCCAGTATTTTGCTTATGAATAAAGCTGCTGTGAACATTAGTATACAGGATTTTGTGTGAATATAAATTTTCATTTCTCTGGGATAAATGCTTAAGAATATGATGGTAGATGTATGTGTGGTTTTGTGAGAAACTGCTGTACTCTTCCAGAGTGCCCGTACCATTTTGCATTCCCACCAACAATTATGAATCATCGTTTCTCTGCAGTATTTAGTATTACCACTATTTTTAAAAATTGTATCCATTCATCTATCTCATTGTGTTTTTACTTTGCATTCCCCTAATGGCTGTTGATTTTAAACGTTTTTTCATGTGATTATTTGCCATCCATATATTTTCTTTGGTGAAGTGTCTGTTCATTTGCCCTGGTTTTAATTGCGTTGTTTTCTTATGATTAATGAGTTTTGAGGGTTCTTTATATATTCTAGGTACGTCTTTTATTAGATACATGATTTTTTTTTTTTTTGGCTGCGTTGGGTCTGCGTTGCTTCTTGTGGGCTTTCTCTAGTTGCGGCAAGCGGGGGCTACTCTTTCGTTACGGTGCGTGGGCTTCTCGTTGCAGTGGCTTCTCTTGTTGGTGGAGCACAGGCTCTAGGCTCACGGGCTTCAGTAGTTGCAGCACGCGGGCTTCAGTAGTTGTGGCACGCGGGCTCCGTAGTTGTGGTGCATGGGCTTAGTTGCTTCGTGGCATGTGGGGTCTTCCCGGACCAGGGCTCGAACCCGTGTCCCCTGCATTGACAGGCAGATTCTTAACCACTGCACCACCAGGAAGTCCGTAGATATATGATTTACAAAGATTTTTTTCTAACCTGTGTCTTTTCTTTTCAGTCTTTTGACAGTAACTTTGGAAGAGCATAAATGTTTAATTTTGATGAAATCCAATTTATCAATTTTTTTCTTTTTGGACTGTGCTTCCGGTATGTCTCTAAGAAGTCTTTGCTTAACCCAAGGTCACAAAGGTTTTCTCTTATTGTTGTACATTTAAATCCATGATCCATTTTTTTAAATTAATCTATTTATTTTTGGCTGCCTTGGGTCTTCATTGCTGCACGCGGGCTTTTTCTAGTTGTGGCGAGCGGGGGCTACTCTTTGTTGCAGTGCACGGGCTTCTCATTGCGGTGGCTTCTCTTGTTGCAGAGCACAAGCTCTAGGCACATGGGCTTCAGTAGTTGTGGCACGTGGGCTCAGTAGTTGTGACTCACAGGCTCTAGAGCGCAGGCTCAGTAGTTGTGGCGCACGGGCTTAGTTGCTCCACGGCATGTGGGAACTTCCCTGACCAGGGCTTGAACCCATGTCCCCTGCACTGGCAGGCAGATTCTTAACCACTGTGCCACCAGGGAAGCCCCATGATCCATTTTGAATTTATTTGTATATATGGCATGAGATTTAGGTTGAGGTTCATTTTCTTTTTGCCTGTGGATGTCCAATTGTTCTATTATTGTTTGTTGAGAAGACTTACTCCAGTGAGTTGCTGTGAGCACCTTTGTAAAAAATCAGTTAAATGTGTGGGTCTCTTTCTGGGTTTACTTTGTTCCGCTGACCTATGTATCTGTCCCTCTGCACATTGCTGTGATTACTGTAGCTATGTAGTAAGTCTTATCATCAGGTAGAGTGATTCCTTTCACTTTATTTTTTTCCTAAATTGTTTTCTTATTCTTTTGCCTTTCCACGTAAATTTTAGAAGAATCTTGTCTATATCTACAAAAAAGTCTTGCTGAGATTTTGATAGGAATTGAGTTAAACCTATAGATCAATTTGGGGAGAATTGACAGCTTTACTGATCCTGTCTTATTGTTAGTACATAGAGATCTCTATCATTCTTTTTAATGTATTCTATAGCATAAATATGTATATATCATAATTGATATCCTTGCACATTTGTAGGAATATTTTTGTAGGAAATTTTGATAGATGTTCTAAAATTGTGTTCCAAAAGGGCTGTACCTGTTTATAATAAAAATAACAGTGAAGGAGAATGCCTGTTTCCCTACAGCCTGTCCAACACTGGAGATTATCAGTGTTTTAAAATCTTTGCCAAATTATTTCTGTAAAATTCAAGTATATAACTTAAACTAAAATTTTTCATCATAAAAAATTACATGTGCATTAAGAAAAATCAAACCATATAGAATTGTATATAGTGCAAAGGAAAAATCTCCCTGTCCTTCCCCTTTATCCATCCCATTCTCCAGAGTAGTGTTAGTTTTGGTGTGAAGCATTCTGGGCCTTTTTCTGTACACACCATATACTTTTTCTTTTTTCAGTTGACATTGTATTATGGACAATTTTTCATTCATCTAAGTATGTGATATTGTTTAAGTAAAATCTGTTCGTATGTGGCTCAAAAAGGCAAAAGAGTGAACTGAATATCATTTTGAATGTTTCTGGAAAAGAAATCTAAATTGGACTTCTACTTTGCTTTTAAAAATACTGTGGCTGCTTGCTATGGAGAACAGTATGGAGGTTCCTTTAAAAAATCTAAAAATAGAGTTACCATATGATCCAGCAATTCCGCTCCTGGGCATTTAATCTGGAAAAGATGAAAACTCTAATTCAAAAAGATACGTGCAAGGGGACTTCCCTGGTGGTCCAGTGGTTAAGACTCCATGCTTCCACTGAAGGGAGCACGAGTTCAATCCCTTATTGGGGAACTAAGATCCCATATGCTGCATGGCATGGCAAGAAAAAAAAAAAGATACATGCATCCCAATGTTTATAGCAGCACTGTTTATAATAGCTGAGACATGGAAGCAATGTCCATCAACAGATGAATGGGTAAAGAAGATGTAATATATATATACACACATACATACATACAGTTGAATATTACTCAGCCATAAAAAAGAATGAAGTAATGCCATTTGTAGCAACGTGGGATGGACCTGGAGATTATCATACTAGATGTAGTAAGTCAGACAGAGAAAGACAAATATCGTATGATATCACTTTTTTGTGGAATCTAAAAAAATGATACAAAACAGAAATAGACTCACAGACATAGAAAACAAATTTACAATTACCAAAGGGGGAAGGTGGGGGGAGGGATAAATTAGGAGTTTGGGATTAACAGATACACACGACTGTATATAAAATAGATAATCAACAAGGACCTACTGTATAGTACAGGGAACTATATTCAATATCTTACAATAATCTATAATGAAAAAGAATCTGAAAAGAATAGATATATATAGATGTATAATGGAATCACTTTGCTGTACACCTGAAACTATCACAACATTGTAACTCAACTACTTCAATTAAAAAAAAATACTGTGGCTGCTACTATGTATAAAAAGGGTACAATGATATATTGTATGGCACAGGGAATACAGCCAATATTTTATAATTAAATGGAGTATAATCCATAAAGATTTTGAATTACTATGCTGTACACCTGAAGCTAATATATAAATCAACTATACCTCAATAAAATGTGTGTGTGTGTGTGTGTGTATGTATATATAAATAAATACTGTGGCTGAAGTAGAGGGAGATTGCCCAGTGATAATTGTCTTTTGACATTTCATTTCTGTGAGAATACTTGTTTGTTGTTCAAGAATTCATTATCTGCTTAAGTTTGATAGGGAATAGACATAAGATGTCCATAAGTTACTAGCCCTTTTCTCTTATGTACTGTATTGAGCTAGTAAATAGTGATATAGCAATCTGTTACAAGGCATCATCTCACTGAAAGTCCTGTACTTACGGTGAGTGAGATATTATAATATGCTAGAAAACAAATATGCACCAGAAAGTGCTAAGGCTACACAACAAAGCCCACATTTCCAAAAACAGCATTTGGGAAAATAAAAATTACTATTTATTAAAAGAAAAAGGAGATATAGAAAAATAGGCTTTCTGTCAGCCTGGGAGTTTCTGTAATGTATTGTCAAGGCAGTGTATTTTCTGTGGTGCCAGGAGAAACAAAACAAAACCTTATTACCATGAAGGATATAAATCAATGTTAACTTCCCCATGTTTATTCTATATAAGCTATTACAGTTGGCATCATGTAGAGTTAGGTGAAGAGTATAGAAAGAAAAATGGGCACAGAAAGAAAAATGGCCTAAATCTAATAAGTGATTGCTATAAGCTCCATGGAGGCAGGAACCATGTCTGTCTCCTATCCCCAGTGTGTAGGATAATTCTTGGCACATAGTAAACACTCAGTAAATATCTGCTGAATGAACTAACGGCCAAAGAAAGAGGTGCAGTACCAAGAATAAGTGAAGAGTGGTGCTGTAGAAGCTCGGGCTTAGAGAATTTCAAGGAAAAGAAGTGAACGTCAATTGCATATGTAACATAGCACTTCTAGGGTTGAGTCTGAAAAATGTTGAGTGGATTTGGCAGTTAAGCATATCACTGTTGACCTGATGAAAACAGTTTCAAAGAAGTGTTTGTTCTTTAACACTGCCTCATTCTCTGACACATTTGCTACTTTCTCTATGATCCCTTAGTGCTTGGTATGTTATTGAAGTTACGAGTTTGTGTATATTTATCTTCCATGAAGCTGTGAAAGGGCATCAAGGACAAGGACTTATCTCTTGTTTTTTGTTTGTTTTGTTCTGTTTATTTTTGTATCTTTGTATCATCAGAGCCTAGCACTATACCTGGCTTCCAGTAAGTACTTAAAAATGAAGAGTTAGGCTGTTATAAATTTTATTCTACAAGAAAAGGTGTTTTGAATTGTCTGTATTGTTATTTTTCTAATTGTTGTAGAAATATGAGATGAGTGTGTTTAGCTAAGGCTATATGTGTATTTTGTTTGTTTGTTTTTTTGTTTTTGTTTTTTTCTGTACGTGGGCCTCTCACTGTTGTGGCCTCTCCCGTTGTGGAGCACAGGCTCCGGACGCACAGGCCCAGCGGCCATGGCTCACGGGCCCAGCCGCTCCGCGGCATGTGGGATCCTCCCGGACCGGGGCACGAACCCGTGTCCCCTGCATCGGCAGGCGGACTCTCAACCACTGCGCCACCAGGGAAGCCCTATGTGTGTATTTTCTAAGTTGCTAAATGGAATGGTCCATTTGGGGGAAAAAAGTATTTTAACATTCTTTGGGACTTTTATGAGGTAGGTCCTGAATGTAAATCCTACCCATGCCCAGTGAGATTTATTACCCCAGTTCCCCTCTGGATTTTCTAGCTTCTTGAGTTTCTAGTCCAGATTCTGAGTAAAGTTCTGTTACAGTGGTTTGAGAGCTCAAACCTCTTATCTTGGAAACTAAACATCTTAATTTGCATTTTATCTACGTCATTCCTAATGTAAAGAGCCTAGCTACAGTCTGAAAGGTTAGATTCACTTCTCTTTTTACCTTTTCTGGACCTAGTTTGAGATAAATATCTAAGAATTGGGAGAGCCCAAGCTCATCTTTTTGGGGATCTGTGGACTATGCATAATTGAATTTAGTAATTCTAATTTCTTTAGGAATTAGCTGTGCAGATTTTTCCTTTTTTTCTTTTTAAATCTGGCACTGATTTTTTTTAAAGCTTTCTACTGCTACTGAGATTTTATTTTTTAATTTTAATGATTCACATTGCAACACATGCATATCCCCCACACCGTTCACTGTCAGGATAATAATGTATGCTTGTTTTGGCACAGTGCTCATCTTCTTAGGAGGAAGGTTATTTTTAGTATTTGTGGAAATGTTCTCAAAGGAAATAGGAGCTTAGGAGTGATCACAAACCCTCTTCTCTTGGTTGCACAGGACTGCTCACCGACTCAACTGGTATTTTTCTCTGAAACCTTTTAGATAGCAATAATACTTGTTTTCCCTCTCTAACTAGAACCACAAAGCTTGTAACTTTCTTCTCTTCTCCTGACATTACTAAAGAGGAAGATTAACTTAGAAATGACAAAAGGAATTTTCTTTGATTTTGGTGGAATATCAACTTTCCAAAGCTGTCATTGGAATTATCACTATTTAAGGACATTTGATTTGAATTACATGTGATTCTGTAGGCTACTGCCAATCCTTATGAATGAGGCAAAGTATAAATATAAATATATTTCTTTGATATTTGCAGTTGCTTTGCCATGATTTACTAAATAAGGAGAGAAGAAAAACAAAATATATTCAGAAAAACATTTCTTTTTGCAAATGGGTCACTTGTTCTCCTGTAGGGCACAGTGATAATTCATAGACAGTTTTATCTTTCACATTCATTTTCATGTCATCCTGGAAATTACTCTTCATAAATTCTGATTTTCTCAGGGACTGGGAAATTGGAATTCAGTTTCTGCCTCCTCTTTTTCCCCCCACAATAGCCACAGTATCTTTATTATTCCCGCAGAGGCCCTGTTGTCTGTGTATGTCTTTTCACTGGATGACTCTTTTCTTCCTAAGCTGTGAAACTTAAAGCTGATCATCCTACTTTTATTTGTTTGCTTGTTTATTTATTTATTTATTTATTTATTTTTGGCTGCGTTGAGTCTTCATTGCTGTGCGCAGGCTTTCTCTAGTTGCGGCGAGCGGGGGCTGCTCTTCATTGCGGTGCGCGGGCTTCTCATTGCGGTGGCTTCTCGTTGCAGAGCACAGGTTCTAGGCACGCAGGCTTCAGTAGTTGTGGCACACGGGCTCAGTAGTTGTGGCGCATGGGCTTAGCTGCTCCGCGGCATGTGGGGTCTTCCTGGACCAGGGCTTGAACCCATGTCCCCTGCATTGGCAGGCGGATTCTCAACCATTGCACCACCAGGGAAGCCCTGATCATCCTACTTTTAGTAAGCACCTGATTGCTGCAGAATATAGAGCAATATTTTTAGCATTATGGAGATGGTTATGGACCCCTTTGAGAATCTGATGGAAAACTATGGATCTTCTCCTCAGAAAAATATGTATTATATACAGAATTCTGTTTACAGTTTCAGGAGGTTCATGGATCTCTCTCATTACCACTCCATTCAAGAATTTCTGGTACAGGGACTTTCCTGGTGGCACAGTGGTTGAGAATCCGCCTGCAAATGCAGGGGACATGGGTTCAAGCCCTGGTCCAGGAAGACCCCACATGCCGTGGAGCAGCTAAGCCCGTGTGCCACAGCTGCTGAGCCTGTGCTCTAGAGCTCGTGAGCCACAACTACTGAGCCCACGTGCCACAACTACTGAAGCCTGCGTGCCTAGAGCCCGTGCTCCGCAAGGAGAAGCCACCGCAATGAGAAGTCCACGCACCACAACAAAGAGTAGCCCCCGCTCACCGCCCGTGTGCAGCAACAAAGACCCAGTGCAGCCATAAATAAATAAATAAACAAACAAACAAACAAATAAAGAATTTCTGGTATATATAGGTAGGGTTAAGAAAATATCTGTGCATTTTTATCCTTTTTTGGTGGTGTTAACAGTGGTTTGTCAACTCCAGCACCATCTTTCATCCAAAATATTATACTTCAGTGCCACTTTGCATATAGTAGAGTAATAGAGTTAAATAGCTGAAACCCTTGTAGCTCTTGAGAGCATGGACTGTCAAAAACTGAGAACAGACACAGCTAGTAATCAAAACACACACACAGAGAAGTATCTCAGCTATATAAGTAAGTATTTTTTTATATTCTGGGGGCTTTATTAGTGGGGATTTTTAAAAATTTTTTAGGGGTTCTTTTAATACAAATTTATTTATTTATTTGGCTGCATTGGGTCTTCGTTGCTGCACACAGGCTCTCTCTAGTTGCAGCGAGTGGGGGCTACTCTTTGTTGTGGTGCGTGGGCTTCTCATTGTGGTGGCTTCTCTTGTTACGGAGCATGGGCTCTAGGCGCACGGGCTTCAGTAGTTGTGGCTTGCAGGCTCTAGAGCTCAGGCTCAGTAGTTGTGGCGCACGGGCTTAGTTGCTCCGCGACATGTGGGATCTTCCTGGACCAGGGCTCGAACCTGTGTCCCCTGAATTGGCAGGCGGATTCTTAACCACTGCGCCACCAGGGAAGCCCGTGGGTATTTCTTTAGAGCTGTGTGTTGCAAAGAAAATGGGCGACGAAGAGGTCACATCTTTTAAATGGTTTAAAGTAAGAGAAAACTTTGCAAACGTATAAAACTAATTTTTCCTTGTATTATGAGAGCACTGAGATATTGAAAGGGTTGGTTTATGTTTAGGTTTCAAAACTGAAGAGCTGAATTCTTATTCTATAGGCTGGAATTTGAGCGATGAGTCAGGTAGGTAGGTATAAGAGCCAGGATACTGCAATAAGCTGATGTTGTACTGGCTTGGTGAAGGAGGGCTCTAACCTGTATGCAGCCTGTTTTCTCTAACATCATGCATTTCTATCAGCATGAAAGCTTGTCTGATAACTGTTGCAGTCTGTCTCCATCAGTACTTTGAGGACCAACCTACTGGTGGCCCTAGAAGATTAGAACTCAGAAACTTCAGCTTCGGTCTTCTTATCACTCAAGCTATTCTTGACTGTGAGCCAGCTCTGGCTGTCTTTATACATGTCCTGAATATCTTTTGGTTGACTGCGTTTTCTTTCTGGTTTGTGTTTGGCACAGTCAGCTTGTGTGAGGACACAGCTTACTTATCTTTTATAAAAAATAGATGACCTGGGACTTCCCTGGTGGCTCAGTGGTTAAGAATCCGCCTGCCAATGCAGGGGACGCGGGTTCGTGCCCTAGTCCAGGAAGATCCCACATGCCACGGAGCAACTAAGCCTGTGTGCCACAACTACTGAGCCTGCGCTCTAGAGCCCACAAGCCACAACTACTGAGCCCGAGTGCCACAGTTACTGAAGCCCGCGCGCCTAGAGCTCGTGCTCCGCAACAAGAGAAGCCACGGCAATGAGAAGCCTGCGCACCGCAAGGAAGAGAGCAGCCCCCCGCCGCAACTAGAGAAAGCCTGCGTGCAGCAACGAAGACCCAGCGCAGCCATAAATGAATGAATGAATGAATGAACAGATGACCTATGCTTGTGAGAGATTTTAACTGAAGGAGACTTATTTACTTGTATAGTAGCTTACAATAATCAGAGTAATTATGGCACGAAAACTTCACATGTGGTATATTTTTTATCCTTTACATCCTGATAAATAGTAGATTTAATTCAAGCATCACCTCCTCTGTGAAGCCTGTCCTAATTCTGCTTTCCTTCTTACATCCTAGAATTGGCCACTTCCTCCTCTATGCCTCTACTGAGCCCTGTATAGATTTTTTCACTGCATTGTATTGCCCCATTTGTTTATAGTCTATCTCACTGTGTTAGACCATAACTTCTTGAGGATATGGTCTATATCTTACTCCTTTCTGTGTCTAGTGCCTGGCGCCTAGAAGGTACTCAAAAATGTTTTATGAATGAGTAGGTGAATGAACAGTATGTTAAAGAATATTATAAAGCACTTAAGGCAGGGAATAAAAACTCAGATGCCTTCATGGTCCAGGCGTAAATGAGTTAAGCAGACCTGGTAGGGACCAAGGTAACCTGGGAAACACATGCCTTATCTAAAAGGGACAGCTGCTACTCAGATCCACCCCATTGGTGCATTATGAGAATGCTAACCCTGTGTTGCCACATCTTTTACTTCTTTAAGAGAAGCTAGACATTTGGGTTTTTATATGAAATCTCTTGATTGTTGAATGTTGCCAACTAAGATTTTTTTTAAACTTTTTATTGAGGTATAGTTTACATACAGAAAAGTGTATGTATTATGAGTGCACAGCTCAATCCATTTTCACAAACTGAAGTGATTTTCTTTTAATTGAAGTATAATTGACCTACAACAGTATGTTAGTTCTAGGTGTACAATACAATGATTTGACATTTCTGCACATTATGAAACGATCACCACCTGAACTGATTTTTTTTGTGAGCCAAATAAAATTGGATTGACCAAGCCACCAGTTTGCAACTTGTGACAAAAACTGTATGGGGAGCTTTGTAGTTTGGTTAAGAATCACCTAATAGATTAAAGTATCTTAAAGAGACACATCAGTCAAATGCAGTGTGTGGACCTTATTTGGATTATGATTCCAAAAAATCAAATGTAAAAGAACATTTGTAAAACAGTTGGGGAAATTTGAATGTTGACTGGCTGTTTAATAATATTAAAGAATTATTGTTAACTATTTCAGGTGTAATACAGTTTGTTTTTTTTAAATAGACTTTATTTTTTAGAGCAGTTTAGAGCAAAATTGAGCAGAAGGTACAGAGAGTTCCCATATACCCTGTGCCCCTACACATGCTCAGCCTCCCCTGTTATCAACATCCCCCACTAAGGTGGTACATTTGTTACAATCAGTGAACCTACATTGACACATCATTATCACCCAAAGTCCATAGTTTATATTAGGGTTCACTCTGGGTATTGTACATTCTATGGGTTTTGACAGATTTATAGTGACATGTATCTACCATTATAGTATCATGCATAGTTATTTTTTTAAAGAGTCCTTAAAGACACATACTGAACATTTTATGGATGAAATGAAACGCTGGAATTTGCTTCAGAATAATTTGGGAAGTGTCAAAGTTGGTGTAAATGAAACAGGATTGACCATGTATTGATAATCATTGACACTGAGTAATGGGTACATGGGAGTTCATTTTATTAGTGTCTCTGTTTTTGTATGTGTTTGAAATTTTCCACCTCCAAAAGTAGAGCAAGAGTTCAAGTTAAAGCTGAAGCATGATTCTTTGGATCTAGGATAATGGGACACTACCGCTGGTGACAGAATGTAAATTTCTGGAACTGAAGTCTGCAAAGGTAATGGCATTCTCTTTTCATTTTTAGGGCCTGAAAGTCAGTATACCAAGACTGCTCAGGAGATTGTGAACGTCTGTTACCAGACATTGACTGAGGTAAGTGGTAAAGAGGAGGTCCCCTTAGGATCTAGCTTTCTGGAATCCCTTTGTTCCCTAGAGTGATGAGGAGGCCTTCTCTGCCTATCCTGTTTTAAAATGTAATAGCCCACCCCAAACCTCAACCCACATCCCTTATTTCCTTCCCTGCTGTATTTTCTTACCTAGCACTAAATGTTTTTAATAAACTATGTAATTATTTACTTTAATTACCATGTGTGTCCTGCCACTAGAATAGAAGCTCCTCAAAGGGATTTTCATTTGCTCTTTTTACAACTTTTGTGTCCCCAGTGTCTAAAACAAATGTTGAATGAATTCACTAATTTTCTTTTATTTCTCAGTATGATGAGCATTTGACTCAACTTGAGAAGGATATTTGCACAGCCAAAGAAGCAGCTTTGGAGGAAGCAGAATTAGAAAGCTTGGACCCAATGACCCCAGGGCCTTACACACCTCAGGTGAGTCTGAGGACTAGAAGCCTCCTCTTACAGTTTTCTTTTTGGTTTGGGAACTTGGGAGCATGTTAACAGATGTATTTACTGAGATACCCTTCTTCTCTGTCCTTCCTCTTCATATGCCTTTCGTGTGCTTTCTTGTCTTCTCAAAGGCTAAGGTGAGTGAGGGCCGTGGGTCTTGGTAGCCTTGTTGAATCCAGAAGAGACAGATATGGGATGAATGAACGGGGTGGGGTCTTAGTTGTTTAGGCAGTATTTAGGAATACCAGATTCCTGACTACCATGGCCAGAGGCATTCTCTTGATCAAGTCTCTGGGGCTCCCTTGCCTCATGCATTGGGGTTCTAGGACAACCCTAGAGTATAGACATGGGCCACATTGTTCCTGTGCCTTATAGATGCCTGATTACTCATTCCCTCTGAGATATCTCAGTGTAGCTCAGATGTCACCCATTTTCCTGGATTGACTCGCTCTCCCCGTAAATGAAGACAGGTAATGTTTTATAATGTTCTTAAATTTTCATGTCAAAGACTAGAGAGCAAGATTAATAAATTTTTAGTCTTTCTGATCTGACCCTTGAATATACTGAGTCTCTTTCACCTATACTATACTCTTAGAGGGCTGGTATATTTGAAAAATAAGACTTACCAGAATATAACTGTATTGGAGGCACTATGGTAAAGTGGAAAGTACATGAAGGTTGGTATAAAACAGTCCTGGGTTTGAGTCTTAGCTCTGCTGCTATCTAGCTTTGTGAACTTGGGAAGTTAACTTAACCCCTCTAATCCAGTTTCCGTTTCTCTAAAATGTACTTTTCAAGATTGTTGTAGACATTAAACAAGGTCATTTGCCCAGCACATAGTAGACATTCAGGAAATGTTTATTTCCTTATCTGTATGAAAGTCACCTACAGGGTTCTCAGAGGCCCTTTCAAATTTAAACAAATATTCTAATGCATATTTCTCCCAATTCCCACTGGAAAACGTTTTTCCATTCTGCTCAGGTTTCACTCTGAACTAATAATGCAACCTGTGTGATCTCTGTTGGATAATTGCTGTCTATATCTCATTCATGCACTCTCCTTATCTATCTTTTACTCTCTCTTTCACCCCAAAACCTAGGCCACTGAGGGGCCAAGTATAAAGAGCCCTAAGATACTTCTTCCAGGCCCAGAACAAGGAAGGGCTCTTGGAGTGTGTGGGCAGATTGGGTCAAGGGGGCTTGGGTGAGTGATGTTGCCCAGGAAGGTCCTATTTGCTAATAGGCCCACAGCTTCCACAAGACCCTTTGTGGTAAGTTAAAGCCTGGGTTTTAGCCATCATTCCCCAGGAGAGTCTAACTACTGAGTGGAGTGTGGTTTGCTCTGCTCTGTGACAGCCTAAGGCTAACCGTTTGGTGAGTCAGAGCCTTAGACCCAGAAGCCATCTTCCTTTCTTCCCTTCCTCTCCCACACTATCTCAAATGGTGGAGGAAAACCTGGCAACTGTTCTTCCTCTGGAGCAGTAGCTGTTGTTTTGTGCAGTTAAGAGGATCTCCTATGAGGAGTAGGGTGTAGGTATTGCCTCTTCATTATTCCAGTTCACTCTCTGATCATTGCCTTCACTCATATATACACGTTTTAAATTAGTAAGCCCAGTGCATTATTTCTAAACCTGAGGAAGATGCGCATGAGTGATTGTCCTTACTCATTACTACTCTCAAACCCAAATGTTATTAAAGTGTGTTTGTGTAAGTTTAACCTGTCGTAATACAATTTTGTTGTGTAGAAACATGACAGAAATCGTACTTTACTTCCAGCTCTAAATGGTGGTAATCAATAATGTATTTTCACTCAACTATTTCTACCCAGCTTGTATTGCACCATACATTCAGCTTAACATTTTCTCTAAAATTGCTTGCTTTACATTTTCCCACATAGCGTTTCATTCCCTGATTTTCTCTTCTTCTGTTCCACAACTAGTTTATTTGCAGTGTAATGCTTTGAATTCTGTTTTGCCTCTCTTTCTCCAAAACCCTGTTCCCAATCAGCCTTGTTTGTTTGCTTTAAAAACAACAACAACAAAACCAACAACAAAGTAACACATGTGGGTTTTTTGTTGATAAAAGTAACATGTTCATTGGGACACATTGGAAAATATACAGAATAAATAAGTTACCTAAAATCAAGTCCACCAGTCAGAAAGAACCAACCACTGTGAACATTTTGGTGTGTTTCAAATCTGTAATGCGTGTACGTGTACGTGTACGTTTCTAGACACATTTTTAAAGTGAAATTGGTCATTATGATTTTGTCTTGTTTTCGTTTCACATTATATCATGAGCCTTTTATTTCATTAAATAGTCTTTGAAAACATTTTTTAATAGCCACATAATATTTCTACCCTCAGCCAGCTTTTTAGAGAATGCTTTCCTACTTTTCCAGCCTGTTCTTTTTTAGTCCCTCCTGCCCTCCTTTCACTGAATAGTCGATTTGTTAAATCCCTGTTCTCTTCAGGAGAGGGAAGAAGGAAGGAAGCTATAATTTGTTGACTACCAAGCATTGGGTAAGGAGCATATACACATCTCTTAATTCTCCCAAACAACCTTGTGAGGTAGACATTATCATCCGTGTTTCACAGTTGAGGAAATCAAGGCTTAGAGAAATGAAGTAATTTGTTAAAGTTACTCAGCTAGCAAATGGTAGAGCCAGGACTCAAACCCAGGGCGGTTTACTCCGAAGTCCATGGTTTTTCACCATGCCATTTTGCCTCGTAGCATCCTCTGGTGAGCTCATAAGCTCTTACCCCATTCCATGCTCTGGTTGGAACTGAAATTTCTTTATCCCATTTTCTATTAGATGTCTCTAAACCAAACAATCCAAATGGCACTGGTATGAAGCCCTGGGGCTAAAAACAATAAGACAAGGCTTAGAAGAAATTAGATTATTGACCATAAAGGCAGTTAGGACATAGAATTGTCCCATAGCTTTGATGCTTTTCTGCTTCAGGCTTCTGATCATATACATCAGATGCCTCTCTACTAGAATGAGCAACATTTGTGAGATTCCCAAAAACCTGTCCATAAAACTATGTCAAAACTATGTTTTCTCTTTAAATGGATTGCTCTGCATGACCTTTTTCTGCAGTGAATGCTCTAAAGGGGAGTCCTCTGTATTTCTTGCTCCCTTTACTAAATAGAAGCTAAGTTGTATGATTTGTGCCACAGCCTCCTGATTTGTATGATACCAACACATCCCTCAGTATGTCTCGAGATGCCTCTGTATTTCAAGATGAGAGCAATATGTCTGTCCTGGATATTCCCACTGCCACTCCAGAAAAGCAGGTGACACAGGTAGGATATTCTTTTTCTCTTTGTGAGATTGGTAGTATGCTTGGGAGTAGGGGATGGGGGAGTGATGGTGGTGATGTGTGGACATGTGTCAAGGACGATGATTGGACCCCTTGGCCCTGGCAATGAAGGCCTGGAAATGTGATTTCAAGGTGGGACGGTGGCAGGTCGCATGACTGGCATTGTCTTCTGTCTGTCACCATGGGCAGAGTCAGGCACAGCAGAACTTAAGGGAAGGTACAAGTGTGAAAAATGTGTGAGGCATCACAGCAACCTGACAGGTGACTAGAAAGACCAACTGCATTCAGAGACAGAGTTCAAAATAATTGCCCCGCTACTTTACTGTATATGAGTTATCTAAATTAAAGTTATTTTTAAAACTAAGTTTTTTAAGTTGGCCTTTTCTAGAGGTATCAGCAGATACTCCTGTTCTGAAGCCAGAAATTGTATCAGCTGATCTCAGTCAGGGTTCCACTGGAGAGTGCAAAATCCAGGAGGGTTTTTCTGTCCCAAAGAGTCCAACACAAGCTAGGGAAAGCTTGGTTTAGAAAGGAGGAGTCTCCTTGTGATGATACAGTAATAGTAGACCGAGGCCTTCCTGTTCTTTGGGTTGTTTTTTTTTTTAACCCTACCTGTGATTTCCAAAGAATGAATGGGGGAAAATGCACATGGCTTGAGCTGTGTAAACAGCCCCCACTAGCTGTGGGGTTGGCTGGGATATCAGGGAGGAGCATCGGTCCTGAGTGAGAGCCCTTGGTTAACTCCTCCTACTGGCACGTCCCTCAATGATGTGCTATTTGTGTTCCTTACTCAGATGCGCCAGGGCCGAGGTAGGCTGGGCGAGGAAGACTCTGATGTAGATATTGAAGGGTATGATGATGAGGAGGAGGATGGGAAACCTAAGACTCCAGCCCCAGTGAGTATGCTTACAGAAAGCTTATGGTTACATTATACCCTTATATGGTAGGAGCCCCAGTAGTACAGGACAGGCCAAATCCCCAGGCGCTATCAGAAGGTCTCCATAGTGAGGCCCAATCTGACTTTAAGAACCAGCTAAACAAATCTATCCACCAAAATTATGTAACTTCTTGTAAGGCAGCAAGGGGGGGTGCGGCTGGTGGTGGCTTCTGGTCTTTTACTTGGTCGATTAATGGGACTTTTGTCCTCAACTGGTCTCATTTAGGAAGGTGAAGATGTAGACGGTGATCTTGCAGATGAAGAGGAGGGAACTGTGCAACAGCCTCAAGCCAGTGTCCTGTATGAGGATTTGCTTATGTCTGAAGGAGAAGATGATGAGGAAGATGCCGGGAGTGATGAAGAAGGAGATAACCCTTTCTCTGGTACGTAGCTCACCGTGGCACCCTCAGGACTTGGGAGGAAGCTCTGGGCTACATATGCTGTTACCAGAAACTGCTCTTTTATTGAAGTCCCATTAATAGACCTCAGGGTACTGAGCACTCACTCATAGGCTGATCAAATTCATTAGTCTTAGAAGAGGTGAAAAAATACAACACAGGAGGTACAAAAGATGACAGTCAAAAAGGCAATGCCAAAGCAGCAGTTTTGATTTGAATACTTGATAAAAATGAGATAGAAGTGTTATATGTGGCAATAGGGAAGGAAAATGAAGAAAAAAGATCCTGCTTTGGGATTTTTTTGTGGATTAGTGGCAATGGCAGGGGATGAGTATAGGAGGAGATGATGGGGGGGGGGGGAAAGAACAGATAGATAGCACTGAAATGGAAAAAGGAAATGATTTTTTAATTCTCTTTCCAAACTACAGATCTTGTCAATGTTGACCCTAGGCAGTCCTCTGAGGTGAGGAGTCCAGGCAAGATGCCTCTGTAGATGCATGGGATTAACTAGTTCTGGAAGACTAAGCCAAAGATGTTAATTCTTTGTCAAACTTATCTCAGGATCTGTCTCTTTTCACAGCTATCCAGCTGAGTGAAAGTGGAAGTGACTCTGATGTGGAATCTGGTGGGATAAGACCCAAACAGCCCCGCATGCTTCAGGAGAACACAAGGATGGGCATGGAAAATGAAGAAAGCATGATGTCCTATGAGGGAGACGGTGGGGAGGCTTCTCATGGTTTGGAGGATAGCAACATCAGGTAATCGGTAGCAACACGCTACAGGGCTGTGGCATCAGTGCCCAGCTATGATGTCAGAGGGCCCAGCATCAGATTACTTTCATCCATCAAACATTTCCTGAGCACCTACTAGGGCCAGGCACTGTGCTAGGCCCTTGGGGATACACAGAGGAGCAAGACATATCCTGCCCTTGAGGAGCTCACAGTCTAGTGGAAGAGACTGATACAACAAAATTATTACAAATACAGTGTGATAAGAGCTACGTAGCATAGGTTAAGTACAAAGTGCCAAGTCACCATTGAGGAGGGAGTATCTCGCTCTGCTTGGAGTAATCAGGGAAAGTGTCACAGATGAGGGAACATTTGAACTGGGCCTTAAAGGATGAATAGGAGTCTACTAAGTAGATAAGTGGCAGCAGGTAAGGAGATCCTTAGAGATGGAACAGTATGTTCAAAGGCACAGAAATATAGCAAAGTAAATTCCAGACAGAAGGGAGGTTGCTGGGCGTTGTGACTCTAGAAGTAGCAAGGGATTATACTGTAGAGGACCTTAACTGGTATGCTAAGACATTTGGATTGTGGTTAATGGGAATCATCACTTTAAGGAAAAGAAAGTAACATCAAATTTTTGTCTTAAATAACTCTAGGGCAGTGATAAGGAATTCAGCTAGAATCTGTTAGGAGTGGAAGAAAGGGAAGGGACATATTCAAGAGCTGTTCAGAGGGTAGATCAATTGGATTCAGGAGGTAAGGAGATTAGATATATAATGAATGGGAATGTCACTGAGAGAAGCAAGAGGAAAAACAGGTATTAGATGGAGTGGGAAAGGAGGCAAAAAATGAACTTGTCTGTGGATGTGTTGGATTTAAGGTACATAAGATACATCTAAGCCACAGGTATCCAGCAAGCAGTTAAGAGTCTGTTCATCAGCAAATATTTACAAGTACAAAAGCAAGGATGTTGTCCTTGCTTCAAGGAGTTCAGTCTAGTGGGAAATCTAAAACAGGCAAACAGATGATGATCACAGTGTAACAAGAAAAGTGCTGTGATAGGCAACAACAGGATTTTTGGGGGACTTGGGTAGGAGTGGAGTAGGGGAGCTGGTTAGAGAAACTGAGCTGAATCAGAATAGGAATCAGCTAAATGAAAAAGAAAGGGAAGGACATTCCAGAGACTAAGAACAGCATGTATGATGACACAGAAACATGAAACACTTCTAGAGAATGCAAGTAGCTCAGTGTGGCTGGAGGTTTTGATCATGATCCGTGTAATAGAGACAGTTTAAAGAAGTAGGTAAGGACCAAGTCATGAAGGGTCTGAAAATTTGGGGCAGACATTGAATGAGCATAGTATGATCATACCTGTATTTTGGAAAGGTTGCTCTGTGCCCCAAAAGAAAGATGGGCAAAAGCCATGAATTAACAGTTTACAAAAGAAATGCAAATGGCCAATAAATATATGAAAAATTAGCTTCCCTAAGAATCAAAGAAATGCAATAAAACAATGAAATACAATTTTTACCTATAAGATGGGCAAAGATTAAAATAAATGATAATGCCCAGTGTTGGAAAAGGCATGAGGAAAAAGACATTCTGAAATGACTGGTTGGTAATGTAAATTGAAAGGGGTAGGTGAGAGAGATACAGCAATTTATCATTATAAATCAGAAGCTTAAAACACGTGCATCCCCTTTGGCCCCCACATTCCATATCTAGGAAGTTATTCCATGGGAACAATAAAATACCTTCATCAAGATGTTTGTACAAGGATGTTTATCACAGCATTGTTTCTAATAGTGGGAAAATTGAAGACAGCTTAAATGTTCTAGTGAGACACTGTGAAATAAATCCTGTTACAGCCATACAGTGGAATACCATGCAGCTATTAAAATGATGCTATAGATGTATGTTTATTGACATGGAAAGATGTTCATTATAAACATTAGTGAAAAAGCAGATTCCTGAAGAGTATGTAGAGTATTCCAATTTTGTAAATAAAAAGAAAATGTTTAAGCATCAAAGTGAAGTGCATAGAAAAAAATTTAGAAGGTCATATACCAAAAGATCATCTCTGGGTGGTAGCGTTATTGGTGGTTTTTTTTTTTTCTTTTTTTCAGGTGTATATTCTTTTTTTTTAATTTATTTATTCATTTATTTAATTTTTGGCTGCATTGGGTCTTCGCTGGTGCACGCGGGCTTTCTCTAGTTGCAGTGAGCGGGGGCTACTCTTTGTTGTGGGATGCAGGCTTCTCATTGTGGTGGCTTCTCGTTGCAGAGCACAGGCTCTAGGCACGTGGGCTTCAGTAGTTGTGGCACACGGGCTTCAGTAGTTGTGGCTTGCGGGCTCTAGAGCACAGGCTCAGTAGCTGTGGCGCACGGGCTGAGTCGCTCCACGGCATGTGGGATCTTCCTGGACCAGGGCTCGAGCCCGTGTCCTCTGCATTGGCAGGCGGATTCTTAACGACTGTGCCACCAGGGAAGCCCCTTCTGGTGTATATTCTAATTTTTTTTTAACCAGTGAACGTGCATTACTTGTGGTTTTTTTTTTTAAGTAAAATTAAGAATAAACAAACAAACAAAAATAAACAGCACTCTGGCAGAAATGTGAAGAATTAATTGGGGGAGAGCAAGACTGGAGGCATGAAGACTGATTTCAGTGGTGCAGACGGCCAGGGATCACAAAGGACTAAGCCAAGGCAGGCAGAATAGGGCTGGAAAGGAGGGGGTAGAGACAAGATATATTGAAAAGGTAGAATCTTCAGGACTGTTGACTAATTGGATATGTAG
Organism: Hyperoodon ampullatus; assembly: GCF_949752795.1. Classification (NCBI taxonomy): domain Eukaryota; kingdom Metazoa; phylum Chordata; class Mammalia; order Artiodactyla; family Ziphiidae; genus Hyperoodon; species Hyperoodon ampullatus. Next base: position 60,748,275 of record NC_136913.1, read on the forward strand.
ATGAGTGAAGCTGTAAGTGGCAGACGAAACTATGAGGCTCTCAGAGCATTTATGGTCATGTAAGCTGGCAGTGTGTTGTTCAGGTGTAGGGGAGTTTCTTTCATTCAGATTCTTGCATATATGAAGTTGGCAAGTTGATGTTTTTGAATAGGATCATTTTTCTCTCAGGGACCTGTAGAACAGTCCAGAACCGTCATTTTAGTGTCCAGGGGAGGTGAGATGGGCTGATCCCTTGGTGGCACCAAAAACGGGACTGGTCAGCTAGAGGATGGTGTCCGAGCTTGAGAGATGACATGTTTCTCTTCTCAGTTATGGGAGCTATGAGGAGCCTGATCCCAAGTCGAACACCCAAGACACAAGCTTCAGCAGCATCGGTGGGTATGAGGTATCAGAGGAGGAAGAAGATGAGGAGGAGGAAGAGCAGCGCTCTGGGCCGAGCGTACTAAGCCAGGTCCACCTGTCAGAGGACGAGGAGGACAGTGAGGATTTCCACTCCATTGCTGGGGACAGTGACTTGGACTCTGATGAATGAGGCTTCCTTTGGGCCTCCTTGGTCAGCCTTCCCTGTTCTCTAGCCTAGGTGGTTCACCTTTCCCCCATTTGTTTATATTTGTACAGTGTCTGATCTTGAAATCACCAGATTAACTAATACCGTAGCCTTTAAAAATTAGTAAGTAAGTAAGTGATAAAAAATCACCTCTCCTGATCTTCCTGGGGCAGTGCCACCCTTTGATTTAAAATCAAGCAACCCCCTTCCCCCTACCACTAACAGAGAGTAATCTTCTTCTCCAGTGCCCCCTTTAACTCCATTTATTGCCCTTAGTATCATTCTTTCCTGGGGAAAGAAGAGAAATCATGAAAGAACTAATAACTTTATGTCCTCTTGATGTATTAGAAAATTTCCAAGCATGGTATCATCTCAGTTTTCTAATTTGCTGGCTGGAACAGGGACAGCCCCTCTGCTGGGACAGAGAATTGGATTCTGGTGGACTCTATGCCACACTAAAAGCATAAACCTCTTGGACAAACTGAACTGCCCATTATTTTATTATTTATTTGATTATACAATGCCTTGTTCCTAAATGGATTGGAGGCAAATAACTATAAATCTTTGAAACAGCCTATATGTCAGAAATATGTCGCCATGTAAATGTGTTCTGTCCCTCCCCCCCAGGGGAAATGGTAGGGAAATGGTAAGTTCCTTAGGGCAAAGACTGTGTCTTCTGTTTCTTTTCATGCTTAGGATATGGTTCTGTGAGAGTAGGTACTCAGCAAATGTTCCTAGAATCATAAAATCCTCAACAGATTCGTTACTGAGCATCTGCTCCATGGTAAGCATTTCCATCAAAACGTTGGGATGCAAAATTAAATAAGATGCATTCCTTTCACTGAACAATATCACCATCCAGTTGGGGGAGGGGGAGTGGAATTCAAGACATGTTAATAAATCATTACAGTACTGTGAGATAAGTGCAATTAAGAAGCTAGATCTAAAGTATAGGGGAAAATAGAAGAGTGATCATGTCTGAAAAAGTCAGGGAAGTCTTCCTAGAGGTAATTTTTAAGCTGATTGTTGAAGAATTAGTAGGAGCTTGCCAGATGGAAAAGTCCAGGCAGAGTGTAACATGAAGTGAAAAGGCCGAACTCCAGAAATGGCAGAGTGTGTTTCTAGTTTGTTTGTTTGTTTGTTTGTACCTGCCTTGTTCCAGAAAGGATTTAAGGTGGTTTATGTTCGAGTCCCTCAAATGCTGGAATGGCTAGAGATGAGACTGAAAGATGGATAGGAAGCATATCGTCAAAAGCTTTGAATTTGATGCTAACGCATGTGAATTCATATTATGACAAATGAGGCGCTCTAGTGGAGTGATATAATCAGATTTGTGTTTTAGAAATTTTCTGTATATGAAATGAAGAAAAATTGAACAATCATGTAACAAGTGTGATACCGTTTTTATAAATGACAAAACCCATGTGTGTGTATTTATATGTGTTTTTATATGTGTGTATATGCAAAGGAAAAGGTCTGAAAGGATATACACAAAACTGTTCACAGTGATAACCTCTGGGGAGTGGGATTGGAGGGGAGGGGGCTATGTGCTTGTGTGTATACTGGGTGGGGTATTGTGCTTTTATTTCTGTATTTGAATTTTTTACAAGAATGTATTATTTTTGTAATAAAAAAAATTTTTAAAATTCCAGCACTAGTGCGGAGAGTGGTTTGGAGGGGGGGCAAATCTAGTTCAAGTATGGGGTAGTGGAGCCTGAACTAGGGCTGTGGCATTAAGATGGCGAGGAGGGGGATGAATTTGAGAGCTGTTTAGGGGATAGACTCAACAGGACTTGATGACCAATTGGCATTTGGGAGTAGAGAAGGAAGAATGAAAGGTGGCTTCCAGAATTTTGGTTTAGCTTGATTGGATGGGTACATGGTATTCATTCATTCATTCAGCATTTATCGAGCCACCTGTTTTTATCAAGTAGTCTGCTAGATGCTGATACAGACGTTAAGATACAGTTTCTGATGGCAGGGCACTTAAGGTCTAGAATGAGTGGTAGACACATAAATATAAATAAGTTTAATAAGAAATGATCATTTCAATAAATATTTACAAAGTTTCATGGTGATAAGGAGTTACCAACTCTGCTTATGAAGTAAGGATAAGAAGCCTTCATAGAGGGGAACCCTTCAGATAGATCATGAAGAGTAGGGAGGACTTTGCCGGGGTCCTCCTGGCAGTATTCTAGGCAGAGGGAACAGAATGCTTAGGGGCATGAAAGTACATGGTCTGTTCATGGAACAACAAATAGTTCTGGATGGATGGAATATAGGAAACATATGTAGTGTAGTGATTACAAGGCTCAGGATCAAATGCTCATCTTAGATCACTGGCACAGTGTGAAAAATGGATGGGCTGGGGAGGGGTGATGCCAGATGAGAGATGATGGAGACTTAAACTGGCTGAGGCAATTGGCAGTAGGGGTGAAATGAAATTAAATTGGCTGAGGCATTGGCAGTAGGGGTGAAATGAGAGGTACCTCTTGGTGACTGATTGGATAATGGAAAGTTAAAAAGAAAAGTGGAATCTAGGTTTCTGACTTAGGTGATTGGGTAAATGGTGATGGCCACTCACTGAACAGATTGAGGGTGGAAGGTAGGAGAAATAGCTAAGTTCGCTTGGGAGCCTGTGTGTTTAAACTATGATAGGTAGAAAGCTTAGGATTTGTGCAAACTTGGGAGTAGGTGAAATCACACAGGAAGCCTGTGTAGAGTCAGAAGAGTATGGAGGGCAGAATGCTGGTATAGACCAATTTTTAGGGGTGGTCAGAAATAGAAGGAAAACTTGAAGAATGATATTTCTTAAACCAAGGAAGGAGTTTTAAAGGAAAAAAGAAAAATACTTAGCATATATACCACAGAACAGTAAAATAAAGCCTGAGAGCCTTTGGGTTTGGCAACTAGGAGGTCCCTGGTGACCTTAGCTAGCAAGAGAGTGAGAATAGAAGCCAGCCAAGCAGGAGGGTGAGGGACAGATGGAAGATGAGGAAGTGACAAGAGAGATCATAGACTACTCTTTCAAGAAGCTAGGCTGTGAGGAATAAAAGAGGGAGAGAGTCTTAAGATGGAAGAAAAATAGGGACTTCCCTGGCTGTCCAGTGGTTAAGACTCTGCGCCTCCACTGCAGGGGCCGCAGGTTTGATTCCTGGTCAGGGAATTAAGATCCTGCATGTGGCGCCTGTGCAGCGCAGCCAAAAGTTAAAAAAAAAAAAAGATGGAAGATAAATAAGTACGCTTATGTAGGCTTAAGGGAGAAAGCAATAGAGAAGGAGGGGTTGGAAAAAAGCAAGAGAAGATAATTGTTGGAAAGACCTCTGTGAAAACAGGAAGGAATGTTAGCATAGATAGCATTTTCTCTTATAGGAGAAGAGATTCTCCCCCCGCCCCCCAGACAAAGGAAGGACGGAGTTGGAGTTACAGATCGGCCTATAGATGAGGGAGATAGAAAGTTGGAGGAATTCACACTTCATAGCGTCAGTTTCCTCTGTGGAATAGGTAAAATCATCCTTGTGAGAAAAGTGAAAATGGGATGGGAGCTCGAATAAGTGTTGAACTGCTGAGAGAATGAAAAACGGGAAACCTGCTAAATGTCCATTAGTAGCAGAGAGGTTGAATTATGGTACGTCCAGTCAAAAAATATGCAACTGTTGAAAAAGAATGAGGAAAATCTATATGTGCTAATATGGAAAGATATTCTTGAAGAAGTAAGTCTTAGAATAGTAGGTGGCATTTAATTTCACTTGTTTAGGAGACAAAAGGAATGTAAATCCATATTTGCATATTCACAGAGAAGATTTGGCATGTTGCGCTTCAAACTGTTAACACCTCTAGGAGTGAGGTAGGGTTGGGGAGGGGCACATTCTTTTCACTGTAAACCCTTCTATTAATGTTGAAGTGTTTCTTGGTATTTTTTTTTTAATGGTCATGAGGGAAATGGGAGCTGGAGCTGACATGGGATCCATAAAAGGATTGTTATAGGTGTTCAATGCACAAATGTGGTTAAAGTCTGTTTATCTAAAATGGTACCGATTTACTTTATTGTGTGATTTTTTTCCAAAGGTCCTCAGCAACACAGCTGTCATGGTGTAGAAGCAGAAAAGGTAAAGCAGTTTGCATGTGACTATAAATAGTTAGGGATGGTTAGAGCATGGTGCATATGGAAGGGGCTGGCAAAAGCTGAAACTAGAATTAGCCAGGGTCCAGATCATGGAGAGCTCTATATGCTTTGCTAAAGAATCTGGACATAATCCTAAAGGCAGTAGGAATCTACTGAAGGATTTGGATCACTTTAGCTGCAATTTGGGCTATGGACTATAGGACTGGAGATGGTTGTGGCAGTCATTTAAGCAAGATATGAGTCAGTTGTGAAACAAGAACAGTGGGCAAAGATTTGAGAGAATTGAGGAGGTAGAATCTACAAGTGATTGATTAAATGTGGGGGATATTTCAGTCAGTTAGTCAAATGCTGATTGAGCCTGGTGGGTGCCAGGCATTATTCTTTGTGCTCTGAATACAGCAGTGAATAAAACATACCCCCTTCCCTCAGAGAGTTTAGGATCTAGTGGGGGAGGAAGACAAACGAGTGAATGAGAGTGAGAGAAGTACTCCGAAGACAAAACAAAGTGATGTGAGAGGGTATGGGGTGAGGGTTCTAACTTAATGGTCAAGGAAGACCTTGCTGAGTAGCTCTCATTGGCGTATAAATATGCATGTATTACTGTGATAAAACATTTTTTTTTAATTTGAAGGAACCACAAAAGGTACTTTAAAAGACTGGCCAGAGAAGTATGAGGAAAACGGATACAGTTTTTGGGGACGCCAAAGGAGAATTTCAGAGGATGGAATGGTCAGCAATGTCCAGTATTTGCAGAAAGGTTAGTCAGATAAGGACTGAAATATGTCATTTGGACTTGGCAGTTGGTGAGCCTAATGAAAATAGTTTCTTTGGAATGGTGGATGCAGAAACCAGATGGCAAGTGGGTTTAAGAATTGAATTGAATGTGAAGTAGAAACAGAGCTTGATTTGATTAAATAATAGCTGTCATTCACTGTGCCAGCCTCTCTGTGCAGAGAGCTCTTCTTACCTGACCTCATTTAATCCTGAACCATCTATGAGATCAATATTATTCCCATTTTACAAATGAGGAAACTTCCTCAGGAGCACCAAGGGTAGAAGAGATTAGCCTTGGCCTAGAGAAGGGCCATCTTTAAATTAAGACCAGAAAGATGGGTATTGGATATAGAGAAGCAGTAGGAAGGAAACCATGACTCTGGGCATTGTGGACCATGGTAAGGAGTTTTGTCTATATTCTAAAAGTAGTGGGAAATTTTTCAGTGGGAGTGGGGTTGGAGCCTGAGAAGGTAACCTCAGGATTGTGTTTCCAAAACACCGGTTCCATATCAGTGTAAAAATAGACAAATTTCTTCCTATTGGTAGTTTAATCTCCTTTGGCAATTCCAGGGTCTTCGGTATTATAGTGCAAATATTTGCCTAAATATAATAATCTGATTTGTTTCCCCCTGACTTTGAAGATAAACCACTGGTGTACTTGTACTGATTCCCAGGCCCCAGTTCAAACTTCTTGAGTCAGAATGTCTGGGGAAGACTGGTGGTGTGTATATTTTACAGATGGCCCAAGTGATTTTTTTTTTTTTTTGGCCACGCCACACAGCTTGTGGGATATTAGTTCCCCGAACAGGGATTGAACCCGTGCCCTTGGCAGTGAAAGTACGGAATCCTAACCATTGGACTGCCAGGGAATTCCCTCCAAGTGATTCTTATCTGAGAAGTTTGGGAAACCCTGATTCAGCAACATTCCCAAATTAATGCTATCCTCTGTATCAGCTGTTGTTGCCAAAATCTTAGCTCTCTGTGCACCAGTGCCAAACAGAAATATGGAGACAGAGTGATGGAGGAGAAAGAAAGAGTGGCTTGCTTTCTTTGCCAGGCAAAGGGGAACACAGTAGGCTAGCACCTCAAGAACTGTGCCCCCCTTCACTGGGGAATAGGGAGAAGTTGTATAGTCAGGGGTAGTGGTCAGAGGTATGTGATAAGGATCAAGGCAGTAACAGTCTTGCATTCTTCTTTCTTCTGCAGTTTCAAAAGGGTGGGGTTGCTGACAAGATTAGGGTGTGTGCAGGGTCTCCTACTAATTTCCTGAGCTTCTCTGGTCACTTTAATCTTGCCTCAGGTGGTTTTGTGGCTGCTCCTCCCTTGATTAGCAACTGTTCAGGTCTGCCCTTTGGAACTCAGGGAAGGTCATGGAGGCTGGAGTCTTGCTTACAAGAAATGGGGGACAAAAAGGCCTCCCGGCCCAGGAGCCCCAGAGGGCCCTGCTCAGCATTGGTCCCTCCCTTTTCTTTGATATTCCTCAATCTTGAGGAGAACAGATGTTGGACAAGAAAAGGGAACAATCGTTTTGGGTAGAGATGTTAGGCAGAGGAGCTCAGCTTTAGGGGGACTTGGTTTTCATCCCCACTTCAGCTGTATCTTTCCCCAAATCTTTTAGGGAACGGGGCGACAACAGCTTTAACTACTTCTTGCTGAGCTGGGGCGTATTCCTGCCTAAATTTGGGGGAATAGATAACGAATTAGAAATATTTGAGTTCCAAGTCCTGGATCCTGAGTCTTATGTGATTAAGATCTCAGTCCTTTGTTTTGCCATTTTGGTGTAGCAGACCCAGTTAGAAGTAAGAGGAGTGACAACTAGAACTTGAGTAGACAGAACAGATCTCATTTCCTTGGGAATTCAGGGGAGTAAGTCTGAAGCCCAGTCTGGAACCAGCACTTCAGAGAGACTTATTGTAGCCAGTTGTTTCCAAACCATTCCCTCTATGGGGAAAACCTATCAAGGCAATCCTGAAGACCCAGAAATAGGAAGCTGACCACATGTCTAGCAGTTAGAATTATTGAAAGAATCAGCATATGAATCTATAGGTAGAAGGTATGAGAAAGGATAAGAAAACAGAACTTTCATTCCACTTGTCGGAACAAATACTTAAAGTTTCCCAAAGGGTGAGATGTCTGCTTCGCAGGAGTCTGTGCTGGCTGTAGGCAGGCTTGGCTGGTCAATAGCTGATAATCTTCTTACTCTGGTATGATGTACCCACGGTTTTACTCTATCTAATTTTAGAGAGGTGTGAGTAGTAAGAAGAACGTCCTAAGATAAGATCCCTTTCATTTTTTTCTTCAGGCTGCTTCTGCTGCTCAGGTCATTGCTCTTTTTGATACTTCAGCAGCACCCCGTCTCCCCCTTTGAAGGGATGTAAGACAGCTTCCAGGTGAGAGGGAGATGAGCCAGGTCGAGGATCTCGGGCAAGCTGTCTACTTCTGATGTCGTCGTCTTCTCGCCCTGGTGTGCGTGTAGTTTCTCCTTTGTTGGATCATTGTTTTGAGGTGATTTTGAGGTCAGCCATCCTCTCTATGGGCCACTCCAGTGCAGGGGCCCTTTGTGAGTGGAAATTAATCGAAGAGTCAATTCCCTTCAGTTTCGCTGTGCATAAGCTAGTTAAGAGTACCTGAAAAGGGTCCTCCTGTCCATTATAACTTCTCCAGTATGCATAATGCCCTGGTTGCAGGTCATGGGGCATCTGATCTTCATCCAAAGAAATTACTGAGATAAGCTTCAGAAACAAGCTTAGAGTATCCTTTAATAATTCAATTAAGCTTTAAATTAATTTAACATAACAGCAAAGAACTATGTGAGGGATGAGACTTAGTAATTACAAATCATTAACAAAACTGGGATTTAAAAAAAAAAAAAAAAAAAAAAAGCTGGGGAGTTTGTCTCTGTGGCTCCGCGAGAGGAGTCTGTGAATAAAGACGCCGAAAATGCGAAGTGACTAGATGGGAGCCAAGACGTAAAACTAGCGAAGGAGAGAGAATGTGGCTTCATGAATAGGAATGCCTGCCAGATACCAGAACTGGAGGTGATGGATGAAGATCGGCATATTGAAGAAGTCTTGGATAAGTTTGTTAATTGTCATGAGCAAACATATGAAGAATTTCTGAGCACTTTCGCTCATCTTTCAAAAGATAATGTGACCAAAAGAGGAGCCTTTGGAACCAATTCTTCAGAAAACAATTTTCCTTCAGTAAAATTTACTCAGAGAAATGAACCAAACGATCACCATCTCAGCAATAAAGCCATCTTTCTTCGTACTTCATCACAGTGTTCAGAAGAGGAACAGATAGTGATGGATGAAGGCCAAAAAGTTGGCAGTTCCTTTCAAGGTGATCTGAATCAGGCAGGAAAGGTGAAGGTAGACAACTTCCTTGATTTAGAAGATTTGGACTTGGATGAAGACATTAAGCCCCAAACGAATTTGCTGCTGCTTCCAGGAGAGGTGGAGCAGGACATGAGCATGAGTGTTCCTTCTTACATTCCTTCTGTGGCCCAGCCTCTTACCTCTGGAGTGAAGCCAAGGCCCACTGGAAAAGGAGCAGACAAACAAAGATAGTCGGAGGTGAAGTTCGGCTGTTCTCACTTGATGAAGAATTTGATTATGATGCTGTGATTCTAACCCCCAAGTTCACTCCTGCAGAGATAGATGCCATCAAAGAGCAAAAGAAAAAGAGCACAGACTTAGAGAAACCCCGGGACTGATCCACCAAGACATCTTCGTGTTTATTTTTATCTTGTTCTTATTCGAGCAACATTAGCATAAAATATATACCTACTATAAAAAAAAAAAACTGGGATTGAACATTTATTGAAAAATCTTTTTCTCTCTAAAATTACCCTCTTTTCTACTAAATGTAACCAAATTAAGAATCAATGGATTGCAAAATAAGTGTGGTCTCAATAAACTTGGTTTGATGATTTATTATATAACTGTAATTGATCATATAGACTTTTTACTTGCTGAAACTTTTCTTTTTCTTTTTTTTTTTTTTTTTTTTTTGCGGTACGCAGGCCTCTCACTGTTGTGGCCTCTCCCCTTGCGGAGCCTGTGCTCCGACGTGCAGGCTCAGCAGCCATGGCTCACGGGCCTAGCCGCTCCGTGGTACGTGGGATCTTCCCGGACCGGGGCACGAACCCGTGTCCCCTGCATCAGCAGGCGGACTCTCAACCACTGCGCCACCAGGGAAGCCCTACTTGCTGAAACTCTTATAAGGAGTCTCAGACTGCACTTTTAAAGGACCTCTCAGGGCTAGGAAAGTCACGCCAAGGGCTTATCACAGATTTTTGCCTAACAGATGTAGGTGAATTTCTCCCTTTTTGAGGTCTCCAAAATACCTTGGGATTTCTGTAACCACTAGTGAGGTAGCCTTCCTAATTTATCTGATAAAGCTGCAGGGAACCTAAGAGTTTCCAATCTCTGGAGGGAGCAGATAGAGAGATAAGATAAATGTTTCAATTCTGTTTACAAAAAAGTATAATTTACCAAATTTCTGTAAGTTACAGTGAATTTGAGGGGAAGGTTTCCTTATACCTGGAAAACACAGATTTAAACCGGTAATTTTTTCAGATAGAAACCATAAAAATAACCATATTCGCCAGTTCACTCCATCCTATATAACTAACCCTTTTTTGGTTAACAGCTTTATGAGGCCATCAGGTTTTTCATTAGAATTCTTCAATTTCTTACCCAGTTCATCATTATGGTCTGAAAGTCAGAAACTTGTATATATCCAAAAGTCCTTTCTATAAATCTTGAAGGGGAAGCATTTTTTGCAAAGGCATTAGATTGAAACCGTAAGTGTCTATAATGACAAAAGACTTAAGGCACGTTTGTTAAAGAACCTCCATACTGTTCTCCATAGTGGCTGTATCAAATTACATTCCCACCAGCAGTGCAAGAGTGTTCCCTGTTCTCCACACCCTCTCCAGCATTTGTTTCTAGATTTTTTGACGTTGGCCATTCTGACCGGTGTGAGATGATATCTCATTGTAGTTTTGATTTGGGCACATACCCTGAGAAAACCATAATTCAAAAAGAGTCATGTACCAAAATGTTTATTGCAGCGCTATTTACAATAGCCAGGAGATGGAAGCAACCTAAGTGTCCATCATCGGATGAAAGGATAAAGAAGATGTGGCACATATATACAATGGAATATTACTCAGCCATAAAAAGAAACGAAATTGAGTTATTTGTAGTGAGGTGGATGGACCTAGAGTCTGTCATACAGAGTGAAGTAAGTCAGAAAGAGAAAAACAAATACCGTATGCTAACACATATATATGGAATCTAAGAAAAAAAAAGTCATGAAGAGCCTAGGGGTAAGACAGGAATAAAGACACAGACCCACTAGAGAATGGACTTGAGGATATGGGGAGGGGGAAGGGTAAGCTGTGACAAAGTGAGAGAGTGACATGGACATATATACACTACCAAACGTAAAATAGATAGCTAGTGGGAAGCAGCCACGTAGCACAGGGAGATCAGCTGGGTGCTTTGTGACCACCTCGAGGGGTGGGATAGGGAGGGTGGGAGGGAGGGAGACGCAAGAGGGCAGAGATATGGGAACATACGTGTATATGTATAACTGATTCACTTTGTTATAAAGCAGAAACTAACACACCATTGTAAAGCAATTATACTCCAATAAAGATGTTTAAAAAAAAAAAAAAAAAAGGCCATGGGAGCCCCGGAGGAAGATGGCGGAAGAGTAAGACGCGGAGATCACCTTCCTCCCCACAGATACATCAGAAATTCAACAACACGTGGAACAACTCCTACAGAACACCTACTGAACGCTGACAGAAGACCTCAAACCCCCCAAAAGGCAAGAAACTCCCCACATACCTGGGTAGGGCAAAAGAAAAAAAGAATAAACAGAGACAATAGGATAGGGACGGGACCTGCACCGGTGGGAGGGAGCCGTGAAGGAGGAAAGGTTTCCACACACTACAAGCCCTTTCGCGGGCGGAGACTGCAGGTGGCGGAGGGGGAAAGCTTCGGAGTAGCGGAGGAGAGCACAGCAACAGGGGTGTGGAGGGCAAAGCGGAGAGATTCCGGCACAGAGGATCGGTGCCCTCAGGCACACACCAGCCCGAAAGGCTTGTCTGCTTGGCCGCCGGGGCGGGCGGGGCTGGGAGCTGAGGCTCGGGTATCGGCTTTCAGTCGGAGCGCAGGGAGAGGACTGGGGCTGGCGGCAGGAAGAGAGCCTGAAGGGGTTAGTGCAGCACGGCTAGCCCGGAGGGAGTCCGGGGAAAGGGTCTGGAGCTGCCGAAGAGGCAAGAGGCTTTTTTCCCTTTTGTTTCCTGGTGCGCGAGGAGAGGGCATTAAGAGGGCTACTTGGGGAAGCGCCGGAGACAGGCTAAAGGCGCGGACCCCGGAGACGGGCGTGGGACGCTGGGGCTGCAGCTGCCTCCGCCGCTGCGGGGCCTGTGTGCAAGCGCGGGTCACTGTCCGCCCCGCCTTCCGGGGGGCCTGTGCACCCCGCCACTGCCGGGGTCCCGGGACCCGGGGACGGTTTTCCCAGGAAAGCGCACGGAGCGCCTCGGTCTGGTGCAACGTCACGCCGGCCTCTGCCGCCGCAGGCCCGCCCCACACTGCGCGCCCCTCCCTCCCCTCTGCCTGAGTGAGCCAGAGCCCCCGAATCAGCGGCTCCTTTAAACCCGTCCTGTCTGAGCGAAGAACGGACGCCCTCCGGCGACCTACGCGCAGAGGCGGGGCCAGGTCCAAGGCTGAGACCCGGGAGCTGTGAGAGCAGAGACAGGGAAATCTCTCTGTGCAGCCTCAGAGACAGCGGATTAAAGCTCCACGGTCCATTTGATGTGCCCTGCGTCTGTGGAGTGCATAAATGGACAGCGAATCATCCCAAATTGAGGAAGTGGACTTTGAGGACAAGATTTAAGACTTTCCCCCCTTTTCCTCTTTTTACAACGAATTATCCCAAATTAAGGAGGTGGACTTAGACAGCAAGATTTCAGACTTCTCGCCCTTTTCCTCTTTTTACAACGAATTATCCCAAATTGAGGAGGTGGACTTGGAGAGCAAGATTTTTGATTTTTCCCCCTGCTCTCTTTTAGTGAATGTGTATGTGTAATCTTCTGTGTAAGATTCTCTCTGTATAGCTTTGCTTCCACCATATGTCCCAGGGTTCTATCTGTCCGTTTTTTTTTTCAATAATTACTTTTTAATTTTAATAACGCTACTATATTTCATACTTTATTCTATTTTACTTTACCTGCTCTTTCTTTTTTTTCCTACCTTCCCTTCCTCCCTCCCTCCCTCCGCTCCTCCTTTCCTTCTTTCTTTTTCTTTCCTCCCTCCCTCCCTCCCACCCTTCTTCTTCCCACTTTCTTTTTCTTTCCTTCCTCCCTCCCTCCCTCCTGTCTTTCTTTCTTTCGTTCGTTCCTCCCTCCCTCCCTCCCTTCTTCCATTCACTCTTCCTTTTGCTTTCATTCCTCCCTCCCTCCTTTCTTTCTTTCCATCCTTCCTCCCTCCCTCCCTCCTGTCTCTCTTTCTTCCTTCCTTCCTTCCCTTCTTCCTTTCTTTCCCCCTCTCTTTCTTTCTTCGACTAATTCTTTCTTTCTACTTTTTTTCCCTGTTATTCTGAGCCGGGTGGATGAGAGGCTCTTGGTGCTGCAGCCAGGAGTCAGTGCTGTGCCTCTGAAGTGGGAGAGCCAACTTCAGGACACGGGTCCACAAGAGACCTCCCAGCTCCACATAATATCAAGCAGCGAAAATCTCCCAGAGATCTCCATCTCAACACCAGCACCCAGCTTCAGTCAACGACCAGCAAGCTACAGTGCTGGTCACCCTATGCCAAGCAACTAGAAAGGCAGGAACACAACCCCACCCATTAGCAGAGAAGCTACCTAAAAACGTAAGGCCACAGGCACACCAAAACACACCACCAGACGTGGACCCATCCACCAGAAAGACAAGATCGAGCCTCAACCACCGGAACACAGGCATTAGTCCCCCCCACCAGGAAGCCTACACAACCTACTGAAACATCCTTAGCCACTGGGGACAGACACCAAAAACAACGGGAACTACGAATCTGCAGCCTGCAAAAAGGAGACCCCAAACACAGTAACATAAGCAAAATGAGAAGACAGAAAAACAGCAGGTGAAGGAGCAAGATAAAAATCTACCAGACCTAACAAATGAAGAGGTAATAGGCAGTCTACCTGAAAAAGAATTCAGAATAATGATAGTAAAGCTGATCCAAGATTCTATTTCCAAGATCCAAAATCTTGGAAATAGAATAGACAAAATGCAAGAAACAGTTAACAAGGACCTAGAAGAACTAAAGGTGAATCAAGCATCAATTAAAAACACAATAAATGAAATGAAGAATACTCTAGATGGGATCAATAGCAGAATAACTGAGGCAGAAGAACGGATAAGTGAGGTGGAAGATAAAATAGTGGAAATAAGTGATGCAGAGCAAAATAAAGAAAAAAGAATGAAAAGAACAGAGGACAGTCTCAGAGACCTCTGGGACAACATTAAACGCACCAACATTCGAATTATAGGGCTTCCAGAAGAAGAAGAGAAAAAGAAAGGGACTGAGAAAATATTTGAAGAGATTATAGTTGAAAACTTCCCTAATATGGGAAAGGAAATAGTTAATCAAGTCCAGGAGGTACAGAGAGTCCCATACAGAATAAATCCAAGGAGAAATATGCCAAGACACATATTAATCAAACTGTCAAAAATTAAACACAAAGAAATCATATTAAAAGCAGCAAGGGAAAAGCAACAAATAACACACAAGGGAATCCCCATCAGGATAACAGCTGATCTCTCAGCAGAAACTCTACAAGCCAGAAGGGAGTGGCAGGACATAACTAAAGTGATGAAGGAGAGAAACCTGCAACCAAGATTACTCTACCCAGCAAGGATCTCATTCAGATTTGATGGAGAAATTAAAACGTTTACAGACAAGCAAAAGCTGAGAGAGTTCAGCACCACCAAACCAGCTTTACAACAAATGCTAAAGGAACTTCTCTAGGCAAGAAACACAACAGAAGGAATGTACCTACAATAACGAACCCAAAGCAATTAAGGAAATGGGAATAGGAACATACATATCAATAATTACCTTAAATGTAAATGGACTAAATGCTCCCACCAAAAGACACAGAGTGGCTGAATGGATACAAAAACAAGACCCATATATATGCTGTCTACAAGAGACCCACTTCAGACCTAGAGACACATACAGATTGAAAGTAAGGGGATGGAAAAAGATATTCCATGCAAATGGAAATCAAAAGAAAGCTGGAGTAGCAATTCTTAGACAAAATAGACTTTAAAATAAAGACTATTAGAAGAGACAAAGAAGGACACTACATAATGATAAAGGGATCGATCCAAGAAGAAGATATAACAATTGTAAATATTTATGCACCCAACATAGGAGCACCTCAATACATAAGGCAAATACTAACAGCCATAAAAGGGGAAATCGACAGTAACACAATCATAGTAGGGGACTTTAACACCCCACTTTCACCAATGGACAGATCATCCAAAATGAAATGAAATAAGGAAACACAAGCTTTAAATGATACATTAAACAAGATGGACTTAGTTGATATTTATAGGACATTCCATCCAAAAACAACAGAATACACATTTTTCTCAAGTGCTCATGGAACATTCTCCAGGATAGATCCTATCTTGGGTCACAAATCAAGCCTTGGTAAATTTAAGAAAATTGAAATTGTATCAAGTATCTTTTCCGACCACAATGCTATGAGACTAGACATCAATTACAGGAAAAGATCTGTAAAAAATACAAACACATGGAGGCTAAACAATACACTACTCAATAACGAAGTGATCATTGAAGAAATCAAAGAGGAAATTAAAAAATACCTAGAAACAAATGACAATGGAGACACGACGACCCAAAACCTATGGGACGCAGCAAAAGCAGTTCTAAGGGGGAAGTTTATAGCAATACAATCCCACCTTAAGAAACAGGAAACATCTCGAGTAAACAACCTGACCCTGCACCTAAAGCAATTAGAGAAAGAAGAACAAAAACCCCCCAAAGTTAGCAGAAGGAAAGAAATCATAAAGATCAGATCAGAAATAAATGAAAAAGAAATGAAGGAAACGATAGCAAAGATCAACCAAACTAAAAGCTGGTTCTTTGAGAAGATAAACAAAATTGACAAACCATTAGCCAGACTCATCAAGAAAAAAAGGGAGAAGACTCAAATCAATAGAATTAGAAATGAAAAAGGAGAAGTAACAACTGACACTGCAGAAATACAAAAGATCATGAGAGATTACTACAAGCAACTCTATGCCAATAAAATGGACAACCTGGAAGAAATGGACAAATTCTTAGACATGCACAACCTGCCAAGACTGAATCAGGAAGAAATAGAAAATATGAATAGACCAATCACAAGCACTGAAATTGAAACTGTGATTAAAAATCTTCCAACAAACAAAAGCCCAGGACCAGATGGCTTCACAGGCGAATTCGATCAAACATTTAGAGAAGAGCTAACACCCATCCTTCTCAAACTCTTCCAAACAATATCAGAGGAAGGAACACTCCCAAACTCATTCTACGAGGCCACCATCACCTTGATACCAAAACGAGGCAAGGATGTCACAAAGAAAGAAAACTACAGGCCAATATCACTGATGAACATAGATGCAAAAATCCTCAACAAAATACTAGCAAACAGAATCCAACAGCACATTAAAAGGATCATACACCATGATCAAGTGGGGTTTATTCCAGGAATGCAAGGATTCTTCAGTATACGCAAATCAATCAATGTGATACACCATATTAACAAGTTGAAGGAGAAAAACCATATGATCATCTCAATAGATGCAGAGAAAGCTTTCGACAAAATTCAACACCCATTTATGATAAAAACCCTGCAGAAAGTAGGCATAGAGGGAACTTTCCTCCACATAATAAAGGCCATATATGACAAACCCACAGCCAACATTGTCCTCAATGGTGAAAAACTGAAACCATTTCCACTAAGATCAGGAACAAGACAAGGCTGCCCACTCTCACCACTCTTATTCAACCTAGTTTTGGAAGTTTTAGCCACAGCAATCAGAGAAGAAAAAGAAAGAAAAGGAATCCAAATGGGAAAAGAAGAAGTAAAGCTGTCACTGTTTGCAGATGACATGATACTATACGTAGAGAATCCTAAAGATGCCACCAGAAAACTACTAGAGCTAATCAATGAATTTGGTAAAGTAGCAGGATACAAAGTTAATGCACAGAAATCTCTGGCATTCCTGTACACTAATGATGAAAAATCTGAAAATGAAATCAAGAAAACACTCCCATTTACCACTGCAACAAAAAGAATAAAATATCTAGGAATAAACCTACCTAAGGAGACAAAGGACCTGTATGCAGAAAATTATAAGACACTGATGAAAGAAAGATGATACAAATAGATGGAGAGATATACCATGCTCCTGGATTGGAAGAATCAATATTGTGAAAATGACTCTACTACCCAAAGCAATCTACAGATTCAATGCAGTCCCTATCAAACTACCACTGGCATTTTTCACAGAACTAGAACAAAAAATTTCAAAATTTGTTTGGAAAAACAAAAGACCCCGAATAGCCAAAGCAATCTTGAGAACGAAAAATGGAGCTGGAGGAATCAGGCTCCCTGACTTCAGACTATACTACAAAGCTACAGTAATCAAGACAGTGTGGTACTGGCATAAAAACAGAAAGATAGATCAATGGAACAGGATAGAAAGCCCAGAGATAAACCCACGCACATATGGCCAACTTATATTTGATAAAGGAGGCAGGAATGTACAGTGGAGAAAGGACAGCCTCTTCAATAAGTGGTGCTGGGAAAACTGGACAGGGACATGTAAAAGTATGAGATTAGATCATTCCCTAACACCATACACAAAAATAAGCTCAAAATGGATTAAAGACCTAAATGTAAGGCCAGAAACTATCAAACTCTTAGAGGAAAACATAGGCAGAACACTCTATGACATAAATCACAGCAAGATCCTTTTGGACCCACCTCCTAGAGAAATGGAAATAAAAACAAAGATAAACACATGGGACCTAATGAAACTTCAAAGCTTTTGCACAGCAAAGGAAACCATAAACAAGACAAAAAGACAACCCTCAGAATGGGAGAAAATATTTGCAAATGAAGCAACTGACAAAGGATTAATCTCCAAAATTTATAAACAGCTCATGCAGCTCAATAGCAAAAAAACAAGCAACCCAATCCAAAAATGGGCAGAAGACTTAAATAGGCATTTCTCCAAAGAAGATATACAGACTGCCAACAAACACATGAAAGAATGCTCAACATCATTAATCATTAGAGAAATGCAAATCAAAACTACAATGAGATATCATCTCACACCAGTCAGAATGGCCATCATCAAGAAATCTAGAAACAATAAATGCTGGAAGCTGTGACAAAGTGAAAGAGCGGCATGGACATATATACACTACCAAAGGTAAGGTAGATAGCTAGTGGGAAGCAGCCGCATAGCACAGGGAGATCAGCTCGGTGCTCTGTGACCGCCTGGAGGGGTGGGATAGGGAGGGTGGGAGGGAGATGCAAAAGGGAGGGGATATGGGAACATATGTTTATGTATAACTGATTAAATTTGTTATAAAGCAAAAAAAATTAAAAAAACAAATAAATAAAAAATAAATTAAAAAAATAATAAATGCTGGAGAGGGTGTGGAGAAAAGGGAACACTCTTGCACTGCTGGTGGGAATGTGAATTGGTACAGCCACTATGGAGAACAGTATGGAGGTTCCTTAAAAAACTAAAAATAGAACTAACATATGACCCAGCAATCCCACTACTTGGCATATACCCTGAGAAAACCATAATTCAAAAAGAGACATGTACCAAAATGTTCATTGCAGCTCTATTCACAATAGCCCGGAGCTGGAAACAACCTAAGTGTCCATCATCAGATGAATGGATAAAGAAGATGTGGCACATATATACAATGGAATATTACTCAGCCATAAAAAGAAACGAAACTGAGCTATTTGTAATGAGGTGGATAGACCTAGAGTCTGTCCTACAGAGTGAAGTAAGTCAGAAAGAGAAAGACAAATACTGTATGCTAACACATATATATGGAATTTTAAAAAAATATGTCATGAAAAACCTAGGGGTAAAACGGGAATAAAGACACAGACCCACTAGAGAATGGACTTGAGGATATGGGGAGGGGGAAGGGTAAGCTGTGACAAAGCGAAAGAGAGGCATGGACATATATACACTACCAAAGGTAAGGTAGATAGATAGTGGGAAGCAGCCGCATAGCACAGGGAGATCAGCTCGGTGCTTTGTGACCGCCTGGAGGGGTTGGATGAGGAGGGTGGGAGGGAGGGAGATGCATGAGGGAAGGGATGTGGGAACAGATGTATATGTATGACTGATTCACTTTGTTATAAAGCAGAAACTAATTAAAAAAATACTTTAGCAAACAAAGAAACAAACAAACAAAAAGCCATGTTTAAAATCTGATTACAATGCAATTGACAAAGTAACTTGGTTACTGTTGTGATATACAACATTTTAAGATAATAACTAGAATTATGACTGATAACATTTTATTACCAGGACATATCAGATCTTTATGAAGTCCATATAATTTCTAGAATATCTGTATTAGTAACATTTACCATACATTATAACCTAAGAAGATTTATTACTCATTTGACAATACTTCCCATGTAATTTAACATACCAAATGAACCTGATTAGTATCTCTCTTTGGGATGTTTCAGGGCCACTGTGGAAAACAGTATGGATATTTCTCAGAAAACTAAAAATAGAACTACCATACGACCCAGCAATTCCACTCCTGGGCATATATCTGTAAAAAACAAAATATGGGGAGGGGGAAGGATAAGCTGCGAGAGAGAGGCATGGACATATATATATACACTACCAAACGTAAAATAGATAGCTAGTGGGAAGCAGCCCATAGCACAGGGAGATCAGCTTGGTGCTTCGTGACCACCTAGAGGGGTGGGGTAGGGAGGGTGGGAGGGAGGGAGACGCAAGAGGGAAGAGATATGGGAACATATGTATATGTATTACTGATTCACTTTGTTATAAAGCAGAAACTAACACACCATTGTGAGGCAATTATACTCCAATAAAGATTTAAAAAAGAAAAGAATACTTTGGAGGGAGAAACCAAATCCAGTCTTGTTCTAGCCCATTCCTATTGAAATCCATGTACCCAACTAAATTTAGTCCAGTCTTAGAAAATCCTGATCATGTATCATTCTTTTCAGTATTTTTCATTCTTCACACATTTTTTAATGCTTTTTAAAAAAATTTATTTAATTTGTTTTTGACTGCGTTGGGTCTTCGTTGCCACGTGCAGGCTTTCTGTAGTTGTGGGAGCGGGGGCTACTCTTCGTTGAGGTGTGTGGGCTTCTCATTGTGGTGGCTTCTCTTGTTGTGGAGCACAGGCTCTAGGCATGCGGGCTTCAGTCGTTGTGGCTCAAGGGCTCTAGAGCTCAGGCTCAGTATTTTTGGCGCACGGGCTTAGTTGCTCCACAGCATGTGGGATCTTCCAGGACCCGGGCTCGAACCCGTGTCACCTGCATTGGCAGGTGGATTCTTAACCACTGTGCCACCAGGAAAGCCCTTCATAACTTCTTTTACTAAAAACACATATCTTACTTTCCTTAAAAGTTTTTTCCCATTGAGTTCATTTTCTTGTTGATAAATTTGTAATAGATACAGAATAAGGTCTTATTTGATCTCTAGTAAACCTAGGTGTACAACAGAAGTATTATACTTGACATTGATGACTCTAACATATCTATATTAATCAAACAAACAAGCTTAAACCACCTTCAATACCAGATATCAGTTTAGTACTGAATATTTTCCAGATGACATGAACCTGAAATTCATTCTAGCCAGATTATTTTCTATTTCTGAGTATTTATATAAGCACTTAATTTTTTAAAAAGCCAACTAAGTAGAGCTCTTTTATGAATTCATTTTTGGCAATACCATACACCTAAAACACACATATAGACACTTACGAACACACAAACAAACATAGAGGCCCCATAGTTTCCATTCGAATTTCAGCCCTGAGTCAGATACAACATAAAAGCCATCAGTTACAAGGGGTTGGATTCAAATTGGGCTTCTAGCAGATGGAACACATCAAGGTCACCTATCTAGATGGTTAAACCCTTTTTACTAGTGTTTACAGAAGAAAAGACACTTAAGATTTCTATTTATCCTTGACAAGTCAAATTCTAAATTACTTTACCCTCTTTAAAATTTCCAGTTTAAAAAGATGGCAGAGGTAGGTGTTCCTGAGAAGACCAGATAGGACATTTGCATCTCAATGGTACAGGCAAGTTCCTCCTAGGATGACTTTGTTTCCCTTTTGTTTAATATTTATAAGCCTCTTGGGCTTCCCTGGTGGCGCAGTGGTTGAGAGTCTGCCTGCCGATGCAGGGGACGTGGGTTCGTGCCCCAGTCTGGGAAGATCCCACATGCCGCGGAGCCGCTGGGCCCGTGAGCCATGGCTGCTGAGCCTCCGCGTCCGGAGCCTGTGCTCGGCAACGGGAGAGGCCACAACAGTGAGAGGCCCGTGTGCAGCAAAAAAGAAAAAAGAAAAAAAAAAAAATATATATATATATATTTATAAGCCTCTTAAGATAAATACGGAAGGTTTGGGGAGCGGTAAAAGAGATTGGTGGGTTTTGGATTATTTTCGGAGCCACACCTCTGGTCCGGTAAAGACTACATTTGTAAAACAAGGACAGTTTTGTTTTCTTTTTCAAAGAATTGGGTGGCTACCTCAATGATATTGAGGGACTGACATACCCATTCACCCATGTTGGAAAGTTTTACTTTTCCTCATTTAGCTTAGGGGAGAAGGCCTCTTCCAGACTTCCTATCAGGCTCTGAATATCAGCTATGGTTAGTTTAGTCAGACCAGTGGCCTCCTATTTTGGTAATCTATTTATAAACAATTTTTGAGGATCTTCCCTACTTTTCAGAAATTGGTACCTTATATTTAGATACTATATAACCCTTTTACTTAATAATCACCGGCTGGATATCTTTGGCCAAGCCGGGAACCTCGATATTCCACGTTCCAGGGTCTACTAAGGCTTATCAGAACAATCTGAAGGAGTAAGGGAAGGTGCAGAAGTGGGGGAGGCTTGTTTTCCTCCCTGAGCCAGGAGAGTTTTTCTGATTCCTCAGGCTTTCAATTATAGGGGAAAGTCCTGGACATAAGGGAACCTCAGTCCATTTTCCCATCCTGTGGCAATAAAGATCTAATTGTAAGAGACCCATTTTTAGGCCATTTTTCTTTGTCATTGGATCATAGCTATAGGTTGACCAGTCATTCAAAAAGTGTTCTAAGGGGCTCCCAGGTGGGGGTGGAACCCTAGAGGAAGCGCTTCCCATTCTAGCTTGAGCAGTTAGTAACATGTCTGCGCGCTCAAACCAAAGTAACCAAAGGAACCCAAACCTTGCCAGCTGGAAGCCACACTCAAAATTTAAAAAAACAGCAAAGAGATGCCCAGAAATCAAAAACCAAATGGCAAAAATGCCCCACATATGACTTCCCAGTCCCACTAGACCTGTGACCTTTGTCCGAAGCGGCGCCTTACAAATGGAATTTCCCTTCACAGGGAGAACTCCCACTCCCCAAACTGGAACCGAAGTTCCCCAACTGAACAAAGTCAAAAAGGCCATGGTGTGCACTCCAGGGGACTTACCAAATTGCTGGCAGGTTTGTTGCGACGTACCAAACGCCCTCTTTCTAATCCTCCAAGAGTTAATGTTTTCTCAGAGTAGGTGTCCGGGCTGATGCGGAGAAGGGAGAAGGAAGGTGTCCTCAAGGCAAAGAAAGCCTCGGCAGCTGCTAGGGCAACCTCTCCCCCATCTCCGCCGCAGCCATGGAGTTCTGCAGCTGAGACGGCGGGTTGGATGTGATCGGGGCAGGGCCCTATGGCAGGGGAACCCTGGCGATCTGGCCTCAGAGAAATCCTCCAACCCTCTGCTCTCCCTGAGGAGGGTGGCGTGGAGAGAAATCCCTGAGCAACAGATCAAGCCGAGGGCCCTACGGGGCCTCCTGCCCACGAGTCAATCCTGGACGAGCCCCCAATTTTGTTGCCAAAATCTTGGCTCTCTGTGCGGCAATGCCAAACAGGAATATGGAGACAGTGTTATGGAGGAGAAAGAGTGGCTTGCTTTCTTTGCCAGGCAAAGGGGAACACAGTAGGCTAGCACCTCAAGAACTGTGCCCCCTTCACTGGGGAATAGGGAGAGGTTATATAGTGAGGGGTAGTGGTCAGAGGTATGTGATAAGGATCAAGGCAGTAACAGTCTTGCATTCTTCTTTCTTCTGCAAAGTTTCAAAAGGGTGGGGTTGCTGACAAGATTAGGGTGTATGCAGGGTCTCCTAACCTCCTGAGCTTCTCTGGTCCCTTTAGTCTTGCCTCAGGCCCTTGATTAGCAACTGTTCAGGTCTGCCCTTTGGAACTCAGGGAAGGTCATGGAGGCTGGAGTCTTGCTTACAAGAAATGGGGGACAAAAAGGCCTCCCTGCCCAGGAGCCCCAGAGTTTCCTGCTCGGCATCACTGTTCTTCAACAAGTATTGCATCAAAATGGGAATAGGGGTTGCTTATTGTAAATTTAAATTCCTGGGCTTGGAATGTGCATTTTTAACATGCACATCTATAATTCTGATACAGACAGTCCTTAAAATAATACTAGCAACAATATTCATAATAATCCTTTGGTAAACATAAGTACTTTAGAAGAAATATAGAATCACAATATTTTAATTATCAGGTATATAGTATTACAAATTTATCCTTTGCTTTTTGGTTCGTAATAACTTAATATTCAAGGTTTTTAAAAATAATAAGTTACCCTTAATGTTATGCATTCAATCTATTATTTATAAATGTCATATATAAACTGACAACTTAAGTTACATATAAATTATAAATTCTGCAAGTTGGTTTAAATAGATGTAAGACTTTAAAAATCATTTATTTAAAACTGCCTGTACAGGTTTGGATTTTCCACATTTTGGGGTCTCAGAATGCAGTGTTTTCAATCAACTGCACATTATAGCTTTTTAACTTTTAAAAATACCCACTTGAAGCAGCCGCAGAGCACAGGGAGGTCAGCTCCCTGCTTTGTGACCGCCTGGAGGGGTGGGATGGGGAGGGTGGGAGGGAGGGAGATGCATGAGGAAAGGGATGTGGGAACAGATGTATATGTATGACTGATTCACTTTGTTATAAAGCAGAAACTAATAAAATAAAAAAAATAAAATTCTCTTGTGGAAAAAAAAATAAATAAAATAAAATAAAATAAAAATACCCACTCATCGTGATTTACGGTAAAATAAAAATGTGTACTTATATCCTGTGTTTGTGACTCTCTCACTTACAGAGTACAAATAAGAACTTGTATCAACCAAAAATTTGACTGAGTTAACTGTAAGAAGTGGTCAAATAACAGAGTAAGCCGAATTAAATTACATTTTAGTAGGTGAAGGGTATGTCATATCAATGATCACAAATTTATTCATTTTTCCTGTGTTTCCTTCTTATGAAATCTGGAATACTATAAAGGGAGGAAACAGCTATATGGGAAAACTTGGGAGCACATTTATTTGCTCTAGTTCCCAAAACTAGAGACATAGTTAAATACTTAGGAAGGAAAAAGAATTTATCAATGAAAAATGGAGGTTGGTAGGGTGCCAGATATATTTTGCTTCAGTTTTCACAGCTGTATCAGAAGAAAGTATATTAGAAGCTGTTTATTTTAGACAACTCACTTCCTAAATTCCTTTATCCTAAATATTGACAGTCTGCCTGTCTTTTAAAATAACATCAGCATAGTGCTGGGCACATATTATGACCCTGAAGGCAAGAGTTTAAACCAGTCTTATTTGTTTCTTTGTTTCTTCCCCCAATACACTGGGAGTTAAGATGAGCATTCATTAGTAAACAAATGTTCTAGATTCTGGGAGAGGGGGCACGGGGTGGCTCTAGATTCTGGTGGTAGGGAAGGTCACCAGAGTCTGGGAGGAGGGTTTTTTTTAAAGCCTCCCAAGTGATAGGAAGACCTGCCCCACCCCCCCACCCCCCACCCCGTCCTTCCCCAATCCCTGATTTAGACACTTCGATGAAGTTTCCCTGATATTATATTACAACAATTCGTAGGCTTCAATACTTAAATTTGAAACTAATGGATTTCTTATCAACGAGGAATTTTCAGCCTTTACCTTTGTTCTCTATCAAACAGCTCTCAGTCTATCAAACAGTGGTTAAAATAATGGATCTTACCCTGTTTGGGGATATGGACAATTTTGAAAATATAGTAAAAGCTGTGATATAAATACACATAAAGTTTTTTTATTTTATTTTATTTTATTTTATTTTTTTTGCGGTACGCGGGCCTCTCACTGATTGTGGCCTCTCCCATCGCGGAGCACAGGCTCCGGACGTGCAGGCTCAGCGGCCATGGCTCACGGTCCCAGCCGCTCCGTGGCATGTGGGATCTTCCCGGACCGGGGTACGAACCCGTGTCCCCTGCATCGGCAGGCGGACTCTCAACCACTGCGCCACCAGGGAAGCCCAAGTTTTTTCATTAAAAAAAATTTTTTTTAAATTTTTATTTTATAGTGGAGCATAGCTGATTAACAATGTTGTGTTCGTTTCAGATGTACAACATAGTTATACATATACACGTATCTATTCTTTTTCAAGTTATTTTCCCATTTAGGTTATTACAGAGTATTTATTTTTTCTTTTCTTTTTTTTTTTTGGCTGCGTTGGGTCTTCGTTGCTGTGCGCGGGCTTTCTCTAGTTGCGCCGAGCGGAGCGGGGGCCACTCTTCATTGTGGTGCGCGGGTTTCTCATTGCGGTGGCTTCTCTTGTTGCAGAGCATGGACTCTAGGCGTCCGGAGTTCAGTAGTTGTGGCACACCGGTTCAGTAGTGGTGGCTAGCGGGCTCTAGAGCGCAGGCTCAGTAGTTGTGGC
This sequence comes from Hyperoodon ampullatus, assembly GCF_949752795.1. Lineage (NCBI taxonomy): Eukaryota > Metazoa > Chordata > Mammalia > Artiodactyla > Ziphiidae > Hyperoodon > Hyperoodon ampullatus. Next base: position 60,773,805 of record NC_136913.1, read on the forward strand.
GCACGGGCTGAGTTGCTCTGCGGCATGTGGGAACTTCCCAGACCAGGGCTTGAACCCGTGTCCCCTGTATTGGCAGGCGGATTCTTAACCACTGTGCCACCAGGGAAGTCCCTATTACAGAGTACTGAGCAGAGTGCCCTGTGCTATACGGGAGGTCTTTGTTGGTTATCTATTTTAAATATAGCGGTGTGTACATAAGGTTTGTATATAATATCAGGTGCTTATTAGACTCCTGGTTAAGAGAGTAATTTAAAAAGAAGTATAGTCTGAGGTTTAACGTAACTTTCTCACCAAGGGTGTCTAAGTTGCAAACAATAGAGCATAATTTAAATACTCCTAAATCTTTAGACAAAATCATAAGCAAGTTACAGGCTCGATCGCCAATTTACAATAGAGAGAAAAGTTGGGACAACACTTTTTCATTCTCTTGAGGTAAATTTATCAGTCGTTTCACTTTCTCCAACCTTGTGATTGCCAGCTCCAGATTCCAGTAGAATCTCTTTGTGGACTGTGAGGAAAAAAATATTTCAACAGGGGCTTCCCTGGTGGCGCAGTGGTTGAGAGTCCGCCTGCCGATGCAGGGGACACGGGTTCGTGTCCCGGTCCGGGAAGATCCCACATGCCGCGGAGCGGCTAGGCCCGTGAGCCATGGCCGTTGAGCCTGCACGTCCGGAGCCTGTGCTCCGCAACAGGAGAGGCCACAACATTGAGAGGCCCACATACAGGAAAAAAAATTTTTCAACAAAAACCCACATTTCAGATCCAAGTGTCTTAGAAACAGTGTAGTGTGTGGTGGTTTGAAATACAGGCTTAAGTATCATGTATACTTATGTATAACAGCTTACTAGCAATTAACTAACATTGCTTCCTCAGCTATCTGACAGAGTTGTAGTGAGAGTTAAATGAGATAGTGCCTATGACGTGCTCAGCACAGTGCCTGGCGCATGGTTCACACCCAGTAAATGTTAGCTGTGGTTATTATCTCTTCTGAATAAACAATAGTTCACACATTCAGACCAATTTAAGTTATTCTAGCTCCTTAAAGTGAAACCTCGATCTTAATGTGAAATTGCAAAATATTCCAGACCAAGTAGAAATCCTCAGGAAGGGAGGGTTTGTCAGAATTACTTGAGAGACGTTTTCAAACTCCCATTCCCTGTTAGTCTTCTCCCCCGACATGGAGAGTTGCTTCCACTCTCACCCAGAGTTTTATTATCCCCTTGGCTGAAAATCAGTGCCTTGGTGAGTCACTATTATGGATGAGAATCTACACAGGTAGAGGGGAAATCTTCAGAACCATGTATTGACTTCATCTCCCTTTCTGGCAGGGCCAGAAAACAACTTTTCAGTTTACTTGACTCTCCTTTATTTAAAATAAACAACTCTTTATGACACAGTCAAATAAAAGTAAAACACAAATATCTGACGACTCTAGACAGCTCCAAGTACTGTAAAATAGCCAAGTTATTGCAGATATGAAAAAAGCGTAAGAATTTGTCCACCACTAACTTTTGTAATTTAAATATTTTAGCTTTTCTTCCAGGTTACTTGATGTGTTTCTGAAATTCAAGTTTAGAATAAAAGCTTGGCCACAGCGGCTTGCAGGATCTTAGTTCCCTGACCAGGGATTGAATTTGGGCTGAGGCAGTGAAAGCGCCGAGTCCTAACCACTGGACAGCCAGGGAATTCCCAAAACTTGGGGTTTTAAAAGTTTTGCTTCTCATTTCATTTTTTTTTTTACTTTAGAATCAAATTGTAAGTTATGAGATTTAACCCTCAGATCACCAAGCAAGTATGGCTTCTCCTAACTCTGAGCAATAAATATCAGACTGGGCAGAATTTTTTTGCCAGAAAATATAATATAAATTCTTTAGAAAGGTAAGACGAGAAATTTCTTGCAACTAAATCAGAAGTTGTTCTCTTTGACTCCTTCCTAGCATGATGATTTTTTAAATTATTATTTCGAAGTAAGTTATTACATAGTAATACATCCATTCAATTTATACACATTTCACGTACCCGTTTAGTCAATTAATTTCTAGTTTCAAGGGCTCCTCATTTTATAACACAAATTCTAAGCTTTTCCATGCAAACCTCTAATTATTAAAATTTCAAGCACTTAAACTGCTTTTGATTCAGTGGGAGCTGTGTAAAGAGGACAGCCTGGCGCTTTCCCTAGGTGTCCTGTCTTAACATAGGTAGTGCCCAAGACTTAGAAGATAATCTCTCAATATACAGGTAAAAGAGGCTATACTGCCCTGTCCCCTCCCCCCAGTACTCATTACAAAATCTTCTGTTCTCCAACATATGATACCCTTGTGCATTTTGCCAGGGACATATTTACTTGCCTAGTCTGTAATATGCTGCTTCAGAGCCTAGAGACAGTTCAGAGATGCTCCTGTGTGTGATTTACAAAATAAACCAGATGACTTACGACAGTGTTTTCCAATGAAGATAATAGGTCCTAATGCCTAGGAACATGCCTTTTAAGTCAGACTCCTATGGCTCTTTAGGCAAGCGCCCTGGGCGTTAAGTTTCCTCATCTGTGAATGTAGGGTAGTAGGATAATCGTAAGGATTAAATGAAAAATACATTGTGAAGTGCTTAGAATAATGTCTGGCACATAGTAAGCACTCAGTATGTGTTAACTCTCATTTTATTGTTACAAATAATGAGTAGGAGAAGAGAGGTGGACCTTCTTTCCTTGTTCTAATTCCACAGCTCATCAGTTCCTAAATCACAATTTACCAGTGTTGCAGTTCAAGTAGGAAAGCACGGCACGCTGGTAAAACAGTGAATGTAAAACTGTTGGGAGGTAATCCGTCCACTCAGGGAAGACCAGTTGGCCACCCAGTTAGTTGACCAGTGGTAGCATTCATCCCAGCCCATGGTCTCTGCCTCACCAATCAGAAGCTGTGTCTAAACCTTAAAGCAAACTGATATATAAACATTTACTAATTTGTTAATCAGCAATGAGAAATTTAACAAATAGACAAGTACCCATATTTGCTCATTAGTACATTCTCTGCTAGTTGACAAGTCTACAGGAGAAGACATTGTAATCAGAATGTTGCTTAGTGAGGAGACAATCAGAACCAGGGCAGTAAGTTGGATTTTACCTTTAAATTTTTACTATGGAAAATTCCAAACTTACTTAAAAGTAGAGGTGTATAATGAACCCTCATGAACCCCTCATATAGCTTGAACAAGTATCAACATTTTGCCAGTCTTCTTTCATCTGTCCCTCCCCCTTTTCTTGGAGAGGTGCTGTAGTATTTTCAAGTAAATCCCAGAGATCATATTTTGCCAGAAAATTCTTCATTATGTAGCTCTTACGGATAAAACTTTAAAAACTCCTCTACCTTTATCACATACCAAAAATGACAATAATCACGGGACTTTCCTGGCAGTCTAGTGGTTAAGACTCCGAGCTTCCACTGCAGGGGGCACGGGTCCGATCCCTGGTCAGGGAACTAAGGTCCCTCATACTGCATGGCGCAGCCCCCCCAAAAAAAATCCCCTTATACTATCTAATACCCCATCTATACACAAATGTCCCCATTGTCTCAAAAAAAGGTATACATTTGGCTTGTTGAAATCAGGATTCAAACATTATATTTGGTTCACGTCTTTTAAGTCCTTTCTAATCTTTAACAGTTCCACCTCTCTCTCTTTTTTTAGTGGCATTTGTTGTTGTGAAAACCAGGTCACTTTGACTTTCTCCCAGTATGGCTGACTGCATCCCCAATAGTCTTCTATTCCCTGTATATCCTGTAAACGGGAAGTTAGACCAGGAGGCTTGATTAGAGTCAAGTTCAGAATGTTTTTATTTTCGAGGGAGGGGGAGGAACAAGATGTTTCATAACTGATGGTGTGTGCTTCCTGTTGCATCACATCAGGAGGCACACGATTATCTGGTTGTTACACGGGCCAATTTGAATGGCTGGGATCAAGCTGTCATAACCTCATGTACCCATCTTCTGTATAGGCATGGATTTGATACCAGAACATCCTCCTAGACAGTGCTGGGGAATATTGATGACTTTGGCCTCTACCTTGGACTCTTGTATCTGATGACTTGCAGACTATCCTTGTTCTGTTAATATTCCATTTCGTCAGATAGAGCTCAGTAGGGCTTCCCTGGTGGCACAGTGGTTAAGAATCCACCTGTCAATGCAGGGGACACGGGTTCGAGCCCTGGTCTGGGAAGATTCCACATGCCACGGAGCAACTAAGTCCAAGCACCACAACTGCTGAGCCTGCGCTCTAGAGCCTGTGCTCCACAACAAGAGAAGCCACTGCAACGAGAGACCCATGCACCACAACGAAGAGTAGCCCCCACTCGACGCAACTAAAGAAAGCCCGTATATTTGCTAAAATAAAAGCTTCTTACCTACTGGAACAATCCATCCTGTGCTTACCCCAAATCAACTTAATTGAATTTGGAGTATTAAAAATTTTGTAGGTCCCTTCCACAGATGGCTTGTTTTAGATCCCTTACATTTTTCCTATATTGGTTTTTAAATTATAAAATAGTTCATGTGTATAAAAGGATATAATGGGGGGTAGGGGAGAGAGGGATTGGGAGTTTGGGATTGGCAGATGCAAACTATAGAGAATGGATAAACAGGGTCCTACTGTATAGCACAGGGAACTATCTTCAATATCCTGTGATAGACCATCATGGAAAAGAATATAAAAAAGAATGTATACATCTGTATAGCTGAATTGCTTTGCTGTACAGCAGAAATTAACACAACATTGTAAATCAACTATACTTCAATAAAATAAACTTAAAAAAAGAACATAGTGGGTGGGGACTTCCCTGGTGGCGCAGTGGTTAAGAATCTGCCTGCCAACACAGGGGACATGGGTTTGATCCCTGGTCCTGGAAGATACCACATGCTGCGGAGCAGCTAAGCCTGTACACCACAACTACTGAGCCTGCGCTCTAGAGCCCGCGAGCGACAACTACTGAAGCCCACGTGCCCTAGAGCCCACGCGCCGCAACTACTGAAGCTTGCGTGCTCTAGCACCTGCGTGCTGCAACTACCACAGGCTCCACAATGAGAGAAGCCACCGCAGTGAGAAGCCCGCACATCACAATGAAGAGTAGCCCCCACTCTCTGCAACTAAAAGCCCACGTGCAGCAAGGAAGACCCAACACAGCCAAATAAATAAAAATTAAACCAAATAAATAAAAATAAAACTGTTCAAAATAAAAAATTTTAAAAAAGAATATAATGGATGTACTAGATGTAAAGAATCATAAGACCATTAAATGTGTACCTACCACATAAGAAATTATATTTTTTTCTTCAATAGTTTTATGTTGAAAGAACTTTGGATTTACAGTGGAGTTTCAAATATAGTACAGACAGGTCCCCTATACCCTTATCTAACTTCCCCTAATGTTAACACCTTAATCTGGTACATTTATCAAAACTAAGAAATTAGCATTGGTACAGTTCTATTAACCAAACTAGAGACTCTATTCAAATTTCACTAGTTTTTTCACCTGCGTCCTTTTTCTGTTCCAGGATCCAATCCAGGATACCATGTTGCATTTAATCATTATGTCTCTTTAGTCTCCTCCAGTCTGTGAAAGTTTCTTGGTCTTTCCTTGTCTCTCATGACCTTGATGCTTTGGAAGAGTATCGGTCCAGTATTTTGTAGAATGGCCCTCAATTTGGGTTTGTCTGATATTTTTCTCATTATCCTGGTGGTATGCATGTGGGCGAAGAAGACCACAGCGTGAAGTGCCTTTCTCTCACATCATACCAGGTGGTGCACAGGATATCAGCATGACTTATCACTGTTGATGTTAACCTTAATCACTTGGTTAAGGAGCTGTCTGCCAGGTTTCTCCACTATAAAATTACTAGTTCTCCTTTTCCACATACTGTTCCTTAGAAGCAAGTCACTGAATCTAGTTCACACTCAAGATGAGGGGAAATTAAGTTCCATCTCCTAGAGCAAGAAGTAGCAAAGAAGTTGTGAACATAAGTTAAAACCACCAAAGTAAGTAATGAACTTTTGATAGACTCCTTACATTTTTTTTTTTTTTTTTTTTTTTTTTTGCTGTACGCGGGCCTCTCACTGTTGTGGCCTCTCCCGTTGCGGAGCACAGGCTCCAGACACGCAGGCTCAGCGGCCATGGCTCACGGGCCCAGCCGCTCCGCGGCATGTGGGATCTTCCCGGACCGGGGCACGAACCCGTGTCCCCTGCATCAGCAGGTGGACTCTCAACCACTGTGCCACCAGGGAAGCCCCCTACATTTTTTTTTAACCAGCAATATGAGTTTATTTAGGAATGGCAGAGGAATAGCAATTAAGGGCATGCCAACTATAGCAAACGATAGGCAACTCCAGAGACCAAGGGGAGGAATGTTATTTTACAGAGGAAAAAGGGAAGTTGGGAAAGGCTGCTTTGTATGAAAGTCCATTGAAGGTGTTGACCATAGAAATAAAACAGCCAATTATTTTACCAGAAAAATGGGTTCATTCAGGAATAACAGAGAATTGCAATTTGGGACAACTTTGCTATAGAAGAACTACAGGGGACTTCCCTGGTGGCATAGTGGTTGAGAGTCCGCCTGCCGATGTAGGGGACGCGGGTTCGTGCCCCGGTCCGGGAAGATCCCACATGCCGTGAAGCAGCTGGGCCCGTGAGCCATGGCCGCTGAGCCTGTGCGTCCGGAGCCTGTGCTCTGCGACGGGAGAGGCCACAACAGTGAGAGGCCCGCGTACCACAAAAAAAACCAAAACAAACAAACAAAATTATCCTAAGGGAATAATCAGAGATGAACATGAAGATTTATGTAAAATACACTCATCGAAGCATTCTATTTTTAATATAAAAAATTGGAGGGAGTTCCCCAGTGGCCTAGTGGTTAGGATTCCAGGCTTTCACTGCCGTGGCCTGGGTTCATTTCCTGGTCAGAGAACTGAGATCCCACAAGCCACGTGGCACGGCAAAAAAATAAAAAAATGGAAACCATGAGTGTTCGACAATATGGAATTAAATTAAGATACAGCCACAAGATGGACAGGGGACATGGAACAATGCTCATGATACAATGTCAAGTGAGACAAACAGTATACAAAATTAAGTATGACCACATTTTTTGTTAAAAAAATAAGTATAGAAAAAGTCTGGAAGGAAATACAGGAAAATTGTAACACTGTTTATATCTGCACAGTGGGATGAAGAGTGTTTTTCATTTTATTTTTAAAATTTTTCCATTGGGCTTCCCTGGTGGTGCAGTGTTTTTGTTTTTTGTTTTTTTAATATTTATTGATTAACAAATATTTATTGAGTGTATATGGTGTACTGCTATAAAGTGAATGGGTTTTTTATTTAATTTAATGTATTTATTTTATTTTTGGCTGCGTTGGGTCTTTGTTGCTGCACGCAGGCTTTTCTCTAGTTGCAGCAAGCGGGGGCTACTGTTCCTTGTGATGTGCAGGCTTCTCATTGCGGTGGCTTCTCTTGTTGCGGAGCATGGGCTCTAGGCGCGCAGGCTTCAGTAGTTGAGGCACGCGGGCTTAGTTGCTCCACGGCATGTGGGATCTTCCCGGACCAGGGCTCGAACCCGTGTTCCCTGCATTGGCAGGCGGATTCTTAACCACTGCACTGCAACTACTGAGCCTGTGCTCGAGAGACCACGAGCCACAGCTACTGAGCTGGCATGCCACAACTACTGAAGCCCGCGTGCCTAGAGCCCCTGCTCCACAACAAGAGAAGCCACCGCGATGAGAAGCCTGTGCACCGCAACAAAGGTAGCCCCTACTCGCTGCAACTAGAGAAAGCCTGTGTGCAGCAACGAAGACCCAATGCAGCAATAAATAAATAAAATTCATTAAAAAAAAGAAATTTATTAAAAAATTTTCTTCTATAGAGAATTTTCTATAACAAACATATATTACTTTCATCATAAAAATGTTGAAAATAAGTTTTGTTACAAGAAAAAAGTCATTTATAATCCTACTATGCCAACATAATAACTCTTTTCATTTTTGCATATCACCTCCCAGTCTTTGTTCCCGTAGTTGCATAATTTTACCTGATAGCAGTCATGGTGTACAAAATATGTTTTTTTAACTTTTAAAAATTACTATTTAAAAAAAAATACAAAAATAATAATTATTTAAATATTATTGTTCATTGTAGAAATTAATATAGATAGACAAAAAGAGGGAAATACAAACCTGTAATCCCACCACCAAAGAAAATCACCGTTAACTTGTTTTGTGTATAGCTAGCTTCCAGGCCTTTACACACTTGTGTATATATAATGTATACCAAGATTAGATCATACTTGCACATACCATTTTTTAATGACTGTGTAATAATTTATTGAATTTACCATTACTTATTTAACCATTTCCCTATTATTATGTCATTAGATTGTTTCCAATATTTCCCATTTTTAGATAATTCAACAATTAACATTTCATACATATAGCTTTTACTTTTTTATATATGTATGTATGCATTTATTTATTTATTTATTGGTTGTGTTGGGTCTTAGTTGCGGCACACAGGATCTTTCGTTGAGGCATGTGGGCTTCTCTCCAGTTGTGGCGTGCGGGCTCCAGAGCACGGGGGCTCAGTAGTTGCGGCGCACAGGCTCTCTAGTTGTGGCGTGCAGGCTCAGTAGTTGCAGCACGTGGACTTAGTTGCCCCGTGGCATGTGGGATCTTAGTTCCCCGACCAGGGATTGAACCTGTGTCCCCTGCATTGGAAGGCGGATTCTTAACCACTGGTCCACCAGAGAAGTCCCACGCATATAGCTTTTACTTCTGTTGAATTGTTTCTCTAGCATCAGTTCGTGAGTGTGGAATTATTAGGCCAGTGGTTAAAAACAGTTCTATAAAATTGCTATCTATGTAGCACACAGTCAAAAAATCAGAAGAGCTCATAATGAATAGCAACTTCCCTACCCACACTTCCCTTTTCTTCTCCACTCACTTTCCCCAAAGCAACCACTTTTATCTGTTACAAAGGTATTTATGGGTTTTGATATGTAATGTCACATTGCTTTCCAAAAGTTTGTACCCATCCTATGTGAACATACTAATTTCACTACAACATTGTCAACTTTAGATGTTATTTAAAAGTTGTTTTTGCCTATTTTCATTCATTCAATGACCGTTCTAGCACCTACTACAGGAGACAACTGAGGTTACAAAGAAGAATGATACAGCATCTGCTCTGATGCATCACAGGAAGCCAGACTGACAGGAGAAGCAAAACCCAAGAGTACAGTACAGTGTGATCAATGCAGTGGAAGCATGTGAAAGGAAAAGGGAAAGTTGAGAGGAAAAAGTAATCAGTTTTGCAAGTTATGGGCCAGTGATGAGGGTGAAGAAAAGCTTTACAGTTCAAAAGACCTTTGAGCTGAATTTGAATGGCTGCTGAAGGGTTGGCAGGTGAGTTGGGGTGAGGATATTCCAGACAGATAGTACATATCCAAAAGCCAGAGCCTAGAATCAGCGTCGAATGTTTGCAGAGCCGCAAGTAGTCCAGCAGAATTGGAGCATTGGGCCTGTGGGGAGGGAAAGTGAGGGTAGGGGAAAGGTGGGGAAGGCAGAGTAGATTATGAAACAGATCCCACAAGGGGTTGTAGACCACGGTGAGGAATTTGGACTTTATCTTGATGGACAATGAAGAATGTGAAGGATGTGATTCGATTTGGTTTGGTTTTAAAGAGATTAACTCTGGCTTCACTCTAGTGAATGTGTTAGAGAAGAGGCCAGGCTGGAGGAAAGGGTACCTGTTACAAGGCAGTTGCATTTGTTCAGGTGAGAAGCGTTGTGGACTTCAACTAGAGCAACGATATTCGGGTTGGAGTAGATGGCATAGATTTGGGAGATGTTTAAGAGGTAGACTCAACCATGCTTGGTGACTAATTGTTAGAGGGTCAAGAAATAAGGAGGCTTATAGGACTCAGTCAATAAATCTTTATAGTGTGCCTATTATGTGCCAGGCCCTGTTCTAGACTCTGTGGACATAGCAGTGAAAAACATGGAAATAAATCTCTGTTCTCATGAAATTTATACCTGAGTGGAAAAGAGACAGTAAACAAAGAAACACAAACTGTGTTTGTTAGAAATAAAATAAGGTGGTATATTAGTCATTGTGGCCAGGTTGGGGTGGCTGTGGACCTACTTTAGATAAGATAGACAGCAGAAGTCTCTAATGAGGAGGTGACATTTTCACTAAGCCTTGAAGATGAGAAAGAGCTAGCCTTGCACTGAGCCACAGGAAGACCATCCTAGGTAGAGGGAACAGCAAGAACAATGGCTCTGAGGCAGAAAAGAGGTTGGTGTATTGGAGGAACCGAAGTGTTGCAACTTGAGTAAAGCAAATTGGAATATAATGACCAAACGGGAGAGTGGAATTCTTCCAGGTTTTTGTCTTGGGCAGCTAGGGGTGGGGGTGGAGAATAATAGAGGAGTAACTTAAAAGAAGGAATAGGCTTTGGGTTGAGGTAGATAAGGAATTGTGTCATGTTTGGTGAGACGTCTGTAAGACATCCAAGTGGAGATGTTCAGGAAGTAATTGGAAATAATGGAGCTTAGGAGAGAGGCCATGTTGTTGTGTCGTTAGCCTATGGGTGGCAGATGAAGTTATGGAAATGAGATCAGGGCCAAGGGCAGAACTCTGGGGAAAAGATCCAACATTTAATGGGTGACCAAAGGTAGGGGAGTCAGCAAGGTGATTGCAAAAGAACAGTCAGCAAGTGTGTAATCCAGAACTTAGAGGGGGAAGAGAATGTGAGGAATGAAGGAATAATCAGTCTTTCTCTTTCTTCTTTCTTTTTTCCTTCCTCCCTCCCTTCCTTCCTTTCTTCCTTCCTTCCTCCCTTCCTTCCTTTCTTTCTTTCTTTCTCTTTCCCAGCAGAAGATGTTTTTTTTGGGTTTTTCTGGCTGTGAGGCTTGTGGGATCTTAGTTCCCCAACCAAGGATTGAACCCAGGCCCTTGGCAGTGAAAGCACAGAGTTCTAACCACTGGACCGCCAGGGAATTCCCAATAATCAGTATTTAAAATGCAACAGAGAAGTCAAGTAAGAACTCAAAAGTACCCATGATCATACTCTCTGACTCAGCAATTCTACCCCAGCTATGAACACTAGAAAGATTCTTGCAGAAATGTACCAGAAAATATGTACAAGAGTTCAAGAGTGTTCATAGCAGCACTGATCTTAATAGCAAAAAGCTGGAAACAGTTCAAATGTCCTTCAGCAGGACATTTGGCTCAACGAATTGCAGTATAATCATAAAATGGAAAACTACCCATTGGTGAAAATGAATACCTACATCTACAATATCAACATGGATAAATCCCACAAACACAATCTACAGAAAGGTCAAGTTCAGAAAAGTTCATACGGTATGATTCTATGTATGTAAAGTTCAAAAACACAGGTGAGAAAGCAATAAAGAAAAGCAAAATCCCTGCGGGCAGTTATATGTTGCGGGAAAGGAGAGGAATGCAACACAGAAGGGCATACAGAGGGCTTCAGAAGCTCTGGTAATGTTCTGTTTCTGAAGCTGATTGGTGGGTTACATGAGTGTTCATTTTATTATTCTTTAAATCATCACACACATAGATGATTTTATTATTTATATATATGATTTAAATAAATCGTAAGAGTATGTATATATTGTTTTGTATTTGTGATACGTTTCATAAAAATTTTTAGGCTAAGAAATAATGATTGGAAGGTGAGAAAGCTAGGCTGTGAAGGGAAGGAGAATAATAGTAATAACTAGAGGGAGAAATGGGATCATCAGAAGATTTTTTAAATACTTGTAAGATAGGAGCACATTTACAGGCTTCTTTCATTCATTCAACAAAAATTTGTTGATACCAACTAGGTACAGGGTACTATGCTGGGACCTGGAGTACAGAGATACATTTATTCAATTATGTAGTTACTGTTCATCTAAGAACTAGAAATCATTAATTCATTTATTCATTCAACAAATATTTATTGAGCGAGTGAATACTCTGTGCCAGGCAGTGATCTAAGTGCTGGGAATACAGCACTGAACAAAATAAAACAAAATAAACTTTAAAGTATATGGGAGGGGTACTTCCCTGGTGGTCCAGTGGCTAAGACTCTGCACTCCCAATGCAGGGGGGCCTGGGTTCGATCCCTGGTCAGGGAACTAGATCCCATATGCCGCAACTAAGACCCAACACGGCCAAATAAAGAAATAATAAATAAATAAAGTATGTGGGAGGATGCGCATAGGTTATATGCAAATAAGGGACTTGAGCATCCAGGGATTTTGGTGTGTGTGTGGGGGGTGTCCTGGAGCCAATCCCCCCGCCTCCCCGAGGATATTGAGGGATGACTGTATGTGGACGGTGGTGGTAAGTACATGAGAAAACAAGTAAGGTAAGGGTATAGAGAGGGAGTTGGGGGGGTGAGTTATTAGACTGTTCAGGGAAGGCCTTTCTGAGAGGGTGACATTTGAGCAGAGAACTTAATGAAGTGAGGAAATAAATCATGTGGATATCTGGGGGAAGATCATTCCAGGCAGAGAGAACAGCAAGTACAAGGATGCCGAGACAGTTGAGGTGCTTGGCATGTTAGAGGAACAGCAAGGAGGCCATCATGTCTGCTGCAGCGTAAACAAGGGGAGAGTGGAAGGCAATGAGGTCAGAGAGGTTTCCAGGGGCCAGATTATGTAACTCCTTGTGGCATGGGGAGCCATTAGAAGGTTTAAGGCTTGGAGTGACATGATTTTTATTTCTGTTTTTTAAGGGATCTCTTAGGCTTTGTGGTAAATACTAGGGGGCAATGGTGGAAGCAGGGAGACTAATTAGTAGGCGATTGTAGTAATCCAGGCAAGAGATGGTGGTGGCTTGGATAAGGTTGGTAGTAACAGAGATGGTAAGAAGTGGTTAAAAGTAGGGATGGGGCTTCCCTGGTGGCGCAATGGTTGAGAGTCCGCCTGCCGATGCAGGGGACACGGGTTCGTGCCCCGGTCCGGGAAGATCCCACATGCCGCGGAGAGGCTGGGCCCGTGAGCCGTGGCCGCTGAGCCTGCGCGTCCGGAGCCTGTGCTCCGCAACGGGAGAGGCCTCAACAGTGAGAGGCCCGCGTACCGCAAAAAAAAAAAAAAAAAAAAAAAGTAGGGATGTATTCTGAAGGTAGAACTAACAGGGTTTGCTGATCGATGGCATGTGAGGTTTGAAATAAAGAGAGGAGTCAGGGATGACTCCCAAGCCTGAGAGACTGGAAGGCTGGAGATGCTATTTGGTGAAATGGAGAACATTGAGAGAAAAGAAGGTTTGAAGGGAAAAATAGAGTTCCGTTTTTGACATATTAGGTTGAGGTGCCATTTAGACAACCAAGTGGAGATGTTGAATAAGCAATTGGCTATATGAGTCTGGAGTTGAGGGGAGTGGTTGGGGCTAGAGATATGAATTTGGGAATCATCACTATGTAGATGGTGTTTAAAGCCATGGGATTAGGGGAGATGGCCTAAGAATTGAGTGCAAAGAAGAGAAGAGATTAAAGGACCGAATCTTGAGGTCCTCCAACAAATACAGAGGCCAGGGAGATGCAGAGGACTCATTAAAGGAAGCCAAGAAGGAACAGACTGTGAAGTAAGAAGAAAATTAAGGGATGGGAGTACAGTTCCTAGAAGCCAAGTAAAAAGAATTTAAAATAAGGAAGTCATCTAGAGATTATCCTACTAAGTAAAGTAGGTCAGACAGAGAAAGACAAATAACATATTATATCTCTTATATGTGGAAGCTAAAAAAAATGATGCAAATGAACTTATTTACAAAACAGAAATAGACTCACAGACATAGAAAACAGACTTATGGCTACCAAAGGGGAAAGGGTGGGGGAGGGATAAATTAGGAGTCTGGAATTAACAGATACAAACTACTATGTGTAAAATAGATAAACAACAATAACCTACTGTATAGTACAGGGAACTATATTCAATATCTTGTAATAAACCATAATGGAAAAGAATAAGGAAAAGAACATATATATATATATCTGAATCACATTGCTGTATGCCAGAAACTAACACAACATCGTAAATCAACTATACTTCAGTAAGAAAAGTAGTGTAAGAAAAATAGTAAGTCATGATCAGCTATATAAAATGCTGCTGAGAGTTCCAGCAGGATGATGCCTGAGAACTGAGGCAGAATGGATTTGACAAAATGAAGGTAATTGTGTTATTGACAAGAACAGTTTCTGTGGAGTGGTGGTAGTGAAAGCCTAGTTAAAGTTGGTTTAAGAGAAAATCAGAGATGAGAAGTGGAGACAGTGAGTATAGATACTTGAGGAGTTTTACTATTAAGGGGAGCAGAGAAAGGAGACAGTATCTCAAGGGGGATGTGAGGATCTAGAAGTGTGTGTGTACACGTGTGTGTGTTAGATGGAAGGTATATTTCTTTTTACACTTAATTATTGTGAATGTCTCTCTACACACACACACCTCATTCTTTTTTATTTTTTATTTTTTTGCTGTTAAAGATGGAATTTTTTATTTTTTATTTTTTTTATTTTTATTTTTTTTATTAGTTTCTGCTTTATAACAAAGTGAATCAGTCATACATATACATCTGTTCCCACATCCCTTCCCTCATGCATCTCCCTCCCTCCCACCCTCCCCATCCCACCCCTCCAGGCGGTCACAAAGCACCGAGCTGATCTCCCTGTGCTTAATTGACATTTTCATTGAGGTAAATGTAACAAATAACAGTGATCTCTTGCACATTTTGCCCAGTTTCTCCCAATGGTAACATTTTGCAAGCCTATAGTATAGTACATCATAACCAGGATATTGACATTGATGCAACCCAGTAATCTTTTTCAGATTTCTCCAGTTTGCCTCATTATTTTTTTTTATACATTTATTTATTTATTTATTTATCTTTGGCTGTGTTGGGTCTTCGTTGCTGCCCACGGGCTTTCTCTAATTGTGGTAAGTGGGGGCTACTCTTCGTTGCGGTGCATGGGCTTCTCATTGTGGTGGCTTCTCTTGTTGCAGAGCACAGGCTCTAGGCACGCGGGCTCAGTAGTTGTGGCTCGCAGGCTCCAGAGCACAGGCTCAGTAGTTGTAGCACACAGGCTTCGTTGCTCCATGGCATGTGGGATCTTCCCAGACCAGGGCTCGAACCTGTGTCCCCTGCGGGCAGATTCTTAACCACTGCGCCACCAGGGAAGCCCTGCCTCATTATTTTTTAACAACCTATTGATAGACACTTTTTAAAAAATATTTATTTATTTATTTATTTATTCATTTGGCTACACTGGGTCTTAGTTGTGGCCTGTGAACTCTTAGTTGCAGCATGCATGTGAGATCTAGTTCCCTGGCCAGGGATCAAACCCAGGCCCCCTGCATTGAGAGTGTGGAGTCTTAACCACTGGACTGCCAGGGAAGTCCCTGGTAGACATCTAATTTTCCAATTTTTTGCTCTTAGCAATGCTTGAGTCTCCTGGACTCTATTCCGTTCTGTTTAATCTTTCTGTTTATTTCTAGACCACTATAAAACTTTTAATTACTATGCATTTAATTATATCTGGTGGGTCAAATGGCCTTATTATTCATCCTTTAAAGTATTTTCTTTGGCTGCTGTGGAAGATAGATGGCCTCCAGTGATCCCCACCTCCTGGTATTCATGCCTTTGTATAGTCCCCTCCTCTTGAGTGTGGGCTGGACCTTGTGACTTAACAAATAGAATACAGCAAAGGTGATGGGTCGTTGCTTCTAAGACTAAGTTACGAAAGACCATGGCTTCCATCTGGCTGGCCCTCTCTTGCTCTCTCTTGCTTGCTTGCTTTAAGGAAACCAGCTGCCATGTTGTGAGCTGCCTTGTGGAGGGGCCAAAATGGCAAGTAACTGAGACCCTCAGTGCAACAGCCCACAAGGAACTGAATCCTGCTAACAACCACCGAGTGAATGTGAAAGTAGATCTTGAGATGGATGCAGTCCTGGCCGACACTTTGATTGAAGCCCTGTGAGAGACCCTGACCTGTAGAACTTAGGTAAGCAGTGCCAAGTTTCCTGACCCATAGGAGACAGTGAGATGATAAATGTATGGTTTGGGTTTTTTTCTTTTCTAAATTTTTTTTCCTTTCTTTGTTTTATTTTTTAATAAACGTATGGTTTTGTTTTAACTTCTTAATTTGAGTTAACTGTAGTTTCACAGACAGTTGTTAAAAAAAAAAGTAATACAGAGATCCCAACACCCTTCACCCAGTTTCTCCCAGTGGAAACATCTTGCATAACTATAGTGCACTGCACAACCAGGAAACTGACATGGATACAATTCATAGACCTTATCATAGCACCAGCTTTCCATATGCTAACCTGTGTGTTTGTATGTGTGTCTTTAGTTCTGTGCAGTTTCATCACATGTGTAGATTTGTGCAACCACCACCACTGTCAAAACACAGAGCAGTTCCATCTCAGGATGGCTCATGCTACCCTTTTATAGCCCCTGAGCATAGAATTTTAGCTTAGCAGGTTTTTTTTTCTTTAAGTACTTGTTGCTCAGCTGACTTCTGGTTTACATCGTTTCTCATGAGAAACCTGTTGTCATTTTTATCTTTATTCCTCTATACATAACATATATCTTTTTTCTCTGGCTGCTTTTAAGATTTTTCTCTTCATCACCGGTTGTAAACAATGTGATTATGATGTGCTGTGGCATGTGTTTTTTTTAATTGTGGTTAACATGCATACATAAAATTTGCTGTTTTAACCATTTTTACGTGTACAATTTACTGGCATTAACTACATTCACAATGTTGTGCATCCATCACCAATATTTCCAGTACCCTTTATCACCCCGAACAGAAACTTTGTACCCATTCAGCAATAACCCCCTATTCCCTCCTTCCCCCTTGCCTGGTAACCTCTATTCTACTTTCTGTCTCTATGAATTTGACTACTCTGAGTATCTCATATGACTGGAATCATACAGTATTTGTCCATCTGTGATTGGCTTCTTTCACTTGGCATAATGTCTTCAAGATTTATCCATGTTGTATCATGTATGAGAACTTCATTCTTTTTTTAATATAAATTTATTTATTTTATTTATTTTTATTTTTGGCTGCATTGGGTCTTCGTTGCTGTGCGCAGGCTTTCTCTAGTTGCGGCGAGTGGGGACGCCTCTTGGTTGCAGTGCGCGGGCTTCTCATTGCGGTGGCTTCTCTTGTTGCAGAGCACGGGCTCTAGGCGTGCGGGCTTCAGTAGTTGTGGCACGCGGGCTTCAGTAGTTGTGGCTCGTGGGCTCTAGAGTGCAGGCTCGTAGTTGTGGTGCACAGGCTTAGTTGCTCCGCGGCATGTGGTATCTTCCCGGACCAGGGCTCGAACCCTTGTCCCCTGCGTTGGCAGGCAGGTTCTTAACCACTGCGCCACCAGGGAAGCCTTTCATTCTTTTTTATGGCTGAAAAGTATTCCATTGTATGTATATATCACATATTATTTACCCATTCATCTGTTGATGGACACTTGATTTGTTTCCACCTTTTAGCCATCGTGAATAATGCTGATATAATTTTGTGTACAAGTATCTATTTGAGTCTCTGTTTTCAATTCATTTGGGTGTGTACTTAGGTGTGGAATTGCTGGATTATATGGTAATTCTATGTTTAACTTTTTGAGGAACTGCCAAACTGTTTTCCACAGCAGTTGCACAATTTTGCATTCCCACCGGTAATGCACGAGGGTTCTAATTTCTCCACATTCTTGACCACACTTGTTAGTTTCCTTTTTTTTTTTTTTTGATAATAGCCTTCCTAATGGATGTGAAGTGGTATCTCATTGTCATTTAGATTTGCATTTCTCTCATGGGTAGTGCTATTGAGTATCATCTCATGTGCTTGTTGGCCATTTATATATCTTCTTTGGAGAAACGCCTATTCAAGTCCTTTACCCATTTTTTTTTTTTTTGTGCGGTACGTGGGCCTCTCACTGCTGTGGCCTCTCCCATTGCGGAGCACAGGCTCCGGATGCACAGGCTCAGCGGCCATGGCTCACGGGCCCAGCCGCTCCGTGGCATGTGGGATCTTCCCGGACCGGGGCATGAACCCGTGTCCCCTGCATCGGCAGGCGGACTCTCAACCACTGCGCCACCAGGGAAGCCCCCTTTACCCATTTTTGAATTTGTTGTTGTTGTCTTCTAATGGTTTTAGAGTTTAGGTCTTTGATCCACGTTGAGTTAATTTTTGTATATGGTGTAAGGTAATGGTATAACTTCATTCTTTTGCATGTGGATGTCCAGTTGTCCCAGCCCCACTTTTTTTAAAATCCAAGCCCAACATTTATTGAGAATAAAGGAAACCAGTTAGCATAGAGGCCCAATTTCAATTCATCAAACTTCAGCTGAGGATGGGGAATGGGGGGGAGGGGTGTGGCCAGCCCTGAAGTCACCCTCCCAGGGAAGAGCCAGCTCTGGGAGGGAACCAACACCATTTATTAATGAGATTGTCCTTTCCCAATGAATGGTCTTGGCATCCTTGTCAAAAATCAACTGACCATATATATGAGGGTTTATTTTGGGGCTCTCTATTCTGTTCCATTGGTCCATGTCTGTCCTTATACCAGTACTGCACTGTTTTGATTGCTGTAGCTTTGTAGTAAATTTTGAAACCAGGAAGTGTGAGACCTCCAGCTTTGTTCTTCTTTTTCAAGATTGTTTTGGCTCTTTGGGGGCCCCTTGAGATTCCACATGAATTTTAAGATGGGTTTTTCTATTTCTGCAAAATATACAGATTAAATTGATCTGTAGATTGCCTTGGGTAGTATTGTCATCTTAACAATATTGGATGCCAGACATTGTGAATTTTACCTTATTGGGTGCTGGATATTTTTGTACTACTATGGATGCACTTAAAGCTTTTTTCTGGGAAGTTGTTACTTGGAAACAGTTTGATCTTTTTGAGACTAGCTTTTCAGCTTTTT
The DNA here is from genome assembly GCF_949752795.1 of Hyperoodon ampullatus. Classification (NCBI taxonomy): domain Eukaryota; kingdom Metazoa; phylum Chordata; class Mammalia; order Artiodactyla; family Ziphiidae; genus Hyperoodon; species Hyperoodon ampullatus. Next base: position 60,792,768 of record NC_136913.1, read on the forward strand.
TTTTCTAAAGCCAGAATCAAAGCAGCCTTTTAGTCTCAGGCTAATTTCACTCTACTACTGAGGCAAAACCCTCCTCAGTATTTTACCCGCTGTCTTGTGAATTATGAAGTTTTCCCACTCAGGCTGTGGGAACGCAAACTATCTGGTCCCTGTGTGAGCTTTGAATCTTTTTTTTAAATATATTTTTAAAAATATTTATTTATTTATTTATTTAGGCTGTGCCGGGTCTTAGTTGCAGCATGTGGGCTCCTAGTTGTGGCATGCGGACTTCTTAGTTGCAGCATGTGGACTACTCTGTTGCGGCATGTGGACTCTTAGTTGTAGCACGCACACGGGATTTAGTTCCCCAACCAGGGATTGAACCTGGGCCCCCTAGCATTGGGAGCATGGAGTCCTACCCACTGGACCACCAGGGAAATCCCAAGCTTTGAATATTTTTCCCCTCCAGTCCTTTCAGGTGGTTCTTTCTCCAGCTTTAGGTAGTTTCTTTACATGTATTCACTAACCAGTACTCAGATGGAAGACTCAAGGCGAATCCTCTGCATATCTCCAGAGCTTTCTCTCTGTGTAGCCCTCTTCTCTCTAGTATTCTGTCCTGTGAGTTTTAGCTACCTTGGCCTTCCTGGACTCCCAACTCTGTCTTCTCAGCTCACAAAGGCTGCTAGGCTCTGCTTGGATTCCACCCCTCTGCACTGTGGCCTAGAAACTCTCTTCTGACAAGCTAGGGCACTCAGCTTGTTTGTTTCTCCTCTTTCTGTGATCATTATCATGTGCTACCTGATGTCCAGTGTCTGAAAACTATTGTTTAATAGAGTCTGTCCATTTGTTGTTGTTCTTTGGGCCAGGAGGGTAAATTATTCCATCTTGGCCACAAGTGGAAGTCCCCTCTGGCTTTTTGTGAGACTGGGGTGTGAGATTTCAGAAGTCCTATTTTTCTGGGCAATGAAGAAGCCCAGGATGTGGCTCTGTGAGTGGAGGCTGAAATGGGATGGATATCAAAGTTCCTGGAGTAAAGGCAGAATAGGAACTGGAAGGCTGGATTGTTAAATGAGTCATTCATATGGATGCTCAACTGGCCAACTAGGTGGGGGTGGAACTGGCGTTACAGAAAGAAGGAGGAGGATGGCAAAGGGCCTGAAGGAATAAATTAACAGTGGTTTTGGAGAACCGTAAAATATTTCTTCTAGCTGTAATATAAAGTACCTAAGAAGCCATGCCAGAAAATAAAGTAGACCAGTGACTATATTTGAAGGATGCTGTCTGTCATACTGAGGAATTTTTTTTTTTTTGGCTGCTCTGGGTCTTCGTTGCAGCACACAGGCTCTTCGTTGCAGTATGTGGGCTTCTCTAGTTGCGGCACTAGAACGCACAGGCTCAGTAGTTGCGGTATGTGGGATCTTAGTTCCCCAACAAGGGATCGAATCTAGGCCCCCTGCACTGGGAGCATGGAGTCTTGACCACTGGAGCATCAGGGAAGTCCCCATACTAAGGAATTTGGGTATTTTCTTGAAGGCAATTGAGAAAGTCAAGAAATTGGGAAGCTAGGGAGTCAGATGGTCATCCAGATTAATTCTGGAGTCGTCTAGCTGATGACATGGGGTAGGAAAGAAAACTGATAGCTAGATTCAAACTTTCTTACTGAATAAAGGAGGCTGGGATCATAGTTTTAAGGTTGTGTAGACAGTTACAAATCCAGATGCCACGAGTCTCAAAGGAACAGAAATGGTTTACCCACGAGTGGTGGACTTGGCAACAGGGAGCAAGGAGAAAGCTTCCCTCATTCCCCCCACTCCTCCTCACCTTTGTGGTGGTCAGAGTGTGAGAGAAGAGGCAGTCTCCTTCTGGAGAGGAGAGGGAAAGCAGGAGCCTCAGGAGAAAGCCACGATCAGTTAAGACAAGGGCTGGAAGGAAGAGCTCAGCAAAGAAAGCCAGTGCGTAGGGCGGTTACTTTCTCCTGGAGCAGGAGCTCCAGAAGGCACAGTGCAAAGGGCTCTGAGAAAAGCAAGTGGTGGCAAAAACAGGTTGCAGGTGTATGTGGAGGAAACAGAGCATCTGGGGCTCTAATATCAGTTTTCACCTCTTTTCCAGTCTTAGAAAGGTGGTGACACCTCCTCTGCTGTCATTCTTTTTTTTGTTTTGCTTTGGCTGCATTGGGTCTTCATTGCTCCGCGTGGGCTTCCTCTAGTTGGGGCGAGCGGGGGCTGCTCTTCGTTGCGGTGGCTTCTCTTGCTGCGGAGGATGGGCTCTAGGCGTGCGGGCTTCAGTAGTTGTGGCTCGTGGGCTCTAGAGCGCAGGCTCAGTAGTTGTGGCGCACAGGCTTAGTTGCTCCGCGGCATGTGGGATCTTCCTGGACCAGGGTTCGAACCCCTGTCCCCTGCACTGGCAGGCAGATTCTTAACCACTGCGCCACCAGAGAAGTCCTGTCATTCTCTTTTAATACCATTCTTAATGTGCCCCATTACAACCGATTTTAATTTCACTTGAACATATTTCTAACGCTTACTTTGCTTTCTGTTTAAAATTCATGTGATCAGATTGGCATGTCTCCAAGGAAATACTCTCTCGAACCCTCATGAAATGTGCTCTCTCTGTAGCGAACACCGTGTTTTTCTAATATCTTAAGGCTTGCTCCAAAAGCCCAAATTGCTTTCTCTAACACTGTCAACTCCTCCCCACTCTTCCCAGAGCCCTTCTTCCAGTTGGATGAAGAAATGGAAATGCCCCCTTTTGCTCCCAAGGTCTTCAGCTTTTGCCCAAGCATCACTCACTGCAGAGAATTGCTTTGCAAGTGACTTGCCTCCTCTGAGCAGATAGAGGTCAGAAAGTTTGATAGATTCTATGACATACTCCAGATCCACAGTGGGAAGACAGCACCTCATCCCCTTTCAGCATTACTTGGCATACAATATTGAATTTTTGTATATATAATGTATAGTACAAGAATTAAAATCTCCCAAAATGTACGTGATAAAGAGTAAGTTTCCCTTCTTCCTCTATCCCCAATTCACTTGCTCTCCCTAGAGACAACTACAGTTATCAGTTTCTTGTATATTCTTCCAGAAAGATTCTATACATTTATCCACTTATATCCATATATTCCTTTTTAAAAACCACAAATTGTGGCATAATATGCCCACAGTTTTGCACCTTGCCTTTTTCACTTCACGCTATATCCTGAAGATCTTTCTAAGTCAGTCCATAGAGAGCTGCTCATTGTTTTTGCAAATGTGTAGTATTACACTGCTAGCTATACCATAGTTTATTTAACCAGTTTCCCACTGGCAGACTTTTCAGCTACTTCCAACTTTTTGCTGTTGGAAACAACGTTTCAGTGAATATTTTTCTACATGTGTCATTTCAAACATATATTTATAGAATATATGTAGAATAAATATATAGACTATATATAGAATAAGTAGATATAGAATGCATCTCTTGAAGTGGAATTTCTAGATCAGACTATGGCACTATCACTTTTGATTGGCCGTGAGGAGGCTTTTTCCAGTGATCTCTTGAACACTGTGGCAGCAAGCCGTCCACTTCCACAGTCTCTGCTGCTGCTGCCAAGGGCAACTGTTTCCACTTCCTTTTGTTTCCACTTGCAGAATCCTCCCTCTTCTTCTGTGGAGTATGTGATAAAACATCTTGTCTAGTGGGTCTGTGCAAAGCCTTCATGGAGAATGCTTCATATCAGTGGTGTAATGTGGCTGGTTCAACTTGTTTTTCTTTTCACATTTTTCTACTTTTCGTCATAACCTTGGTTATGGAAACCCTCTGCTGACCTCCTGGCATGTTCCTTCTCCTTTTCCTCTTTTTCCTACACCTCTTTCTCCCCTCCCCCTTTCTCTCCCTCCTCCTTGTTCTCCTTTCCCTTCTTCTTTTTCTCTTCCACTTCTCACCTCTTCCTCTTTCTCCTTTGTGATGGTTTTTGATGTGTCAAGTTGGCTAGGCTACAGTCCCCAGTTACTGAATCGAACTAATCTTGGTATCGCTGTGAAAGTATTTTGTAGATGTGATTGAAGTCCATAAGCAGTTAGCTTTAAGTAAGGGAGATTATCCTGGATAATCTGGGTGGGCCTGATTCAGTCAGTTCAAAGGCCTTAAGCTGAGGCTTCCCTGATGAAGAAGAAATTCCTCCTGTGAACAGCAGCTCCAGCCTGTTCAGGAGTTCTGGCCTGCCCTTCTTGATGGACTGCCCTACAGGTTTTGGACTTGCCTAACCAGCTCCCACAACTGTGTAAGCCTATTTCTTGCAATAAATCTCTTAATATGTATCTTCTACTGGCTCTCTGGTTGAACTCTGACTGATACATCCTTCAAAGTATTTTCTCCATCCAGTCTGGGAAGTCCTCATTTCATTGACAAGTGTACGGAGGCACTCCCCAAACTCGTTTATCTGTTCCTCAAGGGGGAAGATCGACTTCAGTACATACTTACAGAGGGCCATCATTGCCTCTGATTGGAAGGAAACCATTCTTCAGGTCCCAGGAAAGGTTCCCAATGTCAGGAACAGTGTGCTAGCGTTGTCAAGTGAACTATTATTGGTTGGTTGGTTGGTTGATGCCAGACTGCTGTTAACTGCATAAAAAGAAAGTAAAAATGATTGAACATAAAAGTGAGAGTGGGCAGAGTATAAATGAATATATGTCCATACTGACATAAATAAGCGATTGACTGAATAAATAGGTAAATAAGTGGAAGAGAAGAGGCAAATCTCCCATGCAGAAGAATTTCAAATAATTTATGTAGGTACTCTGCCCTCAAGGAGGTGGAGCATTACTCTCTATTTCTTAAGATTGGATATGCATAGTGACTTCCCTTCAAAGAGTACAATGTGCAAAGGGGGGAAAGGAGTAACTTTATAGTGGAGAAATCTGACAAATGCTACCTCAGTCAGGTGATCAAGTTCAACATCAACAGTGAAAATCGTGTTGATATTATGTATCACAGCTATGATGCAATGAAAATGGCACTTTACCTCTGTAGTCTTCTCCCCCAAACCTATAATCCTAGTCTAACCACGAGAAAAACATCAGAAAAATACCAATTGAGGGACATTCTGCAAAATAGTTGACCAGCACTTCTGAGAACCATCAAGGTCATCAAAAACAAGAAAAGTCTGAGAAACTATCACGACCAAGAAGAGCCTAAGATAAGACATGATGACTAAATGTGATGTGGCATCCTGGATGGGATTCAGGAACAGAAAAAGGACATTAGGTAAAAACTAGGGAAGTCTGGGGACTTCCCTGGTGGCACAGTGGCTATGAATCCACCTGCCAATGCAGGGGACACAGGTTTGAGCCCTGGTCTGGGAAGATCCCACATGCCGCGGAGCACCTAAGCCTGTGCGCCCCAACTACTGAGCCTACGCTCTAGAGCCCGCGAGCCACAACTACTGAGCCCACGTGCCACAACTACTGAAGCCCGCGCGCCTAGAGCCCATGCTCCGCAACAAGAGAAGCCACCACAATGAAAAGCCCACCTGCTGCAACGAAGAGTAGCCCCCGCTCGCCGCCGCAACTAGAGAAAGCCCGCGCAGCAATGAAGACCCAACGCAGCCAAAAATAAATAAATAAATAAGTAAATAAACCAATAAAAACCTAAGGAAGCCTGAATAAAGTGTGGACTTTGGTTAATGATGACATATCAATATTGGTCCATTAATTGTAACAAATGTATCACACTAATGTAGGATGTTAATAATAGGGATGGATGTGGGTATATGAGAACTCTCTGTACTATCATCTTAGTTTTTCTACAAATGTAAAACTGCTCTAAAAAATAAAGTGTATCTCTGGAGACAATACAAATATCAGTGGTCGCCAGAGGTTCTGGAGAAGAAGGGAGAGAGGGTTGAATAGGTGGAGCACAGGGGGGTTTAGGGCAGTGAAACAATACTGTATGATACTGTAATGGTGGATGTGTCACATACATTTGTCAAAGCCCATAGAACATGCAGCACAAAGAGTGAACCCTACTGTAAACTATAAACTATTAGATCTTATAACAATGTATCAATATTGGTTCATTAATTGTAACAAATGTATCACACTATTGCAGGATGTTCATAATTGGGAAAACTGCATGCAGGAGTAGGAATGGATGGGGGTGGAGAGGAGGGCGGGGTGGGTATATGGAACTCTATGTAATATCTGCCTAATCTGTAAACCTGAAACTGTACTAAAAAAAACTGTCTACTAAAATAAATGAAGAAAGGACTTGACTAGACATTCCTCCAAAGAAGATACACAAATGGCCAAAAAACACATTAAAAGATGTTCAACATCACTGGTCACTAGGGAAATGCAGCTCAAACCCACAATGAGATACAACTTTACACCCACTAGGATGGCTATACTTTTTTTAAAGGAAAATAACAAGTGCTGGTAAGAATGTGGGAAAATTGGAACCCTCATACATTGCTGGTGGAAATGTAAAATGGTGCAGCCACTATGGAAGACAGTTTGACAGTTCCTCAGAAAGCTTTTTTAAAAATAGAATTACTGTATGATCCGCAATTCCACTCCTAGGTATATACTCAAAATAGTCGAAAACGGTTATTTAAACCAAAACTTGTACACAATTGTTCAGAGCAGCACTATTCACAGTAGCCAAAAAGTAGAAACAACTGAACTGTCCATCAATGGATGAATGGATAAATAAAATGTGATATAGCCATACAATTAAATTTTACTTAATCATAAAAAGAAATTAAGTACTGATGCATGGTACATGGATGAAGCTTGAAAACATTATGCTATGTGAAAAAAGACAGGCATAAAAGGTCATATATTGTATGATTTCATTTTTATTAAATATCCAGAATAGATAAATCCATAGAGATGGAAAGAAGATTAGTGGTTGCCAGAGGCTGGGGGGTAGGGGGCGGGCGGGAGGACTGGGAAGTGACGGCTTAATGGGTGTGGGGTTTCCCACTGGGATGATGAAAATGTTTTGGAACTAGATAGAAGTGATGGTTACACAACATTTTGAATATACTATATGCCACTGAATTGTACACTTTAAAGTGGTTAATTTTGTGTTATGTGAATTTTACCTAGATTTAAAAAATGAGGAATGTACAAAGTGCACAGAGAAAGGAACCACTAACTGCTTTAGGGGAGGTCTGAAGGGAGATGAGAAGGTTTAAAGCAATTTTCAAAGAAGTGTTGTTTGAATTGAATTAAGTCAATCAATTTATGAATCAGCTATCAAACATTTGTGTGCATGCAAATGCCAAGCACTAAGGTAGGCATTGAGGACGTGTGTGTGTATGTGTGTGTGTGTGTGTGTGTATATCAATTACAGTGGCTTGTCATAAGTGCAGTGATAGATGTGTGCACAAGGTATTATGGAAACAAGGAAGAGACCACCTATCACACCCTTGGTGTATTTGAAAGGATAGGCAGGTAGTGGCCAAGTGAAGAGGGGGAAGGAAAGTCATTTTAGAGAGAACAGCACAAGCAAAGGCATGGAACCAAGAGATAGAAGGGGTGTGTGTGTGTGTGTGTGTTTGTGTGTGTGTGTGTGTATGCGCGTGCATGCCTGGGGAGTAATTACAAGTGGTTCCGTGTTGTAATAGCAACATTTTTCAAAATAGGAAGTGGCAGGTAATGAAATTTAAAGCAAGAGAATGACAGCCAGGCTTATGTTTTAGATCCCAGCCTTCACTCTATTTACAGTGTGGAGGCTGGGATTGGAAGGGGACGAGACTGGAGGCAGGCAGACTAGTAGGAGGCTGTTGCCATAGTCTGGATGAAAAATTACCAGGGCTTGAGCCAGAGAAGAGGTAACTGGGATAAAGAGGAAGGGTCAGAATCAAGAAATGCTTAGTAGATAAAATTAACAAGACTCGAGGATTGAGTGGATGTTGGTGGTGAGGGAGAGTCAAGAAGACTCCAGGCTTCTGTTTTGTGTGATGGGGTGTGTATTTGTCAGAGATATCAGTTGATAGCAATAGAGGCTGACTCCAGTTGACTAAACAGAAAAGTCATTTTTTACAAAAGGGTATTGAGGGACTTCCCTGGTGGTGCAGTGGTTAGGAATCCGCCTGCAAATGCAGGGGACACGGGTTCGAGCCCTAGTCCGGGAAGATCCCATGTGCTGCGGAGTAGCTGAGCTTGTGCGCCACCACTACTGAGCCTGCGCTCTAGCGCCCGTGTGCCACAACTACTGAGCCTGTGTAGTTGAAGCCCGCGCGCCTGGAGCCCGTGCTACACAACAGGAGAGACCACTGCAATGAGAAGCCCGCACACCACGGCAAAGAGTGGCCCCCGCTCGTCGCAACTGGAGAAAGCCAGCACACAGCAACAAAGACCCAATGCAGCCAAAAATAAAATAAATAAATTTACATAAAAAGAAGAAAAGGGTATTGAGGAGCTGCCACAATTGTTGGGAAGGCTGGAGGAAGACCTTGAAAGCTAAGTTTCTGGGAACAATGCCCAAACCACTGCAGAAGCGGCCGGATGCTACAGGTGCCCCCAGCCAGAGCCCAAGAGGAGACTGCTACTGCTGCTGCTGCAAGAAGTCAACCTTGAAAACACGGGGAATTCCCTGATAGCAAAAAATGGAAGCTGTGTGTAGAGCTGGTTTCCTCATGGTGCTCAGTTCCGAATCAGTCTCATGCAGGTGTGTCTGAGTGGAGGAGCCTAAGTCCTGGGACCGTGTTCTAGCTACGAGGGAGGCCGGCAGATAGTTCTGACTCTTACACGAGGGGGGCGGAGCTCATAACGTGGAAAATCTTCCGTGTATAGAAAGGTTATTCCAATAATGAGGGCAGCCGCAAGTATGACACAGATGGTGCTGCTGCCAACTGACGTAGAGGATACAAGAGTCTGGGGGCAGGGTGATGAGTTCCATTTCATACATGTGGGGTTAGAACACTCCCATATAGATGTCTGGAAGGTGGTGGGATATTTGAAGGTCCTAGCATAGAGGTAGCAGTTAAAACAACAAGAGGAGGTGGGATGGTCCAGGGAGAGCATGTAGAGTGAGATCAGAAGAAGACAGAAGGTAGAATCCTGGTGTGGAAAATAAAACTTCCCTGAATTTCTTAGTGCTCCTGTAAAAAGACCCAGCCACCTGAGACACGGGGATGTACACAATATAAAGATGGAGAATGTTTGCTTTCACTTCCCCTGCATTTCACTTTTCACATACCATGAGGATATCTCCAGTCATTTGTCTAGCTCACTGCTCTGATCCAAAGGGATAATAAAACTTTTCTCATCTTTCCAAGAGCTCCAAATGGTTACAGCTGAGACCAGGTCCCCAGGTGAAGCGCCCAAGATTCCAGGAAGACTGAGCACTATTTCCCCAAGTATTAACACTTCAAATGGGATAAAGCCCAGACTTTGGAGACATCTCTAGGCTGTAAAAGCTGGAGACACAGGATTTATCTGGCTCTTGGAAGGACATGTTAACATTACAAAAGGTTGGTGTAAGAACCGGGATCCTTTCCAGCCCCTCTCCGAGGAGCAAAGCTTTTTCTCTCTCCTTTCGGAGGGGAGCAGGATGGCTGTCTCCCAGATATAAATGGAGAAAATCCACTGTTCACTATCTCTCATCTTTGGGGTGAAACCCGCCACTCACATAGAAAGTTTCCATCAGTTCTCACCCTGTCACCTGTGGGTCTGGGTGTGGGGGACCAACATGGCAATATTACTCTGGCTGTTGATCTGGTTGTGAGTATTAATAAAAAAAAAAATCCCTCTTTTCCCTGAGCCAGGTGTCTCGTGTTTCTTTAGTATCCATACATATAATGTACATAACTGTGCAAGTGGGGTAACATCTCAGACCCCTTTCAGCTCTTGACAAAACATTGGGAAACATGAACATTTAAATGGTGGAAGGAGGAAGAGATTTTAAAAAGAGAGAACAGGGGACTTCCCTGGCAATCCAGTGGTTCAGACTCCACGCTTCCACTGCAGGGGGCACGGGTTTGATCCCTGGTTGGGGAACTAAGATCCTGCATGCCACTCAGTGCGGCCAAAAATTTAAAAAAATTAAAAAGAACAAATGAAATGCCATTTGCAGAAACATGGATGGACCTAGAGATGATTATACTAAGTGAAGTTAGAGAAAGACAAATATCATATGATATCACTTATAGGTAGAACCTTTAAAAATGATACAAATGAACAACTTATTTACAAAACAGAAATAGACTCACAGACGTAGAAAACAAATTTATGGTCACCAAAAGGGAAAGGAGGGGGGAATAAGGAGTTTGAGATTAACAGATACACACTACTATATATAAAATAAACAATGAGGACCTACTGTATAGCACACTGCAATATATTCAATATCTTGTAATAATCTGTAATGGAAAAGAATCTAAAAAAGAACATATATATATATATATATATGTATGTATAACTGAATCACTTTGCTCTACACCTGAAACTATCACAAGATTGTAACTCAACTATACTTCAAAAAAATTGTAAATAAAAGAAAATGCATGAAAATAGAATGAAAATTACCTACAAAAACAACAAGGACCAATTATATAGCACAGGGAACTATACTCAATATTTTTTACTAGCCTATAAGGGAAAAGAATCTGAAAAGGAATATATATACATATATTTATATTTATAACTGAATCACTGTGCTGTATGCTTGAAACTAATATGATATTTGTAAATCAACTAAAATTTAAAAGTAAAAATAAATTTAAAATTTAACCAAAGAAAGAGAACAAATAAAGTTGCCTACAAAAATATAAAATAAAAAGAACAAACAGGAATGCTCAGAGAGGGACTTCCTTGGTGGTGCAGTGGTTAAGAATCCACCTGCCAATGCAGGGGACACGGGTTCGAGCCCTGGTCCCGGAAGATCCCACAAGCTGCGGAGCAACTAAGCCCGTGTGCCACAACTACTGAGCCTGTGCTCTAGAGCCCATGTGCCACAACTACTGAAGCCCACGTGCCACAACTACTGAAGCCCACATGCCTAGAAGCCCATGCTCCAAACAAGAGAAGCCACCGCAATGAGAAGCCCGGGCACTGCAATGAAGAGTAGCCCCCTGCTCGCCACAACTAGAGAAAGTGCTCATGCAGCAACAAAGACCCAACACAGCCAAAAAATAAAAAATTAAAAAAAATAAAAATAAATAAATAAATAAAAGTAAATAAATTAAAAACAGTAAACTGATTAAAAAAAAAGAAAAAAAAAGGAATGCTCAAAGAAGTACAGAATAACCAGGAAACTGAATGAATTCAATGTGATGGAAACCTAGGAACAGGAACGTTTCAAGGGGGTGGCAATTATTTGCAGTGTCAAATGCAGAGGGAAGTCCAGGAGTTCCCTGGTGGTGCAGTGGATAAGACTCCGCACTCCCAATTCAGGGGGCCCGGGTTCAATCCCTGGTCAGGGAACTAGGTCCCACAGGCATGCTGCAACTAAGAGTTTGCATGCCAAACTAAGGAGCCCACGTGCTGCAACTAAGGAGCCCCCCTGCCGCAACTAAGACCCGGTGTAACCAAATAAAAAAATAAGTATTTTAAAAAATGCATAGGGAAGTCCAATAACATCAAGACCGAAAAGCTTTGGCAGTTTGGAAGTCACTGGTGACTTTTGCCGAAAGAAATTTCAATGGAAATATTTTTCAGTAGTTGGAGGCATGAATGGATTTGAGGAAGTAGAGGCAGCAAACATAGACTACTACTATTTGGAGAAGCTTAAGCTGAGAAAGTAAGGAGAGAAACTGGCACCTGATGAAGATTCAGGGTCAGGAGAGAGGTTTTTTTTTTGTTTTCTGTTTTTTTAAACAGGAGAGACCTAAGCATGTTTAAGGAGAAGAGGCACCACAGATTGAAATCAAAGAGAGAAGGGTTAATTGATGGAGCCAGTTTCTAAAGGAGATGATTGAAAAAGATGGCACATAGGGTCCAAGTGGATGGGTGGATCTTGAACAGGAAGATGGAATGGAGACAAGGATGAGTGTGAATGTAGCTTTGTTTGTAGAAGAGATTAGACACCTGGTGGAAACAACCAGGTGAAGGAGGGGAGAAGGGTGGTTGGTAGTACTAACACAGGGTGAGAGGTTTGTGGGGCTGGTTTGGCAGACAGGAACACAAAGGGAATTGAGGCTGCTGGTGAGAGAGTAGTTCTGGTGATCAAGCATGGCATTAAGAAAGGTTGGGAAAGGAAGGAAAAGAGGCCATGAGGGTCTGGGAGACTGGGAGAAAATGGAGGGCTCAAAGGACTGAAGGGGTCCATATGAGGTAAAAGAACCAGTGTCCTGTGAGGCCCTTACTCCTGAGGAAGCAGGTAGGAGAGGAGCTTGTCTCAAAATGGAATACCGAAGGGCTCAATGTTAGAGGTAAGCAATTCTGGGCCTCAGTAAAGTTCAAGATGTGGTGCTTTGAGTGCAGGTGGCTGAAACGGAATGGAGAAGGTAATTGAGAAGGTAAAGTTACAGTGTGCACTGTAACTACTGAGCCTGTGCCCTGGAGCCCACGAGCCACAACTACTGAAGCCCATGTGCCTAGAGCCCACGCTCCGCAACAGGAGAAGCCACCACAATGAGAAGCCCACGCACCGCAACGAAGGTAGCCCTTGCTCACCACAACTAGAGAAAGCCCGCACGCAGCAACGAAGACACGATGCAGTCAAAAATAAATAAATAAATAAATAAATAAATTTATTTAAAAAAATAAAGTAGTCAAATTCATAGAGACAGAAAGTAAAATGGCAGTTACCAGGGGCTGTGGGAGGGGGAAATGGGGAGTTGTTTAATGAATCTAGAGTTTCAATGTTTTTTTAACATTAATTAATTAATTAATTTATAATTTTGGCTGTGTTGGGTCTTCGTTGCTGCGCACGGGCTTTCTCTAGTTGCGGCGAGTGGGGCTCCTCTTTGTTGCGGTCCATTGCGGTGGCTTCTCTTATTGCAGAGCACGGGCTCTAGGCACGTGGGCTTCAGTAGTTGTGGCATGTGGGCTCAGTTGTTGTGGCTCACAGGCTCTAGGACACAGGCTCAGTAGTTGTGGCGCAGGGGCTTAGTTGCTCCGCGGCATGGGGGATCTTCCCAGACCAGGGCTCGAACCCGTGTCCCCTGCATTGCCAGGAGGATTCTTAACCACTGCGCCACCAGGGAAGTCCCTAGAGTTTCAGTTTTGCAAGATGAAAATGTTCTGGAGATCTGTTGCACAACAGTGTGAATATACTTAACAGTACCAAATTGTACACTTAAAATGGTTAAGATGGTACATTTTATGTTACTTTTTATCACAATTTTTAAAAAGTAGGAGGGGGGCTTCCCTGGTGGCGCAGTGGTTGAGAGTCCGCCTGCCGATGCAGGGGACACGGGTTCGTGCCCCGGTCTGGGAGGATCCCACATGCCGCGGAGCGGCTGGGCCCGTGAGCCATGGCCGCTGGGCCTGTGCGTCCGGAGCCTGTGCTCCGCAGCGGGAGAGACCACAGCAGTGAGAGGCCCGCGTACCGCAAAAAAATAGAAAAAAAAATAGGAGGGACTGGGCTCTTTCTGGTGAGATTCAAAGTGTGAGAGGAATTTGACACGAGGAAGATTCTCCGTCGCTGACTTTGTAGATGGAGGGGGCCATGTGGCAAGTAATGTGGGTTGCCTCTATGAGCTGAGAGTGGCCTCCAGCTGACTGACATCAAAGATGTGGGAACCTTGGTCCTATGACCATGAGGAACTAAATTCTGCCACAACTACATGAGTTTGGAAGAGTATCCTAAGCCTCAGGTGAGTCTGCAGCCTGACACCTTCATTTGAGCTGGTGAGACCCTGAGCAGAGGACCAGGTAACCTGTGCCTGGATTTCTGGTCCATGGAAACAGTGAGAAAATAAACATGTGTGTGAGTGTGTGTGTGTGTGTGTGTGTGTGTGTGTTTGGTATGTGTTTTTAAATGAAAATTTTATTTATACACTGTATATAGAAGTAGATACATAAATTCTTGTACAATTTATTTCCAGAAATATGCAAGACATTGCTATAATTTGTTTACAAACCAAACCACATATTACAATCAGTGGACTTGGGATGATTCAAGTGAACTTCTAAGTACAAATGGTTTTACATACCTGATTGAAACATACAGAAAAAGTATAAACTACAGCAGTCTGGATTGCAGTATTAATCTCATGACACTCCAACACGACTATAAAATTTCTAACCCAACATATATACTTATCACAAATTCTATAAGAATTTTCCATCATCTCTAGATGTAGAGTTTGTAACACTTTCCAGAAACAGCAACGAAACATTTTGCCATGTCATGATTGATTAATAAAAAGGATAATTATAAAAATACTTTATGGGATTAAAAAAGTATTAAAAGAAACTAAATTTGTGATTACTAGTGTACCAACACTTTATTTTAGAAATATAAAGTTATTTATGGAACTGGCAATTGTTCCTTATTAGACTATTCAACAAAACTGTCTATTGCTGATAGTATGATTTCATTGTCAAATTAAGAATTCACATTTGAAAAACAAGGACCTACTGTATAGCACAGGGAACTATATTCAATATCTTGTAATAACCTATAATGGGAAAGAATCTGAAAAAGAATATATATATGTATATATATGTATAACTGAATCACTTTGCTGTACAGCTGAAACTAACACAACATTGTAAATCAACTATACTTCAATTTAAAAAAAAGAATTCAGGGAGTCCCCTGGTTGCCTAGTGGTTAGGATTCTGGGCTTTCACTGACGAGGGCCTGGGTTCAATCCCTGGTCGGGAAACTGAGATCCCGCAAGCCGCCTGGTGAGGCCAATAAAGAAAAAAAAAAATCACATTTGATGAAAAGCCATTATGGTTTAAATATATATAATAGGTATTTTGAATCATTCATAAAGCAATATCTCTAATGTGAAATGTATAATAATTAAAATTGCAATTTCTGAAGGCATTTTAAACAAAATGTTTAGACTTACAGCTTTAGCAGAGACATTGCACATAACCTATTTAAGATTTTAGTAACTTTAATCTTTTTATCCAGTTTTGAATGCTGGCTCAAATTATAATGTATACTGTTTTTTTATTTGTTTGGCCGTGCGGCTTTTGGCACATGATTTTCTTTAAGAGCAAGATGGTTGCCCTGTGTAGCTGGTTCCCTTAAAACCTATTTTTTAGTTCTATGATCATTTCCTGCAATAAATATTTTGACCTTCTGCATTTTCAGATTATGGCTCCAAGTAGAAAGAGAACGGTTTTTCTTAGACAGATTGAGAGACAGAATCAGGGACACACAGAAAATTTCCAAATTTCTTCTATAGCTTTCTTATTATTTGTAAAAATTCATACTAGAGTCCTAATAAGCCTGACAATAGCTCTGGCCTTCATCACATTTTGTGATGAAACATTTGACAAAAACCACTTTGATCCATTTAGTATGGCAAAAGGACACAGCTTTCCTGTTTTCCTTTTTTTGCCTTGAGCTCAGATTTTTAGAAGCACATATTTAAAAAATCAAGTACAGGTTTTTCCAAATGTCAGTTAAGTTACCATTTAATAGAATCCAAAAGTATGATCAAAATTATTTAGGCCAAACTAGGGGTTAAAGTTTTATCTCTCTTTTTTCCCTTCCATTTTTTTTTTTCTTGGCTGCACCCTGCACAGCTTGTGGGATCTTAGTTCCCCAACCAGGGATTGAATCTGGGCCCTCGGCAGTGAGAGCGCAGTGTCCCAACCACTGGACCTCCAGGGAATTCCCTACCTTCCATTTTTAACTAGACTCTTTGAGTATCATATAAAATTAACCTTTCACATTAGGTTGTGCTACCTATGTCTAATGGCTCTCTTTATATACAAAAGTAGAAAATATTGCAATACCTCGTTCTTTCTGTTTATACATTTAATTATTTTTTTGGCAAATACTTTTATTTTTATTGATATACAATCAGAATGTAATTTCAGACTGCATTATAACAGGGCATATTTCTTTAAGGTATTTTATAATATGGCTACACAAAGGCACATTAAAATTGTCTTTCTGAATAGAACAGTATTAACATTTGCCCTCTAAAATGACACAAAATAAAATTTTTAAACATTTAAACAAACAAACCATTTAAAAAATGGGCAGAAGACCTGAATAGACATTTTTCCAAAGAAGACAAACGGATGGCTCACAGGCACATGAAAAGACGCTCAACCTTGTTAATCATCAGGGAAATGCAAATTAAAACCATAATGAGATATCACCTCACACCTGTCAGGATGGCTGGCATCAAAAAGAACACAAATAAATGTTGGCAAGGATGTGGAGAAAAGGGAATGTTACACTGTTGGTGGGAATGTAAATTGGTGAAGCCACTGTGGAAAATAGTATGGAGGTTTCTCAAAAAACTAAAAGTAGAACTACTATATGATCCAGCAATTCCAATCCTGGGTAGATATCCGAGGACAATGAAAACACTAATTCAAAAAGATACATGCACCCAATGTTCATAGCAGCACTATTCACAATTGCCAAGATATGGAAGCAACCTAAGTGTCCATCTACAGAGGAATGGATAAAGAAGATGTGGTATATAGATATACAATGGAATACTACTCAGCCGTAAAAAAGAATGAAATTTTGCCGTTTGAGACAACATGGATGGACCTGGAGGCTATTATGCTTAGTGAAATAAGTCAAAGATAGAAAGACAAATACTGCATGTTATCATTTATATGTGGGATCTTAAAAATAAATCAAATAAATGAACATAACAAAACAGAAACAGACTCACAGATATAGAGAACAAACTAGTGGTTACTACTGGGGAGAGGGACGGGGGAGAGGCAAGATACAGGTAGGGGATTAAGAGGTACAAAGTACTATGTATAAAATAAATAAGCTACAAGGATATATCGTACAGCAAGAGAATATAGCCAATATTTTATAATAACTATAAATGGAATGTAACTTTTAAAAATTGTGAATCACTGTATTATACACCTGAAACCCTATATAATATTGTACATCAACTATACCTCAATAAAAAATAGTAAAATAAAAATAAAACCTCACTGGGTGAAAATTTTTTAAAGTTTTAAAACATTTAGATGAAAATCAGAATAATCTGAACTTGACACTGAATAGTTAGATCTTATACACATAGTATCACATGAGGAAAACGTGGGGAACAAGCTACGCACACGTGATAAAATGGGTTTCAGGGCAGTCCAAAGACCTCTGTGCACCATGGTTTCACACAAAGCACTTGTAAATGCTTCTAGAAACATGAAAAAGTCATTTCAACAGTTATTATTAATATACATTGGCTCTCTGACAATACCTGCCATCTAATACAGATGCACACGACTTTTAACTCACCCTAGATATATTTTAAATTGTTTTAAAATAAATAACTTTGCAAAAGAGTAGTTTAAATGTATTACATTAATTTGATAACAAGCTTACAACTCTGTAATAATTCTAAATCCAAATAGCTTATAGTGAACACAAATGATATTATTACAATATTCTCCATATTCTCCATCTTCTTATTAGGTGAAAACATATCAGAAAATGAGAGGAGTCTCCACAGGTACGATCAACATCGGCCAGAATTCAGTACTTTTCCCCCTTTAAGTCAAAAGAAATAGTGCCATGATATTATGGCTTTGTGCCTTTTCTTGGTAATATCTCAATTCTGACCCTAAAAAACAAATAGAGAAAAAAGTGGGGATACAGTTACATTTGAATGACAAAACCATTAAGTTTGACTTACTTAGGACTTTTACCCTTGTGTTTAAATGAGGGTAGGGAAAACTAAGTGACAAAGGAAGAAACATCTCGAATTACAGGTTTCATCTTAGATAGAAAGAGTTTTCGTGTGTAACTGGAAACACCTTCTGGTCAGGGCGATCTCGAAACACTACATTACAGCATTGTGCAATGAATAAACACTCTGCATTTCAAAATAACTAAAAAATATTAGGGATAACCACCCCCATGACTATTGAATCAGACATAAAATGCTTAACTAATGATTCCAAATTACTCAAGACTTAGCTAAATTTAAAATAAACAAATAAAAGCTTTTAAAAATGGCAGTACATATGGTAGGCAATAAGACTTCCATATATCTGATATGGTTTAATATTTTCCTCACATAATGCTTCACAATTTCCACATTTTTTTTCCAGCTAGAGTCTTTGGTGGGGGCAGGGGTCAAATGTAGCACATTTTACTAGTGACTACATTAAAGAAAAATATAAATCCAACTGCAAAACAATGTTTTCCTTTTATCTAACTCAACTCAAAACCTAATGTAAATTTGAATGTTGCAAGAGAATCTGCCAATCCACTTATGCAAATTAGTGGTACAGTCAAGTTCTACCCAAGAAATTGTGACTAAACTGAAGAAATTGAGGTAAAGCGTTTGCCAGAGGAAAGTATAGATGCAGAAAATTGCTATCATAGGAATCTAAGTTCATGTAATATTTCTTTAATAATAGTTCTAGTTCCATAGGTCTTTATATATTATGCCAATTTGTATCAGAGTTTAAAGGCAGAAAAGGCAACAATTTCTAAATTGGTGGGCTACATTTCTTCAAGATTTTTAATGTAAGGCCATTTTTTTTAACATCTTTATTGGAGTATAATTGCTTTACAATGGTGTTTTAGTTTCTGCTGTATAACAAAGTGAATCAGCTATACGTATACATATATCCCCATATTCCCTCCCACTTGCGTCTCCCTCCCACCCTCCCTATCCCACCCTTCTAGGTGGTCACGAAGCACCGAGCTGATCTCCCCCTGTGCTATGGGGCTGCTTCCCACTAGCTATCTGTTTTACATTTGGTAGTGTATATATGTCCATGCCACTCTCTCACTTCGTCCCAGATTACCCTTCCCCCTCTCCGTGTCCTCAAGTCCATTCTCTATGTCTGCGTCTTTATTCCTGTCCTGCCCCTAGGTTCTTCAGAACCATTTTTTTATTCTTAGATCCCATATATATGTGTTAACATACGGTATTTGTTTTTCTCTTTCTGACTTACTTCACTCTGTATGACAGACTGTAGGTCCATCCACCTCACTACAAATAACTCAATTTTGTTTCTTTTCATGGCTGGGTAATATTCCGTTGTATATATGTGCCACATCTTCTTTATCCATTCATCTGTTGATGGACACTTAGGTTGCTTCCATGTCCTGGCTATTGTACATAGAGCTGCAGTGAACATTGTGGTACATGACCCTTTTTGAATTATGGTTTTCTCAGGGTATATGCCCAGGAGTGGGATTGCTGGGTCATATGGTAGTTCTATTTGTAGTTTTTTCAGGAACCTCCATACTGTTCTCCATAGTGGCTGTATCAATTTACATTCCCACCAACAGTGCAAGAGGGTTCCCTTTTCTGCACACCCTCTCCAGCATTTATTGTTTGTAGATTTTTTGATGATGGCCATTCTGACTGGTGTGAGGTGATACCGCACTGTAGTTTTGATTTGCATTTCTCTAATGGTTAGTGATGTTGAGCATTCTTTCATGTGTTTGTTGGCAATCTGTATATCTTCTTTGGAGAAATGTCTGTTTAGGTCTTCTGCCCATTTTTGGATTGGGGTGTTTGTTTTTTTGATATTGAGCTGCATGAGCTGCTTGTAAATTTTGGAGATTAATCCTTTGTCAGTTGCTTCATTTGCAAATATTATCTCCCATTCCGATGTCTGGCCTCTAAGGCCATTTTTACAAAATATACAAACCACTAGATGAAAATGAAGGCAACAGAAAAATTCAACTTTTCATAACCAAAAAATTAGCACAACCTTAAAAATAATTTAGAAAAGAATGTTGTAAAAGATATACCCCTGTAGGTCGTCGCAGAGCACCGAGCTGATCTCCCTGTGCTATGCTGCTGCTTTCTACTATATTTTAGCAGCATTAGGATGCAGGGTAAAATGGAGTGTATGTGGTAATATAGGACAAATATTTCATAGAGTGTAGCTTATTGATAACCACCACATGATCCTGTGTGATTTACATGCCTCTTAAAAATATATAGGAGCTCAGTTCATTTTGTGCTATTTTATTGTGTTTGTTTGTTTGTTTGTTGCGGTACGTGGGCCTCTCACTGTTGTGGCCTCTCCCGTTGCTGAGCACAGGCTCCGGACGCACAGGCTCAGTGGCCATGGCTCACGGGCCCAGCCGCTCCGCGGCATGTGGGATCTTCCCGGACCGGGGCATGAACCCGTGTCCCCTGCATCGGCAGGCGGACTCTCAACCACTGCGCCACCAGGGAAGCCCTTATTGTGTTTTTTTTTTTTCTTATTGTGTTTTTTAACTTAATTACCGTCAAAAAAAATGTTTGTATGCATGTGGTTTGTCTTTGTATACCCTTCTTTTACTTTCAGAAACGAATGCAAATACATTTGTATTAAAATTTTTTAAATTACACTTTTCTTGTTAGGAGATAAAAAAAATTCGAATAAAATTCCCCATCTTTTTTTAGGCATACATAATTACAATAGAAATGTGACACAATTCACACCATTATTTCACCCCTATACTCACCTGGGTCTAGGTACATACCCAGATACTGATTTGGCTTACCTCTATGTCTCCAAATAACTGAGGCGAATACAAAAAAAAAAAGCCCAAGAAATAAAATTACTCTTAAAGTAGCTCAATGAGCTTGTATACTTCAGTTACATTTCCACTTTAATCTTCCAAAGTAAAAAAAAGTTTAACTGTTTTCTTCTCATTCCATGATGCCCTATTATATACCACCAGGTACTAATTTCACAGAATTCCTAATATGTTTTACATATACATGTTTTATTTATATATATTTCCATTTCTAATATCATAGCAAAAGTCAACTTAGCTATTTTAAGAATGCTTTACATATGATATAATTTTTTTTAATTTTTATTTATTTATTTTTTTTTGCGGTACGCGGGCCTCTCACTGTTGTGGCCCCTCCCGTTGCGGAGCACAGGCTCCGGACGTGCAGGCTCAGCGGCCATGGCTCATGGGCCCAGCCGCTCCGCGGCATGTGGGGTCTTCCCAGACTGGGGCATGAACCCGTGTCCCCTGCATCAGGAGGTGGACTCTCAACCACTGTGTCACCAGGGAAGCCCATGATATAAATTTTTAATAATAATGTCTAGGGCTCCCCTGGTGGCACAGTGGTTAGGAGTCCACCTGCCAATGCAGGGGACACGAGTTCGAGCCCTGGTCCGGGAGGATCCCACATGCCGTGGAGCAACTAAGCCCGTGCACCATAGCTGCTGGGCCTGTGCTCTGGAGCCCGTGAGCCACAACTACTGAAGCCCACACGCCTAGAGCCTGAGCTCCGCAACCAGAGAAGCCACAATGAGAGGCCCACACATGGTAACGAGGAGTGGCCCCCCGCTCGCTGCAACGAGAGAGCCACACGCAGCAACAAAGACCCAATGCAGCCAAAAATAAATAATAAAATAAATGAATAAATTAAAAAAAATCTAATTTGTGTGATATCGCAAATCTTAACTTCTTTGTATGTACTATTTGATAATTAAAATATCACTCTCTTGAAATAACCAAAAAAAAGATATACTGCAGATCTGTATTCTATTACCCAAGCTATGTCAATTCATAATTCTAAATCTTTTTAAAGTATGAGATTAAAAATCATTTTTAGTGTATATATAAATTCTGCATTTTATCACATGGGTATGTTTCTTCAACACTATCTTTTGAAAATAGGCCATTTAAAGAGACCACCATTTTTATTCTAAAAGTTTCATTCAACTTTACTTTGGGTTGCATACATGTGAAATGTGTTCTTTATGTCTAAAAATCACAATGGATAGCAGCAAAGGATTTGGGGGGAGGCACAGATTAAGGAGAATTTGATAATTTACATTGTGATTATTTTGCATACAATGGAAGAAAATTCACACTTCTCAAACCTCAAGACTTTCTTCTTCTTTTTTTTTTTTTTTTTTTTTTTTTGCCGTTCGCAGGCCTCTCACTGTTGTGTCCTCTCCCATTGCGGAGCACAGACTCCTGACGCGCAGGGTCAGCGGCCATGGCTCATGGGCCTAGCCGCTCCGAGGCATGTGGGATCTTCCCGGACCGGGGCACGAACCTGTGTCCCCTGCATCGGCAGGCGGACTCTCAACCACTGCGCCACCAGGGAAGCCCAAGACCTTCCTTTTTAAAGAACCAAAAATAAACTCAAGACATGTTGGCAATACTGCCCCACCCTTAAACAAACTGATTACTCTTTTCACCTAAATCTTTAACAGTTATGGCAGCCAAAGATTTTGATAGTAATGAAAGTTTGTAAATTATGTTTCAGTCTCTTTTTCTGGAACCCAAAGTGCATGACGCAGGGTTCTCCTAATCTTTCAGTAATGCTTCTCCTGTCAATAATTCTTCATTTTGTTTGGCAAAGGCAGTTTTTGAAATACGTCTATTCTGATATACTGACATATAACAAAATAGCACCTGCAGGAATCGTGATACTTGGTTGGTCAGTCTGACAGGGTAAATTGCATATCCAGGCAACCGAGACCTTGAATAACAAAAAGCTCCATTTTCAGAGTCCCTGGTTGAATGTTTAATTAGATCAGCAAATTGTCCATCCACATCTGGTTGTTCATAAAAGCAAAACCTAACATTTGAGTGCTCAGTTCTAGTGTGAAGTGTTTACCATGGAAGCGAAAGCTGGAGCTTAAAAGATAACAGTCATCAGAACTAGCCAGAGCAAGAAAAGAACCATCTGGCACATTTGCTAAATTTCCTTCTGTCTCCCAGCATGTGATTTGTCCCCAGCACTATCCTTATTTCACAAGTTTTCTCAGCTTCTCTGCAAAGCTTATCACAGCCATAAGACCACTACTTTCCACTGAGTCACAAACTCTTGGGCTTCCCTGGTGGCGCAGTGGCTGAGAATCCGCCTGCCAATGCAGGGGACATGGGTTTGAGCCCTGGTCCAGGAAGATCCCACATGCCACGGAGCAACTAGGCCTGTGTGCCACAACTACTGAGCCTGCACTCTAGAGCTAGAGCCCGCCAGCCACAACTACTGACCCGTGAGCCACAACTGCTGAGGCCTGTGCGCTTAGAGCTGGTGCTCCGCAGCAAGAGGAGCCACTGCAATGAGAAGCCCGTGCACCACAACAAAGAGTAGCTCCTGCTCCCCGCAACTAGAGAAAGCCTGCACGCAGCAACGAAGACCCAATGCAGCCAAAAATAAATAAATTTTAAAAATGAATAAATTAATAAAAAAAGAAAGAAACTCTTGCAACCACAGGAGCATAGTCAGGATCAAAATTCAAATGATAGCATGTATACTTTCAGACACATGGACATCTGTGCTGGTAAGTCCACCGACTTTCCTTTGGATTTGATTTTTCTGCATTGGAGGTGGCAATGGTGAGTGTGGAGGGACATCATCATGACTCACTCTTGAGCTTTGCAATGTGACACCTGAGGTGCCAATGAACAAGCCATACACAGACTTGTCCACAAAGATCTCTGGGGCAACGACTAGGTTCTGGTTTTCATTTTTGGAGAAAGAGTTCTCTCCCGCTTGAGAAGGAACTGCAGAAACTTCCATGGGAAAGCTGTCCAGACAATAGGCGATGCTTCCAAAGCATACATCCCCCTCATTTCTAGGCACAGAATACCAGACGCAGTCTTGACGGGTAAGTCCAATAACTACAGGCACGTGTTCATTGTGGTGAAGATGCAAATCTCCATTCTGAGATTCTGAACTCTTTTTTTTTTTTTTTTTTTTTTTTTGCGGTACGCGGGCCTCTCCCGTTGAGGAGCACAGGCTCCGGACGCGCAGGCTCAGAGGCAATGGCTCACGCGCCCAGCCGCTCCGCGGCATGTGGGATCTTCCCAGACCAGGGCACGAACCCGTGTCCCCTGCATCGGCAGGCGGACTCTCAACCACTGCGCCACCAGGGAAGCCCGATTCTGAACTCTTTAATGAATTATTTTGTTCTCGGCACACAGTTTCAGGCTGAAGACTGTGAAAATCTTTTCAGACATCCTTCCGTGTTGGATTTGGATTGGAAGAATGAACCAGGGCTTTGAATCTCACTTCCTCCATTTTGATACACCGCTCCTCAGAGTTTGTAGGTCAAGAGACTAAGGGGTAGGACTATAGTGATGATTGACGAGGAAAGTGGACCTTATTGGTCTTTTGAGCTCTCGTATCTTTAAAGACTATTGGTGCTGAGGAGAGGAAAACGTATCCTCATCTGGCAGAGCTCCCAGAGGGTGTGCTCCCCTTGCTTTTCTGCTTTTGTTCTGCAGAAAGCCGCCTTTTTAATGTACCCATTAGACTTTCAGTCTTTGATCTATTTTGTTCTACCTTTTTCATCTTCCCTGTTGATATCACAGCTGGCCATGTCTTTACCATAGCAGCTACCAAATAAGGAATCATTTTTTCCAAACTCACTGGCTAGTGATGGTTGCTGTGCTACCATGAAATCAGTTTCTTTACTTTTATTCGATCTCAAAGATTTCTGGAAGGTTTTACAACGAATTTTCTTCGTTATGAGTGGTTAGCTACTCCGGGGGGTGGGGGTCGATCTCTCTCTGGAATATCCCCAAACATCTGGAGAGCCTGCGGCGCTACATCTATGTATTTTTCCAGCTT
Organism: Hyperoodon ampullatus; assembly: GCF_949752795.1. NCBI lineage: Eukaryota > Metazoa > Chordata > Mammalia > Artiodactyla > Ziphiidae > Hyperoodon > Hyperoodon ampullatus. Next base: position 60,817,360 of record NC_136913.1, read on the forward strand.
CACTGAACCTTTGGAGCCATTTTCCAGCGGCAACTGCGCGGCGGCGGCGGCGGCGGCCAGAGCGTGTCTCCAGCTCCCTCGCCGAGCGCTGGCGCGACTGCTCTGAAGTGTGCGTTGTTTCAAGCCGCTAAATTGGTGGGCAATTTGCGAGACAGTAACAGAAAACGAATACACCATTAGCGGTATTATTACGGTGGCAAAGTTTGGGATTGCGGTGGAAGAAGCGGCTGGTTTATTTTAGGTGATTCTGAATTTACAATTGCCCATAAAAGGGAGAAAAACAAACAAACAGAAATCAGTGTGAAAGAGAATACACAAAAGCACCCCCATCAATGCCCAGGTCAGGCCTTCCTGGTCACCCTCCTCCAGCCTGAAGTGACTGTTCCCTCCTCAGATATTTATAGACAGTGATGTATTTTATCACCTTAATAATACTCTTCTGTTTCATGCTCTAGTGGCTTTTTGTGTCTACCTAACTGGGCTTCAATTTCCTTGAGGGCAAAGGTCTTGTCTTGCTGATTTTTGTGTCTCCCACAGTGCCTTGCACTCTAGTAAATGTTACTTGATTGGCCAAAGAAGATGCATTTATCTGATAAGTCCTTCCAACTAAACCCTCCAGGTGCTACTGCTGGAAGGTACCTGGAGGGGGTTCTTGAGACTCCAACAGGAGTTTTTCCTTATTGAATCGCTGTGAGCCCCACCACCCAGCTTTCCACAGCAGCATCCTTTGACTCCTCTCAGGATAAGGAAACTTAGATCACAAGTATGGATGGGCCAAATAGCCTGCCTGGCTGGGAACATAATCTGGCATTTAACAAGAAGAGTTTTACTTAATTAGCTAGCACCCACTAATCAGTAAGGCCTAAACATCTGCCAGTGGAATCTGAGAAGTCCATTCTAAAAGTTGAAAAGCTGATTTTATTCACCACAGATGGAGCACTTCTGCCGGGGGAGGGGGGAGAAAAAGGTTTTACCAGTTAAATTAAGAGAAGAGGTTGGTGCCCAATTTCCAGGAGAGTTTGTGTAGTGAACTTTGTCTTTTTCACTGCATCTGACTCACAATTATGGATGTGATAGAAGAAATGATCAATATTACAAATTTCCTGTGCCCATATCCATAATTAACAGTATGTGAACTGTCTCAAAGAAATTGAAGCCAAATTTGAGGAATTAAGGGTGTGTTTGTGTGTAGTCAGTTGGCTAGGTAGTAGAAACCTTTTGAAGAAATTCACCGACTTGTTTTCATAGATAAAGGACTTTTTTTTTTTTTTTGGAAAAAAGAAGGCTCCGAGAGACACAACTTGTTGCCTCCATTGGTTTATAATTTCTTGCTGATGTGGCAAGCTACCTTAAATCCTTCCTGGAACAAGAGATGAGGTATAAATTAATACCAATGTGACAAAATGTCTGAACAGTGGACTTGAAACTGCAGGAGATCATAAAGAACTAATTTGTTCAATAAGTGGAGGCAATTTAGTTTCAATCTCGACGTGTGGTTTAGGTAGATGGCAGATGAATCCATTTATCATTGTTGAGCTGCCTTGAGTTAAATATCACCGATTGTAACGTTCTGCAGAGCTACGTGGTGGAAATGAAGTCACAACTCAGAAGAGTCATGGATTTTGACGAATATGAATCGTCTTTAACATTTTTATGGCTGCTGCCTTTGGAGTGCAAACTCTCAGCATGTCCCCGAGTTATGAAGCATTTTCCATAATACTGTGGGCAAAACTATCCTGAACACCAAAAGGATTTGGAAATTTCGGGCTATATGGCTCAAATCTGAGATGCTTGGGTTCACTTGGCCCTGTGAAACTCTCAATCTTTTTCATCAAAGTGCTTAAATCAATGGCTGGAATCAGAATTAAGACGTGTTCTAATTGGAACCCTCTCCACCATCGTTTTGAATCCCAGCCTTTGAAATATAACCATTTAAATTTACTTGCTCAGAATTGATTCATCAACCTTGTAACTATCCCTTTTTGTACGAATAAAGTTGATGAAACTTTTGTAGATGCCTTTGGCATTTCTATTAAAATCTACGTTCTTGGCTAGGTAGTGGACTATACTTTACCACTCTGCCAAAAATGTAGCCATCATGTGTGTTTCTTTTTCACCTTCCGCTTCGCTAGTAGAAAACTTGGACGGTCCTGCCCCAGACAGTGCCCTAGCCGCGAGTCCGGTTGACAGGGTTGCTCGCATGCGCTCTCGACACAAATCGTGTTTGTCGCAATGGGCCCTGTGCGGAAGGCTACATAGGAAAGAGTGACTTTGATTATAGTCATTTTGATCTCATAAGTGGTTACCGCGCTACTTCCGCGCTGGTACTTGATTGTAACAGAAAGTAGTTCCGGTCCGTGTTGTCTCGGCCGAGGAGCCGTCGCCGCCATTTCAAGACCGTGAGAGGTAGATGGCCAACCAGAGTTCCTAAGGTTCGGTTCCTGTACTGTTGCCGCCGCTTAAGCCTGCCAGAGCAGTGGTACGGCTGCTGCCCTCGTATTTGCTACCTCTAGAAACATTCTTGCCAGTAGTGGCGGCAGCGGGACTCGATTACCCCCTTTTCGCACTCCCTCCAGAAGCTCCAGATGGCGTCTTCCGTGGGCAACGTGGCCGACAGCACAGGTACCGGTGTCTGTTCTACCTTGGCAGACGCCCCCTTGGGGTCTCGCGCCGTCCTCTGCCTCTCATCACTCCCTTCCCTCTAGCCATCCCCATTACATCAGTGGCATCGCTGAGCTTTTCGTCGTCTACCGGCATCCGATCTGGGTTTCTGCTGTCGTCCGTTCCTTAAACATTTCCTCTCGCTTGCTTGTTTTTTGCTTTCTTTCTTGCTTTGTAATCCTATGCATTTTCTAGCCTTCTACTCTCTCGGGACGCTTCTTCCACACGTGCGCGCTTAGGATGTCTCGGAATGGACTGCATTGGAATCCCTGCCCTTCTCGCTGCCTTTCACTTGCCTTCGCCGCCGTATTCTCTCCTAATTCAGCTCACCGCCCCCTCCTCTTCCCCCTCCACGTCCCCCTCCACCCTGCTCCCCGTAGCCCGATTTGGTGGTCCTCTGTCAATCGAGGGCGGGGGTGCCGTTCCGAGGTAATCGTATCCTCACTTTGTATCACCCCAAGGACGATCACAAGCTCCTGGGTGTGCTTCGAGTAACCTCGACGAGAGGATTTTGAAGCAGCACCCCGCCGGGCAGCGCCTTTCTGCTGTATCTTCGGTTGAGTGGCCCTGGTTTCGAATTGGAAATTTCCAGGGGTTCCTTTTGCCATCGCTCAATTCCACCCGCTGCCCCAGCCTGGATTTCCCACCCTGTCCTCCTCCCTCCCCTCCCGCAGGGAGCCACACCCTTTCCTTCGCGAGGTTGCCAGCCCTGCGGTCCACTTCCTACCCTTGGGGAGAAACCACCCTGGTGCTGGGGCTTTGGCGTTGACCATCCTGCCCGCCAGTTTCTCGCTTTGTGTTACTTTCCCCCTGTATTCCTCCGCCGCCGCCTCTGGGTTTTCCATCCCCATTCTTTAGCCCGGTATCTCTTTATTCATAGGGGGTGTATTTTTTTTTAAGTTTTCATCCCTGCTTGAAGAGTTTGTAAAGCAACTGGAGTGTAGCTGCACAAGTGCAAGGCGGTTGCCCTTTTAGACAATTAGTCGAGAGTATTTGGTACTAAAAATAAGGAAACAACCAAATTATAGGAGTGTCCTTCAGCTGCCTTTCCATATTGAGGCTATTTGGGGCGGGAGGGAGGGGGGATTGGGCTGCGGTTCTAAGGTTTCCCACGAGGTTATTTTTTTGTTGATTTCTCAGTCGAGATGTGTCAAGGGTTTTATTGTTTTTGAACATTGCGCACTAAGAAGTGAATCTTCAATTGTCTTATCCATGATTGTAGGTAGTGGGATTAGTTATTAGTCAGTGTTCCCCTCCCTCTCAGGGATTTTTAAAGATTTAAGATTCTGTCCTAGATTCTCCTGTACTAGTTTGCCCTTTTCTACGTGTTAATTTTATTTGAGGAAGTTGTCATTTCGAGCGTTAAAATAGCAGGCGGTCTTGAAAAGTTAATAATGTCTTGAGATAAGGAGTTAGGAAGTTCTAGAGGCTTGTCTAAAATGTGATTTTCTAGTTTCTCTCAGAGATATAACCGCCCCCAGAGTTGGATGCAGGTCTCTCTGCTCTTACGTTAGTGGTCAGCTAGCTGTGCATTCTGTTAGGAAATTTACTTTGCGTTCCTGTGAATACAGTTCACTCGCCAGCTCTAATGATTGGGGGTCTAGGCTTAAATTTGAGCTTGTCACTCTGACCTTGGTAGAATTTAAGTAATTTGTACAAGGTTTCCCACCTATCTAATTAAAGTGGTGTGGTCAAATTCCCAGTAATGTATTATTAAGTAAGTATTTACAATTGATACTTAGGTAGCTTGTTGTTGTTTTCCCTCTCTGGGCTTTAGATGTATACCCTTTATCTTTATGTATCTGAACGAAGTCACTTACACACAGCAAAGTGCTTTCATTTGTTATTCTGTTGTGCTTTATCGAATGGTTTTATATTTTAGTGTTTTCCCATTTTAAAAAATCATTGCAGTTGTAGGTAACTGCTTGGTTTACACAGGGTTGTTTGCAGTGTCTTAATCCTTTAGTCAGTATCCGAGGTCTTTGGAAAATGCTAGTGTTAAACCAGCGTGGGTGGGATTTAGCTAATTTGGTCTCAGTGTGAGTTTGGGATGGTAGAGGAGCAATGTAATCTTGGATCTTTATTTAAAATGTTTGATGATCCCTTTAAATATTTTGGCTCTTGACAGATGAATTCATCTTGTTTACCAGCTCTTTTAAAAATAGCACCTTGACCTTTAGTTTTGTTTCCGGTATGCTTGTTTCTAGTGTTGCCCTTAAAGTAATTTAAAAAAAAAGTCACTGCGCATCTGGTGCCCCCAACCCAGGTTAAGAGATAGTTACCAGTACCCCACCCCCCACAGATCCAACCTAGAACACGGGACAAAGTATTAAGTTTCCCAGTAGGTTATTCTGACATTATTAAATCTATGTGACCTTGCAAATCACATGTTTTATATTTTGTTTGTGTTAACAAAGGTATGAGGAATAATGTTTTGTAAATCTTTAGATGCTACTTCTGATTTGTAATTTAAAAATACGAAGTATTTTTTGTCATTATGTAATCTCCTTTGGAAGTAAATATTTCTGTCTGGTCTGGGAAAGAAGTTAATGGGCGAATTCTAAAAATGCCAATTCTGCACTTGATATTAACTTGGGGGTATCAGTAAGGTGCGGAACACTCTAGTGCTTTACATAGTTTCAAGCATTTTCATCTTTAAGTTTAATATACCATATTTTTACATTTTTTTGTTTGCATTTCTAACTTTTTGTTTCCCCCCCCTTCCCTCAAATGTTTTGATGATTCTCCAGAACCAACGAAACGTATGCTTTCCTTCCAAGGGTTAGCTGAGTTGGCACATCGAGAATATCAGGCAGGAGATTTTGAGGCAGCTGAGAGACACTGCATGCAGCTCTGGAGACAAGAGCCAGACAATACTGGTGTACTTTTATTACTTTCATCTATACACTTCCAGTGTCGAAGGCTGGACAGGTAGGAGATGTGGGGGTGATGCTGGTGATTGCTGCCTCTGGGTGCTAAGCTTGAAAAATGATACTTAAATATTTGAACTTGAAATTTTTCCAGTACTGGGTTTCACCTGGAGCCACCAACGCACATCTGCTCTCTTGCCCACTTGTGACATGCCCAGCTGCCAGTTTTTCCTCCCTCCTTTTGTGGTGGTGGTTATATTATCAGTATGACTAGGGACCTTTTCTAGTTCTTTCCACCTACGTCTGCTGCTTTTTTAAAACTCTGTTCAGGTAATTATTCTTAGTATACATCTGAGCATCCACTCTCACCTTTGTAAGATGTGTCAGCTTGAGGGACAGAAATGCTCAGAGGTGATGGTGTATATGCTGTGGTTGGAGGTGCATATGTGGTTCAAGTTGCAGATGCCATCAAGTCATTATGATGTGCTACTTTTAGCTAATCAATTGAATTAATCAAAAGGGAAGAATCTGTGTTCTTATCCTTTTAATAAATCGTCATTTTGGCTTATTTAGACATTTAAAGGTGTGCGTCATTGAATCTTTTCAAGAAATGGAAAATGAGACTCATGCACATAGCATTTTTATTCTTGATCTTAACGATCATGGTTTACAGTGAGGCAGTTTGGTAATGGGACTCTAGTTAAGAATTTTATCTCATAAGAAAAAAGAGTGTTCCAATTTGAAATCTGGAATGCCTCCACTTCTGAAAAACTTTGATTTCCAAAATTTTTCCTACTATGCGCTAGTTAAAAGATAACGTATTATTATATAATGAGCAATACACAGGATCTTCAGAAACTGTTTGAGTTGCATATGGGCCATACCTTCTTTCTGTAACATGCATACCCATGCGTGAATACTTTTCCCCTTTTCCAGATCTGCCCACTTTAGTACTCTGGCAATTAAACAGAACCCTCTTCTGGCAGAAGCCTATTCGAATTTGGGGAATGTGTACAAGGAAAGAGGGCAGTTGCAGGAAGCAATTGAGCATTATCGGCATGCATTGCGTCTCAAACCAGATTTCATCGATGGTTATATTAACCTGGCAGCCGCTTTGGTAGCAGCAGGCGACATGGAAGGGGCAGTACAAGCTTACGTCTCTGCTCTTCAGTACAATCCTGTGAGTATAATTTTAATGGTTATTATTTTCCCTTCACAAAAGCCTAGGAAGAAACAGTTTGATACTTTAGACACTAAAATAGGTTTTTGCATGGAAAAAAGTCAAGAGTTTGGAAATGTTTTGTCTACTTAAAATGGTGAAATTGCTTTGACTCAGGTGTGTGTTATGTTTTTAAAAATTTATTTTATCTAGCAAGTTATTTGAGAGCATAAAAATTATCCTTATTGCAAGAAACTCTACATCTACCTTTATAATGCCCGTAAAAGTACAGAACACATGGCATTGTTTCTTTGGGCTCTTTTGATTAAATTTGGATAACTTCTGCTATAACATGTTTGCAACGGTTAATTGATTTTCAAGGAAAAGTGGAAGAAGGGCCTTAATCTGTAATATAGAATAGTTAAGATGTCAATATATGGATCCGTGACATGAAAACTCGGCTGCAAATTTTTTTCCTCAATATCCTATTCTCTTTTCTTTCTACATAATTAGAAGTGGTAGAATAGAGGTGATAGTATGCACACCAGGCTTTTGATTAGTTCTAAAAATTTTTTTGTCTAAATTGCAGATGTTTTCCGGGGAACAAGTGAGGCCCAGTTGGCAGACATTAAGTTCACAATGTGTTAGGGTTTCTGAAAGGTACACAGAAAAAGTAAGACTTGCCCTTAGAACTTTTGATGTAGTTAGGGAAATAAGATAGACATAACAGGAAAGTGATAAAGAGGGAGATTGTAGGAATCCAGAAAAAATTTAAGAATATGTTTCTGAGCTACGTTGTCAACATTTAGCTTTGCACCAACCCTTGAAGTGGTTAATAATTAACTATTATAGCTACCATTTATTGAAAGTCTACTATGTGCTCAGACATTGTGCCAATCAGACGTTGGTCTTTCTTAATGCTCACAATGATCCTTCAAGGTAGATGGTATCTGTTCCAATTTTACCACTTAAAAACAGACTCAGGGGTTATGTTAACTTTCTTGGGATCAAACAGCTAGTAATGGTGAAGTGGATATTAAAAACCTGAGTTGGAATATCTTGAAAGCAAACCTTGTAGAGAGAAGAAATAAAGGAAGCCCTTTTTATCTGGGTACCCAGAGGGCATCCACCCCTCAAGGCAGCCCTTGAGCACAGTTTGAAAACCATTCTGCTGTCCCTTAATCCTTATTTTACAAGTGGGAAACTGAAGCTTAATATAGTAGTTTATGCAAAGATCTGAAATCACTTTTTATATCTATTAACAGTTGTCTTTTCCATTAATTTTGATTGTAAAATTTTAAATTTTATTTATTGCCTTTTGTATGGATACAGTGAAAAGTCTCCCAGCTACCCTTCTTGGAGGTAGCTGATGAAACTAATTTCTTATGTATCCTTTTGGAGATACTCAATGCATATATATGTAAATTTGAGTGACTTTTTGTAATTTTTATTGCAGTACCATCTAGCTAGTTACAGAAAGTTTTAGGGAACCCTGTATGTGCTGCCACTGGGGCTTGGACCTTGTTCTTGCCAAGGCTCGGGGCTCACTTGTGTACCTAATTGTCACAGTAAATTCTTTCCCTTTATTAATTAAGGTTGGTTCCATCATTCACTTGTTGATTGCATATACATTCACTTGTGCCCTCTTACACAGCCGTGGCCCCAAACATCTTGGAACTCTGATCCCCTTTGCTCAGGTTTCCAGTTGCCTACATGTATTGCAGAGCAGTCATTGCTGCTGACAGTATACCAAACTGTAGGAGTATGATGAGAAGGGAAAGCTAAAGTGGGAGACAGAACCATGCTTTTCAATATCTAACCTGTTAACAGGAAGCTTATCATTGTGCCCTACCAAAGAAGTAAGATAATACTAAAATAAATCATGGGACTGCCCCTTGAAGGCATTGAACAGCTGTGCATTCCCATCTGGTTCTGTTTCTTCTAGTGGAAGGTGCTGCTTTATTTCTCTGTCTTTACCAGTAAGAATGAAAAAGGGACTCTGCCTACTGCCTTGATTTCACCTAAATATACCGTAGTGATCATGTTTTAATTCATTTCAGGGTATCTAGTCTTAACTAGATTTAAGCTTACTGTCAAATGCCTGTGTCAATTCAGTACTGACAGAGAATCTTGAGTCTGTTCCTAGATTGTGCTCTTGTTGGCAGTACATTGCTGGCCTGAATCACAGATGTCGTTGGCATTCTATGAAAAATAGTTAAAGAAACTCAGGTTATTTTGGTTTTGCAGTAGTGAAAAAGTAAAATGTTAAGGTGGTAGTCTTGGCAACCTGTTTTCAATAGTGTTTGTCTTTTTAAGTTAATGGTATGTCAGTTTAGAACTTATTCTGTGACTTGATTGTAGAAATTACTTTTAAGAAGTAGAGCTGTTTCATATTTTTACATTCTGAATTGGCTTCTGTAATATAGGGTGATTTAGTAATTTCACTAAAATATTAGTCCATTGTATTTGTAGGTGCTGTTGCAGCTGGTAATCTTTCACATGATAACTCACTAGAGTTGCCCATGCTTGGCAATCCCTTTTATGAATTATGTATAAAATGTTCTTTGTAAGATGGCTATAATACTGAGTTGCTCTAAGGAACTCTGTTTCTGAGTCTATAGGTTTTTGAACCATTGCTTCTGTTTTGATTGTGGATGCATAGCACTGAGAGCTACTGGCATCCTGACCATCACGTGTTACTGCCATGTTATTTGTTACTGTTGCGAGTCTCAGTCATACAGCTAAACTGTAGAAAACCTTATACAGTCATCCCTAGGTATCCGTGGGGGATTGGTTCTAGGACCCCCCATGGATACCAAAATCTGTGGGTGCTCAAGCCCCTTATAAACAGTGGTGTAGAACAGTTGGCCCTCAGAGTCCACAGTTTCTGCATCTACAGATGCAGAGGGTCAGCTGTATTTCTGTCCCTCTCTGCTCTGCTTTTTGTAAGTTTGCTGTGCAAATGTCACATTTAAATACTTGAGTGCTTATTGTGTGTACAGTGCTTTGTTAGGAATTGGGGAGATGTGTTGTGGGGGGAGTTGTGGATTATAATATGAGACAGGACTTGACCCATAAAGGAAAAAAGGTGTAAGCGCCTCAGATAATTATTCTTAGGGAGTATTAATCAGAAGATTTTTTCGAGTGGATGCTTATAACCTAAGCATTCTGTAGGAAGGTAAATAGCAAGTAGACTTCCTTGGTTGAAGTGGTGAGTCAAGTAGTAACAAGAAGTGAGTGTAGTAGAGGAGAGTCAATTGGAAGATTGAGAAAGAATAGAGGCTGAGGAGTTTGAATTTAATTTGAGAGGCAATTGAGAACTACTGTAAGCTTTAATCAACCTGATTTTATTTCGTGTGTGTATATAGATGTTGTAGGTGGGGGTGTGGGGACTCTAGGAGGAAAGGCAGGAAATAAATGCTATCTCAGGAAGGGTTGTTATACAGCAGATTCTTACTCATTTCCATCTCCTTACCTTTATTTATACTATTTTCCCTTGTCTGCAATGTCCTCCTCCTTTGTGTGTTAAAACCGTACTCATCCTTTAAGGCCCAGCTTAAAATTTATTCTTTGAGTTCATTTCTTTACCACTATGTGGCTGTTTAGTATGGATGTGTTTTGTCTTTCCACATAGATTGTAAGCCCTTTGAAGATAAGGATTCTATTAATTTATTTCCCTACAGTTCCAGGCATATTGTTGAATTGAATAAAGGTTTGCATAGAAGATATTAACCTAGGAATGGATACAATGGGCCGGATTTGAGAATTGTGATTCTCTTAGCAGATATTGTTTAGATGTAACTAATGAAGCAGAACTGATGTCTTAGGTTTTGAACTTTGGGGAGAATAGTGGTATCCTTGAATTTTCTGGAAATTAGTTATTCATGCATGAAGGTTTGGATTTCCAATGGGAGAATTGGATATCACTATTATATTTAATATGATATGTTTTACCTTTTTCTAAAACTGCCTTATTGATTATTTTATAGTGATCTTGAAGATAATCTATTTTTAACTGTGGGCATTGTGTTAACTTGATTTAGTATGCTGTAATGGGTCTAGATGATATAACTAAATATAGATACATACACTGTCAGTACTTGGATGGCACACATCCAAGAGTTTGTAGAAACTAGAGGGTAAAATTATGCAACAGTTGGCTAAGATGTATAGCCCATTAGGGTCATTGTTGGAGAATTATTGCAAGACTTCTGATTATTATGGCTCAGAAAAGGCATAGGAATTGGTAAAAGTCCAAAGAGGTATAACCACGATAATGAGATATAGTAGAAGGAGTTTGTTTGAACAGATTGGATTGTTCAGTCATGGTCTGCCAAAACATAACGGTAGCCCTTAAAGTTTAGGGGGAAAAATCATACAAAGTAGATAGCAAGATTATAGAATTCATTACTTCTGAGAGTATAAATAGGGTTGAAAAATAGACTCATTAGAGGATGCTAAGTCTGTAATAAGATTAATGATACCTATGAGGATTAGTATTAGCCTTTTGTGCTTGAGGTCACGGGAGACCACCATTTTCTTCCAAAACACTAGTTTTGCTTGTAAATAAAATTATAATGTAATGGACTAAAACACTTGCCTGCTCCATGGACAGACAGATCAGGTAGCTCATGGAACTGACTCAGTATGGCCAACCGTAAGGCTGTTCTGTGGCAGCCTATTCTTTGCTGGCTGACTTTTTGTTCACTTGATGGATGATAATATACAATCATAAAAGCTGTTTATCAGTAAAATTAATCACCTGATTGTGGAAACCATAATACAGTTGCACATAGAATAGTATATATGATGATACTTTGGCACAGTTGACAAAATTTCACTTTTTAGGATTTAGTGTAAGGCTCTTCCACACGTGGAACAGTTTGGAATGATAAGCTTACTCCTTATTGCCATTGTCTTTGCTTGTTGACTGACAAGGCAAACCAAGGACAAATAAAAATGTAAGCTCACTGTTCTGATGTGTCTTTCATACTGATGAACGGACTGGTGAGTCAGATGACTAGCAACACAATTGTGCTGCTAATAAAAAGCCGAGTCGACTGCTTTTCATTATTCGCCCACTCAACTCTAATGGCAGTTAATACTAATGAGTAATCTAGTGCCAGGTGCCAGGATTAAAGCTTTGGTTGGATAGTAATCCTTTTGTCTAATAGTGAAATGAAGTCAAGTTTTCTACATAGGTCTGACAGCCTAAGGGTAGGTTTGCCAATAACTAATCACAGCTAAATCCTTTTTTCCACTCTGGAAAATTTTTGACCCTCGATATAGTAGTGGTTCATCATAACCTTGAACAAAATAGTTGAACAAACATTTGATGCTTTTTTTTTTTTTTTAACGTGACTAACATTTGGGGAGAGGAGAAGCTATAGCAAGGCCCGTAGTCTTTTATCTGAAATTGGTGGGATCAAATGCATCTTAAAATTCAGACTTTTTAGGATTTTAGAAAGATGATAATACCATATATGACTCCCAGGTGTGTCTGGAGCAGCACCTTCTAGTAAAACACATATTTCTGCAGCAAAAGGTATGCATATTCACATTAAGTGGGATCAATAAATTCTGTAAATAACTTCATGCCAGTTCAAGTCAGATTTAATCATCAAATGAGTTTTTAAAATTTTTTGGAATTTGGAATTGAGGATGAGGGGATTGTGTTCCTGTTCTTAAATTTGTCAAGCAGTCTCTCTAGTTGACAATAAAATGATGGAGCTAGATACGTAAAAGTAATTTCAAGATATCTTTGGTTGACAAAGCAGAGTATAATTAATGACAGAGTATCTCTGGGTTTCTAGGATTTGTACTGTGTTCGCAGTGACCTGGGGAACCTGCTCAAAGCCCTGGGTCGCTTGGAAGAAGCCAAGGTAGGTGTTTGATAGAACACATTTAAGCATCAATGTTATGGATACTTGTACTTTTTGCCAAGTCTTCAACTCTTCATTGAGCTATCTTCACAAAACAGTCCTATGAAACTGAGGAAAACTGACGGCATGAATCGCCTCAGACTAGAGCAGGGCCAGGATTTGGCATATCTGTTCTAAATCTGGGGGTAAAGCAAGAACCTGAACATTTTGGAGCCTTTCTGCTGAGCTAGATCATCTTTATAACAGCGGGCTCCGTCATGATCTTATGTGGGAATAAATAACATTCCTTCAAATCTGAGGCTTGCCTGCTGGTGACAAGCAGAGCGCCTGTGATTTGGCTCAAGACTCCTATATGATGCAGGTGCCATTGAAAATGCTGCTCTTCTAAGTCCTTTGTGGCTTGTAAGTGGAGAAGAATTTCATCCAAATGTTACCCTGTAATACTGGCATTTAAAATTCTTATTTAACCTTCCTCCCTTCATCTTCCTCACCCTTTTTACAGTGGAAGAAAGGCTGTTAAATGATTGCAAATTAATAATTGGAACATCCTGCCCCTTCTTGTCCTCACTCCCTTCCCCAAGTTCCTTTTCCTCTTTTCCAATCCTAGTTGTCTACCTTCTTTTCTTCTTACTTCCTTCTTTTATTCCTCCCCATCCCACCTCCTTTAAAAAAAAAAAAAGTCAGAAGGACAAAGCTGGTTTGTTTGGGAAATGGACTGATCGAAAGAAAACTTGCCCAAGTGGAAAGGTGGCTTTTAGCATTCTGTGTTTCCAAATAATGAATTTGAATACCAGGTTGGGTTATTAAAGCTTTTGGTATAATTTTAAATTAAATTTATAAATGAAATTGTCTTGTTACAAGCCACCTTACGCAACCGCGCTGCAGGGGTGAGGAGTGGGGAGAAACCAGAATGCTTCTGAAACTCCCACCTGTTGCTCTGAGCCCCACGCGCATGCTAATACGTGGAGTGTATGCGCAGCGTAGCTGTCTGTTTGACTGCTTCATCCAGGGAGGGAGAAGGCTTTTCAGCACCATCTGATGTTAAAAGGCACTAGTTTTAAGTGCATAGCTCATAAATTCTGCTGACACTTTGGATTAACCTTATGTAGGTTTCCAGCTAATGAATTGTAATTGATTTCAATCTTAGCTGATAAATCTAATTGGTAATTTATAGAACAAATATTTGATAAGCTTCTATTAATTGTCACCCCACCAAGCGGACAGCTAACATGAATTGCACTTCACTGCAGCTTTAGACATCGGTTTAGGCTGAGACATTGCGCCTGCCTTAGGTTGCTGACTTCTTTATTTCAGAGCTCTGGAGACACCTAGTTTGAAAAATGTTATTCTGTTTTTGTGAGAACTTAGTGAACAAGAAAATACTCTTGAGTGAAATGCAATGTATTTCTTTTGTAATCAGTGCATTTGAAAATTCAAGCCAGCATATTCCTAGTAGATGGAGGCAAAATTAAGTTGTCTTTGTAGAAAATGAAGAGCCTTTCTTCCAGCAAAAATCCCTGCTGTATGCAATAGCCCTGATTAACCCTCTCCCTTCTGCATGTTTCCCATATTACAGACTTGAGACTGTCCTCATTCCCATATGTAATAGACATCCAAAGAATTTCAATTGCTTTGTTGAACTTTTACTAATGATCTTGTTTTTATTTTCTCTCTTGTTTTTGGTTTTTCACCATTGATATTGTATTTAGAAGGTTTCAGGTGGGTGAAACCTCCTATTCCATGCGTAAGGTGCCTCGCTGAAGGGAGCTCGAGGCCTGGATCTAGGGCAGACACACACCTCCTCCTCTTCCAGCAAGGAACGCACCGAAAAGTCACATGATGAGAAATATGGTAACGGGTTTGTAACTGCCACAGCAAAACAATTTGCCTCCATGCCTGAATCTTCTGTCTTGTGGCTTCAGAAACAGCTTAAAATAATTTTATTTACAAGCAAGTTATGTAAGAGAATGTTTTATACTACAGCCACAATTCTGTCAAAGATAAGTAAAAGTTAATTGATATTAAAAATTATTAGAGATAATTTACTAGTAAAAGCTTCTAACTCTTCTTGTTGTTCATTTTTTCCTTTTTTCTTCTTTGTTTGGATTGCAGCATTCTGCTCTTCTGATGATGCGCTGTGACCCTGCAGTAGCGCAAAGGCTGCGCAGCGTTAATGCGCAATGCGTGCGAATGAGCCCCTGTGAACGGTTGACTAGATGAGTAATCTGATTGACTGGCTCCCTCAGTCCTATTTTGTAGCCTTTTTGGATAAAATTGGGTTTTAACATACCTCGAGTCCAAGTAATCTCATTAAACAAATATTCTCTATGGGCCTGTCTAGTAGATTAATGGATCTGGTTGGCCGTTTGCTGCGTCTAGGGGTGTTCTATGTAGCGCAGCAGTTCGCAGCGATTGCGCAGTGCGATGCTGTTAGGTTGCGCAAGCGATGTTTGCGCTCGCATTACAGGGACCTCAACCTAGGTGCAGTCCTGTCATATGAGGTTTCAGCTTCAGTCCCCCTCGGGGGACGGGCATTGTGAGGATGTGACTTATAGCCTGGCCTTATGATATCTGGCTTGTCAGAAAAACATTTTCCTCCTCAGTAGCATAGTTTTGATGTTAGGAACATTATTGTTTATTTAGAGCAGCATTTCCCAAAATGTGTTTTATAGGTATTCTCATAAAATGTCCAATGAAAGAAGAGTTCCATGGTCAACTAAGTTCAGGGAACCGTGTATATACTATTAAAGGCTTAGGGAACTCCTGTAGTCAAGAAACCTGTTTTCTGTTTTCCTAATTTATTTGATCTTGAAATCTTTTTTTCCAGTGATAACTATTAACACATCGTAGAACAGACTTTGGGAAACTTGGGTGGGGGAGGGGGGAGGAACTTAGCCTTAAGTGGCGCCTTCCAGATACCACTTGAAAACGTAGCAAGAGCCCTTAGGTGTTCAGGTAAGAGAAGTCCAGCATAGAGTCTTAAGGCAACCGACTTCCCGGTTAAGTCCCAGTGTAAGGGTTGGTCATTGGTTGGCAGAACTGAACATGGTGGTTTGCACCTGGGTTCTGGTGGCGCAGGCGCAGGAGCAGCCAGCTGTGGCAGCGCATTAGTTTTGGCGCAAGCGAGCCTATGCTGCAGGGTCACTTTTGGCTGGTCAGAGAAGGAATAATGATATCACCTTCTTCCCCCCTCCCCCAATCTTTTTTTTTCCCCTTTATAAATTTTCCCCTTTCCCTTTACCTCCTTCCCCTCCCATCTTCTTCTTTCATTAACCCCTCCTAAGGCATGTTATTTGAAAGCAATTGAGACGCAACCGAACTTTGCAGTAGCTTGGAGTAATCTTGGCTGTGTTTTCAATGCACAAGGGGAGATTTGGCTTGCAATTCATCACTTTGAAAAGGTTAGTCGTTAAATTAGTAATAGGTATTTTTGAAGTGCTTATGTATGCAGGGTGTTTCTACTAGAACTAAATAATAGGCCTTTACTTAATCAGTCACATAATATCTTTGTTTCTCTGACAGTATTGCAGCATTTGCTGGATGGTATATGGAAGTTTCCAGTTTAGCATTGAAAATCTACTTTAGTAATTAAAAATTCTTTTTTTTAAACGGGCAGCTTTACTGTAAAGAAGCAGGGTTTCTTGGTGAAACGACTGATTCCAGATCTGGGGCAGGGAATGTACAAAAATAATCTGGAGTGCCTTGTTGTGCCAGAAAGCAAGGAAGTTTTGATACATTTATGTCAAAAGGACTCAGGAGGCAACTGGAAGAGGCTCCTACTAGCTAAAGATGGGAGTTGAGCATCAATGGGAATAATAACTGAAATATATTGAAACTTATCAAATACATTTAAGTTCATGAGTATAATTATACTAAGAAGAAATCCATGGGTCATGTTCGGAAGATAAGGAGCAACTCATTTTGAGAACTGGTTAAACAATTGTCCTCTCTCTCCTGTATGAACTGGACATCAGGGTAACCCAGTAGTTGATGGGGGAAGTTTCTCTTTATACAAGTGTTCCAGCTAATAAATGAAGTAGGAATGATAGAATCAAAGTATAACCAATAATAAATTTAGGCATTTATCAGTGGCAAAAAAAAGGGACACAACCAGACATTTTGTACCTTGTGATAGAAGTAAATACTTCCACCAGTGAAGTAGCCTTGCAAAAAGAGAAAAGAACCCTGGGCTTCCCTGGTGGCGCAGTGGTTGAGTGTCCGCCTGCTGATGCAGGGGACACGGGTTCGTGCCCCGGTATGGGAAGATCCCACATGCCGCGGAGCAGCTGGGCCCGTGAGCCATGGCCGCTGAGCCTGCACCTCCGGAGCCTGTGCTCCGCAACGGGAGAGGCCACAACAGTGAGAGGCCCGCATACCGGGGGGGAAAAAAAAAGAACCCAAATCTGATTACGCTTGTAGTTCTACCAATTTACAGGAAATACATGGGACAGGGAAACATAATAAGCACGTTAAAGGACACCGTAGGGGTGCAGTCAGCAAATTCAAACTATGGGAAGCTGTATAGGACAGTGATCTGATTTCTTCAACAAATTACAGGAATAAAAATGGAGATTTAAATTAAACTTTTAATTTACAAGATTTAAAGAAACTCACAAAGACATGTTAATTGTATGGGTCTTATTTGGATCCTCAATCAAAGTTAATCAGAAATTGGACCACTGAATGAATATTAAGGAATTGCTGTCACTTTTTTAGGTGTGATATTGGTATTGTGGTTACGTTAGGAGGAAAAAGTATTCCTGTATTGTCCCTAAAATATATTTTGAAATATTTTCGAATGAACTAATATGTCTGGGATTAGCTTCAGAATGATCTGGGAAGAGGGCGAGTTAGGTTGGAATATAGATTAAATAAAATTGAATATGATTTGTTAGTATTTTTCAGTATTTCAGTTCAGGTTTCCATTCATTACGCTATAGGAGTACCTACTCTCTTGCTCTGTGGTTCTCCTTGGTTGCACATGAGGAGCTTGTAAAAGATATGGATATCCTGGCCCCGTTTTCAGAGGGTCTGATTTAACTGGCCTGTGATGGAACCCAGGCTCCATTTAGGAGGTGAATTCTAATACACTGCCAGGGTTGAGAATTACTGCTGTAGATATATCTGATCATATTTTAAGACAGCTTCAGAACTATTTGAATGAACCATTTAATGGTTAGTATCCCCTTGAAGTAATGTATCTTACTGAGTATACAGCTCTAATTACATATCTTACTAAGGTCTGAGTATACAGTTGTAGTTACTGAGGTATGTATTTCCTTATTCAGTTAGAGCTTGCTGCTTCTTCCTGCCATTATTTTTTAGAAGAGCTAGGCTGATTAATTGAGAATAAAATGGGGCCAACCATGAGAAGTGTTCAGCTCAATAAAAGTGGAGCAGACCCAATTTAAAATTTTTCCCTTCAGGACACATTTTGCTCTTATATTACATGGGAAGTTATTTTGGTAACATTGAGATTTGTGAATAATGAGTGGGTACTAAAATAATTGGGTTTTAAAAATGAAAGAAATAAGATTTAATTATACTAGAAAATGTAATTGGAGGTCTAAAATTATCTCAGGCTAAAAAATTGTAATTGGGAAGTTAATCTGAAATCCTAACTTGCTCTAAGTAACTGTCTTGCAATTTTTAGGCTGTCACCCTTGACCCCAATTTTCTGGATGCTTATATCAATTTAGGAAATGTCTTGAAAGAGGCACGGATTTTTGACAGGTGAGGGAATGTTCTATTTGGAGTTTTTGTTGTATCAACACTTGAGAGTTTGGACTGAAATTATCACAGTGGGTCATTGAAATACACTTTCCTTTTCTACTGTGTTGCTTTCCCCTGCTCAGGTCTGCTGTATTACCTTTTATTATAGGTTTATTGTTGCCTGACTTCACTGTTGGCTTTTCACAAAGCCATTATCCTTCTCACTAGGAGTTCAGTTGAAATTTCCTTTATTGTAAAACTATTGAAATGGTTATCTTTTAGACTAAATTATTCCTTCTATCTGATTCAGAAAACTAAGCAAATCCTGACTTTTAACTTTTTTTGCTGTTGTCAAAGGAAAGTCTGTTTCTTATGGGGGTATAGAAAATTTTTCAGTGTAAAAATACATTTTATAAAGGTGCAATTTTGATTTTTGAGGTTAAGTGTAGTATGACATGAATTAATTGTAACTAGTTATAATTGATATACTTTGATATAGTATAGAATGAAATAATTTTAACAAAGCATCCATTAAAAGTTAGTTGCATTGTGTGTGTGTGTGTTTCTGTTTATAGAGCTGTGGCAGCTTACCTTCGTGCCCTAAGCTTGAGTCCAAATCATGCAGTGGTACATGGCAACCTGGCTTGTGTATACTATGAGCAAGGCCTGATAGATCTGGCAATAGACACCTACAGGCGAGCTATTGAATTGCAACCACATTTCCCTGATGCTTACTGCAACCTAGCCAACGCTCTCAAAGAGAAGGGCAGTGTAAGGATTTTTATTGTCTCTTTCTTTGTTACCTGATGGCATTAAAAAAAAGTCGTTTTTGTACATATTGTCATTAAATATTGAGGTGGTAAATTGTTTAATTTCAGAGTTGTAGATGAGAGGAAGAATAGCAAAAATACCTGTTTTCTGGAATATTACCAGCCATTAGGCTTAACTAAGCAATTGTTAGAATAATATCAGTGGTGACTTTGTGATTCCTCTGTATAGGTTTTTGAATAGTTTGTTTTGTTTTTTAGGTTGCCGAAGCAGAAGATTGTTATAACACAGCTCTCCGGCTGTGTCCCACCCATGCAGACTCTCTGAATAACCTAGCCAATATCAAACGAGAACAGGGAAACATTGAAGAGGCAGTTCGCTTGTATCGTAAAGCGTTAGAAGTATGTTGAGGGTGGTGTGGCTGGGTATTTTGTCTGTGTGAAGTAGAGGGAAGGCAGTTAAGTTTGCCATGTCATCCACCTCTTTTGTAAAAGTAGATAGTGGGTGAATCATTCATTGAACCAGTAATTGAGTACCTAAGGTATGAGTGAGGTCCTGTGTGACATTCAAGAAAATCCTTAACATTGAGTTTGTTACTTTATGGGTAGATAAGATCGGCACAAAAAATTTAAACAGTAAGCTAGAGTTCAAGAAGAGTTACCAGTAAATATATAATTTCAGTACCTGATGGCTGTAATGTTGGTTGGTAGGTGTGGTAGGAGTTTTGAAGAGAGAGATGCTAGAGTTACCAGCATAAACTAAGATGAGGAGAGGTCTACCTCATTATGTTTTGAAACACGGAGAGGTATAAAAGAAAGGAAGAGGTAGAATTTGAACTACTTGGCTTTGAAGAATGAGTAGACTTGGAGAAGGTGAAGAGAAGTGTAGGGATATAAAGGTGCTTGAGCGAAGTTCTTGTTGTGGTAAGTTATTACTGCTGTTTTAGCAGTTATTTTTTTTTAAACCTCAGTTATCATCTTGAATCTTTATAGGTCTTCCCAGAGTTTGCTGCTGCCCATTCAAATTTAGCAAGTGTATTGCAGCAGCAGGGAAAACTGCAGGAAGCTCTGATGCATTATAAGGAGGCTATTCGGTAAGAGACACACAGCCTTATTTTTTTCTTCTAAGTTTTTAAATGTTTGGCATTTGGCACATTTGGTATGTGGGACTTCTAATAATAGCAGACTAAATTAACATTACAGGGGGTTAAAGGTTTTTGTACTAGAGAAATAAAATCTTTGTCCTCTCCTTTAGAATCAGTCCTACCTTTGCTGATGCCTACTCTAATATGGGAAACACTCTAAAGGAGATGCAGGATGTTCAGGGAGCCTTGCAGTGTTATACTCGTGCCATTCAGATTAACCCTGCATTTGCGGATGCCCACAGCAATCTGGCTTCCATTCACAAGGTACTATTTTATATATATATATTTTATTACAATATATCCATCTTAGCACCTAATGTTTTTAATTTTAGGAAAAAATTTAACCACTCCACTCTATTTATTTCCAGGATTCAGGGAATATTCCAGAAGCAATTGCTTCTTATCGCACTGCTCTGAAGCTTAAACCTGATTTTCCTGACGCTTATTGTAATTTGGCTCATTGCCTGCAGGTAAAGAATAACAGGCCAGTAATTGGCTTTCAGGGTTGTAATCACTTTTTAATTGTATGTGCCATATTAATCCAAACTTGGCTGGAGACAGTGTTTTTTAATGGGTTATCTGACATTACTTTAGGCCAAAGACACATAAGATGTTAAGTCTTGGAGTAAGGTTTTCTGGATAATAACTTCTTTTTGCCTCCTCTAGATTGTCTGTGATTGGACAGACTATGATGAGCGAATGAAGAAGTTGGTCAGCATTGTGGCTGACCAGTTAGAGAAGAATAGGTTGCCTTCTGTGCATCCTCATCATAGTATGCTATATCCTCTTTCTCATGGCTTCAGGAAGGCTATTGCTGAGAGGCATGGGAACCTCTGCTTGGATAAGGTGCGAGTCTTTCATTTTAATCTTTTCGTTGTAAAGTAAAACAGATACAGAAAACTACATGAATCAAATTTATGGCTTAATGAGTTATCATAAGGTGTTTACCACCCAAGTTGAGAAATGAAGCTTCGTGAGCCAGCCCAGAAGCCCCCCTCCCATTGTGTCCTGTCTTGATCATAACCCCTTCCATTCTATAAGGTGGAATCCTTAACTGAAATACTTAACAGTAGGCTGATGGTGTTTTCCTTTAATTTTGAAACCATAGTTTTTAATAAAGTGTTTGGTATTTTCTACTCACCTTTGAGAATTAGAGCAGCACTTGATCAAAGGTGGGAATTTTCTCAGCAGAATAGAGCAGAGTGCTAGGTGTAATTCTGTTTTTAAAAAATGCTTCCCTACAGAATTTTCTAAAATGCAGGGTTTGTCATGCTCTTTCCACTCTGCTTCCTTCCTACAACTTTAACTTGCTTGGGCTACTTCATAGACCTCAGGAACAGGTCAAAGTATGAAGCATATTATACAAATTGCTAAGCTTGTATTAGACTGCTTATATGAATTAAAGAAGTTTTCTGGGCATAACATTCCTAACAGGTATGCTTTTAGTCAGTTTTCCTAGATGAAAATTTACATATAGACTCAAATTTACTAACAAGCACTGAATTCCATTGGTAGATAAATGTCCTTCATAAACCACCGTATGAACATCCAAAAGACTTGAAGCTCAGTGATGGTCGACTGCGTGTAGGATACGTGAGTTCTGACTTTGGGAATCATCCTACTTCTCATCTTATGCAGTCTATCCCAGGCATGCACAATCCTGATAAATTTGAGGTAAGACTAGTGTTGCTCTAGAGTCACTATTTATAAAACCAAACAAACCTACAGTGGTAGCTTTATAGTCACCTTTAGGTGTTAAGCCCAGTGTCTTTTAGAAAGATTTGAGACAAGGTTATTAAATATACTATGTGCTGCCTTTCAGGTATTCTGTTATGCCCTGAGCCCAGATGATGGCACAAACTTCCGAGTGAAGGTGATGGCAGAAGCCAATCATTTCATTGATCTTTCTCAGGTAGGTGAAACTCTTATACTTACAACTTTTTTTTTTTTTTGAGTCCTCTCCCTCTTTTTCTTGAAGAGTCTGGCTAATGGTTTATCAATTTTGTTTATCTTCTCCAAGAACCAGCTTTTAGTTTTATTGATCTTTGCTATTGTTTTCTTTGTTTCTATTTCATTTATTTCTGCTCTGCTCTTTATGATTTCTTTCCTTCTGCTAACTTCGGGTTTTGTTTGTTCTTCTTTCTCTAGTTCCTTTAGGTGTAAGGTTAGATTATTTATTTGAGGTTTTTCTTGTTTCTTGAGGTAGGATTGTAGCTATAAACTTCTCTCTTAGAACTGCTTTTGCTGCATCCCATAGGTTTTAGATCATCGTGTTTTCATTATCATTTGTCTCTAGGTAGTTTTTGATTTCCTCGTTGACTTCTTCAGTGATCTCTTGGTTACTTAGTAACGTATTGTTCAGCCTCCATGTGTTTGTGTTTTTTACGTTTTTCTCCATGTAATTCATTTCTAATCTCATAGCATTGTGGTCAGAAAAGATGCTTGATATGATTTCAATTTTCTTAAATTTACTGAGGCTTGATTTGTGACCTAAGATGTGATCTATCCTGGAGAATGTTCCATGCGCACTTGAGAAGAAAGTGTAATCTGCTGTTTTGGGATGGAATGTCCTATAAATATCAATTAAATCTATCTGGTCTATTGTGTCATTTAAAGCTTGTGTTTCCTTATGTATTTTCTGTTTGGATGATCTGTCCATTGGTGTAAGTGAGGTGTTAAAAGTCCCCCACTATTATTGTGTTACTGTCAGTTTTCTCTTTTATAGCTGTTAGCAGTTGCCTTATGTATTGAGGTGCTCCTATGTTGGGTGCATATATACTTATAATTGTTATATCTTTTTCTTGGATTGGTCCCTTGATCATTATGTAGTGTCCTTCCTTGTCTCTTGTAACATTCTTCATTTTTTTTTTTTTTTTTGCTGTATGCGGGCCTCTCACTGTTGTGGCTTCTCCCGTTGTGGAGCACAGGCTCCAGACGGGCAGGCTCAGTGGCCATGGCTCATGGGCCCTGCCGCTCCGTGGCATGTGGGATCTTCCCGGGCCGTGGCACGAACCCATGTCCCCTGCATCGGCAGGCGGACTCTCAACCACTGCGCCACCAGGGAAGCCCAACATTCTTCATTTTAAAGTATATTTTATCTGATATGAGTATTGCTACTCCAGCTTTCTTTTGATTTCCATTTGCATGGAATATCTTTTTCTATCCCCTCACTTGCAGTCTCTATGTGTCCCTAGGTCTGAAGTGGGTCTCTTCTAGACAGCATATATATGGGTCTTGTTTTTGTATCCACTCACCGAGCCTGTTTCTTTTGGTTGGAGCATTTAATCCATTCACGTTTAAGGTAATTATCGATATGTATGTTCCTGTGACCATCTTCTTAATTATTTTGGGTTTGTTTTTGTAGGTCCTTTTCTTCTCTTGTGTTTCCTGCCTAGAGAAGTTCCTTTAGCATTTGTTGTAGAGCTGGTTTGGTGGTGCTGAATTCTCTTAGCTTTTGCTTGTCTGTAAAGCTTCTGATTTCTCCATCGAATCTGAATGAGATCCTTGCCAGGTAGAGTAATCTTGGTTGTCAGTTCTTCCCTTTCATCACTTTAAATATGTCATGCCACTCCCTTCTGGCTTGTAGAGTTTCTGCTGAGAAAGCAGCTGTTAACCTTATGGGAGTTCCCTTGTATGTTATTTGTCGTTTTTCCCTTGCTGCTTTCAATAATTTTTCTTTGTCTTTAATTTTTGCCAGTTTGATTACTATGTGCCTTGGCATGTTTCTCCTTGGGTTTATCCTGTATGCAACTCTCTGCGCTTCCTGGACTTGGGTGGTTATTTCCTTTCCCATGTTAGTGAAGTTTTTGACTATAATCTCTTCAAATATTTTCTTGGGTCCTTTCTCTCTTCTCCTTCTGGGACCCCTATAATGCGAATGTTGTTGTGTTTAATTTTGTCCCAGAGGTCTCGTAGGCTGTCTTCACTTCTTTACATTCTTTTTTCTTTATTCTGTTCTGCAGCAGTGAATTCCACCATTCTGTCTTCCAGGTCACTTATCCGTTCTTCTGCCTCAGTTATTCTGCTGTTGATTCCTTCTAGTGTAGTTTTCATTTCAGTTATTGTATTGTTCATCTCTATTTGTTTGTTCTTTAATTCTTCTAGGTCTTTGTTAAACATTTCTTGCATCTTCTCGATCTTTGCCTCCATTCTTTTTCCGAGGTCCTGCATCATGTTCACTATCATTATTCTGAAGTCTTTTTCTGGAAGGTTGCCTATTTCCACTTCATTTAGTTGTTTTTCTGGGGTTTTATCTTGTTCCTTCATCTGGTACATAGCCCTCTGCCTTTTCATCTTGTCTGTCTTTCTGTGAATGTGGTTTTTGTTCCACAGGCTGCAGGATTCTTGCTTCTGCTGTCTGCCCTCTGGTGGATGAGGCTATCTAAGAGGCTTGTACTTCCAACTTTTTATTTTGAGCAAATAGTGAATAAAACTGTTGGTGTGTAGTTTGTATCCTCAATTTTCTTTTTTAAATTTAATTAATTAATTTATTTTTTGGCCGGTTTGGGTCGTCATTGCTGCCCATGGGCTTTCTCTAGTTGCGGTGAGTGGGGTCTGCTCTTCATTGCGGTGTGCGGGCTTCTCATTGTGGTGGCTTCTCTTGTTGTGGAGCACGGGCTCTAGGCGTGTGGGCTTCAGTAGTTGTGGCTCGCGAGCTCTAGAGCGCAGGCTCAGTAGTTGTGGCACACGGGCTTAGTTGCTCCGTGGCATGTGGGATCTTCCTGGACCAGGGCTCAAACCTGTGTCTCCTGCATTGACAGGCAGATTCTTAACCACTGCGCCACCAGGGAAGCCCATATCCTCAATATTTTTCATGACAGATATTTAACCTCAGCTACTACATACCTGTGGGCAATGGCTTTGATCTTATTTCCTTGATTGTTTACATTTATTACATTGCATTTATAATCAGCGTGGATTTTTGCTGAGTTTGCAAGTGAAATAGAAATACGGTGTATTTGTGCATGGACGTAGAACTTCTCTGGGGATTGAGCTAGCACTTGTGACAGTAGATACCTAATATTACCTGAATAAATTGAACAAAATGGTGGCTTGGAAGAAGAACAAAAAAGTCATTTAAAGGGCCTTTGCCTTTGGTTTTCTTTATTTCTGTACTTGCTCCATTGCTGTTTCCTCTAGGAGCAAAAGTTTTATGATAAATTAAGATTGAAACCTGTGAGGGAATGAATTTGCTGAAGGTATGGACTAGAGTTTTTTTCTTATAGACGCTATTGGCCACTTTGGTGACTAACAGAGGTATGTATGGTATATCCAGTAATTCATATATATGAATCATTGAAGTCCTAGCAGAAGGATTGTGAGACTCTTGTCATTTCATAAATAATTTCTACCAACGTCTTTTGCATTATAGCTGTTGCTTTGGAAATATACCTGACCATTCTTGATGTAGGGTTGGACTCTCTGTGACCAAGAAGAATATGGCCCTCTACCTCTGAGACCTTTTAGGATTCACTGCTTATTGACTGAAGTCTAAACTCTCTAAAAATATATATTTATGGGGCTTCCCTGGTGGCGCAGTGGTTGAGAGTCTGCCTGCTGATGCAGGGGACACGGGTTCGTGCCCCGGTCCGGGAGGATCCTACATGCCACGGAGCGGCCAGGCCCGTGAGCCATGGCCGCTGAGCCTGCGTGTCCGGAGCCTGTGCTCTGCAATGGGAGAGGCCACAACAGTGAGAAGCCCGCATAACACACACACACACACACACACACACACACACACACACACACACACACGTATTTATTTATTAATTATATATATATATATATATATAAATTGAAACATAGTAGACGTACAATGTTATGTTAGTTTCAGGTGTACGACATAGTTAATTGACATTTGCATACATTGTGAAATCACCGTGATAAGTCTAGTAACCACCTGTCCCCATACAAAGTTATTACAGTATTATTGACCATATTCCTCATGTTGTATGTTATATCCCTGTGGCTTGCTTGTTTTATATCTGAAGGTTTGTACTACTTAATCCTGTTCACCTATTTTGCCCTCCTCCCTCCCTTCCCTCTGGCAACTTTTAAATGGCTGAGGAATATTCCATTGTGTATATATACCACATTTTCTTTATCCATTCATCCATTGATGGACACTTAGGTTACTTCCATATCTTGGCAATTGTAAGTAGTGCCGCAGTGAACATTGGTGTGCCTGTATGAAGTCTAAGCTCTTCAGTGTGGCCTTCACAACCTTTCTAAACAAACAACCTTGTTTGCCAGTGCATTTCAGCCATCATTAGCCCTCAGTTATACCCTATACCAAGTAGAAGTGATCTACCCATTTTTTAAACCTACCATGCACTTTACTCTGGTTCTTTATTCATACAGTTCTCTGTCAAGATTGTATTCTGTCCAGCTCCCTCAAACTCCTATCCATCTTTAAAAAAAAATTATTTATTTATTTATTTATTTTTGGCTGTGTTGGGTCTTTGTTGCTGTGTGTGGGCTTTCTCTAGTAGTGGCGAGCGGGGGCTACTCTTAGTTGGGGTGCCTGGGCTTCTCATTGCGATGGCTTCTCTTGTTGTCGAGCATGGGCTCTGGGCACGCGAGCTTCAGTAGTTGTGGCACATGGGCTTAGTTGCCCCGCAGTGTGTGGGATCTTCCTGGACCAGGGCTCGAACCCGTGTCCCCTGCATTGGCAGGCGGTTTCTTAACCACTGAGCCACCAGGGAAGTCCCAAGCCTAGTTGTTCATACATTCACTGTAGAGGTAAACTCTCCTTCCTCTGTATTCTGTTTGTGTAATGCTGTGGGCCCATTTTAATGGTACTTAACCATGTTTTTACCCCACGTTAATGTAATTTGTGTTGTTACCACTTTTGCATCTGGGAATTTGCATTCTGTTCAATGCCATTAAGACTAATTGAATCAGTCTTAGATTATACATAGTAAAAGTTCTTAATTTTTTATTCCATAGATTCCATGCAATGGAAAAGCAGCTGATCGCATCCATCAAGATGGTATACACATCCTTGTAAATATGAATGGTTATACCAAGGGTGCTCGAAATGAACTCTTTGCTCTCAGGCCAGCTCCTATTCAGGTAAAGGAAATAATGATAATTATTCACAGTGTTTATTGGGCTAAGAAGACAGTGATAGGTTTTTTCCCTCTTTGGTTAACTGTCCTTTGAAACAATAGGACAGACATGCTTGACTTATGGAAAAAAAAGTGTAGTTGTTGAAAATGAACAGGGACAAAGAATTTTGAGTGAGAACACAGTGCCCACAGGAACATGTATGTGGAGACGTGCAATTCATAGTTGGATGTAAACAGTTGTTCTGTCTTGCAAATTGGAAAAACGGTTTAGCACTTAGAAGGTTAGTCTGAAATATTACTTGATTGCTCTTGGCTAAAGAAGTCCACCCTCCTTGGTTGTTTGTTTACTTATTTAATTTTAAACCATTTTGCTGAAGGTTCTTAGTCAGTTTTTGGTCTGATATTTTTTTTTTCTTTTAGGCAATGTGGCTGGGGTACCCTGGGACTAGTGGTGCGCTTTTCATGGATTATATCATCACTGATCAGGAAACTTCACCTGCTGAAGTTGCTGAGCAGTATTCTGAGAAACTGGCTTATATGCCCCATACTTTCTTTATTGGTGATCATGCTAATATGTTCCCTCACCTGAAGGTAGGTAGAAAAACAGTGCTATAGGGGAATTGCAAAGAACTGTAGTCATTTATTTCCTTGCTGCTGTCCCTGTGCATCCTAAAAGATATGTCTGAAACTTTTTTTTCAATTAGAAAAAAGCAGTCATCGATTTTAAGTCCAATGGGCACATTTATGACAATCGGATTGTGCTGAATGGCATCGACCTCAAAGCATTTCTTGATAGTCTACCAGATGTGAAAATTGTCAAGGTCAGAACCTGGTCAATACTGTCATTGAACTTAAGTTATCTGCATTTGGGATCTTTTCCCTAATGATGTATTTTGTGTAATTATTTTAAGATGAAATGTCCTGATGGAGGAGACAACGCAGACAGCAGTAATACAGCTCTTAATATGCCTGTCATTCCTATGAATACTATTGCAGAAGCAGTTATTGAAATGATTAACAGAGGACAAATTCAGATAACAATTAATGGATTCAGTATTAGCAATGGACTGGCAACTACCCAGGTGAGAAGAGAATAATAGAACATACTGTCTACCACCAAGTATACATTTATCTTCTTTATATCTCATAACTCTAGGAGATAAGCATCATTACTTCTGTTTTATAGATGAGGAAATGAATTCAGTGGAAACTGGCATCTTATATAGGTTTGTTTGATTTTAAAAGTCTCTTGGATTCAGCCAGCAGGTTACTTAATGAGAGTCTTCTGTGTTAATACCTTGTTATTCCCTGCCTGTGGCTTTACTCTTATCAACGGTGAACTGTCTGTAGGCATCATACAGTGTCTTGCTTCTGTAACTCATCCTTTCCCCAGTTAAATCATACTCATCTTTAAGGCTTTCAGTTCAGACAGCTCCGCCAGGAATCTGTTTCTGTCCATATCCCTGACCTCTCCTTCCCTGCTCCATTGGTACCTGTATTCTCTGTTCTTGTAGTATTTGGGATATATCTTTACATCCAGCACAACACATTATAATTCCCTGGGTTTGTATGTATTCTCCACTGAATTGAATTACTTTAGGGTCCGTGTCTTAGCCACAATAATGAAGTATGTGCTGAGTAAATACTGGGTTGGCCAAGAAGTTCGTTCAGGTTTTTTGTAAGCTTGTATGAAAAATCCGAATGAACTTTTTGGCCAGCCCAATATTGTATATTGCATACTTGAATAAGTGAATATGTAGCTCTGTCAAGAGATCATAAGGCAAGGATCTCTGACCTCTTTAGGAGTTAACAGTTTTAGTGGTATAGCAGTTGATACAAAGAATGCTTGAAATGAATTAAGGTAAAGGAATTAATCGCCCGTAATGTGTATTGGGCCTGAACTGTCCTTTGAAACAATAGGGCAGACATGCTTGACTTAAGGAAAAATATACTTCTTGAAGTGCACAGGTACAAAGAATTTTGAGTGTAGAACAACACAATGCCCATAATGTATGAGATGTCCATCACACCTGGAATAGTTACATAACAAGGTAAGAGTACCCAGATGTGTGGGAATTGCAAGATAAGACTGTAATTGTATATGTAGATGCTCAGAAACAGTGCTGAACAATGTGAGGAGAGGCAGTCTTAGTAGAGATTTTTCAGTAATTTAAGTTTAGTCTTGAAAGGTGGGTGTGATTTAGAAAAGGATATTTCGTACATGGAGAAAAGAGTAAGCAAAAGCTTGCTGTTGGACTAATAGGGTTTTGAAGAGAACTTTTTGGCTAGAGTGAGATGTTTCATAGTGCAGTCCCCCCCAGATTAAGATAATGCTCTAACTTTTTTCCTTTAACTTAATGTGTCATTAATATATTCTCATTATAGTTGAGTGACATGACTTTTAATGGTTATACCACTTTGTATCGTAAGGATTGTTTATTGATTGAAAAATAATCAGACTGGGGACTTCCCTAGTGGTCCAGTGGTTAAGACTCCGTGCTCCCAATGCAGGGGACCTGGGTTCGATCCCTGGTCAGGGAACTAGATCCCGCATGCCGCAACTGAAGACCCTCTATACTGCAATAGTGCAACGAAGATCCTGCGTGCCGCAACTAAGACCTGAAGCAGCCAAATAAATAAATAAACAAATATTGAAAAGAAAAGAAAAATATCGGACCATGTTTACTTTAAATATAATCATATATTTTTTTCTTGTTCTAGATCAACAATAAGGCTGCCACTGGAGAGGAGGTTCCCCGTACCATTATTGTAACCACACGTTCTCAGTACGGGTTACCAGAAGATGCCATTGTGTACTGTAACTTTAATCAGTTATATAAAATTGACCCATCTACTTTGCAGATGTGGGCAAATGTGAGTGTGCGTAGATTCATTATTAATGTCTAGAGATTCTAGTAAAGATTCTGTATATAGGTCGTCTTGCTGAGGCTGCCCCCCATCCTCCCATTCAGGAGCTATTGTGCTAGATTATTGCGATAATCTTCAAAAGAGCTGTAGATTTCAGCAATTTTTGATTTGTCCTTCAAGTGTCTAAATATCATATTATGAGCTTTTAAAATTTATGTGTTCAAATGCAGGGATCAGCAAACGTTTTCTTAAAAGGCCAGGTGGTAAATATTTTTGGTTTTGCAGTCCATCCTCTCTGTCACACCTACTCAATTCTGCCATTGTAGCAAGAAAACACCATACTCATTATATAAATGAATGAGTGTAGGTATGTTCCAATAAGTTTTTATTTACAAAAACAGGCAATATGCCAGATTTGGCTCATAGGCTATAGTTTGCCAACCCGTGGTCTAAGCTGATAGCAAAGCTGTTACGTATACTCATCCACATTTTACATCATTCTTGCAATATTGTAGAGTTAGAACCAGGAAGGAATTGACTTATGGCATTACTTCTCAGTTATTTCATCATAGCAGTTTGCATAAGCAGGACCTCTGAAGGTTCTAAACTTTGCTATCCATATCTGCCTCTTTTTCCATAGAGCTAAAATGGAGATAATTCTTGGTTGACTTTTTTTCTGATTAATATCTGGGTTTTTTGGTCTGTTTTCTTTTTTTAAAGGAGGAGGGAGGGTGGAGAAGAGGAAGCAGATGAGTACAGGTTTACTATCCCTGAATCTTCACCTCCCCATTTCAAAAAACCTGAAAACCAAAAGCATCTTCATAAGTTTGTGGTAAATTTATTTGGTTGGCAGCCACACTGCCTGAACTGATGTTAGGCTATTTATGGTTCTTTATTTATTCCATTAGTATGAATATTCCTACATCTTGATTCAGAGATACTAATATGTTGGTTTGCAGGGAGTTGCCGCTGAGAGTGTTAGGTAATTTATATATACTGTACTACTTTTTAAAAATATGAAATATTCTAAATTCTGAAATCCATCTGTTCTCACGGCTTTCAGAGACGGGATGGTGAACTTGTATGATACATTGAGTAGATGTAGGTCTAAATCGGGTTGGCAAACTATGGCCGATGAGCCAAACCCAGTCCACTGCTTGTTTTTTTTGTTTGTTTTTTTATTTTGGCAGTGTGGCATGCGGAATCTTAGTTCCCTGACCAGGGATCGAACCTGAGCCCCCTGCAGTGGAAGCACGGAGTCCTAACCACTGGACCACCAGGGAAGTCCCAGCTGCTTGTTTTTGTAAATAAAATTTTACTGACACACAGCCATGCCTACTTACTTATATATTGTCTATGGCTACTTTCCAGTGACAAGGGCAGAATTGAATAGTTTTGACACAGTCCATGTTGGCATCAAAGGCAAAAGTATTTGCTCTCTGGTCCTTTACAGAAAATGTCTGCTGACCCCGGATCTAGATTAGGCAAATAAAGTTTGGCAAGTGTGAACTAACTTTATTTGTTGTACCATGGTGGGGGATTTAAAATTTGAAATGGAAAATTCCTATCATGGACAAAAACCACTCCTAGTATCAATTCCCACAGGACATAGCTGCCTCAGATTTTGCCAATTAGTAACCTGTTTTGTGTCTTCTTGCATCAATCTCCTCTTTCTTTGAACTGTCTTTGGGGACAGCTAAGCAGAACAGGAACCTATAATTCAGTCGATCTAATTCATCTATGTGAAAGAAAGACTTAAGTTCACGGTAGACTGCTATCTGGGTGAAAAGAATAGAGTATGGTAGAATTACTAGAAATTTATGGGAACCTTTCTTGAGAAGGGCAGAGCTGCTATTAATACTTGCTCTTGTTTTCCCTATTTTAGATTCTAAAGCGTGTTCCCAATAGTGTACTGTGGCTGTTGCGTTTTCCAGCAGTAGGAGAACCTAATATTCAACAGTACGCACAAAATATGGGCCTTCCCCAGAACCGTATCATTTTTTCACCTGTTGCTCCTAAAGAGGAACATGTTCGGAGAGGCCAGCTGGCTGATGTTTGCTTGGACACTCCACTCTGTAATGGACACACCACAGGGATGGATGTCCTTTGGGCAGGGACACCCATGGTGACTATGCCAGGTGAGTTGCTTCCTTGTTCTTTTTAAAATCTCCTTGGGAGAGACACTTCCAGGTGAAATCATGTGTACTAGAAGCAACATTTAGGGCAAGATGATAGAAAATGAGACTTGTTCAAGTCTGAACACTCTTCATCTGCATCGTGTGGATATTTAACATAAATAACATTCATAACTGTGTGCTATTTGCATTCTCAGATGTGCAGTTGTTATCTTTCTTATTGCAGGAGAGACTCTTGCTTCCCGAGTTGCAGCTTCCCAGCTCACTTGTTTAGGCTGTCTTGAGCTTATTGCTAAAAATAGACAAGAATATGAAGACATAGCTGTGAAACTGGGAACTGATCTAGAATAGTAAGTAAACTTTTCCATGAACAAATTTTATGGTGAGGTGAAGGAAACAAGAAAAATTCAGACAGAATATAGGTGTTATGAAGTGAAATCATAAAATAAGGGTAATGTAAAATAAATGAATTAGTTGTATGCTCTCTGGATGGGAGAAGGACTTTTTATTATTTTATTTTTTAATTTAATTTAACTTGTTATTTATTTTTATGGCCGCGCCATGCGGCATGCGGGATCTTACTTCCTCGGCCAGGGATCGAACCTGTGCTTCCTGCAGTGGAAGCATGGAGTCTTAACCACTGGACCGCCAGGGGAGTCCTGAGAAGAATTTTTTAAACTTTCATAAATGAAGTGATCATTAGGTTTCACTATGTAAAGAGTAAATGGCTGAATAAAAGTAAGTCAAGAGAATTAAAAGATGTAAACTAGCTATACTTCAATAAAAAAAAAGAAAAAGGCAAACAAGAGGGAAAAAAATGTGTTCCTTAATGTCAAATATTAATAGCCTGGCTATATAAAGACTGAAGAATATTTACATTTTAAATCCCTTAATAGGAAAGTAAGCAAAGAAATGACAACTGACTAAAGTAGAAATACAAATGGTTAACAAGAAAGTTTCAACCTCTGTAGTAGAAATAAATATTTATTTTTTAATTTATTGGCCTTGCCACCTGCCTTGTGGGATTTTAGTTCCCTGGTCAGGGATTGAACCCACGCCCACGGCATTGAAAGTGTGGAGTCCTAACCACTGGACCACCAGGGAATTCCCTAGTAGAAATAAATTAAAATAACATTGAGGTATACCCATTATTTAACTATAAAATAAAAGATTTTTAATATGATACCAGTGATGAGGGAGCATTGAGGTGCTGACCTTTTCATACATTGGTGAGTAAATTGGTAGTCTTTTCAGAGCCCTAAAAAAAAAAAAAAAAGCTAGACTTTTGACCCTAAGAATATCCTTGTAATAATAATTGGGCACGACTTAAATGCCCCCAAATGGGTGGGAATTAGATGATGCTTAGATAAATGATGCTTTATCCATACAATAAAATAGTGTTTATCTTTTTTTTTTTTTTTTTTTTTTTTTTTTTTTGCGTTACAGGGGCCTCTCACTGTTGTGGCCTCTCCCATTGCGGAGCACAGGCTCCGGACGCACAGGCTCAGCGGCCATGGCTCACGGGCCCAGCCGCTCCGCGGCATGTGGGATCTTCCCAGACCAGGGCACAAACCCGCGTCCCCTGCATCGGCAGGCGGACTCGCAACCACTGCGCCACCAGGGAAGCCCCAATAGTGTTTATCTCTTAAATGAGATTTTTCTTTGGGTATTACGTGTGATTTTTTTCTTTGTGTTTTCTGACAAGTAGCATATTATGTAGAAGTTTAAAGAAGCACCCTCTTTGAGTCAGACTTCCTGGGTTTGAATCCAGGCTCTCTCACAAGCTTTGTGACTTTGGACAAGTTAGTTTCTATGTGCCTTGGTTTTTCCATCTGCAAAATGGGGATGAATGATAGTACCTACCTTGCAGAGATGTGAGGATTAAAAAAAACTGTTCCCGGTCAGAATGGCCATCATCAAAAAATCTACAAACAGTAAATGCTGGAGAGGGTGTGGATAAAAGGGAACCCTCTTGCACTGTTGGTGGGAATGTAAATTGTTACAGCCACTATGGAGAACAGTATGGTGGTTCCTTAAAAAACTAAAAATAGAACTACCATATGACCCAGCAATCCCACTCCTGGGCATATACCCTGAGAAAACCATAATTCAAAAAGAGATGTACCACAATGTTCACTGCAGCTCTATGTACAATAGCCAGGACATGGAAGCAACCTAAGTGTCCATTGACAGATGAATGGGTAAGGAAAATGTGGCACATATATACAATGGAATATTACTCAGCCATGAAAAGAAACAAAATTGAGTTATTTGTAGTGAGGTGGATGGACCTAGAGACTGTCATACAGAGTGAAGTCAGAAAGAGAAAGACAAATACCGTATGCTAACACACATATGGAATCTAAAAAAAAAAAAAACGTTCTGAAGAACCTAGGGGACAGGACAGGAATAAAGATGCAGACGTAGACAGTGGACTTGAGGACGTGGGGAGGGGGAAGGAAGGGTAAGCTGGGACGAAGTGAGAGAGTATCATTGACATAGATACACTACCAAATGTAAGATAGATAGCTAGTGGGAAGCAGCCGCATAGCACAGGGGGAGATCAGCTCGATGCTTTGTGACCACCTAGAAGGGTGGGATAGGGAGGGTGGGAGGGAAACGCAAGAGGGAGGGGATATGGGGATATATGTATACATATAGCTGATTCACTTTGTTATACAGCAGAAACTAACACAACATTGTAAAGCAATTATACTCCAATAAAGATGTTTAAAAAAAGAAAAGAAGTGTTCCATGTGAAGCACTTAACAACAGTTCTTGGTACATAGCAAGCATTCAACAGATGTATGTTAAGCATTTATTTATCATTTTCAAAATTTTCTCCCCTGAACATCATATACAGCTAAGAAAAACTAGTGAAAACTTTGAGCCCAGGCATTAAAAAATTAAGATTCATGTCCATCATCCCAGAGATAACTACAATAAATAATTTAGTGTATTTTCTTTTTGGAACTTAGTTGATTTCATACAATACTTTTTCCCAACATTTTATTATGAAAATTCAATTTTATAATAAACACTTATATACCTACCACCTAGCTTCTGCCACTGATAATTTTACTGTACTTTTATTACATTTATTCCATCTGTTTATTCCTATATCCATTTAGACATCCACCTTATTTGAAGTAAATTGCAGATATCAGTATTCTTCTCCCTAAATACTTCAGAGTGGCCATCATTAACTAGAGTTTAATACTTGTTTCTTTTGAGGCAGAATTTATATACAGTGTATACACAAATCTTTTTTTAAATTAATTTACTTTTTTAGTTGAAGTATAGTTGATTTACAGTGTTGTTTCTGGTGTACAGCAAAGTTGATTCAGTTATATATATATATTATATACACATGTATATTCTTTTTCATATTCTATTCCATTATGGTTTATTATAGGATATTGAATATAGTTCTCTGTGCTGTACAGTAGGACCTTGTTGTTTACTTTATCTACAGTAGTTTGTACCTGCTAATCCCAAATTGGAATACACAAATCTTAAGTGAGTTTTGAGAAATACCTTTATAACCCAGGCTTCCAACAGCATGTATAACATTACCATCACTCCAGAAAGTTCCTTCACACCCCTTCTCAGTTGGTTCTCCTCACCAACCCTCAGAGACAACCACTGTTCTGAATTTTTTTTCCACCATAATTTATTTAGTCTTGCCTTTCTAGAACCTTATACAAATAGAATCATACAGCATGTACTCTGAAGGCTTCTTTCACTCAGGATAATGTTTTGAGATTCATCCATGTTGTTGGCTCGTATCAGTAGTTTATTCCCTTTTATTGCTGAGTAGTATTTCAGTGTATGGATGCACCACAGTTTAACCATTCTATTGACGTACAGAACTTTATTTATTTATTTATTTTAGAATTTATTTTATTTATTTTTGGCCACTTTGGGTCTTCATTGCTGTGCGCGGGCTTTCTCTAGTTGCGGCGAGCGGGGGCTGCTCTTTGTTGTGGTGTGCGGGCTCCTCATTGCGGTGGCTTCTCTTGTGGAGCACGGGCTCTAGGTGCACAGGCTTCAGTAGTTGTGGCATGTGGGCTCAGTAGTTGTGGCTTGTAGGCTCTTGAGCGCAGGCTCAGTAGTTGTGGCGCACGGGCTTAGTTGCTCCACGGCATGTGGGATGTTCCTGGACCAGGGCTCGAACCTGTGTCCCCTGCATTGGCAGGCGGATTCTTAACCACTGCACCACCAGGGAAGCCGACATAGAGAACTTTAAAAATAACACAAAGGTATTTTTATTTGGAAGATAACATTAATATGGTCATGGTTGGGTTGAGGCCAACAGATATGCATAGCTGTTTTACTAGTTCTGGCACAAAAAAAATATTAAAACAACCTTTTTATTCATTGTTTTAAAAAATGCACAGGAGTATTCCAGCTTCTGGTTCTAAAGTAATAACTCTCTCTGTATAAGAATAGTCTCATGACAAATGATATATTCACAACAGGAGGAGAGAGAGAATTCTATCCTCTTTCCCCAGAAGAATTGATTGCTTTTTTTTTCCTGTTTCTGAACAGAGCCATAGTCTTGGTGATATTAGGAACACTTTTTTTTTTATATCTAAATAAACAACTCAGTTCATGTACAAGGGGAAAATTAAAGCAGTAGACGTACTGCATTTTTTCCCCTTGAGTGTTTTCCTATTTCATTAAAACATTCATAAAACGAATGCTTCCATCTTATGTTTGTGCCTTAGCTATTGTAAATGATGC
The DNA here is from genome assembly GCF_949752795.1 of Hyperoodon ampullatus. Classification (NCBI taxonomy): domain Eukaryota; kingdom Metazoa; phylum Chordata; class Mammalia; order Artiodactyla; family Ziphiidae; genus Hyperoodon; species Hyperoodon ampullatus. The sequence goes on from NC_136913.1 coordinate 60,854,375, forward strand.
TTCAGTGAACATCTTTGCATGGTCAGGTATGTCTGCATCTCTGATTATTTCTGTTGAATAGATTTAAAAGTGTTATTGATAGGTCATAGGGTTATGAACATTTATGGTTCTAATAGACACATTGCTAAGTTGCGTATTAAAAGGGTAAACAGTTTATGTTCTAACCAGTAGTACGTAGGAATAGACGTGTCATTGCTAAGTCTTATTTTTATTTTAAAGGTAGAAATAAGATGAAGTGGAGAAAGCATGGTGTCTCTTGGATATGATTATTTAGGAAAGAACAGTTTTTTCAGGGGACGTGGAGGTGAACTCCATTATAAGTGTTTAACATTATGTTAGCTGTGACCTTTCACTTTTTTAGCATTGAGGTAAGGGAGGGCCAATCAGAAGAGAAAGTTTGGTTATATAATTTACCATAAAGGTGTCTAGGTGTTTATGGGGGCTAGTTCTGAGTTTCTGCTCTGATTTGTAAACTTTGATCTCTTTTTATTATTCAGCCTGAAGAAAATTCGTGGCAAAGTCTGGAAGCAGAGAATATCTAGCCCTCTGTTCAACACCAAACAATACACAATGGAACTAGAGCGGCTCTATCTACAGATGTGGGAGCATTATGCAGCTGGCAACAAACCTGATCACATGATTAAGCCTGTTGAAGTCACTGAGTCGGCCTAAATAATGACTGTGTGCACAGGAGAATTACCCCTGTACCTGAGCCTCAACCTTCTGGGGGAAAGGGAACTACTTTTTACTTATCTGTACAATATCATGTTGCAGATGGGTGACAGACAATGATAAGAAATAGCACAGCCAGACTTGCTTCCTGCATGATCATGATAGGGAGAGACACAAGAGATGGGAAACTGCTGTTCCACAAGGAGTCTCCATAGAATTTTGCAGCAGCCGGGTGTTGCATAAGTCTGGAAGGTCTGATCTCCCTTGGTCTTCCATGGGATGGATGGTTAGTGTGGAAGGGAGATAGAGATTGCCCAGCCGTTTTGTGATTATCATGGATTGATTGAGTCTTCTGAATTATTTTTTTTCTTTATATTTTGGGTATTGGAGCTTCTAAAAATGTTTGGTTTCAGGTATTTTTATTCATGTGAAGTATATATGATTCTCTTGAGATAAGGTTTTAAGCTAAAATATTCCTTGTTTTAGTTTCTGAACTCTACAGATAAATGGGGACTTTGCTGGTGTAGTCTTTTTATAGGTTTTATAAACCACTTGAGCCTATATCAGTCATTTTAGTGTCTGGCATAATGTTTGGAACTCTCAGTGCTTTGTTGGTTTGTAGATGATGGCTTCAATTCTTTTTCTGGTCCGTTTCCTTCTTCCCTTCCCCCCACTTTAGAAATTCTCCTGTAACTTGGCTAACAAAAAACCAAGTCTGATTCAAAACCTCCCAGAGTGTTTCTCTTAAACACATCATCTGGTGCCAAATGAAGATTCTTAGGAGTGATTATTAATTATGAAGGGCACAGTTGTGGTACTGTCACTGATGATAATAATAATAGATTTTTGGCCTAGAGTTTTGACCTATTTCACCAGTGTTTTACTGTTGACTGCCCCTCTATGCTGCTTCCAAAAGTGATAGTGTGTGATAAGATTTTTACTTTCATTTCTAAAGTTTGCTTTTTTTTTTAAGTGAGTCCTGTTCTTCCTTTTTCTTTCAGCAGAAATGAAATCCCAGGTAAGTATAAGTATTCAAATATTTGATCAGTAAGTCACAGTTATCTCCAGTACATTAAATAACTTTCATCAAAAAACATGTTATAGGTAAAAAGCTCTGAAGGACCAGCTATGTATATGATAATTATGTTTCAGACCTTCTAGGGTATTATATATAATAACTTGTCTTCTGGACGTGGTCTTGAAGTCTTTATGGATTCAGCCTCAGTAGTAGCGAACTGCACTGCTACTTGGTTTGGAGTACAAATTAGACTTTAGCCCTCCTGGAGGTTGAGTTTTTGGTATTGAAAACCATAGGAATGAAATCATTGTATTTCAACAAAGGATCGAGGGCTTGAGGCTTAAACAAGCCAACATATGAATATATGTTTTTGTCTTGCTGTACTGCACATATGCTGTCTAGTAACAGATATTTTGTCTGCTAGTAGTGTTCTAGATTATGTCTTTCCAAAGTGCTGAGGCAGTGCACCTATTCTGTAGTTGCAGCTGATGCCTGAATGTATCCTAGCTGACAAATTGATTAATAAGAACTTGAATTTCTGAAAGATTTGTACTGTTAACCAAAATCTGAGCAAGGAGTCTCAAATGTAATTCTTAGCCAGAATTACATGTTAATGAACCATTTAACAGTGTAAATCAAGGAACATCAGTGTAGGGATTTCTTTTAATTTATTTTTTACCTGCTTGAAATATCAGTTAAAGGTTGCCAGCTTGGTTGCAGATGAACGGACGTTTGAAGTTCACCAAACTACTTAATGTGGAATAGGATAATAGACTTTCAACGCCCTCAAGGCTGTGACCTTGCAGCCATTTTACATAGCACATCATCCTCCTATAGGGATGAACCTTTCCCTGGCCTGAAAAGTAGCCGCTCTGGTTGAAGCTTTGCTTATTGTAACAGGCTTTTGTTTCCAGGTAACATGTCTGTGGAAGACTTAATTCTGAATAGAGTTATAGATATTACTGGAAACTAATTGTTTTTTCTATTATACTCTGCTTTATCAAAAAAGTAAAACATTTAAATTGTGCTACAGAAATTCAGATGTTGTCTTGCAATCTTTAAACAATAAATGAATGATTTGCCCTTAATATGGCTGATGTATTTTGTGTTCTGTTAAATTGAGCATTGGATGGAATAATAGGGTCCTCCAGTGATGAAATCTATATTTGAACAGCTCCAAACAACAAAAGGACCAGATTTCCCTACAGTGCAGCTATGATAGTAAGAATTATTTTGTTTTCTCAGCCAAGTGTGGTGGAGCATGGGTCAGGTTGGTGTATGATCCATTAAGACTTAACAAAGCCTGAGACTCCCAGCACACGCATTTGTGTTTGTTCTTGTTCAGCTTATAACCATTCTGGCTTCTTCATCTACCCTTGTAGTCTCATTCTTTTATGTGGACTATTCCTTCCCACTCTGTATGGTGATTGAACTCAACCACCAGTATGAGGGAGGAGGATATCCATGCATCAGGGACCAGAACAGGCTGTTTAGCTGCCTGTTTTCTCAGAGATATAACCAATTTTTTTTCAATAAAATGTTAGGTAATTTACCTCGCAAGTTCTGTGGATTGAGACCCTCAAAGCCCTAATGTGGGTTAGTGTTTGTTTCTTGGAAGATGGGGCAAGAAAGATGTCCAGCAGATTAGTCATAAGCTCTTTTTTTTTCTAATATCTGTTTGTTTATTTGACTGCATCGGGGCTTAGTTGTGGCATGTGGGGTCTTTTCCTTGTGGCGCGCAGGGTCTTTTCGTTGTGGCGCACGGGCTTCTCTAGTTGTGGCGTGCGGGCTCTAGAGTGTGTGGGCTCAGTAGTTGCGGCGTGCAGGTTTAGTTGCCCCACGGCATGTGGGATCTTAGTTCCCCTACCAGGGATTGAACATGTGTCCTCTGCATTGGAAGGTGGATTCTTAACCACTGGACCACCAGGGAAGTCCCCATAATTAAGTTCTTACCCCCACCCTCTTCTATCTATTAGGAATCTGCGTCAGTTATTTCCAGTCTACTTCAGCTCCTCCTGCCTTCAGTCTAAAGGAGTTGCTTCTGCACCTTGAATAAACTTGTGTAACTTACCATTTGATTCCAATCCTAAACCCACTCTTTACTTGAAGCACATGCCTCTTAATATTAACTACAGCTAATGTTCAGATTCTTTGCCCAAACCTCTGAGGCACACAGTTATGTAAGCCCCATTTTTATGGAATAGGCTTGTAGAGGTAAATTTGCAAGTTTGTTGTAAGTGATAAGGTTATAATGATAAGCCCTTCTTATCCCATTCCCTATCAACTCAGAAAGTACCTTTTTTTTTTTTTTTTTTTTGCAGTACTCGGGCCTCTCACTGCTGTGGCCTCTCCCGTTGAGGAGCACAAGCTCCGGACGCGCAGGCTCAGCGGCCATGGCTCACGGGCCCAGCCGCTCCGTGGCATGTGGGATCCTCCCGGACCGGGGCACGAACCCATGTCCCCTGCATCGGCAGGTGGACTCTCAACCACTGCGCCACAGGGAAGCCCCAGAAAGTACCTTTTTATATGTAGGCAGTTTGGTGCTTAAGATTAACTAGTGCTGCTGGAATTTGCATTCTAGCTCCCTGCCACTTTTTAGCCATGTGATCTCTGTAAAATGAGTGCTAACACTGCCTACTTTTTAAAAGTGTCGTAAGGATTAAATCCATATAAAAACACTTGGAACAGAGCCTAGCATGAAATAAGCTCAATGTCATTAATGTTTTTAAATGCAGGGACGTTTTATATGTATTCTGTTGGCCAAATGCTTAAATTATGAGATGTATGGGTTTTTGCCAGAGAAACGGGCACAATCTAGAAAGGCTTTGCTGCCCCCGTTTGTTATTCTTGGTGTGTCGGGAGTGAGTGCCAGAAAGCTTCAAGTAACTAATTTCTCTTTATCTCCAGAGTTCGGAGGGGTCTGGAAGCAAACATCATAGTTCAGTGTTGCCTGGCACTTTTGGGTTGCTGCCTCACTCTTATCAAGGGGTCTGACCGCTCCCCCCACCTCCCTCCCGCACCTCTGCTTTGTTTGGAGGGAGGCTAATGGACTAGTTGGGCAAATCAAGCAAGGAATGGGGCTCGCTTATCCAAGTCCTCACAAGGATGAAACTTTGTTCGGGAGGATTCGACTCGGTTCTTCCCTGTCGCCCCCAAAATTAATTTGGGGATCACCAAACTACAGAAATGGGCTTGTACCCTGTGTGTGAAATGGTACGTTCTGGTAAAATTAGCGATACCTCGTGGAAGTGGTAACCTTGATTCCGGAAGCACTATAACTGGGTGCCAAGTTTGAGTTCATAGCTGCGAAATTGCCTAGTTACTGCACTGTGATAGGTGGGTACAGAGAAGGCAGGAATACGTCAGTTCCGCTGAGCCTGGGCTCTATAAAAATGGCGTGTTTCACAGTTGCTCGGTACCTTGCACACCTTCCACTCCCGGTCATAGGAGAGCGGTGGTGATTCGATCGGGCCAGAGGTCTCAGAAGCAGGTAGGTGAAGGGAGAGTACCGAAGCGGAAACAATCTTCACGCTCGTCCTAGTTGAGCTGACAAAGTCAGGACCACCGTAAGCCCTGGATACTCTGTCCGTGAGCCTTGAGACTGAGATTTTGGCAAAATATTTTGCCCGTTTCCACTTAAAGCTTTTGGAAGAAGGAATTTTTGTGTGTTAGTGATATTAACTCCGCTAAAGCAAAGATGGGGGATGGGGGGCAGAGATACCAATTGGTGCATTAGGGAGTAGAGGCCTGGGAGGTGGCGTACAGTTGTAGGGGGCACTCTAGGCCTGAGTGGTGGAAGGCCAGCAGGCTGATAGAGGTTGGAGTAACGTGTGGAAGTAGGGGCAGGTGGAGGGTGGGTAGGGGTGTGCGTGGGGGGGGGTCGATGCCTGATCAGCTAGGGGCGAGAGACGGGCGTGGGAGCGGGGAGCGGAGGAGTCAAGGCCCAATTGGTGCAAGGCCGGCTGGGGGCGCTGGGAGGCGAGATGGGGGGATGGGTCTAGGACTGATGGTGCAAAACTGCCAGGAGGGGGGAGGGCTCCAGGCCTGTTGGTGTAAGACTTCGTGGGGAGAGAAGGCGAGAGTGGCGGGGGCGAGGGTGGGGGTGGGGGGAGGGGAGGAGTCGAGACTTGATTGGTGCAAGGCTGGCTGGGGGCGCTGAGATGGGGGAGGAGTCTAGGCTTGATTGGTGCAAAGCTGGCGGGGGCGGGGCGGGGGGGGCGCGGTGTTGGGGGCGGTGGAGAGGTGGAGGGGCCTTAGAGGGGAGGTGGAGAGGGTGGAGCTTCGAGGCGGCAGAGTGTGATGGTAAGCGGAGGGTTTGGGGCCCAGCTGGGGCGGAAGGTGGAGGTGTGGGGGGAGGGTGACCTGATTCCCTGCGTGAGTAGGGGGATGGGGAGAGTGTGAGTTGGATTGAGGTGTGTGTCGGGGTGTGGCCTGGTCTGTGTAAGACGGGCTATGAGCAGGAGTAGGGAGGTGGTGGAGGGTACGGGGGTGGCGTGGGTGGGGGTGGGAGCGTGTGAAAGCCTGATGGAAGACTTCCTTGGGGCATGAGGCGGGAGTAGGGGGAATGAAGATGTGGGGACAGGGGAGGGCCGGTGGTGATGTAGGGGGTGGTGGGAATACATTTGGGGTCAGAAGAGCATTGGGCCGGGGACAGAGTAGTACATGCTAAAAGCCTTACAGTGGGAGAAAATTGATCTGGGGGCTGATAAATGAATGATTGTCCTCCCCGCACATCTCTATAACAGCTGGCGGTTGAGGTAGCTTAACATCAGGGGCCGCTGTGGGCTTTGGGCTTTCTAATGGATCAACGAAGAACCTTGGTGGGGCAAGGTGGGAGAAAGGTCAGCAATAAACAAATTTAAATACTTCTCATTTCATAGAGCAAAGTTTTGGCTTTAAGTTGGGGTGAAGAAGCTGCTCAAAGGTAAATGCAGAATGTAGAAACATCTAACTGGTTCTGGTTTCCTTTCAAACGTATATCCTTATCCTGACTACAGACGTGGACATGTCCGAAAGAAAGGATGGGCGTTGGAAGATCCAGGATGATTATTGGTGAGATTTGAAAAATTCTCTTTTCTCTTAGTTTAGTCTTACTCTGTTGGCAAAACGACTTTCTCAAAAAGTATATGTTTATGTCACTTAGAGTCTACAGAGTGTATAATTTGGTTAGTCATAAAATGAGAATTGTGAAAAGAGAGCTTAGAATCATGGGGGTCCAGCTCTATCCAATGCATGAATCCTCTGTATAACAGCTCTTTTAGTGGCCAGGAGTGTACAACTTCATGAAGCAACACAATGCAGTGTTGAATATGTGTAATTTCTAGAAAGTTCTTCATTCTGGTGAATTTCAAATCTGTCCTTTTGTTACTGCCAGTGTTCGCAGTGCTGCCTTCTTGAGGTACACAGGTGAAGTATTTTACTTCTGGGATAGGTATTTTAGGATAGTTGCCTCATCTCCTCTAAGTCTTCATTCTCCCAGAACACTGCTCTATTTTCCTCCTTCACAGGTAAGATAAACATACAGATAAGTGTCTGGTATGGGAGGAGTAGAGACCATAGAATAGAGAGTCTGGAAATAGACCCAAATACACATGAAAATTTAGTTCATGATGAAAAAAATGACATTTCAAGTCAGTGGGGAAAAGATGGACTCATTGACAAATAATTCGAAGATAATTGGTTGACCATTTGGAAAACAATAAGAATTGGATTCTTACCTCATCACTCCTTATACCAAAGTAAATTACACTTGGATAAAAATTTTTTTTTTTTTTTTTGTGGTATGCGGGCCTCTCACTGTTGTGGCCTCTCCCGCTGCGGATTGCAGGCTCCGGATGCTCAGGCTCAGCGGCCATGGCTCACGGGCCCAGCCGCTCCGCAGCATGTGGGATCTTCCCGGACCGGGGCACAAACCCGTGTCCCCTGCATCGACAGGCGGACTCTCAACCACTGCGCCACCAGGGAAGTCCCTGGATAAAATATTTAAAAATAAAAAAATGAAACCATTAAAAATGCTAGAAAATATAGCTGGATTTTGTTTCCAGTAATTTTGGATTGGGGAAGGTCTTTCTAAATTTGATATCTAACAAAAGCATAAAAATGACAACAAACTGGAAAAATATTTTTATTACTTATGATAAAAGGCTATCTTCCTGGGCTTCCCTGGGCTACTCTTTGGTGCAGTGTGCGGGCTTCTCATTGAGGTGGCTTCTCTTGTTGCAGAGCACGGGCTCTAGGTCCGCAGGCTTCAGTAGTTGTAGCACATGGGCTCAGTAGTTGTGGCTCACGGGCTCTAGAGCGCAGGCTCAGTAGTTGCGGTGCACAGGCTTAGTTGCTCCGCGGCATGTGGGATCTTCCCAGACTAGGGCTTGAACCCGTGTTCCCTGCATTGGCAGGCGGATTCTTAACCACTCTGCCACCAGGGAAGTCCCCTAATATGATTTCTTAGTCCTTTCATGATAGAGTGCTGGTTAAGCAACGAAGACCCAATGCAGCCAAAAACAAATAAATAAATTTATTTTTAAAAAAACTAAAAAACAATCAGTCTTGAAACACTGTCTAGGGACTTGTATTCCTGGTCGTAAATTTTACTTTAGAGGGTGTCTAAAATCTGCCTTCTTTTTGACCTCCTATTTCTTCCTTAGTGCTGTCCTCGGACCTTTTCACTTTTCCTGTTGGTTAGTAGCCAGCCGGGAATGCGATATTTTCTCTTTCGGGATTAGAGTGGGACTCTCTGTTGTGTAACTTTTTTTTTTTTTTGCAGTATGCGGGCCTCTCACTGTTGTGGCCTGTTCCGTTGTGGAGCACAGGCTCCGGACGCGCAGGCTCAGTGGCCATGGCTCACGGGCCCAGCCGCTCTGCGGCATGTGGGATCTTCCCGGACCGGGGCACGAACCCGTGTCCCCTGCATCGGCAGGCAGACTCTCAACCACTGCGCCACCAGGGAAGCCCTGTTGTGTAACTTTTTGTGTCATGTTTCCAATCCCTGATTCCTTTTGCCTGACCTCTAAAAAAAAAAGTGTGTGTGCATGTAACACAAAAATATGTAAAAAGATAAATGAAGTATGAACCACGTTTTAGTTTATATATAGTGTGATATATTGATAATAGGTTTCAAATAACCAAGGTCACGTTTTGACCCATACCTAGGAAACCAAGAGTTTTCTTTCTTGATTAAAAAAAAAGGGACTTGAAGCCTACTACTGAATAAGTCCAGTGTACAGCAATCAATAAATGAATAGGAAACTTAATCAAGGGGGTGAGCCAGCATGTGTCTTGAAAGAATGTATATAAAAGGTATATAAGCAATCCAGTAATCAACCTCAAGGCCAAAATAAAAGTCCACAAGAAGTGGGTAAGGCTAACTTGTTATATGTAAAACCTTATAAATATTATGTAAAACCTTATGTGTATAAAACCATATAAATATATGTAAAGCCTTATAGCTATTATAAGGCTTTCTTCAGCACTTTGGTTTCCTCTGTTAGCTCAATTGTCACAGTAATTCATGATAAGATTACCTATGGGTAGGTCCTACAACTGGAGCCTGGCTCCAGCGTGGAAGTGATGCTTATCGCAGTATGACTTTTCTGAGCTGAATCTTGAGTCCAGTCAAGATAGCTGACAATGTCCAGTCAGCTGCTACCTGGTGAGCTAAAGGACCCCCAGCTGCGGGCTTCCCTGGTGGCGCAGTGGTTAAGAATCTGCCTGCCAATGCAGGGGACACGGGTTCGATCCCTGATCCAGGAAGATGCCACATGCTGCGGAGCAACTAAGTCCATGAGCCACAACTACTGAGCCCACGTGCCACAACTACTGAAGCCCGTGTGCCTAGAGCCCATGCTCCTCAACAAGAGAAGCCACCGCAATGAGAAGACCGCACACCGCAACGAAGAGTAGCCTCTGCTCGCCATAACTAGAGGAAGCCCGCACGCAGCGACGAAGGCCCAGCGCAGCCAAAAATAAAATAAATAAATTAAAAAAAAAAAAGGATCCCCAGCTGCAATGTGTTTTGGTGTCACCTCAGATAGTACAGTTTTCCCTCAGTATCTGTGGGAGATTGGTTCCAGGACCCCTCTCAGATACCAAAATCCTGGATGCTCAAGTCTCTTATATAAAATGGTGTAGTAATTGCATATAACCTATGCACATCTCTAGATGACTTATAATACCTAATACAATGGAAATGCTCCGTAAATAGTTGCCATCGCGCAGCAAATTTAAGTTTTGCTTTTTGGAACTTGCTGGCCAATTTTTTTTTTTTTTTCTGAATGTTTTCCATCGGACGTTGATTGAATCAGCAAATATGGAACCCATGGATATGGAGGGCCGACCATACTGCCAAGCTACAACAACAGGCCAAGTAGCCTGCCGTCGGCGGGGGTAGGATGAGTACTTGGGCCTCTGGCAAATTGCGAGGCAGAGAAGCAAGCGGCCCAACATCAAGGTTCACTGCAGGGGGCAGGTGCAGCTTTGAAATCACGCTCTGTTTGCTCCCCAAGAAATGGACTTCAGCATTTGTCCATTTACTCAGGTGGCAATCCCGATCAGTAGACCCTCTTCAAGCAGCAAAGCCCCAAAAGGTGTTCAACCCCTTGCTCTTTTGCCCTTTTGATTTTTAACTGTAAACTCTGCATCCTCAAGTCCTTTCCCCTGTGGTCCCTTTCTCAGAATTCACTTTCATATCTTTAAATAGAAATATACCACTTGGCAGAAAACAGTCTTCTCACTGATAGCTAATGATACTCAACTAACATTCTTGTCCGGTCTTTGTGCAGTACGGACTGAGCAGCTTGTGACTTCTAATTTTTCTTCTCCTCCCCTATTGTGATCTTCATTTCATAAGCCCTTAAAACCTTTTTGCATTTCAGAAACTCTGATTGATGATTCTTTTCATTTGAGATTTTTGACATTTGGTTGCTTATGACGTTAGTAGCCTTCCTTTAAAACAGAATGTATTTTATTTTGCAGTTACATTCTTACTGTGAACTCAAGCAGTGATGAAGAACTTGATTACGGTAAGTAGAGTCCCCTCAAAGCAGTAATTTACAATTTAAAGCATAATTTAGCCATGTCTCCATAGAGATGACTAAAATGTGATTTGGGACATTTGGTGTAAGCTGTCCTAGGTTTGTCTCCTCTAGGGCTCGTTCTAGATTGGCAAAGCAAAGTTTATTTCCCTACTGTGAGGAGCAGAGGAAGTTCTTTGTGCTTCTTTTCCAATTTGCTTCCTTTACTTTTTTCATTCAAGGTCTCCTTACTTTTATTTCTTCTCTCTCATGGGAGATGTAAGAGTCCACCATAAATTTTGACCAGCTGTAATTTATGGACTTTGGTTTTAGTGAGTTAGACATGGGTAACCAGATTTGATTATGCTTCAGATGCTTTCTGATGCCCTCTTTCTTTGTGTCAGTTGTGTCTGGAATGAACGTGCAGAAAAGGAACATCAGGTGAATAGGAGAATTAGTGAAATTTGACTTTTCTAAGGAACGATGTTCCTGGTAAGATGACTTAAGAATAAACATCACATTTTCTCTGTGAATCCTATGTTCAGGGTCATAATGGGTGTTTGGTCTCACAACTGGGTTCGAAATATTAGATTTCTTATCCTTGGCCCATTATTTAATTGGGCAGTTTCTTCTTCAAAATGTCTCTCTGTGGGGCTTCCCTGGTGGCGCAGTGGTTGAGAGTCCGCCTGCCGATGCAGGGGACATGGGTTCGTGCCCCGGTCTGGGAAGATGCCACATGCCGCGGAGCGGCTGGGCCCGTGAGCCATGGCCGCTGAGCCTGCGCGTCTGGAGCCTGTGCTCCGCAACGGGAGAAGCCACAACAGTGACAGGCCCGCGTACCGCAAAAAAAAAAAAAAAAAAAAAAGTCTCTCTGAACCATCCCTTAACTTTCCGTCTCGACTACTAAGGCCTTTGTCAGTTTTTACTCTTGTATCTGTGCGGAGCTTTTTTTTTTAAATAAATTTATTTTATTTATTTATTTTTGGCCACGTTGGGTCTTCGTTGCTGTGTGCGAGCTTTCTCTAGTTGCAGCGAGCATGGGCTATGCTTTGTTGCGGTGTGTGAGCTTCTTGTGGCGGTGGCTTCTCTTGTTGTGGAGCACAGGCTCTAGGTGCGCAGGCTTCAACAGTTGTGGCTCACAGGCTTTAGAGTGCAGGCTCAGTAGTTGTGGCACACGGGCTTGGTTGCTCCGCAGCATGTGGGATCTTCCTGGACCAGGGCTCGAACCTATGTCCCCTGCATTGGCAGGCGGACTCTTAACCACTGCGCCACCAGGGAAGCCCCCGTGCAAGAGCTTTTTAAGTGGGCTCCTCACCCTGATTTCTTCCTCCTCTGATCCAGTCTGTATCCCACTTCCAGATTAATCTCCTGAGTCACTGCTTTGATCATATTAATTCTCTATTCAAGTTGCTTATCATAGGGAAATCAAACTGGTAAGCCCAGTAGTTAAAGTCCTCTGTGATCTGGCTCTAAGCTAACTGTCAGCATTGTCTACTACTTTTCCTATTTAGGAGCCCTCTGCTAGATGAAGGGGTGTTGCCCAGGTGCCAAACTATAGGAAGTGCTAAGAAAAAAAAATTCCTGGAATAAAACTGAAATAACTGTGGTTTCCACATCAACTCCTTGAATTCCTGTAGAAATATGAATTGATCATTCCTGTCCCCACCCACCCACCCAAGGCGAAATAGTGCTGTCAAGTGGGAAAATGTTTTTCTAGCTAGTTCTGATTTACCTCTGTTGATTATTTTTGCAACGTGCAAGCCACCAAGCTTGACACCAATGTGTGAAAGTGATTTAAAGTCAGCAGTTGCAGTCAGCTGAAATTCTAGAACTGAATAATGCATTGTATAAAGCTATATTGGAAACGATCAGTTTTATTATTTATACTTTTAAAGTTAGGTTTGTTGAGGAATGACTTAACATACAGAAAAATTAACCCTTTTGGGGAATACAGTTTGATGAGTTTTGACAAATGTATGTGGTAGTGTAACCATCACCACAGTCAAAGATGCAGAATTTCCATCATTGCCCCTTACATTTTAAATGGTATGTCATGGATCCTCAGAAATATTCTGGTTTACAATATTATACATTATAGAGCCCTTGTTTGATAATAAATTTAAAAGTATCCAAATTTTAAGTAGAAAAATTGGTTTCTTCCTGCCTCCGCTAGGTAGATGTTGAACAAATATGTAAAGAAAATCAATTTCAATGGGTCTGCCAGGAGTGCCCACAGATCTCGGTCCAGTCCCAGGAGGCTTCTATATATGGGATTTTGTAGGAAGGGTGGATTTGGGGAGGAAGGTGATGAGTTCAGTTTGGGGTATGCTGAAATTGAGGGGCCTATAGGCAGGGCTGATATTCAAAACATTTACAGCCAATAGATACAGACAGGGATTAGTCAGGATGGCTGCCTGACTGGTTCAAATAGACACCATCAATAAAACAGTTGGTGAGGCTGTACCTGTGGAGACTGACTAAAAATCGGCCCTCCCCACAGGATATCCAGGTAGGAAGCTGGCACTGTGGAGTGAGAAGTCAGAAGCAAAGTTGGGCTGGTGGATGGATAATGTTTACCCAATCCTTAGGAATTAATTGGATTGGCATGAAAGGGGTGTGGATAAAGCCTGGGAACGAGTGAGGAAGAGAATTGAGAGAGAAGGAGTGGGCAAAAAAGGTGAGAAGAGAACCAAAACCAAACAGTATCCCAGAAATCAAGAAAAGAGAGAATTTTAAGGATGGAATGAATGGTCAACAGGAGAGCAAAGGCCCATCAACTTGGCAGCTTAAAAGTGGTGAATATGGTGGAAATGGATGAATGGATTTGTGCCTGTTAACGGGTACAGACAAGTCCTTTAGCAGTGTTTTAAGTAGTTTTCTGTCTCATCATAAAGGTATATCACGCTTATCGTACACTGTTTGGGAAATACAAAAAGGTGGAGAATTTCAGCCTTCTGGAACCTCTGACCCAAATACCTGGGCTAGCTGAGAACGACGGTCCCAGAGGCATGCTCACCACCGGCATCCTGGGTGGCACAGGGATACTGCTGAGTTGGACTCCTGCCAGAGCAGTCCATCAATTAGAGAGGGCAGTGCTGGCTTCTGGCTGCAAAGAGTGGCGCCCAGGAGAAATCTCCCTGCCGAGGCTGCCTCTCTGTATCTGTGGCAGGGGGATCTCAATGTGGATAAAGAGAAATGGCAATTAACTAGACCTTTCCTTAATCAATTTCCCCCTGCGCCAAAACTATTTAAACACGTACCGTCTGACAGCCCACTTCACTCTCTCAGTACTTGACACATTCCTCCTTTTGAAAGGATTGAGACGGATGGACAGGTTTGGTACGAAGATAGGAAAGATGGAAAATCAGGAATAACAATTGAGTAGTTCCAGAGAAGGGGAACAGAGTTACTGTGGGAAACCAAAAAGTCATTTCAAAGTGATTATGCTCATTGGAGCAAAGGTAGAAAATGCCATGAAAAGAAGAATGTTGTATTCATGCTTCTCTTTTGTTTTTCCCAGTCTCATCACTCAGCTACATGGTGATCGACTCAGACTCTGACAATGAATACGTCTGTGAGCGGAAGAGAGCTAAGATAGCTGAAATACATAGCAAAGGCAAGTATACTACTAACTTAGAGAAGGTGCAGCCTCACCATGCACAGTCATCTCAGGATGAAAGTCAGCAAATGTTCTATTCTGAATCATTTCGTAGTGAGTGCCACTGTTTTTTCCTCCTATGTGCTGGATGTGGATATGGCTGGGTTCCCCGCACTGCCTGGTCAATTTCCTAACATAGCAGCAACTGTTCTTGCTGCCTTAGACCCCAGGCATCGCCCTCAGTAGAGTTCTTAGCTACCCAGCGTTACATCGCGGGAGCAGAGGGAAGTCAGGAACTCAGCCTGATTAGCATGAAGGTTGCCCTGCTCCTCCGCCTTCCACTCTTTTCCTCTTTCTCTGCGTGTGGGGATGACAGAGGAGGAAGGAGGAGTAAGAGACAGGGGCTCATTCTTTCCAGCCTGATGGAGACTCGTGCGTGAGGCTTACGGGCCAGCTGGCAGTGACTTCTCAGAGGAATGCTTGTTTTCTCTGTCTAGCTGTTTGTCTTTGCCTTTTGCTACCCCCTTTATATTTTCTAGAGAGTCTTGTTTTTCTTAGAGCCTGTTTCCCATAGCAGGTCCTTGCCTCTTTGGAGTCAGAGGCCCTCATCACCTTTCGGGAGGCACGGAGTTTTACTCGCAGCTCAGAACCTGCTCAGTGGGTGTGAGACATAGGAAGACTAGGAGCTTCTTAAGCCTTTGGGATAGTATTTTATTGATTTTTTATTTTTATTATTTATTTATTATTATTTTTTGCGGTATGCGGGCCTCTCACTGTTGCGGCCTCTCCCGTTGCGGAGCACAGGCTCCGGACACGCAGGCTCAGCGGCCATGGCTCACAGGCCCAGCCGCTCCGCGGCATGTGGGATCTTCCCAGACCGGGGCACGAACCCGTGTCCCCTGCATCGGCAGGCGGACTCTCAACCACTGCTCCACCAGGGAAGCCCGAGATAGTATTTTATTGATCTCTGTTTGCTCTGTTTGCCAAGTACCTGGTGTAGGGCATGAGACACAGGCATCTACTTAAAGTACTGGCACCCTTAAAAATACTGGTTACTTCTTTGATAACTACCTCAGATATACCATTGATATCAGAGAAGGGAAAGGAGAGGTGGCTTGGAACCCGCATTTCCTACTGTTTCACCACCTGTCCCCTCTCATTTCCTTTTTCCCTCCTCTCTAGCTCTGAGTGGATTGCCTGAGCAGGACAGAGGTCCAGGTGCAGAGTAGGGGGTGTAACATGACAAGCTACTGTAATGCAGAGGGAGCCCCAAGGGAGGTAGCTTTAGAGTAGGGGCCTGAGTGACAAAGCCAGAGGCCAGTTTATCACCATAGGCCACCAGTTGCTAACTCCTTGAATCAGAAGATCCATCGTCTTTTGAGGATGAACTTTCAACTAAGGCTGCTCTGACTGGTAGCATCCATCCCGGTAGTGGGATGAAGAATGCTTCAACAGGACTGTCTTTTTATGTTTCTTTACTGTTCTCCACATGCCATTTCTTTTGTTATGGTAATGAATTTAGGCAGTTTTACAGAAAAAAAAGGCCCAAGGAGCTTAAACCCATACTTCCAACCTCACCTGTAACCTTTGTCAATGTACAGAGTCATTTTTTACAGATTGTAAGCAGTGTGTCCCTACTTTTTATTTATTTATATTTTATTGAAGTAGAGTTGATTTACCATATTGTGTTAGTTTCAGGTGTGTTAGTTTCACAGCAAAGTGGTTCAGTTATACACACATGCACATATATATATATATTTTTCTATTCTTTTCCATTATAGTTTATTACAAGATATTGAATATAGTTCCCTGTGCTATACGGTAGGTCCTTGTTGTTTATCTATTTTATATACAGTCGTGTGTATACGTTAACCCCAAACTCCTAATTTATGCCTCCCCCCAACACCTTTCCCCTTTGGTAAACAGAAGTTTGTTTTCCAGGTCTGTGAGTCTGTTTCTGTATGGTAAATGAGTTCATTTGTGTCCCTACAGCTTAGAATTTCAGCTGCAGTTGGGAAATCTTTAACTCTTCTAGGAAGGATGACTTTTTACCATAGGAACACCCACTGCTTTCTCTTTCCTTATTGCATATCAGAAATTTTTTGATAATTAATTTAAATCATAGATGAGACTCAAAATATATTATCCCAAATCTGCAATTTTAGGATGCAGAGTTTTTGCACCATAAAGATATTTTCACAACTTGCTCATGCTGTGGTTTATATTTTTTACATCCAGAATCATAGAAACCTAGAAGTTGAACTCTGAGCAGACTGCAGAGAGCTTGAGTCTTAGACACGTTGCCCCTTGTATCCAGATGAAGGGATGGATCCTCAGTGAGGGCAGGGACAGTCTCAGTGTTCCCAAGGCCTCTCAGTGCTGGCATCAGAACTTAACTCCTTACTCTCACATCAGTGGTTTTGAGAGCTTAGGACTTATGGACTAGTTAAAAAAAGAAATTTTAGTGACTAACATAGAGTTGCCAATTTTTAATTTGTCTAATGATGGAAATAAACTCCAACTACCATCTATCACCATAATTTCATAAGGTAAAGAGCACCAAAAGTTTAGTCAGGACATAATCTCAAAATAAAGGACACTCCTCCGCCTGCCGATGCAGGGGACACGGGTTCGTGCCCCGGTCCGGGAAGATCCCACATGCCGCGGAGTGGCTGGGCCCGTGAGCCATGGCCGCTGAGCCTGCACCTCTGGAGCCTGTGCTCCGCAATGGGAGAGGCCACAACAGTGAGAGGCCCGCGTACCGCAAAAAAAATAAAAAATAAAGGACACTCCTTTAAATTATAGAAAGCTAGCTTGATAGGAGAGAAAGAAAAACAAACCCACTTTATAATTCTAATTTCTCTTATTTTGCTCTGGCCCAGTGAAAATATACAAGTTTCGGACCTGTGGGAACCCCTGAGCACCTACAGAGAAATGTGATTTGAAAATTGCCTCTGGGTTTGGATTGCTATTTTATCTGTCACTGTTCTCGGTAAAATAAAAAAGTAATAGAGGGAAAATCGTCTAAATAACTGATTCTTACCTAGGATTCATTATATCACAGGTCCTGACTTGTTTAATTTTTTAAAATATAAATTTATTTATTTATTTATTTTTGGCTGCACTTGGTCTTCGTTGCTGTGTGCGGGCTTTCTCTAGTTGCGGCGAGTGGGGGCTACTCTTCGTTGTGGTGTGTGGGCTTCTCATTGTGGTGGCTTCTCTTGTTGTGGAGCACGGGCTCTAGGTGCTCAGGCTTCAGTAGTTGTGGCACATGGGCTCAGTAGTTGTGGCTTGCGGGCTCTAGAGCGCAGGCTCAGTAGTTGTGGCGCACGGACTTAGTCGCTCTTCGGCATGTGGGATCTTCCCGGGCCAGGGCTCGAACCTGTGTCCCCTGCATTGGCAGGCGGACTCTCAACCACTGCGCCACCAGGGAAGCCCCTGACTTGTTTAATTTGTGCTCAATAATCTGAACTTGAGTTGGGGGTGTGGGGGCTGGAGGGAGTATGTTTATACGTCATTGTGTCTCTTGAATTTCAGATGAGATTCTGGAAGTGTCTGATACCGATGAGCAGCCACCCCAGGGGTCTCCAACACTTATCACTGATGATGATGATGATCATAATGATTTGGAGGGCCCTGTGCTAATAGAAGATGGTTCGTGTGATGAGGACCAAACTCCCTCAAATGAGAAAAAGAAGAATGAGTGTGCTGTCTACCGACACAAATCATCTCATATTGTTGGTAATCAGGATCTTGGGGAAGATGTCTGCCAGCCACCAAGTGATGATCCTAAGGCTGAGCTAGAGATTTCAGCTGGAAAGTTGTCAAGTGATGAAGAGCCTGTATGTTTGGTGGCAAAACCAAGGAAAAGGAAATATAAAACCAAAAACATGCCTGTGACACCTGGTAAGCCAATCAAACCAAGTATGCCTGTCCCACTAAGGCTAGCACCACAAGTGGGTGCCCTTTCCCCCGGATACGTCTGTCTTGTCAAGTCTGCTTGTCCTGTCTACTAACCCTCCGCTATGTTTCAGCAGCTTCCTAGTGGCTGAGGGAGGCAGCCATCCCAGTGAGAAGGCTCTTTCTGGGGAAGGGTGAGGAACACCTGTGTCGTCCTCATGCTCCAGTGTGTTAGTATCTGCCGTTCCATCCATTGGCAGTGCTTTTTCCCCGCAATTTTTTGTCCTGAGGATATCCCATTTTTCTTAGGATCCAGCCCAATTGCCACTTGCTGTAGGAAGCCATAAGTCCGAGGTGCTCCTCCCTCCCAGGTTCCCAAAGTTCCTAGACCCTGTCACTAGTAAAGCATTTACACAACTGTATTAAGTATGTTTTTGAATCTGTCCTCCCAGTAGATAGTGAGCCTTTTTTTTTTCTTGGCCACATCACATGGCATGTGGGATCTTAGTTCCCTGACCAGGAATTGAACCTGTGCCCCCTGCAGTGGAAGCACAGAGTCTTAACCACTGGACTGCCAGGGAAATCCTGATGGTGAGCCTCTTGATGAGAGGGCTCTCACTCATCCTTTAGTCTCTCCTGGAGTCTAGCCTGGTACTTGGCACGTACTAGACGTTTAATAAGTTTTTAGATAAATGAATGAAGGGCACTAACTCCTGATATGCGAATTTCTGGCTAGAGCAACCGGCAGTATGGGTGCTAGACAAAAGGGGAAAGATTTGGCTTGCACATTGGATGAAGGTGCCACCTAGGATGGGGGCCATTTTCCTCAGAGTGAGTGCATGAGTTATGCCACACCATTCCTGGTACTGCACGTGCCTCAGTCGCCCCCACAGTCTAACCTCCAAAGGCATATTCATGTAGCCTCATAATAGTCCTCAGTGCCTAGGACAGAATCCTGTCCCGCTTACTCTGCTTACTCGTGTAGGTGAAATCTTTCATGCGGACTAACGGAGGAGGGTGCCCGCTTCCGAGAGAAGCATTGAGTGTATAGGTGCTGCTCTGGGCTTGGCTGTGAGGGCTCCTCCTGAGATTACCTTTCTGCGAGTTGCTGGTTGGTACCAGTTTTCAGGGTACAAACGAACTACTCTCTTTTCAGTTGTTAAAAGACCAAAGAAGCATGAGCCTTTAAAGGAGAAACCCAGAGCAGCAGAATTTGAAAAATGCAAGCCTGGGTATGTATGTATTGCTCACGGTCAACGGCACAGGATTTGACTGCACAGTTGTCACGTGCAAAGCCGTCCACTGGGCACGTGTGGGGGTTTTCAAGGGGATGAAGAAGTCTGCTGGGGCGGGGGGCAGCACAAGTTTTACCTCCCTGAATGGGGAGGGCAGAAGCGGCCGGAGGAGGAGAGGAGGAAGCGGGGGCGGGGGGAAGCCTCGGTGCCCCCCCTCCCCCTCCCCCAACAGAGCCGGGCGTGGGCGCTCTGCACAGATTTCAGCAATTCCGGGCAGACGGGAGCCCTTTTGCCCTCCACTCCCCGACAGGAACTCTGGCCTCTGAGGTTTCCTTTGTCCTTCCACTCAGATTAAACAATGATGTGTAGCTAAAGATCCTTTTTTTCAGGCCAGATACAGCCTCATGGCCACCAGTTTGCACTGAACTAAAAGCAAAGGCAGTGGGAATGGTGAGAAGGCAGAACAGATGTGTTCCCATCCATTGGAACTGGGGGGAGGCAGTCAAGATTGTCTTCCAGGGGTTTCTAGTGTTCTGGATGAACCCTTAATTTTTTTTTTTTTTTTTTTTTTTTTTGGCGGTACGCGGGCCTCTCACTGTTGTGGCCTCTCCTGTTGCGGAGCACAGGCTCCGGAGGCGCAGGCTCAGCGGCCATGGCTCACGGGCCCAGCCACTCCACGGCATGTGGGATCTTCCCAGACCGGGGCATGAACCCATGTCCCCTGCATCGGCAGGTGGACTCTCAACCACTGCGCCACCAGGGAAGCCCTTAACCCTTATTCTTTAAAAAAATTTTTTTTGTAATTGAAGTATAGTTGATTTACAATATCATGTAAGTTGCAGGACTACAGCACAGCGAGTCAGTATGTATATATATAGATATAGATAAAGATATTCTTTTTCAGAGTCTTTTCCATTATAGGTTATTACATAATATTGAGTATAGTTTCCTATGCTATACAGTAGGTCCTTGTTGGTTATCTATTTTATATGAACCCTTAGTCTTACTATCTGTATATATTCTTGCAAATTTTTAAAGCTTAAACGTTAAGGTAAAATAAATAGTCTCTTTATCTTTATTAAGCTATATGTTAGATATTATATTGATACTGAAAACAACAGGTCATTTAGACCAAAGACATGTTAATGCTCAAAGGAAGCAAAAAAAAAATGCATTTTCTCACTTAGGTTCCAGGAACTTCTCACTTTTTCTCTTAAAAATATGATATAGTGAGCATACTTTTCTTTGTTTTTCTTTGCATTCAGGAGTAATTTATACTTACATCTGAATTATCTTACAAAAGAAGGGATATATTTGAAGGACTGTACGTTTCTTTTTGTACCTGTATTTTGGGGCAATAAATGCATCTTTTTTTAAAACATATGGTATTTTCCTTTTAAGAAATTTATTTATTTATTTATTTTTGGCTGCGTTGGATCTTCGTTGCTGCACACAGGCTTCCTCTAGTTGCTGCGGGTGGGGGCTACTCTTCGTTGCGGTGCGCGGGCTTCTCACTGCGGTGGCTTCTCTTTCTGTGAAGCACGGGCTCTAGGCACACGGGCTTCAGTAGTTGTGGCTCGCGGGCTCTAGAGCGTAGGCTCAATAGTTGTGGCACACGGGCTTAGTTGCTCCGCGGCCTGTGGGATCTTCCCGGACCTGGGCTTGAACCCGTGTCCCCTGCATTGGCAGGCGGATTCTTAACCACTGTGCCACCAGGGAACTCCAATAATTGCACCTTAAGGGGAGAAGAAGAATGATGTGTCAGGCGTAGGGGCAACAGAGAAACTTGAACTTGAGCAGAGAGGCTCTCTGTTTCTGCATTTCTCTTTGGTTCGGCGTGTGATGTCTTAGATGGGTCCCCTTGCAGCAAAGCTTGTTCTCTGGATTCCTAGATCCATATTTAGGCTGCTTTGCCTCTAAGGGACATGTGTCTTGGGTAGGCCCAGGTTGCTTTGCTAAACAGTGTGACGAAGGAAGAAGCTGCTCCTTTGTGTCATTGTCCTCTGCCTCATATCAGGAGGCTGGCCTGTTTGGACTCTTCTCTGTTGCCTTGCTGCTTCCTGTTTCAGTCTGTAGGCTTCCTGTTCTGCTCAGCATTGTTCCTGTGCAGGCTGCTTGCTGGTCATGGTGTCTGATGCATGCGTCTGGGGTCTTGTTGGTTCCTCTGATGTGGAGGTACTCAGTCTGCAGTAAAGCAGCATTGCCACTGAAGTGAAGGCTTGCTAAGCCACAAGCTGCTTGATGTGAGCACAGACACACGCAGGGATTACACTCTGCTGAGGTCTGCAGATGGTTTAGGTTTTTATCTGCCACCTTTTCTGATGCAAATTTGCTTTCAGGACTAAATAATTGGAGGCAGAAATATTAGTCACCCATATCAGACTGTGGGGCAAAAGTCCCTTACTTTAGCTGCCTATATCTTCTCTGGTACTTTCCCTCTGTCTCACCCTGGGCAACTCTCATAGGGTTTTCTTTTGTGACTTAAGGGTTAATGAGTGTCTTGGCAAAATCTCGGTCTCAGGGGTTCTGTTAGGTCAGAAACACTTCCCTCTGTTTGCTACTGGTTTATCATTTTTTCAGCTCTGTGGGCTCATCTCTTTGGATTCGTGGATTGTTCCAGCCAAGATAAAAATGTTTCAGTTTAGGGGCTTCCCTGGTGGTGCAGTGGTTGAGAATCTGCCTGCCAATGCAGGGGACACGGGTTCGAACCCTGGTCTGGGAAGATCCCACATGCCGCGGAGCAACTAGGCCCGTGAGCCACAACTATTGAGCCTGCGCACCTGGAGCTTGTGCTCCACAACAAGAGAGGCCACGACAGTGAGAGGCCCGCACACTGCGATGAAGAGTGGCCCCCGCTCACCACAACTAGAGAAAGCCCTCGCACAGAAACGAAGACCCAACACAGCCAAAAATAAATAAATAAATTAATAAACTCCTACCCCCAACATCTTCTTTAAAAAAAATGTTTCAGTTTAAATAAGCAGATATTACACGTGTGAGTTTTTTATGGGCTCAGCACTATTCTTTGTGCATTTGAATTAGGCCTTGAAAGATGGGGCAGCAATAGTGGTCTGATGGAAAGACCAAGAGATTTGGGTCAAAAGATTCAGTGTCTGTGAAACTTGGGTAAGTCATTTAACCTCTGAACTTAAAGTTTCGTCATGTGCAAAGTGGAGATGGTAAGAACAGTAGTAGCTTCTTTGGAGGGTGGTCGTGAGGATTAAATATGATGATGCAAAAGGAAGTTCTTAGCAAATGATGAAGTGCTCCACAGAGGGTGAGTCTCAGTAGAGGTGGAGGTGTGGCCATTCCAGGCCATGGACAAATCGGTTCATGTCCAGGGAACATTTAAGTTGCCCAGTTTGGCCAGAGTGGAAATGATAGCTGGAAACAGAGGTTGGAACCAGGTTGACCTGGGCCTTGAATGTTAGGCCAGACAGTCAGTGAAAAGCCAGGGAGGGACATCATTGGAACATGGCCTAGGGAAATTAATCTGGAGGGTGTGTGTGTGTGTGTGTGTGTGTGTGTGTGTGTGTGTGTGTGTGTGTGTGTTTGGATTAGAAGAAAAAGAGCCTGGAGGTGAGGAACACAGCGGGATGCTGTAGTAGCAAGGCATAGAGGGGAGGACAGGAACTTGACCTAGAGTGGTGACAGCAGGGTGGAAAGGAGGGGCTGGCTGGAAGAGATGATGTGAAGGAGACAGTGGTCTGTCTTTTGCCTAGTTGAATATGGGGTGAGGGAGAAAAATGAATTTAAAGTCTCTGAGGTTTTCAGCCCGTTATAACAGAAGTTGAACAATTAAACACATTTAGCTGGAGACATACTCCGGTTAGTAAGTTGGAAATTTGCACTGGGCAGTTGTAAACGCAGATCTTAGGAGAGAGATGGAGACTGCAGATCCAGATGTGGGATCACCCCTGTTGAGGTTGGAACCATGGGCTTCACATCTCTGACAATGTGCGGGGAGTGACGAGAAAAAGGCTATGAATGGAACCTTATAGGAGATGCCCTATAGGAGATGCCCTTGTAGCAGGAGCTGGAAGGAAGAGGGACCAGCAAGTCTTCTCTAAGTCTCTCTTGACATGACCTGTATGTATGCATTTCTTCTACTGATTTCTTTCCCTCTACAAAACTCAGTTGAACTTAACCTTTGCAGGCATTCTGAATGCAAAATACCTGGATGTTTCTTGCGTGGCATTGAGAACTCAAAGCAGTATTCTGGAAAGAATTTCAAGCAAAATAAGGATGAACTGGTTCAGAAAATCTACGATCTGTGTAACAGCTCTGTCTTTGATAAAAAGGTAGACTCGATGAAATAAGCATTTACTGAGCACCTGCTGTATGCCCAGCTGTCTTGGGAGCTGGGAGGCGTGCAGAGGTACTAACTGTATATTTCCTGCCCTTGAGAAGTGTCAGTTTAGATGGGGAGGGGAGTTGAGACATGCATATGTGAAAGACATGGAGAATGTTTTGTGGGTTATAGTATATGGTCCAGACTGTTACTACCACAGGTGATCAGCAGAGGGAGAAATCACTGAGAGCCTGAGCGGTCGGGAAATAGGATTGCCTGGAGGGAGTGAGACTTCTTCTGGGTCTTGAAGGATGGTAAGGGGAGAGAACAACAGTGGTGGGGGAGAGGGCAAGTATTGAGGCTTGACTATCTGGAAGAGAGGGTTCGTGTTGAAGGATACTAGGAAAGAGCTGTGGGACCTTGGGCAAGTTACTGAGCCCCTGTTTGCTCATCTGTAAAATGGGGGCAGTCCTACTACCCTAGTCCCTACCACCTACTTCACAGAATTACCGTTAGGCCTGGATAAGTGAATGCCCCTGAAGTGCCTAGAACAGGGCCTATGACATAGTGAGCAGTACATGTTAACTAGCGTAGGGCTGGTTAATGGAGGGCCTTGGGAGTCAGGTTGGAAGAACTTAAATTGAAATCAGTAGGCACCACTGCCCAGGGATGGGATGTAATGTGGAGTGCCTGCTGAAAGAAATGGTTCTGTCAGTAGCCTGTGGTGTGGACTGGATCGGAGAGAATCTGGAGGCAGACTGACTTGTGGTCATGAGGTTTTCCAGACTTTATTGTCTCTGGTGACAAAACTTCCTGCAGGGAAAGTTTTTAGATCTTTCTAAAGGTTCCCCAGCCTTTGGTGCCCTTCCTGATGACAGTGGTGTTACATCAGACGTCTCTGATGAGTGGAACCTTAAGTATTCTGAGTTGCATTTTTAGTTTTGCCTCATGGCTCTCATGCACGGGCTCCATCTCCTAGCCCAGCAGGAGTGTCCTTCTCTCCTTGGCTGCCCCTGGCTTTTGTCTCCATACAGGGGAGCACAGATCCTGCATTCACGTGCTTGCAACAGTCTCGTCTTTACGTGGGCTTCAGCTTAGGTTTTATTCTCCCCAGAATGTTAGATTTGCAAAACTCTTGAGTTGATATTTTCTGCTCTGCTTAGAACCACTTTCTGATTCGCTCTTGTTTGCTTTTTGTTCTCAGCTGCCGGAGAAAATTGACATCACCTGGAATAAAAAGATGCTGAGAACTGCTGGTTTATGTGCTGCTGGCGAGATTCAGCACCTGAAGGGGGAGCGTTTTGCTAAGATTGAGCTTTCTCAGAAAGTCTGCGATTCTGCAGGTGATGGCAAGAGCTGGGCAGCTCCCCTGCCGCACTTACATCCGATACGGCGCCTGGGAGGTTACTCTTGGGTGCTGGTGTTCTCTGGCCGCCTGTGCCACAGCTTTCCCTGTCACTCCTGGGTGGACAGGCCTACTGTGTGTTGCTTAGAGGACATTATTATTGGATGTCTCACCGCCACCAAGAATCCAGTTCGTCCATATTTCTACCGGGCCTAACTTTCTCTCTGCAGCTCCCCACTGCCAGCGGCAGCATCTCCATCCTCCCAGTAACTGAGGTTCAAGGTCCCCTATATCTAGCCAATCACCAGATGTTCATAATGATTCTCCTATTATCATTCCTTCTCTGTCTTTGCCTCTGCCCAGCTATGGACCCTCATCACCTCACTTTTCTCCCTGCTCCATGCAGTTTCTTGCTAGGAAACCTTGGGCTTGCCAATGCCTCGAGTGTGGCTTTCGAGGCCATTGTACTTTGCCCCCCTCCATGTGGCCAGTCTTGTCTCTCACTACTCCACCTGTGCTCCAACCAGGCTTTCTTCACGCTGTGTTTCAAAATGGACCACACGCTTTCCTGACCCCAACCTTGGCTCACCTTCTCTACCACACCTAGAAAGACCTTGATAATTTTGCCAATCTAGTCCATTGTTAAGGGCCCAGCTCAGATCCCAGCTTCTCCACGGAGCTTCTCCTGACCAAACCCCACTTTCTGCTCCTGGAGGGCGGCGACCAGGTCTCGGCTGGATGTATTTCTAGCAGTGTCCCACAAAAAGAGCACGTTGGAGCTTTTCCAAAACCACTTGCTCTGCTGAGGCTCTCTGCCATTAATAAAATCGGGTTGAATTTGGTAGAAATTTCACCTTCAGAATCCTGGGGCGATAACACTCCTGCCTGCCCACATATGCTTATGTGTCTGGTGGGGTGGAGAGTCTAGGGGTGGTTGGGTAACAGACCAGAAGGGAATCGGTTTAAGCCACATGATTTCTTTTCATTCCTCTTCTAAGACCGACTCCGGGATACTTTGATCCATGAGATATGCCACGTAGCCTCCTGGCTGCTCGATGGCAAACGTGATTTTCATGGTGATACATGGAAGAATTACGCCCGAAAATTGAATATGGTGCACCCGGAGCTGCCCAAGGTCACCCGTTGCCATAACTACAAGATTAACTACAAGATTTATTACGAGTGTACTAATTGCAAATTCAGGTAAGACCCTTCTCCTCAGACTTTTTTCAATTACGTTTTTACTATGGCCTCCACGTGGTCTTCAGTGATTTTATCAGGAAGTACATGGCTATCTGAGTTGAGGAGTAAAACTTCTCTACTCCTTTCCATGTCTTCTTTCTCCATTCTCTGCTGCTTTGAGCCAGCCTGACCACGGCCAGTGCCTGGTGCCCCACTTGCTGAGATCCCACAGAAGAAGTCTGGCTGTGGGCTCAGGGGCAGCAGCTCCGAGAAGATGTGGAGGTACAGTGACTGATTTGTTTGCTGTGTGGTGTCTCTTTTCCTCCTTAGGGTCGGCCGCTACTCCAGATCATTGGACACCAAGCGCTTCATCTGTGCTAGGTGCAAGGGCTCTCTGGTCATTCTGCCATTAACTCGTAAAGATGGAACCCCCATTAAGCCCCACGTGAGACCATTTGCCAAGTATGTGCAGGAGAATTACAGGATAGTCAGGAAGGAGATGGCAGGGATAGGTCATGGGGATGTGATGAGAAAGCTCAGCAAGGATTTTAATGCCAAAAAACAAAGCCAGGTTCGTTGAGGTTATCTGAGAATGTATTTGTGTGAGGTGAGTCACCTATTGGTAAGGAGTTTTAGAAAGATATCTTTGATGCTGTGAAGTTATGCATATTAGAATTTAAATCCTTCTTTAAAAGCTTCCTGTTGTTAATGATGTTCGTTCTTCACTAAGGGTTCTGTTGCTAATCATTTTGTGTTGATACCCAAAAGCACTTAGGATCTACCTTGAGTCTTACTTAGATGCTGTAGTTTTAACATGTAGAACAAAATGCAAAAGAGAAATGAGTTCTGGAGAGTGGCACGTTGAGAGAATGAGAGGCATGCTGAGAAGAGAACAAGTTTTAAAGACAGTACTTCAAAACCAGAGCTGCTGTCAGATGTAACCTGTTACACCTACCTGGAAGTGAAATACAGACATGTTTCATGAAGTTAGTTGCTCTTGACATTGTATGAAGCCACCTGAACAATGTAACTGTGTAAAATAAAAATAAACAAATGTTTTCTGCGGTTCACTTGTTAGCAAAGTCTGTTCATTGACAACCCATGTCCAGAGCAGAACAAACCCTTGGGTCTTTGTCTAAGACCCCAGACCTCTCAAGCTCTCCAGGATGTGTCTGAAAGAACAGCCTCCGTTTAGGGTTTCTCTTGGATTTTTGTGACTGCTCATAAGCACCTCAACAACCTCCCCACTTTTGGGAGCTGTCTGGGATGTAGACTGGAATCAACGTTGTATTTGTTTTCTGTTTCTGCCAAAACAGTCTGCCAAAGCAGATTACCACGAGTTTAGTGACTTAAAACAACACAAATGTATTATCTTACAGCTCGGGAGGTCAGAAGTCTGGCGCAGACCTCATAAGTCTAAAATCAAGGAGTGGGCAGGGCTGCATTCCTCTCTGGAGGCCCTGGGCGGGGGAATCAATTTCCTTCTCTTTCCACCTTCTAGGGGCTGCTTGCATTCCTTGGTTTGTGGCCCCCTTCCTCCATCTTCAAAGCCAGTGACATCTCTTTCTCTGACTCTCTCCCCTTCTGCCTCCCTCTTTCACTTTTAAGGACCCTTGTGATAACACTGGGCTCACCCAGATAATCCAGGAAAATCTTATTTTTTTATTTTTTATTTTTTTTGCGGTACGCGGGCGTCTCACCGCTGCGGCCCCTCCCGTCGCGGAGCACAGGCTCCAGACGCGCAGGCCCAGCGGCCATGGCTCACGGGCGCAGCCGCTCTGCGGCATGTGGGATCCTCTCAGACCGGGTCACGAACCCGTGTCCCCTGCATCGGCAGGCGGACTCCCAACCACTGCGCCACCAGGGAAGCCCCGGAAAATCTTATTTTAAAGTCAGCTGATTAGCAGCCTCAATTCCCTTTTGCCATGTGAGGTAACATATTAACATATTCACAAGTTCTAGGGATTAGAGTGTGGACATTTGGGGACTTAGCCTGCCACAAACATCTTTACTAGTCTAGCATCACTGATACTTTTTTATAGGCAGGATGTGTTATTCTGTCATCTGCCTTCCATCCTTCATTTTGCAGATTCTGAGAGTGTTCTTTCAGTGGCCACAAACTGAAGCCTAAGCACAAGTCTAGATGGGATCGGGTATGTGTACAGGGTGGTACGCGCTCCCCCAGCTAAATCCTTGGGTCCCTCTTCTCCAGTCCCACCTCCAGCCACATCTGCAATCTTAGCAAAGCCCAGCTGGCCTGTGCAACTGGATCATGGCCCATTGGTGACTTCATTAGGGAGAACTGACAGTGGTTCCACCCCTGCAAAGGGAGGGTCCAGCCCTCTGCCTTACCTCAGTAGCCCTGGTCACTTCCCCCACTCACTTCCACCCAAGCTATAGCCATGGGAAAGTGCTCCCTGCAGCCCACACATACCTCCAGCTGGCCTATGTGCTAATGACTGCCAAGTCGTCCGATCTCCTTTTTTTTCCAGTCCCACTTCTATCTCCTTAGTAAGAGCCTGCGTCACCTCTAACATGAATCACCACTACAGCCTTGTAACCTATGATACCCTCACCTGATCCCAAACTAACTTTCAGTCTTTTCCACCCTTTCTCTACCTGAACCCTTAATTCTAGCCAGTTGGGACCACTTATCATTCCTCCAATAAGCATTGCTGTTTCCAGCCTTCCTGCCTTTGCTGCTGCCCTCCTATCTGCCCGGAAACACCATCTTTCCTTCTCTTTGCCCTTGGAAATACTACTTGCCCCTTAAGTTCTTACTCATTTCTCTGTCTTCAAGAAGGCTTCCCAAATGGCTCCAGCCACAGTGCTCTGAACATGTGCTGCACATTTGCCTCGTGGCATAGACTGCTTGGTATTGTCACCTATACATCTTCCTTGCTGGCCTAAGCTTCTGGAGTGCAGGGACTATGTCTTATTTATGTCTGAAGGCCCCTTCCCCAAATTATGCCTAGACAGTGTCTAGCCAGCAGGTTGGCTAACTGCTTACCCTGCACCCACGTCCCTGGGTGCTTCCCTGTGAGTGACAGGTGTGCCCAGGAGGGCAGAGAGGAGGGGAGACAGAGACAGAGGCAGCATTGTTTGGCACAGACCCAGGGCCAGACAAAGAGAAGCAGGAAGTGAATCCCCAGAGCCTGGGCAGGGCTGGCTGCAGTGATGCACTAACAACACACCCTGGTCCTGATTAGCTTGTTTATTGAAAAGTTTGAAGCAGAGTTTTAGACATAAAAATCAAAGTGAGCAAACACAGAGGTCTCAGGAACCACAGCCATAGTCACTGCGGAACAGGAGGCCTGGCCAAGGCAGCTGCCATTATGCTGTTTGCCTCATGCTCCCTGCATACGGGGAAGGCTAGTTACTGAATTAGGAGGGTGGTGGGGTTCCCAGCGGCCAAGGTAAGAAGGGCCTGAAGGCAGCCACCTCTGAAGCGGCGGGATGGGGGCTGCGCAGCTAAGGAGCAGTGATGGCGCATCCCCCAGAGCCAGGAGGGAGGCTCCCTGGAAGACCTGGCAGTACCGGGGCCATCGGGGACTCCAAGGAGTGTGTGTCTGGGGAGCGAGTGATGGAGGAGCCTGGAATGTGGGGGGAGTCGGGCTGCGTGGGAAAGGGGGATCCCCCATCCCAAGCCTCACAAGCCTGAGTAGGAGGCCTCTGTGGTCTCAGACCAGGATGAATCCCGGCGGGAAGCCGGAAGCTGCCGCTGGTGGCCCCTCTGGTCGGGGCAGCCCAGGCGCATGAGTAGCATCCACATCCGCTCTCGGAACTTGACACCCACAAAGGCATAGAGCAGAGGGTTGAGGCAGCAGTGCATGTAGCCCATGCCTGACGTGACCGACTTGGCCACGTCCACACTGCTTTCTCGGCCACAGTTGCGGGCCACGGCCCCCAGGTCCATGAGGGTGTCCACCAGCACCACCAGGTGGTAGGGGGTCCAGCAGAGGGCAAAGGCCACCACCACCACCACCACCAGCCTCATGGCTCTGAGCCGCCGCTGGCCCCTGGAGACCAGCAGCACGGCCAGGATGCGGGCGTAGCAATAGGCCATGACCAGCAGAGGCAGCAGGAAACCGGCGACCAGCTGCAGAACGCGCAGGGCCGTGTGGCCCACCTGCGGGAAGCTGTACTGGCAGTGGGTGGCGTTGAGGCGCTTGTCGTGGTGGGCGGACAGAAAGATGAAGTCCGGGAGCGCAAAGAGCAGACAGAGCCCCCAGACCGCCACACAGGTGAGGGCCACGCGGGTCGGGGGCCCCCGGCGGTAGAGCTGGGTGGCGTGCACAATGCTCAGGTACCGATCGAAGCTGATGCAGGCCAGCAGGAGGGCCCCCGCGTAGAAGTTGATGTTGAAGAGGGCACCTGCCACTTTGCAGAGGCTGGAGCCGAAGACCCACTCGACGGCCGCGTCCACCGCCCAGAGCGGGAGCGTCAGCACCAGCAGTGCGTCAGCCATGGCCAAGTGCAGCAGGAAGGTGTCGGTGCTGCTCAGGACCGCCCGCTGGCTCAGCAGCACGGCCGCCACAGCGCCATTGCCCAGCAGCCCCAGCATGAAGAGGAGGCTGTAGAGGATGGGCAGGAAGGCCCGGTCGAAGTTGAGGCTGAAGTCCTGCGGGCAGGGTGGAGAGACGCAGCAGGAGGAGTCACTCTCGTTTTCTCCGTAGTCATAGGAAGAGTTTTCCAGGAGGAAGGCAAGCTCTGAGGCTTGGAACTCTTGGCGTTCACTCATCTGTGGAGGGAGGGAGGGCACAGAGCCTGTGAAGGCCTTAAAAGTCACTCCTTCGATTAGGAATTTGAGATTAACAGATACACACTACGACATGTAAAATAGATAAACAGCAAGGGCCTACTGTAGGGCACAGGGAACTATATTCAATATCTTGTAGGTTATTTATAATGGAAAAGAATCTGAAAAAGAATAGATATATATGTAAGCATAACTGAATCACTTTGCTGTACACCTGAAACATTGTCAATCAACTATACTTCAATTAAAAAACATCACTCCTTCAAGATTCAGTCTGAGGAGCCTTTCTCGAAGCAACTCCTCTGTAAGGCAGGCCCGGAGGCCTGGGCTGTACCCTGTAACTGTCCTGCCTTTCTTCTGAAACCACGCCCTCTGAGCTCCAGGTGCCTGGCCTGGGTGCTGGGCTGGTAACTTCCCTTCTCGAAGGCTGCTTCTCTCTCTCCCTTCTGGGTCACCCCATCGGCCCAGGGACTGTGGACTGGAGGAAGAGCTTCCATCTTGTGCCCAGAGCCCTCCCGGCCCTCTCTCCTCTCTCCTTGCCCTTCCTTCATGGCTTACGGTCCTCAGTGTCCTGGCCACGCCTAGTTCCACCACCTTCGTCCCCTGGCGCCTATCCACAGTCCCCTCTCCAAGTCACTGGCCCTCCTCTTCCCTCCTCAGCCCTTGTCTGGGGACTCCAACTTCCTGCCCCCCACCCTGTGGGGCCCCTCTACAAATCACTGCAGCCCCCCACATGCTTTCTGCCACTGTCCTTCCCCTCCCCTACACTGAGGCCTGCCACCCGCCGGGGACTTGCCCAGCAAGCTCTATTAGAAACATTCCTTACCCCCTTCCCCTGCAAACCACCCCATAGCTGAGGGCCTCCCAGGGGCCAATTCAGTCCGGCATGGAAGATCAGAGTTCCAAGTCAGAGCTGAAGGGAGCCTTGGGGACCGTGAGGGGTGAGCCTCAACCTCATGCGTTTCGCAGATGAGGCACCAAAGCCAGAAAGGGGAGGGGTCTCGCCTGTGGTCATTCACAAGTCAGTGGCCAAGGTGGTTTCCCAATTCCAGGTCCAGAGTGCTCCTTCTACACAACCCCTGCATTCTCTGCCTATTCACCCAACCCTCTGGTGGCCCTGGCTTGTGGGCCAGCCCTGATGTTCCCCTAGTGTCCTAGGCTCTCCACTTGGAGCTGTGGTCTGGCCTGGCTGGACAGCGGCACTTACCTCGGGGACCATGGCTGGGCTGGTACTCTGGCTGCCTGGCCGTGTGCTGCCTGCCCCTCTGCTTTGGTGCTTGTGGTCGGGAACCTGCGCTACACAGAGGAAGTCAGGGTTTCACGCGGTTCTCGGCAGCAGCCTCTTCCAAGGGGTTATCTATACCAGAACTCCCTAGAGCCAAGCCCACAGGGTTCCTACCCCAACGTCCCGCTGGCCCGGGGAAGCTGCTCTGGGAGTTGAACACAAGCCTGGGACCAGAAAGCCTGGGGCCGAGGGAACGGCAGGGGCAGGTGCTTTGAGGGGAGAGGTCTGAAGGAGAAGCAGCGCAGCTGGCAAGGGCAGGGGTAAGAACTGCTGCTCATCCGTCCTGGGCTGGAGCTGCTCTTGCACGATTGTGGACTGGATAGCTAAACGTGTTAATTCTATAAAGGAGATGAACCTTCTTAAAAAATGAAAATATTTGAAAGTAATCCATCACACTAATTCTAGTCCTTTACTATTGCCCCTCCCTGCTAAGCAACAGGGGCAAGGAAAGGGAACTGCTAGTAATGAACTTGCTGTGTGCTGGGTGTTGCTTTAGGCGTTTTCTCTGACACTGCCTCATTCCAACCACACAAATCCCTTGTAGGGGCAGGGGGGAGGGGTGGGCGGCATCC